>NC_061463.1:11486390-12972780 GCF_022581195.2 Helicoverpa zea | reverse complement strand
GCCCTCCCGGTGTCGCAGTATTTGCCTGGTGGCTAAGCATATGGCCAGGAGTTCAGCCTGGTAGTCAGTACAGCAAGACGGCAGACTGAGTATCGAGGTCTGCTCCGACCTTGCCCTCGATCTTACTGCCGTCTGTGAAGAAACGTATGTCCTGGCTGTTGTGGGTTTCCACATGTGACTGGTCTACCAAACTCACGAACCCCATGGCCGTATGTTTCGCCGAGAGTGGCGTGTCTGCGAACGCTACCACCCGTTCCACCTCACGATCGGCCAGCGAGGTCACTCTCTTTTTCATTTCATAGAGCGCGGCTGCTTCCTGTATTCTGAGGTCGAGCGGGAGCAACCCCGCCAACACAAGAGCCGAATGCAGTGAGACGGTGCGGTAGGCTCCACACAGCTTCTGAGCGAACCCTCGCTGGACTGAATTAAGGTTCCACCGCAGCCGTGTAAATGCTGCGGATCACCTCGGGGTGTAGACCCCAGCTCACTTTTGCCGCTCTGGCCAGTTGTTTGTAGATGTTAATGGCCTTCTTACAAACGTTTGCGACATGGTTCTTGAATGTGAGCTTGTGATCCACAGTGACACCCAGTATCTTAATTTCCTCTGACATGCCAATGGCGACCCCGCCCATGCTCAGGAGGGTGATATCGTACTTTAGCTTCCTGGCTACGACCATGGCGCATGTCTTGTGTGGCGCAAACGTCAGCTTATTTCTGATGCCCTACTCCCGAACATACTCGAGGGCAGCATTGGCACGTCTCTGGATTTCGAGTGCTGTATCCCCTCTGAAAATGAGGACGACGTCGTCAGCGAAACGTAGTCGCCTCGCTGTTCAAGACCTTTTAGCATCGGATCCAGCACCAGGTTCCAAAGGATTGGGCCTCCGATGGACCCCTGCACACACCCCTTGTTCGTGTCCCTGCGGCACTCCGCTACGGCATACCTGACCCGGACACACCTGTCATTGAGGTAGCTGTCTATCATCCTTCTTATGTTCACCGGGCACTTTTCCTCAGCCAGTCTGGCCCTGATGGCCGGCCACCATGCGCTAACGAAGGCTCCCTCTATATCAAGAGAGACAACCGTGATCACTTTTTTATCATTTAATTTCTCTCTTGATGTGTTGTATCATGGTGTAGAGGGAGTCCTCGGTGCTTTTTTGTGGCATGAAGCCAAACTGGCGAGTACTAAGCCTGGGATTAGGTGCCATTTAAGTCGAGCTACCATCAACTTTTCCAGGATTTTGCCCAGGACAGGTAATAGGCCGATGGGCCGGTAAGACTTTGGGGCGGTGTAGGTGTCCTTCCCTGGTTTTCGGAGGATCACCACTGTGGTCTCCTTCCAGGCTCCGGGGAAGTCTCCCCACTCCAGACATTTTTTGGCCAGGGCGAGGAAGATCCCCGGATCGTGGAAGTTGGCCTCCACGGCAGTGAGACCATCTGCCCCGGGAGCTTTTTTCAGGTTGAAACTATCCACCGCCTTTTTAAGTTCCTGTAGCGTGAACGGTGGGTCATGGTGTTCATCATGCGACCACACGTTTGCACGATCGACAGCGGAGTTTTCTGGGCTCATTGGTAATCCGTCCTTGACCAGGGGCACATCCTCACATCTTTTTTTGCGGTGCGATAACCCTATAGATCCCCTCCCATACAACCTCCGTATCCTGTTTCTCGCAGAACCCGTTCCAACTATGCACCTGTGCTTTCTTGGCTTCGAGCTCATATTTTTCTTTTGCTTGCAGGTACTCATCAACGACCTTTTGTCTCCGGATCTTGCAGCACTCGTATGCGGCGTCTTCTAGTGTGATCTCTTTCTTCATCTCGACGAGCTCGGTCGACCACCACGGTATGTTAACTAAACTATTATTTTTAACTTTAGGTATTGTATCCTGACTTGTTTTTATGATGTTGTTAATATAATTCTGAATGGATTGGTCTAAAGATGTAATGTTATTAATTTTGTTAATTTCTTCGCTATTTATTTGATGCACTTCTTTCAATTGAGCCAATTTCTCATGAAATTGACTCCAATTGCCTTTTTTAGTGTTGAAAAATTCTTGGTTGCCTGTTGATGTTAATTCCTTTGGACTTTTCTATATTTAATTTTAAAAACAATTCCGTTGTGGTCCGAGCTCGTGATGCCGCTCTCGACTCTCCAGTCCTCAATTAGACCGAGGAGTCCCTCAAAGCAGGCTGTGAGATTAACAAAGCTTGCAGGTAGCAAGCCCATGTCCTCGAAGCTGCCAGCAACTTCTTCCCCCCTGCTGCCCCGACTATTATATTTAGATTTCCTCCCGGATCCGCCTTAGTTGCTCCAAGTATGTCTCTATGGGCTGGTCCCGTTCAAAGTAGAAGGAGACTACCGCAATCTCCCAGGCGCGAGTACGGATCCTTACCACCGTGATGTTGTTGGTGATAAGTTCTGGACACTGGTACGTCTAGGTCGTGATTGAAGACGGCTATTGCCGACTTAACAGTTCCTTCTCCTTGGTCGGCGCTCTGGAAGATTCTCACTCCGTGGTAGTCTCGCATCTTCCGGATCCCGCCCACATACGGCTCCTGGAGCAACGCCAGAGCAATTTTCCTATCGCAAGCCTCAATGAGCAGTTCTTGTGTGGCTAGATTTTCCTCTGGAGGTTTGTATGGATGACCGAGTACTCTGGTTCAGGTCGGGGTCGATTTGCTCGCTGGCTGATTCCAGGTGCGGTAGGCTCAACCTTAGCAGTAGGCAACTGCCAGACGGGATAGTGCATCCCACTTCACTCGGACGGGGCACTCGCTGTCGAAGGCGTTATGGTCGACCTTGGGCATTTTCGCCCGAATGCAGTTGCGGCATTTGGGAGGTTCGGCTGCTTGCCTGCAGGGGCAGTCAGCTCGGAAGTGGAGGTCTCCGTAATGAAAGCAGACATCCGTGCACATTCAGGGTTAGGTTAGGTTAGTTCAGGGTTAGGTT
Organism: Helicoverpa zea; assembly: GCF_022581195.2. NCBI lineage: Eukaryota > Metazoa > Arthropoda > Insecta > Lepidoptera > Noctuidae > Helicoverpa > Helicoverpa zea. Next base: position 12,969,827 of record NC_061463.1, on the reverse strand, counting down.
AGGTTAGTTCAGGGTTAGGTTAGGTTAGTTCAGGGTTTCCATGGTCCCCGACGTGGCGCCGACCGCCGGGATCACACATCGTGGTCAGCGGGGCCCGGGATCGCTGTCGGCCCCCACCATGAAGTACCCTGGGCTTGTGCTCGACAGCCGATGGGAATTCGGCCTCACTTCCGGCGGGCTGACGCCAAGCTGATGGGCGATGCGGGCGCGCTATCATCGTTTGCTTCCCAACTTGGGGGGACCGAGCGCCGCCTGTAGGCGGTTGTACGTGGGAATCGTGCGGTCCATGGCCCTATATGGGGCCCCCGTGTGGGCGATGGACATGACGGCCGGCACGCTCGCCATCTTGCGCAAACCGCAGAGGGCGATTGCCGTCAGAGTCATCCGAGGGTACCACACGATTTCCTACGAGGCGGCTTTGTGTCCTGGCCGGATCCCCGCCCTGAGACCTAGAGGCGAAAGTGCTCGCGTTATTATACCGATGGCGCGAGGAAGAACGGGTACGGGGCTCGAGGCCGGTGCAGCGGGAGATCGAGCTGCGCCGAGAGGAGCTCCGTCGAGTCCTAGTGGCGGAATGGTGGCAAAGGCTGATGCGCTCTACCACCGGCCCTGCTACTGTCGAGGCGATCCGGCCTGTACTCGACGACTGGCTCGGGAGAGGGCACATCGCTCCCTGTCATTCAGCCTGAATGACAGGGAGCTGACCCTGAATGATTCAGGGTGACGCAGGTACTGTCGGGGTATGGGTGCTTCGGCAAGTTCCTGTGTCGCTTAGACAGGGAGCCAGACGCTCGGTGTAAACTGTCACCACTGCTTCCATTGCGGGGAGGACACGGCGCAACACACGCTCGCTGAGTGTGTAGCTTGGGAGGAGCAGCGCCGTGTCCTCACAACCGAAATCAGAGACGATCTGTCGCTGCCGGCTGTGGTGCGGAGGATGGTCGGCAGTGCAGAGTCGTGGGACGCGGTGGTTTCCTTTTGCGAGGACGTGATGTCGCAGAAGGAATCTGCGGAACGGGAGAGGGAGATTTTGACTCCCTTCCCCGGTCGCAGAAGGCGCACCGGGCGCAGGAGAAGGGCGGACAACGCCCTCTTCCGCCCCCCATGAATGGGTTCAAGGGCGAGGGACTTGGGGAAGTTCCCGCCCCTACTCAGTGGACCCGAGGCGGTGGCACGCGCGTGTGTCGGCGCGTGCCCCTGAGATGATGCACGGGGTAGGCGAACACCTCACTACCCCGTGCAAGAGACGAGGCCCGTGCGAGGGCCAGCACTAGTGTGGGGCTGCGGAAGAATCTGGATTCCCGCGGCCCCCGCGCACACGTGCAAGGAGGACACAAGGGGGTTTTAGCCGGTAGGAGTCCGGCATACCCCTCCGCCTTTCCCCAGGCGGAGGAAGTCCATGAGGATTTCCCCCTCCCAAAAAAAAAAAAGATTAGGTTGCTCTGGGTTAGGTTAGGCTTAGTTCAGGGTTTCCCCGAGGTGACGCAAGCAGAGACGAGAGCGGCCGTGTCGCGGCTCCGGGCTAAGAACACGGCGCCCGGACCCGACGGAGTTCCTGGCCGAGCTCTCGTCCTGGCTCTGAAGGAGCTAGAGCCCCAGCTGAGAGGGCGCTTCACGGCATGTCTCGAGCAGGGTCAGTTTCCCAGTGTGGGGAAGGAGGGGAGGCTGGTCCTGCGCAGGAAGGAGGGGCGCCCCGCGGACTCGCCGGCCGCGTACCGGCCCATAGTGCTGCTCGACGAGGCGGGCAAACTCTTTGAGCGTGTCAGCGCAGATCGCCTCGTCAGCCACTTGTGCAGAGAGGGGCCGGACCTGGACGACAACCAGTTTGGTTTTCGTCGCGGGCGCTCCACCGTAGACGCCATAATGCGCGTGAGAGCCCTGGCGGAGGAGACGGTGTCCCAGGGTGGGGTGGTGTTGGCGGTGTCTTTAGACATCTCCAACGCGTTCAACACCCTGCCCTGGAGCTGTATTCGGGAGGCACTGAGATATCCCCGCGTGCCTCCCTACCTCCGTCGCACAGTAGGGGCCTACCTAGAAGGTAGATGCGTCACATATCGGGGACATGACGGTGCCGGTCGGCACCTCATGACGTGCGGTGTTCCACAGGGATCGGTGCTGGGGCCGCTCCTGTGGAACATCGGTTACGATTGGGTGCTGAGAGGCGAACTCCCGTCGGGCGCCGACTTGACGTGTTATGCGGACGACACGCTTGTCACTGCCCGGGGGAGCTCGCACAGGGAAGCAGCGTTGATAGCCACGGCTGCGGTGTCACAGGTGGTGAACCGCATCCGGCGCCTGGGCCTGGAGGTGGCCCTCAACAAGTCGGAGGCCATGGTGTTTCATGGCCCCCGACGCGCGCCGCCGTCGGGATCACACATCGTGGTCGGTGGAGCCCGGATAGCTGTCGAGTCCACCATGAAGTATCTGGGATTGGTGCTCGACAGCCGATGGGAATTCGGCCCCCACTTCCGGCGGCTGGTGCCCAAGCTGATGGGTGCAGCGGGCGCGCTGTCAACGTTGCTTCCTAACATGGGGGGCCCGAGCGCCGCCTGTAGGCGGTTGTACGTGGGAATCGTGCGGTCCATGGCCCTATATGGGGCCCCTGTGTGGGCGATGGACCTGGCGGCCAGCACTCTAGCCATTCTGCGCAGACCGCAGAGGGCGATGGCCGTCAGAGTCGTCCGCGGGTATCGCACGATTTCCTACGAGGCGGCTTGCGTCCTGGCCGGATCCCCGCCCTGGGACCTAGAGGCTAAAGTACTCGCGTCGCTGTATCGGTGGCGCGAGGAAGAGCGGGCACGGGACTCGAGGCCGGTGCAGCGGCAGATAGCGCAGCGCCGAGCAGAGCTCCGTCAGGTCTTGGTGGCGGAATGGCGGCAGAGGCTTCTGCGCCCTACCGCCGGCCTCGCCACCGTCGAGGCGATCCGGCCAGTGCTCGACGACTGGCTCGGGAGAAGGCACGGCTCCCTGTCGTTCAGGGTGACGCAGGTGCTGTCGGGGCACGGCTGCTTCGGCAAGTACCTGTGTCGCATAGGCAGGGAGCCGGACGCTCGGTGCCACCACTGCGTCCATGGCGGGGAGGACACGGCGCAACACACGTTCGTTCAGTGTGTTGCTTGGGAGGAGCAGCGCCGTGTCCTCACAAATGAAGTAGGAGGCGATCTGTCGCTGCCGGCCGTGGTACGGAAGATGGTCGGCAGCGCAGAGTCGTGGGACGCAGTGGTGTCCTTCTGCGAGGACGTGATGTCGCAGAAGGAAGCTGCGGAACGGGAGAGGGAGATTTCAACTGCCGATCCCGCCCGCAGCAGGCGCTCCGGGCGCCGGAGGAGGGCAGACAACGCCCTCTTCCGCCCCCCATGAACGGGTCCAGGGGCGAAGGACTTGGGGAAGTCCCCGCCCCCTATTCAACGGACCCGAGGCGGAGGCGCGCGCGGGTGTCGACGCGCGCCTCTGAGGCGTTGCACGGGGGAGTTTAACACCTCACTCCCCCGTGCCCGAGGCGAGGCCCGCAAGGCGGGCCAGCACCAGTGCGGGGCTGCGGAAGAATTTGGATTCCCGCGGCCCCGCGCCCACGTGTAAGGAGGACACAGGGGGGTTTTAGCCGGTAAGAGTCCGGCACACCCCTCCGCCTCTCCCCAGGCGGAGGAAGTCCATGAGGATTTCCCCCCGAGAAAAAAAAAAAAAAAAAAAAAGGTTAGTTCAGGGTTAGGTTAGGCTAGTTCAGGGTTAGGTTAGGTTAGGTTAGTTCAGGGTTTTTTTTTTTTTATTGAACTTTGTTTTTGGTTTAAGATAGCTGTTATTTCGCTTTTATGATATGTTGCGGCAGTTTGCGCGATTTGATACGCTTGCTGCCGAAACTCGGGATGTCGCTTTTTAAGTTTTGATATCGCTTGGGTAGAAAGAATAATAAATATTGAGAATATATATGAATAATGAAATATATGATAATATATGAAAAATGAATAGATAAGTAATAGATATTATTTTATGTGCCATTGTAGGCTTTGAGTTTCGAGTAAAGAAGATGGATCAAAATTGCCCCACGTCCTATAACAATGTGACGTATCTCAAAAAAAAGATAAAAATGTTTAAAAAAATATGGCATGCTCTCTAATTCATTTTTTTACACCTTCATACGAAAAAAATGCTTTAAAAATTGTTCAGGCGCTGTTATGAAAACGTCGTTCATAGAACTATTAATGGACTATTTTATTAAATTGTTTTTTTGTTTGATAGAGTATACCTCACAGGTGGTCCCATAATCATTAGGTCAGGATCTGATGATGGAAACCCTGAGAAATTCAGGGCAACTTTTGAAAGTTGTAGGCATGCGCAGAATAAAAACTTGACTATAAGGTGTATGTCTTATAACAATATGCAACAGTGAAGATTTGGAGCTGACCTGATGATGGAAACGAAAGAAGGTCGAGGGAACTCGACAACTGAATATGTAAACTACCTCGTGTTTGGGCTTGTATTATTTGTATTGAATAGACCTTTGCAACAGCGAAGGATTGGAGCTGATCTGATGATGGAGACCAGAGAAGGGCGAGGGAACTCGACAGCTGAATATGTGAACTACCACGTGTTTGGGCTTATATTATTCGTATTGATAAGAACTTTCCACTTATGCGGATAGTGACAACTGTGCTTGTCACTGAAAAGCCAAAAATAAAAAAAAAAACTTTTTACAATAAAATAAAACAGACTCCCAAAAAAAACTATTCTTAGGAGCATCGGCCTAGAAGTCGGTGGGTATATAAACTTAAGTACATCCATTAGACACCGACTTCTGAGGTAGTTTACATATTTTGTTGTCGAGTCCCCCCGACCTTCTCTGGTCTTCATCATCGGATCAGCTCCAAACCTTCACTGTTGCAAAGGTCTATTCAATACAAATAATACAAGCCCAAACACGAGGTAGTTTACATATTCAGTTGTCGAGTTCCCTCGATCTTCTTTCGTCTCCATCATCAGGTTAGCTCCGAATCTTCACTGTTGCATAGTGTTATAAAACATACATCTTATAGTCAAGTTTTTATCCTGCGCATGCCTACAACTTTCAAAAGTTGCCCTGAATTTCTCAGGGTTTCCATCATCAGATCCTGACCTGATGATTATGGGACCACCTGTGAGGTATACCCTATCAAACAAAAAAATAATTTAATAAAATAGTCCATTCATAGTTCTATGAACGATGTTTTCATAACAGCGCCTGAACAATTTTTAAAGCATTTTTTTCGTATGAAGGAGTAAAAAAAATGAATTAGAGAGTATGCCATATTTTTTTAAACATTTTTATCTTTTTTTGAGATACGTCACATTGTTATAGGACGTGGGGCAATTTTGTATGGATTGTGATCCGTCTTCTTTGGCTCGCGAGTTTCGTATAACTTGCCAGCGCTTCCTCTTTCTTAAGTAGTTCTGGCAAACTATACGGGACGATATCATGGTAGACGCATAATGCCTCGTGTCGCATTCGCTCCCTAGCAAACCTCGGACAATCTGTCAGCAGGTGCGTCACAGTCTGGGGTGTATTTGTGTTGCAGGGACAGCAGTCGTCTGGTGTGATGTGGAATCTGTGTAAGTATGTTTTGTGGAAGCCGTGGTTGGTGAGTATTTGTGTTGTGTGGAAGTGAATGTCTGTGTGTTTTCGGAAGTGTTTGATATCATTTAGTGTAGGGAAAATGATTTTAGTGTACTGTCCCTGTTCGCTGGACGTGTAGCGCGCCTGCCAAAGGTCCAGGCTACGCATGCGGAGCTTATGCTTCACGAAGGACATTGGGAACGACCTGTAGTCCGGCGTCTTGTGAAGAAGGGTCGCCAGTTTTGCCGCGGCGTCGGCAGCCTCGTTGCCGACATTGCCCCTATGTGCCTTGACCCATTTAAGTGTGATGTTTTTTGTGTCGCGGTGTGTATGTATGATTTTATGTATTTGTGTGACGAGAGGGTGTGTGTTGCTTCTGTCTGCTATGGCTTGTAATGATGCTTGTGAATCGGTGTAGATAACAGTGTTTTGATATTTTTGAGTCGCCCACTTGCAGGCCTCCAGGATGGCGAAGAGCTCAGCCTGGAAGACCGTGCAAGAGTCGTGTAGTTTGAATTTTTTAGTAATGATCAGTTGTTGTGACCCACCTGGGTCAAGGCACACAAAGGCAGCCCCTACAGCGCCGCTGTCTTGTTTGCTTCCGTCTGTAAATATTTCTTGAGTATCGTCCGTTCTTTCGTGGTCTAAATCAGGTTTTCCCACTCTCAACGCTGGGTGCAGTAGTTCGCGGGCAGGTGTGGGCCGCTCTAGCATAACGTCCTCCGGCAAAAAGGGAGTGGTGTTGGTAAGGCGCGTTTGCTCGATTTGATGCACCTCGAGGATTCTGAGGTCAAGTGGAATGAGTTGCGCAAGCGCCAGGGCAGCATTAGTGGACACTGTCCTGAAGGCGCAAATGGCCTTTAGTGCGAAGCCGCGTTGCAGGCTGGCAAGATCTTTTCGTGCACTCTTTTGCATTGCCACTTGGCCCCATATTCCTGCAGCGTAGGTGATGATCGGCTCTATAACATGTAAGTAGATGGTTCGCGAATTTTCAGGGTGTGTGCCCCAGGTTGGTCTTGCGTAAATGCACAGTTTGTTGTAGATACGGTAGGCCTTACCCAGCACGTATTTGAGGTGTCGCTTGAATTTGAGCTTTTCGTCTATCACGATGCCGAGCAATTTAATTTCAGGCACGAATGCCAAGTCTGCGCCTTCCATGTGGAGCTGCACAGACTTGGCCTTCGGCGTGAAAGCAATAATTTGTGTTTTAGCTGGTCCAAAACTAAGTTTAACATTTGTTCCCCAGTTTCTAATTTTTGTCAGGACGGTGTTTGACACCACCTGGAGTTCTTCAGTATTGTCAGCGGTGACTACGAGGAGAACATCATCCGCAAAGGCCTGCATGTGGCATCCCGCTGGCAGCTGCATGTCTAGGAGTTCATCCAAGATCATGTTCCACAGAACGGGGCCACACGCAGACCCCTGTATGCACCCCTTTGTGAGTGTTTTACGCGCGCGCACTCCGGCGTGATCTAAAGTGACTACTCGATCCCTGACGTAATCCTTGATGAGCCCGTAGATGTTATTGGGCACACCAAGATTGGCGAGACGTTGGAAGAGTGCGGGCCACCAAGCGTTGTCAAACGCCGCCTTGATATCCAAAGAGACCGCGATTACAAGTTTTTTACTCTCTTTTGCGAGGTGGATGAAGTCCAGAGCGGTGTGATCGGCTAGCGTCGTGTTTCTCTGTTGCCGAAAGCCAAACTGGTTGTTGTTGAGTTTATTCTCCGACTCCGCTTTATGGACGACCCTTTTGATAAATAATTTCTCCAGTAGCTTCCCGAAGACTGGAAGCAGTCCTATGGGGCGAAAGGATTTAAGATCCATGTGGTCGTCTTTGCCCGGTTTGGGAATGATCTTTACGTAGGCCTCCTTCCACGCTCCAGGAAAGTACTGGAGTGAGAGACATCTATTTAAAATATCTGTCATGAGACGGGGGTATATCTTTGTGAACTTATGGCAAATATCTGATGTTAGATTGTCTAATCCGGGAGCTTTTTTCGGGCTTATGGAGCTAAGTTGCTCAAGCACCTCTTCCTCCGTGAAGGGGAGATCATCCGGGGTGTTCATGGAATAATTGTTGAAGTGGGTGCGCAACTGTCTCTGCTCCGGCGTTTGGTCCGGAGAGTCATCGGGGTAGAAGTGCTTGAGCAAGGCGCTTGCAGTCTCTTCTGCATCAGTAGTATATCTGTCTCCTATTTTTAGTGTGGTGGGAGGTCTTTTTGGTGCTGCTTCCTTGAGGAGGCGATTGGTGAGGGACCAGACGTTCTCTTTGGTTTGCAGCTCGCAAAACTTACGGAAATTTTCGGTAGATGCACGTTTCATTTCTTCGCTATATTGTTTCTTTTTTGTGACCTGCTCCTCAAGTAGGGCATCAAGGGGTTGGCCAGATAGTTTTGCCGAGTGGATTTGCCGGTGAAGGCTTATAACTTCCCCCTTGAGCCGCTGCAGTGTATCGCTCCACCAAGGAGGCTTCTGCTTGGCTTTTCCACTTCTGATGGGCATGGTTTCCTTGCAGCAGTCTCGTATCAAAGATGTTATGCGACTGATGAGATCCTCGAGTTCTTGTTTGTTTAGGCTGCTTATATCGCTGTCGAGTATGTCGGAGAGTGCTACTTCTTGCAGCACGGCATCCCTGAATGCTGCCCAGTCCGCTTTCTCGGTGTTGAACATAAAAGTTGATGTGTTGCCTGTACCGGATGGTATTGGTTTTCTTGTGTTTATGTTAAACTCTATGGCATTATGCTGTGACGTGGCGCAGCACTCAAGGTTGACCCTCCACTCCCCAACCATGTCGAAGGCTTGGCCGGACGCTAATGTCACGTCTATGATAGACGATCGATCGCGCCCGTGCGTCACCGTCTCGAATGTCGGAGAGTCACCAATGTTGCAGACGTACATATCGTTTGTTAGGGCTAATTCCATTAGGTCGTTGCCTCTCGGGTTTGATCTGGTGCTTCCCCATGTTGGGTGCCAGCCGTTGAAGTCACCTCCAAGTATGCACTTGTAACGCGATGTGGCCTTGAGGAAGTAGTCGATGGCCTCTAGCGTGGACGATGTGTCGTCATTTGGTTCCACATAAGCAGATCCCAGGTACATCTTTTGATGATCGGTCTTGACTGATATGACGCATAGATTAGCAGTCGATAAACTGGACTCCCCCAAAACCACAGCGCGCCCCTGCTTAACGAGAATGCTTAGTTCAGGGTTAGGTTAGGTTAGGTTAGGTTAGGTTAGGTTTTTTTTTTTTTTTTTTATCTGCTTTTCCCCGCTCATAAGAACAGCAGGATCTTGTTATTCTAGATTCTCATGCATTCCAGTTCTCGCATCTATGCCTCTCGCACTTTCAAGCCGCATACTTTACGCATTCATTCGTCATCTTTTATTCTATGCCGGGTGGGATTCCCGCTAATAACCTATTTACTTTATAGTTTTATTCAGGAAAGACATTTTTTGGGGTTTTATTATATTTCAAATAAAAACTATTAGACTATATGTATTATCAGTTTCGTTACAATATTTTATGTTCTTATTCTAGGTACTGCTTGATTATATTAATCTGTTTTACATTTGAATCTTATTATCTATATTTGTCTTTTATTATTGTTGAGGTAGATGGATCGAATTGAAAGATTTAATATTGTATTTTTAGTTTATTAATATCAAAAGAGCACATTTGGAGCACACCATTTTTCACACGGGGCAAGGACAAGAGAACCACAGACAATCAAAAACAGTATTAAGTCTTATAAACCACAGATAATAAATTTACTTAATACAACACGCCTCCTTAAATTTATTATCTTATATCATTTAACAAAACTAGAATCTTAACAAAACTAAATCTTAACATACAACAACTAAATTAATCTCAACTCCAATCTATTTCTTAAGAAAGCTGTCTTATTCAAACTTTTAGTTAACATATCTGCCAAATTAAATTTAGAATCAATTTTTACAATATCAATTATTTTGTTTTCATAATTCTCATTTATGTAATGATACTGCACTTCAATGTGCTTTGAGTTTTTTGTAAAGTTACCATATTTAGCAATTGCAATTGCACCTGAATTATCTACATACAATTTTGTTGGACCTAGCTTTACATCAAATGATTCACTTAGCATATTTCTAATAAAAAGCACTTCTGACACTGCCTCTGACATAGCAGTATACTCTGCAAAAGTAGAACATTTAGTTACTGTATTTTGTTTACGAGTTTTCCAAAAAATTAAGTTTCCATATAATCTAATAACAAAACCAGTTGTAGATTTTCTATCCACATTATCTCCTGCATAATCAGAATCTACCATACAATCTAAGATGTCAGTGTTTACATTATCAGAGTATGTTAACTTTAGACTTTTAGTTTTATACAAATCTAAATATATAAAACTCAAAGGTGACTGACTGACTGACTGACTGACATAGTGATCTATCAACGCACAGCTGAAACCACTGGACGGATCGGGCTGAAATTTGGCATGCAGGTAGATGTTATGACGTAGGCATCCGCTAAGAAAGGATTTTGATCAATTCTACCCCCAAGGGGATAAAATAGGGGATGAAAGTTTGTATGAAACTTTGTCAATTTTAAACCGATCGGACTGAGACTTTGCATGCATAAAGCTACTATGGCGTAGGCAACCCTTAAAAAAAGGATTTTGATAAATTCCATCCCTAAGGGGATAAAATAGGGGATAAAAGTTTGTATACATCTTCTTAGATTTTATGAAGAAGTCCTGATGACGAATCAGAATTTTATGATGACGTTCGCTTAAATACGATTTTGATTAATTCAACCCCCATTCAACCCCCACGGGTGATAAAATAAGGGATGATGAAGGATGTAAAATGTATTAGTTTGAACCTATCAGTACGTAATGGAACGAACAAAATAATGTTTAGTTCTAAATGTTGAGAAGTTCTGCCTACCGCTATTAGATGGCGCTGTGCATTTTCGTCTCATTTCTGAATCGCGGTGTTAAGATTCTCCGCCAGTTAATTACCTTCGAACTGAACTGTAGGTAATCTGTTTGTTTGGTTGCTGCGGATTGCCTTCCTCACTGACATAATAAACATAAATATTTCTAGCGGATTATATTTGACGGTTCTTTTCTTGGCATTTTGTTTTGGTTAGTCGTTTTGGTCATAGACTGCGTTGTATTTGGCATTTGATTTGTTTTCGTTTGGTTTAAGTTTAGGTTTTGTTGGTTAGACTTTTTTTAAAATGGCTAAAGAAAATCTAAACGTTAATGGAGAAGTTGAAGAATGTACTGTCGTCCCTATTGTTGGTGACGGTGCATGTTTGTTTCGTGCTCTCTCTTATTTAATGTACGGAACACAAGACAGAGCAATGGAGGTGCGTACAGAAATTGTCAAATATGTGGTTAATGACTGGAGCAAGTTTTCAATTATGACCCACGACAGGAATGGTGATAACTATGTAACACCTGACGAATATTTTGCTGATATGATGAAAAATGCTACTTATGGCGGATTGTGTGAACTAATAGCAGCAGGATTAATATTCCCATTTAAGTTTGAAGTTTATAGAAACGGTCTATTAGTAAAGAATATTGTGTCTTTGGATCCCTCGGCGGACTTTAAACGCAGATTACGCGCTCCCTGTACTTACCCTCCGAGCAGGGCTACTAATCCTGCTCTAGCACTCCACTCCACTCTGGACGGCCAAGCCAAGCCAGAGGCGTGAGACCTACCCCCGTCATGGTTCACTCTGACCGGCCGGAGATGGGGGACAGTATACTCTCCCTGGAGAACTCAGTATATATAGCCCCGCGGGGTCGCTACTCCCCGTCATCAGCCTTAGATGTCCTGCGGTGCCTATATCTCATTATTATTGTCGTTATTATCTCAAGAGCCTTTGTCCCAATTATGTTAGGGTCGACTTCCAGTCACGATGCAACTGAGTACCAGTGTTTTACAAGGAGCGACTGCTTATCTGACCTCCACAACCCGGTTACCCGCTCAACCCAACACCCCTTGGTAAGACTTACTGGCTTCTGACTACCCATAACGACTGCCAAGAATGTTCAATGACAGCCGGAACCTACAGTTTAACATCCCCTCCAAATAACGGTCATTGGTATCCAAAAAATACGTAGAAAGTACATACGAACTTAAAAAAGTTGCATTGGCAGGTACTTGCCAGACCTGGAATCAAAGACCCACGCTCATACTTGAGAGATTGGTTCTCTACCCACTAAACCACCACGACTTCCACTAAGTCACCACGACTTTGTCATCTATTTAATGGTTTTTTACGTAATAATACGTGTAATATTTTTGCCACACACAACTTAAATGCCGACTAATTAGAATTACTACTTTTATCCCTATGGTCACGTCTATTGCGGTTCAGTTCTCAGCATTTTGTTTAGTCTGCTGTGCTTTTGCCGTTAAAGTACAAAAATTAAATATATGGAACGTTTCTAATGGTTATGCGTATTCCGGTGTTTTCAAGTCAACGAGCCCTTAAAATTCAATATCAGAGATCTTTGATTTTGTTGACCCCGTAGTCGCTGGCATAAGGGACAGGATCCGCGTACGAAGTCGCGGGCAGAAGCTAGTATTATTATTAATTAGGTATGGTTTTTGCGGCTTTACTTTTGTTTAGCGTGTGTAAAAAATTAGGGCCTACAAAACTTCTTTGTACACAATATTCTTTACTAATCTGTCATTAGGCGCTAAAATTATTAAGTTATTGGGTGAACTTACTCGTGAGCAAGCAACATAAAACTGTCCATGAGAGAAGCAATGTTCTCTCAAGTCAATACCCGCAGAGAGACTTATTTATTGTCATGGCAAAGCAGACTTTTAGGGGAAACTGTAATCGTTTAAATTCGAACGGGATATCGTTAGGTATTAAGTACGCACCTCCATTGCTCTGTCTTGTGTTCCGTACATTAAATAAGAGAGAGCACGAAACAAACATGCACCGTCACCAACAATAGGGACGACAGTACATTTTATAGTTTTTTCTATTTATATTTAGTATGTTTTTATAGCAGTATATTATATTTTATAAATATATATTACACACTTAGTATGTATATACTTAGTTAAGGTTACACACCGATTGACGTCACATGTTAGTGTTGGCCATCGCTGAAAACCAGCGCCGCAACTCTGTCTCGCATAGGGTCGCTGCATATGCTGAGCGAGGGCCATTTCGCGTGATCGTGACGCATATTTTCCTTTTCCCATTCTCTTTTTTTTTTTTTTTTTTTTTTCGTTTTCATTCCTGTTTTGTTTTATTTTTGTGAGCTTTTATATGTATTCGTTTTTGTGTGTGCGTCACGAACGCGAATAAACGTTTTGATTTGATTTGAAACGTTTTTTTGATTTGAATACATTCTTCAACTTCTCCATTAACGTTTAGATTTTCTTTAGCCATTTTAAAATAAGTCTAACCAACAAAATCTAAACTTACACCAAACGAAAACAAAACAAATGCCAAATACAACGCAGTCTATGACCAAAACGACTAACCATAACCTCCTCCTTTTTGGGAAGTCGGTTAAAAACAAAATGCCAAGAAAAGAACCGTCAAATATAATACGCTAGAAATATTTATGTTTAATATGTCAGTGAGGAAGGCAATCCGCAGCAACCAAACAAACAGATTACCTACAGTTCAGTTCGAAGGTAATTAACTGGCGGAGAATCTTAACACCGCGATTCAGAAATGAGACGAAAATGCACAGCGCCATCTAATAGCGGTAGGCAGAACTTCTCAACATTTAGAACTAAACATTATTTTGTTCGTTCCATTACGTACTGATAGGTTGAAACTAATACATTTTACATCCTTCATCATCCCTTATTTTATCACCCGTGGGGGTTGAATGGGGGTTGAATTAATCAAAATCGTATTTAAGCGAACGTCATCATAAAATTCTGATTCGTCATCAGGACTTCTTCATAAAATCTAAGAAGATGTATATAAACTTTCATCCCCTATTTTATCCCCTTAGGGATGGAATTTATCAAAATCCTTTCTTAAGGATTGCCTACGCCATAGTAGCTTTATGCATGCAAAGTCTCAGTCCGATCGGTTTAAAATTGACAAAGTTTCATACAAACTTTCATCCCCTATTTTATCCCCTTAGGGGTAGAATTGATCAAAATCCTTTCTTAGCGGATGCCTGCGTCATAACATCTACCTGCATGCCAAATTTCAGCCCGATCCGTCCAGTGGTTTCAGCTGTGCGTTGATAGATCACTATGTCAGTCAGTCAGTCAGTCAGTCACCTTTGAGTTTTATATATTTAGATACACAAATATTTATAATTTAAATTTTTACAACTATACACAAATATTTATAATTCAATTTTTACAATTATACACAAATATTAAATTTTTACAATTATACACAAATACCTATAATTTAATTTATACAATTATATACAAATATTTATAATTAAATATATACAAATAACTAGCTTCTGCCCGCGACTTCGTACGCGGATCCTGTCCCTTATGCCAGCGACTACGGGGTCAACAAAATCAAAGATCTCTGATATTGAATTTTAAGGGCTCGTTGACTTGAAAACACCGGAATACGCATAACCATTAGAAACGTTCCATATATTTAATTTTTGTACTTTAACGGCAAAAGCACAGCAGACTAAACAAAATGCTGAGAACTGAACCGCAATAGACGTGACCATAGGGATAAAAGTAGTAATTCTAATTAGTCGGCATTTAAGTTGTGTGTGGCAAAAATATTACACGTATTATTACGTAAAAAACCATTAAATAGATGACAAAGTCGTGGTGACTTAGTGGAAGTCGTGGTGGTTTAGTGGGTAGAGAACCAATCTCTCAAGTATGAGCGTGGGTCTTTGATTCCAGGTCTGGCAAGTACCTGCCAATGCAACTTTTTTAAGTTCGTATGTACTTTCTACGTATTTTTTGGATACCAATGACCGTTATTTGGAGGGGATGTTAAACTGTAGGTTCCGGCTGTCATTGAACATTCTTGGCAGTCGTTATGGGTAGTCAGAAGCCAGTAAGTCTTACCAAGGGGTGTTGGGTTGAGCGGGTAACCGGGTTGTGGAGGTCAGATAAGCAGTCGCTCCTTGTAAAACACTGGTACTCAGTTGCATCGTGACTGGAAGTCGACCCTAACATAATTGGGACAAAGGCTCTTGAGATAATAACGACAATAATAATGAGATATAGGCACCGCAGGACATCTAAGGCTGATGACGGGGAGTAGCGACCCCGCGGGGCTATATATACTGAGTTCTCCAGGGAGAGTATACTGTCCCCCATCTCCGGCCGGTCAGAGTGAACCATGACGGGGGTAGGTCTCACGCCTCTGGCTTGGCTTGGCCGTCCAGAGTGGAGTGGAGTGCTAGAGCAGGATTAGTAGCCCTGCTCGGAGGGTAAGTACAGGGAGCGCGTAATCTGCGTTTAAAGTCCGCCGAGGGATCCTCACCCTTCAGCCGCTCATGTCCCTGTTGCCCTCTTGTTGCTATTCAGTGACTGGTTCCCGGGGGCCCAGTAAGTGAGGTGGCGAGTCTCCACCTGCCGTTTTTACATGTACCAAATACATTGTCATCCACTAACATCCCATCACAATAGCCCAAGTAGTTTTCCTCCATAGTTAGCAATAGTTTAGCACCCAAACAAACAGATTACCTACAGTTCAGTTCGAAGGTAATTAACTGGCGGAGAATCTTAACACCGCGATTCAGAAATGAGACGAAAATGCACAGCGTTCATCATCCCTTATTTTATCACCCGTGGGGGTTGAATGGGGGTTGAATTAATCAAAATCGTATTTAAGCGAACGTCATCATAAAATTCTGATTCGTCATCAGGACTTCTTCATAAAATCTAAGAAGATGTATACAAAATTTCATCCCCTATTTTATCCCCTTAGGGATGGAATTTATCAAAATCCTTTCTTAAGGGTTGCCTACGCCATAGTAGCTTTATGCATGCAAAGTCTCAGTCCGATCGGTTTAAAACTGACAAAGTTTCATACAAACTTTCATCCCCTATTTTATCCCCTTGGGGGTAGAATTGATCAAAATCCTTTCTTAGCGGATGCCTACGTCATAACATCTACCTGCATGCCAAATTTCAGCCCGATCCGTCCAGTGGTTTCAGCTGTGCGTTGATAGATCACTATGTCAGTCAGTCAGTCAGTCAGTCACCTTTGAGTTTTATATATTTAGATGATAATACTGTACCATATAAAACTATACACAAAAATGACAATGTATTATATACAAAACAGATCTTATTAGGTATAATTACTGAGATTATATGATATAGAAAACACATGAACTACTTTGAAAAATATAAAATATATACAACCATTTAAATATATACGAATATTTATTATATACAAATATATATTTTAAAACGATCTAAGATTCCACGTATCATCAAAAAATTAATCAAGTTATAACAAAACAAACAAGTCTAAACAGGTCTCTGACCACGTCAGGGGAACAAGGGACGGCAGGAGTGGGTTTTAGCCGGTAAGAGTCCGGCACTACCCCTCGGGGTGTCCATGAGGATTTCCCACTCCTGCCACAAAAAAAAAAAAAAAAAAAAAAAAAAAAAAAAAAAAAAAAAAAAAAAAAAAAAAAAAACCTAACCTAACCTAACCTAACCTAACCGATAACTTTTTCAAAAGGAGACCGATTTTGATGCGGTTTTTTGCGTATAATAGCTACAACAGGCTTGTAAGCACGCGATAACCCTTCAAACGCGACATCGAAGCGGTGTGACCCGATTTTTTGACACCCCCACCCTTCTCGACCTGTAAAAAACACAAAATTAATTATTTATCAAAATTCTGACTAGATTTTTTCATTGTAAAAATTTTATTAAATACTTACCACTCCGACCTGTCTTCCTGACTGCATTTTGCACGATTTTGGGTAGGTTTGGACGTCGAAATTAAATATTTTCTATTAAAAAACACTAAATTTTACAGTTTTTCGACCAAAATTTTCAAAATTTCTAGGAAAGCCTATTCTAGTTTCTGGACAGCTGGCTAGGGCTCGCCGAGACGCGTCTTTTGACGTATCGCACGTCCCTCTACGCCGCACCAAACGTCAAAAAATGCCCCACCCACCCGCCCTTTAGTCGCAATCAAGAGCATGAAAAATTTACTATAGGAAAGGGTATGACTTTGGGACCAAATTTTCGAAAATTATTTTTTGACGGATTTTGCATCCCAGTAGTCTCCTGACTTGGATTACATAAAATTTGGCTTTAACCTGGGCTCTTTTACTCAAATTAAGCGGTTTTTAGCGTAGGTTGAAGTACTGCTTTATCCAAGAAAAGTTATCAAAACATTTTTGACTAATCAGTTGACTGGGGCGCAGTCCCCAACATAAGTTATCTTTTCTCACGCAGTGTAACGTGTCTATTGACCGCTGCACTTAGATTTTATTCTAAAAATTTGAACCCACAGCTTTTTTTTGGCTGCCCTTATCTACTCTAGTCAACTGTGACCGAAATTTTAATTCGTACTTTTTATCTACGCCTATTTATTTAATTATTTTATTTTTACTATTATATTTGACTGTTTCACTAAACTATTTTAAAATCTATACAATCATCACAAAACATTATTAGATCTTTTGATCCGTTCTGATTTTACTTGAAACTGTTGACAGCACCTTCCAGCCCTATACACTGGACGGTGCATTGCACAAGGACGAGCACGCGACGGCAATTAGCTTCGTGAAGTATCCACAGGCTAACCAGGGCCCTTTGGACCCTTCTTCCTAGCAAGAAGAGTAGCCCTGCTAAGGTGCCCACACAGCTAGCTGCTCGGACGCCGCCATCCATCTCAAAAAATTGTCTTTTTGTCCTTCGCCAGCAAACAAAACTCGAATAATGTTTGGAATCCGAACGCCCGTTAACAGGAAGACTGCTCTTCCAGCCCAAGATGCTTCTCCTGGCAGTTCTTCAAATGTGAGCCCGGCTCAGCCGACAAACACAAACGTCAGGAGGAGCATCGAGGTGTTGGAGTCCAGCCAAACCCCCTTGCCCAGCTCGGCACCTGCCGCCCCAGTGAAACCTAAAAAGATCACAACACTAAAGAGCGTGTCACCAGCTCCAGAGAAGCCCGCTGGGGCGGCAGAGGCCCCAAAACCCCCGGCCTCCGTCAGCAGGGTGCAAGAAGCCAGAAACTTGGTGACTAAGGCCAAGATTGCTCTTGGCCAAAGCCGGAACCTCCGGACCGACATCAAGGAGGATGTCACGCTGGCTATTGACACCCTCTATCGCATGGTGAGGGATGGGGAAGCGGACAAGGGGAGGGGCCTTATATCCTCAAAAAAGGAGCAGCCAGCCACTGTCGATGCGGTGCCACCGGAACGTTGCAGTCAAGAGTACTCCCAGCTGCTCTCCTCACTGGCGGACCACAGTAGGCTCGTGAAGGAGAGCGCCGAAAAAATGGAGGAACTCCAACAAAGTCTGTCCAAACACACGACAGCGTTGGACGCGACCACATACGCGGGAGTGTTAGCGGCACCAAAGCCGCTCGCAGCATCGCCGCGACCAACACTACACTCGGTTGTGGTCGCCTCCAACGATAAACAAGAAACTGGCGAGCAGGTGCTGGATAAAATCCGCACTGCTATTAACGCCAAAGAAGGTGGTTACCGCATTGACAGGGTCAGGAAGGCAAAGGACAGCAAGGTCGTCATCAGCTGCAGGGACGAGGAGGAGCGGAGCAGGGTCCGGGAAAAGCTTAGGTCGGCCGGTCAACACCTGACCGTCCAGGACGCAGCAAACCTAGACCCGCTCATTATCCTCAGGGACGTCCTCAGCTACAACACCGACGAGGACGTCACGAAAGCCCTGAGGACGCAGAACACCAAGCTCTTCGCCGACCTTGCGGCTGAGGATGACCGCGTCATAATAAAATATAGAAAAAGGGCTCGGAACCAGCTGATGTGCCACATTGTAGCGAGAGTCTCCCCCACCCTCTGGAGCAGACTGACGGGGGCGTCTGCCGTGTATATAGACATGCAGCGGATCAGGGTGGAAGACCAATCTCCCCTGGTTCAATGCTCCCTATGCTTAGGATATGGGCACGGCAGACGCCTTTGCACAGAAAAAGAAGAAGCCTGCAGCCACTGCGGTGGCCCTCACTTACGCAATTCTTGCCCAGAAGCGAAAGCCAATGCGCCCCCATCCTGTTGTAACTGCACTAGAGCCGGGCTGGAGGGAACGACGCATAATGCGTTCAGCCCGGACTGCCCGGTGAGACGCAGATGGGACGCATTGGCCAGGTCAAAAATCGGGTACTGCTGAGGGCGCCGCAGTGGACACCAGGTCATACAAAGTTCTGCAGGCCAACCTTCAGAGAAAGCAGCTGGCGACCGCCGAGCTGCTTGAGGCCGCTTCACGGTCGAAGGCGTCCTTCGCTCTCATCCAAGAGCCTTACGTGGGCTCTGTCCGGAGAATGCGGAGCTACCGGGGGGCGCGGATCTACCAGGCTTCGGAGGAGGGAGAGGGCACTGTAAAAGCTGCCATTGTAGTGCTCGACCACGACCTCGACGTCATACAGTGCCCAGAACTCACCACCCATAACATCGTCGTGGTGAGGATCCGGACCCAAGCCTGGGAAATCGCAGCAGCATCGGTGTACTTCGAACCGGACAAGCCCATGGACTCGTACCTGGAGCACCTCAGAGCGGTCAGGCGGAAGCTGGGAAGTCGCCACCTTCTCATCGGAGGCGACTTTAACGCAAAGAGCCCATGGTGGGGGAGCCTTACGGAGGACAGCAGGGGGGAGGAGCTATGCTCCACATTGGACGAGCTGGAGTTGCAGGTACTCAACAGCGGCACCCTGCCCACTTTTGACACCATCCGAGGGGGCAGGAGATACTGCAGTCACGTCGACGTGACGGCATGCTCGGCGGATCTTCTCTGCCTGGTCGAAGGCTGGGAGGTAGACGAGGGACTGACGAGCTCGGACCATAACGGCATAAAATTTAGGATGAATTTGCAAAAATCTTTAGGCATAGCAGTAAAATCTACTACTAGGATGTTCAACACCAAAAAAGCAAACTGGGTCCAGTTTCGTGAGAAACTGGCCCAGTTTAAAATAGAAGAAAACATAAATAAGTCAAAATTCGAAGAAATTGAAAATAGTCAAAATTTAGAAATAATCATAAACAAATATTTAGAAGTAATACAAAATTCATGTCAAGAAACTATACCGAAGAAGAAAAACTCGGAAAAAATTACCTTGCCGTGGTGGTCCCAGGAGCTCGAAAGCCTGAAGAAGGAGGTCGCCACCAGGAAGAGAAGAGTCCGCTGCGCCGCTCCAATCCGAAGGCAGTCCGTCGTCGAAGAGTACCTGCAACACAAAACAAACTATGAAATTAAAGCCATGATAGCCCAAACGAGGAGCTGGACGGAGTTCTGCACCAAGCAGGACAGGGAGGGGATGTGGGAGGGCATTTACAGGGTGATAGGGCGTACCGCAACACGGCACGAGGACGCAACCCTAATTAAAAGCGGTGTATATTTGACTCCGGCAGAATCCGCATCGCACCTGGCTGAGACATTTTATCCGCACGACCTGGGAGAAGAGGACACTGAAGAACAAAAGGACATCCGGCGTTTGGCCATGCGGGTAAATGACCGGGTTAATGATGAAGAACATGACCCGCCTTTTACTCCGCATGAGCTCATAACAGCAGTGTCCTCTTTTAACCCTAAAAAGGCGCCAGGCGCGGACGGTCTCACCGCGGACATCTGTCGCCAGGCAATTCTCCAGGACCCCGAGGCGTTCCTTGCCCTGGCCAACAAATGCCTCAGTCTGGGCCACTTCCCCAAGAAGTGGAAGGAAGCCACAGTTGTGGTACTGAGGAAGCCGGGCAAGGACAACTACACAAACGCCAAGTCATATAGGCCGATCGGGCTCCTGCCCGTGTTAGGAAAGGTCCTGGAGAAGATGGTTGTCTCGAGGCTCCAGTGGCACCTAGTACCGAGGCTGAGTACCCGCCAGTACGGCTTCATGCCCCAGAGGAGCACCGAGGACGCCCTCTATAATCTGGTGAACCAAATAAAGGTTGAAATCAAGAACAAAAAGTTGGTCACCATTGTCTCGCTGGATATAGAGGGCGCCTTCGACAGCGCCTGGTGGCCAGCCATAAAGGTCAGACTGGCGGAGGAAAAGTGTCCGGTCAACATTAGGCGGCTACTCGACAGCTACCTTGGCGACAGATGTGTGCGACTAAGGTATGCCGGAGTCGAACATTGTAGAAACACGCAAAAGGGTTGCGTCCAAGGCTCGATCAGCGGGCCGATACTCTGGAACGTCCTCCTAGATCCCCTCCTCAAGAACTTACATGACCGCGGGGTTGTGTGCCAGGCGTTCGCCGATGACGTGGTTCTGCTGTTTGCCGGGATACTGCGCTGGAGGTGCAGCGACATGCCAATGCCGCCCTCGAGTTTGTTCAGGAGTGGGGTGTCAGGAACAAACTCAAGTTTGCGCCACACAAGACCTGCGCAATGCTGCTGACAAACAAGCTTAAGCATGACACCCCACTTCTGCGCATGGGCGGGGTCGACATTGGCATGTCTCGCGAAATAAAGATCTTGGGCCTGACTATAGACGATAAGCTGACCTTTAACACCCACGTCGCCAACGTCTGTAGGAAGGCCCTAAATATCGCGAAGCAACTCCAACGAGCTGCAAAAATAAGCTGGGGACTGCACCCCGACGTCATCCGCACAATCTATACGGCAACAGTGGAGCCCGTCATTCTTTATGCTGCGGCCGCATGGTCGCCCGCCGCTCAAAAAATTTGTGTCCGCAAGCTCCTAAACACCGTCCAGCGGGGCTTCGCACAGAAGATCTGCAAATCCTACCGCACCGTCTCCCTAAACTCGGCCCTACTACTCGCCGGGTTACTACCTCTGGACCTACGCATCAAGGAAGCAGCCGGCCTATATGAGGCTCGCAAAGGGTCAACCCGGCTAGTGCTAGGAGACCGGGAGGTCGAGCGGGTGGTTGGATTTGCAGAGCTACCACACCCCGCCTTGCGTATGGACCTGAACTTCAGGTGTCTAGATGACCGAAGCCTGGTAGACCAACACAACGTGCAGTCGCTCAGAATTTTCACAGACGGCAGCAAGTTCCAGGGCAAAGTCGGTGCTGCGTTGTCCATATGGGACAACCAGACCGAACTGCGGAGCCGAAAACTGAGCTTGCCAGCGTACTGCACAGTCTACCAGGCTGAACTTCTGGCCATATGCAGGGCCACTAGCGAAGCCCTGAACAGCGGAGCGGAGAGCTGCGGCATATATAGTGACTCACGGGCGGCCTTGCAGACTGTGACCAATCCCGGGTCTATGCACTCCCTCGCAATCGAGGCGCGCCGAAACCTCAGCGTGGCCTTGACCCGTGGCAAAGCTGTGACCTTGTTCTGGATCAAGGCCCATGCTGGCATCGATGGCAACGAGCGCGCCGACGAGCTAGCAAAGGAAGCAGCACTCTCGAGCCGGAGGAAGCCTGACTATGACCGGTGCCCGGTCTCATTCGTCAGGAGTGAACTTCGTGGAGACTCTCTTGACGAATGGAACCGGAGATACAAAACGGGCGAGACGGCCTCCGTCACGAGAGTGTTCTTCCCGGACGCGAGGGAGGCATATCGTCTGGTGCGAAAAATACAACCGCAGGGAATCTTAACTAACATCTTTACAGGCCATGGGGGGTTCTCCCAATACCTGCACCGCTTCAAGTGTCGGGAGAGCCCGTCATGCGTCTGCGACCCTGCGGTTGAGGAATCCGTCCAGCATCTGCTGTTCCAGTGCCCGATGTTCGAAGCAAAACGCTTCGACCTCGCTCAAAGACTCGAAACAGACGTGGCAGCCAGTAGAGCCTTCGAGCTCATCGCAAATAAAAAATTAAGAGGCGATTTCCTCATGTTTGCAGAACAAATTTGTAAAATTGTCGTGGAGAGAAACGCTTCGGATTAAACCGGAGCGTCTTTCTCCACGACAAAGAAAATAAAAAACATAAGACATACAAAGTCTCTGATAACGTCAGAGGTACACGGCAGTACCCAAGATGGCGGGTGCAATTAAAAAAAAAAAAAAAAAAAAAAAAAAAACCTAAAAAAACCTAACCTAAACTAACCTAACCTAACCTAACCTAACCTAACCTTTTTTTTTTTTTTTTTTTTCTCGGGGGGAAATCCTCATGGACTTCCTCCGCCTGGGGAGAGGCGGAGGGGTGTGCCGGACTCTTACCGGCTAAAACCCCCCTGTGTCCTCCTTACACGTGGGCGCGGGGCCGCGGGAATCCAAATTCTTCCGCAGCCCCGCACTGGTGCTGGCCCGCCTTGCGGGCCTCGCCTCGGGCACGGGGGAGTGAGGTGTTAAACTCCCCCGTGCAACGCCTCAGAGGCGCGCGTCGACACCCGCGCGCGCCTCCGCCTCGGGTCCGTTGAATAGGGGGCGGGGACTTCCCCAAGTCCTTCGCCCCTGGACCCGTTCATGGGGGGCGGAAGAGGGCGTTGTCTGCCCTCCTCCGGCGCCCGGAGCGCCTGCTGCGGGCGGGATCGGCAGTTGAAATCTCCCTCTCCCGTTCCGCAGCTTCCTTCTGCGACATCACGTCCTCGCAGAAGGACACCACTGCGTCCCACGACTCTGCGCTGCCGACCATCTTCCGTACCACGGCCGGCAGCGACAGATCGCCTCCTACTTCATTTGTGAGGACACGGCGCTGCTCCTCCCAAGCAACACACTGAACGAACGTGTGTTGCGCCGTGTCCTCCCCGCCATGGACGCAGTGGTGGCACCGAGCGTCCGGCTCCCTGCCTATGCGACACAGGTACTTGCCGAAGCAGCCGTGCCCCGACAGCACCTGCGTCACCCTGAACGACAGGGAGCCGTGCCTTCTCCCGAGCCAGTCGTCGAGCACTGGCCGGATCGCCTCGACGGTGGCGAGGCCGGCGGTAGGGCGCAGAAGCCTCTGCCGCCATTCCGCCACCAAGACCTGACGGAGCTCTGCTCGGCGCTGCGCTATCTGCCGCTGCACCGGCCTCGAGTCCCGTGCCCGCTCTTCCTCGCGCCACCGATACAGCGACGCGAGTACTTTAGCCTCTAGGTCCCAGGGCGGGGATCCGGCCAGGACGCAAGCCGCCTCGTAGGAAATCGTGCGATACCCGCGGACGACTCTGACGGCCATCGCCCTCTGCGGTCTGCGCAGAATGGCTAGAGTGCTGGCCGCCAGGTCCATCGCCCACACAGGGGCCCCATATAGGGCCATGGACCGCACGATTCCCACGTACAACCGCCTACAGGCGGCGCTCGGGCCCCCCATGTTAGGAAGCAACGTTGACAGCGCGCCCGCTGCACCCATCAGCTTGGGCACCAGCCGCCGGAAGTGGGGGCCGAATTCCCATCGGCTGTCGAGCACCAATCCCAGATACTTCATGGTGGACTCGACAGCTATCCGGGCTCCACCGACCACGATGTGTGATCCCGACGGCGGCGCGCGTCGGGGGCCATGAAACACCATGGCCTCCGACTTGTTGAGGGCCACCTCCAGGCCCAGGCGCCGGATGCGGTTCACCACCTGTGACACCGCAGCCGTGGCTATCAACGCTGCTTCCCTGTGCGAGCTCCCCCGGGCAGTGACAAGCGTGTCGTCCGCATAACACGTCAAGTCGGCGCCCGACGGGAGTTCGCCTCTCAGCACCCAATCGTAACCGATGTTCCACAGGAGCGGCCCCAGCACCGATCCCTGTGGAACACCGCACGTCATGAGGTGCCGACCGGCACCGTCATGTCCCCGATATGTGACGCATCTACCTTCTAGGTAGGCCCCTACTGTGCGACGGAGGTAGGGAGGCACGCGGTGATATCTCAGTGCCTCCCGAATACAGCTCCAGGGCAGGGTGTTGAACGCGTTGGAGATGTCTAAAGACACCGCCAACACCACCCCACCCTGGGACACCGTCTCCTCCGCCAGGGCTCTCACGCGCATTATGGCGTCTACGGTGGAGCGCCCGCGACGAAAACCAAACTGGTTGTCGTCCAGGTCCGGCCCCTCTCTGCACAAGTGGCTGACGAGGCGATCTGCGATGACACGCTCAAAGAGTTTGCCCGCCTCGTCGAGCAGCACTATGGGCCGGTACGCGGACGGCGAGTCCGCGGGGCGCCCCTCCTTCCTGAGCAGGACCAGCCTCCCCTCCTTCCACACACTGGGAAACTGACCCTGCTCGAGACATGCCGTGAAGAGCCCTCTCAGCTGGGGCTCTAGCTCCTTCAGAGCCAGGACGAGAGCTCGGCCAGGAACTCCGTCGGGTCCGGGCGCCGTGTTCTTAGCCCGGAGCCGCGACACGGCCGCTCTCGTCTCTGCTTGCGTCACCTCGGGGACATCGGTGCTCTCCTCTTCGGGAGAGTCTGTGGCCGAGGGTGAAGCCATCGTCGGGGGAACGTGTCCCGCTCGCTCAGGGAAGAGCGCCAATACGACCGCCCCTAGCAGCTGGGGCTGCATGCTCTGCACCAGTGGAGGCGCCCATGCACGCAGCTTGCCCCGTACCCAACGGTAGGGGCGGCCCCACGGATCCCGATCCAGGGACCCCAGCAGCTCCTCCCTGGCACGCGACTTAGAATCGCCGATGGCCAGCCACAGAGTCTCCTTGGACGCGCTGTACACCTCATACAGCGCGTCCTCCTCGGCGGAAACCCGTCGACGTCGTCTCCGGTATCGTGTGTACTGGCGGCGAGCCGCAACGCACGCGATGCGCAACTGCGCAATCTCGGCGGTCCACCAGTACACCTGGCGCCTTGCGGACTGTTGGCGGACGCGGGGCATGGACGCGTCGCAGATCTGCGTCATCGCCCCGCGAAACCGCAGCGCCACCGCTTCGACGTCGACGGGGCCGTCCGTCGCCGACTCCCAAATCCAGGACTGGACTAAGGCAGCTTCCTCGAGCAGTTCCTTGTCGATGCACTTAAGCGCCCAGCGCGGGCCGTCGTTGATCGGGGCTGTTGGATGGCGGCCGCTCGCGGTCTGGGCAGAGACGTCGAACCGGATATACCTGTGGTCCGACAGCGTCTCCACCTCCACGGCGACACGCCAGTCGCGGACTCGGCTGGCGACAGAGGGGCTAGCGAACGAGACGTCCACTATCGACCCGCCCCGCTGCCGCACGCACGTGTATTCCGAGCCCCGATTCAGGACGACCAGACCGGTCGTCACCGCCCACTCTTCCAGCACCTCGCCCCGAGGGTCAGTGACCGGAGATCCCCACGCCGATGACTTGGCGTTGAGATCCCCGAGCACCAGAACGGGGCGAGGGTGATGGCGGCCTACGACGGCGCCCAACTCGACAAGGAAACCCTCGAAGTCGGCGAGACTCTTGTTGGGGGAGAAATACGCCCCCACAATGACGATGCCGCCCGAGACCGCAGCAACCCAGCCACGGCCCCGAGACGGGTCGGTCAGAGTCCCGCCAATAATGGCCACCAAACCGTCAGCGCACCCCAGCCAGTTGTCACGGGCGGGGATGAAGTACGGCTCGGCGACCACAGCCACGTCAATCGACCACTCTGCCATGCTCTGGAGGAGAAGATCCTGAGCTCTGGCACAGTGGTTGATGTTGCCCTGGAGGAAATGGAGGTGCCCTATTATTGACACTCCATTCCCTCGGCAACGGTCCTGGGCCGGGAGTCGGCCGCGGAGCTACTGGCCTGCGGGGGTGGCGAGGTTTCCCCGGCAGGCTTAGAGCTCCTCTTCTTTTTCTTGGCCTTGCTGGCAGGCGCGCCACAGGCCCCTCCGCCCACTTTGTGTCCCGCTGGCTTCCCCACAGCCGAACACAAGCAGCAGTTTGGCGCCGCGGAACACTGGGCCGCCTTGTGGCCGGGCTGACCGCAACGATAACAGAGGTCGCTGCGGTCAATCTCGGCGGTGCATTTTGCCCGGACGTGCCCCTTCTCCAGGCACCGGAAGCACCGCAAAGCCCGGGGCTGCAGGAGTTTCACCCTCGCTGCAACCCAGCCAACCAGCAATCTGCCACTATCGGCGATCTTTTTCGCCGACGCTACAGGGCACCGAACCCAGACTACGCCGAGTCCGGTAGCGTCAACGCGTATGTCGCCGGCCCGCACCTTGTCCGGCGGACACTCTCCGCCACGAGCAACGGCCGCCGCCACCTCCTCAGAGGTCACGGAGTCGTCCAGGCCAGCAATCCGCACTTCTGCGGTTTTCATTGGCCTGGAGACCCGGACGTCCTCTGGGTTGAGGACCTCCTTCATTTTGGCGGCCAGAGCGTCCGCCTTCTCGACGCTGTCGCTCGCAGCACCAGCCACCTCAAACAGCCGCGCACCCGTGGCAGCCTGCCTGAGGGTGACGGACTGGAGGCCAAGATCTGCCAATTTTATCTTGGCCTTGGCCTCGGCAATCACCGACTGGTACGTAACGCCGCGCTCCGCAGCTCCGGGCTGGAGCGTTAGCGTAACAGCCTCAGAACGAGGCGCACGTATCGCCGGCGCATTGCGACCGCCGGTCTTTTTGGCAGTCCGTCGCGCAGGCTGCGCAACTGCGGCGCGCGCTGCTGCTGGTGCCGCGGCCTTTTTGGCGGCTTTGCGGGCCTTCTTGCGGCCCACGACTTTCGCCCAGGTCTCACCCTTGGACCCGGCAGTCGTGGGCTGAACACTCGACGGGGTTCCCTCCACGGGCTTTTCAACACCCTCCGCGGGCTTCCCCTTTTGAGGCGCAGGTCTCGGCGGCTCCTCCGTCCTCCGTTTGTCCGCCGCTAATGTCGGCCGGAGGATTGGCTCCTGCGGAAGGCGCCGAGAGATGGCCTCGATGCGAGCGTTCATCATGCTCCCGCACTGGAGCATGCAGAGCCGAACAATGCGCTCGACCTCATCGTCGGTGTGCGCGCTTGTCGGTCCCGGTGCGGGAGTGGGAGTCGCCATGGGCGGAGTGGCGACGGCGGCAGATTGTGGCTGCTGCTGCTCGCTCAGCGCAGCCACTTGCCGCCGGAGATCCTCCAGATCTCTTCGGAGGCGGCTGTTCTCCTCCTGCAACTTAGTGACCTCGTCTGAGGCCGTTCGGTTGAGGAGGTCTCCAACCGCCTCCTTGATGTCGGCGGCTGCCTCCTTGAGGGCGCGGGTGAATGTGCCCTTCAGGTTGCCGGACTGCGTGGCAACCTTCAGGACGACATCCACGCCGCCCAACACTTGTTGGCTTAACGCCACCGCCGACATCTCCCCTGAAGCCGCCAAAGCGGCACGTCGCTCGCGGGCGCGTCGGGCCATCTCTGTCACCTCATCGACCGCGACCGCCCTCCGCTGCTCTCTTTTGGCGGCGTTGAGCTCTGCTTTCGTGCTTCCTAGGGAAACACAGCTCACGCCGCCAGGGTCCTCGCTCCTGACCCCAACATCACTCTCTTCGCTGGCCGCCGGAGTAGCGGAGCGCAGAAACCGCCCCCGCGAATCCCTCGGCGGCCGCAAAGAGGCCCCCCCTCCTGTTGGTGCCGGTTTTCGGCCCCGCCGAGCTGTCGGCACTTTTGGGGCCGATAGGTCCTCCTCGCTTGAGGATAGGCCTATCGACCCATCTCGGTCCGAGACTTCATCGCGCGGACGCTTCCTCCAAAATCTGGAGGCAGTTCCGCGCGACTCCCCGTCGGACAGGACCACACTGCACGGTCTGCAGCCCCCCTGGCTCAAGACCGTGCCAAGATTGGTGCTTCCAGTAGCACTATCAGCAGCAGGGGCCTGGTCGCCTACCCCTGCGCGTCCGTCGGTCGCCAATTTCACACTCACAGGCCCGGATACCTGTGAGCGCCGGTTGTCAGCCGGGTCACATGACATAGAATCGGTGCTTCCAGTAGCCACATCCGCTACAGGGGCCTGGTCGCCTACCCCTGCGCGTCCTTCGGTAACCAATTTAACACTCGCAGGCCCGGATACCTGCGAGCGCCGGGCGTCAGCCGGATCGCAAGACAAGACACACTCTATATCTGACATTTCCATTTACGATATGGGTGGTACACACATCGCTTCCCCAAGGCGATGCGGCCACTCTTTTTGGGAGGGTATTTAGTCCCCCCGAGGCCAGCGGATGCCTCCGGTGCAGGATACACCGCCCGCTGCTCGGTATCTACAACTAGGACACTAACCTAAGACTAAACCTAATATATTTTTGTATTTTTTGTTATTTTGTAATTTTCTCTTTGGTTTTTTTTTTTTTTTTTTTTTTTTTTTTTTTTTTTTTTTTTTTTTTTTTTTTTTTTTTTAACTTACGGCTAACTTAAAACTAACTTAACCTACTTGGCACCGTGGCTCAGCACCTCGCCACGGATGCCCCAATACCGCAGGTTGAGGAGCAACCTGCGGCCTTCCCCACCTCGGTCACCACGACGAGCACGCCGCGGAGACCCGTAGACCGCGGACTGTACAACGGCCCGCGATCTACCCCACCTCGCTCCCTAGTCGTGCACTCTGCTGCTGCAGAGTGCAGATAGGGAGCCCTCGGGAGCGACTCCTCCGCTCCTGTCGAAATTAGCCACGGACAACAATCTCCTCTATCCCACCCCCCGCGAAGAGATTA
The DNA here is from genome assembly GCF_022581195.2 of Helicoverpa zea. NCBI lineage: Eukaryota > Metazoa > Arthropoda > Insecta > Lepidoptera > Noctuidae > Helicoverpa > Helicoverpa zea. The sequence continues at coordinate 12,940,650 of NC_061463.1, read as the reverse complement.
TTGTCCGTGCCCAGGGTGCACCGGCCCGGTGACTGCTCTTCCCTTAGGACGTGTCCACAGGGACCAGCAGTTGCCGAGCACACGGGGAGGTTTTCTGACAGGCACCCCAACCTAACCTAACCTAACCTAACCTAACCTAACCTTTTTTTTTTTTTTTTTTTTTCTCGGGGGGAAATCCTCATGGACTTCCTCCGCCTGGGGAGAGGCGGAGGGGTGTGCCGGACTCTTACCGGCTAAAACCCCCCTGTGTCCTCCTTACACGTGGGCGCGGGGCCGCGGGAATCCAAATTCTTCCGCAGCCCCGCACTGGTGCTGGCCCGCCTTGCGGGCCTCGCCTCGGGCACGGGGGAGTGAGGTGTTAAACTCCCCCGTGCAACGCCTCAGAGGCGCGCGTCGACACCCGCGCGCGCCTCCGCCTCGGGTCCGTTGAATAGGGGGCGGGGACTTCCCCAAGTCCTTCGCCCCTGGACCCGTTCATGGGGGGCGGAAGAGGGCGTTGTCTGCCCTCCTCCGGCGCCCGGAGCGCCTGCTGCGGGCGGGATCGGCAGTTGAAATCTCCCTCTCCCGTTCCGCAGCTTCCTTCTGCGACATCACGTCCTCGCAGAAGGACACCACTGCGTCCCACGACTCTGCGCTGCCGACCATCTTCCGTACCACGGCCGGCAGCGACAGATCGCCTCCTACTTCATTTGTGAGGACACGGCGCTGCTCCTCCCAAGCAACACACTGAACGAACGTGTGTTGCGCCGTGTCCTCCCCGCCATGGACGCAGTGGTGGCACCGAGCGTCCGGCTCCCTGCCTATGCGACACAGGTACTTGCCGAAGCAGCCGTGCCCCGACAGCACCTGCGTCACCCTGAACGACAGGGAGCCGTGCCTTCTCCCGAGCCAGTCGTCGAGCACTGGCCGGATCGCCTCGACGGTGGCGAGGCCGGCGGTAGGGCGCAGAAGCCTCTGCCGCCATTCCGCCACCAAGACCTGACGGAGCTCTGCTCGGCGCTGCGCTATCTGCCGCTGCACCGGCCTCGAGTCCCGTGCCCGCTCTTCCTCGCGCCACCGATACAGCGACGCGAGTACTTTAGCCTCTAGGTCCCAGGGCGGGGATCCGGCCAGGACGCAAGCCGCCTCGTAGGAAATCGTGCGATACCCGCGGACGACTCTGACGGCCATCGCCCTCTGCGGTCTGCGCAGAATGGCTAGAGTGCTGGCCGCCAGGTCCATCGCCCACACAGGGGCCCCATATAGGGCCATGGACCGCACGATTCCCACGTACAACCGCCTACAGGCGGCGCTCGGGCCCCCCATGTTAGGAAGCAACGTTGACAGCGCGCCCGCTGCACCCATCAGCTTGGGCACCAGCCGCCGGAAGTGGGGGCCGAATTCCCATCGGCTGTCGAGCACCAATCCCAGATACTTCATGGTGGACTCGACAGCTATCCGGGCTCCACCGACCACGATGTGTGATCCCGACGGCGGCGCGCGTCGGGGGCCATGAAACACCATGGCCTCCGACTTGTTGAGGGCCACCTCCAGGCCCAGGCGCCGGATGCGGTTCACCACCTGTGACACCGCAGCCGTGGCTATCAACGCTGCTTCCCTGTGCGAGCTCCCCCGGGCAGTGACAAGCGTGTCGTCCGCATAACACGTCAAGTCGGCGCCCGACGGGAGTTCGCCTCTCAGCACCCAATCGTAACCGATGTTCCACAGGAGCGGCCCCAGCACCGATCCCTGTGGAACACCGCACGTCATGAGGTGCCGACCGGCACCGTCATGTCCCCGATATGTGACGCATCTACCTTCTAGGTAGGCCCCTACTGTGCGACGGAGGTAGGGAGGCACGCGGTGATATCTCAGTGCCTCCCGAATACAGCTCCAGGGCAGGGTGTTGAACGCGTTGGAGATGTCTAAAGACACCGCCAACACCACCCCACCCCGGGACACCGTCTCCTCCGCCAGGGCTCTCACGCGCATTATGGCGTCTACGGTGGAGCGCCCGCGACGAAAACCAAACTGGTTGTCGTCCAGGTCCGGCCCCTCTCTGCACAAGTGGCTGACGAGGCGATCTGCGATGACACGCTCAAAGAGTTTGCCCGCCTCGTCGAGCAGCACTATGGGCCGGTACGCGGACGGCGAGTCCGCGGGGCGCCCCTCCTTCCTGAGCAGGACCAGCCTCCCCTCCTTCCACACACTGGGAAACTGACCCTGCTCGAGACATGCCGTGAAGAGCCCTCTCAGCTGGGGCTCTAGCTCCTTCAGAGCCAGGACGAGAGCTCGGCCAGGAACTCCGTCGGGTCCGGGCGCCGTGTTCTTAGCCCGGAGCCGCGACACGGCCGCTCTCGTCTCTGCTTGCGTCACCTCGGGGACATCGGTGCTCTCCTCTTCGGGAGAGTCTGTGGCCGAGGGTGAAGCCATCGTCGGGGGAACGTGTCCCGCTCGCTCAGGGAAGAGCGCCAATACGACCGCCCCTAGCAGCTGGGGCTGCATGCTCTGCACCAGTGGAGGCGCCCATGCACGCAGCTTGCCCCGTACCCAACGGTAGGGGCGGCCCCACGGATCCCGATCCAGGGACCCCAGCAGCTCCTCCCTGGCACGCGACTTAGAATCGCCGATGGCCAGCCACAGAGTCTCCTTGGACGCGCTGTACACCTCATACAGCGCGTCCTCCTCGGCGGAAACCCGTCGACGTCGTCTCCGGTATCGTGTGTACTGGCGGCGAGCCGCAACGCACGCGATGCGCAACTGCGCAATCTCGGCGGTCCACCAGTACACCTGGCGCCTTGCGGACTGTTGGCGGACGCGGGGCATGGACGCGTCGCAGATCTGCGTCATCGCCCCGCGAAACCGCAGCGCCACCGCTTCGACGTCGACGGGGCCGTCCGTCGCCGACTCCCAAATCCAGGACTGGACTAAGGCAGCTTCCTCGAGCAGTTCCTTGTCGATGCACTTAAGCGCCCAGCGCGGGCCGTCGTTGATCGGGGCTGTTGGATGGCGGCCGCTCGCGGTCTGGGCAGAGACGTCGAACCGGATATACCTGTGGTCCGACAGCGTCTCCACCTCCACGGCGACACGCCAGTCGCGGACTCGGCTGGCGACAGAGGGGCTAGCGAACGAGACGTCCACTATCGACCCGCCCCGCTGCCGCACGCACGTGTATTCCGAGCCCCGATTCAGGACGACCAGACCGGTCGTCACCGCCCACTCTTCCAGCACCTCGCCCCGAGGGTCAGTGACCGGAGATCCCCACGCCGATGACTTGGCGTTGAGATCCCCGAGCACCAGAACGGGGCGAGGGTGATGGCGGCCTACGACGGCGCCCAACTCGACAAGGAAACCTTCGAAGTCGGCGAGACTCTTGTTGGGGGAGAAATACGCCCCCACAATGACGATGCCGCCCGAGACCGCAGCAACCCAGCCACGGCCCCGAGACGGGTCGGTCAGAGTCCCGCCAATAATGGCCACCAAACCGTCAGCGCACCCCAGCCAGTTGTCACGGGCGGGGATGAAGTACGGCTCGGCGACCACAGCCACGTCAATCGACCACTCTGCCATGCTCTGGAGGAGAAGATCCTGAGCTCTGGCACAGTGGTTGATGTTGCCCTGGAGGAAATGGAGGTGCCCTATTATTGACACTCCATTCCCTCGGCAACGGTCCTGGGCCGGGAGTCGGCCGCGGAGCTACTGGCCTGCGGGGGTGGCGAGGTTTCCCCGGCAGGCTTAGAGCTCCTCTTCTTTTTCTTGGCCTTGCTGGCAGGCGCGCCACAGGCCCCTCCGCCCACTTTGTGTCCCGCTGGCTTCCCCACAGCCGAACACAAGCAGCAGTTTGGCGCCGCGGAACACTGGGCCGCCTTGTGGCCGGGCTGACCGCAACGATAACAGAGGTCGCTGCGGTCAATCTCGGCGGTGCATTTTGCCCGGACGTGCCCCTTCTCCAGGCACCGGAAGCACCGCAAAGCCCGGGGCTGCAGGAGTTTCACCCTCGCTGCAACCCAGCCAACCAGCAATCTGCCACTATCGGCGATCTTTTTCGCCGACGCTACAGGGCACCGAACCCAGACTACGCCGAGTCCGGTAGCGTCAACGCGTATGTCGCCGGCCCGCACCTTGTCCGGCGGACACTCTCCGCCACGAGCAACGGCCGCCGCCACCTCCTCAGAGGTCACGGAGTCGTCCAGGCCAGCAATCCGCACTTCTGCGGTTTTCATTGGCCTGGAGACCCGGACGTCCTCTGGGTTGAGGACCTCCTTCATTTTGGCGGCCAGAGCGTCCGCCTTCTCGACGCTGTCGCTCGCAGCACCAGCCACCTCAAACAGCCGCGCACCCGTGGCAGCCTGCCTGAGGGTGACGGACTGGAGGCCAAGATCTGCCAATTTTATCTTGGCCTTGGCCTCGGCAATCACCGACTGGTACGTAACGCCGCGCTCCGCAGCTCCGGGCTGGAGCGTTAGCGTAACAGCCTCAGAACGAGGCGCACGTATCGCCGGCGCATTGCGACCGCCGGTCTTTTTGGCAGTCCGTCGCGCAGGCTGCGCAACTGCGGCGCGCGCTGCTGCTGGTGCCGCGGCCTTTTTGGCGGCTTTGCGGGCCTTCTTGCGGCCCACGACTTTCGCCCAGGTCTCACCCTTGGACCCGGCAGTCGTGGGCTGAACACTCGACGGGGTTCCCTCCACGGGCTTTTCAACACCCTCCGCGGGCTTCCCCTTTTGAGGCGCAGGTCTCGGCGGCTCCTCCGTCCTCCGTTTGTCCGCCGCTAATGTCGGCCGGAGGATTGGCTCCTGCGGAAGGCGCCGAGAGATGGCCTCGATGCGAGCGTTCATCATGCTCCCGCACTGGAGCATGCAGAGCCGAACAATGCGCTCGACCTCATCGTCGGTGTGCGCGCTTGTCGGTCCCGGTGCGGGAGTGGGAGTCGCCATGGGCGGAGTGGCGACGGCGGCAGATTGTGGCTGCTGCTGCTCGCTCAGCGCAGCCACTTGCCGCCGGAGATCCTCCAGATCTCTTCGGAGGCGGCTGTTCTCCTCCTGCAACTTAGTGACCTCGTCTGAGGCCGTTCGGTTGAGGAGGTCTCCAACCGCCTCCTTGATGTCGGCGGCTGCCTCCTTGAGGGCGCGGGTGAATGTGCCCTTCAGGTTGCCGGACTGCGTGGCAACCTTCAGGACGACATCCACGCCGCCCAACACTTGTTGGCTTAACGCCACCGCCGACATCTCCCCTGAAGCCGCCAAAGCGGCACGTCGCTCGCGGGCGCGTCGGGCCATCTCTGTCACCTCATCGACCGCGACCGCCCTCCGCTGCTCTCTTTTGGCGGCGTTGAGCTCTGCTTTCGTGCTTCCTAGGGAAACACAGCTCACGCCGCCAGGGTCCTCGCTCCTGACCCCAACATCACTCTCTTCGCTGGCCGCCGGAGTAGCGGAGCGCAGAAACCGCCCCCGCGAATCCCTCGGCGGCCGCAAAGAGGAACCTAACCTAACCTAACCTAACCTAACCTAACCCTGATAACTTTTTCAAAAGGAGACCGATTTTGATGCGGTTTTTTGCGTATAATAGCTACAACAGGCTTGTAAGCACGCGATAACCCTTCAAACGCGACATCGAAGCGGTGTGACCCGATTTTTTGACACCCCCACCCTTCTCGACCTGTAAAAAACACAAAATTAATTATTTATCAAAATTCTGACTAGATTTTTTCATTGTAAAAATTTTATTAAATACTTACCACTCCGACCTGTCTTCCTGACTGCATTTTGCACGATTTTGGGTAGGTTTGGACGTCGAAATTAAATATTTTCTATTAAAAAACACTAAATTTTACAGTTTTTCGACCAAAATTTTCAAAATTTCTAGGAAAGCCTATTCTAGTTTCTGGACAGCTGGCTAGGGCTCGCCGAGACGCGTCTTTTGACGTATCGCACGTCCCTCTACGCCGCACCAAACGTCAAAAAATGCCACCCACCCGCCCTTTAGACGCATTAGTAGAAATTTAAAATTTACTATAGGAAAGGGTGTGACTCTGGGACCAAATTGTTGAAAAATATTTTTTGACAGATTTGGCATTCTAGCTATACTCCCTTTTGGAAAACATTAATTTTGGTGTAATCCGGGCTCCTTAACTCGAATTAATCGACTTTTTGTGCAGGTTCTAGGGCCAATTCAAGCGAGAAAAAGTTATCATCAATTTATTGGCTCTCTACCTCACAAACTGACTGGGGACCAACCCCTTAACAAAATATTGTGCCTAACGCCGTGCAACGAGTCTTTTGACCGCTGCACTTAGCTTTAGAATATATTTAAATAACAAATTTTTAAAAATATAGACTTGGTTTATTGCCACAAATTTATGACTTTTTATTACAATTATACTTTATGATTACTGCTAATATTGATTTATATTTTATTTGACTTATCCCCCCTTTACAGGGATTTAGCTTACCATATTTACCCTACCCCTGACAATGTTCGGCATGAGAACTCCAGTGGCGAAGAAGCTCAAGGCCAGAGTAGAGAGGTCGGAATCGGGAAGTTCAACTGTGGCTGAGGCAGGACCATCAGTCTGTCACAGTCCTGAAGAGCGGGAGGCTGAGATATTCAGTGAGGCCCGCACTCAGAAAACACCTTCACCTCAGCCAAAGTCCCCGAAAAGATCTCCACCTAAGCTCAGGCCCAAAACAATCCTCCCACAAGAGGCACGGCCTGAGCAAACAATAATCCTGTCATCGCCACCTTCTCAAACAACGCAGCCAACTCGGTACATGAACAGGATGACCGAAGCCAAAGCCTGCCTCTCAAAAGTAAAAATGCAGGTGGTGAGCTCTCGTAACTTAAAAAAGGAAATCGCCTATGAGATCACCAAGGCAGCCGAGAGACTCTACCACCTCGTCAAGGAGGCAGGGGCAGATAAGGAAACAAGTGCCGAGTTGGAAAATGCAACGGAATCCATCCCACCTCAACAGACTCCTCGCCAGGAATTTCCGACAGAGCTTGTGAATCAGCTCATGGATTCACTCCAGAGCCACAACCGGGCCCTGGAGGACTGCAAACAGCACACGCAGGCTCTGTCGGAACAACTTAAAGAGGCGCCACGCTACGTGGCTGGCCAGGGACCGACGTTCGCAGAGATCGCCGCAACCTCAAAAATACAATTCCGAGAGCCACTGCACTCGGTGATCGTGTCATCCACCAGCGATCAAGACACCGGTGAAGTGGTCATCGAGAAGCTGAGGACGGCGGTCGATGCAAAAAATGAGGGCACGAGGGTCGAACGGCTGAGGAAGGCAAGGGACCGGAAGGTAGTTGTGGGCTTTGGATCCCGGGAGGAAATGACTAGGGCGACGGAGAGGATCAAGAGAGCGGGTAACCTGATGGTGGAAGAAGTGAAGAACAAGGACCCGCTCATAATCATCAAGGACGTCCTCTCCTGTCACTCGGACGAGGAGGTCATCCAGGCAATAAAATGCCAAAATCACCATCTGATTGGGGACGTACCTGCAGAGGATGCTAGAATGGGCATCAAATACCGTCGCAGGACGAGAAATCCCCACACGTGCCACATCATTCTGCAGGTGTCCCCAGCGTTATGGCAGAGACTGACATCGGCGGGAAGACTGCACATCGACCTGCAGCGGGTGCGTGTACTGGACCAGTCACCTCTGGTGCAGTGCACGCGCTGCCTGCGCTATGGTCATACCCGGAAGATGTGCACGGAAACAGCCGATGTCTGCATTCATTGCGGAGACCTCCACCTCCGAGCGGACTGCCCCTTAAGGCAAGCAGCCGAACCTCCCAAATGCCGCAACTGCCTTCTGGCAAAAATGCCCAAGATCGACCATAACGCCTTCGACAGCGAGTGCCCCGTCCGGGTGAAGTGGGATGCATTATCCCGTCTGTCAGTCGCCTACTGCTAAGGTTGAGCCTACCGCACCCGGAATCAGCCAGCCAGCTATTCGACCCCGACCTGACCCAGAGTACTCAGTCATCCAAACCAACCTCCAGAGGAAGAACCTAGCCACACAAGAACTGCTCATAGAGGCCGGCGATAGGAAAGTTGCTCTGGCGTTGCTCCAGGAGCCGTATGTGGGTGGGATCCGGAAGATGCGAGACTACCACGGAGTGAGAATCTTCCAGAGCGCCGACCAAGGAGAAGGAACTGTAAAGTCGGCAATAGCCGTCTTCAATCACGACCTAGACGTGCTACAGTGTCCAGAACTTACCACCAACAACATCACGGTGGTAAGGATCCGTACCCGCGCCTGGGAGATTGCGGTAGTCTCGTTCTACTTTGAACCGGACCAGCCCATAGAGCCATACTTGGAGCAACTAAGGCGGATCCGAGAGGAAATGGGTCACCTAAATATTATAGTCGGGGGCGATGCGAACGCAAAGAGCACCTGGTGGGGTAGCTCAATCATCGACAGCAGGGGGGAAGAAGTAGCTGGCAGCTTCGAAGACATGGGCTTGCAGGTACTCAACACCGGCAATACTCCGACCTTCGACACCATCAGAGGAGGAAAGCAGTTCACCAGCTTTGTTGACCTCACAGCCTGCTCGGAGGGACTCCTTGGTCTAATTGAAGACTGGAGAGTCGAGAGCGGCATCACGAGCTCGGACCACAACGGTATTGTGTTCAAAATTAAATTACAAAAATCAAAAGGTATTAACATTAATAGGCAAACAAGAATTTATAACACCAAAAAAGCCAATTGGAGTCAATTTCGTGAGAAATTGGCCCAATTGGAAGAAGAGTATCAAATTAATAGTACAGAAATAAACAAAATTAACAACACACAATCTTTAGATCAATCAATTCAAAATTACATCAACATAATAATAAAAACAAGTCAGGAAACCATACCAAAAATTAAAAATAACAGTTTAGTCAACATACCGTGGTGGTCAACCGAGCTCGTCGAGATGAAGAACGAGGTCAACACTAGGAGACGCCGTATACGTTGTGCTGCAAAGATCCGGAGACAAAAGGTCGTTGATGAGTACCTGCAAGCAAAAGAAAAATATGAACACGAGGCAATGAAAGCACAAGTGCAAAGTTGGAAGGGGTTCTGCGAGAAACAGGATAGGGAGGGCGTATGGGAGGGGATCTATAGGGTTATCGGTCGCACCGCAAAAAGATGTGAGGATGTGCCCCTGGTCAAGGACGGACTGCCATTGAGCCCAGAAAACTCAGCGCGGCTCCTGGCGGAGACCTTCTACCCCGTGGACTCGGAAGAGGGTGAAACCGAGGACCACCGCCGTACTCGTGAAGATGCCGATCGTTCGAACGTGTGGTCGCATGATGAGCACCATGACCCACCGTTCACGCTACTGGAACTGAAAACGGCGGTGGATAGCTTCAACCCAAAAAAGGCACCCGGGGCGGATGGTCTCACCGCCGATATCTGCGCTCAAGCCATCTTCCGCGATCCGGGGATCTTCCTCGCCCTGGCCAATAAATGTCTGGAGCAGGGACACTTCCCCGGAGCCTGGAAGGAGGCCACAGTGGTGATCCTCCGGAAGCCAGGGAAAGACACCTACACCGCCCCTAAGTCTTACCGACCCATCGGCCTATTACCTGTCCTGGGCAAAATCCTGGAAAAGTTGATGGTAGCTCGTCTCAAATGGCACCTAGTCCCGCGGCTTAGTACTCGCCAGTTTGGCTTCATGCCACAAAAAAGCACCGAAGACTCCCTCTACACCATGATTCAACACATCAAGGAAAAATTAAACGACAAAAAGCTGATCACTGTTGTCTCTCTTGATATAGAGGGAGCCTTCGACAGCGCATGGTGGCCGGCCATCAGGACCAGACTGGCTGAGGAAAAGTGCCCGGTGAACATAAGAAGAATGATAGACAGCTACCTCAACGACAGGTGTGTCCGGGTCAGGTACGCCGGAGCGGAGTGCCGCCGGGATACGAACAAGGGATGTGTGCAGGGGTCCATTGGAGGCCCAATCCTTTGGAACCTGGTGCTGGATCCCCTGCTAAAAGGTCTTGAGCAGCGAGGCGACTACTGTCAGGCTTTCGCTGACGACGTCGTCCTCATTTTCAGCGGGGATACAGCACTCGAAATCCAAAGACGTGCCAATGCCGCCCTCGAGTATGTTCGGGGGTGGGGCATCAGAAATAAGCTGAAGTTTGCGCCACACAAAACATGCGCCATGGTCGTAACCAGGAAGCTAAAGTACGATGTCCCCCTCCTGAGCATGGGCGGGGTCGCCATTGGCATGTCAGAGGAAATAAAGATACTGGGGCTCACTGTGGATCACAAGCTCACCTTCAACACGCACGTCGCAAATGTTTGTAAGAAGGCTATTAATATCTACAAACAGTTGGCCAGGGCGGCAAAGGTGAGCTGGGGTCTACACCCCGAGGTAATCCGCAGCATCTACACGGCGGCGGTGGAACCGGTGATTCTGTACGCGGCCAGCGCCTGGGCGCCAGCAGCCAGGAAAGTCGGTGTGCAGAAACTCCTTAATTCGGTCCAGCGAGGGTTCGCTCAGAAGCTGTGCGGAGCGTACCGCACCGTTTCACTGCATTCGGCACTTGTGCTGGCGGGGTTGCTCCCGCTCGACCTTAGGATTCAAGAAGCAGCCGCGCTCTATGAAAAGAAAAAGGGAGTAACTTCGCTGGCCGGTCGTGAGGTGGAACGGGTGGTGGCGTTCGCAGACACGCCACACCCGGCGAAACATACGGCCATGGGGTTCGTGAGCTTGGTAGATCAGTCTCATGTGGAGTCCCACAACAGCCAGGACATACGGTTCTTTACAGACGGCAGCAAGATCGAGGGCAAGGTCGGAGCAGCACTCTCCCTTTGGGATAGAGAGGCCGAGATCAAGTCCTCGAAACTCAGTCTGCCGTCCTGCTGTACTGTCTACCAGGCAGAACTCCTGGCCATATGCGTAGCCACTAGGCAAATACTGCGGCGCCGAGAGGGCACTTTTGGCATATACAGTGACTCGAAGGCAGCCCTGCAAACGGTCACCAACCAGAGTGCCCTCCACGCCCTGGCAGTGGAAGCAAGAGCGAACCTCAGTGTGGCTTTATCCCAGGGCAAAGTTACATCCTTGTTCTGGATAAAGGCACACGCTGGACTGGAGGGAAATGAGCGCGCCGACCACCTGGCCAAGGAAGCGGCTTTGAAGAACAAAACCAGGCCAGATTACGACCTCTGCCCGGTTTCATTCGTCAAGCGGCAGATCCGATTGGAGTCGCTGGGCGAATGGAATCGGAGATACGGGAACGGAGCGATAGCAGGGGTCACGAAGATCTTTCTGCCCGACGCTGCGGACGCGTACAGGATCGTCAGAAAAATTCTACCACGTGGGGTAATAACACAAGTGCTGACGGGGCACGGCGGGTTCTCCGAATACTTGCACCGCTTTAAGTGTAAGGAGAACCCATCGTGCATCTGCGACCCCAGTGCGATCGAGTCTGTCCCCCATATCATCCTAGAATGCCCTATCTTCTCGCGAGAACGGTGGACACTAGAACAGGAGTTAGACATAGAGCTGAGCCTGCAAAACATTAGCCACATAATGCACAAACGAAAAGCAAGAGAAAAATTCCTAGAGTATGCCGAAACAGTTGCAAATAAAATAATACGTAGGAATAAAGAAGCCTGACCCATGCTTCCACCTTATTAGAAATAATATGGCCTGGTAAGCATGGGGTATACACAAAAGATCGTCAATTTATTACATATATATATACACAAAAATATTTAACATTTATTTTATACAATTATACACAAATATTTATAATTTAAATTTTTACAACTATACACAAATATTTATAATTCAATTTTTAAAATTATACACAAATATTAAAATTTTACAATTATACACAAATACCTATAATTTAATTTATACAACTATATACAAATATTTATAATTAAATATATACAAATAATAATACTGTACCATATAAAACTATACACAAAAATGACAATGTATTATATACAAAACAGATCTTATTAGGTATAATTACTGAGATTATATGATATAGAAAACACATGAACTACTTTGAAAAATATAAAATATATACAACCATTTAAATAAATACGAATATTTATTATATACAAATATATATTTTAAAACGATCTAAGACAGCGGTTCCCGAATTCTTTTTGCTTCGGAACCCTTTTCGTTTCACCATTTTTCGGCGGAACCCTAGCTTAAGTAAGAAATAAACTAAAGACATAAATACACTTAGGTACGGCACTTGGCGTGTGGTAGCGCACCAAATGGTAATATGGTTAGAGACACGTTCATTATACTCAGGCGTAGCATGGCTATCTGCCACACAGGCCAGAAAACAATTTAGCCGCCCTTGACTTTGTGTATTATGTGAATATTTTTCAGTTTGAAGACTGACAAAGTAAACACAAAAAGAAATAGATTGGGTTTATTCAGGTGCGAGGCGAGCGAGCGCGATTTTTTTAACTAAAAGAAGAAGTTCCAAGTACCCGCTAGCATTGAAAGGGAGTCAGTGTTAGCTGGTATCGCGAGCGAAGCGAGCGCGAATTTTTTTTAGTTTAAGTACACCTACCCAAAATAAACAAAACCACTGTAAATTAATAAGGTCTCAAAAAGTACAATATCCACACAGAAAAGCAAATGCAAATGAATAAGAAGCAGCTAGCGAAGAAAGCGCTATTGCTTTTTCTGAACCAGAGGAATAAAAAATAAACATCAAAGAAAACCTCGACGGAAAAGCGCGAAATTTTTTCGGTGTTGGATACTTGAGCAATTAAACGAACATAAAAGCATCACACGTTACATGGAGTCGCGAGCGAAGCGAGCGTGAAATTTTCTGATTCGCGGAGGTGCAAAAATTGGAAATAATGTCACACTTTGATCCATGGTAAAAATAGCCACTGGAAATACTCGTATGCCGTGTCATTTCACGTCCTGTCAAATGTTTGAAAACATATAATCCTGGCGATGAAATTAGCCTAAAAAATGCGGTGATTTTTGGCCGACTCGCTATCTACTTTTGCCGATTGCCGAAGACCTGGAGGTATTAAGTTAATCTACAATTTGTAAAAAACGGAATTAAATTATCTGCTGCCGTGGCCTTCCCCCGCCACTTGTCGCGAATGTACGAGACTTACACTCACGTGAGGTACCCACCTACATGGTGCCTAAATGGAATTTTGGAATGCAATATTTAAAACAATTTAATTAAAAATGAATATAAATTTAATATTGTCAAAAGTGAAGCGATTTACCATATGGAAATCTTGAATTTTCCACGGAACCCCTGAGGGCCTGTCACGGAACCTCAGGGTTCCGCGGAACCCCATTTGGGAACCGCTGATCTAAGATTCCACGTATCATCAAAAAATTAATCAAGTTATAACAAAACAAACAAGTCTAAACAGGTCTCTGACCACGTCAGGGGAACAAGGGACGGCAGGAGTGGGTTTTAGCCGGTAAGAGTCCGGCACTACCCCTCGGGGTGTCCATGAGGATTTCCCACTCCTGCCACAAAAAAAAAAAAAAAAAAAAAAAAAAAAAAAAACCTAACCTAACCTAACCTAACCTAACCGGATAACTTTTTCAAAAGGAGACCGATTTTGACGCGGTTTTTTGCGCATAATAGCTACAACAGGCTTGTAAGCACGCGATAACCCTTCAAACGCGACATCGAAGCGGTGTGACCCGATTTTTTGACACCCCCACCCTTCTCGACCTGTAAAAAACACAAAATTAATTATTTATCAAAATTCTGACTAGATTTTTTCATTGTAAAAATTTTATTAAATACTTACCACTCTGACCTGTCTTCCTGACTGCATTTTGCACGATTTTGGGTAGGTTTGGACGTCGAAATTAAATATTTTCTATTAAAAAACACTAAATTTTACAGTTTTTCGACCAAGTAAGAGCGTGAAAAATTTACTATAGGAAAGGGAAGGACTTTGGGACAAAGGACGATGGGCGTTTTGGTACCCTGTCCAACAGTGTTGATTCTAGTACCATTGCGTAGGTCTTGGCAAGCCAAAAAATGTTTACTATGACGACTAGTCCCAATTCCTTGTCCATTTCGCGTGACATCGACTATAGTTCGGCCATTCAGAGAATGCGTTCCTGACACGTCGCGATTGAACTGACGACGTAATAACATTCATTGATTATTGATATAATAATGTTGTTTTAATGCTCCTCAATTGTTAAAACGGTAAACAACCAGCAAAAATATTTTTATCGTAACTGCAACGCCATTGCAAAGTTACGTCGTCAGTTCAATCGCGACGTGTCAGGAACGCATTCTCTGAATGGCCGAACTATAATAGAATGTATCATCATCCTCCGAGCCTTTTCCCAATCCTGTTGGGGTCGGCTTCCAGTCTAACCGGATTCAGCTGAGTACCAGTGCTTTACAAGAAGCGACTGCCTATCTGACCTCCTCAACCCAGTTACCCGGGCAACCCGATACCCCTTGGTTAGACTGGTGTCAGACTTACTGGCTTCTGACTACCCGTAACGACTGCCAAGGATGTTCAATGACAGCCGGGACCTACAGTTTAACGTGCCATCCGAAACACAGTCAATGGTGTCTAAGATATACTTAGAAAGTACATACAAACTTAGAAAAGTTGCATTGGTACTTGCCTGACCTGGGATCGAACCCGCGCCCTCATACTTGAGAGGTTGGTCCTTTACCCACTAGGCTACCACGACTTTTTCAAGACTTTTTATAATAGAATGTATAATGTTCATAAATCATCAACGTAGATGTAGTTCTTAAATCCAACTGTATTGAATAAAAACTGGTAAAGTAACAAAAAAACAAGAATTTGGCCTTCTTAGAATGTTTGCCTGCCCACTGCTTTAAAAAAAGTCTGTGCGCAAACCTTAGCAGTTCACGCAGAATATAGCTTATGTATTTGATGAAAGTCTTTCAGTATTTACAATCAATTAATGTTTAATGATTATCGTGTTTTAATAACAGGTTTTTTTTTATTTCATATAATGTGTAGGTACATGGAAGCCAGTATGTTTAAAGATAGTATGTAACTAAAATGATTAGTTGTGTTTTCAGAAATGTTTTGAACTTTTGTCAAATCAGATGACGATTGTGTTTCCGTAGTATGACTCCATAGACTATTACAACCTTTAGATTATAATAGAGTGTATCTCAAACAATTTAAGATGTCTATTAACTGAGTTTAAAATTATTATACTGACGACATATGCCTCTTAATGAATTTGCATATTTGGATGACATACTTGTTTCTATGTCGATTTAATTTTTATCGTTACTCGGATCGGACAGCTAATTGAGGCAAGCCCCATAGTTTTTATTATTGTTCACGTAAATACCTTTCTAATGATATATCATACGTTACTGTTGGAGCGGGTACCAAATCCCATACAAAGTGCCCATTGTCCTTTCTCGAAAAATATTTTTTGACGGTTTTGGCATTCAAGCCATACTCCCTTTCGGAAAATACTAATTTTGGTGTAATCGGGGCTCCTAAACTCGAATAAATCGACTTTTTGTGCAGGTTTTAGGGCCAATCTAGGCAGGAAAAAGTTATCATTTATTTAGTGGCTCTCAACCTCACAAATTGACTGGGGACCGGCCCCCTGACAAAATATTACTTAACGCCGTGCAACGAGTCTTTTGACCGCTGCACCTAGCTTTAGAATATATTTAAAAATCAAATTTTGCAAAATATAGACCTGGTTTATTACCACAATTTATGACTTATTATTATAATATATACTTTATGACTATTGCTGACGAATATTGATTTACATTATTACTTTCTTTTATTTATTTGACCTATCCCCCCTTTACAGGGATTTAATTCATTGTATTTACCCTTCCCCTGACCATGTTCGGCATGAGAACTCCAGTGGCGAAGAAGCTCAAGGCCAGAGTAGAGAGGTCGGAATCGGGAAGCTCAATAGTAGCTGAGGCAGGACCATCAGTCTGTCACAGTCCTGAAGAGCGGGAGGCTGAGATAGTCAGCGAGGCCCGCCCTCAGAAAACACCTTCACCTCAGCCAAAGTCCCCGAAAAGATCTCCACCTAAGCTCAGGCCCAAAACAATCCTCCCACAAGAGTCACGGCCTGAGCAAACAATAATCCTGTCATCGCCACCTTCTCAAACAACACAGCCAACTCGGTACATGAACAGGATGACCGAAGCCAAAGCCTGCCTCTCAAAAGTAAAAATGCAGGTGGTGAGCTCTCGTAACTTAAAAAAGGAAATCGCCTATGAGATCACCAAGGCAGCCGAGAGACTCTACCACCTCGTCAAGGAGGCAGGGGCAGATAAGGAAACAAGTGCCGAGTTGGAAAACACAACGGAATCCATCCCACCTCAACAGACTCCTCGCCAGGAATTTCCGACAGAGCTTGTGAATCAGCTCATGGATTCGCTCCAGAGCCACAACCGGGCCCTGGAGGACTGCAAACAGCACACGCAGGCTCTGTCGGAACAACTTAAAGAGGCGCCACGCTACGTGGCTGGCCAGGGACCGACGTTCGCAGAGATCGCCGCAACCTCAAAAATACAATTCCGAGAGCCACTGCACTCGGTGATCGTGTCATCCACCAGCGATCAAGACACCGGTGAAGTGGTCATCGAGAAGCTGAGGACGGCGGTCGATGCAAAAAATGAGGGCACGAGGGTCGAACGGCTGAGGAAGGCAAGGGACCGGAAGGTGGTTGTGGGCTTTGGATCCCGGGAGGAAATGACTAGGGCGACGGAGAGGATCAAGAGAGCGGGTAACCTGATGGTGGAAGAAGTGAAGAACAAGGACCCGCTCATAATCATCAAGGACGTCCTCTCCTGTCACTCGGACGAGGAGGTCATCCAGGCAATAAAATGCCAAAATCACCACCTGATTGGGGACGTACCTGCAGAGGATGCTAGAATGGGCATCAAATACCGTCGCAGGACGAGAAATCCCCACACGTGCCACATCATTCTGCAGGTGTCCCCAGCGTTATGGCAGAGGCTGACATCGGCGGGAAGACTGCACATCGACCTGCAGAGGGTGCGTGTGCTGGACCAGTCACCTCTGGTGCAGTGCACGCGCTGCCTGCGCTATGGTCATACCCGGAAGATGTGCACGGAAACAGCCGATGTCTGCATTCATTGCGGAGACCTCCACCTCCGAGCGGACTGCCCCTTAAGGCAAGCAGCCGAACCTCCCAAATGCCGCAACTGCCTTCTGGCAAAAATGCCCAAGATCGACCATAACGCCTTCGACAGCGAGTGCCCCGTCCGGGTGAAGTGGGATGCATTATCCCGTCTGTCAGTCGCCTACTGCTAAGGTTGAGCCTACCGCACCCGGAATCAGCCAGCCAGCTATTCGACCCCGACCTGACCCAGAGTACTCAGTAATCCAAACCAACCTCCAGAGGAAGAACCTAGCCACACAAGAACTGCTCATAGAGGCCGGCGACAGGAAAGTTGCTCTGGCGTTGCTCCAGGAGCCGTATGTGGGTGGGATCCGGAAGATGCGAGACTACCACGGAGTGAGAATCTTCCAGAGCGCCGACCAAGGAGAAGGAACTGTAAAGTCGGCAATAGCCGTCTTCAATCACGACCTAGACGTGCTACAGTGTCCAGAACTTACCACCAACAACATCACGGTGGTAAGGATCCGTACCCGCGCCTGGGAGATTGCGGTAGTCTCGTTCTACTTTGAACCGGACCAGCCCATAGAGCCATACTTGGAGCAACTAAGGCGGATCCGAGAGGAAATGGGTCACCTAAATATTATAGTCGGGGGCGATGCGAACGCAAAGAGCACCTGGTGGGGTAGCTCAATCATCGACAGCAGGGGGGAAGAAGTAGCTGGCAGCTTCGAGGACATGGGCTTGCAGGTACTCAACACCGGCAATACTCCGACCTTCGACACCTTCAGAGGAGGAAAGCAGTTCACCAGCTTTGTTGACCTCACAGCCTGCTCGGAGGGACTCCTTGGTCTAATTGAAGACTGGAGAGTCGAGAGCGGTATCACGAGCTCGGACCACAACGGTATTGTGTTCAAAATTAAATTACAAAAATCAAAAGGTATTAACATTAATAGGCAAACAAGAATTTACAACACCAAAAAAGCCAATTGGAGTCAATTTCGTGAGAAATTGGCCCAATTGGAAGAAGAGTATCAAATTAATAGTATAGAAATAAACAAAATTAACAACACACAATCTTTAGATCAATCAATTCAAAATTACATCAACATAATAATTAAAACAAGTCAGGAAACCATACCAAAAATTAAAAATAACAGTTTAGTCAACATACCGTGGTGGTCAACCGAGCTCGTCGAGATGAAAAACGAGGTCAACACTAGGAGACGCCGTATACGCTGTGCTGCGAAGATCCGGAGACAAAAGGTCGTTGATGGGTACCTGCAAGCAAAAGAAAAATATGAACACGAGGCAATGAAAGCACAAGTGCAAAGTTGGAAGGGGTTCTGCGAGAAACAAGATAGGGAGGGCGTATGGGAGGGGATCTATAGGGTTATCGGTCGCACCACAAAAAGATGTGAGGATGTACCCCTGGTCAAGGACGGTCTGCCATTGAGCCCAGAAAACTCAGCGCGGCTCCTGGCGGAGACCTTCTACCCCGTGGACTCGGAGGAGGGCGAAACCGAGGACCACCGTCGTACTCGTGAAGATGCCGATCGTTCGAACGTGTGGTCGCATGATGAGCACCATGACCCACCGTTCACGCTACTGGAACTGAAAACGGCGGTGGATAGCTTCAACCCAAAAAAGGCACCCGGGGCGGATGGTCTCACCGCCGATATCTGCGCTCAAGCCATCTTCCGCGATCCGGGGATCTTCCTCGCCCTGGCCAATAAATGTCTGGAGCAGGGACACTTCCCCGGAGCCTGGAAGGAGGCCACAGTGGTGATCCTCCGGAAGCCAGGGAAAGACACCTACACCGCCCCTAAGTCTTACCGACCCATCGGCCTATTACCTGTCCTGGGCAAAATCCTGGAAAAGTTGATGGTAGCTCGTCTCAAATGGCACCTAGTCCCGCGGCTTAGTACTCGCCAGTTTGGCTTCATGCCACAAAAAAGCACCGAAGACTCCCTCTACACCATGATGCAACACATCAAGGAAAAATTAAACGACAAAAAGCTGATCACTGTTGTCTCTCTTGATATAGAGGGAGCCTTCGACAGCGCATGGTGGCCGGCCATCAGGACCAGACTGGCTGAGGAAAAGTGCCCGGTGAACATAAGAAGAATGATAGACAGCTACCTCAACGACAGGTGTGTCCGGGTCAGGTACGCCGGAGCGGAGTGCCGCCGGGACACGAACAAGGGATGTGTGCAGGGGTCCATCGGAGGCCCAATCCTCTGGAACCTGGTGCTGGATCCCCTGCTAAAAGGTCTTGAACAGCGAGGCGACTACTGTCAGGCTTTCGCTGACGACGTCGTCCTCATTTTTAGCGGGGATACAGCACTCGAAATCCAAAGACGTGCCAATGCCGCCCTCGAGTATGTTCGGGGGTGGGGCATCAGAAATAAGATGAAGTTTGCGCCACACAAAACATGCGCCATGGTTGTAACCAGGAAGCTTAAGTACGATGTCCCCCTTCTGAGCATGGGCGGGGTCGCCATTGGCATGTCAGAGGAAATAAAGATACTGGGGCTCACTGTGGATCACAAGCTCACATTTAACACCCATGTCGCAAATGTCTGTAAGAAGGCCATTAATATTTATAAACAGTTGGCCAGAGCGGCAAAGGTGAGCTGGGGTCTACACCCCGAGGTGATCCGCAGCATCTACACGGCGGCGGTGGAACCGGTGATTCTGTACGCGGCTAGCGCCTGGGCGCCAGCAGCCAAGAAAGTCGGTGTGCAGAAACTCCTAAATTCGGTCCAGCGAGGGTTCGCTCAGAAACTGTGCGGAGCGTACCGCACCGTCTCACTGCATTCGGCACTTGTGCTAGCGGGGTTGCTCCCGCTCGACCTCAGGATTCAGGAAGCAGCAGCGCTGTATGAAAAGAAAAAGGGAGTAACTTCGCTGGCCGGTCGTGAGGTGGAACGAGTGGTAGCGTTCGCAGACACGCCACACCCGGCGAAACATACGGCCATGGGGTTCGTGAGCTTGGTAGATCAGTCTCATGTGGAGTCCCACAACAGCCAGGACATACGGTTCTTTACAGACGGCAGCAAGATCGAGGGCAAGGTCGGAGCAGCACTCTCCCTTTGGGATAGAGAGGCCGAGATCAAGTCCTCGAAACTCAGTCTGCCGTCCTGCTGTACTGTCTACCAGGCAGAACTCCTGGCCATATGCGTAGCCACTAGGCAAATACTGCGGCGCCGGGAGGGCACTTTTGGGATATACAGTGACTCGAAGGCAGCCCTGCAAACAGTCACCAACCAGAGTGCCCTCCACGCCCTGGCAGTGGAAGCAAGAGCGAACCTCAGTGTGGCTTTATCCCAGGGCAAAAATACATCCTTGTTCTGGATAAAGGCACACGCTGGACTGGAGGGAAATGAGCGCGCCGACCACCTGGCCAAGGAAGCGGCTTTGAAGAACAAAACCAGGCCAGATTACGACCTCTGCCCGGTTTCATTCGTCAAGCGGCAGATCCGATTGGAGTCGCTGGGCGAATGGAATCGGAGATACGGAAACGGAGCGACAGCGGGGGTCACGAAGATCTTTCTGCCCGACGCTGCGGACGCGTACAGGATCGTCAGAAAAATTCTACCACGTGGGGTAATAACACAAGTGCTGACGGGGCACGGCGGGTTCTCCGAATACTTGCACCGCTTTAAGTGTAAGGAGAACCCATCGTGCATCTGCGACCCCAGTGCGATCGAGTCTGTCCCCCATATCATCCTAGAATGCCCTATCTTCTCGCGAGAACGGTGGACACTAGAACAGGAGTTAGACATAGAGCTGAGCCTGCAAAACATTAGCCACATAATGCACAAACGAAAAGCAAGAGAAAAATTCCTAGAGTATGCCGAAACAGTTGCAAATAAAATAATACGTAGGAATAAAGAAGCCTGACCCATGCTTCCACCTTATTAGAAATAATATGGCCTGGTAAGCATGGGGTATACACAAAAGATCGTCAATTTATTACATATATATATACACAAAAATATTTAACATTTATTTTATACAATTATACACAAATATTTATAATTTAAATTTTTACAACTATACACAAATATTTATAATTCAATTTTACAATTATACACAAATATTAAATTTTTACAATTATACACAAATACCTATAATATAATTTATACAACTATATACAAATATTTATAATTAAATATATACAAACAATAATACTGTACCATATACAACTATACACAAAAATGACAATGTACTATATACAAAACAGATCTTATTAGGTATAAATACTGAGATTATATGATATAGAAAACACATGAACTACTTTGTAAAATATAAAATATATACAACCATTTAAATATATACGAATATCTATTATATACAAATATATATTTTAAAACGATCTAAGATTCCACGTATCATCAAAAAAATAATCAAGTTATAACAAAAGAAACAAGTCTAAACAGGTCTCTGACCACGTCAGGGGAACAAGGGACGGCAGGAGTGGGTTTTAGCCGGTAAGAGTCCGGCACTACCCCTCGGGGTGTCCATGAGGATTTCCCACTCCTGCCACAAAAAAAAAAAAAAAAAAAAAAAACCTAACCTAACCTAACCTAACCTTTTTTTTTTTTTTTTTTCTCGGGGGGAAATCCTCATGGACTTCCTCCGCCTGGGGAGAGGCGGAGGGGTGTGCCGGACTCTTACCGGCTAAAACCCCCCTGTGTCCTCCTTACACGTGGGCGCGGGGCCGCGGGAATCCAAATTCTTCCGCAGCCCCGCACTGGTGCTGGCCCGCCTTGCGGGCCTCGCCTCGGGCACGGGGGAGTGAGGTGTTAAACTCCCCCGTGCAACGCCTCAGAGGCGCGCGTCGACACCCGCGCGCGCCTCCGCCTCGGGTCCGTTGAATAGGGGGCGGGGACTTCCCCAAGTCCTTCGCCCCTGGACCCGTTCATGGGGGGCGGAAGAGGGCGTTGTCTGCCCTCCTCCGGCGCCCGGAGCGCCTGCTGCGGGCGGGATCGGCAGTTGAAATCTCCCTCTCCCGTTCCGCAGCTTCCTTCTGCGACATCACGTCCTCGCAGAAGGACACCACTGCGTCCCACGACTCTGCGCTGCCGACCATCTTCCGTACCACGGCCGGCAGCGACAGATCGCCTCCTACTTCATTTGTGAGGACACGGCGCTGCTCCTCCCAAGCAACACACTGAACGAACGTGTGTTGCGCCGTGTCCTCCCCGCCATGGACGCAGTGGTGGCACCGAGCGTCCGGCTCCCTGCCTATGCGACACAGGTACTTGCCGAAGCAGCCGTGCCCCGACAGCACCTGCGTCACCCTGAACGACAGGGAGCCGTGCCTTCTCCCGAGCCAGTCGTCGAGCACTGGCCGGATCGCCTCGACGGTGGCGAGGCCGGCGGTAGGGCGCAGAAGCCTCTGCCGCCATTCCGCCACCAAGACCTGACGGAGCTCTGCTCGGCGCTGCGCTATCTGCCGCTGCACCGGCCTCGAGTCCCGTGCCCGCTCTTCCTCGCGCCACCGATACAGCGACGCGAGTACTTTAGCCTCTAGGTCCCAGGGCGGGGATCCGGCCAGGACGCAAGCCGCCTCGTAGGAAATCGTGCGATACCCGCGGACGACTCTGACGGCCATCGCCCTCTGCGGTCTGCGCAGAATGGCTAGAGTGCTGGCCGCCAGGTCCATCGCCCACACAGGGGCCCCATATAGGGCCATGGACCGCACGATTCCCACGTACAACCGCCTACAGGCGGCGCTCGGGCCCCCCATGTTAGGAAGCAACGTTGACAGCGCGCCCGCTGCACCCATCAGCTTGGGCACCAGCCGCCGGAAGTGGGGGCCGAATTCCCATCGGCTGTCGAGCACCAATCCCAGATACTTCATGGTGGACTCGACAGCTATCCGGGCTCCACCGACCACGATGTGTGATCCCGACGGCGGCGCGCGTCGGGGGCCATGAAACACCATGGCCTCCGACTTGTTGAGGGCCACCTCCAGGCCCAGGCGCCGGATGCGGTTCACCACCTGTGACACCGCAGCCGTGGCTATCAACGCTGCTTCCCTGTGCGAGCTCCCCCGGGCAGTGACAAGCGTGTCGTCCGCATAACACGTCAAGTCGGCGCCCGACGGGAGTTCGCCTCTCAGCACCCAATCGTAACCGATGTTCCACAGGAGCGGCCCCAGCACCGATCCCTGTGGAACACCGCACGTCATGAGGTGCCGACCGGCACCGTCATGTCCCCGATATGTGACGCATCTACCTTCTAGGTAGGCCCCTACTGTGCGACGGAGGTAGGGAGGCACGCGGTGATATCTCAGTGCCTCCCGAATACAGCTCCAGGGCAGGGTGTTGAACGCGTTGGAGATGTCTAAAGACACCGCCAACACCACCCCACCCTGGGACACCGTCTCCTCCGCCAGGGCTCTCACGCGCATTATGGCGTCTACGGTGGAGCGCCCGCGACGAAAACCAAACTGGTTGTCGTCCAGGTCCGGCCCCTCTCTGCACAAGTGGCTGACGAGGCGATCTGCGATGACACGCTCAAAGAGTTTGCCCGCCTCGTCGAGCAGCACTATGGGCCGGTACGCGGACGGCGAGTCCGCGGGGCGCCCCTCCTTCCTGAGCAGGACCAGCCTCCCCTCCTTCCACACACTGGGAAACTGACCCTGCTCGAGACATGCCGTGAAGAGCCCTCTCAGCTGGGGCTCTAGCTCCTTCAGAGCCAGGACGAGAGCTCGGCCAGGAACTCCGTCGGGTCCGGGCGCCGTGTTCTTAGCCCGGAGCCGCGACACGGCCGCTCTCGTCTCTGCTTGCGTCACCTCGGGGACATCGGTGCTCTCCTCTTCGGGAGAGTCTGTGGCCGAGGGTGAAGCCATCGTCGGGGGAACGTGTCCCGCTCGCTCAGGGAAGAGCGCCAATACGACCGCCCCTAGCAGCTGGGGCTGCATGCTCTGCACCAGTGGAGGCGCCCATGCACGCAGCTTGCCCCGTACCCAACGGTAGGGGCGGCCCCACGGATCCCGATCCAGGGACCCCAGCAGCTCCTCCCTGGCACGCGACTTAGAATCGCCGATGGCCAGCCACAGAGTCTCCTTGGACGCGCTGTACACCTCATACAGCGCGTCCTCCTCGGCGGAAACCCGTCGACGTCGTCTCCGGTATCGTGTGTACTGGCGGCGAGCCGCAACGCACGCGATGCGCAACTGCGCAATCTCGGCGGTCCACCAGTACACCTGGCGCCTTGCGGACTGTTGGCGGACGCGGGGCATGGACGCGTCGCAGATCTGCGTCATCGCCCCGCGAAACCGCAGCGCCACCGCTTCGACGTCGACGGGGCCGTCCGTCGCCGACTCCCAAATCCAGGACTGGACTAAGGCAGCTTCCTCGAGCAGTTCCTTGTCGATGCACTTAAGCGCCCAGCGCGGGCCGTCGTTGATCGGGGCTGTTGGATGGCGGCCGCTCGCGGTCTGGGCAGAGACGTCGAACCGGATATACCTGTGGTCCGACAGCGTCTCCACCTCCACGGCGACACGCCAGTCGCGGACTCGGCTGGCGACAGAGGGGCTAGCGAACGAGACGTCCACTATCGACCCGCCCCGCTGCCGCACGCACGTGTATTCCGAGCCCCGATTCAGGACGACCAGACCGGTCGTCACCGCCCACTCTTCCAGCACCTCGCCCCGAGGGTCAGTGACCGGAGATCCCCACGCCGATGACTTGGCGTTGAGATCCCCGAGCACCAGAACGGGGCGAGGGTGATGGCGGCCTACGACGGCGCCCAACTCGACAAGGAAACCCTCGAAGTCGGCGAGACTCTTGTTGGGGGAGAAATACGCCCCCACAATGACGATGCCGCCCGAGACCGCAGCAACCCAGCCACGGCCCCGAGACGGGTCGGTCAGAGTCCCGCCAATAATGGCCACCAAACCGTCAGCGCACCCCAGCCAGTTGTCACGGGCGGGGATGAAGTACGGCTCGGCGACCACAGCCACGTCAATCGACCACTCTGCCATGCTCTGGAGGAGAAGATCCTGAGCTCTGGCACAGTGGTTGATGTTGCCCTGGAGGAAATGGAGGTGCCCTATTATTGACACTCCATTCCCTCGGCAACGGTCCTGGGCCGGGAGTCGGCCGCGGAGCTACTGGCCTGCGGGGGTGGCGAGGTTTCCCCGGCAGGCTTAGAGCTCCTCTTCTTTTTCTTGGCCTTGCTGGCAGGCGCGCCACAGGCCCCTCCGCCCACTTTGTGTCCCGCTGGCTTCCCCACAGCCGAACACAAGCAGCAGTTTGGCGCCGCGGAACACTGG
This sequence comes from Helicoverpa zea, assembly GCF_022581195.2. Classification (NCBI taxonomy): domain Eukaryota; kingdom Metazoa; phylum Arthropoda; class Insecta; order Lepidoptera; family Noctuidae; genus Helicoverpa; species Helicoverpa zea. The sequence continues at coordinate 12,915,269 of NC_061463.1, read as the reverse complement.
GCCGCCTTGTGGCCGGGCTGACCGCAACGATAACAGAGGTCGCTGCGGTCAATCTCGGCGGTGCATTTTGCCCGGACGTGCCCCTTCTCCAGGCACCGGAAGCACCGCAAAGCCCGGGGCTGCAGGAGTTTCACCCTCGCTGCAACCCAGCCAACCAGCAATCTGCCACTATCGGCGATCTTTTTCGCCGACGCTACAGGGCACCGAACCCAGACTACGCCGAGTCCGGTAGCATCAACGCGTATGTCGCCGGCCCGCACCTTGTCCGGCGGACACTCTCCGCCACGAGCAACGGCCGCCGCCACCTCCTCAGAGGTCACGGAGTCGTCCAGGCCAGCAATCCGCACTTCTGCGGTTTTCATTGGCCTGGAGACCCGGACGTCCTCTGGGTTGAGGACCTCCTTCATTTTGGCGGCCAGAGCGTCCGCCTTCTCGACGCTGTCGCTCGCAGCACCAGCCACCTCAAACAGCCGCGCACCCGTGGCAGCCTGCCTGAGGGTGACGGACTGGAGGCCAAGATCTGCCAATTTTATCTTGGCCTTGGCCTCGGCAATCACCGACTGGTACGTAACGCCGCGCTCCGCAGCTCCGGGCTGGAGCGTTAGCGTAACAGCCTCAGAACGAGGCGCACGTATCGCCGGCGCATTGCGACCGCCGGTCTTTTTGGCAGTCCGTCGCGCAGGCTGCGCAACTGCGGCGCGCGCTGCTGCTGGTGCCGCGGCCTTTTTGGCGGCTTTGCGGGCCTTCTTGCGGCCCACGACTTTCGCCCAGGTCTCACCCTTGGACCCGGCAGTCGTGGGCTGAACACTCGACGGGGTTCCCTCCACGGGCTTTTCAACACCCTCCGCGGGCTTCCCCTTTTGAGGCGCAGGTCTCGGCGGCTCCTCCGTCCTCCGTTTGTCCGCCGCTAATGTCGGCCGGAGGATTGGCTCCTGCGGAAGGCGCCGAGAGATGGCCTCGATGCGAGCGTTCATCATGCTCCCGCACTGGAGCATGCAGAGCCGAACAATGCGCTCGACCTCATCGTCGGTGTGCGCGCTTGTCGGTCCCGGTGCGGGAGTGGGAGTCGCCATGGGCGGAGTGGCGACGGCGGCAGATTGTGGCTGCTGCTGCTCGCTCAGCGCAGCCACTTGCCGCCGGAGATCCTCCAGATCTCTTCGGAGGCGGCTGTTCTCCTCCTGCAACTTAGTGACCTCGTCTGAGGCCGTTCGGTTGAGGAGGTCTCCAACCGCCTCCTTGATGTCGGCGGCTGCCTCCTTGAGGGCGCGGGTGAATGTGCCCTTCAGGTTGCCGGACTGCGTGGCAACCTTCAGGACGACATCCACGCCGCCCAACACTTGTTGGCTTAACGCCACCGCCGACATCTCCCCTGAAGCCGCCAAAGCGGCACGTCGCTCGCGGGCGCGTCGGGCCATCTCTGTCACCTCATCGACCGCGACCGCCCTCCGCTGCTCTCTTTTGGCGGCGTTGAGCTCTGCTTTCGTGCTTCCTAGGGAAACACAGCTCACGCCGCCAGGGTCCTCGCTCCTGACCCCAACATCACTCTCTTCGCTGGCCGCCGGAGTAGCGGAGCGCAGAAACCGCCCCCGCGAATCCCTCGGCGGCCGCAAAGAGGCCCCCCCTCCTGTTGGTGCCGGTTTTCGGCCCCGCCGAGCTGTCGGCACTTTTGGGGCCGATAGGTCCTCCTCGCTTGAGGATAGGCCTATCGACCCATCTCGGTCCGAGACTTCATCGCGCGGACGCTTCCTCCAAAATCTGGAGGCAGTTCCGCGCGACTCCCCGTCGGACAGGACCACACTGCACGGTCTGCAGCCCCCCTGGCTCAAGACCGTGCCAAGATTGGTGCTTCCAGTAGCACTATCAGCAGCAGGGGCCTGGTCGCCTACCCCTGCGCGTCCGTCGGTCGCCAATTTCACACTCACAGGCCCGGATACCTGTGAGCGCCGGTTGTCAGCCGGGTCACATGACATAGAATCGGTGCTTCCAGTAGCCACATCCGCTACAGGGGCCTGGTCGCCTACCCCTGCGCGTCCTTCGGTAACCAATTTAACACTCGCAGGCCCGGATACCTGCGAGCGCCGGGCGTCAGCCGGATCGCAAGACAAGACACACTCTATATCTGACATTTCCATTTACGATATGGGTGGTACACACATCGCTTCCCCAAGGCGATGCGGCCACTCTTTTTGGGAGGGTATTTAGTCCCCCCGAGGCCAGCGGATGCCTCCGGTGCAGGATACACCGCCCGCTGCTCGGTATCTACAACTAGGACACTAACCTAAGACTAAACCTAATATATTTTTGTATTTTTTGAACCTAACCTAACCTAACCTAACCGAGTCTGCTGGCAGCCACGACCACGAGCGCCACGTTTTTTGCACGCTCCGCGACTAAAAATCGGGAAAATAGGTTTTTTCGCGTAGATATACCGGTGCTATATATCTCCGTACGCGTCTCAGTGAGGAGAACACAACAGTGAAAACCGCCCGAAAATCGGAGAAAGTATGTGAAAGTAGTGCTCAAAAAACTGTGATTTTTGGTGTTTTTTCGAAACGCTGCAGCAACAAGATCGACGACCCCCCACTTTTTTGGGCTCAAAATAACCGGCTTGAGGAGCCCCGTCCTCAGGACACCATCCGGGATTTTTCCGGTGGAAAAGCGCCGACTTAACCCCAGAAAAACAATTTCCACGTGCCACCTGGTTCGACATCAGGCATAGTTGGAACGGCGTGTCACATACCAAAAGACGCGTCTTGGAAAGACGAGTCTCCTGGTGCTAGAATCAAGACAACCGGACCACCCTGGACGGAGCTGCAGCCCTTCAAAGGTCGACAAAATTGTGATTTTCTTTGGTGACATTTTCCCACAAAAGTAAATCGATAACCCCCCATTTTTTACATTTAAATAGACATATAAATACCTTTTCTGCATTATCCCCCATTTTCAGATTTTTCCAGGTAGTAGTTTTCTCAAAACTTCCATTTTAAAGTATAGTAAATAATTAAAACTTTTAAATTGATAAATTAACCCCCGTAATCATTAAAAATCCAAAAACTTTTCATTTATTTGTTATACTTTGACAGTATCTTAATCGTTTACAATTAATAAAATCCACTTTAATTTAAATTTAATATATAAACAAGGACCTTTGCGGTCAGTGTGGGAGGGTGTCACCAAGAAAACCCCTCAGAAGAGGGTGAAATCACCCCTGCGCGCAGACGCAACTTAGTTTAATAGATAGCTTAGGTCTTAACGAATAAGTTAGTTTTTAAATTATAATTTTCGGAGCAGAATTCGGGTCGTGGTAGTAGTTAACGATTTTGTAAACAAACGGATAAAACCGCACAACAAAGTTAACTACGAGATCGCGATCTGAAAATCGACTTCGAAAATAACAGCAAATCTCCAGTTTTTACACCGGCACAGGATAGAACATTGTCAAAAACTATCCCCCACGTTTTCAAAAATCCTGAAAATTCAATAGAACAGGAAATAAATAGACCTAAATTTTTGTAAATAATAAAAAATTAACTACGTCCTAGGGGTAGGAAATTCACAAACAACTCGTAAATATTGAAGGGGGCACTTATACATGTTTGCAAAATACTATCTTACACACCTTAACACGTGCTAGCCGAAACTACACCCTAAATACCTAAATGATATCAACTAATTCAAGGGTACTTCGAAAGGGGTGACATATTTTGCAATTATTCAAAGGGCAAAATAAAGTACTCAACAAGAGCTTTAAAACAAGACCACTCTCGACAAAATCGGTCCAGGAGAAGCCGAGCTATCTTCCTTAACAAGTTAAAAAATTTACCCGGCATATCAGGCAGGGTTAAAAAAGAAGGTTATGCTTTTATCATCGTCATATCTCATAAGCCAGGGGAGATAGACGATTTTTGACCCCAAATCCGGCCTTTGTGGTGTCGAAGACACCACGGTTAAAGTCGGGTATAAAACGTCCATCCCCCCTGGTTTGGACCCCCTCCCCCGCACACCCTAAAATAACATCCTTTAAAACCTGATATCTCCTAAACTAAGGGAGATAGCTCGTTTCTGACCTCAAATCCTGCCTTTATGGTGTCGAAGACACCACGACAGAAGTCTTATAAGAGGACCCCCCCCCATAATTTGCCCCCCCCCCCCCCCTACACCCAAATTTTTTCTTAAAATTTTATTTTGTTAAACGTTAAATTTATTTATTTAGGATTCTAATTCATGCCTAAATCTTAAAATAGTATATAGTAGACCTTAGGTCTTAAAGCCTAAGTAGACAATAGATTAAGTTATAATCTATAATACATATTTTAGTGACTTTATACTTACATTTACATTGTTTAATACTTATACACCCATCGACTCTGACCCCTCTATACAGGGTCAGATAGACGTATCGACACCGTTCCCCGACTCACCCGCTAGGCCCACCGCACACATACATTATACAACACACAACCCGCATTACAACAAATACACTTTACATACCTGCAACACAATGTACCGCACACCGAAAACCTCCGGCGCCGCCACAAAACCAGCCACCCCCAGCCCCTCTGCAACTACAACTGCATCGGCAGCAGCGCAGGACGCCGCTAAAACCTTCATCCGGCGACCAGACCGGAAAAGGAGATCGCTGGATAACATGGCGGTATACCGGACGGAGGACTACGCGACGAAAACCACGGACACACTTCTTCAGGAAGTCATGAAGACCTTTGAGGACATTCCCTCAAAGGTCAAAGAATATCCACAAATGAGAAAAGACATCAAGACCTTCCTGGAGGTACAGTCTGACAAGGGCCTCCGCGCCTTATTTGAGCTGTGCAAGCGTGTAACCAGCCTGGAAGCAGCGGCAGCCAGGACGCGGGCGCCCAGTACGGTCGGGCCGTCTGGAAAAGATGTCCACATCATTGACAAACTGGAAGATGTCGAGACTCAGCTGCAAATGCGGCTGAAGAAGCTCGAGGAGAAGATGGTGCTGTGCTTCGACGAACAGAAGACTCTGCGTGACGATGGCGGGTCCGACATCATCGACAAGATCGTCGACAAAATCGACGAGGCTAAGGCGGCCATCAACCAGACGACGCAAGGCGTCATGGTGGTGAGCCGCACTCAGATAACCCTCGACGAGAAGCTCGACGGAATTGCCGGTGATGTCGCGGCTGCCAAAGCAACGCTGTCTGAAGTCGCGAGGCAAGAAAAGCAACCATCCGAGCCTAGGTCGTACGCGAGCGTCGCAGCAGCCAAACCCGGGTACCGGCCGGCACTTCACTCGATGGCGGTCACTCTCGAAGGCAATCAGGAGACTGCCGACGAGGTGCTCGAGCGAGTGAAGAAGGCGGTCGATGCCAGGAGTACTGGCCTAAAAATTAATAAGGTGCGCAAAGCTAAAAATCAAACCGTCATCTTAGGGTGCAACACAAAAGAAGAATTAAATAAGGTTAAACAAACAATCGAAAGTAGGTGTGAAGGTTTAATAGTAACACATATAAAAAATAAAAATCCGCTCGTCATCCTAAAGGACGTCTTCCTGCAAAGCGACGACGAGGAGTTAATTAGGGCGCTTCACATTCAAAATGCAGAAATATTTGGAGATCTATCACAAGAAGAAATCGAAATAACCGTAAAATTCAAAAAACGGACAAAAAACCCCAAAACCGCGCACGTCATTGTCCAAGTCGGTCCCGTTGTGTGGAGGAGGATGACGGAGGCTGGAGCCCTCTACCTCGACCTGCAAAGGGTCAGAGTGGAGGACCAGTCTCCGCTCATCCAATGCACGAAATGCTTGGCATTCGGGCACGGCCGGAAATTTTGTACGGAAAGTGCGGACAAGTGCAGTCACTGCGGCGGCCCGCATCTGCGCGAGAAATGCGCAGATTTCATTGCGGGCAACGAACCGCGGTGCTGCAACTGCTCGCACTCTAGGCTGCAGAACACTGAGCACAATGCCTTCAGCGCCGAATGCCCCATTCGCAAGAAATGGGACTACCTGGCTCGTGCAACAACGATGTACGTTTGACTCACCACACATCACCCACAGAATTACGCACATAAACACACAAACCATATACAATTACACAAACCGGGAGTACAATAAACACTGCAACACTATAAAATGTGGTAAAAACAGACACACGGAAACCGGACAAACAAAATACAATCAAAACACGATATGGAAAATATATAGTGAATATATACATACATATCGAAACACACAGGAACACACAAAACCAACAATAAAAAAGATGTTTTATATATAGAAACAGCTTAAGAAAAGTAATAAATATATATAAAATAAGTTTATATATATATTATTAATACAAATATACAAAGAAAGTAAACACATATAGGTAAAATACATGTGAGCAAACCACAAAACAAAACGAGGCCATAACCTTGCGGTTGTATCCAACTATACCTAACTAGCATATAAAATAACAACCATGTACAGGTACAAACACGTATACCACAAAATTGGAATAATCAGATAGGTAGTTAACTAACGTAGTAACTTAGTAACGAACTTACAAGAAAGACACGAGTATGTGAAATAATAAGTAAAGTAAATAAACAAAATTATGTATGTACCTACAAAAACATAAGAATGCCCTTACCGCCCCTTCGTCGCTGGTGACTGTTAGCGCGCTTCCGGGCGCCTATATACCTAATTTAAAAATTTACTGTGAATTTAAAAACCACGTTGGAAATTAAGTGAATTATGTAAGTAAGATTATCTAAGTGTTAACCTAAGTGTAACCAAGCAGTACGTATAGACTATAAGAATAAAAATGTTAAATAAAGATTAATAGAAAGTAAGCACCCAAACTTTGTAATGTTATCCAAGTTAGTTATACAAGTTATAAGTAAAAAGTAAGATTTATGTAAGCCAGATAAAAATAGATAAAATGTAATAACGAGTATTTGGAATATAAGAATAAAAATGTCAAGCTAACAAATACTGAAGAAAAAGTGTAAACATAATAAAAGACAAATATAGATAATAAGATTCAAATGTAAAACAGATTAATATAATCAAGCAGTACCTAGAATAAGAATATAAAATATTGTAAGGAAACTGATAAATTATATAGTGTAATAGTTTTTATTTGAAATATCATAAAACCCTAAAAATTTCTTTCCTGAATAAAACTATAAAGTAGATAGGTTATTAGCGGGAATCCCACCCGGCATAGAATAAAAGATGACGAATGAATGCGTAAAGTATGCGGCTTGAAAGTGCGAGAGGCATAGATGCGAGAACTGGAATGTATGAGAATCTAGAATAACAAGATCCTGCTGTTCCTATGAGCGGGGAAAAGCAGCTAAAAAAAAAAAAAAAAAAAAAAAAAAAAAAAAAAAAAAAAAAAAAAAAAACCTAACCTAACCTAACCTAACCTAACCGAGTCTGCTGGCAGCCACCACCGCGAGCGCCACGTTTTTTCCGCGCTCCGTCTCTAAAAATCGGGAAAAAAGGTTTTTTCGCTTAAAAATACAAGTGTCATATATCCACGTACGCGTCTCAGTGAGCAGAACACATTTGTGAAAGCCGCCCGGAAATCGGAGAAAGTGTGTGAAAGTTGTGACCGAAAAACCGAGATTTTTGGTGTTTTTCCGAAACGCTGCCGAAACAAGATCGACGACCCCCCCCTTTTTTAGGGTCAAAATAACCGGCTTGTTAGTAGTAGACTACCTTAACTTCATTTCCCCAAAATTTCAGATTTTTCGGCTCGGTAGTTTAGTCAAAATTGAAACTTTAATCCATAGTGTAAATTCCAAAACAAATAAATTTCGAAATACTAGCCCCCCTATAAATAAAATTCTAAAAACTATCGTCACTTGTGGTTGTCCAATCAGCCCTTATCTTATTAAAATAATAAATATTTTCTTAATTTAGTCCCAAAATAAAAACAAGGCAATTTGCGGTTGTTGTGGGAGGGTGGCACAAAGAACACCCCACAGAAGAGGGTGAAGACGTGGTTGCGCGCAGACGCAAATTAGACTATAAGATAGATAAGGCTCTAGTGCATAAGTTAGTTTTTAATTTGGAATTTTTGGACCGTTTTTCGAGTCACTAGACCTTTTTGAAAGTTTTGTTTACAACGAAAGAAACCGCAAAACAAAGTTAATAACGAGATCGCGAATCGAAAATCGACTTCCAGAATAATAGGATTTCTTAAATTTTTTATACCGGACTGTATAGGGCTTGGTGAAAAACCACCCCCTACGTCGTTAAAATTTTCAAAAACACCCTTGAACAGGGTAGTAATTGGCCTTAAATACACAAAACTCAAAATGACCCAGGGGGTAAGTTTTTAAATATTTTTTAGACTTTCTTCCCCAAAAACCTTCGTCCAACCCTAATCTTGAAATTACACGAACATTTAATGATAAATATCGTGCCCCGGCTTAAAAATTTAATTTTCTGATATTTTTGTTAGGGTAGTTTTAAGGGGTGAAATATTTCAAGAATTTATTAGAGTGGAATAGAAAGGCCCAGACGAGAGCTTTCTAACAAGCCCACTCACGCCAAATTCGGTCAAGTAGAAGCTTAGTTAATTAATTTTATAAATTTTAACCGACATAACAGAGGGAGGTTGTGTCTTGAGCTTAGTCATATCTCGGAAACCAGGGGAGATAGACGATTTTCGACCTCAAATCCGGCCTATGTGGTGTCGAAGACACCACGGTTAAAGTCGGGTGGAAATAGTTCATCCCCCCTGGTCTGGACCCCCTCCCCCGCATACCCTCTTAATAAAATCTTAGAAATCTGATATCTCCGAAACTAAGGGAGATAGCTAAATTCCGACTTCAAATCCGGCCTTTGTGGTGTCGAAGACACCACGGCAGAAGTCATATAAGAGGAACCCCTCCCCCCATTTGGACCCCCCCCCCCTCCAACCCCTAAATTTACTTTTTGTATTTTATGTTCTTAAACATAATATTGGATAAACCGGTGGCGTTTACACATTAAACAGTCCACAGACAGACTTTAGCTATAACTGATAGCTACATTTATTTGGACAAAATTGACTTGCACTTTACAGCTGGCTCACTTATACTGACTCTGACCCCCCTATACAGGGTCAGACTGACAACGTTCCCCGCTCTTCTCGCTAGACCTACTGCACATATACACAAACACACACATACCATATACATAAACCGCACATAACACATAAGCGTTACACAAAAATAAACGAAATACAAAATGTATCGCACACCGACAACCACCGGCGGTCACCCTAAGCCGGCCACCTCCGCTAGCACCCCTTCATCCTCATCCGCTCCAGCGCAGGACGCTGCATTAACCTTCATCCGCAGACCAGACCGAAGCAGGAGGTCGCTGGACAACATGGCCATTTATAAAAAACAGGATTACGGGGCAAAGACTAATGACGAGCTCCTTCAGGAAGTGATGAAGACTTTTGAGGATATTCCCTCAAAAGTCAAAGAGTACCCTCAAATGAAGAAGGACATTAAGACCTTCCTGGAGGAGAGGTCAGACAAATGTCTGCGTATCCTTTTCGAGCTTAGCAAGCGAGTGACCGGCCTGGAAACTAAAGAACGAACACCAGCTTTAGCCAGGCCGGCCGGAAAGGATAGTCACATGCTTGAAAAGCTGGAGGAGGTGGAAGCACAGCTGCAAACACGGCTGAATAATCTAGAAGAAAAAATGGTTTGGTGCTTCGACAGGCAAACAGAGCTACGCGACGATGGCGGGTCCGACATCATCGACAAGATCGTCGACAAAATCGACGAGGCTAAGGCGGCCATCAACCAGACGACGCAAGGCGTCATGGTGGTGAGCCGCACTCAGATAACCCTCGACGAGAAGCTCGACGGTATTGCCGGTGATGTCGCGGCCGCCAAAGAAACCATACTTGAGGTCGCAAAAGATAAGCAACCATGCGAAACCCCCAATAGGTCGTACGCCAGCGTTACAGCAGCTAGACCCGGGCATCGGCCGGCCCTTCACTCCATGGCGGTCACACTCGAAGGCAACCAGGAGACTGCCGACGAGGTGCTCGAGCGAGTGAAGAGGGCGGTCGATGCCAGGGAAACTGGGCTCAAGATAAATAAGGTGCGGAAAGCGAAGAATCAAACCATTATCCTTGGATGCGACACCGAAACGGAATTAGAAAAAGTTAAGCAAAGAATCGAAAGCCGAGGCGAGGGCTTGATAGTTTCAAACATGAGGAATAAAAACCCGCTCGTCATCTTAAAGGATGTATTCATTGACAGTGATGACGATGAGCTTATAAAAGCCATACATGTACAGAATACAGAAATCTTCACAGACTTATCACAAGAGGACACAGACATAACAATCAAGTACAAAAAAAGAACTAGAAATCCAAAAACGGCACACATTGTAGTCCAGGCAAAACCTATTGTCTGGCGGAGGATGGTGGAGGCTGGAGCCCTCTACCTTGACCTGCAAAGGATCAGAGTGGAGGACCAGTCTCCGCTCATCCAATGCACGAGGTGCTTGGCATTCGGGCACGGCCGGAAATTTTGCACGGAAGGTGCGGACAGGTGCAGTCACTGCGGCGGCCCGCATCTGCGCGAGAAATGCGCAGACTACATCGCAGGGAACGAACCGCAGTGCTGCAACTGCTCGCACTCGAAGTTACAGAGGACCGACCACAATGCCTTCAGCGCTGAGTGCCCCGTCCGCCGAAAATGGGATTACCTGGCCCGACAGACAACGGCTTATGTGTGACTCGCCACTCACTGGCTGCTGCACAACATACACGATAATACACAAACACATACATACGACACACTACAACACAAACAAAAAACGATATAACAAATATATAGTAAATATATATACTGTATATCGCAAACACAAACATTCACACAACACGCACACAAACAGACCTACAACCACACCCAAATTAGTAAAAGCATAAGAAAAGTCAATAAATATATATAAAATAAGTATATATATATTATTACTAAAAGTTGTCTAGAAGTACAAAAGAACTAGATTGAAAATAAGTGATTTAAGTAGGTAAACTAAAACTAACTTACCTAACTAAAGTTACCAAAATGCACAAACACAGCCAAATAGATTAAATATAAATTAATTTAAATAGTACATATTTAAGAAATGGAACTCACAGATTGCCAGTAGTTATAAGTAATACTCATGTACCTACCTACATATCATTAGAATTAGCCAGATAATAGATAACTCAGGATTTTCAGTATAACCGATATGATTTACACATAGGGTCATCAAGTACCTACATGTATAAACCTTCAGTAACAACAACTGGCTTTCACTAAAAATACAATAAGTGTCATAACACCAAATGTCCATCCAAATGTCTGAAACAAATTGTTGTTAATTAATTACTAATAAGAAACTGATAAGATAAGATGTCTCAGTTTAATTAGATATTGTAACCGTAAACAAAATAGAATACCAATGTGAGAAGTAAGTACTCAATGTATAAAACAATAAGTCCACAACTTTGGCACAATTAGGTTTAAATAAGATAGCAACTAGTAAGTAAACAATTTGTAATTATAATAGATATAAGTTATCTAGCAATAAGTGTAGTCAGATAAAAATGTCAAAAGCTCCTAGTTAAATCAAAAATACACTAAATTAATAGTTAATATTTTCTATTGTAATGGTTAGGTATCTACAAATTATATGTAAAAACTATAAGGGTTGATTATTGTTATTGGTTTTAATGTCAATAAAATATAAAACATTACAAAAGTAAATGTTGTGCACCTGCCAATGTTTATATTTCGAATTGTCTTAGACATGAATGATACTGTCATTGACTAAGTGAAATGTTAGCGTGATTTACACATGATTGTTTCATGTCATGTAATTAAATGTCTTTTAAATATTAAATTGTAACAAAAAGCTGTAAGGCTCATAATGAAATAGATACTTAAAAACCAAAATTATATTTAATTAAAATTGTTAACAAAATTAGAATGCATTGGAAAATATTGTTTAGAACATTGTAACATGGTTGGCGGGTGATAGACGGTGTGGGCAAAACCTATACTTTCTGTTACTCCCTTGCTATGTTTATTTTGCTAGATTTAAGGATAAAGAAATACCGTATGTGAAATAAATAAAACTGTGCAACTTTATTGAAATAAAATAAAAAACCTAATAGCTATGTCCCTGTAGATATTCATAGGCTATTAGCGGGAATCCCACCCGGCCAAGACTAAAAGATGATGTATGCTTGTGTAACGGATGCGGCTTGAAAGTGCGAGAGGCATAAATGCGAGAACTAGTATGAAAGTACCACTAGACTAATAAGGTCCCGTTGTTCCCATGAACGGGGAAAAGCAGTAAAAAAAAAAAAAAAAAAAAAAAAAAAAAAAAAAAAAAAAAAAAAAAAAAAAAAAAAAAACCTAACCTAACCTAACCTAACCTAACCTAACCTAACCTAACCTAACCTAACCTAACCTAACCTAACCTAACCTAACCTAACCTAACCTAACCTAACCTAACCTAACCTAACCTAACCTAACCTAACCTAACCTAACCTAACCTAACCTAACCTAACCTAACCTAACCTAACCTAACCTAACCTAACCTAACCTAACCTAACCTAACCTAACCTAACCTAACCTAACCTAACCTAACCTAACCTAACCTAACCTAACCTAACCTAACCTAACCTAACCTAACCTAACCTAACCTAACCTAACCTAACCTAACCTAACCTAACCTAACCTAACCTAACCTAACCTAACCTAACCTAACCTAACCTAACCTAACCTAACCTAACCTAACCTAACCTAACCTAACCTAACCTAACCTAACCTAACCTAACCTAACCTAACCTAACCTAACCTAACCGAGTCTGCTGGCAGCCACCACCGCGAGCGCCACGTTTTTTCCACGCTCCGTTGCTAAAAATCGGGAAAATAGGTTTTTTCGCGTAAATATACAAGTGTTGTATATCCACGTACGCGTCTCAGTGAGGAGAACACAATAGTGAAAACCGCCCGGAAATCGGAGAAAGTGCGTGAAAGTTGTGCTCGAAAAACCGTGATTTTTGGTGTTTTTGTGAAACGCTGCGGAAACCAGATCGACGACCCCCCACTTTTTTGGGGTCAAAACAACCGGCTTGACGAGCCCCGTCCACTGGACACCATCCGGGATTTTTCCGGTGAAAAATCGCCGACGTAATCCCGGAAAAACATCTACCACGTGCCACATGGTTTTACTTCCAGCACAGCTGGAAAGGCGTGTCTTATATCAAAAGACGCGTCTTTGAAAGGCGAGTCTCCTGGCACCCGGATCAAGACCATCGGACCACCCTGGACGGAGCTACAGCCCCTCAAAGGTCGAAAAATTTAGTACTATTTTCAGTGCCATTTTCCCGCAAAATAAGATCGACGACCCCCCAATTTTACACTACTATTATATTAGAGACTACCTTAACTTTAATTTCCCAAATTTTCAGATTTTTCGGCCCGGTAGTTAAGTCAAAATTGAAATTTTAAATTACAGTATATTTTCCAAAATCTTTACTTTCGAAATTAAAACCCCCCCCTATTAATCAAATTCAAAAAACTTATTTCAAAATTGTAGTTCAGTTAGCCCTTTTTCGGACTATAACACCAAAATTTACTTTAACTTATTTTTAAATAAAAACAAACCACTTTGCGGTTGTTGCGGGAGGGTGGCACGGAGAACACCCCTCAGAAGAGGGTGAAGACGTGGTTGCGCGCAGACGCAAATTAGATTTTAAGATAGTTAAGACTCTAAGCTATAAGCTAGTTTTTAGTTTGAAATTTTTGGAGTGTTTTTCGAGTCGCTAGACTTTTTGATAATTTTGTTTACAAGCGGCATCAACCGCAAAACAAGGTTATCTACGAGATCGCGAATCGAAAATCGACTTCCAAAATAACAAAAAATTCTCATTTTCAAATATACCATTGTAAAGGGCTTGGCGAAAAACCAACCCCCACGTCGAAAAAATTGACATAAACACCCTGGAACAGGGTAGAAATCAGCCCTAAAGTTACAAGTCTTAACTTAACCATAGGGGTTAAATTTTTAAATATTATTCGGATGTTCTTACTCAAAAACCCTCGTTATAAACACTGCAACCCTAATAAATAGACTTCTTCAATAATTAAATTTAAATAACACGCCCCGGCTTAAAATTCGATTTTTTTTTTATGTTTATGTTAGGGTAGTTTTAAAGGGAAAAATAAATTAATAAAAATTTAAAGCGGCATAGAAAGACACCGACGAGAGCTTTCTAACAAGCCTACACACGTCGAAATCGGTTCAGTAGAAACGTAGTTAAATAATTTTACAAATTTTACAATTTTATCCGACACAACGGAGGGAGGTTCTGTGTTTAAGCTAGTTATATCTCGGAAACTAGGAGAGATAGACGATTTTCGACCTCAAATCCGGCCTTTGTGGTGTCGAAGACACCACGGTTAAAGTCGGATATAAAACGTCCATCCCCCCTGGTTTGGACCCCCTCCCCCGCACACCCTCTAAATAAAACCTACAAATCCCGATATCTCCGAAACTAAGGGAGATAGCTCATTTTGGACTTCAAATCCTGCCTTTGTGGTGTCGAAGACACCACTGGCAAAAGTCATATAAGAGGAACCCCCCCCCTCAGTTTGGACCTCCCCCCCTCCCCCCCTAAAATTAAAATTTATTTTCTTATAATTTGGTTTTATACATAATTGATGACAAACCGGTGGCGTTTAAGAGCTAAAACATAGTCCACAAACCGACTTCAGGTACAACTGATACCTAAACTAACTGTACAGTTTTTACACTATTATCGACTCTGACCCCCCTATACAGGGTCAGACTGACAACATTCCCCGTTCTTCTCGCCAAACATACAGCACATACACACAACACACACACATCACACACATAAGCCGCACACAACATATACACGTTACACATAAATAAACAAGATGTATCGCACACCGACAACCTCCGGCTTACACCCCAAGCCGGGCACCTCCTCCAGTACCCCTTCATCTCCATCCGCTCCAGCGCAGGATGCTGCGTTAACCTTTATCCGCAGACCAGACAGAAACAGGAGGTCGCTGGACAACATGGCAATATACAAAAAACAGGATTACGGGGCAAAAACAAACGACGAGCTCCTTCAGGAAGTGATGAAGACCTTTGAGGACATTCCCTCAAAGGTCAAAGAGTACCCTCAAATGAGGAAGGACATCAAGACCTTCCTGGAGGAGAGATCAGATAAATGTCTGCGTATCCTGTTCGAGCTTAGCAAGCGAGTGACCGGCCTGGAAACTAAAGAACGAACACCAGCTTTAGCACTAGCCAGGCCTCCCGGAAATGAGGGTCACATGCTCGAAAAACTGGAGGAAGTGGAGTCCCAACTGCAAACGCGGCTTAATCAACTGGAAGAGAAAATGGTTTGGTGCTTCGACCAGCAAACAGCACTGCGCGACGATGGCGGGTCCGACATCATCGACAAGATCGTCGACAAAATCGACGAGGCTAAGGCGGCCATCAGTCAGACGACGCAAAGCGTCCTGGTGGTGGGCCGCACTCAGATTACTCTCGACGAGAAGCTCGACGGTATTGCCGGTGATGTCGTAACAGCCAAAGAAACAATACTTGACGTCGCAAAAGGCAGGCAGCCAGGCGAGACCCTTAACAGGTCTTACGCCAGCGTCACAGCAGCCAGACCCGGGCATCGGCCGGCGCTTCACTCGATGGCGATCACACTCGAAGGCAACCAGGAGACTGCCGACGAGGTGCTCGGGCGAGTGAGGAGGGCAGTCGATGCCAGGGAAACTGGGCTCAAAATAAACAAGGTGCGAAAGGCGAAGAACCAAACCATAATCGTTGGATGCGATACCGAAACCGAACTGGACAAAGTGAAACAGAGAATAGAAAGCCGGGGAGAGGGCTTGATAGTCTCCAACATAAAGAACAAAAACCCACTCGTCATCTTAAAAGATGTATTTCTTGATAGTGACGACGAAGAGCTAACACAAGCAATACGTGTTCAGAATAAAGAAATCTTTATGGACCTTTCGGAAGAGGACACGGATATGACAATTAAGTTTAAAAAGAGAACAAGAAATCCAAAAACGGCACACATCATAGTTCAGGTAAAACCCATTATATGGCGGAGGATGGTGGAGGCTGGAGCCCTTTACCTGGACCTGCAAAGGGTCAGAGTGGAGGACCAGTCTCCGCTCATCCAATGCACGAAGTGCTTGGCATTCGGACACGGCCGGAAATTTTGCATGGAAGGTGCGGACAGGTGCAGCCACTGCGGCGGCCCGCATCTGCGCGAGAAATGCGCAGACTACATCGCAGGGAACGAACCGCAGTGCTGCAACTGTTCGCACTCGAAGTTACAGAAAACCGACCACAATGCCTTTAGCGCTGAGTGCCCCGTCCGCCGGAAATGGGACTACCTGGCCCGACAAACGACAGCCTATGTATGACTCACTACTCACTGGCTGGCACGCAACATACACGACAACACACAAACACATTCACGCGACACACAATAACACAAACCGGGAATGCAACACAAAATCTAACAAACTATCGGTAAAACCAGATACAGCGACACCGGATAAACAAAAAACAGATAAAAAACGATATAACAAATATATAGTGAATATATATATTGTATATCGCAAACACAAACATTCATACAACACACCTCACAAACCTACAATCACGCCCAAACTAGTAAAAAGTATAAGAAAAGTTAATAAATATATATAAAATAAGTATATATATATTATTACCAAAAGTTATCCAGAAGCGTAAATGTATTAGACTATATAAAAGTGAGTAATACAACTACTAAAACAATTGCATAAAAGCCAAACCAACTCAACTAAAGTTATTGAATGCTTAAATACAACTAAGAAAATTAGACATGTATTATTTAAATAGAACAAAATTAAGAAATAGTACCTTACTCATAATAGACTGCAAGTAGGAAAAAGCAACATTTATGTAACATTAAAATCAATAACAAGACAAAAATGCTAATAGATTACTTATATAAGCAATTATACAGCTCCACTAAAACACAATAATCGCCAAGGTATGGAATTAAATACAATGCCCTAATGCACGCAATAGAAAGTAAAACTAGTATTAATAAAAATAAAAGTTCAGTTTATTTACATAGTATAAGCTTGGACAATGTAAATAGATAAATTAGAAAGCTAAAATGAGAGGTACAAAGTAAATAATAAGCTTCAAACTTTGGGGTAGGTATATGTTTAGGGACATAATAACAATTAAGTTTGAAAGGTGGTACAAACTAGTAAACAATTAGTTAATGATACTAGATAGGTAATAAGTAAGTATTAATAAGTTAATAAGCAATAAGTTTTGTAAGATTTAAAATGTCATAAAGTTCCTAGTTGAGTAAGTTAGAAGTACATAAATAAACAAATTCTTTCCATTATAATAATTGTTATCTACATATAATATGTTGTAAGTACGTTAAATATGGTCAAAACATAAAATGTAATAAAAGTTAACGTTTGCATCTACCTATATTGACGCATCGGTTTGTATAAGACAAAGTAGTACCTAAACGACATATTGTAAAATAGACTTAAGTATTGGAAAGTTTGTGTAATAGGGGCGTGCCTGCTATTAAGTGAAACAAGAACAGGATTAAAACTTCTCAAATAAAAATACATAAGATAGTAGTTTCCTTATTGGAACTAGGTACTTTTTACAAAATATGCTGTTTCATGTCATAAAACTGCAATGTGTTAAAACATAAAAATTGTAACAAAGTGCTAGTGTACAAATTAAACATTTAACAAACAAAATTGTATAAATATTTCAAAAACTTTAAGACATTGTTAAATTAAATACCTATGTAATGGACAGACTAAAAATATTGTTTAAGTTAATGTAATTTAATGTTTTGAAAGAAAAAAGTTACATATCTATTATTAAGTAAAATATGAAAAGTATCTAAACTTTATAAATTATTTGCATTGTATAAACTACAATTAAATAAAGAAATTGTAAGTCATTATCAATCTTTGTAAACATTGTAATAACTAGCAAATGTAAAATTGTTAGATAAACCTTTAAAATTGTAAACATAAAAATAAATATGCATTGTCATCTAATTATTGTTCTTAACATACATATGTACATAGTAAGTATTAAAAATTTCAAGGTATAAATATAAGATATCAAATTCTAAAATGTAAAATAAACAAAATTGTGTGACCTACCTTATTGAAATAAAAACAAACCTGATAGTAACATCCCTGTAGGAAATTCATAGGCTATTAGCGGGAATCCCACCCGGCAAAGAATAAGAGATGAAGTATGCATGTGTAACGTATGAGGCTTGAAAGTGCGAGAGGCATAACTGCGAGAACTGGCATGAATGAGAAACTTAGAATACCAAGGTCCCGTTGATCTCATGAACGGGGAAAAGCAGAAAAAAAAAAAAAAAAAAAAAAAAAAAAAAAACCTAACCTAACCTAACCTAACCTAACCTAACCTAACCTAACCTAACCTAACCTAACCTAACCTAACCTAACCTAACCTAACCTAACCTAACCTAACCTAACCTAACCTAACCTAACCTAACCTAACCTAACCTAACCTAACCTAACCTAACCTAACCTAACCTAACCTAACCTAACCTAACCTAACCTAACCTAACCTAACCTAACCTAACCTAACCTAACCTAACCTAACCTAACCTAACCTAACCTAACCTAACCTAACCTAACCTAACCTAACCTAACCTAACCTAACCTAACCTAACCTAACCTAACCTAACCTAACCTAACCTAACCTAACCTAACCTAACCTAACCTAACCTAACCTAACCTAACCTAACCTAACCTAACCTAACCTAACCTAACCCAAAACTAACCAGTCTGCTGGCAGCCACCACCGCGAGCGCCACGTTTTTTCCACGCTCCGTCGCAAAAAATCGGGAAAATAGGTTTTTTCGCGTAAATATACGAGTGCTATATATCCTCGTACGCGTCTCAGTGAGGAGAACATAGAAGTGAAAACCGCCCGAAAATCGGAGAAAGTATGTGAAAGTGGTGCTTAAAAAACTGTGATTTTTGGTGTTTTTTCGAAACGCTGCAGCAACGAGATCGACGACCCCCCACTTTTTTGGGGTCAAAATAACCGGCTTGAGGAGCCCCGTCCTCTGGACACTATCCGGGATTTTTCCGGTAGAAAAGCGCCGACTTAACCCCAGAAAAACACTTTCCACGTGCCACCTGGTTCGACATCCGACATAGTTGGAACGGCGTGTCACATACCAAAAGACGCGTCTTGGAAAGACGAGTCTCCTGGTGCTAGAATCAAGACAATCGGACCACGCTGGACGGAGCTGCAGCCCATCAAAGGTCGACAAAATTGTGATTTTCTTTGATGACATTTTCCCACAAAAGTAAATCGATAACCCCCCATTTTTTAAATTTAAATAGCCATTTAAATACCTTTTCTACATTATTACCCATTTTCAGATTTTTCCAAATTGTAGTTTTCTCAAAATTTCCATTATAAAATACAGTATATAATTAAAACTTTTTAATTGTTAAATTAACCCCTGTTATTATTAAAAATCCTTATACTTTTCATTTATTTATTATACTTTGATAGTATCTTTATCGTTTACAATTATTAAAATCCACTTTAATTTAAATTTAATACATAAACAAGGGCCTTTGCGGTCAGTGTGGGAGGGTGTCACCAAGAAAACCCCTCAAAAGAGGGTGAAATCACCCCTGCGCGCAGACGCAACTTAGTTTAATAGATAGGTTAGGTATTAACGAATAAGTTAGTTTTTAAATTATAATTTTCGGAGCAAAATTCAGGTCGTGGTAGTAGTTAACGATTTTGTAAACAAACGGATAAAACCGCATAACAAAGTTAACTACGAGATCGCGATCTGAAAATCGACTTCGAAAATAACAGCAAATCTCTAGTTTTTACACCGGCACAGGATAGAACATAGTCAAAAACTATCCCCCACGTTTTCAAAAATCCTGAAAACTCCCTAGAACAGGAAATAAACAGACCTAAATTTTTGTAAACAATAAAAAATTAACTCCGTCCTAGGGGTAGGAAATTCGCAAACAACTCGTAAATATTGAAGGGGGCACCTATACATGTTTGCAAAATATCTTCTTACAGACCTTAACACGTGCTAGCCGAAACTACACCCTAAATACCTAAATGATATCAACTAATTCAAGGGTAGCTCGAAAGGGGTGACACATTTTACAAATATTCAACGGGCAAAATAAAGGTCTCGACAAGAGCTTTAAAACAAGACCACTCTCGACAAAATCGGTCCAGGAAAAGCCGAGCTATCTTCCTCAACAAGTTAAAAATTTACCCGACATATCAGGCAGGGTTAAAAAAAAAAAAAAAAAAAAAGGAGGTTATGCTTTTATCATCATCATATCTCATAAGCCAGGGGAGATAGACGATTTTTGACCCCAAATCCGGCCTTTGTGGTGTCGAAGACACCACGGTTAAAGTCGGGTATAAAACGTCCATCCCCCCTGGTTTGGACCCCCTCCCCCATACACCCTAAAATAACATCCTTTAAAACCTGATATTTCCTAAACTAGGGGAGATAGCTAGTTTCTGACCTCAAATCCTGCCTTTGTGGTGTCGAAGACACCACGGCAGAAGGCTTATAAGAGGAACCCCCCCCCATAATTTGGACCCCCCCCTACCCCCAAATTTTTTTTCTTAAAAATTTTTATTTTGCTATACTTTAAATTTACTTATATAGTATTCTAATCCATGCCTAAATCTTAAAATAGTGTATAGTAGACCTTAGGTCTTAAAGCCTAATTAGACAATAGATTAAGTTGTAATCTATAATACATATTTACTGACTTTATACATTTACATTGATTAATACTTATACACCCATCGACTCTGACCCCTCTATACAGGGTCAGATAGGCGTATCGACAACGTTCCCCGACTCACCCGCTAGGCCCACCGCACACATACATTATACAACACACAACCCGCACTACTACAAATACACTTTACATACCTAGGCAACACAATGTACCGCACACCGACAACCTCCGGCGCCGCCACAAAACCAGCCACCCCCAGCCCCTCTGCAACTACAACTGCATCGGCAGCAGCGCAGGACGCCGCTAAAACCTTCATCCGGAGACCAGATCGGAAAAGGAGATCGCTGGATAACATGGCGGTATACCGGACGGAGGACTACGCGACGAAAACTACGGACACACTTCTTCAGGAAGTCATGAAGACCTTTGAGGACATTCCCTCAAAGATCAAAGAATATTCTCAAATGAGAAAAGACATCAAGACCTTCCTGGAGGTACAGTCTGACAAGGGCCTCCGCGCCCTGTTTGAGCTTTGCAAGCGGGTAACCAGCCTGGAAGCAGCGGCAGACAGGACGCGGGCGCCCAGTACGGTAGGGCCGCCTGGAAAAGATGTCCACATCATTGACAAACTGGAGAATGTCGAGACTCAGCTGCAACTTCGGCTGAACAAGCTCGAGGAGAAGATGGTGCTGTGCTTCGACGAACAGAAGACTCTGCGTGACGATGGCGGGTCCGACATCATCGACAAGATCGTCGACAAAATCGACGAGGCTAAGGCGGCCATCAACCAGGCGACGCAAGGCGTCAAGGTGGTGAGCCGCACTCAGATAACCCTCGACGAAAAGCTCGACGGTATTGCCGGTGATGTCGCTGCTACCAAAGCAACGCTGTCTGAAGTCGCGAAGCAAGAAAAGCAGCCATCCGAGCCTAGGTCGTATGCGAGCGTCGCAGCAGCCAAACCCGGGTACCGGCCGGCACTTCACTCGATGGCGGTCACTCTCGAAGGCAATCAGGAGACTGCCGACGAGGTGCTCGAGCGAGTGAAAAAGGCGGTCGATGCCAGGAGTACTGGCCTAAAAATTAATAAGGTTCGCAAAGCTAAAAACCAAACCGTCATCTTAGGGTGCGACACAAAAGACGAATTAAATAAGGTTAAACAAACAATCGAAAGTAGGGGTCAAGGTTTAATAGTTACACATATAAAAAATAAGAATCCGCTCGTCATCCTAAAGGACGTCTTCCTGCAAAGCGACGACGAGGAGTTAACTAGGGCGCTTCACATTCAAAATGCAGAAATATTCGGAAATCTATCACAAGAAGAAATCGAAACAACTATAAAATTCAAAAAACGGACAAAAAACCCCAAAACCGCGCACGTCATTGTCCAGGTCAGTCCCGTTGTGTGGAGGAGGATGACGGAGGCTGGAGCCCTCTACCTCGACCTGCAAAGGGTCAGAGTGGAGGACCAGTCTCCGCTCATCCAATGCACGAAATGCTTGGCATTCGGGCACGGCCGGAAATTTTGCACGGAAAGTGCGGACAAGTGCAGTCACTGCGGCGGCCCGCATCTGCGCGAGAAATGCGCAGATTTTATTGCGGGCAACGAACCGCGGTGCTGCAACTGCTCGCACTCTAGGCTGCAGAACACTGAACACAATGCCTTCAGCGCCGAATGCCCCATTCGCAAGAAATGGGACTACCTGGCTCGTGCAACAACAATGTACGTTTGACTCACCACACATCACCCACACAATTACACACATAAACACACAAACCATATACAATTACACAAACCGGGAGTACAATAAACACTGCAACAATATAGTGGTAAAAATAGACATGGAAACCGGACAAACACAATACAATCAAAACACGATATGGAAAATATATAGTGAATATATACATACATATCGAAACACACAGAAACACACAAACCAACAATAACAAGATGTTTTATAAATAAAAACAGCTTAAGAAAAGTAATAAATATATATAAAATAAGTTTATATATATATTATTTATATAAATATACAAAGAAAGCAAACATGTATAGGTAAAATACACGTGAGCAAACCACAAAATAAAACGAGGCCATATCCTTACGGTTGCATTCAACTATACCTATGTAAGTAGCATATAAAATAACAACCATGTATAAGGTACAAACACATATACCACAAAATTGGAATAATCAGATAACTAACGTAGTAACTTAGTAACGAACTCACAAGAAGACACGAGTATGTGAAATAATAAGTACCTAAAGTAAATAAAAATTATGTATGTACCTACAGAAACATAAGAATGCCCCTTCGTCGCCGGTGACAGTGAGTGCGCTTCCGGACGCCTAGGTATATACCTATAATTAAAAAAAAAAATTACTGTGAATTTACAAACCATGTGAGAAATTATGTGAATTATGTAGATAAGATTATTTATTATCTAAGTGTCATACGTGTAACCTATGTAGGTGTAACCAAGCAGTACTTAGACTAAAAATAAGAATAAAAATATTAAATAAAGATAAATAGAAAGTAAGTTCCCAAACTTTGTAATGTTATCACAAGTTATAAGTAAAAAGTAAGATTTATGTAAGCCAGATAAAATAGATATTATGAAATAACGAGTACTTGGAATATAAGAATAAAAAATGTCAAGCTAAGAAATACTGAAGAAAAAGTGTAAACATAATTAAATACAAATATATAGATAATAAGATTCAAATGTAAAACAGATTAATATAATCAAGCAGTACCTAGAATAAGAACATAAAATATTGTAAGGAAACTGATAATACATATAGTCTAATAGTTTTTATTTGAAATATAATAAAACCTTAAAATTTCTTCCCTGAATAAAACTATATAGTAGATAGGTTATTAGCGGAAATCCCATCCGGCATAAAATAAAAGATGACGAATGAATGCGTAAAGTATGCGGCTTGAAAGTGCGAGAGGCATAGATGCGAGAACTGGAATGAATGAGAATGTAGAATAACAAGATCCTGCTGTTCTTATGAGCGGGGAAAAGCAGAAAAAAAAAAAAAAAAAAAAAAAAAAAAAAAAAAAAAAAAAAAAAAAAAAAAAAAAAAAAACCCAAAACTAACCTAACCCAAAACTAACCTAACCCAAAACTAACCTAACCCAAAACTAACCTAACCCAAAACTAACCTAACCCAAAACTAACCTAACCCAAAACTAACCTAACCCAAAACTAACCTAACCCAAAACTAACCTAACCCAAAACTAACCTAACCCAAAACTAACCTAACCCAAAACTAACCTAACCCAAAACTAACCTAACCCAAAACTAACCTAACCCAAAACTAACCTAACCCAAAACTAACCTAACCCAAAACTAACCTAACCCAAAACTAACCTAACCCAAAACTAACCTAACCTAAACCTTCACCACTTCCTATGTATTTTTGCTGGGAAGAAGAAGTGGTGGAACAAACTCCACAGTAACACAATTTTCAAAGTAAAAAAGACAGTAAGAAAAGTCTGTATGGTTTAAAAAACCGTATGTACAAAATATGAAAAATATCATTCAAAATTATACACATATATTCCGACATGAGTTCAATAACAGAGAGAATGTCATGATTGACTTCTCCATAGCTGCTGCCCTAATCAATAATTTCGACCACCCCTCACAGATAGGTTTGATGCTGACCAGATATTAGAAATTATACAACAGAAAATGTTCCATACTAATACATTAAGTGAGTTTATTATACAAAATAATTATAATAGAAGAAGGTCACAGTTCTCAAATATAAATGTTAATAACAGAAATGTCACTGAGTTTCCTCAGATTGAATATCACGATTTGATTTTAATAGCATGTGGTACTTACCAACTCCGTCAGGCCCGCTCATATTACGGTGAGCATATCCGCTCTAATGGCCGATATATGAAGTATGCAGGGAGACATCAATCAACAATTTAAGAGAACAATTGTCTCTCTCTCAAAGCGAACTGTGAGATGCTGTTCCCACACGATGACCATTTTATGGTATTTGGGCTGGGCTCGGCACCAAAACAATATTGAGCCCCTGCACAATTTCTTGATTATTTGTTAATTGAATATAACGAAATTGAAGATGATGTTAGTGAGTATGGTGAAAACGAATAAAACTATTCAATTACTGTATATTTTTTGATTAACTTACTCTGTAAAATAAGTAACCTCCAATTTACAATGTCTGAATAATTTGGTTTTGAGAAGTTCAATGCAAAAGTGGAAAACATAGAAAAGTTTCTGACATTAAACTACATAAAAAACTGTAAGAATTTTCACTGTACATGAAATATTTTTATTGAGCCTAAGTTACATACTATGGACGTCTGACATTGTTCTTTATATAAAAATAAAAAACAAGTCAATATTATAAGCATGTTGGCTAGCACACACCTTGCCCATAAGTACCTATTACTTAAGCAGCTACAAAAAAGAAGTGTTAACAAAAAGAGAACAAAACAAAAATATAAACAGAATGAATGCAATTAGGATTTACCTCTTGAGTGTTGCGTTGTATGTTTAAGAAACTATCGAAAACGAACTAAGAGACAGCTACTACATAACATGGAGAACAGAAGAGGAAAATTTTTGGATACCTCTGTCTCCACTAGTAAACACATCGTGGACGGGAAGGTCGAAAGAAAGTGGGGAGAGGGCTCGCTCGAGGTATAACTTTACTAAGCAAATTATGGAGAAGCTGAGGCGGTAACTTATAGGGATATTAGAGAATTGGCACTCGATAGGCGAAAATGGAGGAAGCTACAACGACAAGGCATTCAAATGATAGGTGAGGGTTTTATTTATGTTTACTAAGCGGGATGAATGGAGATAATTTTTTGATTTCATGTGCAATCAGAGCGATGCCTGTAAGTGGTCCAAGCTCGCTCGCTTGCAGACAGGTGCAGCGGGGCGGTGCGCGCGCAGCGGGCGGGCGCGGGGCGGGGGGGGGGCGGGGCGGCGCGGCGGGCGCCGGGCCTGCAGTGTGGCGCGGCGTTACGTCACGGGAGCCCGTCCGCCGCCACTCGCGCCCCGCGCCCCGGCCGCGCGCTACAGTGCAGTGACTGATAGGATGAGTGCGCGCAGGTAGCCCGAGTGCCGCGTAGACCCCACCTGCTGGTGCTCTACTACTCTAGTCGACATGAATGACTGCCCACACTTCCATGGATAGTATGTACTTTGTAAAACTTCCACTTTTATTAGAAATGCACCTAATGTTAACCTAAGATCTAATTCATAGTGCTTCCAGTAGCTCACGAAATTATAGAATATGTACGTTCAGCAATAATGTACGCACATTCAAGATTGATTATGTAGCACGTATCATAGAATATGACAACAAAAGGAGAGTCGAGTAAGATAAGGTCCGGGCCGCTGAGCCCGGGCGCCGTCAGTCGCGCGGCACACGTGCGCGGCGCTCGTGTCTGCGACGTGGCGGACGAGTGGCCCACACACTACCCACCATTATGCTCCTCTAGGACGGAAACTTTTTACTGCATTTAATCAGTTACTGTGAAGCCTGTGCTAAAATATTTTTAGGTTAGTTAGTTGAGAAAGTGAGTGTAAAAGTGCATTTTTGTGGTGAAGATTAAATCAAAACAATGATACCTAATGGTACGTAACCTTTTCAGGATAAGTTTAATTTCTGCTATTGATTTTAAAGATTGACCTCGCAGCGAACAGATCAATATCTACAATATTAATGGTATGCAATAAAATACACGTGAAGTGCGCGCACGCCTGCCACAGTGTCGCCTGCACGAGGTGTCATGCTAGTGTACTATGTGGTGACGTTACCAAACACCCGCTACCTTCGTCAAGAGTTGGTCGCAGCGCCTAGTCTGCGACTGTAAGGGAAGATGTCGAAGTTGCCAGAGTGATAGTGGATATTGGAACACATTAGGCTGTGACCGTGCGCGTGTCGTGGGCAGTGCAGGCCGCATCACAACAGGTGGTGCGCCGAGCTGCCTGCATCAGCACGTTGCTGCACTGCTTCAGGTTGTGGGCTACTAGCGATGGATGTCAAACTTCAT
The DNA here is from genome assembly GCF_022581195.2 of Helicoverpa zea. NCBI lineage: Eukaryota > Metazoa > Arthropoda > Insecta > Lepidoptera > Noctuidae > Helicoverpa > Helicoverpa zea. The sequence goes on along the minus strand of NC_061463.1, from coordinate 12,888,336 downwards.
TTTATGTTTACTAGTAGTTGCCCCCGACTTCGTACGCGGTTTTTATAAGTAGTAAAATGGATATAGTATGTCAACCATAAGAGTACCCATAAACTGCAAACTTTAAATCGATCGATAGTTTGATCGAACTCCTAAATCAGTAAGAAGATAAATGATGATGGTAGCAAATACCTACATATAAACAATCAGGGTTTTGGGCGGTATCAGACCGACTTATAACTTTAATTGAATTCACGATTTTCTTAAAGAAATTTTTTTTTGGCATCGGATCAACTATCGGTCGACTATCGTTTAGTTTGCAGTGTGCAGATACTCTGAGAGCTGATGGCATATATCGGGTGTTTCGTACCTAATCACATTCAATCAAACACGTTAAGGTTAATATTAATTATGTCGATTAGAGCCCATTTATGAGTCAGTCGTTACAAACAACGGAAATTCTCCCTTGAAAACTGACAGCTGTCAATTGGTCAAAACATTTGATACCCCTAACTTTATCTCTGCTTTACCGTTCAGATAGACCGGCTCGGAGAGCATCGGCGCGCATTTTCTTTTCACACAGACCGGAGCCGGCTCCGATCGGCTGCGTGAGATGCAATTGGAGCCAAACTTCTGCGTGACCGAGAAAAAGTACGCGATCGGAGCCGGTCGGCTCCTCTTATTAGTTTACACCGAGCGCCTTCGAGCATTTTTAATGTCAAAAGCTGTGCACATGCAAAAATAAACCTTACTACAAATACTAAGTAGTCGATTTTCAACGTGTTAAGAATTTGCTCTCCTCTCCGAGCCGGTCTGTCTGAACGGATCCTTACACATGATGTTGTAAATTATGAAAACGAAAAGAGACTCCTGTGGAAATGACAAACCACTGAATGAATTAGGTATTTTTTTTTACAATTCGCCTAGTGAATTTTTAGTATGAAGTGACATCACACAGAGGAACAAGAGTCACTTGACGAGCTAAAGATTTTCTTGATAATGCAATACTTGTATATTGTAAGTTCATTTAGTAATGCGTTGTTCATATTGAAGAGCTCGTGGCTAAGTCAAAGGCACTCAAATCGATCGATCAGAAGGTTAAACAACGGCTGGCGGGATCGCTGCTGGTTTGCTGTTAGGGCTCGAAGATTCTTCCTGAACCCTGATTCCCTGATAACTGAGGAGATGAAAAACTGGATTGCCTTTTAGTAAACCCATCGAGTTTGGGCTCGTTGAATTTATCTTGATTAGTTCTCTTCATGTTTCCAATTGATGAGGACCTGCCTGATGCTGGAAATGGGACGTGGCGGATGAAACCCTGCAATGCCGGAATGAAACGGATAAACCGATTTATATTTCTGCTGAAAATCTAGAATGACCAAATTTTAATCCTTATTGTTTCGGAATCTGTCCAATTCTCCCAGGGTCAGTTTGGCATGATTGTTAAACAGCTTCCTTAGGTCGAGATCGCACATAGCGACCTCATCTTAAAGTAAAAGGAATTAAAAATTTAAACAAACCCCCCGACCCAAAAAAAGTACACAATTATTGTGATAAAAGGTTAAAAATGCTAAACCTTAACAAAAAAATGATAACCAACTAAGCATGTCAGACTATGTATTCGGAAGATGATGCCATTTTTTTCTGAAATTTTGTTTAATTTTGGCGTGTCGGGGACCGAACGAAATCGGCCTTTGACGCCATTATTATACCTACTACACTGTTCTTTTCAATTATGTTTTTAATTAACTAGGTACTTGTGATCCTTTATTTGTGTAAGAATACAATGAAATATTAATATTTCATCATCATCATCATAATCACTTTCCATCATCATAACCAACGTCATTATCATAAAGCACAGTTGTCATCACCCTAATCATCATGACCATCTTCTGTCAACCATCATCATGGCCATAGGAGTCATCACTATCACCTTTTCTCCATCACCAACATCATCGCCACAATTACCGATGACTACTATCATCAGCACTGCAATAGTAATCAGCACTCGTACGTACAAATACTTCGTGTTTATGTAGATGTTGCAGCGCCCCACTCAAACGTCGTCAGCGCAAGTGACTGACTTGCGGGTGTTATGATATTTCACTACTTGAACTTATTCAATCCCTGTCTACTATAAATGCGAAAGTAACTCTATCTGTCTGTTACGCTTTCACGACTTTTGAAGAGTTCTCTTGGAAACACGATATAACCAAACTTGAAGTGGGCGAAGCCGCGGGCGGAAGCTAGTTAACTATAAATTTTGATTGACTAAACTGATTTAGATGAAATAACGACTAAGTTATAGCCCAAAATGCGTACTTTTTGACATAAACGTTGTTTGTATCGATTTTGTAGATTTTACTTGATGCGCACACAAACAAGCAGATAAACAGGGATAATTTCAAAAATGTTAGAACATGGTGGTTAATTTTTTGTTTCAATATGTTCTATGTACAAGAATGACTTCTTCAGATGTATTACACTGGTCAACAGCAATTTTGGTGCAAAGGTAAAATATATCATTTCTTACAGGAAAATTGATACGTAATCGAAGTCCAGAACATAAAGTTGCACTAGCACGTCGGGTTTTAGAGATATAGCCCTCCTAAAGTACCAAAAACGCGTTTTTTAACGATTGCCGATTTTTTTAAGGACATCAAAATTGTTTTATTTTCTGCCTATAGCATTATACAGTACTACTCTTCCCGATTGAAATTCGTTTTTATTTGGAACGCTAAGAGTTTAAATTTTCATGAAATATGTATACAGCTACGATAGTTCGATCTTCCCTATATTTTATTTGGCCTGTTAGTATGAAAAAACTCCACTTTAGATATGAAATGGTATATATTGAGAAAGAAAACTCGCAAAAATATAAATTAAAATGGGGTTAATGCGGGGAAAGTAGTACTATATAATGTTTTAGTTAGAAATTACTAGAAAATTCTGCTGTCCCCAAAAAAATATATCAAATTTCATAAAAAAACGCGTTTTCGTCCGTTCGTTCTTACGTCCGACGTCCGACCGTCCGACGATCCGACCGTCCGACGATCCGACTTTCGTTAAGAGGGGTATATCTCTAAATCCCTACGTGCTAGTGCAACTTTATGTTCTGGATTTCGATTACGTATCAAATATTCTACAAGAAATTGTATATTTCACCTTTGCACCAAAAAAATAATAATAATTTGTTGACCAGTGTTATTTGTAATCGATATTGCCTCGTATTCATAAAGGTAAGAGTAGAAAGTCGAGGCCAACATAAGGGCGGATGTCAATTAAAACATTGTTGTTGCAAATAAGCATCAGACGCTCGGACGCAGGGTGAGCGGCGCTAATGTCACGCTACTTGTTATTCGACACTTGCAAGTTATTTAATTTCCGCGAAAAACAATATGGAAGCCGACCCCAACATACTTAGTTGGGACAAAGGCTCGGAGGATGATGATGATGAAATACAATATCTTTAAATTACTGTGAACAAAACAGATGTAATTAATATCAAGTCTCTCTGAGCAATCGTTTCGTCGTAAAAAGTTATTGAGATCTCATACCTAGGAGCCAAGTTCTGTTCTGAATCAGTAGTTATGATTAAATTATAATTATAGTGCTTGGACGGACATTGTAGCGGCTTCGTAAAGACATCTCATCACTTGGATGTATCACCAATCTACTTGACAACGCTGCAGGGACTCCAGAACAGACCAGATTTCAACCGAGTCAAAGGCCTTCTCATAGTCCACAAATGCTAGACACAGGGGCTGATTATACTCTTCGGTCTTCTGTATAATCTGCCGCACTGTGTGGATGTGGTCTATGGTGCCGTATCCGCTCCGAAACCCAGCCTGCTCCGGTGGTTGGAATTCGTCGAGTCTTCGCGCAAGTCGGTTCGTGATCACTCTTGAGAACAGCTTATATACGTGGCTTAGGAGGGAAATGGGTCGATAGTTCTTCAACTGGGTTTTGTCTCCCTTTTTGAAGAACAGGACGACAACACTCCTACTCCACGCCTCTGGAGTTCTCCCTTCAAACAGGACGGCATTAAAAAGCTTCTGGAGCTCCCCCAGTACGGGCTTACCTCCTGCTTTTAAAAGCTCTGTTGTAATGCCATCCTCGCCAGGGGCTTTTCCATTTTTGAGCTGTCTCAGAGCGATCTCGATTTCGCCACTGCTGACTTCTGGCAGGTCTTCGGTGAAATGGCGTGTTAATGTGGCTCTAGAATCCTCATTTCCGGGATCAGGTCGAGATGCATGCGATGCGTATAACCGGCCATAGAAATTTTCCACTTCCGAAAGGACTGCCGGCACCGAAGAAACGACTTCTCCACTTGTTGTGGTCAGCTTCGTCAAGTGGCTTCTTCCAAGAGATTGTACGAACACCTTTGACCCCCGATTCAGCTCAATTGCTCTTTCAATGGCAAGAGTATTGGAGCACCGGAGGTCGCGTCGTACGTGCTTGTTGATCTCTTGGTTTAGAGCCCGCTTAGCTGACGAAGTGACAGGCGGGTTTTCACGTCGTTTCTTCATAAGCCCTAATGTCTCTTCCGAAAGCTTTGATTTCTTGCCCTTACGCTGCATGTTACAGAATCGCGAACCTTCCTCCCTGAGGATCCGAACCACATATTCATGGTTCTGGTTAACGTCTGTTGTGGTTTCCACGGCGGCAAATCGGTTCTCCAGATTTGACTGGAACGTTTCAGATCCTGTCATGGTTTGGAGCAGTGTTGGTCGGAGCCTGGCCTTCACCAGACGGAAACGTTCGGCCTTGAAGTTGATATTCAGAGAGCCTCGGACAAGTCGGTGATCGCTCCCGGTATTAAACCTATTGATCACGGAGACGTCTCTGAATATGTACTTCTTGTTCGTCATGATGAAGTCAATCTCATTTTTAGTCATAGTGTCGGGGCTTTGCCACGTCCACTTCCTTTGGGGCTGCTTTTTGAAAAAGGAGTTCATCAAAAAGAGCCCCTCGCGTTCGAGGAAGTTGACGAGCATTTGCACCCTATGATTCCTGCTTCCAAATCCATGGGATCCTACTGCCGATTCGCCGCAAATCTGTACTCCCACTTTAGCGTTAAAGTCCCCCATGACAACGGTGTAATGGGTCTTTGTAGTGAAGTGGAGGGCCCTTGATATATCATCAAACATATCCTCCACTTCATCGTCTGAATGTGTCGAGGTCGGTGCGTACACTTGCACTACCTTGAGGCTATACCTGTCGGTGAGCTTTATGATAAGGTACGCTACCCTGTTCGACACACTAGACACCTCCACAACGTTATCAGCTAGGGACTTATTTACCAGAAACCCAACGCCACCTTGGGATTGTTGGTCTCCCTCTCGGAAGTACATTAGGTGACCTGATTCGAGGGTTATGGTGTCCTCCCCCTCTCTTCGAACTTCACATAACCCTAATATATGCCACCTAATCTTCCCAAGTTCCACCTCGAGTTGCGCCAGATGCGAGTCAAGCCGCAGCGTGCGGCCGTTGTACGTCGCAAGAGTAAGTTGTGTTTGGTGGCCTCCCGTAACCCGGAGATTCTTCGCACCCCCTGTCCCGCCGTAACCACGGTCGCCACCGTGACCGGGAATAGCGGGACTGCCGGGAACTAGGGGCCGTGGCTTTTTCGTTCTGCACATTGAGGAATTTAGCCTACTGCTATCACGCTGGCCAGACGGGTTGATAGAGGGTTTTTTTCGAGTTTTCCTTCTCTCGCACGGTGTTCGGTGCATTTTTGACTCCATTAGTCGACTTCTACGACACCCACTGGAAGAAGGGGGTAGCGACATGTGTATTCTTAAGCCGTCGCTACACGGCAATCTAAACATTTTCAATGCAATAGAATGCTTTCACCTTGTGCGATGACATGCGATGTCCTGGCCTGTCGCAACTCATACGGCCTCCACGACAAATCCGGGGGAGGACGACGCTCCAAACAGCAACTGCAGCGCACCTCGCCCACCGCTCGACTAGTAAACTTCGTCCTGTTCTCCAGGCTCGGTTCACCTTAGATGTTATCTGTTAAATCAGAAATGGAAAGTGCTTAGGCATCAAATATTGAAAACATATGGGTCAGCAACAAACCTTCTCGATGGTAAGACCTAAACACATGTTATGGGTTTTAAGAATAGCAAAATAGCACGAAATTAAAGAAAGATCGAATTGCTAGTCAGACTGAACTTGTAAATTACAAAATCATTACAGCTACGGTTGTCATTCACATAAACGCCTTCTACTCGATAAGCTTCACATAACCGTCGTGTCCCTTAGCCGAGCTCTCAGCCCATCCTGGCCTCCTAGGGACTACAACCACAACCACAGTGACATGACACCAACTGTACCACAGATGTGTACGGGTCTCTTCCTGGTCACCCCGATGCCGTTACACAGGCCAACGGGTCTTTTCCAAGTCACCCCGGTATCCATCATTGGTCAAATTAACACAATGAAATTATTGAGTAGTAATATAACACCTTACCAAAAATCTATAGTCTGATGCACAATTCAATCAAATGACGCAAAACTGAAATATTCTAATTTGAGGTTTTAATTAATAAACAGAAACCAGGTAATCCCTGTAACCAAACATAAGATACACACTTCAGCCATCCCTGTGACAAGTGTTCAACGGCAGTCATCTCTGTGACTTCCAACTTAACAGTCAATCAACCCTGTGATTGAAGCGCAACACACAAGCATATACACATTTACGTGCTCTCCGATGCACGAGTGAATCAATCACCAACATCCAGACTAAGGGCTGCTTTGTGAAAGTTTCTAAAACTCAAAGCGATTTCGTCCCGACCCGGGAATCGAACCCAAGTCCTCGTGTATAGCAGTCACGCTTGCGACCACTAGGCCAACGAGTCAGTTAAACAGTACAATGTACAATGACAAGCCACAATAAAATTGGATTGATCTCACCAGGTTTATCATTCAGGCTGCGTAACATCTCTGTGCATAGCGTCTCGTGTATGTTCATGCTGAAATCCGGCGCGCAGTAGAATCCAGGCGTCGTGCTCGCGGACGCCACAGCGACGAACTAGCAGACTAGACTCCTTTCACTCGAAGCAGGAGAGGCTCACGGGATTATCACATGCAAAAGAAATCGGAAATCGGTTAATTTTATCACAACATTTTCATAACAACGATGACAATATTGCTGTCATCGCATAAATCTAATTTCACTGATTGACGATTTTCCCAACAATGCAATTCATGAAGGTCACGTGAACAGTATGTCAGAACATTATCACATTCGAACCCAGGCGGTTCATAACCGACAATAATCAGCGAGACAAACTACCTCTCAAGTTTATAAATGTCATATGACAAATAAACACAAAAATAAACCAAAAATTGATCGGTCTCACCGGGTTTCCACTCAACGTGCGTGACGATGCGCACATCGCTATAGCGCGCAGTACAGCGAGGCTTTTGCGGACGTGAAGCCACGTAGATGCACGAGCACCAACACTCGGACCTCACGATGACACGTTGGGCTTCTGGCAGGCAATTGGGATGCTCCGCAGTAATTTTGTCGCCAGATTGCACAATAACCACCGTCATTATTGAAACATGAAAAAAAGACAGATTCAGTTAATTTTCTAGCATACCCTCAATAACTAACTTGACTGGTAACAATGGAAACCGATACCATTACCGTAACCGTGGTTACCATACTTCAACCTTCGCTGAAATTCTTAATAAATCTTCTACTACAACCTCCATTTGAAATTATCAACGTTCCATTTTTTTTTATCCAAATGATTCAAAGTCCACTTACGTCGTTAAATACACACTAGCAAAATTCACATAGCAAACCTTACTAACAAAAGTCCAAAACTAAGCTCAGTTCAACAATTTCCTTCAAGACAACCTCCCTCCGGCGTCTGATAGCGATGACTCAAGACATCCTCTATCCGGAGTCTGATAGTCACCATTTCAAGACAACCTCTACCCGGCGTCTGACATCTACGACTCAAGACATCCTCTATCCGGAGTCTGATAGTCGACTTGCCCTTCAAGACATCCTCTATCCGGCGTCTGACAGGCACACCCAAATAACCATTCCACCGAATAACCACCTAGGATTCTTCCTAGTGCTTACCTAGATCGATTAAATGTGATAGCAGTATCGTATCAGGCGTTGCAATTTTCACCACTACAATCTTTGAACACGTGACACTGTGGGCATTCGGATTGCATCCCACTTCTGATGTCGGAGGCGTCATCAGGATGGCACTATCGTCCGACATCAGTTAGGGTAATCAAGCAAAGAGATAACTCAAAGAAACTCAAAACTCAAACGTTTATTCAAATTATTCAGAACAAAAGACAGCCCCCAAAACGCCCGCCCTTCGCCACTTCCTATGTGTTTTGGCTGGGGAGAAGAAGTGGCGGAACAAACTCCCCAGCAACACATGTCTGTCTGTTAGGTTAGAAGAACCATTACAATAACCTTTACACTTTGGATCTACAACGGTATTACAACGCTAGGCAATAACACTAGGTACACTAGACGTGACGTAGGGTAGTTTCGAGATGTGCGCAGCACGACGACTCGACAAAGACTCGACGAAGCCTCGACCAAGACTGAACCAAGACTGAGCTCCGCGGACGCCACGCTGACCACCACGACTCCGCCAAGCGCGTCAAAATGTTGTTTCACCGGAAACGCCACCAGAGGGCGCGCTTATATGACGTTTAGTGTCCGTACTATTGACAGTCTCCGACATGTATAACTTTGGTGTTTCTTTACCGATTTATATAATTATTTCTTAATCGAATACGTAATAATGTTTAACCTTCATTATTTTGAAACTGACTCACACTTGGCCATATTCAGATTTTTCCCTTTACCTTGACATAAAGACCTACCTCCATGCCAAATTTCAAGTCAATACGACCATTGGAAGTGGTCTAGGTTTTTGATGAGTGAGTCAGTGAATAAGTGAATCAGTGTATAGTAAAAATAGCGATTTTCTGACGTCAATATCTCAAGACCTACAAAAGATATATTAATGAAATTTTGTATTTTAGATAAGTGAGGGGGTCTCAACAGATACTAGAAATTTGATATGCGTAAATAAAATAGATTTTGAGTTATAGGGGGGTAGAATTTGGCCCGAAATGGTTCGTGTAATATAACCCACTGTCGGTGTGTCGCTTTTTTTTGCTCGAACTTGGCGGACACACTGCCGTGTGTCTAGATACTTACCTACGTAGTAGGCATTTTTACTTACCTACTTAGTATTGAAACTGAAGTTGTTCCGGGTCTACTAATACCTTAATAGTTGGATGCTGAAAACATTAAATGCGATGGTTTATAAAAACGTAATTGAATAGGTAGTGTGGTGCGCAGGCGGCGGCCAGTGAGCGCCATGTGGCGCAGCGCGGCGCTGGCGGCGCTGGTGCTGCTGGGCGCGCGCGGCGCCGCGGGCGGCTGCGGCGTGGCGCAGTTCGCGTGCCGCAGCGGCGCCTGCGTGCGCCTGGACGCGTACTGCGACGGCGAGGCGCAGTGCGCGGACGGCAGCGACGAGCCGGCGCACTGCACCGTGTGCAACCGCACGTACTACGGGCGCGTGGGCGTGGCGTACGCGCTGGCGGTGCGCTCGGCGCCGCGCGCGCCCTTCCTGTGCCACCTGACGTTCACGGCGGGTGGCGCGGCGCACGGCGACCTGGTGCAGCTGGCCTTCGACGAGTTCCGCGTGGGGCGCTACGAGCCGGGCGCACTGGACGGCTGCCCCGACGGGTACATGCAGCTGTCGGAGCTGGGCCGCCCCTTCACCGGCGGCTCGTGGTGCGGCGAGGCGGACGGCGCCGCGCTCTACTACAGCGAGACCGCCACCGTCACCGTCTCCGTCAAGCTGTTCCGCGCGAGGCTCGGCGAGTCCTTCGGCTTTCGGTTGCGTTACAAGTTCTTGGCCCAACGGGATGCCGTCGTCAGGTGAGTGCTGCACTTTAGGGTCGATCGGAAATGATCTCTGTGGGAATAGCCAGTACAGCAGTATGGCGATGCTGTGTCAGGTTCGGCGCGATGGAGGCACCGCTGGAGCGAGGCGCGGTGTCGCCGGGCACCTACTGCACGCGCACCTACGAGGAGTGCCACCGCAAGCCCTGCCGCCTGCAGAGCCCCAACTACCCCGGGATGTACCCCAGGTATCGCTGGTCTTCACTGGCTAAGATTTCCTGAGATCACATCGAGATGGTCTCTATTAACATGTTACGTCGTTGCCAGGAACGTCACCTGCTACTGGAGTCTGCGTCAGAAGGATATTCCTACGTGTAAGCACGCGATGATCTCTGTGCGACAAGAATATTCGCACAAAATGCAAATCAAGCGTTCGATATCAATGGCGAGGTGAGTACGCGTCGGTGGCGGGTGGCAGCCGCGACCGGCGCCGTGCTCACGTTGTGGTGTCCGCAGCCTCAACAAGACGGGGCGCGTGGTCCGCGCGTGGCGCGAGTGCACGGGCGAGCGCGACCGCCTCATCTTCTACGACGGCGCGTCCACGGACGACCCGGTGCTGGTGGAATACTGCGGCGGCGACTGGCTGCCGCGCGTCACGTCCCGCGGCCCCGAGATGCTGGTGGCCTTCCACTCGTCGCCCTTCAGCGCGCCGCTGCGCCCCCCCGCGCCCGCCGCCCCACTGCGCGGCTTCGAGCTCGACGTCGACGTCGTGTTCGCCGACTCCGACTCGCTCGACTACGCAAGGTACTACTTAACATATTTCCCACCGTCGCGTCGTGGTCTTTCCCGGCCGTACATATGCATGATAAAGTATTATGTTTGAGTAAACTAATTATATCATTATATTCTTAATACATTGTTAATCGAAGGGTTTGTCGTTTTTAATGGTATAACAACAGAGAGGCGCGTCGTTGCGAGTTTCATGTGAAAGCATCTTCTTCTGAGGAGGAAACGAACTCAACAGCGGCGGGCAGCGGGCGCGGCCGGCGCGGCAAGCTGCGAGCGCCCGCACACACGCTGCCTCCCAACACCACCTGCACCTGGACCTTCCACGGCCGCCCAGGTACCCTCCCCGCTGCTGTCGTCCACCGTGTGTAGCGCGAGCGTGTGACTGCTCACGTCTGTGCTCTGTGCAGGTGATCTCGTGTGGATCTACTTCTCGAGCTTCACGCAATACTCGCTAGTGGAGCCTCGGCGTGCTGAGAGCGGCGAGCGCGACGAGGAGAGCGGCGCCACCCCACGCACCGCGCTCGCGGCCGCCGTCGCCCGCGCGCGGCCGGCGCTGGGCGGGGCCGCCGGCGCCTGCGCCGTGGAGCTGCGCATCTGGGATGGCGGCGGGGCGGAGGAGGCGGGCGCGCGCGCGTTGGGCCGCTACTGCGACACGGCGCCGGCGCTGTGCGCTCGCGCCGCGCTCGCCAACGCCACGCGCTCGCCGCGTCCCTGCGCTCCCCCTGATGGCTACGTGTCAGCCGCGCCACTGCTGTCCATGGCGGCTACCTCGCTCCCCGGCACTGCTACTCATCCACTTGAATTCGCTCTCCATTATGAATTTGTGGATGCGCGGCTGGAGGGCGTGCCGCTGGCGGACGACGGGCGGCGGGCGCGGTCGGTGCCGCGCGAGTGCGCGCGCCTGCTGAGCGTGCCGGGCGCGTTCGCGTCGCCGCGCAACGCGCTGTGGTTCGGGCGCGGCGGCGCGCGGCGGCTGCGCTGCGTGTACCGGCTGCAGGCGGAGGGCGCGCGCGTGGCGCTGGAGCTGCAGGCCGCGGTGTTCGGGCGCGAGCCGCGCTGCAGCACGCGCGCCGACCCGCTCACCGGCCGCCTCGTGTGCGCGCCCGACCCGCCCGAGCCGCGCCCGGACGACGCCGACCTCGCTGACGACTCGCTCCTCGACTTCGACGGCGAGGACGATGCTCCGCTGCGAGTTCCGCATCTACGAATCTATGAATCCCCTTGGCCCGGATACAGAGTAAGGAATAACTTAGTTCACGAACATGCTCTAGAGTAATGTCTCGGTATTGGGTCGCAGACATAAGGTGTATTGGCGCGCAGGTGCCGGTGGCGTGCGTGTGCGACAACAGCAGCGCGCCGCTGCGCGTGGTGTCGGGCGGGCCGGCGCTGGAGCTGGAGCTGGTGGCGCGCGCGCTGCTGCCGGGCGAGGACCAGCGCCACGTGCACTTCCGCGGCGCCTGGGAGCGCGCGCCCGCACCCGCGCACTGCGCCGCGCGCCGCCGCCTGCAGCCGCCCGGCACCAGGGTGCAGCTCGTCTACCCTTACAGGTCTTTCATCAATTAGATGTTTTGTAATTCGAGCACCTGGAGATCTCAATAAATGGATAGAGTCGCAATAGCACAGCGGATATTAAGTGTGGGTATTTGGACTGGCAGTGGCAACAGAATGTCGGAGTGCGGTGAGACACCGTTTCTCCTGGAGGCGAGGGGCAACCGCTCGGTGTTCCTGCGCGTGTGGGGCGAGGAGCTGCCGCTGACGGGCGCGGGGGCGGCGGGCGAGGCGCCGCCGTGCGCCACCAGCAACCGCGTGCTGGTGTACGAGGCGGCGTCGCGGCGCCTGGTGCGCGCGCTGTGCCCGGGCGGGCCGCACGCCGTGCAGCTGTTCTCGGGCTCGTGGTGGGGGCGCGGCGCGGGCGCGCTGCTGGTGGTGTGGGCGGCGCGCGAGCCGGGCCGCGCGCGCTTCGCGTGGATGGAGGTGTGGCGCGCGGGGCCGGCGCCGCGGGCGCTGCAGCCGGGCGAGGCGTGGCCCAACGCCAGCGCGGCCTGTGCTCACCCGTGCGCGGCGCTGGGCGCGTGCATGGCGCGCGCGCTGTGGTGCGACGGCGAGAGCGACTGCCCGGGCGGCGGCGACGAGGCGGGCGCGTGCGGCGCGGGCGCGCGGCTGCTGGCGGCGCTGGGCGCGCCGGCGGCGGCGGGCGCGGTGGCGGCGGCGGCGGCGGGCGCGGCGGCGCTGGCGCTGCTGCTGGCGCTGCGGCGGCGGCGGCGCGCGGGCGCGGACAAGCAGCTGCTGGGCGCGCTGGCGGCGGGCCGGCGCCTCACGGAGGAGCTGCTGTTCGACGCGTCGCGCGCGTCGTCGGCGGCGTCGTCCTGACGGCGCGAGCGCTCCGTCGAGTACATCCACGTGGACCGCGAGACCACGGTGTGACGGAGCGCTGCCGGACGTTGCGCGGGCGCTGCTCGCTGTGTGATACTGTGCACTGGTTCTCCTGTTCGGTTGTTCGGTTTGGTTGGTTGTGTTGCGGTCGCTCGGTGCGGACGTGTGACGTGTCGCGTGTGACAGGGCGGACATCGCTGGGTTGTGAGGGTTGGTCCGCCGCACTGGTGGCCGCGGTACTATAGTACGGTTGCGTTGTGAGCGGGACTCAATCGTGCCATGTGCGCAAGCGCACGGACGAGGTTCTCCTTCACGTGTATATTGATTTGAGTTGACATATATTTTATTGACGAACTGTCCCGTCCCTCGTTTCACTTAAGTTATGAAGCTAAAATAAACACATAGTTCAAATCTAAGAACATAAAGTTGTTGTTTTACTCATGCTCCCCTGATGGTACGCGATCCCCGGCAGCTGGACGGCAGTGGCGTTGTATGTAAGTACAGTATACACAGACGAGCTGAAGTGAGGGCCTGCCGGGGTCGCAGGATTTTTCGAAAGATTTACCGCGGCCCCGGAACACAATAAGGTCCAGAAAGAATATGGTGAGTTTTAATGAGTAAGAGTCTGACTCCCTCACGCTGCACCCACACCGGGAGGCATTTGCAGATTTCATTCCACAAAAAAGGTCCGAAACACTGGAGGGAGACGCGTCAAATAAAACCAAATTCATTTCAAACAGTACGGCAGACGTAGATATTGTTTATACTATAGTCACTTACAAAAAATATACATATATAAAAATGTTATATTTTCATCTAAAGAGGTAAGTATGTTCGAATTATTCAAACCACAATGTTGGCGCCTTTGCAAGAGCACAAAAACCCATTAGTGAAAATAGCGATAAATATGAATAAACAAAAATGTTCGCAGTGTGCTGTATGAATCTCGTACGTACTACAGACATTACATGCGCGGCACGGGAATAGATAATTCTAAGTTCTTATGGATAATTATAGCTCATAAGCATTACGTCGCGTACAATCCATGTACATTTATGTCACCACTAGCTTCCGCCCGCGTCTTCGTCCGCGTGGAATAGTTACTTTGTGCTAACGCTGACTTTAACTATAAAAAACGTTTTAGTGAGCTAACCTAAAAAGATAGACATGTGCTGTCGTTTACTTTTTTTTGAACTTTTAAAGGGGAACAATTCTATTATAAATGATTTTTGCGAAACTATAACCGTTTACTCAGCGCACGTAGCGTAAGCTCTCTCAATAGGAAAATATCCCCCGATTTTGAAACATTCTTCATTGGTGCTCCGCTCCTTTTGGTCTTAGCGTGATAATATAGATATAGCCTATAGCCTTCCTCGATAAATGGGCTATCTAACATTTAATAATATATGTGAGGGTAGCACTGCCACGGTAAACATCGGCTCCGTAACAAAAATAATTTAAAAATAGCTAAAGTAATATATTTTTAAAAATTTATTTAAAATCATATTAAGTAATAAGTAACTCAAGTCATGTATTGTTTGTGATATGGAAAGTTTAAGTAAACGTGAAGAAATAAGCAAAATATTAAGTGGAAACATATCAACAAAACCAGTGAAGTTTTCGGAAATATAAGCTTATCAAAAGGAAGATACACTGGTAGAAAACATCACACCAAAAAAAACCAAAGGATTTTGTGAAGCCAAGTGAGTGATTCTTTTAAATATTCCTCAAAAACAAACCGTTAAAATTATCGCCACTTCGTTCTGCTTTGTCACGAGAACTGACCTTTGGACTATGTGCCACAAATTGACTCATCAACGCAAAGCACTATATTCAAGCGGCGGCCTATTTTAACTTCGCCGTACGAGTGCGCTGTGGTCCCGCGGTTACGATCGACAACCTGTGCGCCGAGTGCGCGCGTTCGAATCCCGGCAGAAGTCTCCTCTTTTTGAATTATTTTTTATTTATTTTTGGATTTGCTGTTTACAATAAATTATAAAGAAACATAATAAATGAACAAACTCCTTAGCAGACGTTACGAAAATAAAACTGGTTATAATTGAATAATAAACGTCAAACTGAGGGCATTACTGCAATTAGAAGCACATATTGGTTAAGATGGAACAAGACAAAAATGTTACGTTACGAAGACATCAAGTTGCGACTAAATCGAGATCTACAGAGTCTCTAAATCGTAGTCTAAATACAAGCTTAATGTCATGTGATGAAATACTAGGCAGAAGCTTGGACCTCTCAACAAACATGTCATCAACATTTATTTCGGAATTAAAGAATGAAATTAGACAATTAAAAGACCGTTTAGAAAGCACACAGCTTGAGATGGAAAATATAATCCTAGAAAACATAGATTAAAAAAAACAAATGACTGCCGTGAACCAGGAATTAACTGTTTTAAGGCAATTATGTAGAAGCCCTCTATCAACATTTAGACAAAATATGCCCTCAAGCGCTAAAAAAAGTGTAAGACGTAGGCTCACAAACAGCTTCCAGGTAACATCACCAAAACTAAACGAGGAAAGTGGGAACCCATTAATACAACCGGAAAAACAAATAATGGTACAACCGGAAGTTATCCTAAGCACTGATCAGCCCAAGACAGATACAGAACATCTTAACACATTAAGTTCTACCTTAGAACATAGAGTGGAGATATACACCGACAAAATATCCGCGGAACACCCCGTGACTACTGAAACAACTCAGAAAAATTGCAACAGAAAGGCGAATAGCAACGAATGTACGAAATCGAGGTTTAACTGTAAAAAGAGGGCTTTTATTATAGGGGGAAGACAATGTAGTGGATTAGCAACACGCCTTTACAAATCTCGTTTCTATAGCTCTTATAATGATTATCATTTCCAATCAATTATTAAGCCTAACGCCTCTACAGATGAAATCTTGGCTTGTGTAAAACTGTTAGATATTAATCCCAACGATAAACTAATTATATCTGTAGGACAAAATGATTATAATTGTCTTAAAAATGGTAACAGAGCTGTGTCTGTTTCTAAAATCGATAAATTGTCCTGTAATTATCTTAGGTGTGAATAAAAACATCTGCTCCAATGAGATTAAACTGAATTAAATGTTAGATTTGATTTGTTATCAGAATAAAAAATGTTATTTTCTCAAAAAATACAATATATCATCATTAAGTTATAAAATAAATTTATTATTAGATCCATTGGACTATAACAAACAGTTTTTATCTTTTTATGAAAGTTCTAATTATTATTATAACAAAAAACATGGATTAGACTCTAATATTATAAAAAACAAAAACCAAAGCACACAGACTGGTGATGATATATTGATATGTGATATGAGTGAATCATCAGAAATAACTGAACTATCTCAGGGCAATACATTAATCCAAGTCGAAAATAAACCATTTTTTCGTAGATAAAAACAGAAATCTTATTATCTTTCACCAGAATATTGCAGGTGCTATTAACAAAATAAGTGAAATTGAAATTGCTCTTAATTTGCTCCAGGATCAAACATATTCTGTGGATTTTCTATGCCTGAGTGAGACGTTTATAAAATCTGGAGAAGAAGATAATATGGCAATACATTCATTTAAATTAGTCAGCAGCTATTCTAGGAAAGACCAAAGGCGAGGTGGAGTCTGTATATTAATAAAGCCAGATGTTGAATTTGAAAATATAGACTGGTTAAATAGTTTTGCAGTTGAAAAACATTATGAAATATGCGGTATTAAGATGAAACAACATCAGCTAAACTTATTCTGTCTTTACAGAACACCAGATTCTGATATAAATATATTTTTTAGAAAATTACAAATATTATTAGACAAAACGTGCAACAAAGACAAATATAAAAATATTCTATGTGGCGATTTTAATATAGATTTTCTAAACGATAGTAAATATAAGAATACAGTTATTGATATTTTACACAATTATAATTTAAAAATACACATAACTAAACCGACTCGGCAAAATTCTTGTATTGACAATATTATAAGTGACATCAAAGATGCAAAAGGTGAAACACATGAATTAGGACTATCAGATCACAATACCGGACAAACGTTATCAATAAATTTAAAAATGGAAAATAATATATCTCGAAAGCATTGGTTTGCATACAAAAGGGACCTGTCTAAAGAAAATATAGAAAAAGGAGATTGGGCAAGAATGTATGAAGTTTGGTCCAAATGTCCACCACGAACGAGACCTATATAATTAAATAGTCCACTTAATTTAGAGTAACTTTCACTAAGAAAGTAAAAAAAAAACAATGCCAAAAAAAAGTTACAGCCAAAAAGGTATTCTTAATTTTTGGTAGTTTTAGTATGTTATTATTATTTTTTTTATTTTATTCCACTTCCATTTCCGCCCTTTATCTAAAACTAAGATGATTAACACATTTACATATAAACAGCCCATATTTTTTTGCCCAATGGATGTACGAATCACTAACCTACTGAGGCGCCAGAAGTGCTTGAATATACTCAGCGGTGCCTGGATCTAAGAAAGTTCGATGTAACTGGTGGTGTTTTCTCTCTAATAATGAACAATTCTATTTTGTCAGAAGTTACAGAAAGTACGAAAATCGAACATCACGAAAATTAATTTAAAAAATGATATTGAAATAATCTATAAAATGTTTTATTTGATTTTGCTATAACTTTTTTCTGGCATTATATTTTTTTTTACTTCCATAACAAAAAATGTTCTATATTTAACGGGCTATCTAGCCATATAGGTCTCGTTCGTGGTGGACATTTGGACCGGAATCGCCCATTGTCCTTTAATAATTGTATTAGTAAGCTTTCATTTTCAGAACTTTACTTAGAAACTGATGTAAATAAAGCCTTTTCATTATTGCACGATGAAATTTGTCTTTTCTATGAGCTGTGTTTCCCATTGATTAAAATTAAGATGAATTCTTCCTCACTTAACCTAAAATGGATAACTAAGGGTTTAAAAAAGTCATTTATAACAAAGAGAAAATTACAGAGTACCTATTATAAAAGTAAAACTACCCAAAATAAACAAAAATTTAAAAAATATAGTAAAAAACTAAGGCAATGTGTAAATACAATACAAAGGCAAAATAATAAAATATACATAGGAAAAGCAGACAATAAATGTAAAGCTACATGGAAAATTATAAATGATAAACTTAAACAAAACAGTGTTAGCAATGAAATTAGAGAATTTTTTGACGGGAAAAACATATTAAAAGAAGGCAATGATATAGCGACATACTTTAACAATTACTTTGTCAACATTGCTGTAAAAGAAGACCTTCAAGATTCAAAAAATGAACATATTTGCAATAAAACGGTTGTAAATTCAATTTATCTGGAACCAGCTACATGCATGGAAATTATTTATGACGGCTATGAAATTGAGAAATACAAACTCTGTCGGATACGATAATATCAGCACTAAAATGATTAAACAAAATTTAATAACTTTAACAGAACCGTTGACTTACATAATTAACTTGTCTTTGGAAAAAGGTATATTCCCAGATAGTCTAAAGTTTTCGGTAGTAAAACCCCTTCACAAAAAGGGATCTAGATCTGAGGTAAATAATTATAGACCGATTACTTTAGTTCCAATACTTTCAAAAATATTTGAGAAAGTAATGAGCAAAAGGCTTATGAATTTCTTAGAAAAACATGATGTATTATGTAGTCAACAGAACGGTTTCATT
This sequence comes from Helicoverpa zea, assembly GCF_022581195.2. Taxonomy (NCBI): domain Eukaryota; kingdom Metazoa; phylum Arthropoda; class Insecta; order Lepidoptera; family Noctuidae; genus Helicoverpa; species Helicoverpa zea. The sequence continues at coordinate 12,869,564 of NC_061463.1, read as the reverse complement.
AAGTAAAAATCTACAACTTTAGCATGTTTCAAACTTGTGAAAGAAATTATGGATGCCATTAATAAGAAAGAAATCCCAGTAGCAATCTTTTTAGATATGAGTAAGGCGTTTGATATGGTATGTCATGAAACCTTATTACGTAAACTTGAGCATTACGGTATTCGAGGCGTGGCTTACAGTTGGTTCGAAAGCTACTTAAGAGGCCGACAAAAATGTACGGAGATTAAAAAAATGTGTTCCAAAACTAACACCCAGGTAACATTTAGATCACCGTACTCACCAAACTACTATGGTGTACCACAAGGGAGTGTCCTTGGCCCATTACTGTTTATAATATATATAAATGAACTGTCCAACTCCACGAACCAATATACTATATTATTTGCAGATGATAAACAAACGGTGTTGACAAAAGAGAAAACTCTAGATAGCAGTAAAATGGTAACAAATAAAGCGTTAACAGACCTAATAAATTGGCTAGACAGTAATAACTTAAAAATAAATACAAATAAAACTAAATTTATAAAATTTATGCCATATAATAGATGCAAAAATAATGGAAATGATGATATGAAATTAAGTATACAATACAATAATAATGACATAGAAGAAGTTAATGATATCACATTTTTAGGCATAGTTATGGACAGGCATTGCAACTGGAAAGCTCAAGTAGATAATGTTTGTAAGAAAATAAACAAATTCGTATTTGCTCTTAGGAGGATTAAAAATCTGACAGACATTAAAACAGCCTTATTAGTATACCATAGTCATGTTTGTTCGGTTTTGAGGTATGGAATCACTATATGGGGGAATTCAACAGATGCCCAGAGAGCATTCATAGCCCAAAAGAAATGTGTAAGATCAATCTTTAATTTAAAGTGGACAGACTCTTGTAAACCTATATTTATTAAACAAAAGCTGCTTACCCTACCATCACTATATATATTTGAAACCTGCAAATTTGTAAGAAATAATTACTTACTCTTTGAAAGAGATAAGAGGTTTGTGTCTAGGAGAAAAGTAGCTCAAAAGCCTCTTGTGGTTCCTCGAAATAGATTAAAACTATGCAACAAAAATTGCTATACCATGGCGGTGAAAATATTTAACCACTTACCTGTAGGATTTAGAAGTGCTACAGATTTAGAATTTAATAAGAAGGTATATAACTGGTTGTGTGAGAGATGTTTTTATTCCATCAATGAATATCTTGAGTGTAAATTTTAAAACTTATTTAATTACTATAATTACTTTTAATTTAATATAATATAATATTTGTAATTTAATAATTTAATGAATAGAATTGTATTTAATCTTATTAATTGCATGAAATCTAAATTTAAGTGGTAAAATTATTGTAACTTTATGTAATTGATTATTATTAGACAAATGTGTACTGCATGCTATGTGGAAGATGGAAAAAATCTAAATATTTGCACGGCAGAAATGCCGAATATAGTGAAACCCTTAGATGTTAAGAACTGATGTTAACTACCTATATTCTTGCAAATAAATATATCATTCATTCATTCATTCATTCATTCATTCAATAATTTTTCAAATCGGACCAGTAGTTCCTGAGATTAGCGCGTTCAAGCAAACAAACAAACTCTTCAGCTTTATAATATTAGTATCGATAAAAGTGGTCCTTCCCTTGTTTCCAATTGAAGATCAGTCGTCGAGAGTTAACATGATTGACTCATGCAATAGTACACCATGTCGTTATTTTACCCCTCATCCTAATCCCAGTAGTAAATGTATTTAGACCGTGGTTCTAGCTTAGCCAAATCGTAGCACTATTGTAGCTAGTGCGTAGCACTGTTGTAGCCAAAACGTAGCACTGTTGTAGCCAGAGCGTAGCACTGTTGTAGCCACAGCGTAGCACTGTTGTAGCCAGAGCGTAGTACTGTTGTAGCTAAAGCGTAGCACTGTTGTAGCCACAGCGCGAGCGTAGCAAAGTGTAGCTTGGGCGTGGTTCTGCTGTAGTCATAGCGTAGTTCTAAAGCACTGTTGACTGTATATGCGAAGCATAGAAGTTATGAGATGTAAAATATGTAATAAATCTGTACATTATACTCTAAAATAAGCTAAATCTATACAGGAATGATTTTTATCCAGTGCGCAAACTTTATCAACTTACAGTTAAATAAGTTTTATAGATACGTATATTTTTATTTTGTCGTGTTTTTGTAAAAAAGAAAAGTTATTGATATCGAAAGATGTTTATTTTGTAACCGATTGTACGGTCACAGTCGTCATAGTAGGCACGGCGGCAACGCGAAACCGGTTTACTGACGCGAGCGCTGCTCCAAGCGTGTCAGAATAGTTGGTATCCATATTTTCCTGATTTTACAATAGAATTAAATATTTGCTTTTACTGATGATGCAGATATGTTCTGTTAATGATTCTGGACCATCAGTTTTTTTTGTGCACTGCTTAAAATTCATTCCCGTATAATGTAATAAATTCAACTCAAAGTACGTTTTTAATGATTTCATATATTGATATATTGATCAGATATTATATCACTTACTAGGTACATTGTCTTGTTTTAACCCATGTTCGTGAAGTAGTTTCCACAGGTCGCAGGTAAAACCGAGGGTGAAAGTCTGAAGAATCTCTTATGATATTTATTTTTGGTTTCTGTAAGGGCTCTGAAACTACTGAAAAGATTTTAAAACTTTCACTGTTGGGGAGCTACCCAGTCTCCAGGACACAAGCTGTATTTATATTCGGGAAGTAGTTTAGGCGCGGGTTAAACCGGACATGACAAGTACTTGCCTATAGTATGTTGATGAGCTATTTGAAGAGTAACTTGTTCACATGGTGAGACATGAGTGGTGTATATGTGTACGTTTGATCAGTACGAGGGGCGCGTGGGGCGCGTGGGGGGGGCGGCAGTTGACACATCGCATTAGCAATCAGCGGCGCGCACTGCACGCCGCGCCGCTCTGCTTCCAATCTCACTTACATATTTATGTGATCTACACCAAATTGCATATTCAAATATTGTGAACAAAACGTCACTAATTATTATAATAACATTACAAATATAAATGAACGCGGCTACCGGGCAGGTAACGTGGACACACGGCACTAACAAACTCCTGCTCGCACCACTCTACACCATACCTACTAAATGTTGATATAAAACAAGTCGTGTCGGTTGTTTATAACTCAAGAACGGCTTAACCAATTTCACTGAGAATTGGTCAGGAAGCAGCTTAGAATGGAAAGTAATTCCCCCAGAACCCCAGTGAAACCTCGGGTTTAAAATCAAAGATTTTTTAAATACCTACAATTAATATACTTATGTACATTATAAACTTTAAAAAAATCATAAAGGATTTTCAAAGGGGCTGAAAAACAGCACTTCGTTCGTCGACTTCGTTTATGGTTCGAAACGACAGAATTACATAAGTCAGCCCCAAAACCGCCTTCTCTTCACCACTAGCCGTCTTACCACAAAAACTTTTAAACGTCAGTCAGTCTTGTCTAAAAAAATGAGAAATTATGGCGTTGACATATGGTTCATTTTGCAGCCACAATTTTTTTAGACAAGTGTAAATCAGGTGTTTAAGTTTTTGTAGTAAGGCCATTACTATTAAATCATCTTTTAATTCTATTATGGATAGTAAAGATTATATTAAAGACAAAAATGCTTGACAACGGCTGCTCCATGGGACACATCGACAGTATCAAATTATTGAGAATGAAGATTACACCAGCTAAGTAGTAAAATTGTGCTTCTTTTGATTGTTTGTTTGTAACTTTGTACCAAAATATAAACCAATTTGTAAAGGTAGCATTTTAATTTTGTCATTTTATACTCATACTTTTTTTATTTGTGATTCTATATGATCTTCGCATGTTATTATCGTACGTATCAATGCATACAAACTGTAATACTTATTATGTTTTGATTAAAAAGAGTAACCGTGGAGTTTCTTGCCCGTTCTTCTCCATAGGAAGCTACTTTTGGAATGGACAACTACCTACTACAACAACCTATTTATAATTTTTGACGTTCATAAGTGCTTGAAATAAATGATTTGACTTTGACTTTATGGTTTGGCGAAAACAGCGAACGTTACAGTCTGCACACCTCTGCTGCTATAATAATTTGTATACTACATAATAATAAATATGTGTGAGGCTGCTGGCGCGCTCCGATTATTAGAGCGAGATGATTTAATGAGCGCGCTCACCGGCACGACGCGACACGACTCGGCACGGTGCGGCACGGTGCGGCACGGCGCGGCACGGTGCGGCACGACGCGGTGCGGTGAAACACGTCAGCAACACGCGCCGCGACATCGCGTGCCGTACACTGTCAGAACGATGTCTCACGCGCGCAATGTTATTTCGAATTTACTCATTTGAAGCAGAATCAGCTCGTTTGTTATGGTTGCATTAAACAGCTTTACTTCTCGTATATGTGTGACTAAGACAGAGCTCACAATACCGACGCTTGTCGCCGATTGAATTATCGCGTTGTAAGCAGATAAAAAAGAAATATAATAGAGCAGCGCATAGCGTCGTGGAGCGGTGAGGACGGCCAATTTAACGGCTGAAGTGTGCCGGGGCGAACGCGGGGTACGGAGCGGCCGGGGGGAGGGGGGGGGGTTGCTCGCCGCCGGGAGCCGCGATATTTAGATAATTTCACGCGCCACTTGAGCGGCTCAAAGAGCGCGGCGTCTGTCGCCGGCCACAGCGACATGTCAGCCCCGCCACCCCCCGCACCGCGTGCCTCACGCCCCGCCGCCCGCAGATCTTACACACACTCACAACTCCTGGCTTCTCACTACCCCTGGGTTACGTCTGCCTCAGAGAACTGTATAAACGTCAACCGGGACTCGCCAGTCGCCATCCAAGGGCCGCCTGCACCTAAAGTTGCTTAACGTAAAATGGTTGATACATATAGAAGATATTTCTCTAAGGGGAAATCGTATATGTCTGGACCCTAATTCTAGAATTATCAGGAGACTGAATTAAATTACTTATTTAAACTGTATACCTAATAGGTATACTGATTACCTATCTAGTGCCTGTGCGTCGACACTTGGTTATTGCTATGCTCATGTACACTGTCCTGGTTGCATCCACTTCCCATGATTGGTATGTGTCCTGGTACTTATTTTTCTGTTTCGATCGTTGGTTTTTGACAGAGGCTTATTAGTCATCCCGGGGAAATCCTTTCTCCAATATGTATTAAGTATAGAAAAGACGTTCTTTATTAAGTATACAATACGTGAGTCGCGTTTTTATTTATTCGCCAAAAGCCGCGTACGCACGTACGAACAAATTTGTTGCGTTACATGATATGCAACAACTTGGTTCGCACGTGCGTACCACTATCGAACATCGAACACTCTGTTCGTCAAACATGTTCGCGGCGATCCTTGTAGTGTGTTCTGTATGGACGGTGTTCGAAGAGCTTTAATAAATGTTACGCAACAAAACTGCGAACATCAAAAAATTCTCCGCTACTTCACAATCGACTACTTACAACGGCGCCGTCATGGCTACTAAGATAGAGTTCACGACTGTTGTTCGCGAACTCGACTCGAACTATGTTTGCGTTCGTGTTCGAATATGCCGTCCATACGTACGAACCAAATGTTCGGGTCTGGTGTTTGTGTTCGCTATGTTCGTGTTCGTACGTGCGTACGCGCCTAAATATATACATAGTTTAGCTCTAGTAGTGGAATTCGATATTAAAACAAAGGAGATAGATGCGGCCAGGGCTCGCGGTGAGGGGCCCGAGATACGCAAACATTTCATAAAGGCATACGCGCATAAGTGCCAGATAAACAGACGTTTTTATTGGCAAGGAGGGGGCGCGGGGGGCGGGGGAGCTGCTTCCCGCAGTCGGTGCAGCCCCGCGACCTCATCGGCATCAGCTTTGCTTTGGTTGCAAAGCAGCCTTCTAAGAAGTGAACCAGTTTGATAGTAACGAGTGTCTCATAGTTGAGAAGTACGAGGTATTATATATTAGGGGTTAAAGTATGAAATTGCCGTTTTATTGTAGTAGGTTTTTAAATTGCCATAGTCTTCATGGTTCGAGGTTTTCGAATGAAACTTTTTTCACATGGTTCCTGTGATGTTCTTCTTTTAAAAAATGTGAAACATTTGATTAACGATGTTCAATTGTTTTTGTTATTCAACTTAAACAAGAAAGATGGGTACTGCGAAACTTTGAGTAATTTTTGAATATGAGTTCCGACGCAAAAAACGCGAAAAAATGAGCAGTAAAACAGCCACGACTCATGAATCGACCTTCACCGTTATCGCTTCATGTCAACGCGAGACCTCATACAGCAAGAGAAACCGTTTTAACTCTTCAGGAACTGCAGTTGGAAACTATTCGTCTTCCTCCATATTCGCCAGACCTTGCTCTAACGGACGACCATTTTTTTTGTGATTTGGACCATTATCTGCGTGACAAGAAGTTTTCTCCCCAGGAGGCAGAACAAGATTCTTTCACGCAGTTTGTGCAGTCTAGATCCTCAGAGTTCTATCGTAAAGGCATAAATGACCTTCCTATTAGATGGCCGCAATGTATATATAATAATGGCAACTATTTTGATTAAATAAGTTTGTTAAAAATTAAAAAAAAAATACAAATCGGCAATTTCATACTTTAACCCCTATTATTTGAGCCGATGTTTTGCACTAGATACAATAGTTACTAGTGTGGCGTGCGCGCGACGTGCAGCGTGAGGCGTGTGTGCAGTACCCTTTAACTTCTATAATATTTCATAGATCATACATATGTCGGAGACTGTCATTAGTACGGACACTAAACGTCACGCAAGCGCGCCCTCTGGTGGCGTTTCCGGTGAAACAACATTTTGGCGCGCTTGGCAGAGTCGTGGCGGTCAGCGTGGCGTCCGCGGAGCTCAGTCTTGGCTCAGTCTTGGTCGAGGCTTCGTTGAGTCTTCGTGGAGTTGTCGCGTTACAGCCTTTCGTTACGTGTAGTGTACCTAGTGTTATTGCCTAGCGTTGTAATACCGTTGTAGATCCAAAGTGTAAAGGTTATTGTAATGGTTCTTCTAACCTAACAGACAGACATGTGTTGCTGGGGAGTTTGTTCCGCCACTTCTTCTCCCCAGCCAAAACACATAGGAAGTGGTGAAGGGCGGGCGTTTTGGGGGCTGTCTTTTGTTCTGACTAATTTGAATAAACGTTTGAGTTTTTAGTTTGTTTGAGTTTTGAGTTTCTTTGAGTTATCTCTTTGCTTGATTACCCTAACTGATGTCGGACGATAGTGCCATCCTGATGACGCCTCCGACACATATATTATACTCAAACTAAGCCTTCGTTCTATTTAGTAGTAGTTCCCATGGGACGCGGGCAAAGCCCCTGACGCAAGCTATCCTAACATAAGTATATCTGTGGGCCATTATTGAATTTGAATAAACTTAAACTACTCGTGTTCATTGAGTTATGGTTAAAGGAGACTGCGTTGTGTTCCAAAATGCGATTACTCTAATTCAGCTTGTTTGACAATTTATTATGTTAATGAGAGAGGCAGGCGGAGCGCGTCGTGTAAATCATCTCGTCACTTATCGCACTGTATGTAGTCGTCAAGCTTGACACACGCGATTGTAATGCAGGCCTTACATCAGCCTTAAACAATATTCATTTTCTCCTGTTTAAAAATAATACAAAGGTATCGACTCAAAGGTTCAATGTTTTTAAACAAGTTAGTTAACAATATTAAAGCCAACAGGCCACAGGGTAAGAATAAGTAGACTCGGTAAGCTGCGTATGGCATGAGTTGCGCTGGCCGCGATGCGGACTCGCGGCGTGTCACACGACGAGCGGTGCTACACGGCGCGCGGCCCGGATCCACATTGTGTGGGTAAATAGGCCACAATTCCATTTGACGGCAACAACGAGGGGCAATTTATAAACACGGCGATGCGAGCGCCGCGCGAACAATGCCGCCCCGCGCACTAATCAGACGCCGCGCACACACACACACGCGTGCACACACACGCGCGCACACACGCGAGCCGGCACTACCCGTGGTGCTTCAGCTCCACCCAGACCAACACACAGCATTTCTTCATTTTTTTAAGTATTCACAGAATGGAGGTTAAGGAATGCGGAACAAGCATGACAATTATAAGTTCTAAGTATATCTTTTTTGTACAACATTTTTAATCGGTCTGATATCGACTAACTACCTGATCTTTGTTATGGGTATTCTTTAGGGATCGGTCTTTGTTTTTTTTTAGCGACGTCAAAAATCATCAAATGACCCCTCCCGCTGTGGGTTAGCAGCGGCGAGGGAGTGTCAGACTCTTACTGACTAAAAACCGTCGTGTTCCGTCGTAGGCCTTTTATGTACCAGGGCCGCGGTATCTCTTTCGAACAACTCGCAGTTAGGGATCGGTCTTGGGTAGAATCCCTAATTGAGCACTGCCTCTTCTGGTCGTGGGATGCAGGGGGTTGAGAGAAACACGGTGTTCGGATACCTGATATATTTCGCGTAAACCCCCAGGTCGAACCGTTCACTCGGACCAGTGCGCAGTAACTGTCCATGCCTCGCATACCTGACGCTCTCACACGTTTTTGCTTACCTTGCACTCTACCATACATACTTACATGTGTCCCTACACTTCCATTCATCTTCATACTGATTTATGAGCGCATACCAAGTATCGGCCGACTAAAATCTTGCAATGTGCACGTAGTCTTCGGGACAGAGTCAGAATTTAATTTGAAATTGCGGATGATTTTGTATGAATGTCAGATAGTGCGGCATGCAAGTTGTGCGAGCTACATACAGGAGCGATGAGAGCGAGTACACTTGTACGCGAGCGAGCGCAGAGTCGGCAGTTCATCATCGAATTAGCCGCAGTTCATACAAGAGGAGCCGCGAGTGCGTGCGCGACCCGCTCCCGTCCTTAATTTAATTTGCAAGTTTAATTAATTTGAACCTTTTGAGAGCGGCGCGCTAAAGCCGTGCATAATTGATGCGGCAGGTAGCGGCTCGCGCCGCGGCTCTGCTCGCGACAACTTGCTGAATTAACTAACAACACTATTTGTACGGAACCAAATGTAATTACGCGGCCGTCGTTTCGCTCGCAAAAAGTTAAAGCAATTCCGTGGAGCGGCGCTGCCCTCATAACAATTTCATTTGTCGGGCGGCGCAGTGCGCGCCGCTCTTTACAATACATCTCATTACTATCAAGAGGTCACAATCTCGTTAGACGCCGCTTAAACTTAAACTTATTACATAACTAGCGACTCGTTTCGGCTTTGCCTGGGGTGTACATTAAACACCTAAACCTCATGACTTGTTCAAGAAAAGAAATATGGTTTGTTATGAGCAGTGTTCCTTGAGTCCTTCGAGCGTTTTCTGTGCGAGGCACACATAACGAGCTTCGCACAAAACTATCGGATAAGTATATGAATGTTGCGACGTCACCAGTGACGCGAGGTGTCTCTCCCCCCCTCCCCCCGCGCCCGCACTCCGCCCGCGCCGCTGATCCTGCTGTAACACTCATTACACAGGTGCCGGCACTGAAGAAGCAGCTCATCATTTCAGAATCTATACTTATATTATAAAGCTGAAGAGTTTGTTTATTTGTTTGCTTGAACGCGCTAATCTCAGGAACTACTGGTCCGATTTAGAAAAAAAGATTTAAAAATTCTTTCAGTGTTAGATAGCCCATTTATCGAGGAAGCCTGTAGGCTACTTTTTATCCGGGTTCGTGCAGAGGTTCCCGCGGGATGCGGGTGAAACCGCTGACAGAAGCTAGTAATAAATAAAGTTTGTGATTTATCTATTCTTCATAAATAGACACGATTATTTGCTTAGGCTTGTTAGTAAGGTAATTGTTTGTTATGGTTCCATCATTCATTGTATAAAAGCTAATGTGAAGTTGCGTCAACATCAATATAACATAATTGTGAAGTGTATACTCGCGAGAGTTTCAACATTCGCAAACTTAGTGTTGTAGGTATAACACATTATTATATCGGCGGCTGTCAGGAGTTGGCGGCGCGAAGCTCGGGAGGCGCGCGAGCGGTCGCTGTCAGGAGTTGGCGGCGCGAGGCTCGGGAGGCGCGCGAGCGGTCGCTGTCAGGAGTTGGCGGCGCGAGGCTCGGGAGGCGCGCGAGCGGTCGCTGTCAGGAGTTGGCGGCGCGAGGCTCGGGAGGCGCGCGAGCGGTCGCTGTCAGGAGTTGGCGGCGCGAGGCTCGGGAGGCGCGCGAGCGGTCGCTGTCAGGAGTTGACGGCGCGAGGCTCGGGAGGCGCGCGAGCGGTCGCTGTCAGGAGTTGGCGGCGCGAGGCTCGGGAGGCGCGCGAGCGGTCGCTGTCAGGAGTTGGCGGCGCGAGGCTCGGGAGGCGCGCGAGCGGTCGCTGTCAGGAGTTGGCGGCGCGAGGCTCGGGAGGCGCGCGAGCGGTCGCTGTCAGGAGTTGGCGGCGCGAGGCTCGGGAGGATCGCGAGCGGTCGCTGTCAGGAGTTGGCGGCGCGAAGCTCGGGAGGCGCGCGAGCGGTCGCTGTCAGGAGTTGGCGGCGCGAGGCTCGGGAGGCGCGCGAGCGGTCGCTGTCAGGAGTTGGCGGCGCGAGGCTCTGGAGGCGCGGGAGCGGTCGCCGCGTTCGCAATACAATATGTTATGTACCTATTTACTGAGCATAAAAACATTCGGGAAAGTGCGAGCCTATTTCCCAACTATGTTGGGGTCAGCTTCCAGTCTAACCGGATGTAGCTGAGTACCAGTGCTTTACAAGGAGCGACTACCCTATCTGACCCCCTCAACCCAGTTACCCGGGACCTGAGTGACACTATCTATCCTGCCGAGTTGGTCGTGAGTGCAGGCCACCGCCGTCCCAGCAACATAGCCAATAAACTTCATACTAAATATACTTGCAGGAACTTGGTATATAATATCTATTGTAATAATTTTATTTATTAAATTAATTAAATTTTATTTTTATTAATATGAATTTAATATTTTGCCCACTTATTGGCCTACTTAGATTCCTTGCAGACGAAGTTTCGATAAAACGAACATGCTCAAGTAAAGTAGCGAGTGTAATAGCAGCTAGTGCCTGATGTACCAGTCTGTGGCTGAATGTGATCGCTCACGCCGGAGGGCGGCGGTGGAGGCTAATTGGCTGGAGATGAGGCGCTGCCTGCTTACAAATTAAAAGATGTTATTAAAGCTCCGGGTGAAAAGTGTCGCTTCCGCGCGGTGTGGCACCAAGCGGCCAGGGCCCCGCGGCCAGGGCCCCGCGGCCGGGCCCCAGGCCCGCACCGCAAGTCTGGCTACAAGAGCAGAACTGTCAACACGCAGTGCACTCGCATTGGATCGTCTGACCGTCGAGTAACGTTTCAAGAGGAACGTGAATCCCATCACACAGCTGTGTAATGGGATTCACGTTCATCTCACTCGAAGAAAGATGTCTATTTTGAGTTAGCCATGATCAATGTAAATATGTGGCGCTTGATGGACAGAAACTAAATTGACCCAAAGCAATATTAGATTAGGAGCTCTCGGCAAATTAAACGGATTTGGCGAGCGAGCGGTCGAGCCGCCTAGCAAGTTGTTCGTCAGCGTTTACCCAGTTATCTAGTCACAAATAGACCGCCTGTCAGTCGGAGGATCGGCGCGGGGGCGCGGGTGCGCGGGGGGCGGTCAATTATAAATTAGTGGAGAGGAGGGCGCGCGGGGGCGGCAGGGGATGTTTGCTAAGATAATTTTGTGGCTTACCGTCGTGCTTGCCACACTCGACTGCGATCACACGCCGCCGCCGCGCCCTCGCCACGTAACCTCCACGCAGTCGCCACGCAGCCGCCACGCAGCCGCCCCCTCACATGAACCCCTTAGGATTGTGAATGCTTTATGATGACTGTGAGCTGGCTTCTCTAGTCTTAGCCGGTAGCGTGCCTTGATATAGAACGGTTGAACGTCAATTATAGGAAAAAGGACGATATCGGTCCTGGACCGACGCACGCCCGGAGCAGGGCACGGGGAGTGGGGGCTCGCTAATCACGCGGATTAATTGTGCGCTGTCTTAGCTCTGCCCTCACCTGCAACTACATTTAACGTTCGAGGCAATTGAACGTTAAATGGAGCCACGTGTGTGCCACTTGTGTGCCGCGCGAGTGCCGCGTGAGTGCCGCGCGTCGCCGTACCGCCAGTCGCGTGGCCACAAGGTATTAGTTATCGGCAATAGTTGCACCAATCAACAAATTGTCAATTCAATCAAAGTTCTTGGTCGGTCTGATACCGAACAAATGCCTAATCGTTGTCACGTGTGTACTTCCATTGATCTTCATACTGATTTATGAGCAAAATTCAACTATCGGCCGACTAAATCTTTGTACATCCTAATCCTAAATCTATCTATAATATAAAAATGAATCGCAAAATGTGTTGGTAAGCGCATAACTCAACAACGCCTGGACCAATTTGGCTAATTCTTTTTGTTGTGTTTGTTATTGTCTGGAGAAGGTTCTTATGAAAAAAAATAGGGTAAAGTAGAGAAGTCAGTTGACGGGAGCGAAGCCGCGGGCAAAAGCTTGTAATATTATAAATGTGAAAGTAACTCTGTCTGTCTTTTCTTCACGCCTAAACTACTAAACCGATTTGTGTGCAATTTGGTACAGACATAGTTTGGAACTTGAGAAAGGACATAGGATAGCTTTTATTGCAACAAAATAAAAAATAAAATTTATTCCGGACATATAGCGCCATCGATTGGTCAAACCAAAAATCTGCCGGAAGTCACTATTCCACGCGAACGAAGTCGCGGACAAAATCTAGTGATTACATAGTTTAGAGTTCCTTACAAGCCGAGTATTCTGCAATGGCACGGTAAATATCTTTCGATGAGCCAATTCTGAATGAAGCCAATGATGAACTGAAACATCATCAGACATCTTAATGTCTGTTTTTACTAGGTTTCAGTTCTTTGAGAGTTTCGGGTCAGGTCGATGACATGCTATTTCAATAGGTGTATCCCCTCTTAAAACTACATATAAACAACATCTCTCAGGAGAACTACTACGCGGCGACTACGCCGTAGCAGACAGCAATGCTACGAAAGCTACGCCGTCGTAGCAAATCATCATCGTCGACTCCGCGTGACAACGCGCGTACGAAGCGAACGGGGTCGACCTGACAAACCGAAGCCAGTGTACAGTGAATGTGCATTTGTGCATCACGTGCGGCGCAGCGCTCCTAGCTCTCACCTCAACCTTCAATCAACGTCTACTATAGTACCTACTGCTTCGATTTTGAAAGTCTGACGAACATTTTCTCATATTATATTTTGATGGGTTAAATACCTAATTGTTAATGTAACTGAATTTTAATGCATTCAGTGCTATGAACGTACTGGGTCACCACTAGTGATAATACAGCGATGTAACCCCTCCCCCCGGCGCAGGCAGCGCGCGCCCAATGGTCCGGCAAATAGCAGATTTGTGTAATCCCACTGAACACCTACACCTGTACTACACTATCAACTTGGAACGTACGTACAGCACATGGGGGTAGATGACGTAAGCGATTGTGTTCCCAGCGCATGCTGACATCTGCCGCCGAGCAGTATGACGTGAGATGCTCCGGGATAATGCAGCGCTGCACTGTTGCACTTCTGGATACATGCAACTGTTGCAACATGGTAATGTCTGAGAACAGAATGATACAGGTGACGCGAGAGCGTACAGGGCAGTGAGTGCGCGGCCTCATGTCTCGTGCTCGCTCACTTCATAACCTACTAATATTATGATTCTACTAATATTATAAATGTAAAAGTTTGTGAGAATGTATGGATGTATGTTTGCTATTCTCTCACGCAAAAACGGCTGAACCGATTTGATTGAAATTTGGTATGTAGATAGGTAATACCCTGGATTAACACAGACTATACTTTATCAACACACCACGCGGGTGAAGCCGCGAGCGGAAGCTAGTAGTTTATAAATTAAACGCAACATTGATGATCTCGATGCGGGCAAGACGCTAAAAATAGTTGTTTACGGTGATTTTGACTGTGTTCGTTTGTTCCTTTGAAGCACTGTACAGACTAAACGTTTGTGCTGATTTTATTAGGATTTTTTAGTATTGGACAGCAATTGAAATAAATTGTTATCGGGAGTTAGCAATGCCACACTTCGCGGAAGATTTTAATAAAAATAAACATGAAGTCGTTCCTTCGGCGCGTATTAATCGCGCCCTCGACACCCCGCGCCCCGCGCCCCGCGCCCCGCGCCCCCCGCCCCGCGCCCCGCGCCCCTCCTTCCCCGTCTATGTGTGTGTGTGATAATAACACTACATATATCAGCCGCTGACCGTTTGTGAACTTGTTTCTTATAAACACTTTGGACAACTTCGAACGAGTGTAACATTCGCCTTATTTGAAAACATTCAAATAGAGTATTTGAGTAAGTATGATTTCTGTAATATATTTATATTCATAAGTAAGGAAGTCGTGGTGGTCTAGTGGGTAAAGAACCAATCTCTCAAGTATGAGGACGTGGGTTCGATTCCAGGTTAGGCAAGCACTAATGCAACTTTTCTGAGTTTGTATGTACTTTCTAAGTATATGTTAGGCATAACATCCTTGGCAGTCGTTACGGGTAGTCAGAAGCCAGTAAGTCTGACACCAGTCTAATCAAGGGGTATCGGGTTACCCGGGTAACTGGGTTGAGGAGGTCAGATAGGCAGTCGCTCCTTGTAAAGCGCTGGTACTCCGTTGAATCCGGTTAGACTGGAAGCCGACCGCAAGATAGTTGGGAAAGGCTCGGGAGATGGAGATACATTTATATTTATAAGTAAACATCTGCGACTACTCAGCAGAGTGCGGCGCAAAGCGCGCGGCTCCGCGCGGACGCGCGTGTCGACACTCGCGAGACATAGAGTATCACAAGTAAATGTTTTCGTACAGCCGATATCCATCAGTGGGAACACGTGACACGTTTGGTACCCCGTGTCAACTTTACACATTCATGCTCGAACAAACATTATTTAGTCAATAAGAGAATAGTAACCCGGAGTGCACAAACACGCGTATGTTCAGTTACCCCGGAACAACGACATAATATGATCACAAGGCTCCTACAAATTGCGATAACAGGAAAACGGAATGTGCGACACGCGTCCATTTACTGGTAAATTGGATTCACCTTCAATATAGGAAGTATAGCATTATGTAGAAGTGCAACACCTGGGCAGCGCGCGCGCCGCGGGTCGCTCACGTCCGCAACGCTTCAGCTGGGTGCAGGTCGATCATGCCGAGTGCCCCCAGCATGTATCCTGTGTGGACCAAATATACGTATTATGTATAAAGTAGAATCATCTCGCTTGATAGTTATATGTTCTTTTTGTGAGGAGTGATGATTTCCAAACACAAACTTTAATTCGGCTCTTTATGATCCTGGATTCCATTTCAGGGAAAGTGTTATTGACTTTTTCAAGGAATGCTCAATAGCACCCCGGGGGCTTCGAATCTTGTCCGGAAATTGTCAATAGGCTTCCGTCCATTACGTGACTACCGCGCGGACGAGTAGCGCGGGCCCATAGTGAGGACGAGTAGCGCTTTCGAGTAGCGCGGGCGAGTAGCGCGGGCGAGTAGCGCGGACTTGATATTATAACTGGTCTAGAAGTGGATTACAACTTGTAATGAGATACATAATAACGGACCTTACTTCACAACAATATGAGGTGATATAAACTCCTCTCGTAGGATATAATTAATATCGCAATTATCTGTCAACTTAATTGCCCCCTAACGGTCAGTGGCAATTGATGGGCACTGCCAATGATAGCTATTGGCAATTGAGACCGCTATCCATCAAACTAGAGTGCAATTTTATTGACCGACCAATTATCAGCTGGATTTAATGGCGAGTATCGTTGATCTAACACGATTATACATCTACTAGCCGTTTTCCCGCGGTTTCACCCACGTCCCGTGCGAGCTACTGCCTGCACCGGGATAAAGTATAGCTTATTATATTATATATAGAATATTTAAAATCGGTCTAGTAGTTTTTGAGTTTATCCATTACAACCAAACAAACAAAGTTTTCTTCTTTATAATTAGTATAGATTAGGTTCACTTCACACTTCAATTCTATTGGCAGTGAGTGTTATATCCGTCGTGTTGTTCGTGATGAGATCAGTTCTGAAAGTGAAATGTCTGCGAGTGTACAAGGGGCCGCACTAGTCGTCGCCCGCGGCGCCGTCCGCAGTAACGGTTGCTTTCAAATGTTACCTTTAGTTGGTCCGCTGTCAGGCTGAGCTATAATAGACCTTGTTTAATTATAAATACCTGGTGCTGAGCTGCTTCAGGATGCTGTATACAATTACAGAACATGTAACACTGTGTAGGTCACCCCCCCTCCTTCCCTGGCTCACTGCACCCCGCACCCCCACACCGCACGCCGCCGCAGAACAAGTGGGCTGTTTGTAGAGCGCAAACAATGCACGCGGGCGAGCTAGTGAGTTGTCAATACACCGCCACACTCGTCCAACGCAGCGCACACTGCCTTCTACAGGAACGAACACAATATCCATAGTTTTGTAACAAACTGTTTCATTTGAACCGTGAAGTATTAACGAGTGCTACAGCTAGTGCGTAAATCTGCGGCAGCTAGGCTCGGCTCGATGCGGCATCGATAATAATAGTAATTACATCTACATCTATGTTAGCTGTAGTACCCCCCCCCCCCTCGCGCCGCACGGTGCTGCACCCTTGTGCTCCTTGAAACTAGTATTAGGTACCTACTGTAGAATTCTTTAGAAATGGCGCCTGTATTGCCCTATGAATACTAAATAGTCTGCTGCAGTGGAGTGTTGTTTAACGTCGAGTTCCGCAAGGCTCGTCGCCACTCACTGTGACCAGCAACACAAGAGAAGCACGGATACTAGCTATAATTAAATTACACAAACTTGTGATTTCTACCTATACTTATACATACACCGTGACATTTTAGTCGTCTTACAACGGCAGCCCACTTCATGTATCCAATGACTAGAACACGTTCATTAAAAAAATATATATATTTATGACATTTGAATAATTCAAAAATAAAAATAAATTCATTATTATCACGCATGACATAGATTATAAAAACATCCTGTAGTGAGCGCGGCCCGAGTCTTGTTATCAATGGAGCGGCGCGGCGTCTTTATCAAAGTTCATTCACCCTAGCGCAAAATAAGTTTCTTACTATTGCAATCTTAATGTTCTCATTATGTAGCAGTTTGTAAACTTGCACTCTTACTTAACTTGTAACACTTAATTCCAATTCTTCCTTCATACTTTTACGGGCTTAGGACCGTCAGAAACATTTTTCGTAATAAAACCCAAACAAAGTGATGTAAGTTGACAATGACGTACCTATTATCAGGCCTCTGTCACTCTCTGTACTCGCGCGCGATAAATGCCTACCGCTCGCTGGGTTACCGGTAGCCCCACGTGGCTCAGGGCGCACAACAGTCACACGCGCCGCGCGCAACACAATATTATTATTTTTATTTCGTGCGGGTTGATCACTCCTCGGTTCCGTAACATTATTAGATTGTTAGGCGCAGCGTACAATCTTCTTGCTTCCCTTAAATTGTCACCAGCTATTGCGTACACTTCCACTTGCAGTGTTCGGACGGCAACTGAGCCACAGAATGACCTTTAAAAGCTATTTTTAAGTAAAAGGCGGCATTTATCAAAGTCCACGTGGACTCTTTGAAAAGTGCCGTCGTCGTCTTTGGCGGTGCCGTCGTGCCGCTCGTGGAATGAATCTCATTGGATGACAGTCCACGTGGACTGTGCTAGATTGGCTTACGATATTTTGTCTCGTAAAAAATGGAGATGGAACGATCACTCGACTCGAGCGCTGGGAAGGTACCTACTTTCTACCGTTTGATACGTAAACATTATTAACAGGATGTTTCTTATTTCTAATGTATTATTTATTTTTCTTTGCACCTATTATCTTAATTAATGCTATAAAATTAATAATCATGTCTAGTGGTATTTTATGTCGGATACATTCAGTGGACCACCTTTGTAAGACGACTAAAAAGTCGCGGTGTATACATACGAGTAGCTGATTGTTGAGGAATCGCAAACAGTCGGTGATTGGTTGAATCAAATTAAAATTGGTTCTTTGGTAAATAAAACCTTGTTAAAATACAACTGAAAGTAATTATAACGTTTCACCGAACAAACACCGCGGGACAAGTTCCACGACCGATGTTTGAGTTCGCCTTCACACTCGACTGGCAAGTTTAGCGTTACTTCCAATTAAGGGTCAATTCCCACTGAAAGAGCAGCGGCCGGCAGCGGCCGTAATTGCAAGGGATTGAGCGCGAGCGCGGCGGGCCGCGCGGCGCCGCGCGGTGCCGCACCGCGCCGCGCTCTTACATTTTCCGTGCTCTTACGGCCGCTGCCGGCCGCTGCTCTTTCAGTGGGAATTGACCCTAAAAGTTGACAAATATGTAGTAGCTGGCAACCGGCTTGTACACGTGTACACGAACACGCCCACAAACCTAGCGTCAAATATTCCTAGTGAGATCAGTTGGCAATGTGGAACAAACCCGCGAAAGCAAACAGTCGGCGGCCGAGCGTCGTGAGCCGCGGAGAGCGCTGCCATGTCGCCACCGCCGCACCACGTGCCGTGTGTTCACGCTTATCTGTTCCTTCACCTACGTCAGGTCATTACATTAGTGACTATGATGATGTCCCAGTGCTCCGTGTCATTATTATAATGGTATATGTTGAGAGCCACCTCTTGCATGTGCTTACACCGAACAATATGTCGCCCATATTGTTCTCTGGGAACTACTTCAACGCTCAGTATGATAGGTATCTAGACTTTTTATTGACTTTGGCTGATGCACTGTCTGTTTCCTGCGGTTTCTCTGGCATGTAGAGAGAGCTAGAGTTACATCCTTTATCTCATCATAAAGGGCACGCGCACTTTCCTATTTATAAATATAGCAGCGGATGTTTGTGTGATGATATTAACTAACCGCGTATAATGATCATTATTAGAAGCACAATGTCGAGAGCGCGCCGGATCGCGGCCACAACACGCCGCTGAGTATCGAGTGCTGCTCGTTAGCCGACCTCATCGGGGGAAGTCGCGATATTATCACAACAAGCCGGCAGCGTCGCCGGCGGTACAGACGGAGCATCTAAATTCAACAACAATTGCAGAGACGGTATATTCGCGAGCTGCAAGTCGTGTCGTTTTGTTAACGGCTCACTACCGCCTGCTACTGACTAGTCTCAAGTTTGTTCCTACAACTTGTTTGTTACAGTTTTGTATAAATCATATATACATGTTTCTGTTATATTTATCTATTATATATATAAATATATGTATATTTATTATATTTTATTTGTTATTGTTTTACGTATTAATATTATATATACATAGTGCACCAAAACTACCTGCGATATGGTTATTTCCTTTTTTCACAATCCATCCAAAGGTTGTCTGTAAGAGATCGCTTTTAGCGATAAGACCGCCCATTGTGTCACCGACTTCAAAATTTTTGTTTGTTCTTGTTGATTGTTAATTGGTGTGCATAATAAAGAATATATCTATCTATCTATCTATCTAAATCATTGAATTAGCAGGTAGCTATCGATTATCGCGTCATCTTCATTTGCAGAGCGGGCTTGAGCAAACGGAGCGAGCCTTCCCCCCTCGCCCCCCCCCCCGGCGGCCTGCGTCCGTCTCCCTGACAAAGTTAGCGACGTGACCGCAATAAGTCGCACCTCGCACCCGCGCCGCCTCGACGCCGCGCCGCACCGCACCGCATCGCCTCGACGCCGCGCCGCACCGCACCGCACCGCCTCGACGCCGCGCCGCACCGCACCGCACCGCGATTTGTTTATAAATGGAGTCGTCATGTAAAAGCCCGCACTTTATGAAGAAATTGTTGCGAAATACTGCCGAGCGAATGTTGTCAAAATTAACGGTTAATTAAGCAAGCGCTGGAACGGCCGAGCAATTCATTCAGGCCGAAAGGAGTTATTGTAACACAAGCGAACAATTTAATTCCACAGTACGAAGTCAATTACTGAACAATTATTTTATATACATAGACAATAGGCTGTCCAAAATCTTTGAGGATAATCCCAGTGCGATGGTGTCCATCTGATCCTTCACGCTACAGACAGGGTAGGCAGGGCAGGTGGTACACAAGCGGTACACAATCAACACTTGCTGAGACGACATTAAATAAATGAATGGAGCGTGTTGTACATTTATCACGGCATAGGAATAGAGCGGACAATGCTAGAACGGTTACTCAGCAGCAAACGATATCGCTTCTACGAAGATATATGATCAATGTGTATCACCTCCCCCTCTCCCCGCGGTGTCGCCCGCTCGCGGTCGCTTCCTGCACTTCTTTTTCTAATATAGGTATATTGTAACCGTGATGGTGGATGCAGCATTGAATGGAACCTACGTGATGTTATCTATCATTGTAATGGATGTACAATTAAATGGAAATATATAAGCTGCGCATGAGTACCATCTGTTCTCATACCAGGTTTTATTAAAATGAGTTCAGCGGTTTACTTTGAACAAACACACATTCATTATATTAGTTGGAATTTAAATGAAATTATACTGAGAAGATCTCCAAATTGTGTTGCAATAGACACATTCACTACGAGACATCGGCATCGGTCGTGCTACAAATTAAAACTAAATAAGTTCAAAAACAAATGTTATAATGATACGAACATGTAAACCATAGACAAGCAAATGTATTTTGTGAAAAGACAACATCCAACACATGTCAGGGTTTGAACTTTCATTTGAATAGAATATCCTGCAGTTTAGCACAAATAGCTCAGCTATTTGAGTGGTAGCGCTACGCCGGCTACGTGGGCTACGGCGGCTACGGCGTAGCGGTGTTGTCGTAGCACTCGGAAACGCGTGCCCCGGGCGGTTACTTCATAACTTTGCTCTTGTGCTTAAGATGTTCTCTTTGCACATTTTACTTAATTAAAGGATAATATTTGTCCAAGGAGAAGTTTGTGGTCTGTAATGTTATCATATCACGTTGACGAAAGACGAAAATCGGCCTTTGAGTAATTTTCTGTAGATCATTTCATATTGTTGAAATCGTGGATTGTAGTAATAGATAATTATGAACCTACAATCAATGAGTACGTATTTTAAAATATGTAATCAAATTATTACGAGACCATTCTCCATAAAGCCTGGTGACGGTGGGAAAGACGGACTGACGAACAGCGGGCAAGCAGCAGAGGTCAGCGAGCATACGAGCACACGAGCACGCGAGCCGTCGCTCTCACTCAGAGACACGACACTGACAGAGCCGGCCCGTGGCGATTGTCGCCATAAGTACTGCACAGATCGGAATACAACTGTTTGCTATTTATCCGCATAACCCGAGAGATGTGCCGAGCGCAGGAGCGCGGGAGTGCACTCGATGCATCGCGTGCATATTACATGTAATTAGCGGCGAGCACACACTCGAGCTTGCAACATAACGATATGTTTTGTATTGTCTGCATGTCGATTCTATAAAATATCACAACTCACTTCGACATCACTCTCACTTCGACTTCGATCTAAAGGTAGAATTCCGTGGACGCGACAATAGTCAACCTTTGAAAATGTATGGCACCGTTGTCGAGGCCCGTGACAGTCGCGCGCGGCCGACGAATTTCGTAAGCTGCTCGCGGCATTGTCAAAAATTTAATTCTGGTTTTACTAAAATTCTATAGATGTTATTAAGCGCTAGACCATGTTGAGAAGCGTACGGCCGCGAGCGGCTCACGAAATTCGTCGTCCGCGCGCGACTGTCGCAGCCCTCGGCAGCGGTGCCATACATTTTCATAGGTTGACTTTTGTCGCGCGCGGCTGCGACAATCGCGACCCACGGAATTCTACCTTAAAGTTTCGTGATTGACATTGTCAAACTACACTAGCGCTTCACTATCGAGCGTGTTGACAAGTTGAACTAAATCAAAGTCGAGATTTTGACAGATTTGTCAAAATCTGTCTATCTATAGGGGAGGTAGGGGAGAGATGGGCAGTTGGGAGACATGATCAAATCAGAATAAAAGGGGGGTCCTTTTATTCTGATTTCTGATCATAGTTTTGTTTTTTTTTAATTGGGTAGTTTACGTTACCGACTGGTAACGGTGTTCATCCATAGACTATCTGTCATTTCTGTGAGTTGTCAAGAACAAACACTCGTAAAAGTACTTAAATATTTTGTTGCGGTTTCGGATCGTTATAAAGAGAAAACTAATGAAAGGTATGTGTATTTTCCATTATTAATTATTGATTGTCAAAATCTCCAGTTACAATTATAGTAAGTCGATGCAATCCACACCTATTATACCTTTAGAAGAGAGTACTACAGCAATAGTTAATGGGCCCCACGTTTTTATTTTAGTCTAATATGACCGGGACCACCTACGTAGGTTGACAGGTAAGTAACTATTTTTTATTTTCTAGTTTTCAGTGCACATAAGATAAAACCGTTTAACTTAAAAGTTTTTTTACCGATTTTTTTTTTCATAAATAATTCCTCCCACTGGCTTCGACTTCGCTCTCTGGCATTTTGCGTTCTCACGAAACCCTTCGCCAGGCCAGGGTTTTGCTCCATAAACTCAACCAGAGTTTCAACCTGAGCCGACGAAGGGTGAGACGACCTGTCATTTGGACTGAAATTATTGTTGGATTAATAAAATAAACACTTCTTTAATTAATATTATTTTTAACTTTATAACAAGAAATATAAAATTACTTCATGATTTTATCACAATTACGGCGAAAACCGGCGAAAACAAACAAGCTTAAACACAATATGAAGACAGAAGATACCCGATATATTACTTTCCTCTATGACAGAAGAGAAGAAAATATTGTCCACAGATTAATAATGGTATTGGCGCTGTCAGTATTTTTTTTCGTAGGGTAAGCATAGATTATATTCACAGCACGAATTTAGAGATTTCTGTTTATTTTATACTTAAAAGCTGCCTCAAATTCCTTACAATAACAAATTATAACTAAAACATCATATTTAGCTAAAATTCTGTGTCAAAACTGATAAAATTAAAAACTGATTAATCTCGGTTGACATTTTGTCGAGTGGGGAAGTCACTAGCACAGCATTGGTCGATGTCGAGCTCACTTCACTTCGCAAGTGATTAGGTGATGTTTACAGAATGCAAAATCAAGGTCGTTCTGAATCGAATGCGAAGTGAGAGTGAATAGCGAAGTGAAATGCGAGTTGTTGTTCGAATTTTATAGAATCGACGTGCAGGCAGGCCTTGGCCCTGTTGCGCCCCGCTGGGGTTGCTGACAGTATTCTACTTGTGTAGCCCTTTCATTTGATACCCATATTGAGGGGGCTGTGCCATTTTGTGCCGGCGGCCATATTGGATTTAATTAAAGGTGTATACAAAATTTCAGACCAATCGGTTGACAGGAAGAGGGTGAAATTTGAATTACTAAATTTGATCCAAGAATAAATAATAAAACAAACGGGGTGAGCTAAATAAAACCGTTTAAATATCTCGTAATGTTGAAACTGATTGTAATTTTTAGGAAAGCTCTTTCATTATATCTAGCCGAATATAAGAAATGGCAATAAAAGTTGATAATGATCTGTAAAATCTGATTTTTTATGCAATAAATTGTGAAAAAGTGCCCATCCCTCCCCTACCTCCCCTAAAGTATGAAATGACATTACGAATCGAAGTGAAATGCGAGTTGTTGATCGAGTTTTATAGAATCCCAGTACTGGTAAGAGAGCCAACTACTCAAATATTAATTGATGTCCACATCTTGCTTAAACACATCCATAACAATTAAAGTAATAGATATGTCGGAGACTGTCATTAGTACGGACACTAAACGTCACGCAAGCGCGCCCTCTGGTGGCGTTTCCGGTGAAACAACATTTTGGCGCGCTTGCCAGAGTAGTGGTGGTCGGCGTGGCATCCGCGGAGCTCAGTCTTGGTCGAGTCGTCGTGCTGCGCACATCTCGAAACTGCCTTACGTCACATCTTGTGTACCTAGTGTTATTACCTAGTGTTGTAGTACCGTTGTAGATATTGTAAAGTGCAGAGATTATTGTAACGTCTATCTTATGGTATGGTTCTTCTAACCTAACAGACAGACATGTGTTGCTGGGGAGTTTGTTCCGCCACTTCTTCTCCCCAAGCTAAAACACATAGGAAGTGGCGAAGGGCGGGCATTTTGGGGGCTGTCTTTTGTTCTGACTAATTTGAATAAACGTTTTTGAGTTTTGAGTTTCTTTGAGTTATCTCTTTGCTTGACTACCCTAACTGATGTCGGACGATAGTGCCATTCTGATGTGTTTCGCCGCCTATCCGACATCAGAAGTGGGATGCAATCTGAATGCCCACATGCGTTTCGAATTCGCCATGCGAAGATAAATTTCTACCCACTAACAAAAAAAAAAAAAAAAAAAATGTAACGTCGATAATTTGAAATGGAGTTTGTAGTAGAAGATTTATTAAGAATTTCAGCGAAGGTACAAGTATGGTAACCACGGTTATGGTAATGGTATCGTTTTCCATTATTACATGTCAAACTAGTTATTGAAGGTACGCTAGAAAATTAACCGATTTATCTTCTCATTTTCATGTTTCAACAATGACGGTGATTATTGTGCAATATGGCGACAAAATGGAGCATCCCAGCTGAAATCGGAGCCTGACGTACGAACGTGAGGTCGGAGTGTTGGTGCTCCTGCATCTCCGTAGTCTGTGAACGTGAAGCCTTGCTGAACTGCGCGCCATAGCGATGTGCGATCGTCATGCGCGTTGACTGGAAACCCGGTGAGACCGATCCATTTTTGGTTTATTTTTGTGGTTATTTGCCTTACGACATTTTTAAACTTGAGGCAGTTTCAGTCTCGTTGTTTAGTGGTAGTGCTCTTTAATTAGTGGAATCGTAGATAATCAGAATCAGAAACCGTGAACCTAGGTTTGATCCCAGAGTTGAAAATTATTAGTTACCTGATCTCATCAATATCCTAAAGTTAGAATATTTCAGTTTTTGCGTCATTTGATTGAATTGTGCATCAGACGATAGATTTTTGGTAAAGTGTTACGTTCACCTACTCGGTAATTTCGTTGCGCTAAGTTGTACCAATGATGGATACCGGGGTGACTTGGAAAAGACCCGTTGGCCTGTGTGATGGCATCGGGGTGACCAAGAAGAGACCTGTGTAAAGTCTGCGGTACTGTTGTTTTCATTGTGTTAAGCTGTACCTATGATGGGTATCGGGGTGACCTGAAAGAGACTCGTTGGCCTGTGTGACGGCATCGGAGTGACCAGGAAGAGACCCGTATACATCTATGGTACAGTTGGTGTCATGTCACTGTAGTTGTGGTCCCTAGTAGGCCAGGATGGGCTGAGAGCTCGGCTAAGGGACAACGGTCATTTGAAGCCTAGCGATTTAGTAATTTACAAGTTGAGTCTGACTAGCAATTCGATCTTTCTTTGATTTCGTGCTTAGCATAAATGTATCTAGTTTCATTTAAATAGTGATTGCTATTTCTTTAAATCTGTAACATGTGTGTAGGTCTTACAATCTTGCGTAACCAGAAGGTCAGTTGCTGACCCATATGTTGTCAATATTTGATCGGTTGCCTAAGCACTTTCTATTTCTGGCTTAACAGATATCATTTTTGGTGAACCGAGCCTGGAAAACAGAACGAGGTCGACTAAGAGGCTGCCGTGTGAGGTGTTGCTGCACATGCTGCGTATGCTGGCTTTGTCTACACTTCTAGAAGCCGAGACGTCGCTTGACAATGCAGTGGTAACGTCCACGCTACGGTGGACCATTGATGTGTTTGTGGCGGAGTTGACGAGGTTTATCTCTACGTCACGATCAGGTTATCTGTTTTGTTATTATTTATGTAGTTTGGAGACGGGAAGAGAGAGTGAATGTGAACCTTGTGGGTTTACTTTACTACTGTGACTTCTAATGCAACTAAGGACTGAGGAGGCCGAGACGGCGGCTCACGATCATGGAAGGTATAAGGTGTCATCTGATAATGACGGTGACAGTGACGAATTTCAATTTATGTTCTTTGACTGTACTTATATGACACGACTTCAGAAAGGATCATGATGTTAGACTGACATGACTTCAGAAAGAGATGATTGGTGGCTAACTTAACGTAACTAACTTAATTGAACTGGCTCACGGGGCCGCTGTTCCATGACATGTGACAAGTGTGACAAATCTTGGGGACTGCCCTGACACGTGACTGGTGTAACTGACTGTTAGGAACTGGATCTCTGGGTCAATATTCCACGGCGTGTGACATAATGAGTCATGTTAAGAGCTGGCCTTAACGGGTCGTAGGTTCTGGTGACACTGACTATTTTGTGTAGACTGTGTGAGATTTTGTGAAAAAAAAAGAGAGAAAAAGAAAAGAAAAAAAATTAAGATAAAAAAAGAAAGTAAAAAAAAATGGCAAAAAAAATATAAAAATGGCATGGTTTAGCAAAAGCTACAGGGAATAACAATTCCGGTCTAGCAAAAGCTACAGGGAATAACAATTCCGGTCTAGCAAAACCTATAGGGAATAACAATTCCGGTCTAGAAAAAAAAAAAAAAAACTACAGGGAATAAGAATTCCGGTCTAGCAAGAGCTACAGGGAATGATCATTCCGGCCTAGCCCCTAGAAAATAACTACTATAATGTTAAAGGGTCAATTTGGACCGGACTAGATAATATTGTCAGGATAATCGAGCGTTGTTTTCTTTTCTCCAGATATCTAAGGGCAAGGCGGGGCGCGTGCGAGGGCGCCCGCACGTCAGCATGCTGCAGTTTGCTGTCTTGTTCTCAGATGCTCAGAAGTCGCTCGAGGACGAGCGTATGTCAGCATGGCCGTGACGGCGCTACCGTCATTGTGTGTCTTATATAAAGCAGCACCATGTATAAAGCGGCGCGCTGCAAATCCCGGATTCGTCGCGGAGGCCGTATGAATTGCGGCAGGACATCGCACAAGGTGAAAGCGTTCTATTGCATTGAAAATTTTTAGATTGACCAGACAAACTTCACGATAACCAAGTAGAAAATGTTGTAATTCGAACTTTGAATTCTGGAGCTGGTCATTAATCGTGACTGATTTGTGACTTCTATTCTGTCACACCTTACTGTTTTAGATTATTGTCAATGTTTTCTTTCCGATTAGTAGCTGGATCATATCGCTCGATTTAGTTAAAGTTACAATCGATTAAAAGTCATTAACCGGATTAGGAAGATGCCAGAGGGCTAAGTACCATTCAAAGTCGATGAAAATTTGTTACCTGTGAGAGTTTGGTACTCGGTTGCTCTAGGTATAGCTTTTGAGAACTATTTGTCTCCTAGATTTTTTGTTAAAGACCTAATTGAGGCCATTTGAAGTTTATTTTAAATTCCTTGAGAGAAGTAAAACGAAGATCGAGAGTTACTGTTGTGGTCAGGAGTGGCCGAGGCAAACGTACTGTGTTTGTGTTGTTGCAGATTAAACCCACGAGGACGTGGGTATATGCAGGATGGCCGTGTCGGAGACTGTCATTAGTACGGACACTAAACGTCACGCAAGCGCGCCCTCTGGTGGCGTTTCCGGTGAAACAACATTTTGGCGCGCTTGCCAGAGTAGTGGTGGTCGGCGTGGCATCCGCGGAGCTCAGTCTTGGTCGAGTCGTCGTGCTGCGCACATCTCGAAACTGCCTTACGTCACGTCTTGTGTACCTAGTGTTATTACCTAGTGTTGTAGTACCGTTGTAGATATTGTAAAGTGCAGAGATTATTGTAACGTCTATCTTATGGTATGGTTCTTCTAACCTAACAGACAGACATGTGTTGCTGGGGAGTTTGTTCCGCCACTTCTTCTCCCCAAGCTAAAACACATAGGAAGTGGCGAAGGGCGGGCATTTTGGGGGCTGTCTTTTGTTCTGACTAATTTGAATAAACGTTTTTGAGTTTTGAGTTTCTTTGAGTTATCTCTTTGCTTGACTACCCTAACTGATGTCGGACGATAGTGCCATTCTGATGTGTTTCGCCGCCTATCCGACAGATACTTTGCGTTGTCATTGACAACAGTATTTGTTACATCAACGTACACAAATGTCTGTTATTGAGCTGAAGCTGGCTCATACGCTCATGTGTGTGCGCGCGAGGTGCTCCGCCGCCTGTCGGTGCCGCGGAGCGTGCAGCTGCAGCGTCACGTGACGACAACACGACAGCCTCCTGATGAATACGGACCTCTGTGTTGATGACAACCATTAACTTGTTTGACTTCTGATCTGATTCCAGATATATTGTACCGACTGGATGTTCTAGTTCTGCCTGCAATATGACTGGACGCCACCCGACGACCTGACTTACGGCGCCGCTGCCACTTCCAATCGTCTGTTTGGCTGATCGGATATGAATCTTTTGCTCGACGGTTACAAGGTTGAAATTTCCTTGCATCCTTTGTGAATATCTTGCCAAAAACCGGTGCAAGATTACAAAGCTTCGCTGGCAATGGGAGAGAGATTTCGATCAGTCGCCGGGCGCCGCCCCCGAGACCGACTTCCATGGAATTGCACTATTTCAGACATTCATGCTCGTACGTACAATGTAGTTCGGTTTTATATGAATTTGTCTTCTTTAAGTAAATAGTCGACTAAAACCGGTTTATTTCTGCGAAGACAATACACTTACGCTAACCTCGTTCCGCTTGGAACTTCTGGATACTTACATTGACTTGTTTCGATATTTTATGATCGATATTTTTAGGGTTCAGTACCCAAAGGGTAAAACGGGACCCTATTGTTTTCGCTTCTCTGTCACCAGGCTGTATCTCATGAACCGTGATAGTTAGAGAGTTGAAATTTTGACAGATGATGTATTTCTGTTGCCGCTAGAACAACAAATACTGAAAACTAGAATAAAAATAAATATTTCGTGGGGCTTCCATACAACAAACGTGATTTTTTTGGTCGTTTTTGCTAAATATATAATTGGTTTGGATGGTACGGAACCCTATGTGCGCGAGTCCGACTCGCACTTGGCCAGTTTTTTATGTTCATTACTGATAAAATACTTTTGCAGTTTTGGTGGTTTGACATACAGGAATTAATTTTAAGCAGTGCAAAAAAAAACTGGTGGTCCAGAATCATTAACAGAACATATCTGCATCATCAGTAAAAAAAATTTTTTTTATCCGCTCTAAAATCAGCAAAATATGTACGTATGTTAATTAATGTATCTATGGGCCAATGCAGCATGAGAATAAACCGTTTTTTGATTTGATTTACAACCTGCAACAACACATGGTCCATCGCCATTGCTATGGTTGCAGCGGCAGTGCGCAGCGCTGGTGGTGGTGAGGTCAGGAGGCGCATGTCGGCAGAGGAGCGGCGCTATGATCAATTCATACATATGTAATGTTCTCAAATGTCCATATTTCGGCAGTTCCCAGCGGCGCCAGCATAAAGTTGCCATTACGCCTCCACGCAACATTTCGCGAGTCGGCCTCATAAATCTATGAATTTATAAAACGGCTCACAAAATGTGCGAGTTAGTGTGCCAGCCGCTCGGAACTGGTTAAAACTGGTTCAAACCGGTTGATGTATAGTGCGGACGAGCTCGTATGTTCTAGCGCCAACTGTATTCATAGTGTCGTAAAAGTGTCGTTAATACCGCGTCCCATCGAATAGCGATCGGACAAAGTTTAGTGATGCCCGCGGCGCCGCCTGTGCCGGTGCAACCGACACCACTGTGATACGGCGAGCCAAACGAACTTACGTATTCCGCGGAGACGCGCGCTGTGACAGCCCGCGGCACCACCCGCCTCAGAAGTGCCACTCCGGCGAGCCTCCAGCCTCACCACTCGACCAGTCTGATAGACGAGTTAGTATCTCCTGTAGCACGTCAGAGTGTTGCAGCGTCCAATGCTAGTCGGAGACGTGGCTCGAGTGAATAAGACGTGTCTCAGAGCTCGGCATTCATATCTACGCGGAATGTAAACATTAGGAGCGACGACGCCGCGACGCGCACCGCCCGACGCACGCGGCGCGGTGCGGTGCGCTGCGGTGAGGTGCGGTGCGGTGCTTTCGTATCGGTATGATACGCGTTTCATCATTGCAATCAATATCATGTTCTAGTAGCGTGTATTAAGAACGTATATCTTTAATGCGTTTGGTAGCGTTGTACAAAAAAGTAAAGTAGGTTTGTATTCGTGTAGATATCGCTCACCTAGCAGTATAATGGCACATTTACAAAAAAAGCGAAACTGGGTTTTTACGGCCTAAGTGTTTAAAAGTGTATAATTTATAAAGTGGTAAAACGGTACGGCATTAGTTGTTAAAACTATAAAATCTAAGATAAAATATAAAATGAAATCATAACCTCGTTTCAAACGTTTGCAAAATCTTTGACCCTCATTTCTGTAAAATAAGAAAAAAGTAGATGTGTCATTATACTGCTAGGTGAGCGATATTATGGCCTGTGGAACTGTGTTTGCAGCAATTTGGTATACCTAAGTGACAAAAATGACAGCTTCTCTAAGCCCCGTTTAGTGCCTTCGGCTTCGGCGGACGTTTGTTTATTTATAAAAACCAAGGAAAATGATTTAAAAAAGCCTTTTTTATATAGGCCAAATCACAATTATTAGTCTAGGTATGACGAGTGTAGATGTACTCATGTTCACAGCAGTACACTCGAGTCTCATATCTCTTGTATTGATACAAAATCAGTAACAAACCTTTGCGGTATGTGGGCACACCTTAGTGCAAATATTTATTTTAGAACATATTTACAATTCACCGCTCTGCTCCGGTCCGGTCCGGTCGGCCCCGGTACGCTAAGGTACAGTCCGGGCCGGCTCGGCGGCTCTCCGCGGAATCGCTTCGAATTTTTATTGATCTAAAGAAGGCATTCGACACCGTAAGCCACAACATACTACTATCAAAACTACAGGACATAGGTGTAACTGGTAAAGCATACGAGATTTTTAAATCGTACCTTACAAACAGATCTCAAATTGTCAAAATTAGTAACCACCAAAGTGACCCCCAATTGATTTACTTGTGGCATTCCTCAAGGTTCAATTTTAGGACCCTTATTATTCCTCATTTATGTCAATAACATACATGAAATTGGACTAAAGGGAGACATTACTTTATATCAGCGGTACCCAAATGGGGTTCCGCGGAACCCTGAGGTTCCGTGACAGGCCCTCAGGGGTAGGGCACGCCACCATCGTGGCGGTAAGTCCCCTCTTTGAGGAGTGGCTCGGGAGGAGTCACGGCGCCCTCACGTACCGCATGACGCAGGTCCTCACCGGACACGGTTGTTTCGGGAGGTACCTGCACCGCATCGGTCGTGAGGAGGCGCCCGGGTGTCACCATTGTGCGGACAGCCCCGAGGACACGGTGGACCACACAGTCCAGGTGTGCCCCGCATGGGAAGGGCACCGCCGGGTCCTCGTCGAGGCTTTGGGCGGCGGCGACCTCTCGCGTCCGGCCCTGGTTCAGGCCATGGTCCGGGGCGAGAGGGAATGGGATGCCGTCGCCTCCTTCTGCGAAGCGGTCATGCTCGAGAAGGAGGAGGCGGAACGCCAGAGAGTTCGCACCTCTCATCCCGGCCGCCGCGCTGGACCAGGTAGACACCATGGGCGCCGGGTGTCGCGAGATGACTCCCGGCCACCGTAGGCGTGGGTCTGTGGGCGGTGAGTTCGGGTGGCTCATCGTCCCTCTGTCTTCCTAGACGACAGACCCGTGTCGACGGCGCGCGTTGTTCCACGCGCTCCTCAAAGAGACGTCAGCAACCCCAGCGGGGCCCAGCAGGGCCAAGGCCTGCCGGGGCTGCGGGTTGTTCGAAAGAGATACCGCGGCCCTGGTACATAAAAGGCCTATGACGGAACACGACGATTTTAGTCAGTAAAAGTCTGACACTCCCTCACCGCTGCTAACCCACAGCGGGAGGGGTCATTTGATGATTTTACGTCGATAAAAAAAAAAAAAAAAAAAGGCCCTCAGGGGTTCCGTGGAAAATTCAAGATTTCCATATGGTAAATCGTTTCACTTTTGACAATATTAAATTATTATTCATTTTCAGTTAAATTGTTTTAAATATTGCATTCCAAAATTACATTTCGGCACCATGTAGGTGGGTACCACTCAGGAGTGTAAGTCTCGTACTTTCGCGACAAGTGGCGGGGGAAGGCCACGGCAGCAGATAATTTAATTCCGTTTTTTACAAATTGTAGATTAACTTAATACCTCCAATGGTCTTCGGCAATCGGCAAAAGTAGGTAGCGAGTCGGCCAAAAATCACCGCATTTTTTGGGCTTATTTCATCGCCAGGATTATACATTTTCATACATTTGACAGGACGTGAAATGACATGGCATACGAGTATTTACAGTGGCTATTTTTACAATGAATCAAAATGTGACATTATTTCCAATTTTTGCACCTCCGCGAATCCGAAAATTTTGCGCTCGCTTCGCTCGCAACTCCATGTTACGTGTGATGCTTTTATGTTCGTTTAATTGCTCAAGTATCCAACACCGAAAAAATTTCGCGCTCTTCCGTCGAGGTTTCCTTTGATGTTTATTTTTTATTCCTCTGGTTCAGAAAAAGCAATAGCGCTTTTTTCGCTAGCTGCTTATTCATTTGCATTTGCTTTTTTGTGTTGATATTGTTCTTTTTGAGACCTTATTAATTTACAGTGGTTTTGTTTATTTTGTGTAGGAACAGAAACTAAAAAAAAATTCGCGCTCGCTTCGCTCGCGATACCGGCTACCACTATGTCTTTCTATGCTAGCAGGTGCTTGGAACTTCTTCTTTTAGTTAAAAAAAATCGCGCTCGCTCGCCTCGCACCTGTACAAACCCAATCTATTTCTTTTTGCGTTTACTTTGTCAGTCTTCAAACTGAAAACTATTCACATAATACACAAAGTTAAGGGCGGCTAAATTGTTTTCTGGCCCGTGTGGCAGATAGCCATGCTACGCCTGAGTATAATGAATATGTCTCGTCTCTAACCATATAACCATTTGGTGCGCTACCACGCGCCACGAGCCGTACCTACCTAAGTGTATTTACGTCTTACTTTCGTTTACTTCTTACTTAAGCTAAGGTTCCGCCGAAAAATGGTGAAGCGAAAAGGGTTCCGAAGCCAAAAGAATTCGGGAACCGCTGCTTTATATGCCGATGACACTAGCCTGATTTAATCTGGTCACTCATTAGAAACAGTCATCAACCAAGCTCAGCAAGATCTAGATCTATTACACATCTGGTTACAGTCAAATTTACTTACTATTAATGCATCGAAAACGAAATACGTTATTTTCTCTGCTAAAAACAAAAAAATTGGTAATCATAGTCCCCTTACCATTAACGGTGAAAATATTACTAAAGTTAATAAGGAAAAATATTTAGGCATTATTCTTGACAGCCACCTTACCTGGAAGCCGCAAATTGAAAAAATCCGCAATAAAATAAATTCAGTAACAGGCGCGCTAAGAGGCATAGTGAGATGTCTCCCGAGACAAGTTCGATACACGATATATAATTCCTTGGTAAAATCTCGTATTGATTATTTAATAGAGGTATGGGGTACAGCATCCAAAACAAACTTGCAAAAATTGCAAGTTGCACAAAATATAATTATTAAAATATTATTTCGATACAAGTATCTGACACCAACTACCAAAATTTATAAAGAAACAAAATTACTCAATCTAGCCCAAATATATAAATATAATACGTGTATTTTTATTAGAAAAATCCTAACTAAAGATATCCACTCACAAATTACATTCACAAAAAGGATAGATCACTACAAACGCATGACAAGGCGAGCTAATAACCTGTGCTTGAGGAGCCCTAGAACAAACTATGGAAAAAAAAGTATTCTATATAACGGGGCCCAACTCTATAACGAATTACCTAAATCTATAAAAGAAGCAAAATGTCTGTTCACATTTAAAAGATTATTAAAAAGGCACATTTTGAAGGATTATTTCATTAATAAAAGTTAAATATAGGTTAAGTGGTATCAATCATTAACTTAATCTACACTATAACACACTCAATTCAAAATATATTTTACTCACACGGCATTTCTCCATATACGATTTTAATACACTACATTATTATGGAATATTATAGTATACCTAACATATAAAAACCACAATCTAACATACAAAACTGTATACATAAATAAAACAAAATATATCCCACCAAAAACATTAAATGTAAAAAAAAGCCAATCCTCTACGCAATTCCTCCACCGTAAAAAGTTTTGAGATCGCATAGAAGCCAAGTCCTGTTCAACTTTATTTGTAATAATAAATCAATATTTTGTGACTCTATCAATAGTTTCGTTCACTTTACAATAATATTGACTTGGCCATGAGCACAATAAACTACAAATATAATACAGGATATCTTGGAGAGGTGAAAGTCAAACATGAAGTTTAATATCACAGAGTTAAATACTTTTAATTTATTCAATTGTTACTAAATGACCGACAGTCAGTATCATCCAACATCAATGAACTGCACATGTACTATGGCGCATGTTTAGTCCATGGTGATCTCAAATTCCAATCAGTCCATAATCAGTCCAATCGTAAAATCATGTCCATATAGAATTTATCAATCCAATGGTATTTACACATTATTACGAGGAGCGACTTTTAACTTGTGCTCATGGCCAAGACAATATTATTTTAATGTGAACAAAACTACTGATATAGTCACAAAATATTGATTTATTATTACAAATAAAGTTGAACAGGACTTGGCTTCTATGCGATCTCAAAACTTTTTACGGTGGAGGAATTGCGTAGAGGATTGGCTTTTTTTACATTTAATGTTTTTGGTGGGATCTAATTTATTTTTTGTAGGTATCTTTCTTCTCTAAGTATATAACAATAGTTATTTGTTATACAAGAGTGCAAAGTTGCTTTTTAACCGCGGGCTCAATTTTGATGACCGAGCAAGCGAAGGATTCTAAAATTGAAACACGAGCGTAGCGAGTGTTTCAATAATTAGAATCCTGAGCGATAGCGAGGGAATCAAAAGAGCACAAGGTGAAAAATCTTTGCACTCGAGTGCAACACGTAACTTTTCATCCCACCTCATTGAGGAAATTACTAAATGCAAAAAACAAAATGGCGCGCACATATGAGTATCAAATTAAAAAGAAGTACGTATTAAAGTTCATTTATTTGAAAACTCAGTTTTAAAATTAAACGAGGTTAAAAATATATGTAAAAACAATAATAAAAATTACTCAATTAATTGAATAATTATTTTAAGCAGTATTTTATTTCTTTAATGTGTATTTGTTTGAAAAGTCTTATCAAGATTGTCACAAATGGAGTATTGCACACGATGTTCTAAATTCAAATCACTTTGCCGCTCTAGAGGATAAAAACGGCTTTTGCGCTCCGATATCAAAGGGTAAAACTACTCTTTCCGAGATGGTGGGATGAAAATTAAATTAACTTACATGCAACTAACTAAATATATAACAAACTAAATATGTACACCTCTAAAGTAGCACGTAAACAACATTTTTTTTAAATAAAGTAAAAAATTTCGAAATTGACGAATTTTTGAATCGAATATCTTTAAGAATAAAAGAGATTTATTTCAGAGGTAGATGGCGCAATCACATAAAATTATTAGTTTTTTTTAAGTACTACTTATACTAAGCTATGTAACGAAACCATAGCGCGATTTAGACCAGGACAACGCCATCTATCGAGCATCGATAAAAAAGTCGTGGCGGCCTAGTGGGTAAAGGACCAATCTCTCAAGTATGAGGGCGCGGGTTCGATCCCAGGTCATGCAAGTACCAATGCAACTTTTCTAAGTCTGTATGTACTTTCTAAGTATATCTTAGACACCATTGGCTGTGTTTCGGATGGCACGTTAAACTGTAGGTCCCGGCTGTCATTGAACATCCTTGGCAGTCGTTACGGGTAGTCAGAAGCCAGTAAGTCTGACACCAGTCTAACCAAGGGGTATCGGGTTGCCCGGGTAACTGGGTTGAGGAGGTCAGATAGGCAGTCGCTTCTTGTAAAGCACTGGTACTCAGCTGAATCCGGTTAGACTGGAAGCCGACCCCAACATGATTGGGAAAAAGGCTCGGAGGATGATGAACGCCATCTATCGAGCGAGCATGGAGTATTTATCGCACTGCATTAATATGAAAGATTTTATCATTATTCATTTCATTTTAACCTAGCTTTTTATTCATATATATGTATATTTAATACATAATAACAATATACCACACTACGTAATATTAAAACAAATAGTAACATTTTGTACATAAATAAATAACAAAGTTATCAATGCAGTCAAAATTCATACACAATGTTCTTGAAAAACCGCAAATATAAATTTGTTTCCTATTTTTTTTATTAAGTTTTAAGGTTTTTATAATTTTCCCTTTATATGTAGCTAATAACCTATCTTGGTGCCAAATTTGAAGGTTCTAAGTTTGCTAGAAGTACCTTAGACTTTTGATGATCGGTCAGTGAGTCAGTGACAAAATGGTGTAACTTTGATCGCTCATAACTCGTAAACTATTTATTCAAATGTCTTATGATTTTGAGACTGAGCTTGTTCTAATACTTACTCTTGGTCATCGAAAACCTAAACTCCTAGCTTTGTTCACATGGAAGATACAGGGGGCTGAAATAGCCGCGAAACGCTCCGAGAAAAGATGGTACGGCCGTGCCCGCTTTGCTCGAGTCTTGGCTGGGGCACTGCCGTGCCCTCAGATACATTCACCATATGTTAATCTAATATATTTTACCCTACGTACTTGACATTTGCTACTATATACATAAAAAAAATGATTATATGTAGTATCTACAGCATATACAAACCACACTCCTCCTTACCTAACACCTAACACACAAAATCGTACACATAAATACATAAACAAACTCAAGTAATCAAAATAATATAAATGCAACTTACCTAGTTATTATAATTACTACAACCATATTTACTAATAAGATACAAACTTAATTTAAGCACAACAATAACAACATTGGTACTTACCTATTTTTAAACGCGGTGAAATAGCCACTGTGTCATGGGCCTTAATAAACATGTATTGTATTTTTCTATGACTGCATTCCTCAGCTCATGCACTTCTACTTCTACCCGCATTAGCGATGCGCACAAGATGTCGTGGACTTATTTCTACGTTGTCAGTACGTTGTGTTGCTTGTAACCTCACGAGTGTAATGTCGACTCGCGGCTCAGCTATGTGTGTGCACTATATATTAACTACAGTTAACTTTACGCTCAATTTCGGGGAAAGGATAACAACACACAAACTTCCACTACCTGAGTACTTAAAAGTTGTAAGTAGGAGCGCAAGCCGGGTCCGGTAATGAGCGCGGGTCGGTCCCCACGGAGCTGCTTTTACAAAATGTTCCTTAGAACCCCTCCCCTCCCTCCCCTACATGCGCCCCCAAAATCAGATCGCGCGTCGCTAATGATTCGTCTCACCCTGAGAGCTAGTGAACGAAGGTGAAGATAAGTCGGGCCAGTCCAGCAGACACCCCGGCGAGCAATCGGGCAGCACCTCTAATATACCTGACCATTACATATGACATACTCATGCATAACAATCATACTTTATCTTTTAATGGCAAAAATCATCAAATGACCCCTCCCGCTCTGGATTAGCAGCGGTGAGGGAGGGTCAGACTTTTACTGACTAAAAATCTATCGTGTTTTTTGTGGTACTTTTATTAATTTATTTATTTAACTATTTATGTAGACAGTGAGATTATAAAAGAAGTAAAGATAGCATAAAATAGTATAAAGGTACTGCTTATTTCTAACGAAATCACTTCCAGCAGACCCGTAGTAGGAGAGTTAGAATAAAGAGAAGTAGATAGACTGTGTAAAAGGACATACCTTAGGGCCTTAGTTTGTTAGTTAGGGCCTTTAGTGCCTTAGGGCCTTTTATGTACCAGGGCCGCGGTAATTCTATCGAACAATCTCGCAGCCCAAAAAAAACCCTTTCCGTAACATTGTCTATTCATTAGCTCACACGTACACGCGACTCGCTTCCCTATTCTATTAATACAGTAACTTGTAAAAACTGTACTAAATAATTACCTACAGCGTAAAACAAACCTTTCAAAAGTAGTGTGTGCGTGCGGGGGCAGGCGAGTGCGGGGTGCGGGGCGCGGGGTGCGGGGGGGTGCTTACCCTTCGAGAGGCTTTCATTCGGAACGTGCCGCCGCCCGCGCCACCACGCACCCTCCCGCAGTAGGCTCACTCTGAACATGCTCGCCTGCTAGAAGCTCCTTACTGATAAATGTCACATTGAATTACGTCATAGTCATCATCAGCCTATCGCAGTCCACTGCTGGACATAGGCCTCTCCAAGTGCACGCCACTGAGATCGATTTTCGGCTTCTCGCATCCAGCTCCTGCCAGCCGTCTTGCGCAAGTCATCACTCCACCGTGCCTGAGGACGTCCTACACTACGTTTGCCGAGGCGCGGTCTCCACTCTAGAACTCGTTTACCCCAACGGTTATCGGTTCTTCGGCTAATATGGCCAGCCCACTGCCACTTCAGCTTGCTGATTCGATAGGCTATGTCGATGACCTTGGTTCTCTGACGGATTACCTCATTTCTGATGCGATCCCTCAGAGAAACGCCGAGCATAGCCCTTTCCATAGCCCGCTGAGCGACTTTAAACTTGTGGACCAGCCGTACCGTCAGTGTCCACGTTTCGGCTCCGTAAGTCATGACAGGTAGGACGCACTGATTAAAGACTTTTGTCTTTAGGCACTGTGGGATCGACGATGTTAGGACTCGACGTAGCTTCCCAAATGCAGCCCAACCCAACTGAATTCTCCTATTCACCTCGTCCTCAAAGTTGTTTCTACCTAACTGCAATGTCTGCCCGAGGTATACATATTTCCGAACAACTTCGAGAACGGCGCCGTGTATCGCAATCGGTTCCGGTAGAACATGTTCATTGAACATGACCTTGGTTTTGTCCAAGTTCATCCGTAGGCCGATGCGTAGAGAAGATTCAGCCAGGTCGTTCAGCATCTGTTGTAGGTCCTGCAGCGTTTCCGCCATGATGACGATATCGTCAGCAAATCGCAAGTGAGAGATGTGTTCGCCATTGATGTTGATGCCGCGTCCTTTCCAGTTCAGCGTTTTGAACATATCCTCCATTGCATTAGTGAACAGTTTCGGGGAAATAACATCCCCTTGTCTCACTCCTCGATGCAACGGTATGGGCCTTGTTTGCTGATTCTGTACTTGGACGGACATTGTAGCGGCTTCGTAGAGACATCTCATCACTTGGATGTATCGCCAATCTACTTGACAACGCTGCAGGGACTCCAGAACAGACCAGATTTCAACCGAGTCAAAGGCCTTCTCATAGTCCACAAATGCTAGACACAGGGGCTGATTATACTCTTCGGTCTTCTGTATAATCTGCCGCACTGTGTGGATGTGGTCTATAGTGCCGTATCCGCTCCGAAACCCAGCCTGCTCCGGTGGTTGGAATTCGTCGAGTCTTCGCGCAAGTCGGTTCGTGATCACTCTTGAGAACAGCTTATATACGTGGCTTAGGAGGGAAATGGGTCGATAGTTCTTCAACTGGGTTTTGTCTCCCTTTTTGAAGAACAGGACGACAACACTCCTACTCCACGCCTCTGGAGTTCTCCCTTCAAACAGGACGGCATTAAAAAGCTTCTGGAGCTCCCCCAGTACGGGCTTACCTCCTGCTTTTAAAAGCTCTGTTGTAATGCCATCCTCGCCAGGGGCTTTTCCATTTTTGAGCTGTCTCAGAGCGATCTCGATTTCGCCACTGCTGACTTCTGGCAGGTCTTCGGTGAAATGGCGTGTTAATGTGGCTCTAGAATCCTCATTTCCGGGATCAGGTCGAGATGCATGCGATGCGTATA
The DNA here is from genome assembly GCF_022581195.2 of Helicoverpa zea. NCBI lineage: Eukaryota > Metazoa > Arthropoda > Insecta > Lepidoptera > Noctuidae > Helicoverpa > Helicoverpa zea. Next base: position 12,829,576 of record NC_061463.1, on the reverse strand, counting down.
ACCGGCCATAGAAATTTTCCACTTCCGAAAGGACTGCCGGCACCGAAGAAACGACTTCTCCACTTGTTGTGGTCAGCTTCGTCAAGTGGCTTCTTCCAAGAGATTGTACGAACACCTTTGACCCCCGATTCAGCTCAATTGCTCTTTCAATGTCAAGAGTATTGGAGCACCGGAGGTCGCGTCGTACGTGCTTGTTGATCTCTTGGTTTAGAGCCCGCTTAGCTGACGAAGTGACAGGCGGGTTTTCACGTCGTTTCTTCATAAGCCCTAATGTCTCTTCCGAAAGCTTCGATTTCTTGCCCTTACGCTGCATGTTACAGAATCTCGAACCTTCCTCCCTGAGGATCCGAACCACATATTCGTGGTTCTGGTTAACGTCTGTTGTGGTTTCCACGGCGGCAAATCGGTTCTCCAGATTTGACTGGAACGTTTCGGATCCTGTCATGGTTTGGAGCAGTGTTGGTCGGAGCCTGGCCTTCATCAGACGGAAACGTTCGGCCTTGAAGTTGATATTCAGAGAGCCTCGGACAAGTCGGTGATCGCTACCGGTATTAAACCTATTGATCACGGAGACGTCTCTGAATATGTGCTTCTTGTTCGTCATGATGAATTCAATCTCATTTTTAGTCATAGTGTCGGGGCTTTGCCACGTCCACTTCCTTTGGGGCTGCTTTTTGAAAAAGGAGTTCATCAAAAAGAGCCCCTCGCGTTCAAGGAAGTTGACGAGCATTTGCCCCCTATGATTCCTGCTTCCAAATCCATGGGATCCTACTGCCGATTCGCCGCAAATCTGTACTCCCACTTTAGCGTTAAAGTCCCCCATGACAACGGTGTAATGGGTCTTTGTAGTGAAGTGGAGGGCCCTTGATATATCATCAAACATATCCTCCACTTCATCGTCTGAATGTGTCGAGGTCGGTGCGTACACTTGCACTACCTTGAGGCTATACCTGTCGGTGAGCTTTATGATAAGGTACGCTACCCTGTTCGACACACTAGACACCTCCACAACGTTATCAGCTAGGGACTTATTAACCAGAAACCCAACGCCACCTTGGGATTGTTGGTCTCCCTCTCGGAAGTACATTAGGTGACCTGATTCGAGGGTTATGGTGTCCTCCCCCTCTCTTCGAACTTCACATAACCCTAATATGTGCCACCTAATCTTCCCAAGTTCCACCTCGAGTTGCGCCAGATGCGAGTCAAGCCGTAGCGTGCGGCCGTTGTACGTCGCAAGAGTCAGTTGTGTTTGGTGGCCTCCCGTAACCCGGAGATTCTTCGCACCCCCTGTCCCACCGTAACCACGGTCGCCACCGTGACCGGGAATAGCGGGACTGCCGGGAACTAGGGGCCGTGGCTTTTTTGTTCTGCACATTAGAGGAATATAGCCTACTGCTATCACGCTGGCCAGACGGGTTGATAGAGGGTTTTTTTCCGAGTTTTCCTTCTCTCGCACTGGTGTTCGGTGCAATTTTCTCCATTAGTCGACTTCTACGACACCCACTGGAAGAAGGGGGTAGCGACATGTGTATTCTTAAGCCGTCGCTACACGGCTAATACGTCACGTCATAGTCACGGAGGACAAAATAACTAGGTCATAGTAATAAGTATACTAAGCCCCGCAGGGCATCTGAGGCGGATGACGGGGAGTAGCGACCCCGCGGGGCTATATATCCGAGTGCTCCAGGGAGAGTATACTGTCCCTCATCTCCGGCTTGCCGGAGTGAAGCATGACGGGGGATAGGTCTCCCGCCTCTTGGCTTGCCTTCATCGGCCGGTCAGAGTGGAGTCGCTAGAGCAAGGTTAGTCCTGCTCGGAGGGTAGGTGCCTCGTGGTAAGTGGCGAGTGGGCCGGTGATGCTGGACCCACAGGGAGCGCGTGATCTGCGTTTAAAGTCCGCCGAGGTATCCTCACCCTTCTCAGCCGCTCATGTCCCTGTTGCCCTCTTGTTGCTTTTCAGTGACTGATTCCCGGGGGCCCAGTAAGTGAGTTGGCGAGTCTCCACCTGCCATTTTAACATGTATTTAATACATTGTCATCGGCAGGTGCCATAGTTCCCGTAGTTCCCCCATTCCTAGTCCACTAGCATCCCATCACAATAGCCCAAGTAGTTTTCATCCATAGTTAGCAATAGTTTAGCACAGAACCGGGGATTGTCCTTAGGTACAGTCAGCACCAAAAGTCGATGAACAGAATCAACATGACAAAACACCTGTTCACAATAAAATGCCATAAGTTATAGTCGCAACTAGGAAACAAAATAGACTGTACACCACAAACTTACAAAAGTCGTTAAACACGAGTATTTCAAAAGTATCTGTGCACTAGTATTCCTAAAGTCGCTGTACACCATCAATCCAAATGTCGCTGAACATCATTGTATCAAAAGTCACTAAACAGCAGTAAGGCGATTATCACACTGCCCCGCATGATGCAGCGTAGTGCGTGGATGCGTTTTTTTCCGTTGTATGGAAATATCTCCGTTTGTATGGAAAACACGCATAGTCCAACACACTGAAAATGCATCCACGCGCGTTCATGCGGATCACGCACATACATGCGGAGAAACACGCACCCCCGCGCGTAGGTGCGGGGCGAGACGCAAGGTATGGCACACTGAATCCCGCAATGCCGCGCGTGATTTTGAATGGGCGTGACGTGTATATTTGAAAATGGAACTCGCTGTGCGTGAATTTACAAAACGCACCTACGCGCGTGAGTGCGTGAAAAACCCGCACGATGATGCAGATCTGCACTCCCGCAGGAACGCGCGTAGGTGCGTCGACACGCAAGATGCAGCGTGATGCGGGGCAGTGTGAAGATCACCTAAATACAAAATTAGGTTAACAAAGTATATTTTTAATGTTGCCGTGTGTTAATGTACTTTTGACGCTTATGTTGTTCAGCTACTTTTGGGACAGTACTTGCTTGACCTTAATAATGTATGTTAACACGTTAGTATCTATTTCAATAATTTTAATAATTATTTTGGAAATACACTATTTTGCAAAAAAAGCGGACACCTATGCGAAATCTTAGTTTTAAGGACTTTAAGTGTATTTCAAAGGGTTTTAATGATTGTAGTATGTTTCTAGCATCAAAAGGGTTAGCCAAGCATGCGTGAGAGTGTATTCTAAATTTGAATTTTGTACAATTGCTAAGAAATTGGTTAAACCTTGTTTTGGACTAATTGCTGGCAGAAAGTTCGTCGGTGTTTTGAAAAGTTTTTGAAGTGATTTTCAGAAAACTAATAATGCAGTCTTAATTAATGTACCTTTTTGTTAGATCAAAACATTTTTGAAAAACTATGCGTATTTGATAAAATTTTCACCTGCTCTAAATGGGCTATACTGATGATTGGGATTGTCCTTGGGTTCATTTCTATAGTGTATACAGGGATAATCGTCGGTTTTGTGACACCATTTCATTAAAGTTGTCTCAAAAGGGCTTCAGCGTGTTGGCTTCGGCCCCACGTTCGCCTCTCAAAAATCCGGGACTCTGTAGTCCCGAGGTCAGAAAGAGTATACTAATAAAAAGAACTTGATAAGCGTCACATTATATTTATACAGGTAATAACAACAAAACATAAATATTTATCCTATCATTTAAATGAGTGAGTTTAATAAATAAGTGAGTTTGCCTAAGCTTTCGTGTACGTTTATGTTCTCTGGTTTGAGTACATTGGCGGCGAGTAGACCTTCTGCAGCGCGTGCGTGGTGGCGCGGCACACTGACACGGCGCGTCGAGCCCCGGACTGTGCCACGCGTTATAATTAACTAATGACACCATTCCTCTAGCCGATAATGTTGTACAACACAACACCTATTTGTGCTCTGTTGACACGTTGACACCTTACCAACACTAATACACTTCAATATAAATATGTTGAAGTATGGCGAGCAGTGGCGGCGACGTGCACGGGAACGGAGACGGTTAAAGGTCGCCACATTAACATTATCCTGAATTTTACACTGTAACACGATGTTGTACCGGCTTAACGTGTGAGAGCAGTTCATTACGCACGGAAGCACATCATTGCAGAATGAATCTGAAGATTTGTTGTGGTTAAGTCAAAGCCACCTATTACTTGTAAAAATACAGAAACTGTATCGTTTTGATAACTGACGTTTAAATACCCTTAAAAGTAATGCTTACACAAGTTTTGCAGCACAACTAAATAGAGTATCAGGACTCGGGCCATAGATGTCGACTGGCAGGAACCCAAACTACTGGCGTCCACCAGCTCAGCCAAATGTACATTATAATAAAATGTTACAACGAGTGCACGAAAATCAATCGATGCTAAATATAGCTCAGGTTGTGCAGGTCCGCTTACAGGCGAGACTCCGTTCAGGCATCGAGTCGCGGCTCACGTCATAAACAACATAACTTATCCGACATACTCGGGAGTAGAGCGCGAGATGTTGTGCTTCGCGTGTAAAAACTTGTGCAACTTATCACGAGCCTGTCAGCCGCGTGTCAGCCGCGTGTCGCCGGCAGCTGGAGGCGGCGCTCGCTGCTCACACAGCGTCCTGCTGGTCTGCTCGAAGTTATTGCTAAAAGCGAGCTCCAATCCGAATATATCATTAAAAACGTGTACTCGTTACTTGTGTAAGCGTTGCGTTAGGCATCGCACACGACTAGTAGAACTCGACATAACGTACGCTACACTCACATAGCTGAAACTAAACAAACGGATTGAACTGAACTGTTAATAAGTACAATTTGTTGTAGATCAACATAAAAGTTCGATTAGATAACATGAACGAGGCCTGACGCATGATAAGCTCGCGTAAGATGAATGTTGTTGGCTACAAAGCGGAGCCGTGAGGAGGATGTCGGAACACGTCTGCCCTCTCATTCCGACATAAAAACTAAATAGTATCTCATAAATCCGCTGAAGCCGGCGGATATAAAAATAGAGCAGCGGATATAACTGATTGCCGGGCGCCGGAGGGGGGCGGCGGGGGGGGGGGGTGCACTGTCGGTGCACTCGTCTTCATTGTAATGTGATCCTAGTAACTAATAATGATAACTGCGTGTAGCTTGTGTGTTTGTTACTATTTCAGGAATGGCTCAGCCGATTGAGATAACATTCCGTGTAAAGATGTACCTACTTTTGATTTGATTTACTGCTCCGTTTAATATCGCCGGTACCAATATTCATTTATTTTAAATGAATATTAAATTAATTAATTAGAATAATGGCTTAAGCACTACAGTAATAAATATGGTTTAAGATGTATATTCCCGATTACAATTTAAACATTTGCACTGGTAATGAGCATTTAGAATAACTGTTATTATTATATAATCGAAATTGTAACGTATTCATGAATGCGGAGAGAATCTGAATAACAATATAATCAGCGGCCATTATTCATTAATTCATTACAATATCGTTGAACAAGTATGTCGTGCCGCTTGCTCATACACCGAGTGAGTACAATCACAGCTTACTATATAACTTCTATCAGTATCGCAGGACTAGTGCCCCCCCTCGCGCCCCCCTCGCCCCGTCGCCCCACCCCGGCGCCCCACATGAGAGCACACGCGGCCGGCAACTCGTTGTTTTTATCAAATATTGACGCTTGTATATTTTATTCAGCGCTTGCTCGGATCGCTCCGTGCGCTCGGTGCGCTCCGAGTGCTCGCGGTGCTAGCGGTGCTCTGTAACGCCGGAAACATAGAGAAATCGATGCGAACAACAAAATGTGTTCCGCATCGCATTGAATCCCACTGTTTTATTGTAGGAGCCGAGTTCCCGCCAGTAACGAGCGACCTCACTGCGCTCGCGAGTACACGCCGTGACGGCTGCTGCCTACTGATCATATACACCTCACTGGATACTGATATCTATAGACGGATAAAACAATGTTTGAAACAACAGCTTTGAAATGATTACACTTGGATGCAGTGTCTCAAGCTACGTATGAGGCAATCAAAGTGTAATGTTCTATGACCTCAGCTGCAGCGAGCACAACAATGGCGGGTCCATTAGGCGCAGCATCCGCGCGGCGTGGCAGAGGTGTCTGCTTAAATAAATATCACCACTTAAGATTTGAGCCTCATCTCGAAGGAAAAGCGCGATCCTCCGGCAATAGCGGCCCTACATAATGTATGAGCCGCTGAGCCCGGCCGAGCGACGCGCCTGCGTGCCGAATGCGACCTTACGGCGCAGGAGATAGGGTTGAGTGTCGGCTGCAGGCGGCGCGGGCGGTGTCCGCGCTCCGAGCCGGGTGACTGATCGTTGCGTATTTATGAGCAATCGATGTTATTCATCGCGCGTGACGTCACGCCTCAGACTCGACCTAAAGTTTTAATGAATCATTCGCAATTAACGTCGCCTCCCATTCAAATGTAAAAATATGGTGAATTTATTCTCAGGTAATCAGAGCTCTTGTGTCCGCCGCCCCTCCGGAACAGCCTTTCATCGTCTAATTATATTATTCAACTGCGATACTATAAAATGTTCTAATCCGACTTTAATATTGGAATTAACAAGTAATGTGCATTAGAATAAAACTCTGTTACTGTAGGCAATACCTGATCAACGAGTTCAATGAATGCTGCTAAAATGTATTTTAGTAAGCATTATTTTATTACAGATATTCCATAACATAACGTGATCTGCGTATAACGCAAGGGCATGAAGTGACACACTACAGCTGCAGAACTTAACATATTGCTGCTCTTATTCGCCACTGAGATATGTAACAATATTAGCAAACTACGGCCACGACAAAAATATACACATTAATGGATAATAACAAAACGCGTATACTGTCAGTCGTACAGCTAAAGCGAGTGTGAGTAGAGACGCGAGTACTGGGGTATCGGTTAACTAATAGAGTAGATTAGGGCGCGATCACGTGTGCCGCTACATACCACCTCGCACTCATTACGCACTCACATTCCTACTGAATGCGGAACGACTTCCAGCCGCTGCGACCTCGCGACGCGTCTAGTAAGTCGCACCACTAATTACTCGCACGCTGCTCACACTGCTAAAAAGCTCCGACGCATCACTTTTACTACGACAAGCAATTCGTAGCGTCGTAGCCATAGCGCTCTCGTAGCGATGACCTTGCGTAGCTCGTAGCACTTGCTACGATCAACGTTTGCGAGACGAAGCGGCTATTTACTTTAGTGTTGTATTGAAATATTGTCGAATGGTTGAATATAACATGTCTATTGTAACATATAGATTGTATTCTGTTACAAAATGTTTGGTTTTATGTCTGAGTGTTTATTGAAGTATATTGGATGGAAGATATCTTTAACATAAAATGTTTGAGCGCGCTTCTAGCGATAAAACTATCTGAGTGAATTGTGTTCTTTATAAAACCCTTGGCTCGTAGAGAGTAACGTAAACCTGTTAAATAAACATTGCGAGAGCAGGAGCTTTGCTATTTAATTAATATATGTATTTGGAAGTGCATTATTTATAAAGTCGGACACAGACCTGTGTACCTTGTTAATATTAATGTGTGCACAACATTAACCGCAGTGTCGTTAGCACACCCTGTACACGCTCCACACACAGGGTGCGTCGACGGCGCCCGCGGGGTGCGCGGCCTGCGGGGTGCGGGGGGCAGGTGGACCGACCACGTTACATATTCATGCGCCTCGCCCGGCGCACTATGAATTATTCCGACACATTATAAAACTGAGCGACGTGTTCGAGAATTTGCAAAAACTCCACCGAACTTCTCCGAAGTGTCCCGAAGAGCTCCGAAACATCCCGACAAGCGACAACAACCTTCCCAGACTTGACGACACTCAGTTTATGGTAATACACATAAAACTCGCTTCCTTTGACATGACATTAGTCTGTGAAGTATGTGCGGCGTCCCCCAGCGTCCGGACGGACACTTTGGCACATACTGCAGCTATGTTCACACATTGTTGGAGCTAAGTTTAGCAATAGTCGGGAATCGCGACGCTTTCAATTTCAATACAATTGTGAGAGTACTCGAGTCGGCTGTCAAAGCGTACCGGTGCAGACCCGCGTGAGGTCCGCGCGAAGCCAAAGTATGAAGCTTCTTATTGAACAAAAATATATAGTAAGTGATATTATTAGTGCATACTTATGTCACGGCTAGAGCCCGAAGTGAAGCTACACACGGTTCTAGGCGGGCCCTCGGGAGTCTATATACTCCCTTATGTACTCCTTTATAAATGCGATGCAGGGACCATCTCGCAAATTTCATTAAGCCTGAACGAGATAGTAGAACAGGTATTCAATGGTTTATAAGGAAATGTGTAAGTTACAGACAAGCAGAATAACAAATACGCAGCAACAGCGAGCGGAGGTCCATTACTAGCTCAGCTCTGTGAGCGCGGGGGGGGGCGGGGGGGGAGCGGAACAGATTACCTGATCTTGAGCTCATGCGAGGCTTCCGAGATTACAGGATTTAGAGTTACAGATAAATTAGATATGAGCGCGGGAGGCAAGGGGGGGGGGGAGGTCGGAACACTTTTATGGCTAGTCAACTCCGGGATCAAAAATACACGAAACTGTCTTTCATTGGTTATAATTGAGCCTGTAAGTTCAGCTAGTTTAGCCTCGAAGGACCACCGCAGGCTTCTCATATGGCACATTTTGAGAGGATAAATTAATCTTTTTCTAAACATTATAACGTATAGGCCTATAAGTACCTACTTTTTAGGGTTAAGTTTCGATATTTTATGATCGATATTTTTAGGGTTCAGTACCCAAAGGGTAAAACGGGACCCTATTGTTTTCGCTCCTCTGTCCATCCGTCTGTTACCAGGCTGTATCTCCTCACAGATGATGTATTTCTGTTGCCGCTATAACAACAAATACTGAAAACTAAAATAAAATAAATATTTTGGGGGGCTCCTAAAACAGGATTAAAGTGATTTTTTTGCTCATTTTCTAAATAATGGTACGGAACCATTCTTTGCGCGATTCCGACTCGCATTTGTCCGGTTTTTATTATTTAGTCAAGTTAGCTAGGTCTGCAAATACTCAAAAATAAAAGTAAACAGTATAATGTTCGTAACAACACGCGTACACCAGCCGCGCGGCGTGAGTGACGTCGCGTCAGGCTTTACCTCGCATATTGTTATGTAAATAAAAACACCTACATTTTATTGAATATGATCTAAGTGGATGTTGCGAACACATAGCGACACTTTGCGGACGAGGCGAGGGCGAGGCGCGAGGCGTCACGATGTGCCGATATTGCGGCTCACGGCGGCGCTCGTAAATCTAAGAGGAAATAAAGAGTGACCCAGTTACAGCTGCAGTGGCTGACTAGTGCACACTCACACTCGTCACACTGCGGGGCACACCGCGACGCTGTGTGCCGCCGGTGCTGGTGAGCACTTGCAATGGTGTACAGCTGACGGTGTAGTGATCGTGCTGCGGGTGACTCACTGTCAACTCTCATTATGATTTTGATCAGAATCTATTAATATTGGAACAGAGAGTCGGCTTATCGCTTTCCCACGCGAAATATAAATGTCAAGTGTGGGAAGTAGGTCGGTGGGCGGAGTCGCTAAATAATATCACCAGGTGTGTCAAGTGTCAGCGAGAACAATTCGATCATGATAAAAAAAAAACATTGCCTATAATATGATAAGGTCGATCGTGACTCACACTTGAAATAATTTTATTTGATTGCTTTTATTTAATTTGATAACATCCTAATGTAACATAAATGTATCACAGGCAGTGTACCGGCAAGTTCAGTATGATGAGCGCGGCTGCGATGCGAGTGCACATCACTAATAATTAGCGAAAGTATTCGCTCATGTTCGCATGTCGTGTAAGGCGAGGAGAGCCGGCAGTGCTCGCAGGGAGCGTATCAATACGGCGCGTCGCGACGCAGAGTCAACACGGCGCTAGCTCGCCCCCCGGCGCCACTCGGCTTTGAGAGCGCGACTCTTTCACGGCGGCCTCCACGCCATGTTTTTATTACTCCCCTATTGCACCGCAATTAGAATTTAAAAGCAAGCTCGCTTACAGTTTACTGAAGGCGGACGCTAACGAAAAATACGTTCGTTGTAATTACTGCCTCACAGCCTTAGTTAGCGAATTCAAAGTTCACAGTATTTCATTTAGTAAATTATGGGCTAGTAAGAACTAGTTTTAGTCATTTTGTTATGGTAAATTAAGTATATTATAATCTTCAAGGATTTATGTAAACAAAAAACATTAAACAGCTAATCATTTTTAAATACCTATTCAACAATATATCACACGTTAGAGTTGAAATAAAAAAAAACAACACTTCTCGCTACACGTGTACCCTAATAAAACATTAAAGAACAATGTCAGGTTTCGGCCCACCCAATCAACTTTTAAAACTGAATTCTCACGTACACAAAGTTCTTTACTACAATAATTTACATATAAAATACTAACTTCTTATAAAATAGTTAATTGTTATCTAGAAGTTTTCCAAAAAAAAATATCATGTTAATAAGTAATTATTTTGTTTATCGAGTTCAGGTTTTTCGTTTGAATAATTTGGTTTTGAGAAGTTCAATGCAATAGTGGAAAACATAGAAAAGCTTCTGACATTAAACTACACAAAAAACTAGAGAATTTTCACTGTACATGAAATATTTTTATTGAGCCTAAGTTACTATGGACGTCTGACATTGTTCTTTATAGTCGACGTGATTAATATACACATTGGTGCCCAGCCTTCTAGTGCTAACGGTGGCTGAGATTATCCTATAAGGGTTATAAGGGTTCCTAGATGACTACGGAACCCTAAAACTTGTAACGTTTTGAATTGCGCACGTTATTACATATTAATATCGATATAAATATCACAACGATATAACACAACAAGTCATAATAATTTGTAAAATCGGCTTGAGCTCGTATGCTACGGGCAGCAACACTGTTGCGATGAGGCCCTCAGAGTAGCACCGAGTGTGTCTCCTCAATTTGTTCTCTAATCATGATACTGAGTTGACAATGTTACAGTATAACAAGTTCCATGTGATGAGCAGCACAGAGGCGAGCAGACAGCCGCGCCACAGCCACGCGCCGCCGCGCCACAGCACGCGAGCGGTGACGTCACTACTTCAACTTATAATTGGCGCAGAGTTACTCGGATCTCATTAGCTGCCTCACTGCTGTTTTACAACTTAATCATTAATTAACCCACAGAACGTGATCATGTTTACCTTACAACTCCGACTTCAATGGAGCAGTTACGCAAATCTTGTACAAGCCACGACTTCCAGAACATGTTGGATGCTGTATTTAATTGATATTGAGTTTAAATATGAATAGCATAGGAGGTACATAACAGCAAATACAGGATGTACTGAGCGCGCAGGAATGTGTTCCGCTGCGTAGTGCGGACGTGGGCAGCAGCTCGCCGAGTGACTCGCGCGACCAAACTATCAGCAAATCGCGAGTCACCATGTCAAATGAGCGGCACATTGAGTGTCCGCGAGTGCTCGCTGCGGCGCGCCACACTGGGGAAACGTTAACGCGCGCGTTATACTCACAAATCGATGCTACAATCATCAGTAATCACAAGTAATGGAGTTCTTCTGCAGGAGGAGAACCTTAAGCAGTAGGTCACTCACAAGGTGCAGACTCAAGACTCCTACGTTACGAACGTCGCAGTTACTATATTTATTTACGACCATGATAAATATTTTCCGTCACTCAGTGAGTGAGTGCGTATCGGAAACACATTAAAACTGTATATGTATATTGGGCATACATTCGGCAGTACAGCTGAGCACAACCGAATGTAAGCCACTCGTAAAATGCACGTCCTTTACGACAAAAACGAGGCTTTCTGACACACAGTGAATTATTGAGATGACAGCGTGCGCGGGCGATGTGACGCGCGCGGGGCGGCACACGCTCTATATTTACTCAGGTTAAACTAGTAGGTAACTATACATTCTTAACAGAACGTCCATATAATTACAGACTCCATCTATTCGAGTTCGCTTGTCATAAAAACTAAAAGTAAAACCTTCGCCTCGTAAATAAACTGAAAGTGAATGATCGATTATAGGGGAAGTTATAATTTTGTGTGTGCGGTGGTGTACAGCGAGTCACAGCTCTGCGTGTCACGGAACCAACACATTTCAGTGTTCGCCTCCCTCACTGTAATGTCTAATGTTTTACATCACACTTGTTGTATTTGCCTTAATGCTGCAGTTATTAGATTAAGTAAATCAAAATGAAAAACGGGCGAAAGTTTGGACTTTAGTATCATTGTGGTAAAATGTAGTACCTACCATCCACATAAATAGTAGTTAACTATTTAGGTATCTGTGTAATATTTAGCAGGTATTACGATGGTGCTGATCAGCATTGCTAGTCACGACGACGTATTGAAGGCTCAATACTCAATACTCAATCCTTTATTAGCATTCCATATGTTACATTATAGGTGGTACATTATAGTTTTAGATACAATATGGACCCAATAGGGCACAGCTTAAAGTAGTTGGAGAAGTTTAACAGTATCTTAATACTAAATTATAATTATACTTAATAACATAATATTAATTAGTGTACATGCTTGTGTAGTGTACTTGTGTAGAGTAGTTGCATGCATGTGTAGTGGCTACCTGCGAATATCGCCCAATTAGGATATCGTGCAAAGTGTCGCGTTATTGCGGCTAATATTACCGTAGTACCGTCAGGGCGCGAGTCCCGGGGGCCTCGTACATAACCCGGGAACATATCCCGGACTGCGCGCTGCGGCACCGCGGGACACAAGGGCCACTCCATGCCGTGCCCTCGACGCGACAGCGACGGTATCAAATGAATGAGTACTTTTATGTGCAAGTTTATGTCAATGGCACTGTCACCTAGTCAGCCCTTATTTAAGGATCTATAAATCTAAAAAAACCGGCCAAGTGCAAGTCGGACTCGCGCACGAAGGGTTCCGAACCATCCAAACTAATATTCTATTTACATATATATATTTATCGAAATCGAGCAAAAAAATCACGTTTGTTATATGGGAGTATGGGAGCCCCCCAAAACATTTATTTTATTCTAGTTTTCAGTATTTGTTGTTAAAGTGGCAACAGAAATACATCATCTGTGAAAATTTCAACTCTCTAACTATCACGGTTCATGAGATACAGCCTGGTGACAGACGGACGGACGGACGGACAGAGGAGCGAAAACAATAGGGCCCCGTTTTACCCTTTGGGTACGGAACCCTAAAAATTACTAGTATGCAGTCCAAATGTCACGAAAAATTTTGTCATTTTTGACTTGAATACGAAGATAATAATGGAGAGAACGTCATGGCTCAAGAACGGCTAAGGCCTCTGCCTCGAATTTTGCGGGCAGCGGGGCGGCAGCGGCGGCGGCGCGGGAGCGGGGCGGGCAACGCATACCTGTTCTCGAAACTAGCGGGCAGATCGCGCGGCACTATAGCAGTGTAGTGTTGTGTTCTGTTGTTTTTGCTGTTCCATAATGGGTGTCCTCTCAAAGATGGCCGAAATAATTATCTCTTGCACGTCCGAAGACATTTTGATACGTCACAAAAAAAATGTATAACACTATGCCTACAATGCAGACGCCCAACGCGGGCGGTCACCGCTTGACTGGAGCGCACCGCTCGTTGCCCGCCGCCGCGCCGCTCCCGCGCCGCTGTATTCGAGGGCCGGTCCATTTGATTATACGCGTAAGATCCTGCCGCTCCCGCGCCGCCGCCGCCGCCGCCCCGCTGCCCGCAAAATTCGAGGCAGAGGCCTGAAGGTCTCTGCACACAGCGAGCGCGGCGCGGCGGGAGGGGACGGCGACGCGACACTGAGCAGTTGTAATGTACTAGATATTACGGAGGCCGCCACACAGAGCCGTCCCGTCCTGCCGCGCCGCGCCCGCTGTGTGCAGATACCTTGTGCAGTGAGCCGAGCAGTCAGTCGGTAGCGCCGCCTCATGGGATGCAGCACGCACTAATGCGCTTTGCAATGGGTAGTATTTAAACGCAAATCAAAAAATATCCTTTTTCTATGCAATAAGATTCCGAATTCCCATCAAAATTACTGATTGCACAGCAAAATATTCAACTCAAAATATCACTAAACACATGTGGGTGATTGGGTGGTTTAGTACTACCTGCTCCGTTGGTCGTCGTGTGTTAAGGGTGTGGAGAAAAAGTCCCAAGTCCAGTAATGTAGCACGTGTAATTGCGTAAGCACAGGCACACACACGGAAGATAGACAGTTAACAGATAGAATACACCACACAGAATAGAAGGAGTAGAAATTAAGTACAGGATTGGAAATATTAAACTAGATAGCGAGTACGTGCGATAGCAAAAGTTTTGCGAGCGGTAAAGCAAGCGACATGGGCTTCGCGGCCGATGACGAAATCTCGACTGGCGCGGAGTGTTGGACGGCGCGGCGCCGCAGGCGCATACGCCGTGGCAAGTTCCTAAAACCTGTTTGACAGGCGACCGCGCGACTGAGCCGTTTGTTTCCAATGCACGATATTGTAATTAGTAAATAAAATAGATTTAAGGAGATAGGCAGAATAGTAGGTGTTGTATATAATTCTTGTAAATAGTATTTGAATATAATTTTAGTGTAGTGTAGTGTAGTGTATATAAGTAATATATATTGTAAATATATATTTTATGTGAAAAGGATTTGTATGTGTGTGTGTGATGAATGTGTGAGTGTGAGTGGCTACATCACTCCCCCCCGGAGACCGTCACTACGGGCGATAGAAATCGGGAAAACGAACAGTACGGCCCGAGCGCGTTCTTCCGAGCCCATCCTGGGGAAGGTCGCTTTGGCCTACAGGGATAGGACTGGGACCGGGGATAGGATTATTGGAAGGGGTAGGAGTTGGGGTGGGGTTGGAAGACAAGTCAGTCTGCATATAGGCCGGCTTTAGGCGGTCTATGGATACAGTGACGCTATTACCCTTTACCAGTATTTTAAAAGTCTTGTCATTACGCTCAAGTACAGGGTAAGGACCAGTGTAAGGGGGCTGCAAGGAACCACGCAAGGTATCATCCCTTAGAAAGACATGGGTCGAAGAAGCTAGATCCTTGTAAACAAAGATTTTGGCCCTGTTGTGACGCGCAGCAGGTGCCGGTTGCAATTCAGATGCGAATTTGCGCAAGCGTGTCGTAAAATCTGAAATGTCAGTCGAACCGGTTTCCGTGGGCTGGAAAAAATCTCCTGGCAAACGCAACGGCTCGCCGTACACCAACTCGGCGGATGACGTCTGAAGGTCGTCTTTTAACGCGCTCCTTATACCTAAGAGAACTAAAGGTAAAGTGTCCACCCAATTTTTATCCGCATGGCACATTATAGCCGCCTTCAACTGACGGTGGAACCGTTCCACCAGCCCATTGCAAGCTGGGTGATACGCGGTTGTTCTGCGATGTTTGAATCCGACAACTTTTCCAAGGTACTGGAAAAGGGAAGATTCAAACTGTCGCCCGCGATCGGTGACAATATCAGTTGGACATCCAAATCTGGATATCCACGATATCAATGCCTTACCCACTGTTTCGGCTGTCATGTCCACCATTGGCGTGACTTCTGGCCAGCGTGTGAAGCGGTCCACCGCAGTAAAACAGTAGCGGTACCCCTGTGACACAGGCAGGGGGCCTATAATGTCCACATGGACAAAAGCGAATCTGGCGCGAGGAAGACCGAACGTGCCCAGTGGAGACGACACGTGACGGTTAACCTTGGCGCGTTGACAAGCCAAGCATTGACGAGACCACTGTCGACAGTCTTTGCGTACGCCGGGCCAGACGTAACGCTCTGCAACTAACTTAGTACTAGCGTTTGCGCCAGGGTGGCTAAGGCTATGCAGGCTGTCGAAAATTTGTCTCCTCAATGACTTGGGAACAAAAGGTCTCGGAGAAGGAGTGCTGACGTCACAATAGAGCTCTGTTCGGCAGTTGGGGACCCTTAACTTCTCCAGGCGGAGTGAAGATTCTCCTCTCAGAAGCCGAGACAGCTCCTCGTCAGCAGTTTGAGACGAAGCCAGAACATCTAGATCTACAGGCAGCTGCAGTTCTTCGACACGTGACAAAGGGTCGGCGACGACATTGTCTTTGCCCGCTATGTGTCTAATGTCGGTTGTGAACTGCGCGATGTAGTCTAGGTGTCGGTATTGCCGAGGTGAGCAATTTGCTTTCCTCTCAGCAAAAGCATGCGTGAGCGGCTTGTGGTCGGTATATACCACGAAGTGCCTAGCCTCAACCATATGACGAAAGTATCTTATACTTTCGTATACGGCTAACAGCTCGCGGTCGTACGTTGAGTACTTTTGCTGAGAGGGACTCAGCCTCCGCGAGAAGAATGCTAGAGGTTGCCAAGCATT
Organism: Helicoverpa zea; assembly: GCF_022581195.2. NCBI lineage: Eukaryota > Metazoa > Arthropoda > Insecta > Lepidoptera > Noctuidae > Helicoverpa > Helicoverpa zea. Next base: position 12,813,249 of record NC_061463.1, on the reverse strand, counting down.
GTCCTTCAGCTGCTGCAAAACTGCACCCATTGCGTGGTCAGACGCGTCCGTTACCAGAGCGAGTTCAGCCTCGCTGTCTGGGTGTGCGAGTAATGCAGCATTAGCTAGACTTACCTTGCACTTGTTGAATGCCAGTAATGCGTCGCCGGTCAGGTCTATTGGCTGTGATGCTTTGACGCTACCTGAAAGTAAGGCATTCAACGGAGCTTGGATTGAGGCAGAATGGGGTAGAAACCGCCTGTAAAAGTTTAGCATCCCCAAAAATCTTCTGAGTTGCCTAACCGTTTTAGGCAAAGGGAAGTCATTGATGGCCTCAACCTTAGATTCCAGAGGTTTGGTGCCGGATGCCGATATACGGTAACCTAGAAATGTTATTTCGGGAACACCGAAGACACACTTAGAAGTGTTAACAAGTACACCGTACTCCTTCATACGGGTGAAAAGTTGATGAAGGTGTGTTTCATGCTCGGCCTCGTCTTTGGAGAAAATTAGGAAATCGTCAAGATATGCGTAACAAAAGTCGAGGCCTCGCGTCATCTCGTCAACAAATCTCTGGAATGTTTGGCCTGCATTCCTCAGGCCGAACGTCATAAAGGGGAATTCGTATAAGCCAAACGGTGTGGTAATAGCCGTCTTCTGTATGTCCTCCTCAAAAACGTCACTCACACGTCACGTCACGTCACACGTAACGTCAATCACGTCGGGGTCACCAGTTGTGGGTGATTGGGTGGTTTAGTACTACCTGCTCCGTTGGTCGTCGTGTGTTAAGGGTGTGGAGAAAAAGTCCCAAGTCCAGTAATGTAGCACGTGTAATTGCGTAAGCACAGGCACACACACGGAAGATAGACAGTTAACAGATAGAATACACCACACAGAATAGAAGGAGTAGAAATTAAGTACAGGATTGGAAATATTAAACTAGATAGCGAGTACTTGCGATAGCAAAAGTTTTGCGAGCGGTAAAGCAAGCGACATGGGCTTCGCGGCCGATGACGAAATCTCGACTGGCGCGGAGTGTTGGACGGCGCGGCGCCGCAGGCGCATACGCCGTGGCAAGTTCCTAAAACCTGTTTGACAGGCGACCGCGCGACTGAGCCGTTTGTTTCCAATGCACGATATTGTAATTAGTAAATAAAATAGATTTAAGGAGATAGGCAGAATAGTAGGTGTTGTATATAATTCTTGTAAATAGTATTTGAATATAATTTTAGTGTAGTGTAGTGTATATAAGTAATATATATTGTAAATATATATTTTATGTGAAAAGGATTTGTATGTGTGTGTGTGAGTGTGAGTGGCTACACACACTACAATTTATTTTCGCAGCGTACAGCGATTTTTCCTAAAGCAAAAGCTTTTTCATCAATGCACAGCTAATAATCTTAATGCACATTATACATGTTAACTCTTTTTCTTTTAAATATAGCTTCTATTTTTATATTATTTACAGCAGTTTTTCAGAATGAAACAGCATTTTATTTGTCTCAGTCATCTTATTATTTATTAATTACGGCATAATGAGACCAGCAAAAAAATATAAAATTAAATACAAAATTGTAATTTATTGAATTATTAAAGCGCGTCTTGCTTTCGCGGGGCGTACACGTTTCCTTTTTTGCCCTAATAATAATAGGCAACATTTTTAGCTTCTGCAGCTGGCGCCACGTACTTGAGTCGGATCGCAAGTCCGATGATATGCTTGCATATACATACTATAGTTCTTTAAAAAAATAGGGCTGGTGCATTGTCAGTCATTGTCAGTATTTCCTTTTGGCATACATTTCATATAAGTAGTCATTAAAAGGCTACTACTATAATATCATATTTCAGAATGTTTATAGTCAGAATCATCTTTTGGCATAGTTTTGGAATTTTTATTTTCCTGTAAGAAGCATGCAAACAAGCCTGAAGCATGAAAGCAGGCATGCAGCATGTAACCAGGCATGCAACATGGAAGTAAGCATGCAACATGCAGCAAGCATCACTTCTGTCACGGCTCCGGCGCTTCGTGGCTCCGGCGGTCAAATGCGAGCTTATCGTCGCAGATGATTTTCACGCTCACCACCGCAGCTTCGGCTTACTGGCCGGCCGAGCCGGCCAGCCTCAACCGCGTTGGCGAGCGTTAAAATTACCTGCTCCTCAGCTCGCAGGCCGCCTCGCCCCTCCGCGCCTACGCGGTTTTGAATTGCACTCTAGGGGTAGGGCAGACAAGATTACGTGGAGTCGGTTTTGCAGCGATTTGTTTTCGTTACTAGCTTCAATTTTTAATACAATATTTTTTAATTGAACTCTATCTTACTCACTCGCGCCACTCTGCACTCCAGTGACGAAAAAGCGCGCGAAGCCGCGAACCTTTTTCAGTTAATTTGTTCTGTTTTTAGAAATAATGCAATGTGACAGGATTTTTTTGTTATAATAATCATTTAATTTGTCGAGCATGGCTTCTTGAAAATTAAGACAAATATGATGAACAGGTTTTGTTGTACTTACTGGTTAATATGCGACTGGGATAGTTATTTTGCTATGAAATATGGAAAATTTGCTGTGCAGTCAGTATTAATGCTATGTATGTAGTATTTTTGTACAAGAATAAATTTAAGTGTATTGCATTATAATAAAAAAAGCAATGTCATATTGATGTATAATTTCGAATTATCTGCAGTTTGAGTGTTGTTAAACATTTAGTTTATTTGTAGTGAACTAAGTTATTTGATGTAAAAAAGAATATAAATGATGAGTATTAATTGATAGGCGATTATTTATTTGATATGCAATTTATAATATCCCCTTTGCAATCACAGCCGCCAGATATCCGCCCCTGGTCAACTCTCCAGTTCGTGAGACAAACTGTATGCAGGAATTGCACGTTTGCTATTAGAAGTACTTACGTACCTACATACCCAGCTCATATAGTGACTGTTCTCAACTCATTGTTTAGGTCTTCTGAAAAACGTTATCGATCATGTTTGAAGACAGCTCAATGTCATGGAAACAATAAAGGCAGCTTTAACTCACATCGGAGTGCCTCACCGCATGCACCCGCGGCTGCAGTAATGCCCCAAGTATTTCCAAAACACGTCGCACCGCAATCTATTCGCTCCTACAGATCTGAAACGAAAACCGCTAAGCTATTAGTCACTAGTCCAGGTATTACACCACAGTCCACACACACACACACACATACGAGGCATGTGTACATGCACAACAACACACAAAACATGCCAGTGGAAAATTTACGCGCGCAAACGACAAACCTTTGTGTAGAATTCAATTATAGGGCAAAAAGTGTGGCGGGACGTTCCGCAATGCATTCCCGATGAATTCGATACGCGCCGGCGGCCGGTACCTGTACACTACACACCTGCACACTACTGCACACAGTGAGCACCACTGGGCGGCTTTATTTGTCACCCACAGCGGCTTACTTTGTGCTCCATGTTTTAATAAAACAACATGTCCACTGTGTTTAACTGTAGATATCCTGCCAAGCCTGCTAGCTAACTTTTGAAATAAATAATGTCGTGGTACTTACGTATCTGAGTCATCGGGAATATTAATTAAGTTAGATATTTAATCTATACATATAATAAATCTGTAAAAAAACTTTGTCTGTACATTGAATATAATAAAAAAATTATAATTGAGTGGAGTTCAGAAACAGTAATCGAGCACAAATCCAAAAAAAAAATCTGTCTGTTTGTCTGTATGTCTGTATGTCTGTATGTCTGTATGTCTGTTTGTTTGTACACGCTAATCTTCGGAACTACTGGACGAATTTCAATGATTTTTTCTTTGTTGTATCGGTATAATGTCTGGGCAACATATAGGCTATAATTTATCTTCAAAACTTGAAGACCTGGTGCAGAACTGCAACAGATCAACAAAACTATAAGAGATACAAAAATGGTGCCATGGCAAAAATTGTTCCACGTGATGAGCATTCTCGGTTGAGAGAATAAATTTGAAGATCTGGAACACCTGATGTGGAACCCCAAGAGCCCAGCTACACTGTAGCATATACGGGTATGACGTTTTAACAAAAGTTGTTCTATCTGATAAGCACTCTCTGTTGACTTATAAAAAATGAAGATCTAAAACACCTGGTGTGGAACCCCAAGAGCCCAGCTACTCTGTAGCATATACGGGTATGACGTTTTAGCAAAAGTTGTTCTATCTGATAAGCACTCTCTATTGACTTATAAAAATCGAAGATCTAAAACATCTCAAGTTGAACTCCAAGTGCCCTACTACACTTGAAATGACGTTTTAGCAAAAGTTGTTCGATCTGATGTATATTTTCTGTTGACTTATGAGAATCGAAGATCAGAAACAACTGATGTGGAAATGAAAGCTATCTCTAATTTCACTGTATAGTGATATAATAAGCTGGAAGTACCTCCAAGCAGTGAAGGCGGTAATAGTTTAGGACAGACTTTCAATGGTGATGGTATATCATCGTCAATTTTACTCTTTTACTACAAAACTTTATAGAATGAATGTTCGAGTTTTAATGCTATTTGAGTGTTGTATTCTTTTTCATTTATCTTCGTGACAGGGTAGCCTACTCAGTACCGCGGGGGGCGAGGGGGCAGTCAGCTAGATTTTAATTGATCAGGTATCTTCTTCACAATAAAACTATTACCATGGGTCGAATCTTTTCCAATGTTCTTAGGGAGAGAATCATAAGATCCCAAAGATATACCGAAGAGCGTTTGGAAGGACTTGATGCTGTTCGAGAACATCAGTCTGCTACTTGCTCCGAGGAAATCTCATCGGATCGCGAAGCGCGCTTCCGTCATTGGCGTATTTACGCATCTACATCCATATGTCTAGAGAACTTCTCAAGTAAAGAATATGCTACTCATTGTCGCGCGAGTCGGACACGTTTACTGATACAAATTATACAAAATAAGCATGGTGAATCAAAGAAAGTAATAGTCCGTCTTTTAGATAACCCTAAAATAATGGACAAGTATTGTTTTTTTTTCTTTCACAAACAAAGAACAAGGAAGATACAAAACGCTTGAATTTTGTATTAAGTCACTTCTTAGCACAAATTTTACATAGACGTGACATCACGAGCTCTCCGACTTTGTTGCGTTAAATCTCATTGTTATTATTGTTATTACTTCAAGAGCCTTTTCCACAACTATGTTAAGGTCGGCTTCGATGCAACTGAGTACCAGTGTTTGACAAGAAACGACTGCCTATCGGACCTCCACAACCCGGTTACCCGCTCAACCCAATACCTCTTGGTAAAACTGGTCACACTTACTGGCTTCTGACTGCCCATAACGACTGCCAAGGATGTTCATTGACAGCCGGGACACACTAGAAATGACAGCTCCTCCAAAAACCGGTCATTGGTGTCCAAAATATTCTAAGAAAGTACATACGAACTAAGAAAAGTTGCATTAGCAAGTACTTGCCAGACCTGTAATCGCAGTCACACACTCATACTTGAGAGATTGGTTCTCTAAACACTAGGTCACCACTACTTTGTTATTTAAGGGTCCGTTCAGAAAAACCACTTAAATGCGGACTAATTAGAATCACTACTTTTAACCCTATGGTCACGCCTATTGCGCTTTAGTTCTTAGCGTTTTGTTTAGTCTGCTGTGCTTTTGCCGTTGACGTACAAAAGTTAAATATATAGAACGTTTCGAATGATTTTGCGTATTCCGTTGTTTTCCCGTCAACGGGCCCTTTAAATTCAACATCAGACGATTCAGATCTTTGATTTTGCTAACCCCGTAGTCGCTGGTATAAGGGACAGGATCCGCGTACGAAGTCGCGGGCAGAAGCTAGTATGGAATAAAACTAAAGCAATTTCATGTTATCAAGGGTGTCTTATAATAAATGCGGTTAGTAAACGGCGTACAGGCGCAGAGAACACCTCGCACAGTTTAATATAAGTTAAGAACTCGAAGTCATAACGAGCGCGTCACGAGCCACAATGCTCCGACACGAGCGACGCGCGCGTGTCGGGAACGCGTCGCGCGCATGTCGGGGACGCGTCGCCGCACTTCGCAATAAACTCGGCAGTTCGTCACGGCGCGTGTCGCTGTGTGTGTTGTCTTGTCTCGAGCCACCGCCTGCTAAATCAAGTTTACATCCCAACTGGCTCCGCCAGCAGTCTCACCGCTTCCTGAGGGAACTACTGCACAGATCAAAACTGCAATATATGATCTATTGTATAAGCTATATGCTGCCAAGTTTATGGTAGTTAGTGGTTCGGACCGCGGTGCGAATCGCCTAAGTAAAACTTTTGTATGGGTATGGGGCCATTCGGACCGCAATATTAGTTTTTTTTTTCGATGCGAATAGAAGATATGGGGCATATCTTAGATCAATGTTTATAAAGGTCGATTCGGACTACGGAACAAAATATTCGATACTTAAATTCATTTCAATTACATATGTAAGTATATTGAGATTATTTATTTGTACCTGACGATATGAACATTGCCATCGTCTACCGGGAGAGCAGAAGTGTATTGAAAATAGTTATGTACTTGTTGAAGTTTACGTACACTCACACACTCAAGCTTTCGCCTTTATAAGACTAGTTCGACATAACTTACTCATGTACATTAAAGTACAAGTTATACTTCTGATTCTGGCGGTGGGACTGTTTCTACTTGTCTCGACACAAGAAATGAATGAAGAATGATGAAAGATAAAAGTATTTATAAAGATAAAGATAGATTTATTTGTCAGAATACAGTACATTAAGGTGTTACAAAGTATTAGTCTCTTGTATTCTACCATTACTGGTGTACAAATTTTAAACTTATAAACTAACAAAATTATACATATAATGCGACAGTAAATAAATTGCCGGAAAAACATTATCATTACGTTTATTACATTCATTTTACATTGCATCTAATAAACGTAATGATAATGTTTGTTAATCTGTTCGTTAACACAATTAAGTATTTTATGATTAACATTTTAAAGTTAGGTTAGTAGGTATAGTTCCTAAGTAATAAGATGTATTGCGTGCACTGATTTATAAAATAATTATCTATTGTCCACACACATGTAATCAGTATTACAAGATTCCATATAAGAACGCGAAAGTTGTTCACAATGTGTGTGTGACGCCACGCCGCAAGCCGCGCTCGCCGTTGCCGGAACACGAGCGCCGCGCCTCAGGCCGCGCTCGCACTCACCTGCCGGCACACTTTACTGCATCTCTACTGCCAGTAAGCTCACTCGCCGAGACTTATCATCTTCATATAAAACCACCACCAGTGAAATACCACTGAAGTACTAATGCACACTAAGTGAGGGTTAGAAAGTTGGCAGATCCACACTACCTACAGTAGGTGAACTACAACATCGATGATCGATAACGGCTAGACACAAACTTGTGTGAGCATTCGGAGCACGAACGCCTACCTCGCGCGGCACCTCAAACTTTGTTTCCTAAGGACACTTGAACGAGCGCCGCCATTTCAATCACTGATTAATTGCACTCGAATTATTTGATCGTTACCGATGTCACACACCTCGCGAACGTGCAAAATGTATGATTTAGGACAAGAAATCTTTTTGATGTTAACATATCATGAACATATCATGTGCGTGTGTATCATATTATGACGCTTTATAATTCACGATATGCTGTAAAAAATGTTATTAATAACAACCTTATCTTAAGCAGAATCCAAATCTATCCGTCACACACACAAAGACACGCATTTACTTCTCCAAACCCTTTGAAGCTTTTCTCAGTAAGTATATAAATAATTTACGAAGTCACTTAGGGCGAAAACGTCGGCTCACCTTAAAACAATAAACTTGTGTGGCGAACCTAAATCTTGTAAGAAGTTACGGCGGTGGGACGCGCTCGCACTTACCATCCATCTTCCCTTTACAGCGGCCGCGTGCGTCACGCCACCGCCACGCGCCCGCCACGCCGCCGCCACGGGCCCGCCATGCCTGTGCCAGGCGACACCGCACGGTAGCTACATGCGGCTAGTGACGCACAATGGTGAACCTTACAGCTTTACAAACTGAACACTATCCACATAAAGTTCGCCAGTGTTGTTGAGGAAAGCTGTGAAAAGTCTCCGTCAACATTGAATTTAACTTAAACCCAATCATGTGTTAAGTGACCGTCCGAATTCAATTTGTACATATAATAATTGGCTCAGTGTAGGTAAGCATGCAGGCTATGTATGAGCCTTCTGCGTCGGTGCATCGCGCGGCAATACCGAAACTGTTTAGACACGGTAAGTGGTGTGTACTGAACTCGAAAGCTATCTCAAAATGTTAATAGCGCTATAAAGTGTGTGTTCTTTGAGGTCGCCGCCAGCGCGCTCTGAGCGGTTTGAAAGTTGACGAGAAACCGCTTTGTTCGACGGTGATTACCGCCACACGTTAGCGGGGCCCGGGCGGAGAGGGGAACGGGGGGGGGCTGTCCAACTAATCCGAACGAAGCATTAATCAAAGAGAGATGACGAGCACATTCACGGGCAATGTTATCATCCATCAGACACATCCGGAAGCTTTCCAATATAAGCACGCACATAGCATCGTTCAAAATAACATATACTCTGGCCAGTGGCCAGCTCGAGTGAAGACATCGGCGGCGCCGGGCGGCAACACTAGTCGCCGGAACATTACCGTAACAGTATCGTGGTCCGGCGCTGCCTCTGTGAAACGGTTATGCAAAGTAGTGCTCGTACAAAAGGTAAACAATTTTGCATATATTTGAGGGAAATCGTCTCGGCGGCGCTCAAGGGAAGCTCAAAGCGTACTCGTGTATACATTCTGTGAGTCCAGCGGAGTGCACGAGCCCGAGAGACGTCCTCTGTGCCGCACTCGTGTGTACGGCGACTTCATATTACATAATGAAATATAAGAACCGGCTATCCCCTTAAGTGGCTCTTCTGAAAACCGATAACGATTTTAAGTAGGTTGAGTAGGTACGTGGATGATTTCATGTTAAGTTTATTAGGTCCCTTGTTGTTCCGCCGCTCGCACATTTACGGCAAGTTAAAGGGCGCCTCGACGGTATCTGTACCTCATGTGATTATGTTTTGAATCTAGAGGATATATGAATGCGATGTAATGAGAAGTGTGTGTTTATCAGTAGACACATGGGTGGTGTGTGGAGGCGAGCGCGCTCGGCGAGGCAGTGAGGCGCGCGACTCGCTCACAAATAATCAGCGTTTAGTACCGACTTCACGGCTGTAAACCTGCTTCCCTGTTAATATTAATAAGTTAGACGCGACCCGCCAGCCCACCACGTTCTAAACGAATACAGTAGCACTACTTCACACAACAATATTTAAGTATTTTAAAACGTAAAAACCGTAATTGAACTACATTGTGCCTGATTGTCGTATATAATCTAAATCAAAAGATGACTGAATGTCACAAGGGGATACCTACTTGGCGAGACTATTTATTTGGATATACATATAGGTACGAGTTAAGTATGGATTTGGCTTAGCATGAATAGGCAATACCATACTTCAGTAGGCACTTGTTCAGTGTTCGCGCTAGAATATCGAGAGCTGCTACAAGTAGCGAGTGGTTCTTCTGCAATGGCGATATTGAGATAAGCCGGAGATGGAGATTAAATCTGGTCGTGATGAGGAGCGCTACGATCAGCTGCACGCACTCACACACACACTCGCACTCGACGCGATAACATACTAAACACGACCAAGCGAGGGTATTCACATTGTAACAAAAATAAAATAGGTTCATACTTAACACACGGGGACACTTTCAGCCGCAACTAGGTACATTTATAAGTAAAACCTTTGGAACTTTTAACATTAACTAAGTATGCGAAATCACTTGTATCCACTTAGCAATAGAAGAATTTTATGTAAATCAAGAAATGTATGATATAATAATATCAGCACGTAAGCTTTTCTCTAGTAAGGTTTGAATAGACGTTTGTACATAAAATCGTGTGAGCGTGACGCGCCGGCCCGCGTAACTACCCCCCCGGCGCGGCGTGGTCGATGGCTCCCGCAAGACGCACAGTCTCCGCCGAGCCTCACTCAACATCACACTAACTTCAGGAGATCGTTTTTTCCAAGCGGTGTGTTTCCTCTCGTTTCCCAGTCAATGAATTTGAAATTAGGGTAACAGGTTATTTTGAGGGCGCAGTGAGGTGAAGCGACGGAGCTCGCCCGCTTACAGTATCTGACTCGTTTATACGAGGCCGAGTCACGACACGATTACATTGTGATATGCCATCGGTTTACAACGGTACACAATTGTTGCTTACCTTCATTACATTCATAAAGTGACAGTGAATAGCTAGCATCTGTACAAGCAGTGGGAACAATCAGTCTCACTGCTCTCATACACGGTCGCATCTGTACAAGCAGTGGGAACAATCAGTCTCACTGCTCTCATACACGGTCGCATCTGTACAAGCAGTGGGAACAATCAGTCTCACTGCTCTCATACACGGTCGCATCTGTACAAGCAGTGGGAACAATCAGTCTCACTGCTCTCATACACGGTCGGCCCGTGGATGGAATATTCCCGGTTGTATTTAAACTTTACTATTAAATATAGTTCCCTGTGCCTTATACCTCCCTTCTTCCTCTAACTTTACCTAACAATTATAATAATGGGTTAATTTATACTGTTCTTCATAAGTACTATGATATGCAAATTAAAACTGTCAAATAATATAAACCTCAAATCAGCCCCAGATAAACTACATAAGCTTGAAAACCCCAGTAGCATGTCTCGATTAACTTCTTGCAATCAGTCTCCAACTAGCGATTGAATTGGAGCTCACCTCTAAGAAGGGAAGCGAATCTAATGCCTGACATACGGTGAGTGCACAAAACAAACATGTGTATAATATTACATTGTCTATTGCTTACAAAATGAATAAGTTAAAGTTATTGAGTAATTACAATAATTGTAGCGGCAGGGCGTGGAGCCGCTAATCCGCAGAGCTAACACGTCCCGGCGCCTGCAGCTGCAGGTAGGCGCGCCCTTGTTATTTGTCGTCGGTACACAAATTAGTCGCTCGGCGACGAGGCGACGTTTTGTTGCCTCCTCCCTCCCTCCCCCCGCGCCGCCCCGCCCGCACCCCGCCCGCGCCCCGCGCGCTCCGATGTGCCAATTAACGTTGAACGGTGAAAAGATTTGCTTTTCCTTTAGATATTCGCAGGAGCAAGTTTTACAAGCCTACTGTGTTCGGATATCTTGGAATTAAATCTGCAAGGTTTATTTTGTTCATTATTTTGAAGAAGGTTTGATGGTGGCAAAGTTCACAATTTGTTGGCGTCCCGATTCGAATGCTATAAGAGCGGAAATGTAGGGAGGTATTGAACCGAGTTTGAGTTTGAACCGACCGAAAAATGTGAGCGTTATTATGTTTGAAGCGGCGTCCCGTAAATACGTTCGGGTGGCTGCAAACGTGATTACATCAGGAACCCTTCCGCAATTACGCGCCTGCCGACCCTCCAACATTTTTATAACAAACGGGAACATTCGTATTCCTCAACATAAAATACTGCTGAAGAATTCCCCCGGGGAAGTGAATAGTCGACGGAGCTGCTGCTTACCATAACAAAAGCAAAAGGTTCGGCGCTGGAGTCCCGGCGACCACAAAACCTCCGCCGGACAATACCCGGAGTGACGGCAGCCATCGCTCAATGTCCCGCAGCGGCGACACGACCAGAAGCACCGCTACCCCGGCACACCGCGCGTCACGCCGCCCGGCTTGTCAACCACTCCGGTACCACTCGGCCATGGAGCAGGTTTCATGGTTTGTGCACTCAGCGATGTGAGAATCTGTGAAACTGATACATGAAAGTAAGGAAAGCAGGCCACAACCCAGAGTGGAGCTTCTATAGCTGTCTATAGTGTGAGGTTAGTTTTGTCTGCGCCGGCCCCTCCCCGCGCACCGCGACCCTCGCTCGCCTCCAATCAATGTAACTGGCCGTCGGAAATTCCCTCGATAAGTCAGTCGAGATTGTAATTTATCGACGAAGTTGTCCTCCTCGTGCAGTTGTTCCTCTTGCAGGAGTTGAGCTCTGCTGGCTGAGCAACGGCGCCAGACTGATGTCTTGTGCCGCCGCCGACGTTTCAACTGGCCACACCTAAGAAAAAGAATAAATAAAAAATGTACTTATCCCATAAAGCAGTATGCGAGTATATTTGGGGAAAATCAAATAAAGTTTACGATGAAGTCACGCCTGCGTTGCGTTAACTCGTAAAATGTAGAACGTAGGACAAGTGAGCGGCGACACATACGTGGCAGATTGTCAGTACCGCGACATCGCCACGAGCCACGAGCCACGAGCCACGCGCCACGAGCCACGAGCCACGCCGAACGCTGTTTATTTAATTCCATTGCAGGCTGAATATGTCGCCTCTGTGAAGCCGACGCGCTGCAATATACACGATTTCTTTCATATAAGTAGAGGTCCTTGTGTTTACTGACGCTCGTGTAGCACTTGTTGAACTGTAACTAATTATTCTGACATTGTATCATTAGCTAGAATGCACTCTGACATTTGAACACACAGCTGGCCCACAAATTCGTTTGGCAAGTTGCAGCGAGTACATTAGCTATATAATTAGAAACTTGCTTAATTGTACTAGCCGAGACTGGCATTAGGCAAATACTACACGGATAGGGGTGTCGGAGGCGAGGACGCCCGCGGGGGGGGGGGGGTTGGCGGGGGCGGGCAGGGGAGGGAGGGTCGCAATTGAATAAAAGGTCAAACATTTACATGTCCCCTACGACTGCCTTCTCAGTCATTTGTGTCATTTGCTAGACTTATATCGTGTTAAGATCATTATTCTTAACTTTGGAAAGGCACATACACGCGATGGAGAAATACAATAGATACATAGGTGCGGAATATAAAGTATATTCTTCTGTTTGCCGCACTGTGTGGCAAATTGTATGCTACAATGAACACTAAAACGTTGATAATCTTACAATAGCATTCAAGAAAAAGAACTCATGACATCAGAACACAATTGTACCAGCACAGATGCAGTACTCGGTCCACCAGTAGGCTGCAGGTGAGAGTCGCGAGTAGTTCAGCGTTATAGGCGCAGACGTTCAGCTGCTCCGAGCAGTTCGCTTCAAAAATTGTGTGGTTATTCACCGAGTGGGTATTTGTGCTCGGAACACACAATGGCGGACTTGCATTATTTTACGTTGTTTACAGCGCGCAGCAAGCGCAGCACTATGTATAGCAAGTAAATTGTTGGAGGCGGAACAATGGAACGGCTCTCCACTGCATCGGAGAGCATTCACTCAGCCTTTATTACGACCGGACATTATTTTAATAAGCTCGGTTCCCCTGAAGAGAATATAACCTATTTTATGGGAAGTAAAATGTTCAGTGGTAGCTGTATCTCGACACGTCGTGACGGCTTTCCTCTCTAAATGAAGAAGTGTTCGTGTTCGGATCGCGTCCAGTTGTGCGTCGTTTGCATTTGAAGTGACACCGTATAAGTATATGAAAGTGGATCGTTTGTCGTGTTCGACGGAGGAGGCAATCTCCGGCGTCAGTGGGGTGTCAGGCGGCACGCGCTCGCGTCACTCGTCAGCTCCCGCACTACATGAATATGAATCAAGTCACATTCGATTTAAACTTTAGTGAATTTGGTGGCGGCGAGTGCTGATCGCGTCACTCCCGTCTAGTGAGCGAAGTTGGTCCGGCGGCGACCAGCTCACTCACTGCAGAGCAGAGTAGGCGGGTGCAGGGTTCTATACTAATATCTATACTAATATACTACTTGGTGTTGTTGTTTTATTTAGCAACAGAGTAATTAATGTCCAATAATCGAAAATCAATGTTTCAACTTCAGTTGCTTTCTTTTTATTTAATAGATCAAAGATCAATGAAATAGAATTAGTTTCTATTCTGCTATTGAGGTTAAAAATGTATTTCAGGATAACCCTTTCTTGAATGACGTATGTTTATATGCATTCGCCTTTTACATAAAAATGCTCGATAACAGCAACCTTTGTCAGAACTAAACTTGATAATAAAATCACATTAGAAGTTTGCGTGAAGTCAAAGCTCCTCTACAGGATTTCCTCAATCGACTTAAAAATGCAATTTGCCCAAAATTGTGACGCGGACGGAAGGTGGCAATATTTTTTACTGTCTCTTTTACAACATAAAGGAAGCCATTAAAATATATTTTTATTCCTTGTTTAATTTGTAAGAGGCAGATCCACGGCGCGTCATAATATTTTACAGGATTGCTCGTCATTTCCACAGAAGTACAGAATTGTTCGCCAGAAGGATTCGACTGAGCGGAACATGACCGTCATTTTCAATGCTGATGTCGAACAATGTTATGGTGATAATAAGTGTCAGGCGGTCGGCGCGGTCACCCGATGTTTCTGTGGCAGTGGATGAGCATGTCTTGTCGTCATTATCTTATCTCAGCAAGCTGCCTGTTTACTGGCCGAGTCGTCGGCAATCGTGCAACTCGCTCTAGTCATACAAGTAGTCGACGCATTTTGATTCTGCGTCCAAATCTTTTTAGAGAACATTGTCTTCTCGAAACTACGGCCCTCTGTCTATCCTTTATCAATTAGATTGACAGGTGAATAATGCGAGTTACTTAACTATATCCTTTTTTACCCAACTACCCATGTGAGGAAGTACGTCTACGAGTTTACGGACGGCACTGAACTGTTGTAAATGAGTCCTGCTGTATAAATAAGCGTGTGTGACATGAACGTGTGAATAACAAAACATGTCGGTTATCCCTGTCCCACGGCCGAGAGGCGGCCACACCTGATGACGTCACGGAGCGTACTTTAGCATTCCGCGTCATGTCTCCCACTACTCGTACTAGTTCACGTCGCCACAAGAACACACCACACTCTACACTAGGACTGCCAGATGGCCGGGAAATCCGGGATTGTCCAGGAATTACTAGTCTTGTCCCGTGTCCAGGAATTGCATCTTTTAGTCCCGGATTTTCGAATACCGTCATACACTAGCTTTCTTCATTTTGATAATAGTAGCAGGCCGGTTCCCTTCCTTTATTACCCCGCAGCATTGCAATTCTTCGTTTTAAAGAGCCTAGATTTCGCAAGTCTTTTGAAAGGACTGCAAAAACAGTCTTCACACATGCGAATTCTGATCATATTTAGAAGGTAGGAAACAGTTTACTCAGATCAGCCAAGTCAACATTAAGACAAAAACTGAAACAACATACTCCTCAAGTACTCGGACGATTCTGTATGGCGTTCCACTGGGGTCTGTGTTAGGTCCATTACTTTTTATCTGCTATATAAATGACTTCCCCAATGTAACAAATCATCAGATGTGCTTATTTGCAGATGATAGCACTATTATTTTTGACAAGGGTAATTTTAAAGAAATAGAATTAGAGATAAATACAAACCTTGTGTCAGTCATAGAATGGCTTAATGCCAACAATTTAAAAATTAATTTGACAAAAACTAAAGTGATGGATTTCAAACTTCGACAAAAAACACCGACGCAATACCAAGTCAGGTACAAAGGAGACGCAGTACTAGAAACAAAAACCACAAAGTTTTTGGGGTTGCACATTGACAATGATATGTCATGGCAATCTCAAATTGATAGTGTTTGTTTAAAACTATACCGTTTCTCTTATGCCCTATACATGTTAGGCAAAATTGCAAACAAAACTGCCCTCCTAACGGCATACCACGGGTATGTAGCTTCCACACTAAGGTATGGGCTTATATTTTGGGGTAATGCTGCAAATATTTCGTCCGTACTTCTGGCACAAAAACGATGCATACGATCAATCTGTAAACTAAAAACAACAGATACATGTAAGCCGCACTTTCGGGATTTAAATATCTTGACAGTACCGTCGCTGTATATCTATGAGGTTCTGATGTTTGTGAAAAACAATATGCATTTGTTTAGTCATGTGGAAAGTCAACGTCGCTCAGATAAGTTACAAACAATAGCTACAATGACTGCTTTTGCTCATAAAAGTGTTTATGCAATGGCACCTAAATTGTATAATAAATTACCTTGTGATATTAGAAATAGTAAGAATAATAATGAATTTCAAAATAAGCTCTTCAAGCTACTAAATGACAAAGTATATTATTCAGTTAAAGAGTATTTGGATGACAAATTCTAATGACGATTTATATATATATATTTTTTTAATACTTATGACATTAGTAACACAACTTTTTATATTATTGTAATCTCTTAAATAATTTTGTATGCCTATCGGCGGGACATGGCTTGTACATAAATCTAGAAAACACCTGTAATCACCCCTGTTTCACAAAATGAATAAATTGATTTGATTTGATTTGATTTGAATAAAGCAAAAAATATAGATAGAGACGCCACAGAGACGCCACGGCGCAGCGACACGGCCACAGACGCAGTCACAGGGGCACGGTACACGATCAGTGTTTATTTAAGCAGCAGTTATAAGTAAGAGGTGGGTTGTTAGCGAGGGCGATCAATAATGTAGGTGAGTCTGTGCTGTCGGCCAGCTCGTTATATGCACGGCGCGGGAGATGCGACTACCCTCTGACATCGCACTGCTAGGTACCGCTATTAATGTTCATTCCGCCGTAACACCTAACCTTGGATAATCATTCATTCATTTACAAGTACACTTCTTAATTTTAACGCAGGAGGTATTTAAATGATTGATTTTAAGTATCTATCACTACACGGAATCCTTGTCGAGGAAAACATGAAACCAAAATATATCATTTTTATTTATGGTTTAATTATGTTAAATTTTTAATTATGTACCTACTTACCTTTCCTGAAGCTGCAAAGTTTGTCCGCTTTCTTGAACGCCCTAATCTCAGGAATATACCTAGATAGTATACCTGTTGACGACGGCTTTCTGGGTGCGTCAAATAGGAAGCTATGTAGAATATAAGTGTAAAAACAATGTACCTACATGTATGTAATGTATGTGCAAATGTAAATTAATACATGTTTCATTAATACATCATGTCACATGGCATTTAAAATGTATTGATAGCCGCAAGGCGCTCCGTAATAAATAATTACAATCTATCTAGTCAATAGCAATGCGCTCGCAAGCCTCTGCCGCTAGTGCGCGGCGGTCGATGCCAGGGATCATGGATCACTATACAATTTCCTCTTCTGAGCATAACAATGTACGAGTGTATTATGTGAACTCAACTACGGTATAATTTTATCGATAAAAACAAAATATTTGTTCAAGTGTTTGCCAGTATTAACTGAATAAGAGGTATCGCCGTTGGCAATAATAAAACGCAATTTATCTGTTATTAACAGGCGCCGGGACGTGTGCTTACAGCTTATGTAATAATATTGTGATGTTACTCCAAACCCTTGAGTATAAAAACAAATAATTAAATAAATTAGGCGCATATGTTTCTTTCCTTTTTTAAGTCCAGTATCTGATTTAGAAATTGTTGTATTTCTTTAATTGAGATAAAACAAAATTATGATAACAATTAATGGATACGAATGTATGCGTAACATATAAATATAGAATATTTGACCGTCAACTACATACAAGAGCACGTCTCTAAACAACCGTTCAGGGCATAAAACCAATGTAGCCAAGATAAAAACAGTCCAATAAAGGAATAACGGCCAACTATACCATCAGACATGAACCCCAAACAGCGACATAACAATAAAGCGCTTCATAAAGCACGCACTACACGCGTCACGTGACGTCACGCCGCACGCACGCTGCACGTCTGCCGCACGACTGCCGCACGTACGCCGCACGCTACTGCAGGGCCGCACGAGCGCCGGAGATAGAAACACTCGCTATCGATCAATATTCCCGTCTGACCAGTGAGGGGTACAACTTGCACAATTATTCAAACAGACTGACTGATATTCCTGACGCCGTACTCAATAAAGTCTAACGTAGTCCAATATGCCATCTGCGAGTTGTTCGAAAGAGATACCGCGGCCCTGGTACATAAAAGGCCTATGACGGAACACGACGGTTTTTAGTCAGTAAGAGTCTGACAATCCCTCACCGCTGCTAACCCACAGAGGGAGGGGCATTTGATGATTTTTGACGTCGGTAAAAAAAAAGTCCACTATGCCATCCATCCAGCAAGTATCAATGATACATAAGTGCGCCGCGCGGTGCGCCCTGTACACAGCACTCTAACGTACCTCGAGACGCATGTAACGCTTACAACCATGTAATACGCTGCGTACAGTTAATAGTGGAGCGATTTAGAATAATTAATCTCTTAATAAATTGGAGCTGTTTGAGTGCGGTGCGTGGCTTCCCGCCGTGAATAAGCTATCACCTCGTTATCCGACGATTTTACACAAAGCCGACTGAGGAATTACGCATAAATAGCGAGATACACTTAATGTAAGTACAATTACAACGCATGTCGGAAATGTAGCGGAAATTCTGTCTCTACACACACATTCATTTCAATATTTGATGAAATATCTGCTACACCAAATGTAGATGTACTTAATATGAGAATGACTTGTAACATTTGGTACCTAGGAACAGCGGCTAGTTGATCGAGGTCATACACGGCTATTTGACTGGCTGCGCTACTGTGCGCGAACACATGGCGCCCGTCCGTCAGCGGCGTTCAGCCGATTGCTCACAACCCTCACTCAGCTGTAAATCCACTGAGAATTACTCCCACACACACACACACTACGTACTTTCCTTGTCCTTTCTTATCAATTCCTAAAGGTTCGACAAAACGTAGGTATCAGCTGCTTACAACTAGGGCTGCCATCCGTCCGGGTTTCCCCGGATTTGTCCTCGTTTGGAGGCCGTCCGGGGGCCGTCCGGGCGGGGTTTCAAGAAGTGTCCGGGGAAAACCCTTCATACACTTTTCATATAAGGAAGCACCTCATTTAATTTAAGCATATGTTAATAATAAATGGATTACAAATTAGGTATTATTTTGTTTAAAAAAAATCGTACTCGTTCGGGAAAAAAATGCGATTTACGTAAAATGTCCGGGTATTTTTAATATTTGTCCTGGTTTGGCGAAATTCGTGATGACAGCCCTACTTACAACTAAAATAGAAAAATAATAGAATAAGATCAAAGGACAATGCCAGGGTGTGGGCTCAAAGTTTGCCCAGCAGTGGGAGTAGTTTCAGCTGGTTCCATAGTGCACTCTGAACACGAAATCCAAATATTTTTGAAATCGGTCCCAGAGGTCCCGAGAAAAACCGGTTCAAATGTTCTCCATAGATAGTCACTTAACAAAGCCTGAGCCATTTGCCCAGTAGTGGGAATGGTTAGAATAGGTTCTTTACTTCACTGTTATCACGAAATCCAAATATTTTGGAAATCGGTCCCAGAAGTCCCGAGAAAAACTGGTTCTAATGTCAAACTTGAACAGTCAATTAATAAAGCCCAAGCCATTTGCCCAGTAGTGGGAATTATTAAAATAGGTTCCATAGTGCACTCTGAACACGAAATCCAAATATTTTTGAAGTCGGTCCCAGAGGTCCCGAGAAAAACCGGTTCAAATGTTCTCCATAGATAGTCACTTAACAAAGCCTGAGCCATTTGCCCAGTAGTGAAAGTGGTCGAAATAGGTTCTTTGCTGCACTGTTAACACGAAATCCAAATATTTTGGAAATCGGTCCCAGAGGTCCCGAGAAAAACCGGTTCAAATGTTAAACTTGAACAGTTACTTTATAAAGCCCAAGCCATTTGCCCAGTAGTGGGAATGGTTAGAATAGGTTCTTTACTTCACTCTTAAGACGGAATCCAAATATTTTTGAAATCGGTCCCAGAGGTTCCGAGAAAACCCGGTTCTAATGTCCAACTTGAACAGTCAGTTTATGAAGCCCAAGCCATTTGCCCAGTAGTGGGAATGGTTAAAATAGGTTTTTTACTTCACTCTTAAGACGGAATACAAATATTTTTGAAATCGGTCCAAGAGGTCCCGAGAAAAACCAGTTCTAATGTTAGCCAGCCATTGTTAGCAAGCCATTTTAAGCAGCCACAAACCTAACAACCTCTTTTCTTGAAATAACATTCAGATAGATAGTGGTTTTACTGTTAACAGGATAAAAAAAAAACAGAAATAGACGTTTAAAGGTAATTGTTGTTTCTCTTGCTTTTCAGTCTCTATCTACCACAATCAGTCCTAAGTTCGAGTAGCGTCATGCAAATCCTTAATGGCAATGGAAAAATCTTATCAAGACGAATAAAATAAGCTCAAACACGAGGTAGTAAATAGATACCGTTGAGGAGTTCCCTCGTCTCACTGTCGTCTCCATCGTCAGGTCAGGTCTTAACCTCCACAGTTTTGTGGTGTCGGAGACATATACCCGAATGACAAGTTTTTATTCGATATGTGCTTACAATTTCCGAGAGTTCCATAATGTTTTAAGGTTTCTATCACCAGACCCTGGACCCTGGAACTATTTGGAAAGTAAATCCTTTTAAACAATAAAATGATTGTTTAAATCGGTTGGTAAACGACGGAGTTATGCACGTACTTACGTAAAAAGAATACAAACGAACTGAGAAACTCCTCCATTTTTTGAAGTCGGTAAAAAAAAATCTCGTTCAATACCTCGTATTTGTCGATTAATATTATAATGCATTTCAATTAAGGTAATAAAAGTGGAATAGTTAAGAGTTCGTAAGCATATTTTTCGTAGTATTGAATAAGAGTCAAACCAGTTTTTCTCAGCACTCCTGGGATAGATTTCGAAATATTTCGGTCTGGGACCTATTATAAGCCTATGGAACATAATACACTATGCAGTTACTGTGGGCAACTCTTGAGCCCAACTTCCATACAAAGAATAGCATTGTCCTTTCAGATATAATGAAAAGCGTACAACAGGTAACTGAATAAAAACAATAAAGTATTGCCAGAAGCTGTCATACGCGTAAATCGTGCTCGAGAAAACATATTGAAAATAAACATAAAACTAGGAATGACACTTTGACATTTCGAATAATATGAGAGCGGCTTAACCCCAAAAACAACAAAATATATTCGAGTTCATGAACCACTGCGATTTTCAGCAAGATAGAAATAAAAAGGTTGCAGCAGAGTGTTACACCATCGAAGCGATTTATTTGTCGGGTCGCGTCGCGTCACGTCGTGTCGCGTCGCTACAAATGTGATTTGCGACGTTGCGCACGCCGCCGCCGCCGCAGCCTCCGCGCAAACGTGATAAACTCGCGGCTCCCCGTACATGCAGCACCTAGCTAGATAATCTCATGCACTAGTTGTTTCCCACGAGTTCGCCGCATCCCAAGAAGCCCTTCATGTACGGAAATCAATATTTTTTGAAGGTTCTGTAAATGACTTGTTCTGAATTTTCGGTCCATAAATATTTTTGTATTAAGTATGTACCTAAGTTTTATTTATTTTATAAATGCATGTTTTCAGTGCCTACTAAGAAAAAAAATATCAAAAGCTTTTAAGTATAATTAAATTCTTATCTCCTCAGTAGTGGCACTGAGCCCGCAACTCCAATTTTCTCGTGAAATCACAATTAGTTCTTCTTATTTAGGTACTTATGTACTCTGCTTTTACTAACCCTCGTAGTCCTCTATGTGCTCCCTCATGTATGTGAATTTTCAGCCGAATATCGATAAAATGTATTTCATCGTAGTAATAAATACTCAATAAAAATCGTATAAGAATATTTAATAAAAATCAGTCTATTACAAAAAAGAACTCCGTACAAGAAAATTATTGATTCTTAAAATGCATTAATTTAGCATAAGTTTTTCGAATTAATGTTTTAGGGTCCTGATTGTTTTTGGTAAAAAACGATAAATCGAGCGTCTACATATTTACTTGTTGGGGTCCAATTTTCCCCATGGATAGTATATGTATATCCACTTCTCTTTTATTTCTGGAATCTTCAAAAATCTTCTTTCGATTACATTAAAAGTAATTTGTGGAGGCACCAGGAACAGCTGCCTCTAACGTCGCTATGGTCAGTTAATTAACTCATTAGCCAAAATAAAACATATTTTTTAATTAATGTTTTACTATTATCGATATCAATTTCATCCTTAAAGGTAACAGCCCAAATTTCATCGATATCAATACAAAGGGCAAGAAAGAGATGGACGTATTAGAATTTCTTAATGAAAGAAAGGGACTTTCCCAAAAGACATCAACGTGCGTGAGCGCGATTCACCAACCACCAATTTAAATAGACCCCTGTGGTATTTCGTAATATAATTAAATCAAAGCCTAATTTTGGTATTCATACTTGCCAATGCCATCTTTTTTGTAACTAGATGCCCTAGATTGTTTCCCGCACCATTTCATCGCGCATGTAGGCATTTTTTAAATTTTTTTACTAAATAAAATCCTCAATAATTTAGCGTGTTCGCAGGTCATAGACTTGGTCGCTACTAAAGGATCGTACTGATCGTAGACTTATTACGCGCAAAATCGCAAACGTTTGGCGAGCGTCGTCGGGGCACTGTATGCGCAGTCAAGTGGTTTTATAGTCTTTGGTTCAATCAAACGCCAGAGTGAATTCAAGTCGCGCCACAGCGTGTGACGTCACGTGCCAGTCCACACTCACTATATGCTATAAATAAAACCTTTGATTAAATTAATTATTTATCAATCTGTACATAAGACAAATTCCCCCACTGCGTCTGTCTTTTTGCTATAAACTCAAACACGAATGCATCAATCTACTAGCGTGATTCTCGAGGAATGTTTTAGTACATAATTAGTAACGTTTTTGTACTGGTAGTAATGACATCACTATGTGCAGCAGTGCTTACTGCCTCTAACATGAGAGCGTGTGTCGCTCGACTGTGACAGTGTGATCGTGTTCGATCATTATCTCCGCAAGTAACGAGATGAAGCTGTGACGTGCACACTGTGTGTTGTCTAGTTACACCAAACTGAATATTATCTCAGTAAATTACCATATCATACATTTTCTTTTAAGTCAAAGTCAAATCTTTTATTTCAGGCATTTACAAGCACTTATGAACGTCAAAGTCAAGTCATTCTGAAAATAAAACGAAACTTCATAAATCCAAAAGATTGTTGCGTGAAGATTGTTTTATTTCAGAGCAGACCCTGAAGAGCACCCGCGCGGCCTTGTGAGCTGAGTGAGCGACAGCTCGCGGCGGATAAACAAAGTAGTGGAGTATCCGCGGATGATCTCACGCGTCGCAAGTAGTGTGACGTAACCAGCCGCGCCTGACTGCGAACACGCGCTGTAACACTGTACCTACTCACACCAGTACATATTGCCGACTAACTAGTTCTGACAACTGACCGATTGCTTGTCCGCTACTCACTACTCCGTACACCTATTGAAATACATATTAATAGGTATATACAAATGGAATTAATTAATTCTTTTTATAATTTTAATTTCATTAAACTTCACCAAGAAATCAAGAACTCGAATCGTAAAAATAATCTACCAAAGAACCCACATCTGCTCGTAAAACTATATCGTTTGTAAGCCCTTCTAACTAAATAAGTGAGTTTTTCATTGGACAGTCCCCCAACGATGATTGTTCAAATTATTATGCCTTTTCACTTCGTTAGTTAAGATGTTTCACCTAGTACCTTGGCAGTTTGTTTTGACTATGACGATTTAGTACAGCCACCTAATGTTACTACTAATCATCATCAGTAAAAATATTTGTCGATTCGTGTAAGTTTTAGAGTGAATGCTCGTAGTATACAGCGGTGGTGGTGAGTCGCGCACATGAGAGCGCGCGGACGTGGCATTAGTCCACGTCTCGCGGCGACGATCAATACGCTCACATACTTTCGCGTGCATCGTTGTTTATTGACTGATCAAATACTTAAGTGTGCACTTGCACCGTCCTTTATCTCGTTCATAAGCACCGAGAATATCTATCCACATCCAAGTAATGTGATGCTTAAAACTTTGAGCGGCCAATATCTGCGAGGTTGCAATAACGTATTAAACGTGTGGTCGCGTTATTAGCGGCATGTGCGGCGGGCGTGTCGGCCGCGTGACGCGCACACGCCGCGTGGCTGCCGCGTGGCCGTCGAGTGGCCGCCGCCGCGCCGTCGGACGCAATCTACCCGCGCTATAAACATTTATTTCACTATAACATCTTATCGCTGCCGTTTCATGTTATCGGTCGGCTTTATATTAAAACTTAAGTATGTAGTGCTCTAGTTTTGTCCCCTGACATTCACCAGGCGACCATTACTTTAAATTTTGAATAAAGTTATATGTTTGGAAAATGGCTCAATCTGAATGTGCCTCTCTAAACAAAGCAACAAAGTAACAAACACATTAAAAGCCACCGCATTTTACCGTGTTCCCTAACATTCACATGTGCAAAGGTTAATAAAGAGCGCGTTACATGCATCCCATGCCGCGGCTGTTTGTCAGAACACTGCGTTACATTCAGAGCTTTTCATTTCACTGAACATACTGCTTCTTTTATTGCCGGCCGGAGGTTATTTGCTAAAAATGTTGGCGAGCTTCGAACAAACAAACTACCTCATAATGAAAATATCCCCAGAGTTACAGAGTAGCAGTAAATGAGTTACAAAGTAGATGGATATAGCGCCAGACACACAGACAGATGTGAGCGGTTAGTATGTATGAGCGAGCACACGATGCTGGCGGTGGGGCTGGCGCTGCTGCAGGCGGCGGCGTGCCTGGACGTGCGCGTGGAGGGCGACCTGGCGCTGGAGCTGCACCTCGCCAACGAGAGCCGGGGCCGCCCGCGCTGGTTCCGCGTCGGCTGGGAGGCGCCCGCCAGCCAGGCGCACGACCTGGCGCTCAAGCTGCTGCAGACCAACCTCAACATGACCGCGGCGCCGGAGGTCGAGTGCCTCTACCAGTACCCCGAGAAGGAACAAGTCAACGCGCTGCTCAGCAACATGATGAACGAGCTCACTAAGGCAAGCCATTCTTTGCATCACCCAGTAATACATTTCAGAAGCGTATTCTTCGATTAAATCAAACTATAGAATGTCGTATATTCAATTCAATTCAATCCAATTCTTTATTTGCGTTCCATATGTAATACAGGTGTTATTTTTATAAAGTTTAAACAATATATTATGCTACGTTCACACGCGCGCCGCGCAGCCCGGCGGGCTGCCTGGCGTGCTGCGCGGCGTGCAGCCCGTCGCGGGCAGGCGGACATTCAAGCTGTTCACACGCGCTCCGTCGTGTCAGTCAGTGCAAGAATGGCGAGCAGCGAGGATCTCGGTGTTGTTGCTGTCATAGCCTTTGGCTTAACTTATTTTTATTGGAAAAAGAATCAAAATGATGAACGACGTTAACCATTCCGCCATGTTGTAATCTCCGATCGTAGCGACTTTCTTAGAACGTTTAATCGTCACGAAAGCGCAGGAGAGACTGACTGCCCGCGCGCGTGTAAACAGTCGCCGGGCGCCCGCACATTCATCCTTTGAACTTTGCCAAAAAACCGACACTCGACCGATTCGCGGCATTCACGGGCACGGGCGCGTTCACGGGCTCGGGCGTACCGTTTACACGCTCGTAAACGTGACTGTGCCCGTTGAATGTCGATTTGAACGCGCGCGTGTGAACGTACCATTAGAAACAACATGGACCCGGTAGGGCACAGCATAAAGAGGTAGGAGAGGTTTGCAGTACTTATCATTATTACCTAGTTTAGTTTTATTAAATCAGTATAAAGTCAGCACGGGAAGTAAATACGAGCTATTTTATCGATACCTACACAAGAAATAAACCCAATACTTACTTTGGCACTGGTAACTTTCAATTTAAAATACTTGTTAGTAAAATTGTGAGTGGAACAGTTCCGCGCAGAGATTTATCTTTCAGTAGCTAGCGAGTTTATCTGCAGTATAATCTAGATTTATCCAGCGAACCAATCACGGTTTGTTTGAACATTACGTTGATTGATACTGGTCGGGATTAGTTTGCTCATATTTTGAACCAACATCCTGAACCAAGTGGAATGTTGTAAAATTAATTTAATCGATTGCTGAGCGAAGACTTCGAGTGAATGCCGTGATATTGATGCTGTGGCGTTCTTAGATGTAATAAATATAGGTGGTGGGTAGTTTAATCTTTTAGGTCAATAAACCAGTCTGTCGCTAATCGCTGCCTTTCATTGACGCTCCATTGGCGACGAGCTAATTTGGAATCCTATTACGCGTGTTACTAGTGATTTTAGGACTACAAAAATGCCGATTGGAAAAATTGAACCATTTAACTTAAATTCCAAACAGTGGCCCGCGTATATACGTCGAGTCAACCAATACATAAAACTAAATGAAGTTGAAGATGATCTGAAGGTGTCCTTGTTAATTACGGTAGTGGGCGAAGAAACGTACGCGTTGATGTGTGATTTGTGTTCACCTGATTTCCCGGAGACGAAAAAGTATGATGAGTTAGTGGAATTAGTCAAAGGACATTTCGAACCACAACGCTCAGAAATTGCCGAACGCCATATTTTTAGATTGCGGCGACAACGTGTTGGTGAATCACTCACAGAGTATCTTCAAGCTTTAAAACATCTAGCGTCTACATGTAACTTTGGCAAGTGTCAGTCATGTTCAACGTTACAAGAGAATCTACGTGATCAATTTGTGTCGGGACTATCTAATGACGTGATGCGTTCGAGGATCTTTGCGGAGAAGAAAATTGAATATAAGGAAGCGGTGGAGCTAGCTTTGGCGCTAGAGGCTGCAGAGAAACATGCGGAAGTGAGTGGCACCACGGCAGCGACGGCAGGGACGGACTCATCGGGGACAGCGAGCGGGGAGGCGGGCGAGGGCCTGCACTACGCGCGCGGCGGCCAAGGGGGCTCGCGCGGGCGCGGTCGTCCGCCACGAGGTCCTGGCGCAGGCACAGGCAGCACGGGTGCGAACACCAGCAGCGCAGGGGCAGGTGGGAACGGCGCGGAAGCCTCGGGCTCGCGCGCGCGGACCTGCTGGCGCTGTGGCAAGGCGCACATGGCTGATAGGTGCAGATTCAAAAATTACAATTGTGATGTGTGTGGCAAACGCGGGCATCTTAAAGTGATGTGCAAGCTAGTGAGTGATCAAAGTGGCCGACAAAATTATCTCAGTGAGGAGTCGGATGATGGTATGTTCAATATAGAAGTGGCGGCTCAAGGTAACAGACCATATTTTATTAAACTATCGGTGGACAATACGAATGTCGAATTTGAAATTGACACGGGTAGTCGTATCTCGGCTATCAGTGAAGAAATGTATCAACGTATGTTTTCACATAAAGAAATCACTTCAGATAATTTAATATTACGTTGTTATTCAGGTTCACGGATTGAATCATTAGGCTACATTGAAGTTAATGTTAATTTAGGTCTAGTAAGTGCTAAAGGTTTGCGTCTTTATGTTATCAGAAAGGGGGCACGCCCGTTATTGGGACGGGAATGGATGCGTACTTTAAAAATAACACAAATTACACTTAATGAGGTTATTGATGATGATATTATAAATAAATTGCGTAATGAGTTCCCCGAAGTATTTTGTGACAAGCTAGGTACTTGCAAGCAGCCCATTCGACTACAGCTGTCTGATAACGAACCGGTTTATGTTAGAGCGCGGCCGGTGCCACTGGCGCTTCGCACACGAGTTGAAAGAGAATTAGAACGTTTAGAGGCGGATGGTTCCGTATATCGCGTAGATTATTCTGATTATGGGACTCCTATCGTACCGGTGGTTAAAGAAAATGGCGAAATTCGTATTTGTGGAGACTACAAAATCACAATTAACCCAAAACTAAAAAGAGATTATTACCCTTTGCCACGTATAGAAGAATTGTTTGCAACCCTAAGTGGGGGGGAAAAGTTTACTAAGATTGATTTGAAACATGCGTACGAGCAGTGCCTCTTATCAGAGGATTCACAAGTATATACCGCCATAACCACACATATGGGAACTTATGTATACAGACGTACCCCATATGGGTTGTCGTGCATTCCAGAGAAATTTCAGAAAATAATGGAAGAAACTCTGCGCGGAGTGCCAGGGTGCGTGGTATTTTTAGACGACATCTGTGTAACGGGATCTAATAAGCTAGAACATATTAAGAATCTGAGAGCTGTACTCGAAAGGTTGCGTAATATGGGACTCACTGTAAAGTTAAGTAAATGCCGGTTTCTACAGGATGAGGTTAAGTATTTGGGCTTTATTATAAATAAGGAGGGTTTGCGGCCGGATCCACAAAAACTCGAGGCTATTTCTAACGTGCCAAAACCGGAGAATGTATCGCAACTTAAAAGTTTTTTGGGAATGTTAAATTATTATGGTCGTTTCATTCCCCGGTTGAGCACATTACTACAACCCTTACATAATTTATTAAAAAAAGATGTTAGCTGGAAATGGGACTCTGGTTGTGATAATGCTTTCAGTGAGGCCAAGCGATCGCTCTTGAGTGAGAGGGTATTAGCACACTATGAGGAGGGGCGCGACTTGGTGCTGTCGGTAGACAGTAGCGCGTATGGACTGGGTGCCGTGCTGGCGCACCGCTACGCAGATGGCAGCGAACGGCCAGTCAGCTGTGTTTCGCGAACACTCAATGCATCCGAGCGCAATTATAGCCAACTTGATAAAGAGGCTTTGGCTATCTTATTTGGTGTAACAAAACATCACCAATATTTATTTGGGAGGCGATTTACACTGCGCACTGACCACCAACCGCTTACGCATATTTTTGGGGAAAAGGGCGGCATCCCACAGACGGCTGCTAGTCGTTTACAAAGATGGGCAGCACGTCTGGCTGCGTATGATTTTCGTATTGAATTCGTTCGATCAGCGGACAACGGTCCGGCTGATGCTTTGTCGCGACTACCGTTATCTCAGGAGGGTCGCTTCGCTGACACTATAGAATACTTATATTTAGTGGAGGATTCACTGCCTGTTAATTGTGCCGATGTTGCTAAAGAGACGGAACGCGATAAGTTATTATGTAAGATTAAAGGTTATGTGCTTTTTGGTTGGCCATCGGTACCGAGCTGTGAGGCGGAAAAGCCGTATTTTTCTAGGAAACAGGATTTAGTAGTTAATCAGGGTTGTATAATTTATAAATATAGAATTGTAGTACCGTACGTCTTACAAAAAAAAATATTACAAGAAATCCATGAAGGCCATCTAGGCATAAACAAAATGAAAAGCTTGTCACGGAATTATATTTATTGGGCTAGTTTGGATAGTGATATAGAGGAGGTGTGTAGGTCGTGCACGGCGTGTCGTATGGTGCGAGACGCGCCACCGCGTGCGCAGCTTCACCCGTGGGAGTTTCCATTGCACCCGTGGCAGCGTGTACACGCGGACTTTGGTGATTGTGGTGGAGTGCGGTATTTGATAATAGTAGACGCGCATTCCAAATGGATTGAGGCTGTTCCAATGCGTAGTACGAATGCACTATCTACCATTCAAGTCTTTAGAAGTATTTTTGCACGGTTCGGTTTGCCAGCACAGCTCGTGACTGACAATGGACCACCTTTCTCGTCTCAAGAATTTAAACAATATTGTGAAAATAATTGTATCAAACACACAACTTCGGCTCCGTATAGACCCCAGGGAAACGGCGCGGCCGAAAACGCGGTTAAAACTGTAAAAAAAGCTATAAAACGAGCACTATATGAAAACGAAGACGTCAACGCCGCGCTGTCAAAATTTCTTTTCCAATATAGGAATTGCGAGCACGCCACAACGGGAGTGTCTCCGGCAGTGGCATTACAAGGCCGGAGGCTGCGTAGTCGGCTGGACGTACTACGACCGGATGTCGCGGCCGTGGTGCGCGCCAAGCAGGAACGGCAGGTGGCACGTAATGCCGGTACTGACAGACATTTTAAGGTTGGCGATGCAGTGCTAGCTCGCAATTATTCAGCAAGGGGGGAAAAGTGGACGGAAGCAACTGTAGTTAAAAAGACGGGTCCGGTATCATATACAGTAGATATTGGTAAGGGTTTAGAATGGCGTCGTCACGCCGACCAGATAATTAGTAAAAATAGATACTCATTATCGCGAATGAGTCTATCGGGCGTAGAACAGAAACCGCATCCCCAGCAAGTAGTAGAGATGGGAGCCGAAGGTGAGGTGTTTGAAGACGCATCCAGCGGTGACGGTGAAGCGGGGGAGGCACCGGTTGTAACGGGACAGGAACCCACCCCGCAGACGCAGTCACCGCCCGGGGCCGCGCCGGTGTCGCCTGAGCCTAACTTAGCGCCAACCCCGGCACCGCCTGGTGCGTCTGCTCGAGCAGTGCGAGCGTACCACAGAGCCAAACGAAGTGGCCGGTCATTGTTAAATTAATTAAGTTACTTGGTTTGAAAATCTATTACTTATGTATTCGAAAACTTAGTGAGGGAGAAGTGTGGCGTTCTTAGATGTAATAAATATAGGTGGTGGGTAGTTTAATCTTTTAGGTCAATAAACCAGTCTGTCGCTAATCGCTGCCTTTCATTGACGCTCCAGATGCCTGCATAATACTATGTTAAAACTTTGTTTTAAGTTCTTTCGCAAGCATGGTGATTGACGCTTAATCCTTCTCTGTGTCAGAAGTATGCTTGCGCCCAGCAGTGTGACAATAAAAAGGCTGATGGATGATGTTGATGTTTTTAAGGTTTCTTTTTATAGGTGTTCGTACGAGCCAATGACTTTATAAACGGCGTGGAGACGCGGCGCAAGGGGGAGAGCCAGCAGGAAGAAGACAGTTCGAAGGGAGACAGCCACGAGGAAGAAGACAGTTCGAAGGGTCATTACAAGGGGGACAAGCTAAAGAAATACTCTAAAAAAGAAGTCACTCCAGATATGAAAAAAGGTGCGAAAAAGGGAGGCAAGAAAGATATTATTAAAAACGATGAGTCAAAAGAAAACGAGACGAGTGCAGTGACGCGTGCGGGGGACAGGCGGTTTAAGGTGGTCCACAAGAAGCAGAAAGAGTTTTTTGAGCTTATCTACACCAACATGACTGAAGAATACAGGTAATGCTGCTGATAGGGATTAAGGTGACATTTGTTAGATACTGTGAGTTGATGAGGGTGTTATGGCTGCAGGAAGTTCTCTGCGTGGGCGGCGGAGCGCGTGCAGCGCGCCGGGCGCGACGCGTGCGCGCACCAGGAGGAGGTGAAGCAGCTGTGGCGCGAGCTGCTGGCGCACGCGCTGCGCACGCTGGGCGCGGCGGCGCGGCGCACGGTGGCGGCGCAGCTGCGCGCGCGCCCGCACGCGCCGGGGCTGCGCGCGCGCCTCGACCAGTTCCTGGAGCACGACCTGGGCAAGGTGCGCGCCGCGCAGCTCGGCATGCTCTGCGACACCTACCAGCTCTGTTACAACGATCTGCTCTGATGTTATTACTGTTCTAATACATGTTTTTACTAGTATTTAATTAAATAATCACTTTTAAGATCCCCTCTCTCCTTTTAGCTGACCTCAAATAAAATTCGGATCCTTCAATTAATAAAAATATAGGAATCCCACTGAACATAAACATGAATACCATTTTTCTTTATAATGATCTCGAAAGCAAAACATTTACAAAAACCTTTACCCTTAATTTATAATTTAGGAGCTTTTCCATTTCCTCAACGCAAGTAGCTATACATTTTCAATAATACCAACGTTATAATAAATAATATCTAACGATATTTAATTTCTTATCTCACGAGCTGGTTAATAGCATTTTTACAGAAATTGGCGCACGTAGTAACATTTAAGCTTGTGGCACATTATAGCAGCACCGCAACAGCACGGCTGCAGCACGGCGTCGCCTCGAATTAAGACTACGGCTAGCTGCCAGCGCGCCAACCACGCGCTGTAAGCTCGCCGTCGGCGCGCCGTCCGCTCGCCGTCGGCGCGCCGTCCGCTCGCCGTCGGCGCGCCGGCCGCGAGGTGTAAACTTGCTGTCACCGCAAACTCAATATTATTTTAAGATGATTATGATTGATGTTATGATTGAACACGACGTAATGACGTTGTTTCGCTGCCGGCTCGGAGTCGGCGCGCAATTAGCACGCCGTCGGCGCGCTGTACGCATGAGGACCGCTCGCTTGCAGCACGCGGGCGGCGAGTCGAGTTGTGTGGAAGCGGCAAGCACGCTGACTGCTCGCCGTTGGCTTTTTCATATTGACATTACGAAATATATTATAATATACACGATTTAATGCTCTAAATTGAATGACAACTTAAATGCTGGTGTGGAGCCGTGCTGTTGCGGTGCCGCTATAATGTGCCATAACCTTTATTCGGCGGCAGGGCTCGGGTTCGTTTCCCGAGTAATATCATCATCATCAGCCTATCGCAGTCCACTGCTGGACATAGGCCTCTCCAAGTGCACGCCACTGAGATCGATTTTCGGCTACTCGCATCCAGCTCCTGCCAGCCGTCTTGCGCAAGTCATCACTCCACCGTGCCTGAGGACGTCCTACACTACGCTTGCCGAGGCGTGGTCTCCACTCTAGAACTCGTTTACCCCAACGGTTATCGGTTCTTCGGCTAATATGGCCAGCCCACTGCCACTTCAGCTTGCTGATTCGGTGGGCTATGTCGATGACCTTGGTTCTCTGACGGATTACCTCATTTCTGATGCGATCCCTCAGAGAAATGCCAAGCATAGCCCTTTCCATAGCCCGCTGAGCGACTTTAAACTTGTGGACCAGCCGTACCGTCAGTGTCCACGTTTCGGCTCCGTAAGTCATGACAGGTAGGACGCACTGATTGAAGACTTTCGTCTTTAGGCACTGTGGGATCGACGATGTTAGGACTCGACGTAGCTTCCCAAATGCAGCCCAACCCAACTGAATTCTCCTATTCACCTCGTCCTCAAAGTTGTTTCTACCTAACTGCAATGTCTGCCCGAGGTATACATATTTCCGAACAACTTCGAGAACGGCACCGTGTATCGCAATCGGTTCCGGTAGAACATGTTCATTGAACATGACCTTGGTTTTGTCCAAGTTCATCCGTAGGCCGATGCGTAGAGAAGATTCAGCCAGGTCGTTCAGCATTTGTTGTAGGTCCTGCAGCGTTTCTGCCATGATGACGATATCGTCAGCAAATCGCAAGTGAGAGATGTGTTCGCCATTGATGTTGATGCCACGTCCTTTCCAGTTCAGCGTCTTGAACATATCCTCCATTGCATTAGTGAACAGTTTCGGGGAAATAACATCCCCTTGTCTCACTCCTCGATGCAACGGTATGGGCCTTGTTTGCTGATTTTGTACTTGGACGGACATTGTAGCGGCTTCGTAGAGACATCTCATCACTTGGATGTATCGCCAATCTACTTGACAACGCTGCAGGGACTCCAGAACAGACCAGATTTCAACCGAGTCAAAGGCCTTCTCATAGTCCACAAATGCTAGACACAGGGGCTGATTATACTCTTCGGTCTTCTGTATAATCTGCCGCACTGTGTGGATGTGGTCTATGGTGCCGTATCCGCTCCGAAACCCAGCCTGCTCCGGTGGTTGGAATTCGTCGAGTCTTCGCGCAAGTCGGTTCGTGATCACTCTTGAGAACAGCTTATAGACGTGGCTTAGGAGGGAAATGGGTCGATAGTTCTTCAACTGGGTTTTGTCTCCCTTTTTGAAGAACAGGACGACAACACTCCTACTCCACGCCTCTGGAGTTCTCCCTTCAAACAGGACGGCATTAAAAAGCTTCTGGAGCTCCCCCAGTACGGGCTTTCCTCCTGCTTTTAATAGCTCTGTTGTAATGCCATCCTCGCCAGGGGCTTTTCCATTTTTGAGCTGTCTCAGAGCGATCTCGATTTCGCCACTGCTGACTTCTGGCAGGTCTTCGGTGAAATGGCGCGTTAATGTGGCTCTAGAATCCTCATTTCCGGGATCAGGTCGAGATGCATGCGATGCGTATAACCGGCCATAGAAATTTTCCACTTCCGAAAGGACTGCGGGCACCGAAGAAACGACTTCTCCACTTGTTGTGGTCAGCTTCGTCAAGTGGCTTCTTCCAAGAGATTGTACGAACACCTTTGACCCCCGATTCAGCTCAATTGCTCTTTCAATGTCAAGAGTATTGGAGCACCGGAGGTCACGTCGTACGTGCTTGTTGATCTCTTGGTTTAGAGCCCGCTTAGCTGACGAAGTGACAGGTGGGTTTTCACGTCGTCTCTTCATAAGCCCTAATGTCTCTTCCGAAAGTTTTGATTTCTTGCCCTTACGCTGCATGTTACAGAATCTCGAACCTTCCTCCCTGAGGATCCGAACCACATTTTCGTGGTTCTGGTTAACGTCTGTTGTGGTTTCCACGGCGGCAAATCGGTTCTCCAAATTTGACTGGAACGTTTCAGATCCTGTCATGGTTTGGAGCAGTGTTGGTCGGAGCCTGGCCTTCATCAGACGGAAACGTTCAGCCTTAAAGTTGATATTCAGAGAGCCTCGGACAAGTCGGTGATCGCTACCGGTATTAAACCTATTGATCACGGAGACGTCTCTGAATATGTGCTTCTTGTTCGTCATGATGAAGTCAATCTCATTTTTAGTCATAGTGTCGGGGCTTTGCCACGTCCACTTCCTTTGGGGCTGCTTTTTGAAAAAAGAGTTCATCAAAAAGAGCCCCTCACGTTCGAGGAAGTTGACGAGCATTTGCCCCCTATGATTCCTGCTTCCAAATCCATGGGATCCTACTGCCGATTCGCCGCAAATCTGTACTCCCACTTTAGCGTTAAAGTCCCCCATGACAACGGTGTAATGGGTCTTTGTAGTGAAGTGGAGGGCCCTTGATATGTCATCAAACATATCCTCCACTTCATCGTCTGAATGTGTCGAGGTCGGTGCGTACACTTGCACTATCTTGAGGCTATACCTGTCGGTGACCCGAGTAATAAACAGTGATGAATCGCGTGACCGGCGCCACGCGGTGGACGCTACAGAAGGTCTCGAGCGTGGTCAGTGGTCAGGCAGGGCCAGCGTCCAACTTACACAATTGCCATTCTTGTTGTGTCATCTGCGTTTTTAACACTTAGTTTCTTGTTTTTCTTTATGACAGAGATTCGTATTATGACAGAGACTCGTATTATGCCTTAGCAATATTCAGGACTGGAACAAGTTTAACTGTAGGTAATTACTGAAGCGATAGGTCCAACAGGACGACGAGCATTCTGCATGAAGTGGATCTTCTGTAAGGAGTGGCGAGTGGTCAGCGTGGGCTGCGGTCGTGGCTCGTTAGGCAAATGATTAATTTGTCGCAAGAAATAGTGGCGCATCACGGCAACTTATTGCGGCACGACTGCCACGACACGCCGCTAACGCTTTCATTATTACTACATTCTCTGGGTTTTATCTACACTAATATTATAAAAAGGAAAGATTTGATGGTGTGTTTCATATGACGTAAAATATATAACAATCTATAAGCTCACGAACGTCATTCATCTGTTTATCCGATCGACAAAGGATATGAGGCTGGTAATTCACAAATCAGTATTACATCAAAATCAAATTATGACGTGCTTGATAAAATAATAATCTTCTCATTTATTTTCAAAGTTTTAATACTTATACAATTAGTTTTAGGTACTTATTCAATTGTAAGTACTTATTAACATACAATAAAATATTAATAACAATCACTTCAACATAAAAGTTCCAACAAAAATACTTTTTATTGCATATTAATACATAATTTCGTGTTAAAATACACATAGATAGATATGTTGTAGTTATCCACTCGAGCAGTGTGAGGCTGTGCCGAGTATAGCGGGCAGCCTAGAGGCCGGTCAGGCGCAGTGACCCGCGCGCACACAGCCAGGTCACTCCGCCCCCCAGCATCACATCTAAAGTTCATGCCTACACTTATTATTAGTTACAACTTATTATTATTGAGCTGACACTCTTCTTGCATTCACTCTGGACGGTTCACTTGCTCGAGGCCTCAGGCTAGGAGTATCGCTGCAGGAAGTCATGGTGGAACCTTCGAATGCTGTCCATCATGTGCTGGAACTCGTCGCGAGGATGCAGGATCGTAGTGCGGAAGTGGAACGTCCCCGGCAGCTGACCGAACCCGGTGCCCGGGATCACGCACACACCTATAACGTTACCACTTAGTTCATAATTGCTCAAACATTTCCATTTAGTTTGGACTAAAACCACCTGTTCCGTTCAAAACGGTAAGTAATCAAAACGAGGCTAATGTAAAGTAGAACAAAGACTAATAAGATGTGAGATGGAAG
This sequence comes from Helicoverpa zea, assembly GCF_022581195.2. Taxonomy (NCBI): domain Eukaryota; kingdom Metazoa; phylum Arthropoda; class Insecta; order Lepidoptera; family Noctuidae; genus Helicoverpa; species Helicoverpa zea. Next base: position 12,777,109 of record NC_061463.1, on the reverse strand, counting down.
TACAAGGTTAACAATATGTATTGGCTATATTTATGGGACACACAGTGGGTATCGCGCAGCACCGACGCGTCCCAGGCTGCAAGGGTGAAGTAGTTGGACAAGTTGCATGTTAAGTGTGCAACTAGTGAGTCGCGACACATTACGGCTCCTCCGCGCGGGAATTAACTAGTGTCAGCCATTAGCCCCCCTCGCCTGCTGCGCTAAACGTCATGTTTTGCTTGGGGTGTCACGGGGGACTCTAAGGGATTTTAACTGTCTTCAATAGTTTGACAACTTTATAATGGAAGGAGTACCCCTTGAGGCCCTCGGGGGTCACTAGTGTCATCTATGAAATATGACTGTTATGATAATTTGGGAAATATTATGCCCTTAACAGCTATAGGTAGCTTTAGCTTATAGTTTGAGAGTTTTTAGAATCCTACCTACGTTGTATTTTAACGTAATATCATAAATAAGTACGGTAGGCACCTGTTTCCTCAAGCAGTCGCAGGCAGTAGAACTCGTCGGGAGTCATGTGCAGCTCGCGCGCCGCCGCCTGCGCCGCCTCCGGGATGCTCACACGAGGGTACGCAAACATGGAACCCTGCACCATATCAATAAATACTTTTTCATCCCACCATCTCGGAAAGAGTAGTTTTACCCTTTGATATCTGAGCGCAAAAGTCGTTTTTATCCTCTAGAGCGGCAAAGTGATTTGAATTTAGAACATCGTGTGCAATACTCCATTTGTGACAATCTTGATAAGACTTTTCAAACAAATACATATTAAACAAATAAAATACTGCTTAAAATAATTATTCAATTAATTAAGTAATTTTTATTATTGTTTTTACATAGATTTTTAACCTCGTTTCATTTTTAAACTGCGTTTTCAAATAAATGAACTTTAATACGTACTTCTATTTAATTTGATACTCATATGTGAGCGCCATTTTGTTTTTTGCATTTCCTCGATGAGGTGGGATGAAAAGTTACGTGTTGCACTCGAGTGCAAAGATTTTTCACCTTGTGCTCTTTTGATTCCCTCGCTATCGCTCAGGATTCTAATTATTGAAACACTCGCTACGCTCGTGTTTCAATTTTAGAATCCTTCGCTTGCTCGGTCATCAAAATTGAGCACGCGGTTAAAAAGCAACTTTGCACTCTTGTATAACAAATAACTATTTCATCCCACCATCTCGGAAAGAGTAGTTTTACCCTTTGATATCTGAGCGCAAAAGTCGTTTTTATCCTCTAGAGCGGCAAAGTGATTTGAATTTAGAACATCGTGTGCAATACTCCATTTGTGACAATCTTGATAAGACTTTTCAAACAAATACATATTAAATAAATAAAATACTGCTTAAAATAATTATTCAATTAATTAAGTATTTTTTATTATTGTTTTTACACAGATTTTTAACGTCGTTTCATTTTTAAAGTGAGTTTTCAAATATGTTAACTTTAATAGGTACATCTTTTTAATTTGATACTCGTATGTGCGCGCCATTTTGTTTTTTTGCATTTAGTAATTTCCTCGATGAGGTGGGATGAAAAGTTACGTGTTGCACTCGAGTGGAAAGATTTTTCACCTTGTGCTCTTTTGATTCCCTCGCTATCGCTCAGGATTCTAATTATTGAAACACTCGCTACGCTCGTGTTTCAATTTTAGAATCCTTCGCTTGCTCGGTCATCAAAATTGAGCCCGCGGTTAAAAAGCAACTTTGCACTCTTGTATAACAAATAACTATACTTAGTTTTGGTTGTTTCTGGTAATGACCAGTAGTAGTTAAGTTCAAACTCACTACCAGATCAAGAGATTCGGTCATTCATACTACTCACATCAATAGGGTTGCAAAAGTATCCGGGAATGGAGTTGAAGGTCTCGTACGCAGTGTGCGTCCTCTCGGCCAGCACCTGGCGGATGTCGCTGAGCTCCTGCGCGAACTGCGGGTAGGAGGGGTCGCCGGGCGCGGGGCGCTGCATGACGCAGTCGAGGATGCACTGGCCCAGCACGTTGGGGCACTGCATGACGGCGCGCGCCACGCGGAAGGCGGGCGCGGCGGCGGCGGCGCGCAGCTCCACGAAGCCGGCGCGCTGCCCGCACTCGGCCGCCCAGCCCTTCGAGCACGTCACGAAGCTCGCCAGCTCCATGCTGCTGTACGGCGCGCCCATCTCGTGCATCACCTGACACAACACAACCCGCTGTAGCCTCTGACGCACATCATCGACAGCCTCTTTCATTGTCTTGGCCCACTATTGGGCCAACTATTGGCCCACTATTGGGCCAAGACAATGAAACACTAATGACTTGTGACATTTATTTTATTGGCAAACAGCCTGACATTTAACTTCTTTACCATTAAACCCGGCAGTTTAGACTATTTTTCAAGGTGGATTTCTTGTATATGTAAATCGTGAAATACTCGACAATCATGTTATTACCTTTTTGAAAGAGAAGAAGGGCTTGCTGACGATGTTCTCCTGGTAGACCTCGTCCGCCAGCAGGAACAGGTTGTGTTCGTACGCGAACTTCACGATTTGTTCCATGTTTTCACGAGTAAGCACCTGGAAGGGATAAGCTCTTTCATTTATTTATTTTCAGATATAATTCAGAGATAAGTTTATGAAGAACTACTAAGTTGAACTACACGTGAATATTAGTCGTTACATAACGTAAGTCCGTCATCACGTCGACCACAAAGCAATAAATCAGAGCTATTTGTCGCGCTCGGTGTTTTCATATCCCATTTAGTGTCGCAATCATCTCGCTTTGCAATAGTTTTCAATATTTGTGATGGCGGCGGTCGATCAAATTGCGCTCGCTGCGCTCAATGGCGGCTGATTAATACATGTCACCACAAACTGCCGGCTAGCGCACATGTTCTATGAATGTCGGCTAAATATAGTTTGCACGAACATTTTTCGGTTTATCAATTGGGACGGTATTGTGCTCGTTCAATACAAATATTGGAAACATCACACGTTTGGATAATCCAATGTCGATTGCTATCTACCGCAAGACTTAGTCATTTATCAATGGCTAAGTCACGGGTCAATGTATTATGTTATTAATAAGTTGCAAGTTGCTATCTTAAACAATACTAACCCAATAAAATTAAGTAAGAAATATATCAACATTAAACCATGGATAACTACAGGTCTAATCAGGTGTATAAGACACCGAGATAGACTGCATAGTTTTCTATCAAATGCATTGCAAAGCAAAATCCAAATAATTTAGTTATTAAGATAACCTATAAAAGATACAGAAAGGACAATGGGCACTTTGTATGGGATTTGGTACCCGCTCCAACAGTAACGTATGATATATCATTAGAAAGGTATTTACATGAAGAATAATAAAAACTATGGGGCTTGCCTCAATTAGCTGTCCGATCCGAGTAACGATAAAAATTGAATCGACATAGAAACAAGTATGTCATCCATATATGCAAATTCATTAAGAGGCATATGTCGTCAGTGTAATAATTTTAAACTCAGTTATTAGACATCTTACATTGTTTGAGATACACTCTATTATAATCTAAAAGTTGTGATAGTCTATGGAGTCATACTACGGAAACACAATCGTCATCTGATTTGACAAAAGTTCAAAACATTTCTATTCATCTTTTTTAAAGAAGAAATTCATCATTATCTCAGCACCTCTTGAGGAGCAAGATTAAGTGGTAATATGTACTATGTTAACATCGTCCCCTGACTTTGCAACCTTAATTGATTGTAAATACTGAAAGACTTTCATCAAATACATAATCTAGTTCTGCGTGAACTGCAAAGGATTGCAGTCTTTTTTTATAGCAGTGGGCAGGCAAACATTTTAAGAAAGCCAAATTCCTGTTTTTTTGTTGCTTTACCAGTTTTTATTCAATACAGTTGGATTTAAGAACTACATCTACGTTGACGATTTATGATCATTACACATTCTGTTAGTCGATGTCAAGTGAAATGGACAAGAATTTGGAACTAGCCCTCATAGTAATTTTTTTTTTGCCTTGCCAAGACCTACGCAATGGTACTAGAATCAGCACTGTTGGACAGGGTACCAAAACGCCCATCGTCCTTTCTGCAATAATCTGCTGAAAAGAATAAAAATTGAATACGATAAAGCTCAAATATCTCAATACAGAAATAACACCAAACAATTGTGGAAATACGTTAAGTCAGTGACATTTACGTCGAAGCAAAATGATTGTGACACGAGCTTATTAAGTACAGACCGATCCCCATCATCATCCGTTGACAACGTAAACAGATTCTTTGCAAACATTGGTGTAAAACTTGCTGAAAACATTCAAAGACAGTGTAGTAATAGTCCTATTAATGTTATACCAACTTGTTCGCCATATATTAATAGCGGTAACTTGGTCAATGTAAACAGGTAATGGGGATCTTCCTTGATCTAGCTAAAGCATTTGACACAGTATCTACCCCACTCCTACTAAACAAATTGGAGGCTCTGGGAATAAGAGGTAAACAGTTAGAACTGTTTGAGGACTACTTACGAGATAGACGACAATGCGTGAAAATAGGTGATGTTATTAGTTCCGAAGTGCTATTGCCACAATACGGGATACCGCAAGGCAGTGTGCTCGGAGGAACTCTATTTGCTAGTATACATAATAGTTATTTGTTATACAAGAGTGCAAAGTTGCTTTTTAACCGCGAGCTCAATTTTGATGACCGAGCAAGCGAAGGATTCTAAAATTGAAACACGAGCGTAGCGAGTGTTTCAATAATTAGAATCCTGAGCGATAGCGAGGGAATCAAAAGAGCACAAGGTGAAAAATCTTTGCACTCGAGTGCAACACGTAACTTTTCATCCCACCTCATCGAGGAAATTACTAAATGCAAAAAAACAAAATGGCGCGCACATACGAGTATCAAATTAAAAAGATGTACCTATTAAAGTTAACATATTTGAAAACTCACTTTAAAAATGAAACGACGTTAAAAATCTGTGTAAAAACAATAATAAAAAATACTTAATTCATTGAATAATTATTTTAAGCAGTATTTTATTTATTTAATATGTATTTGTTTGAAAAGTCTTATCAAGATTGTCACAAATGGAGTATTGCACACGATGTTCTAAATTCAAATCACTTTGCCGCTCTAGAGGATAAAAACGACTTTTGCGCTCAGATATCAAAGGGTAAAACTACTCTTTCCGAGATGGTGGGATGAAAATGACCTTTGTAACCTCAACCTCCAGTGTGGCACAATTGTATCCTATGCAGATGATACTGCTCTACTCTTCTCAGCAAACCTTATTACAGAAGTTCAAAATTATGCACAACATGGGTTTAGTGTAGTAAATAACTGGCTTAAAATAAATTTACTAACATTTAAATACTGATAAGACTAAATTCATAAACTTTTGTATGCGTAGGTCTCCAACATTAACAAGTGAATTTCACTTATATGCACATAAGCACAACGATTGCGTCACTGTGACTAACGCTTGCACCAGCTGTCCGGAAATTGTAAAAACTAATAATATTAAGTACTTAGGGCTTATACTGGATGAAAACCTTTCATATAAACAGCATTTTGCTGCTTTAACATCTAGAATTCGCAAGCTGATAGTCTTTAAGAAATTGCGCTATATTGCAGATCAAAAACTAATTATTCAGTTATACAAGGCTTTGTGTCAATCTATAATCCAATACTGCATCACTTCCTGGGGTGGTAATGGAAAAACATTGATACTTCCGATAGAGCGGGCGCAAAGAGCCATCCTGAAAGTTGCTACGCGCCGACCGTACCGTTTCCCTACTTTCATACTGTATGAGTCTAGTAAAGTGCTCACAGTGCGACAACTTTTTGTATTATTTACTGTATTAAAACAGCATACTGCGCTTACATATGATGCGAACCTTACTAACACTAAGAGACGGAAAGATATTGTCTGTACTTCTCACTCTACATCAAAGTTTGTGTTTACAAACCGATTCTTCGCATTTTTAGGTCCATATTTGTATAATAAAATAAACAAAGTAGTACCTATATACGACCTGAATTATGCCAGAGCAAAACTGCGGACGTCGCAGTATTTACAATCACTGAATTACGACGAAACCGAGGAGTTGCTGACTGTGATCAAATAGACATACTTAGGTATAATTGGGTAGTACGTAGTAATAATGTTAAGTTTTAATTTATTCCTAAATTAAGTATAAATAAAACATTTTTATGTAGAAATAATGTGTTAGATATATAGAAGTATATAAAATAAATATTGTATAAATAAAAAGTCGTGGTGGCCTAGTGGGTAAAGTACCAACCTCTCGAGTATGAGGGCGCGGGTTCGATCCCAGGTCAGGCAAGTACCAATGCAACTTTTCTAAGTTTGTATGTACTTTCTAAGTATATCTTTGACACCATTGGCTGTGTTTCGGATGGCACGTTAAACTGTAGGTCCCGGCCGTCATTGAACATCTTTGGCAGTCGTTACGGGTAGTCAGAAGCCAGTAAGTCTGAAACCATTCTAACCAAGGGGTATCGGGTTGCCCGGGTAACTGGGTTGAGGAGGTCAGATAGGCAGTCGCTTCTTGTAAAGCACTGATACTCAGCTGAATCCGGTTAGACTGGAAGCCGACCCCAACATGATTGGGAAAAGGCTCGGAGGATGATGATAAAATAAAGATGAATCATAGCATGACAGTAACTAAAAGTGACCGCAACGCCTGTGGTACAGATTCATTTCTATACAGGCACCGAAATGTTATTGACCTAGAATAATTAAATTGTAAGACCTAATTAAGATATTATGTACAAACATAAATAAATAAATTTTGATTTGATTTGATTTGATTTGATTTAGATAGGAATTTCATTCCTTACTGCGATTGTTTTTGAAATATTGGAAACGCATTTTTTCCCTTCTCTTGCAAACTTCTAATAACGAAGATAGTTAAAACTACCATAAAATGCATTTCATTTGCAGTCACCAGTCCGTTCTCGATCCTTAGCACGTTACATACCTACCTATCAAGTACTTTTTTTGCTAATTTAAATGACGGAGAAATTCGTATTTCTATGAACGCATGAATAAAGTGACCTGTCCGGTGGGGTTCCCGGGGTTGATGACGACGAGCGCGCGCACGGCGCAGTCCTGGCTGGCGCTACTCCAGCATCGCTGCAGCTCCTCCACGTCCAGCGCCCACTGCTGCTCCTCGGCCAGGAAGTATTCCGCCTGGCGCAGCCCCAGCTCCGCCAGCGTGCCCGAGAACAGCGGGTACTGTGGGATCGGGATCATCACCGCTGCCGAACACAACATTAAACACCATAACATCCTTACCTAGGTACGTGAAGTACTTGGCGGTCAACCGCAAGAAATAGCTTGTAAACATATAGAAACAATGCATTACCTACGGTTGTATAATGAAAGATGGATTTTATGAAATGGATAAATATTATTATTATAAATAACGTAACAATTTAATGCAAAATGATATGAATAAAGTATGGATATAAATAAACCCAACTGCAATTGGCTACAAAATGGCACAGCAGCCATCGCGCTGCGGTCACACGGAGCGGCACATCTGTTCACGAATACTAATTTTAAAATAGATTGCTTTTGTTATACCGCATTCAGAATTATAACCCTAAACCTCTTAACCCTCGGCTGGCCGCGCGAGGGCTCACACTCACAAGTGTCGCCACACGAACACACCCACGGAACCATTTGTGAAGAAAGTCACGTTTACTGTAATTAAGTTTCGGGACTCACGTTCGCGTCTATTTATCTTTGTATTGAAGTAAGAATGACTGAACGATTCTTGAAGCATAATAACGACCTAATTTACTTTAGTAATAGCACCAGTTATAAGCACAAGTGACTCATCGGATATGCGACCACAATACCTTAAAATAATAATGGCCTCCTAGCCGATTCACCTACCGCTTTAAGAATATAAGACAGCTACGCAGGATATATTATAGAGCACAAACATTTGCTCAGATACTGGTGCACTTTACATTCCTTCACTCGCATTTCCCGATCGGATGGCAATCCAACACCGGAGTGAGATCAGGTGTAGCACCAATATCTTCATGCTCTCCAAAGCTCTCTGTACTTCGGGCTGCTTTGTTAAAGTTTCTAAAACCCTCAAAATGTACCTCGACCCGGAAATCGAATCCGAGACCTCGTGCACAACAGCCAAGTTACGCGCGAAGCTGAGCAACGAGACAGATTGTCGCTGTTCCGTAAGATGCACCAACAAATCAGATTCCCAACTCGAACAAGCAGTGTGAGTGTTTCATCACTGTCAGCTATTTTCTTGCAGTTACCTGGCGGTTTCCCGTCGACGTCCTGCACGAACATGGTGAGCACGGCCTTGATGACGTCCGAGGCGCCGGAGCCGAGGTAGATGTCGTCTGCGCAGGCGCGCACGCCGTCCCGCGCGCTCAGGAACTGCGCCACGCGCGCGCGCACCACCTGCAGCCCCGCCGACGGAGAGTACGCGCCCACCGAGCTCTTGCTGACGGTCATATCATGAGAAAATTAAGTTCTTCATTCTTACCATCTGTACTTAGCTGTGTCCCAAACATTCATTTGCATCTTAAAGGAACTAATTAATTCAGATCTGAGCTCAGATTGAAATCTACCTTTTATACTGGCAACTGCCCTAAGAGTCACAGCCAATCGTAATAGTCACAGCGTCAAAGTGTCAGAGACAGATAGAGAGCTGCTGTCGTACTTTTACAAATAGCTCGGATGAAACTGTGGGACTGTGTAGGAATCACTGTCAGCATCCGTTCCATTTATCGTGCTTGTAAAGATATCCAGCGAACGTTTATTAGAGGCGCCGACACCATGACGTCACGCACAGGTGACGAAGGTTCAATAAACGTCCGCTTAATAAACTGCCAGGCGACTGACCACTCGCTAATAATACTCAGCTAATTTACACAAGAATGACGTTGTGTTCCATTAAGCCAGACCTAACTGTCGCCCTAATTAAGTATTCGCTGGTATAGGCACACGCCTTAAATGCTTCCGATCACTCCTACTTAAAAAATTCTGACCACTATTATGATCTCCCTATTACGCTTCAGTAAAATTTTCACAGTATTATACACACAGACTAACATAATCCTATAATCTACCGAGGAGCGCAGTAGCGGTAACCCCCACTCTAATTATATAAGTAACTCGTAAAAGGCAGACGACACGGCCGATTAATTTTCCCAAACAGAGAGTACACGGTAACATAGATTAAGGGCATTAAAAACGAGTGAGGGCGACGCCGACGCAGCGCACACATTCCATTTGCTATAATCCGACCTGAAACAATAAATATGATTGCGCCGCCCGTACGTGCCTGTTATTTGAGCATTCATATCAGTTGGATTTGAAACGCTAATGCGCTGCCTGCCATAAACGTCGGAGCGAATCAATCTAAATCGAATATGGATGTCAATCAATCAATCATCGGAATCAATCAGTGCAGGTAGCTGTGTGTCTGCGTGTCGCGTGACGAGCAGGTGCTTCGGCTAATGACGTGTGTTGTGTAATTAGGAACTCATTAGGGAAGAATGGCGCGTGCCGCTGTACTCGTGTTCACTCGAGATTTATTCCCACGAGCTTGATTTATTTGTAGCGAACAGTCACGTGGCAAGGATTGTTATGAAACCTCTCAGGAAACCTTTTCAGAAATAAATGCGATTCATACAAGACGAGGTAAAGTAATAATGTTTCACATAACAGTCTCAGGAATACGACAGCACATTAAGAGCCTTCCGAGAATAAAGCTCGCTCTCAAAGAATGGAATGTGTCGTGTTCATTAGTACTCCGCTTCAGAGTGAAGTAATTAAACAAACTTCAGCGTATTGAACAGGTTTAATGTTATTTTGTACTTTATTGGCCTTACTACAAAAACTTTAACCACTGTTTTACACTTGTCAAAAAAAAATGTGGCTCCAAAATGAACCATATTTATGTCAACGTCATAATTTGTCATTTTTTAGGCAAGTCTTAAACTGACGTTAAAAAGTTTTTGTGGTAAGACGGTATGCGTCTAACTCGAGCTCGTCTCGTGCGGAGTCTACGACTTCGAATACTATACTATCTACTAAACTTATAGAAATGTCAGTTAAAATCAGTTTGTAGAAAAATAGCATCTAGCTACTACGAACCACGATAAGCGATAAGCCACGAAATGTGGCTTATCTAGTCTAGAATAAAGTAGTAATAGTTAAAAGGAAAAAATTAAACCGTCACGATACAATTTTGGTTTTTTGATAGATTTTAGTCTAGAGTAGGGGTCTTTCCTCTGAAACCTTGTTGAATATTTCGTATTTGGTTAGGTATACTCACGTGCAGTCATCGAGTATCTCCTGCGCCCGCTGGCGCACGTCATCGGGCACGGCGGCAGAGCTCGCCAGCGCCGGGCACGCCGCCAGCGCCTGCACCTGCACACACATGCCGTCACTCACACCGCACTCTGCCGAGGGATCACTTCGCTTACCCTTATGGCGAGTACATCAAATTCAAACATAAACAAAAGCATTATTCTCTTCCTAAAAGTAAATACATGATTCATCACTTTAATATATCCCAAAGTATATGAGAAGACGTATTGAATGAATTGATCATCGTTCCGCATAAAGCCGGGCACTTTCCGACGCCTTTTAGTTGAACAAAAATCCGTATCTCATTCGGATTCCATTTGTGTATAAACCGGCTCCCATATCCTCTATGCTAATACAATCATTAAACCCGAATTCCGATCCCATCGCATTTACATACAGAACCTTTTCCATTCCCTATAAGAATGCGTTGAGTCGTGAGCACTCACTCGGCGTGTATGTGTGGCGCCCGCTACACCCACGTGTGCTCATTAAACAATCTCTGCTCAATACACTGCGGCCCTTCAAACCAATTAACTGGTAATAAGCGAGCCCTGCGTGACCGCCACGCGTGGGCGGCGCGTGGGGGACACGCCGGCCCTACAGCCCACGCTACATACTGATGAAACTTATTGACGGCTGATCGACTGCTTTCGAAACATAACGGATATGGTGTCGACATTGAGGAACTTATGAAACTCACAAGTTAAAGATAGCCACAAAGGGAATCAGTAGTGGATACATCGACTGAATGAGCTTTTGATTTCTACATATGAATGTCTGTACTGAAAATCGAATTGTTCATAATGATGTAAATGTCAAAATATGAAGTATGTCTTTGTATAGGTACCTGTCGGATGAAGGTGATGGGCTTCTGTCCGAGCGCGTGGCAGTCTCCGATGTTGGCGCGCACCACGCGCTCGAACGGCTTCGGCACTCCCTGACAACAATATTACATATTAACATATAGGTGTATTCCTATGCAATGTTATGCCTTAGCCTAACACGCTTTTGGTTGATAAATCTGCCTCCATTATTAAGATTAGAACATAAACTTTATTCAAGTCCAAACTCTGGTAAGTGGGACGTTGTGAACCGCGATAACTGATAGCACCAGTTATTTACATTGACAGAGCTGCTGTAAAAGTACGACGAATATAAATGAGAGTAAAGATCGCCCCTCGGCGGAGTCCCGCGGGGGCCGTCCACGACAACTCACGAATTATACCGATGGGAGTCGATTTAATATGGCGGCAATTACTCTCAGAGACAATCGCTCGGCTGCGATAAGTTGGGAAGGTTTGCGACACAAGTTGGAGAATATACGTGATTACGTCGCACCCCAGATCGCGCCATCGATCCCGGCCCGGGCACGTGTTACCCAACTAATATAACCTGAAACCGGCCATACGTTGCTCAGTAATAGCCATCTGTGTAAATCATATAACATTGAATTATAACGAACATTATAGATAAACATCGCACATCAACTATTCATTTTCTTCACAAGATAATCAGTAGTTGTCATCGATAATGATCAACTTCTTTGAATGTTGCATCTATGTGGCTATTTTTTAATGATATATTTTCTACATGACATGGATAGTAAAAATAAATAACACCAATTTTTCCTGGTGAAGCAAATACCTGGAGGTAGAATAAACAAAATAACGTTTGTCGATGTTTCCTATACAGACAATAAATAAGCCGGGGATCTCGTAACACGGCTATAAAACGAAATAAAGAAAATAAAACGTTTCGGTCCTTGGATCCCACTTCATACATGAGTAAAGCGTTGCCGGGTGACTGCCGTGTTTACGTGAAATCTGTGCCATCATAGTTCAGTAGTAGAGGCAGCAGTAAAAGTGACATCACACGCGCACACGCCAGATAGCGTGGGGTTGAGCTACACCACACACTTGTGTCCTGTGATTAGTGACCGCTGCGTCAATGGAGATAAACCTGAGGTCAATGCAACTGCAGATTGCGTCGTGTTTGTCTAAACGTGCGCAGATACAAATACTAATGTATACAATAGTTGAGGGTGAAGACTCACCGCGTGCTACAGCTGTCTGCTCCTAGTAAGAGGCAGGCTGTCGACATTACCGCTTAATTGTCTATAGTCTACACAATGGACATAGTGGGGGTCACAGAGCTTTCAAGCCTCTAAATAATTTTTAATCATGTCTTCGTCTCTTATATGTATAAAATATAAATTAATTAGCTTTGGTAGAAAAAAAACATCAAAATATTTTTGAAACGACTCAATACGAAATATCATTTTGTCAACCTCTAGTTAATATTTTGTACAAGTAAGATATATTCATTAGTACTCGTGATCACCGACATGTTCCGCGGGTACAATTATGCTTAATTTGGGTCGTTTTTATCACGTTCGTCATTAGCATTTCCTTACGACGTGATTATGATGATGTAGTAAACAATGACATTGCAATAAAAGCGAGTGGTTCAGCATTCGCAGAAACATGCGATTATTGAGGAGAGATAGGAAAGTGCGTGGTAAGCGCGACGTGCGTCCTTTACATATGTAGATGTACCGGCGCGGTGCTATATGTTATCTGCGGCGCCGCGGCGTCTGGCGCACGCGACGCTCACTTGACCGATCATGTGCCAAGTGTCCTCACAGGGAAAAACTTATGGAAATAAGCTAAACTTTCACGAAATAACGTCTCATTCTGTTATTTTTATTTTATCGTCAACGTTATCATTACCTACAGTTAAATTGGAAAAGCGAATTCAGAAAAATACAGATAGATATACTCAAGTTCTAAGTATAAAAACTGAAGTCTTATACAGGTAAAATACATTAGCCTACATACATACGGAATACCGATAATGGTCACAATTTAGCTATGTTTAACATTTTGGTGGAGAAATATCTTATTACAGAAGTTGTTCTTGCAAAGAAGGAAATATCGGCCGCAAGATAGTTCGCAGCATCCGTCTGGCTGCAATAAAAAGTTATCGTTGGGCGAAGGGGAGATGTGTCGGCGCGCGCCAAACGACGGGAGTAACGAACTGAACTGGACAGCTGCCCAATACTGCCCGGCATTAGTAGTGGCCAGTGTCCGTCGCCTCGTCCAGCGAAACGAGCAGCTCACTCGACCGTTACCGATGTACACCTGAACCTGAGCACTAACCCCTGAAACCTGCGATGTTGATAAAACCTAAGCCATTTACCACAGTGTTTTAAATATGTTTTGGTATTAAGTTAACTTGTTTCAATTTGAAATTATCTAAAGGAAAATTACATGTTACTTAAATGCCATAGAAATTAGAATATGTGGATACCGCGGGGCGGGGACGCAGGTGCAATCCTGCTGTTCGTAAGTTTGCAGTTGATTTATCTTAAAACCTTAACAAATATTATGCCCGTATAAGGTTTTATGCAAGCCGTATATACCCTTCTACTGTTCCGCATATTAGATCCGCATTATCGAATATTCCTCAAAGCATTGAATTTTACCAATCAAGGCTTTGGCGTCAATTATGGAGATGAATGTTGTTTTTTACATAGGATTCTCTCAAACGAGCCATTTGGTTAGTGGCACAGTAAATATTCGGATGATGCAAATCGTTGCACACAAATGATCAGATAATATCCGTGTATCGCTTTGTTTACACGGTTTCAAAGCTCAACAATAATCGAGTGCGCGCCGCCCGCCGTGCCGCTGTCGGCGCGAAGCAAAAACCGCATTACGTAGCTGCCACACACAGGCTGCCCCCCCACCCCCTCCGCCTCGAGCCTCACCGCCTCCCACGCCCCCTGCACACCCTGAACTCCGGTTTTTGTGAACAGCCAGATAGGATAATGGAAATACACGGCACACAGGTGCTCGCCAGCCAACAGTTTTTGTAAGTCAGCCGCGGCTTGTCGCCGGTAATTGCTGCGCCGTGTGGAAGCTAACCAGAGCGCACTCACTGCTACTCACCACGACGCTGCTACAAGCACCAATGATATTACATATATTAAAATAAAGGAGATGCTTGTCGACCAGATAGAAGAATGTCGATGACTATTACTTACTTACCGGGTAACACACCACTTATCTACATTTAGTACGACGGCAGCTTATAAAAGTCTTGCGTTAAATGTAGAGGTTACTTCAGAATGTAAGCTACCCTCTGAATGTGAACTAAGTATGCGGCTCTGAGAATGCTAAAAAGTAGTTTTACAGCTAAAATTGCAAGCGTCGAGTTTCGTTCGTTAGTTCCGACAATTTCTTTCAGAACACATGCACTGCTAGAGTGCAGGTTCTCTTTTTGCGTTACTTTTTATTCTTTTGCAATGCTGTGAAGTCGAAACCTGGGGGAAATACTGCGCTTGTTAGAATTCCTGCATTCCAGCTGGCGCGGCCTAACTACATGCATGCTGTCTGTCCTGTCTTATATTCAGGGCGAGTTTATAACCCGACATTTAGGAGTGTTGTCATCAACTCATTCTCCTCACAATATGGAATAGCTCGCAGCAGTAGAGGTCACATGCAGCCACTCCTGCAGAACAGATCGGTCTCCGCTCGACTGATCGGATTTCAATGCTCGTTACAGAATGAAGTGCGATGATCGATGCCGTGCAATATGCAGCTACCACGTGTTCACACATATTCATGAATCCACTTGTGATTAAGTATTTCAACACAAATCATATCGCAATAATGTTATTTGTTAGGAGATATACCTAATGCTAACTCGAACTATGTCACAAAGGGTTGTTTTACGAGCTCGTTCATGTATGAGTGATGCGTTTTATTGCGTTTGGTGAACCCGCGGCTGCCCGACACATGCCCGACGCATTAGTGCTATACCGAACGACACCTGGCTAACAGGGCGACACCGTCATATGACCGAGTGACACTGGGACTTTTTGCATTTATGTGGTTTGTATCTACCAGTTATTATGATACAACCGTACCTGTCTCATTTCCCAGAATAATTGCTTTCTTTCCAAAACTACATACTTAATACAAAATGCTTGTAAATTAACCTAGAAAAGTGTTTTAAAAACATTCTACGTAACTATAGCATTCGACAAAAAAACCTATTTATCAAGTTTCATACATTTCTAGATAGCCTTGATAGCTTTCGCTTTCCTTAGAAAATAGAAAACCATTTGGAATGTTATCCCTATAAAAATAGCTGCGATATGGAGCCAATAAGTAAGAGAAATGTGTTAGGATTGAGCCCTTCGCCTGACAACACATTACTCGCCAGCCCCATGTAAATCAGCTGTAAGTACGACCAGCTTCTGCCGCGCGCTGTTTACTACTCACTTGATATACGACTTAGCTATTCACAGAAACTCTACTCCGTACAAAAAATAAAAATCCATTATTAGAGAAGAAATTACAACTGTCTTCGGACCAATCTTGAACGATATTGTCTGTAAGTACCTTCCTCAGCAATGTAAATGAAGATTTTCGCGTATTTTCATCCGATGGCGGTGTAAATGACTTTCTACAGCTAGTGACAGTGCGTCGCTTGTTGACGAGCGCCGCACAAACGGTTATTGCTAACAAATAACAGTGACGCTAGCTATAGGCTGCGCCGCGGCTCGGCTCGTGCTTGTTTTGATGTTATCCGCGAGAGGCGAGTGACGTCACGGCAGTTACGTCAAACTTATCTATTGTTTACTGTTATGTGTTTTCTTTTGTTGGTTTCCGGAATGTTCAGAGGGCTCTCTGTAACAAATGGAACCCGCAGATATAACTAAATACGCACGTATTTAGTTATTTCTGATCTCGATTTCCTTTTGTCTGAACCCTCTTCTAGTTTCTATCTTTTTCAAGTACCTAGTACTATTTCCCAATTACATTATGTAGTATAGTAATATAACAATACAATGCAAATGCAAATAATAATATAATGCAATAACAAGTACCTACCTATGTTATTGCAATTTTAATGGCTCAAAGAAATGTTCATAAAATGTGAGATTGTTGATTTCTCCGATAAGATAAAATAGTAATAAAATAACAAAATGGTACTGAAACACGTGTAGCGTTTAATTTCGCCAAGTCTTGTAAATGAAAAGTTTCAGCATGCAATGCATTAAAGAAAAGCAAGATCGGGCTGTGTATCGTGTCAGTAGGAAACCGCTTCACTTCAGCAGCAGCACTAACGACGTGTAAACTAGGCAGCCAGTGAGCTCTAATGTCTCAAAATAATAGCAGGCATTGTTCACGTGTTGTAGCGTGTTGTGTGTTGTGTGTTGTGAGCGGCGCGGGATAACATTCCCTTTTGTGTCGTTATCGCGCCGGGGCGCGCAGCGGCGGCGGCTGCACGAGCCTTCAAATGTTCTTATTGCCCAACAACGCTTTACACTTGTATGCAGTGCTCAGCAGTTCACTTGTGAAACTATTTTTTATAAAACAGTTCCTACCTACCTATTACGATTATTCAAAAATGTTTGCAAATGCTTCTTAATAAACATGACCGATTTCTTAGCTAGCTGACTCGTAGTACCTATCTAAGTGCCGACACTTTAGCGAGCAAAACCTAAATAATATCAGAGATACGAGAAGCATGACCTCAGGTCACAGTTGCATAATAACAGGAAAAAGATTACTTAAGTAAACTAAGTATTAATATTAATTTGCATTTCGAAGCATAAATAACAGATAATGAGTGGAGATCGATTACATTGCAAAGCTCTGTATGATACCTACCCACAAATGAATCAAAGAGCACAATATGAGATAGGTGAGATGAAACCATCACAGAATGGGGAAGTACAACTCGCTATAGGAGGAGCTATGTGGAGCACCCATTGTGAACAACTGTAGCCATTAGAGCCACACACACACACACACACGCCGCAGAGATACGAGCCAGTGCCGTCAACGTACTCTAATCGACCAGGTTAACCACATTTCATTAACCTTATTACTAATTACATTCTATAATGAGCTTGTTTCATTAATTAATTATCTGACTGGTGGCTTCACTAAGCAGTAACCGGGTTTTCCAAACGATCTATTTAGAACCGGGTTCTCCAAATAAAACTATTTCGAAAAATCCGTTTGACTACGTGCTTAATTGAGCGTCATAATATTCAGTCATTCATCGACTTGCCATGTTCTTAGTTTGTATCGAATTGATCAGAGGCAGGCAACATCACTAGTCCCCGCGACCCTACCCGGTAGTGCGGGTAACAAGTAACAAATAGTGCGATAAATCTCCCTTATTGCTGAACACATGCGAGACAGCCCTAGACGAAAATATGTTTTTATTGCCCACCGCCAGCCCTGACGACCAACAACAGAGCAAAAAATAATCCTACATCCCCTTCGCACGACAAGGGAAAACAGAAGGGACACTTTACATGCTGCTAGGAAGAACTATTGATCATATTCTTTAATTTCAGACGCAGAAAGCTGCCCGCTGTCATAAAACTTGATGTCAGCGGAATCTACGAATATTAGAGAAGTTGGATGAAATTTGTCGAATCTACGAGCATTGTCATGAATATTTCGTTTCGTTTGAGTCCGTAGAAGTGGTCATTCTGGGCGAGGTGGCGGCGTGGCTCACCCCTTCCGCGTTTCTCGCGGTATCATATTACATCACAGGATTCACAATGTTGCCAGTCGCGTTAATTTTGTTGTTTTTCAGCTCAAATTGCCTGTTCACTAGTATTTCACGGTGTTGCCTTGTAATCTGGGTTTTGGTTAAATAAACTAACAATTTTGGGGAGAGGTCTTCGCGGTTTCGTTTCATGAATACAGTTATCGGTTCATTTGTCGAGTCGTTTACGCTGTTTTTATCACATAATGGGTGCAATGCTAGTCAATGCTCTGGTAACGAGTGTCGCCGCGTGGCGCTATATATAGCTGTGAACTTGCGTCACACGAGCTGGTACACTAACCCTGTTGGCAGATGAATAGGTACATCAGAGTCTAGCCAACACTGTTATATTTTCTTAATTTATATTCTGTTCCTCCCCCATATCTCGCATCTTCCCTCAGCTAAGACGAAGGTCACAGCTAGTATAAACATACACCATTATACAAACAAATATGTTGTGACGAGCTGACAGCTCAATGGCAACAGTCCGAGGGCACGAGAGTATTGTGAATGTCCTTGGGAAAACTATTCTTCTAATCATTTTCTGTAGATAGGAAATATAATATTTACAGCTAAATACGCTTTACTCACTACGAAGTCAAACAATAAAATATGTTTCAGGCTCCAGCAATTGGTGAAACCTTTTTTTTGTCTATAGGTATATAATATAACGCATGGCGTTAAAGGTAATGTCTCATTTAAGGGAACTAGCGGCGTCGGGCATCGGGCAGAAAGTAACAGCTCTTTATAAGGGAATCCAATAAGAAATAAACATATATCATTGGCGGGCACACGCGCCCCCGGGACCAACCCGACACACAGATTAACCCGTAGTAACCCGTACCTGGTGTTTTTATGACGGTCCCGGCGATCACACGATATATTTTTTGTATAGCACCCAGTGCGACCTTTACTAAGGAAAGTGTTTAACTTAGTAACGCGTTTCCCGAGCATTATTGAAGGGAGTTAGTGAATGGTGACGGAGGTCTTAAAGTTTCACTGAACAGACGCGCTCGACGGTGAATCATAGATAAACTTGCGAGCGCCAGTTACGGCGGCGGCGAGCGCGAGTGGCGCAGTGGCTGTGGGTCGCGGGTTCGGTTAGTTCTCCAATGTGACTAATGATGATACAAACTGTTGATGTTAACAAGCCAAGTCGGAAACAGGGCAGGAAGATACTTATTGTTTTCATTTAGTTCGGCTACGTTAAAGGAGTACAGCCTGCGATACAGCTATGTCATGAGGCGGGGACTCGCAGGTCAGCGCTGTCGTCTCGCGCTTTCCAGCGCAGACACAGCGTTTTGAAATTTTCGCGCTAATTATGACGCTTTGTGGTTTTTATTTTGTGACTAAATGGTTTTTTTTTTTTTAATAAAGCCTTACCGCAGACTTGAGGGTCCGCGCTTTTATTTACATTTTTTTTATTTAATTATAATTTTTTGCCGTCTTGGCCTCACAAACTTATGTCTAGTCTTAAGACTATGACCATCTTACCACAAAAACTTTTAAACGTCAGTTTATGCCTTGTCTAAAAAAATGTCAAATTATGACGTTGACATATGGTTCATTTTGCAGCCAAAATTTTATTAGACAAGTGTAAAACAGGGTTTAAAGTTTTTGTAGTAAGGCCCTGTGAGTCCACCGCGTATTTACGTTTTTATTTTAATATTTATATATATATATATACAGATTTTTTTTTATTACTTCCATCATCAGCCTATCGCAGTCCACTGCTGGACATAGGCCTCTCCAAGTGCACGCCACTGAGATCGATTTTCGGCTGCTCGCATCCAGCTCCTGCCAGCCGTCTTGCGCAAGTCATCACTCCACCGTGCCTGAGGACGTCCTACACTACGTTTGCCGAGGCGTGGTCTCCACTCTAGAACTCGTTTACCCCAACGGTTATCGGTTCTTCGGCTAATATGGCCAGCCCTCTGCCACTTCAGCTTGCTGATTCGGTAGGCTATTTATTACAATTTATTACTTACACAATACTTAACACTATATTCATGGACTTTGGCAACTTAGTTAAACACGATTTTGGGACAGGAACGGATTGGGGATTGGTCTCATTTCCCGCTAGCGACTAGGGACTTTGCGAGTGCTAGTAGGGCTAACATGACAGTGGAGTCTCGATGTTGCATGGCCGTCTTGAGGTTGTATTCGACGACCGTTTTCTTTCTTATTTACTTATTTATTATTCTATCGTCCAATTTACTTATTGGGGTTTGCAATACTTATGCTAAATAAGTAGGTACAAGAAGTAATGAACCGAAACATGAGCGCAACGAGTTTTATCCGCTAATTTATTAGAAAACGGAACATATGTACGTGCACTGAACTTATCGCCAAGTTATCAACATGTTTAATTATCGCCAAGTTATCAACATGTTTAATTATCGCCAAGTTATCAACATGTTTAATTATCGCCAAGTTATCAACATGTTTAATTATCGCCAAGTTATCAACATGTTTAATTATCGCCAAGTTATCAACATGTTTAATTATCGCCAAGTTATCAACATGTTTAATGTTCTGCCTAAACTAACCTAGTACAAAAATATAAAAAAAAAAACAGGAATTGAATAAGAACTTAATTATCGCGTTTTTTTGATAAGCCTGACCTAAGACACATTTGACTGGAGTGATGAGCACGATTTAAATTAAACAATTCTTATCTATTACCTAATACTATATATGTTATGGTCCAAGTGATAAATTGGGCAGTATACATAATGCCCGGTCATTATGAAAAATGCCCAATATAAGAGTGCAATTTGATAAAAAAATATTCAAATAATCAAATTGACCGGGCACTATACATATTGCCCGTGACCTTTTGGGCAAAGTAATACAAACATATTTTCATAGCACCATCTCGTCGTTTATATCCTCTAGAGTGGCAAAGTGATTTGAATTTAGAACATCGTGTGCAATACTCCATTTGTGACAATTTTTGTAAGACTTTTCAAACACATACATATTAAACAAATAAAATACTGCTTAAAAGAATTATTAAATTAATTAAGTAATTTTTATTATTGTTTTTAAATAGATTTTTAATCTCGTTTCATTTTTAAACTGAGTTTTAAAATAAATAAACTATAACCTATACCTATTAAGGTACATCTTTTTAATTTGCCATGTATGACGTAAGTGCCATTTTCTGTTTTTGAGTTTAGAAATTAACTCGATGAGTGAAAAGTTACGTGTTGCACTCGAGTGCAAAGATTTGTCACCTTGTGCTCTTTTGATTCCCTCGCTATCGCTCAGGATTCTAATTATTGAAACTCGCTACGCTCGTGTTTCAATTTTAGAATCCTTCGCTTGCTCGGTCGTCAAAATTGAGCCCGCGATTAAAAAGCAACTTTGCACTCTTGTATAACAAATAAAGCTATTAATTTCCATTTTTTTATTGTTATTGCCATTTAACATAAAATAAAGTAAATATTAAACAACTTCAATAATCAGCCTCATGATTTTGATTAATTATGAAGGACTTCTGCCTTAAAAATCCACTAATTTTTGCATTTAAAAGTTAAAGAAAGTCATATTAAAAATATAACATCAAATATAATTAAATTTAAAACAAAAAAATTACAACTTATCTTTGTTTTATAGAAATGACTTATTATTATAAAACAAAATAAACTAAAGTTTAAGCAATCAGACTCATTATTTGGCATAATTAACATCTTTGCAGTTCGCCACACGAGCCGCACGCTGAATGGCGGTCTCTGATTGGTCAAAGCGTGTCACGCCAAGCATACTTCCCTCCCCGCCCTCGCACCGCGTAAAATATAGCTTTTTTATCAAATTGCCCAACTGTCATGTAGCAATATAATAATGCCCGTGCAATGTAATAAATAATGAAGTTAAGATAGTTATTAATCACTTGGCCCGATAAAGCTAGACATTATGCATAATGCTCGGGCATTATAAATAATGCCCGAATTAATCACATAGTCCATAACATATATATGGTATGCGAAAAGGACGAAAATTGCCTAAACAGATTGAGATAAAATAGGTAAAGGGTTTATGAAATCGTGAGAAAATTCAAGGTGGAGGATGATCTGCATCGGAAACTACCGCATGATGCCAGGGAAACAGAGCGTATTATTTAGCAACGTGCCGGAAAAATTCAAAGTATGGATTAGTTGTGCAATACAAAACCAGCATTATAGGAACTTCTCTTGCTTGCTTCGATTTCAGCACGGAATATTAGACATTATAATTTATTCACAACTGCTTGCGATTCTGTAGATATGCTTTATTAACGTTAGACCTTACTTAAAATAGCTTTTTCCTCTTTCGGTTTGCAAAACACAATATTTTTTTTATTATTTAAACATAGATGTATTAATTATTGCATTGGTAAAAAAGGAGTTAGTAAGATACTATTGCGTAGTATACATATAGGTGTAGATTGAATTATACATGAACAACAATGATATTATGAAGCCAGCCGATATCCTTCGCTAGAAACAAATCATTTGTAACTGTCATAGAAAGTGACCAATATTTTCCACAGCCTATCAATTTCATTGACCGTGACGAAGCAATTTCACGGACTTCACGTGCAATCTTACCTAAATGATAATGGCCGACCGTTACGAGCCCTTCAAACGATTTGTGATTCTAAATCATTAACATACCTAACTGTGCCTAATGTGTTTTTAGGAAATTAGTGGTGTGATAGATACAATACCTAATTAGTAATTATCACTTCATGAAGCTCTCTGCTCGTTTGATGCAGAAAGCGGGACTTCTAGGCACTGTTCGCATGGTCGGGATATTACTCTCTACGGAGCCCTGACCGCGGGTAGCTTGGACCATGTTCCCGATGCCGTTGATACACTAGGTACTTATTGAAATTAAATATTTTTCAATTTATTTTTTAACAATATTTTTTTTAAGTCGTGTTTTTTAAGTTGTATTAAAGTTTTGTTGTCGTAAGTCTTGTATGTAGGTAATAGTGTACCTACCTTCTGTATCTCCCTTTCGATCTGTATGGCCCTTTCTAGGATGGGTCCGCGCACTGCATACTTGATGTTCAGCAGGTTCTGGTTGATGTTCTCGGCAGTGAGACTGTTGTCCAGCTTCATCGTGACGCGTTGCACTAGTGTGTCGCTGCACAGTCCGGCGCACGCGCAGTCGACGCATACACAGCATGTACTGCCCAAGCGCTCACGACGACCATATAATATAACCGTACCCCCGCGCGACACTCAGTTTAATCACTATTCACAATGCCACTTAATTTCTGCTCTGAAGGATAAAATGATATGACTTAGAATCTTGTTTTCCCTCTTTCGAATAATTTGGTATTTAAAGACCATGGATCCATTTCCTAAATCGAATTAAGTATGTCCAATTTCTTGTGACGTCTCGGTGGGTAATGTGATAAAAATAACTAAATAGATAAGTACCTGAGTTTTTAGATAGATATATTGATGATTATAATAGGATTAGTTGTCATTTAATGCTAATTAGAGAACTAGCATTGGACCCGCGGTGACCTGACCGGGACGTTATGGCATATAATTAGAGAACTAGCATTGGACCCGCGGTGACCTGACCGGGACGTTATGGCATATAATTAGAGAACTAGCATTGGACCCGCGGTGACCTGACCGGGACGTTATGGCATATAATTAGAGAACTAGCATTGGACCCGCGGTGACCTGACCGGGACGTTATGACATATAATTACTTGACCGTAAGTACCATATTATTGACTTTTGAGGGTAGGTAAGCTAGATCATAACATAACATTTTTATGAACCGGTCTAAAAATACGAATTACTTCACAAATACATTATTTTGAAAAAATGATAAAGACATTTGAATAAAGAAATCGCTAATTATTGTACCTACCAGGGACTGAATAACCGAAAAAAAACCGGCCAAGTGCGAGTCGGACTCGTGCACGAAGGGTTCCGTAAATTACAGTTAAATCAACCTATCTCAAAAACTATAAGAGATACTTTGATCAAACCAAAAATCGTTGAAAGAGTTAATTAGCATGCATCACCTCTATTTTTTTTAGAATTTTATACCCCGTAGTTATAAAAATAGAGGGGGGGGGACATACTTTTTACGACTTTGAGAGCTGATATCTCAAAAACCGTTCACTTTAAGAAAAATGTTTTTTAGAAAACTTTATATCATTTTAAAAGACCTTTCCATTGATACCCCACACGGGTATGTACATCGAAAAAAAAAATTTCATCCCTCAGTTACATGTATGGGGGGCCCCACCCCCAATTCTTTTTTTTACTATTTAGTGTCATATTTTTGTAGCGGTTCATACAACACATATTTCCATCAAATTTCATCACTGTAGTACTTATAGTTTCCGAGTAAATCGGCTGTGACAGACGGACAGACGGACAGACGGACATGACGAAACTATAAGGGTTCCGTTTTTGCCATTTTGGCTACGGAACCCTAAAAATGGTTAAAACGGTAAGCGGTATGACGTCATACCTTTAAATTTCGATACCTTAAAGAAACGGTACCGGTTTATTTTGGTATCGTAATATTGCGGTATCATTATTCTTTTTAGATATTTAAATAATAAAATTGAGGTTTTCTTTGTATCCTGCCGCCCGAGAGCGACGTTGACAGCTCGCTTTCATAGATTTTTTTTGGGTACCGAAATTATTTCGGTTAAGGTACTAGTAATGTAAGGGTATATTTTTTAACGGTACCACAACCGTTATTGTCTACCTTTTTGGGTCTACCCATAAATCAAAACTGTATCGTAATTCTATACCGGTACCATACCTTTACCGTTTTCAGTCCCTGGTACCTACAGCGAGCATTCGTAATATGACGTGAACATCATATTATCGACTGCAACACCGGTAGGATTTAATGATCTGCTGATGGCATAACGCCATTGTTGGTGTATCAGCCTCCGATGTTCACCGTGAAGCGTTTCCTCCGACACGCGGGAAATTGGTAATGTTCCCGGAGTCAGGACATCCCGCCATCGCAGATAAACCTTCACGTCAACCATAAACTTGCGTCAAATTATTTTATTGAACAGCGTTGCGATACTTGAGATAACAATACATATTTGGTGCAACTTTTGGTTAAAAAACTCTGGCGTAATTTGAATGAATGGGAATGTTATTTTCTCACAATAAGGACTATTTATTTTCATGTTACAGAAATGCTTAGGCAAAGCATAGCAGTTTCTAAACGATCCAAAATATAATTGGTTTATCTTTAAACACCAGAACCTGGGGATTTTTTATTATAGCCGACATTTATAAATGAGGTTTTATGAACATTTCGCTTGCATTCTTCCAGCTCATTCGATGTGAGGCTATCCTGCGCCATCAGTCAGTCTGACAGGCGGGTTCGCGCACTTTATCAACTGCGGCTTTACTGAGGAGCCGCATTTTTAACCAAATCGCACGTGAAGCTAAACCCAGCACGAGCTCCCGCGATAAGTGCCCTCATTCCTCATTCTACGTCAATGTGAATTTTATCAATACCTCGATATTTTATTAGTGAATACCATCAATGACGTGCTTAGACACAGTGTGCACAGACACGTGACGGCCGTTTCCTACTATACTTTCTAGCTTTGGTTTTGCTTACTAGAGCTAGGAATTTGAAATAGTTTGCATGGATATCAACAGATAGATAGTATATTGGGTTTAGCTGTAAGATGTGAGTTCCCGCGTTATCAGCGAGCGAGGTGATTCCCTGATACTGTAGACTTATTATATTGTAATTGCTACTTCGCTGCGATAAACTCAACGCTCTCGGTAGGATTTTGTAATTCCCTACACTTAGGAGAGTCTTTGAACGATATTAAGATGTATGAGAGTATTGATAATAGGGATTCACCACTTTTAGGCAACAGCGATAAGGAAAACCACAAAGTTTTCCTCACTTGGTTGTATGGACCATAATTGATTATGCTGACTGCATCCACGGGGAGCCCCTCATGTTTTGGCAGACGTGACGTCACTAATTCTACAGAAATACTAGCAAAAACGAATACATACTAGACGGATAACAAAAACCACCGATAGCTCTAACTTATCTGCTAAAGTGGAACGGATTCAGTAGTTTCCGGAAGTGATCCTGCTTTGATGGGAAAGCTTTTACTTCAGTCCGGTCAAAGCTTTCTTTGTACGTACCTACAACAAGGCTTTAAGGCCAATTCTTAAATAGAATTCTTTCTAGCTATACCTGCCTGTTTATTTTAGGCCCTTCTTGTAAAGAACAAACTTCGTGATAGTCTATAAAATAACGAAGGTCGTGCAGATGCTGGCTCTTTAGCTATGAATCTGGAGCTTTTCTGACAGTATCGTGGCTGTAATTCCAGCGTAAAACGATATCACGAAAATAATACAAATACAACCGTGTGAAGTGTGTACTCCTTAATGAATTCTTCATAAAAACATGTTGCGGATTGCGGTCCCTCTTGATTCAAAGCCGTGAACAGGAATTTGTGTGTAGGTAATTCGTGCGGCGCCGAGTGCGACGGTGCCTGCTCGAGTGTCGGGGAGCGGCTATCAGACATCGAGTGCCGCCTTCTCTGAGTGCGGCCTCGTCTCAAATAACATTATTGTATGTAATTATGAGGTTAATTTTAAAGTCAAGTATAGAAAATCCAAGTACCTAGTTTAACAGCAAGCGCCTACTCAGGTAGGTACCTATCTGGAGCAAAGCTTGCGAAAGGTCTACGTCCTGTAGTGGAGAAAACAATCTTGACCTGCTTAACTATTAAAAAACGGCGGCGGTGCGGGACGTACCTACGTGCCCTCTTACCTGCAGAGCCAAGTACTTACCTACGTTACGTTATAGAATAATAATATAACCTTTACCTACTAGTCCAGTACCAGTCAGGCAATTCTCGTAATTTCAAGTACTTACCCAAGTCGTAAATCTAAATAGGGTTCTAGCTTTCTTTCTCACTTCAGGCGACTTTTATCCATTCGCTTTCTATTTCAAGGAAATAAATGTAGGTGTGGGTTAAACCCAAAATATAAATGTTTGGTGTTGAATTAGGTTCTACAAATAAATACTGACAGACATGCATAATTTTTAATAGGCAATGCCAACTGTATCCTATGAGTTTTCTCATAATACCTCTCTCGTAACTCTGCTGCAGGCACCCGAATGAAAACTATCACTGACCTAAGCGTTTGATTTGGTGTAGCGATAGATTTATTACCTTGCATGTACCTAAAAATTTAAATTCAATTCGGATATTTAACGTTCTGGGATTCACAACGCAAACAATACGATTTCAATGTTTTGTTAGTTCAACTTGGGGTACAGTCGGAATAAATCATTAACGAATCGATCAGGCTGACCTACTCGCTCCACAAGAGTTGAGAGAAACAGATTGAGTTTTGGCACGATTGCAGCCTGCTGAGAACCGAATGTTATTTTATAAAACGTACATACTGGCGCCATCTGTAGGTACGTACATGCAACGTTCATATTTCTGTCGTCCTTCATCAGGCTGCCGGTCACCGCCCCGCCTGAGGTCCTCATCCCCTGCTTTCTATACAAAGCTACCTCTGACGACTGAACTTAGATGGCATTCCTTCCTTCTGAAAGTGGTAGCGCACGGATTACAAGTAATAGCCGACAGATGGCGCCTGCACTATTACAATTATTATACAGAATATGCAAATATGTAGTAATGGCTCAGCTTGCTGTCTGTTTTTATGGGGCTTTCTGCACTACAATATACTCCCTCATGTAATCGGCGCAGTTCATCGGTTAAAAAAAAATCCGTCTGCAGGCCCGAATACCAGATTCTGAATTTCAGTCATATTGGGTGGATGTTGATGCAGCAAAAGCAAAGCCATCAATTGCGCGACTACGACAGTAAGATCTCTGGCAAATAAAATAGTTGGTTGCCCTTTGATACTACTGACTGACCATGTACTTACTGCACGATGCAAGAAAGCCACTTTCTGTTGCCATGAGGACCACAAAAACTTTAACTGTTTAAATGTTCCCTTTCAGTTAGCAGCAATGTAAAGAAGGTACAAATTAAAACTATATTGATTTTTGATACCTTTATTCGATTAATAACAACGCAATAACAATCACTTAACTACATGCAGAAACGCAATCACATTGCTTCACTCGCGCCCCTGCGCGGAATGTCACCTATTCACTGTACTTATTGCACTTTTGACGACGAATCGTTTCTAATTCATCATGAGAAACCTTAGCTATATTCAAAAGCATTTTTTTGAGGTAAAAAAATAAGTTGATCGCCATAGTGTTGGTAGGTTTCCATTTAGAATGAATTTCATAAATTGTAATGTCTTTTCAAAACATTTTATACATAGGTACATCCAGAATTAGCATATAAATATTTATAGATAAATTAATAACAAAAAAAAGGAAAAATTAAGCTTAAGTTAATATATCCGACTGAACAACAAAAGACGTTGTTACTTGATCACATATTGATTATTTAGTAGAAAAAAAAAACAAGTATAGTTGTTGATTGAAAACAATATTGTACAAGAAACGTTGCGGGACCTGTGGCTAAAGGTTAAATGCCTAAACTGATCGAAAAATGTTCGATAAGTCTCAACAATGTGCCATCGATGTAGCTGATTAATGATCAACACGTTTCCGAGTGCAAGCAACAGATTCGATCAATTTATTGTAATCTATGTCCCGCCTCGTCAATACATGCGAAGAAAAACTTCGTGAGTAAAACAACAAAAAAGATTAGATGCAAGTAAAAGCATTCGCTTAGTATAATACAAATAATAATATACAATAGTACCGCCTAGATATAATCGTTTGTGTGTAATACATAGAGTATCCAGTGCGACTAGTGGGCATGGCACGTGACGCGTCAGTCGTCCGGCGGACGCGGAGTGACGACGCTTATTCTGCAGCTAGCTAGTATGCGTACATAATTATGTAGCTAACTGTACTTATCAGTAACAAAATATTGTGTTATTCAGACATTAGAGCCTAGCCCTGCGGAGATTGGTGTCTCAATACATTCACTTACAAACAATACCAACTCTGTTCCCTACAGCGGGTGTACAAATGTAACTCGCTGTAGTGAACAGTACTACTAGCTGAACATAACGCTATGTTTGCACATACTGACTGTTTACTTAACGAGTTTGTAACTGCGATACAGGGCACAAATACTTTCGCTATACATATTTTAGTGTTATTACATAATTTAATCAGATAATTATGATAGTACATAAATATTCTGTTTATACAAGCGAGACAAATATAATCCTTACATTACGATAAGGTAATAGCTGCACTACATTACAGTCACGGCATTTAGTTAAATCGCTATTACTTACTATAATAAACCAAATTATCAGATGATAAATATACGAGATATCGAGCATTAAAAGCATAAAATATTTAATACAGAACCTATTGACGGCTTAGCTATAAATATTTTCCATACAAAGCCAGTTAAAACGATTGAATGGCATTCGTCTCATGTTGCAATGGTACTTAGCTGCATTCGATTGATTGGAAGCTAACCTTAAGTATAAAATGATTTCCCTACATCGCAGCTACAAACGAATCACAATAGGTAATACATTGAGTGCGGTGACTATCACTGCAGAGTGATAGCTGCCGCGGCGTCGTCAGGCAGCTCGGCGCAGTTACGCGTACTCCTTGGTGAACTTCTGGTGGAAGGCCTGGAAGATGTCCAGCATCTCCTGCAGCAGCTGCGGCTGCGGCAGGATGGTGGTGCGGAAGTGGTACGTGCCGGGACGCTGCCCGAACCCGGACCCCGGGACCACGCAGATACCTGCCCACATATGTTATACATTGTAGAACTAGAAGATGGATGTATGAGTAAAATAAATAGGACAGTAAAATGGTGCACAAGTGCAATCAAATAAAGACTTCTCCATATTTGGAAGTCGGTTATAAAGAGTATTAGAATATTTATAGTAAATGGATGAGTGTACCTGTCTCCTCCAGCAGTTTGAAGGCGTAGAAGACGTCGGGCAGCTGGTTGGCCGCCTTAGCCGCCTCGATGGCCTTGGGCGGCAGGTGGATGCTCGGGAACGCGTACATTGCACCCTGACATATATAATGTTATATGATTAAACTCAATCATACTGTTGGGAATGGAATCAAAACCAATAATGACATTATGACATACAAGCGAATAAGAAGAGCGTAAAAGTTTCAAAAGTGAGTGCAAACTTCTGTACGACTGTGCAACTGACCTGTACAACATTACAGGAGAAGCCCTCCATGCTGTTGAATGTGTCGACGATCATCTTGGCTCGCTTGTCCAGCGACTGCAGCACGGCAGTCTTCTCCTTCAGCCACAAGTCGTAGGAAGGCTCCCCGGACACTGGCGGACGAGCCTGAACAGATACATTGCAATTATAATTAGGTAGTGTCCATGAAAATCCTTTCACTATGTTAAAGATCATGTATCCTAAGGAAAACATGACGTATTAGTACTTGACATGACGTATTAGTACTTGACATGACGTACTTTTCAGTAGTTTTATAACTTTAATAAATAAAAGCAATCCCAGAAAGTCACAAGTGAGTACTCCTCAAAAGGAGATTTTCTTTTTGAGAATTAAAAAAATTGTTTCTAATAATGTTCTAGATGCCATTATAATTACTAACTACATGAACATTATGTAAGGTTGATAAGATAATAATATCGGTCAGCGCAATTTAGTCATCATTCAGAAAAAGAGTGAAAAAGAAAATCCTTCATTGTACAAAAGTTTTCAAAAACAAATGAGTGTACTAACGACGCAATCCACGGCAGTCTGCCCGAGCGTGGTGGGGCAGAGCATGGCGGAGATGGCCTTGTAGAGGTTGGCCTGCACGTCGGGGTCGAGGTTGCAGAGCTCCATCCAGCCGCCGCGCAGCCCGCACTCGCCCATGTAGCCCTTGCTGATGGACATGAACGACGCCAGCTCCACCGTGTTGTACGGGGCACCCATCTCCGTCATCACCTGGGAATGTCATGTCATATTGTTTTAGGTATTCTATATCGAAATCTGATAAATATATTTATTTAAAAAAATTGAGTGTATGTAGAGTAGGATTACATCCTGTATCCATGCCCCGCTTTATTATGCTAGTAAATTAAAAACTGATTCCATTAATATATAAGTGGCAAATGGCTTTGAAAAATGTTGTCTGCAAATAAACGGCAGTTTACGCCACAGCTTAAAGCGTCATTAGAATAGGTTAATGCGACTTTTAATCCGTTATCAGAAGCGGTTAAAACCGCAAGAAACAAATACATTGTGTAGTTTTAATTCCAGATTTAATCTCAATAATCTACGGTTTAAACATTATGTCATTAACGAACAGATTACATCTGAAAATGAAATACAAAAAAATAATCGGTTTGTTTCTGTTACTTTGGAATATCCATTATCACCCATAATGCACACATCTTTAAAACAAACTACAATTGAGTATCGTAAGAAGAAGTGTAAATCAAAACGCTTGTTTGAAGCAGAAGCATTATTTACGATAATCTTGATGTGAATATCGCGTGACTGAATGAGTAGATTATCGAGGATTTTCATTAGTATTTGCAAATAAAAAATCATGATATCAAAAGGTTTCAGTCAAAGCCATTTTAATGGTTTCTGAGTTTTAGTGATACAGTGGAAACATCTAGAAGTGAGTGTATGTGTGTTACCTTCTTAAATGAGAAGAACTTGCTGTCCTTGTCGTAGACGTTGTCCTGGTAGACCTCGTCCGCGAACACGAACAGGCTGTGCTTGTGCGCGAACTTGATGATGGCCTCGATGTTCGCGCGGGTCAACACCTGGGCGATACATAGCAATATTGTTACTATAGTCAATGCAACTTCATGACGAACTGGCTACTGATTATCAAGATAGGTACATTATAAATATACCGGAGCCTAAAAGAACAATGTCAGACGTCCATAGTAACTTAGGCTCAATAAAAATATTTCATGTACAGTGAAAATTCTTACAGTTTTTTGTGTAGTTTAATGTTAGAAGCTTTTCTATGTTTTCCACTTTTGCATTGAACTTCTCAAAACCAAATTATTCCAAATTATTAAAACGAAAAACCTGAACTCGATAAACAAAATAATATGTTATTTTTTTTTTGGGAAAGTTCTAGATAACAATTAAATATTTTATAAGAAGTTAGTATTTTATATTTAAATTTTTGTAGTAAAGAACTTTGTGTCCGTGAGAATTTAGTTTTAAAAGTTGATTGGGTGGGCCGAAACCTGACATTGTTCTTTCAAAGCATAGTCTAGTCTGTCATTCAAGTGACATGAAGATTTTTTGAATCCGTGGATTAGTTAATTTTCTACTCAATTCGTATCAAGTTGTCTGTAAATGGTTGCTTTTGGGATAAATGTTTGTCCATTCTTCTTTGCAAAGAAAATACACCGTAAATTGTTTTGTCTGCTTAGTAAGCTAAGGAAAGAATTGTATTCAGTTAGGACGTTGAATCAAAATAGGCTGACCTGTCCGGTTGGGTTCCCGGGGTTGATGACGACGATGGCCCGCACGGCGTGGTGGCGACTCCCCTCGCTGTAGGCGCGCTCGAGCTCGGCGACGTCGAGCGCCCAGTTGGCGTCCTCGTCGAGGTAGTAGCCCACCTGCGCCAGCCCGTACTCCGCCAGCGACGCCGAGTACAGCGGGTACTGCGGGATCGGGATCAGCACGCCTGCACGACACCGCACGTTCATATTTCAAGACAAGCTAGCCGCTCCCAGTCTAACCAGATCCAACTGATTACCACCAACAACATAGGTGTCCCGACTGTCCTGTTATCCCTTTTGGGAGCCCTAGGCATATGCAAAAAGAAGGACCCCGTAGTGTGTAAAATTACTTAAATTACAGAAACAATAAATGACGATTTAAAATTTTGGCAGGCCTCAAAAGAAGTCCTCTGAAGGGTGGACATTTGGGGGGCTGTCTTTTGTTTTGGACGTTCGAAAAGTACAGATTAATAAGCCTAATTTTAATAAACCTTTTTGAGTTTGAGTTCCATAAGCATGTACTTAGGCTCTAGACAAACGAACTGCATTTCAACTTCAATCGGACTGCACTTTTGATTTGCAGGTCTATTGCAATCGTATCAACTGAATTCAAACTACCCTTGAACTGCAATTTGCAGTTAGATTGCAGTTGAAATGCAGTCCGTCTGTCTAGAGCCTTAGGAAGCCGGTATGTATGTAAGCAGATGTAGTGTATCATCAGCAAGTGCTAGGCGCCGCGATGCCTATATCGACTGCAAGCAAGCAATACCTCCTATCTGACTCCGGGTGGATTTTAAAGGGGAACAATAAAACTTAATAAAATCCTTATTCCGAGGTAGGTATAATGAGATACTGAAAATCCAAGTTTTCTTTATTTACGCATAGTATTGATTAATAAAGTTTTTTGTTTTTATTTTGAATCTTAAGCTACCTTAAACCTTTTTGGTAGATACAAGTTTTTTGAAACAAAAATGTCAGATAGGAGGTATTGCTTGCTTGCAGTCGATATGTAGTTCTCGAATGACCGCTAAACAATTGATCGTGCTAGCTAGGCCATTGGCCATTGGCCTCATTTACGGAGACGCGGGGCGTCGCGCGTTGCGTTGAGCGGCGCGGCCCGCACTGAATTCAAATATATGGCGTTGTACGAGTGCGCTTACGGAGAAGCGATTTTAGACGCGTTTGTTTGAATTAGGGCGTTTTTTGCGGCCGAGCCCGCGGATGGCACCGACGCGTCCCACGCGGCGTTTATCGCGGCGGCGCACGCAGCGGCAATTCTCGATGAAGCTAGTTCCAATTTTGCGTCATTCATGCTGCAAGTTGCGACACGTGCGCTCCCATCAAAGATTACTATATATTAAAATATGGCTCCCATCTCTCGCCAACATAAAACTAGTGGATTTGATCAAGGAGAGCGTGCGCCGCCGCGATACTCGTCGCGTGCTTCGCTACACGCTAGAGGATTCGCCGCGGGCGCCGCGGCGGGCACCGCCACGCTTCCCGTCTCGCTTCTCTATGAACATGGTCGTATATTGCTATAAGTTTGTGTTTACGCGTGCGATGATGCGTGCCGTTTCACGCGCCGCCCCAACGTAAACAGAAAAAACGTCCAACGCGCCGCGAGACGCCACGCCACACGCGACGCGAGACGCCCCGCGTCTCCGTAAATGAGGCCTTAGTGTACTGTATCGCCCGCATTTAGATTTTCAACGGTTTACTAAGAATCGAAGTTGTGTACTTTTTAGTAGCACTTAAGTACAACTACGAGGTATATTTAGAAAATAGTAACATGTAGATACCTCACTGAACAACTGCTATTTATATAGGTACTACATTTTGTATAAAACAACAAAATTATAATATGGACTTCCATAAAGTATCGCTATTTCAACGGACATTATTTCTGTATACTCGTAAAACCAGATGCGTAAACACAATGAGAGGCAATTCGGGAGCCTCACTCATACTGAAGTCAACGTACAATGCGTTGTCTGCATTGTACCGTGGTTATCAAACAATCTACTTATCAGTCTGTAGTAATAGCACAATGTAGGTGTAATATCAGATGATAATGCAGAACAGTGACGTGTCTTCAAGGTCGCGTGCGGTTGCTAGTGATTGCAGAATGTGTGTGAACACTGCATTACCGATATTCCGCTACACGAACATCAAAATCAAGAGGGACTCTGGAGGTCGTACGCGAACATCAAAAGAATCTTGTTTACTTACGTGAGCAATAATTCAAGACCAAATATTAATAACTATAAGTAATTAAATTAAATCAATGGCACCTTATGAATTTCCTAGTGTACCACAAGGGTACATTCTGGACCCGACGTTAAAACTTTTTACTAGTACCTACAAATCATATACAAATGGCAAATACTAAAGCAGTCCTCCGTATTATTATGCATGGAGACATTGCACAGAGGTAATGAATATGAGTAATTATTTAGACCTTGAGAGTTATTAGCAAACAGTTCTAGTCGTATGTTGTACAACATATACCTAGTCGGTGTGTTAAAGTTTAATGGTACGGTACGGCACTCGGTGCCATCTGATGTAACTAAGGCAGTTAACGCAATTTTGGTCTAGAAATGATGTTGCAGTTTTAGTGTCTATTGTCACGATGAAATAAGCAGAAATGATCGTGGTTGTAGCAAAGGAATATTGAAGTTACCTGGTACCTAGCTACTACACCTATCCAGATGAAAAATAGGTACCTCGATTTCACAATATATACATATAAACACTTAAACTTACACTTAACAATATAACCGCGAGAAAATCCGTAAAAGTAGTTTTATTTAAATCTAATATTCGCGTGAATGTCAGAAATCAATATAAGTACTTAAACTTACTCTTTGTAAATAAGCATGACTTCGAAGTTGTGTTTCGTTCTTCTTACTTGAAACAATGAATTATTTTTTTCTCTTATTTTAATGAAAGAATTATGTTGTTTAGTTATCATAACATAAAAAAAAAACAAGTTTCTTATTTGTGCGAATTGGGGAACGGTAATTTACATACAAATACATGAATGTTAGCAATCTCGTTATCACAAACTAGTTTGTGCTAGCAAGGCTAGAGTTTCGCGTATGAATTAGTTGTAGACGACAATAAGTACGCACCACGCACGAACTTTATTTAGATCAGATATCATTTTTCTTATTTGTGAATGCTCCAAACAAATACTGTCTTCTGATAAATTGTGATAGCGAAAATAGATTATTTAATGATAGGATTGCAAATATTTCACCGGTGTACATTTGACATCTGTTATGATCTCTGACATTTAACTCAGTCAACATCCTGTAAAGTTAGCCGATTGCATCAGCGCGGTGTAAATAAACCATGGCAGTGCCTCCGGCGAATTCACGTAACTACACAAATAGTACGCTAAACGTTAGTGCATCGGAACCGTAAACAAACCTACTCTAACAGTTTATTTACAGTACCTTGACGTCACTACGTTACTGCACTATAATAGTGGAAAATTAATGCATAGAAATGCAGTACCCGAAAATATAGTCTTGATATAAAAATATGATAACCGTATACGACCTACGTTTCAGGTACAGGTATACATTGAGCTTTAACCTTGAGCCAGAAAGCTCATGCTTCAAGAATAACGTGGCACACTTGACGCATTGCACCAATTTCACCCGACTGCAAACATGTGGTCACACTTCCAAGAACTACCTATTAAATAATATACTACCAATGCATTAAATATCAAACTACACGTGAGCTGCCCTGAAAAAGCTTTTGCGGAAATATGTAATGGTGGCGCGAATCGATTGAAAGGTTAAAAGCAAGGCTTGGCGCTGTCGTTCCGTGGATGGGTGACCATCTTGTCTAAAGCCAGAAAGTCTGACAACCAATTTTACCAAGGGGTATCGGGTTGGCCCGGTAACTGGATTTAAGAAGTCAGGAATAGGGTAGGAGGAAGAAAAAGATAGGCTCGCTCCATATAAAACACTAATTCTCAGCAGCATCCGGTTATATCCGACTAGAAGACGACTCCAGCATAGTTAAGAAAGGGCCAAACACGTGATGTGCGGTTCATACCGGAGTCCTTGCCGCCGACCTGGTTGCAGAGCAGCTGCAGGCAGTTCTTGATGCCGTTGGAGGCGCCGCCGGTGAGCACGACGTCCTGCCAGCGCGCGCCGTGGCCGTCGCGCCGCTCGATGTACTGCGCCACGTGGCGCCGGATCAGCTCGATGCCGTGCGACATCGTGTACGACCCCACGGAGCTGCCGCTGGAATATGCGGTGGCGTCGTTAGCTCACATTATTCATCAATAATTAGGATGCTATGATACCTAACAGCAGCAGAAAGTACACTAGCATTATGAGTAAAATTTCTGTAACAGTAAACGATCTGAATGTCCTCTCTGTGTCGCCATGTTTGCAATATACTATTTTGTGGTAATGAACTCACCCGCAAGCATCGAGGATGGCCTGCGCCCTCTGCTTCACGTCGGCGGGGAATTGGTCCGTCTTGATCAGCTCGGGTTGTACCACGCAAGCCAACACCTGGGAATATCATACTAACATCAGCTATCTCGATAAATAAAACTGAAATTATACCAATGTGAACTGGCAAAGTAAATTACTAATAACTTCAAGCAACTCAGGTTTAATTAGAAAACCTAACTAACTCCCCTCAATAGCATGATAGTATAATCGGCAAACAATTACCTGATAGATGCTGCACTTTTATCAATGAAAGTAAGAACACAAGTATAGCTGTATTTACTATTCTGCAGAGACTAAAAACTGATGACAGAACCTGGTCACTGAACACTAACTATCGATAAGAAGCTAATTGCCTTTCGTTATCGCTGCGACACGAGGCTTACAATAAACAATAATAATTGCGGTCTTCAAGCCTCTGTTTGTGCAAAAGTGATCTATTGTTTAGAAACGACCCCAATTGCAAAAACCTTGTGAAAAAAAACTATTGTGTGCGATATTAGTGCTGTTATCATTACCAAACATTCCCCTGCCTGACAGCTCAGTGACAGTTGCAAACAATGGAAAACTTTATCGGCGATTACATCTCTTATCAATAGATCTCGTAATCTCGTTGCGCTCATTATCTGACATCAATTAGCGAATATGTTCTTCATTAGACTGTCCATTATCACGGCATTTAAGTTTCAGCAAGTTTTTGCAAAATTAAAAGCTGGGAAGAATATCGCGAAAGTTAAATTGTTATAATTTCCTCTTACCTGTCTGATGAAGGTGATGGGCTGCTGCCCCATAGCGTGCGCATCTCCGATGTTAGCCTTGATAACGCGCTTGAACGGCTTCTGTGCGCCCTGGAGATAAACAACACCAATTAATATGTACCACAGCCAAGCTATCGAAACTTTCCGCCAATATTCAGATGAAGTTGACGATAGTGGGCGCTGTTGTCATAAATTCTATGTAGGTACGTAAGTTCATAAGCTTGGAGTTTGTGACGCTATTGGAAATGTATCTCGGCGAGTTAGATACTAAAAACAGAGAGATACAAAATATCAGCCACTCGTTAGTACAATTTTGGCCTAAACCACGACACAGCGTGGTGCGGTCATAAACTTCCTTAGCAAATGTAAATACCATAAGATTGGATTATCACCTACTTGAGCGTCTCTTCACTCTATTGCACCAAATAAAATACTTTACGACTTGAATGTTATTTAGATTAGCCAGTATCATTAGTTTGGAACATGACGAGGCTACGAACAATGATTAACAGCATCAGACGTACGTTGGACAAGTCATTTGCAGTGTTGAAAATTATGCCAACTAGTCCTAACTTATGATAGCTATCTTCATAGGATTTCTACACTAGAAGAAAATGTTATTTAGTCTCGGTGGTCTCGGCAGTTATTTTGGAAAATACTCAGTCATTACGAGGCTCTCAAGAAACTATCGCAGAAGTTTATCAACAAAGTATTTGTTGACAATGAATATATATCGCGTCAGTTACGTGTCCCACAAAAAAAAAAGGTGATAACGGATTTTTTAATGCCGAGGTCTGCCAACAAGGGCCAGACAGATCGATACCCAGTTTAGAAGATAAGTCTTACTTAACTTTATATGTTAGACTTTTTGTGGCATAATTGATTGAACATCACCGTCTTTGTCTGAGTCCGTGCAGAGTTCGCTTTCGTCTCATTGAGCGTTGCACTTTGCACTGCCTACTTACAATTAATCATTACGATGGCAATAGCTATCTATCGCGAACCTTGAGTGCCACAATCATTGTTTACTACTTTGTCTTTCTAATATTTAGCAAAGTACACGTGCCCCAACTGATGGTTTATAAATTGCCAGCCAGACAAATGTTATGATTATGCATCGCGGTTGTGGTTAAAACTTGTTTCTATTATCGGTGTATGATGCAAGATGTAGGTATCATCTGTTGGATTATATAAAGCAAAAACTAATACCCCTAACTTTCGATAACATTGTTCTTTGTTCTATCTGAACAATCTACTGTTTATTTAACTCTACACACACTGCGTCACGGGATCTTGTTAGACGGACGTATTGCTTCCAAGTACCATTTAAAGTATAGAATAAATATTTCAATATCAAATTAGTATATTATTTCTTTTAATCCCATACCTCCTATAGGTTATGGGCCCAGTGCGAAAAAGGACATTTAGTAGTGAGAACATTCAGTAGTGCGTAGTGACAGTAAAGTGCATAGTTGTAAATAAAAATAAAGTTGTGACAATGGAAAAAGTGAAAAGAAACATTAAGCCTTTTAATGGAGAAAAGTACAGTGTATGGAAATTTAGAATTCGTACACTGCTTTCAGAGAGAAAAATATAATAAAAACAGATACAATCGCACAAAACAAAACTATTTGAAGAATACAACATTCAAGAAAACAAACAAACAAAAATTTGTGAAATGTCATTACTGTGGACGCAAAGGACACAAGAAACAGGATTGTTTCTATTTCAAAAGACAGACAAATATACAAAACAATGCCCCAGAAAGGACAAGACAAGTCCAAACTATTGCCCTGCAAGAGGGAACGACCTCGAATTCTTCTTTTTCAGGATTTGCGTTCATGACAAGCGCATACCATTATGAAAAAGACCACTCGACAATTAAATTCCTATTAGATTCAGGAGCGTCTGATCACATCACAAATAGAGATGATCTCTTCACATCGTTTGAATGTTTAAATCCTCCTTTAAAAATTTCAGTAGCTAAAAACAATACATTTATTTCAGCAACTAAAAGGGGAAACATAAATCTTATCAGTCAAACAGGAGTGCAAGGAATACTTACAAATGTATTGTTCTGTGCCGAAGTACCATATAATTTAATATCGGTATCAAAGATGCAGCAAGCAGGATTCACCATAATATTTGATGACAAAGGCACACAAATTACAAAGGAAGGTAAAATAATCATGAAAGGTAAGACATTGAATAATCTTATAGTTCTAGAGTTTAAAATACCAGTAATAAAAGGGGAATCCGCTTCCCAAGCATGTTATGTTAATGAAAATAAATATGAATTATGGCATCAACGCCTAGGACATATAAGTAAAACTAAATTCCTGCAGTTAAAATGTCATAATATGATTGATGACTTAGATGAAATAAATACCGTAACTCCAAATGATAAGTTGTGTGAAGCATGCATAAATGGGAAGCAGACTCGCCTGCCTTTTAATAAAGTTAAAGACAAAAGTTACATTAAACGCCCTCTGTTTATTGTGCATTCAGATGTTTGTGGTCCTATAACACCTCCAACAATAGATAACAGAAATTATTTTGTTTTATTTGTTGATGAATACACACATTATTGTGTGGTGTATATGTTAACTTACAAATCAGAAGTGTTTACAGCTTTTAAAGACTATGTCGCTAAAAGTGAGGCTAAATTCAATTTCAAAGTAGTAAATCTTTATAGTGATAACGGTGGTGAATACTTATCCACCGAAATGAAAAACTACTGTAGAGAAAGAGGCATAAGCTATCATTTAACAGTTCCTAGGACCCCACAGTTAAATGGTGTTGCAGAACGTATGGTTCGCACAATAACAGAAAAAGCTCGTGCTATGTTAAATGGCACTAAAGCATCAAAACGTTTTTGGGGAAATGCAGTTTTAACTGCAGTTTATTTAATAAATATTACGCCTACGAAAGCTTTAAGTCAATCAAAGACACCATACGAGATGTGGCATGATAGGAAACCAAGCGTTAAAAATCTCAGAGTTTTCGGTTCAACTGTATATGTTCATAATAAAACCAGTAAAAACAAATTTGACAATAGGTCGTGGAAAGGAATACTGGTAGGTTATGAACCCAATGGTTATAAAGTTTGGAATACAGAATTCGAAAAATATGAAACTGTAAGGGACGTTGTAATTGATGAGACTAATTTTATCGAATCTAGGCCTTCATTACGACCTGAACGGAGTAATAATACATATTCCCAAGACGAAACTGATAATGACTCCGTAACAAAATCAGTGTCTTATAAGTCTCATAGTTCTGGCCCTAAATCAGATAGCTCTCAATCTGATGAATGCAGTACAAGTAAAATTCGAAAAATCGGTAGTCATGAAATACCGAATGAACCTGAAAATGAATCTGAGAGTAGTTTGAAACACAAAAATCAGGATAAACCTGATGAATTTTTAAATTTACGAAGAAGTGAAAGACTGAAAACATGTTCGCGTAAATCATATAATGAAAATGACTATGATGTCTATAGTGCGTTATCCATCACAAGTAATATACCAAAATCATTAAATGAAATTAAATCTCTGAACGATAGGAATCAGTGGGAAAAAGCAGTCAGAGAAGAACTCAATTCTCTTAAGAAAAATAATACATGGACATTAGTACCAAAACCATCAAATAAAAATATTGTAGACTGTAAATGGATATTCACTATTAAAAATGACGTTTCAGGTCAACCTTCAAGATATAAGGCACGTCTTGTCGCTAGAGGTTTCAGTCAAGAATATCTTAGTGATTATAATGAAACATTTGCACCAGTTGCTAGAATAGCAAGCTTTAGATTCTTAATTAGCTACGCAAATCAATATAATTTACTGATTCATCATATGGATGTAAAAACAGCATTTCTAAATGGTACACTAAAGGAAGAAATCTACATGAAAGTTCCTGAAGGTGTAAAATGTAAAGATAATTACGTATGCAAATTAAACAAAGCTCTTTATGGCTTAAAACAATCAGCTAGATGTTGGTACGAAACATTTGAACAATGTCTCAAAGAAATAGGTTTTCAGAACTCCCCAGTAGATAGGTGTATATATATGAAAGGTAAAGGAGACATTTCTAAAAATATTTACGTAATCTTGTACGTCGATGATTTGGTTATAGCATGTGCAGATTTGCAAACAATGAATAATTTCAAAGCATATTTAATGACTAAATTCGAAATGACCGACTTACACGATATCAAATTATTTTTGGGCATTAAAATAGAGAGACACCATGATAAAATTACTTTAGACCAAAGTGCTTACATTAAAACCGTTTTGAATAAATTTAATATGAGTGATTGCAATCCTATAAACACACCGATGGAGCTTAAATTAAACTATGAAGCTCTTAACGCTGATAAGAAGTGTGACGCACCATGCCGTCACCTGATCGGTTGTTTAATGTACATTATGCTTTGTACGCGTCCGGACTTAAGTACATGCGTAAATATTTTAAGTCGGTACACAAATAAGAACAATAAAGAATTGTGGTTATGCTTAAAGCGAGTTTTAAGATATATCAAAGGCACAATTGATTTGAAGTTAACATATACAAGAAATAATTACAATAACATCCTAAGTGGATATGTCGACTCAGATTGGGGTGGCCACGATTGTAATGATAGGAAAAGCACTACTGGATATGTGTTTAAATTATTTGATCAAAATACAATTACATGGTGTACAAAGAGACAAACATCAGTAGCGGTCTCGTCTACTGAATCCGAATATATGGCTTTATATGAAGCTGTTAAAGAAGCATTATGGCTTAAGTCTCTGGCAGAAAGCATAAACTTAAAAATTAATAAGCCCATTATTTTATATGAAGATAATAACGGATGTATTAGCATAGCTAATAATCCAACAAGTCATAAAAGGTCCAAACACATAGATATAAAATATCATTTCTCTAGAGAACAAGTTGAGAAAAATGTAATAAAATTAAATTATATTTCCACAGGTAACCAGTTGGCAGACTTGTTGACAAAACCTTTACCAGTCGTGTCTTTTATAAGACTGAGAAAAGGATTGGGTATAGAATAAGTTTTAATTTAAGTACAATTTCATTATGAAATGGTCTGATCAGGATTTTCTGGGTTTTCCCTGATCCTGTGCAGCAAATGTTGGACCATTATTGTACAGTTGTCCCAGACCTTACTTGGAAGTATAATATGTTACGTCGTATTTATAAGTTGGTATTCACTTTGTAATGTTGAATTGTAGACTAGATACTGTATAGTAAACTAACGAATGACTAAAAGTTAGGGATTAATTTTTGAGGGGGCGTGTTGGATTATATAAAGCAAAAACTAATACCCCTAACTTTCGATAACATTGTTCTTTGTTCTATCTGAACAATCTACTGTTTATTTAACTCTACACACACTGCGTCACGGGATCTTGTTAGACGGACGTATTGCTTCCAAGT
Source organism: Helicoverpa zea (assembly GCF_022581195.2). Taxonomy (NCBI): domain Eukaryota; kingdom Metazoa; phylum Arthropoda; class Insecta; order Lepidoptera; family Noctuidae; genus Helicoverpa; species Helicoverpa zea. The sequence continues at coordinate 12,733,969 of NC_061463.1, read as the reverse complement.
ACCATTTAAAGTATAGAATAAATATTTCAATATCAAATTAGTATATTATTTCTTTTAATCCCATACCTCCTATATCATCTACTTATTGTAAGATATTTCAACAAAACATGGTATTCTTCTTATCATTATTTGTGCGCACTTTGTACTCTATGAATGCCGACTAATAAATACGCCCGTCAATAGTTTTCGGAAACCAATAACTTAAAACTTTCTTTAATAATTCGATCTTTATTCAATGTTTGGGAAAACCTAATTAACTAAAACAGTTCTCTCCGACTACGACTAGAATCGGGAATGGAATCCGTCGTACAACATTCTACAAATACCTAGTTGTGGCGACTCCTGCGCACCTGACCTATTTTAAGGACAGTCACCAACACCACATGCATGATAGTTAACAACGAACTTCCGGCACTGAGCTAGTGTGCTCACCTAGGGCTGCCATCCGTCCGGGTTTCCCCGGATTTGTCCTCGTTTTGACCCCGTCCGGGAGACGTCCGGGCGGGTTTTCAAAAAGCGTCCGGGGAAAACCCGGACACTTTTCATGTAAGAAAGCACCTAACTGTATTTCCGTATTTATCGGCATTATGATACAAAACACTAACCTCATTCGGTGTAAGAGTACCCGTCCGGGGAAAAAATGCGATTTACGTCAAATGTCCGGGTTTTTTTTAATCTTTGTCCGGGTTTGGCGAAATTCGAGATGGCAGCCCTATGCTCACCCATCCTAATATTTGCGACACTCAGCGATTGGAATTCACAATGCATACATCAACTAGGTATGTTTCTGCAGTATCTGTGGATCTCCCATCTTTCCATTTTCTTTAACGGCATTATCAGTTGTTAGCGATGAGGATTCATTTCTCAAAGGCTTAGATGAATTATAATCTCAATATTGTAGAACTCGCACAGGAAATACAGGCTTCACCGCCAACCGCGAGGCAGTACCGCGACCGCGCCCTTGAACGACCTTGGCGGTACAACTCTCGGTTAACGGAGAGGTAAGTATCCCCGTGTCAGTGTCACGAGGTCCGGCAACACGCGTGTCTTACATTTGATACCTCATACCTGTGCGCCAATCAACAGACCGCAACTTTTCACACGACAATGTTTGCAAAACCGCGTAACCGCAGACAGGTGGGAACAAAAACAACCCATACAGTCAACATAGTTAGGTAATTGACGTTTACAAAACGGGAACAATAATTAAACAATGTACAGTTAGTTACTACTGTTATGGTCTAGCAGCATAATGATAACGATTGTAGGTATGTGACTGTATATTGTCTAATAGGTATGAACAACTGATGATAATGGTGATGATTCTCATGAATAACTATTTGTTCAATTGCGTTAACTACATAATTAAACCATACGTTATATTTCTTTACTTTTAAAATCACTGACCGTGCCGTAAGTCAAGTTGCTGAAACTCTGTCGAATGGTGTGCAATCGATATTATGGCCGATTTACATTGAGTCAGTAACTGACATCAGTCCACTGACAAGTCAGTGCTGACCCGGCACTGCCATCGTGTAAAACTGTAAATTGATTTGAAGTCAGTACAGTACTGACACGTCAGTACTGACTTCAATATACGAGTTCGCTTCTCCTCCACCCGCGCCAGTGCTACTGACCGCGTGTAAATACGCCCAAGTCAGTGAAGTCAGTCGCTGCCGCTCTATTGAATAAGGACCACGCTTCCTCGATTTCGAAAGGACATTCCAGAAGCTAAAAATGTCAGCGTAATTTCGAATTTCACTTTGGCTGGCAAGGCGTCTCTCATAAATGTGTCTTGACGCTGAACAGAGCCTGATAATAACATAAGCAAATCGTCAAATTTTTTTGGCGTCATTCTTAAAGCCAGTTTGTATTCTTTAGGGTCTTCACTGGGTTCTCAACTGGGTTAACAACAGAGAACCCCCAGTTATGTCTCTGTCCTCTATCCATTTTCTAATCCAAATTCGTTTCTCTTTAGATATCTCTTCACTTAGTTCTTGCATCATTACTGAGGTACATTTTCTTAACAAATTATTAACTTATTTTTTTTGCTGTTTTCGAGAATTCATTTTTCCGCACTGACTTTACGAACGTGTGTACACCAAAAGAAATATCCTCGACTACTGACGAAACACTGACTTCGTGTAATTGTGTAAATAGCACGCGTCAGTTTTCGGCGCCTACACTGACGTCAGTTACTGACTCAATGTAAATCAGCCATAAAGGCGCGGCTCCACCGCAGTGCACGCTGTGCACGGACACGCGGCGCATTTTAGCTGCGTGTATTCATTTGTTTGACAACGTGGATCTACGTTTCCACTGAAGTACACGAATATGACCCACGACTATGTATAGCGTGGCACGGCGCACGGGTAGACCCACGCTGACAGCGTTAAGCTACGTAACCGCTTACAACAACTGCTCTGCGATAACCGAGCTGTACATAGTCGTGGGTCTTATTCGTGCACTCCAGTGGAAACGTAGACCCACGTTGACAGCGTTGAGCTATGTAACCGCCTATTCGAGCAAGCCACGCGTGTAGCAATGACGTCAATTCATGAGTAGCCTCTCCGTGGGTTGCAGTGGACACAACCACATACATTTTCTTACAAAGCGAAACTTAATACACGTGCGTAGCCTCTCCGTGCACCGCGGTGGAGCCGCGCCTTTACTGTGCATTATTAAATAGCCGCATTGTGGAACGACCCATATACCTACATGCAATAAACGGCCGAATTTGTACACTGACTGCTGATTAAAAATTATAAACAAAATTTTTTGTTACTTTTGTTTTACAAATAATAAAGACTTCTGATTTTGAAAATGTAAATTTTTTTTTGGTAACAAAAACTGTAGTTAAGGCAACTGTAGCTGACTGCGTTTTACAGATGTTTGAAATATGTTACATGTAATTGTATTGTAGTACATAAAGATATAATATTTGTAGTTTTGGCCAAATTTCAAACTACCGATTTGCGTAGTGCACGCCGGTTGTGATTGTGACTAATGTGTTCCGTTACTCCAGTCACTGTACTGCAATTAATTTATAGAGGACATCTACTAGGTCATTTGTTGCTATAAGAAATTGATTGTCTGTATACTAATCAACCTAGTAATTAGGAAGTGAGTTTTTTTTTGTAATTCTAATGGCACAATTTATTTAACAACGATGAAACATTGCTATCTCTCTCAGACAATTGATGGAACTGGATCACACATGAAAGCCGCCTCATTATAATATATCAGAGCATTGACAGTCAATGTTCTCATATCACATCAATGACAAAGTGCTATCAGTTCACTTTCATAAACATTATGTAAGTGATTGCATTAACTTATCATCTCATTTAGTGTAGGTAATCATAATCTATTGCTTGTCGATAAGGTATGGCTATTTTAACAGGCCAGTTATTGCACATGTTTCCGTTGATTAGGTCTAGTAATATTTGATGTAAATTAATTAATGTCACTTTTCATTGTAATTTAGTAAATCAAGGAAGGGCTCTTAACCAAGGAAGGAATCTTTAAATTCCAAATGTTTAGAATTTGTTTGGACCTTTTGGGCAATGTTTCATAGTAGTAAAGTACATATACTGGGCTGTGTGTTCAATATAATTTGATAAAGAATAGAGTGATCTCATGTCTGCTGTATGCGGATTTTATTACCAAAATAATTGACTAGTGCGGCAGGTGAGAATGTGTAATTGGTTAATGTCTATACTTTGAACCCATCAAAAGGCTGAGTCTTAAAGATTGTCATCCAAGGTAACACATGTCCCACTGCTTGATGACAAGTAGAAATATTTTTGAGCCATTATTTAAGGTAAGACCGCAGTAATAATAAAAATATGAATAAACTAAACGGACATGTAATACAAGGTTTGTCAAATTATAATTTAAAGTTGTAAAGCAATTTGAACATTATAAAGATAAAATCATATATTTACTCTAACCTGACCTTGAAAACTCTTAAGTATTATAAACATAAATAAGCACGTACAATTGAAGATTTAGAATCTATTGTAGAGTAAGTTGCTTAGAGCTATGAATGAAAAACATCTTATTACACTCGCAGGTTCCTAAAACTATATTTCAAATATAAGAATTCTTGGATAAACATAATGTTTCTCATAAAATGCTTGGAAAACATTGTGCCGAAGTGAAATAACTATTTAGTGGCGACCACAACAGGATAACTAAATTCAATTGATGACTTAAGCTATTCAGTGGTACTGCACAGTCCACATTTAAAATATGAACATTGCTTTTGTGTAATGTTTCAAATATGCCAGTGTGTGCACACTTATTTCCAAGCCTTTACTTGACTTTGGAATAGAATAGTCTTGACTCGCAAATTATATCACAATTTAAGTTATTATAATTATAGACATTGTACATCAAAATTAAACCCTTCCACAGTTGTCATACTATAGGTCCTTGTAACACTATGATATAGAGTTAGGGCTGCCATACGTCCGGGTTTCCCCGGATTTGTCCTCGTTTGGAGGCTGTCCGGGGGCCGTCCGGGCGGGGTTTTAAGAAGTGTCCGGGTTTTCCCCGGACCCTTTTTCATGTAAGGAAGCACCTCATTGAATTTAAGTATATGTTAATAGTAAAGGGATTACAAATTAGGTTCGGGGGAAAAATGCGATTTACGCCAAATGTCCGGGTTTTTTAAATGTTTGTCCGGGTTTGGCGAAATTCGAGATGGCAGCCCTATATAGAGTTAACAAGTGTTCACAGAGCAGTGTGCATTGTCTGGTGTTCTATATGGTAGAGTAAGTATACAAGCTATATAATACCAATATCATCATTTGGGAATGTTTACCCATAATATACCTTGAGTATATTCATACCCATTATTATTATACCCATGTATTGCAACTTTAACCAATCTACTCTTGCTCACTGGCCTTGTGTTATTTCATCAAAATAATGAACATGTCAATTTTAAATTATGACACAACTTTCACTCATGAACTCATGAATACTAAAATCAATAACTTTGTTGTACCTGTCAAAGCAGCTGACTAGTGGGCTGTGATTTAATCAAACTTGTTTTTGTTGCCAATATCCTTATAAATAGTAGGATTTTACTAAATAATATAGGATTACATACCTTTTCTAGCTCCTTTTCGATTTCACCGGCTCGAGCGACGAGAGGTCCGCGCACGGCATATTCCAATTTCTTGATGTTGGGATTTAGTGTTTCTAATGTGAGGGTTTTGTTCTGTGTGCTAGCCATGGTTCGGATAGTGGTGTGTCGTGGTTGCGACTGAACAGAGACTGCCTCGCTGAGCTCCGACCGCACCGCTGCGCCGGACAAAACGCGACTAGCGCGGCTTATCAACTTTATTTGAGACATGGTCGAGGTCGGTAATCAATTGAACTACTATATAAACGTCACCGTTGTTGCGCAGCGCAACAAATCTCGCAAAATACACTGATTAAAATGTAAAAAATTATGTAAGTCTTGATATATAACTATTGAGCACAATATTACACACAAGATGCACAACACAAACCGGTCGCGAGGTCCTTCACGCGAATGGTCCAATGAATCGATAGCACTCGGCACGGCAATTTATAAACAAAGATGTGAGTTCCACTGAAAGGCGAACCCGATACTGATTGTGTCGTATTAAATTAATAGACTATATGTAGAACTGTTAAACATGTTTATGTTACAGACGATAAACTTAAATTGGTGACCCCTGGACGATGGGTTATCAAATCAGTTTTATCTATCAGAGATAACTAACACAACAATTACTAAATAGGAGATAAATAGTTCCGAATTTAATTACTTTAATTTTACAATAAAGAACCAGCGTGCGGAGCCATACTACCACTCAAAATATAGTAAAAGTATTAGATAACAGAGGTTACGTAAAGAATTTGAATCATGTAAAAACTACCTAAATATATCAGCTATGTAAATAAAGAAATCTCGCTATTATAGTCGGTCATAGTCGTAAGTGCTGAGTGTTGCCAACTCAAGTGTTTCGTTTTCCTCCCTTTCCACCTATTTTTGCCCGAAGCAAACTTCAAACAAAATAATAGTTCCACCAACCACCACATAACACAACTTTCACTGGGAGGGACAATTAATATTTGTAGGTACCTTTTGTAATGAGGGATTTTCTAAATTTTCTTTTTCATCTTTTCCTAGCAGTTGCCTAGATGGCGCTGGACTTGATACGTTACTGAAAGTAACGGAGCGTCATATCTTATAAAAGTCATATAATTTTGAGGTCGTATAACGAAACGTACTTGTCATCAACGTGGTAAATATAGAGGTCAGTGTCATCAACAATAAAAAAAATAGAAAATAGAGAATAAAAATATGATAAACTGAGAAAAGAAGTTATAGGCGCTTCTTAGAAGATCAATTATATTATCAATTATGCGCAATAATACGCATGTGCAAAATTACAAAAAAAAAAAATGTTTTACCTAAGTTAAGAGGCTGAATGCATCCAAAACACTCTCTTTCTCTCGCATACATAAATACGTACGAGAGAGGAGTCTGTTGACGCGACGTTCGTAACGTTCGTAACATACATATATTTATTATATAATAGCTTTAAAATGAGTTGAGTAGGTAATCAAAAATCAAAATTTTAGCTATCGGCACGGAGCTCTCGGTGGAAGAGTGGGGATCGCTCGTTAATGTTACAAATTTTATCAATGTAGGTACGTTGATATAATAAATAATACAGATATTTTTGTTGGAAGATCATTTTAGAGGTAAGTTTTCTAATTTTTTTATTGAGAACACTTTTCGAAAACTAATTTTGAAATTAACAGAGTTCTCATAGATATGTTCAAGATTAATATATATTTTTTCGTCGTCAAACCAACTGTATAGATTCGGCCAAGAAATTGTTTGGGATAAGCCAATTGCTGCATTCAGCCCTTTAACATTCGATATGAGGCGTAACCAGTGGCGTAGCGTGGGGGGGGGGCAGGGGGGGCAAATTCCCCGGGCGACAGCTTTTAGGGGGCGGCAAAATTTACCCAATTAAAAAAAAAATGTTCGCAACTAGTATCTGCGCCGCTACATAAAACTGTCTAACAATAACAAAACATTAAACAAGAAAGTTGAAACTTAAAATTAATAATTGTTAAAATTTGGTACTTCAAACACACGTGACACATTTTACGTAATTTTGGTTTTGAGTCTTAAATAAAAAATAATTAAAATTTCGCGCTCGATTCGCTCGCGTATTCAGAAACTGTAAACGCTTAATTTTACATTTGTCAACAAACAAAAAGTTAAGTACGTTCGGGCTAAATTTTACGTAATATTTGGTTTAAGTCCGATAAAAATTTCGCGCTCGCTTCGCTCACGTATTCAGAAACTATATTATGGCCCTTATTTTTGCATTTGTCAACAAACAAAACGTTAAGTACGTTTGGGCTAAATTTTACGTAATTTTTGTTTTAAGTACGATAAAAATTTCGCGCTCGCTTCGCTCGCGTATTTAAAAACGATATGCCCTTATTTTTGCATCTGTCAACAAACAAAAAGTTAAGTACGTTTGGGCTAAATTTTACGTAATATTTGGTTTAAGTCTGAAAAAATTTCGCGCTCGCTTCGCTCGCGCATTTGGCAACTACGTAGCCAAGTTTATCTTTATTTGCATTTGCTTACCTACACAACTGCGGACATGCGTTTAGCAGAGTGCTAATTTAGCTAAACCGATGAGGTGGTCCCTCATGACTAAAAGGTTAAGAACCACTGGTTTAGATAAACTTGAATGCTATAAGCAATACCTACCTAGATACAAGGCAAATTTCACGCTTCCATGGAAACTAATTTAAGTGTTAGTCCAGTAAATTAAATTAATTTGTTAAACAGTTGAAAGTAGCCCCGCTTTTTAAATTATTTCAATTTCATATATACTTATAGGTACCTACTTCGCTAGCCTGCGTACCTAAAAGAATTTAAAAACCTTCAAGAAATCAAGTAACAAAGATATAAAAGAAAAGTCTACTTGAGAACCTCCCCCTTCTGCCGGGCCTGCGGTTTGTTCGAAAGAGTTACCGCGGCTCTGGAACATAAAAGGCCTTCGACGGAACACGACGGTTTTTAGTCAGTAAGAGTCTGACACTCCCTCACCGCTGCTAACCCACAGCGGGAAGGGTCATTTGATGATTTTTAACGTCGATACAAAAAAAACCCTTTTTTTGAAGTCGGTTAAAAATGACAAACGGCCAGTAACACTTGTTAAAAAAAATACACGGGAAGGGGCGGCAAAATCGACAACTGCCCCGGGCGGCAGACACCCACGCTACGCCACTGGGCGTAACCTCAGTCTGGGACAAAATATAACTTTTGACATGACTCTAACGCCGATAAAATGTTTTATTTTTACGTAAAGTGCGGGGTGATTATTGTAGGATAGGTGTTGCCTATAATCATTTTTGGAAATAATCCCCGCAATCAAACTTTTGAACTATACCTATGTTTAAAAACAGATGTCGCTGTACTTTGAGCTTGTTAATGTCGCCCTGAGAATTTTTCTTCACTTGACTTTTTAGAAAAGTTTGTCTTACTTATCGCAAAAAGGCACACAAAGTAGGTACCTACTTATGTGGCAAAAAATGTTTGTTCCTTGTTATGTACTGGGGACTCACATCACACAAAAACGGGAATATGTTTTCGTGTGATTTCTTACGCAAGTTCCTGTATTAGCCCGCGAAAGTCGATTATTATTATGTAGTAGGTACCTATAGACTTTTCTTAATTCATATATCTATTTAATATAAATACTTCTTTATATTAGCAGAATATCTCGGACGTCACTGTCAAGAGATTCATAATTCTTTTGTCAAAAAATAAACAAAATAAATACATGATTTTGTAAGTCGGTTGATCTACACCCGTTCGTTTCATGTTTATAAATATTTACATATATATATTTTATTTAGAGTTTTCTTTTATTCAGATTTTTCTTTTATATATTGCGCATATTTAAACATAGTAGATTAGAAAAAACTTTAAAATTAAAGTGTTGGCTGGATATATAAGCAGCTCGAGGTTCTTTTTTTGGTGGAGGAGTAAGGTGACGCGAGGGTATTTGATTAGTTAAGTTGGTTAGCATGTCACAAATAAAATTGATGAGCCGCGCCGGGCGCGTGGTCTCCGGCGCCACGGCGGAGCTTGGGGAGACCCTGGCGGTGCAGTCACAAGCGCGACACACCCCTATCAGGACCATGTGCTGCTCAAACGAGAAGACCCTCACTATGGAAACGCTAAATCCCAAAATTATAAAGCTGCAGTATGCAGTGCGTGGACCTCTTGTAGCACGAGCTGCAGTCATTAAAAAAGAACTTGAAAAGGTTAGTTACCTACATACTTATTAAGAACTAGCTTCTGCCCGCGACTTCGTACGCGGATCCTGTCCCTTATGCCAGCGACTATGGGGTCAGCAAAATCAAAGATCTGAATAGTCGCAATAGACGTGACCATAGGGATAAAAGTAGTGATTCTAATTAGACCGCATTTAAGTTGTGTGTGGCAAAAATATTACACGTAGGTATTATTTCGTAAAAAAACATTAAATAGATGACAAAGTCGTGGTGACTTAGTGGAATTCGTGGTGGTTTAGTGGGTAGAGAACCAATCTCTCAAGTATGAGCGTGCGTCTTTGATTCCAGGTCTGGCAAGTGCCTGCCAATGCAACTTTTCTAAGTTCTTATGTACTTTCTACGTATATTTTGGATACCAATGACCGTTATTTGGAGGGGATGTTAAACTGTAGGTTCCGACTGTCATTGAACATTCTTGGCAGTCGTTATGGGTAGTCAGAAGCCAGTAAGTCTTACCAAGGGGTAACCGGGTTGTGGAGGTCAGATAGGCAGTCGCTCCTTGTAAAACACTGGTACTCAGTTGCATCGTGACTGGAAGTCGACCCTAACATAATTGGGACAAAGGCTCTTGAGATAATAACGACAATAATAATGAGATATAGGCACCGCAAGACATCTGAGGCTGATGACGGGGAGTAGCGACCCCGCGGGGCTATATATACTGAGTTCTCCAGGGAGAGTATACTGTCCCCCTTCTCCGGCCGGTCGGAGTGAACCATGACGGGGGTAGGTCTCACGCCTCTGGCTTGGCTTGGCCGTCCAGAGTGGAGTCGCTAGAGCAGGATTAGTGGCCCTGCTCGGAGGGTAGGTGCCTCATGGTAAGCACAGGGAGCGCGTAATCCGTGTTTAAAGTCCGCCGAGGTATCCTCACCCTTCAGCCGCTCATGTCAAGGGCTTCAGCGTGTTGGCTTCGACCCCACGTTTGCCTCCCAAAAATTTGGAACTCTGTAGTCCCGAGGTCTGGAAGAGCTATACAAAATAATAATGAAGATAAAACGCAACAAAGTTAGAGAGTGGAGGCTCGTGACGCCACGTCTAGGTATGTAAAATTTGTACTAAGCAGTGACTTAACACGAAATTCAAGCGTTGTTGTATCTTCGTTATTATTTGTTTGTGAGAGAGAGAAAAGAAAAATGCGTGTCCATTATTTTAGGGTTATCTAAAAGACGGACTAATTACTTATTTTGATTCACTATACCTATTTCATAACATTCATTTCTATACATTTCAAGTGTAGTATTGCTCTTGAAGTTCCACATCAGGTGTTCCAGATCTTCGATGTTTACACGTCAATAGAGAGTGCTTATCAGATTGAACCACTTTTGCTAAAACGTCATATCTTTATATGCTATAGTCTAGCTGGGCCCCTGGAGTTCCACATCAGGTGTTTTAGATCTTCAATTTGTATAAGTCAATAGAAAGTGCTTATCAAATTGAACAACTTTTGCTAAAACGGCATACCTGTATATGGTACAGAGAAGCTGGGCTCTTGGGGTTCCACATCAGGTGTTCCAGATCTTAAAATTTATAATCTCAGCTGAAAATGCTCATCAAATGAAACAATTTTTGCCACGGCACCATATTTGTATCTCTTATAGTTTTATTGGTCTGTTGGAGTTCTGCATCAGGTCTTCAAGTTTCGAAGATAAATTATAGCCTATATGTTGACCAGGCCTAATACTGATACAACAAAGAAAAAATCATTGAAATCCGTTCAGTAGTTCGGAAGATTAGCGTGTACAAACAAACAGACATACAGACATACAGACATACAGACATACAGACAAACAGACAGAATTTTTTTTTTGGATTTGTGCTCCATTACTGTTTCTAAACCCCACCCAATTATTATTTTTTTAATATATTCAATGTACAGACACAGTTTTTTTACAGATTTATTATATGTATATATAGATATATAGATATCATTAGGCATATCCTCATGTATTTTAGGTACCATTCAGTTGTGAATATTTCGTTAAGTTAAACTTTGTGGTGCTAGACTTAGATTTTGCGTTTTTAAATAGGGAGCGAAGAAGCCATTCAAGACTGTGATAAATGCAAATCTGGGAGATGCGCACGCCATGCAGCAGATACCCATCACCTTCATCAGACAGGTATTATATATGCTAGATTGAAAGACAAAGTACGCATTTTATCATAGGCGAACTTTAGCGTTGATTAAAGAGCTGTTGATTAAAGGGTTAGTTGTAGGTAACACAACATGAACTGGCATTATATTATGAATGCTTATACAAAGCGCGACAAAGGAACCGTGCGCTTTATGTAACCGATAATTTATTTAAGCAGCAATGTACTTCATGATATTTTAAATAAGGACAATAACAATAATGATAAGGTGCATATTTTGCGCAGGTCATTGCTTGTGCGGTTTACCCTGACCTGATAAAAACTGCAGACTTTCCAGACGATGTTAAAGAAAGAGCTCAGTCGATACTGAAAGCATGTGCTGGGTAAGTTGATTACAAGTATAATTCATTGAAAAACACTCAGTTTTTATACCTACGTTGATAGATTCCTTAGAGAGGACTAGAGGATTAATCATGTAACGCTATCAAGCCGACGTAGAGCTACTTGTCATGATTTTCCAGTCAAAAGTCAGTGGGCGCATACACATCATCGTACGGCATGGACATGATTCGCAACCATGTGGCGGAGTACATCGAGTGTCGAGACGGTCACCCCGCTAAATGGGAGAACGTCGTCCTGTGCGCCGGCGCATCCAGCGGCATCAAGCACTGCCTCGAACTGTTCTGCAACAAGGTCGACGGCAAGGACACCGGTCAGTGTATTGACTATTATTGTTTAGCCAACATAGTGCTTTTGCTTTCTTGCTCATATTTACCTATGGCTTTGTATCTACATAAAATACCATTCAAACCATTTATTTAGCCACACACATTATAATCATTGAAAAAGAACACAGAGTACCTATACAAAAAAAGAAACAGTGTGGCAAAAAAAAGGCAATTTTTTAAGAAAGCTTATAGCTGTATGTAGAAAAAGGTTTACACATCCAAACCTAGATAAATAACACTACACGCACATCAAGAACAATAAACGTTGTAAGAGGTAGCATGACTGACATTACATTAGGTGGACAATAAGTACAGTAAGTTCAGGTTTGCACGAATAGCTCAAGACGTGCGATGTATTCTAGGAGTGCTGATCCCGATCCCTCAGTACCCGCTGTACTCGGCAACATTGGCGGAGTATGGACTGGGACAGGTGGGCTACTACCTGGATGAGAACAATGGCTGGGTACTAGATGTGGCGGAGCTGGAGCGGGCTATGTGCGATGCCAGCGACAAGTATGCAGTACGAGCCCTCGTCGCCATCAACCCCGGGAACCCCACTGGGCAGGTCATTGTTCGCCATCATCATTTCCTATTTTCCAGCTACGTTGATGTCCGCTATCTATCAACCAGATGCAATTTATTACCATGAGGCTACTGAGGCAGCTGCCTATCGATCGCCTCATGTAAACTCTGTAATCTCGGCCCCATAAACCTATAAAAGTAACCCGCAAAACACGATACGTCTTGGTTCGACGGTTCTTCTGACCTTCATAAATTATGACATAAACGTTTGACGGAACAACCACATCAAGAGTAACTTGACCTTCGATCCGTGCAGCTTTTACTTGGCCACGAGCTCCTTGCAGTAACTGCCAGGCGAATGCCAATTTGTGTCTATCGTCAAAGGAGACCAACAGATTATATCATAACTTTATTTGGTCTTTTGCTGAACATGTCTTTCTCATTTATACCTTTTTTTCAACAGGTGTTGAAACGAGAAAACATAGAAAAAATCATAAAGTTTGCCAAAGAGAATTCTTTGATGATATTCGCAGATGAAGTGTACCAGGACAACGTATACGCCAAGGGCAGCAAGTTCTATTCTTTCAAGAAGGTAAACAAATTATAATGAAATTAAATTATAATGAGAACTGACCTGATTTGAGTTCATATTTATTTTTTTCTTTTTGACTTCACCTACCTGTAAATATATTTATAATCTGATTTCAGTATTCTAGCTAAAACAATATTAAACGCATTATATTCCCAGGTGATGACGGAGATGGGTGCCCCGTACAACACGGTGGAGCTGGCGTCGTTCATGTCCATCAGCAAGGGCTACATGGGCGAGTGCGGGCTGCGCGGCGGCTGGATGGAGCTCTGCAACCTCGACCCCGACGTGCAGGCCAACCTCTACAAGGCCATCTCCGCCATGCTCTGCCCAAGCACGATTGGACAGATTGTCGTCGATTGCATCGTAAGAACTACTACCAAAGCCACCTAGCGTTCCAAATATGTGAAACGCTTGTGACATGTTACATGAAATGACAGGCGCGGACGCCGGCTCCGGGTGACCCTTCCTACGAGCAGTGGGAGTGCGAGAAGTCCAACACGCTGGACTCGCTCGCCAAGAGAGCTAAGATGATCGTCGAAACCTTCAACAAGATGGAAGGCTTTAAGTGTAACGTTGTACAGGTCAGTGTATTAGTCACGTGACATCACGACGAGATGGTACACGCAACCAAAAAAGTTTTATTGAAGCACTCATTAATTACACCTCATTTGATATCCTCTTAGCCGATTATCGGCCATGGCGGCTGTTCTCATACATGTAAGGAGATTAGCCAACTACGCAGGACATTTTTAGTGCACAAGCATTAGCGCAGCCACAGGTGTGGTCACTATTCCTTCTCTCTCATAGCCCAATGGGACGGTAAACATACACGACCGGAGAGAAAATCGTGAAATAAAAAACATGAAATATCGGTCCTGCACCTGATTTGGTGCAGGACCGATATTTCATGTTTAGAGTTATCTATTTATACCTTTACGTACTCAATTTGAATTGAGAAAGAAGGCACAGTGAGAGTGTGATGTGGTGCAGGGTGCGATGTACGCGTTCCCGCGCATCCAGCTGCCCAAGCGCGCCGTGGAGGAGGCGAAGAAGGCCGGCGTGCCCGCCGACGGCTTCTACGCGAAGCGGCTGCTCGAGGATACCGGTCACTAACTAATACTCATTACTATCGCACTCAGTGCTGCTCTAAGACTGCCACTATACACCTACCACTACATTCCAAGTCAGCATGACGTGCATGGCATACGTTTTTATTCTTACGTTATCATCACTTTTGCTCAAGTCGGATGGGTGATTTCAGACTTTCTAAGCCCAGGCCTTTTGATGATGTTTTCCTTCACCTAAGTCATTGAGTCATTGATGTTCAAGATAGGCTTAGAAAGTACTTATAACTTATTCAAGTTATTTTTCTACCTGCGGCTGCCTGACATGGAATTGAACTCGCACTCATTGGGGTGCTTTAACCACAAGCCCTGTCATCTAGAATTTTCTACAGGTATCTGCATAATCCCCGGGTCCGGGTTCGGACAGAGTCCCGGCACATACCACTTCCGCACCACCATTCTGCCGCAGCCGAAGCTGCTGAAGGAGATGCTCGTCATCTTCCAGGCCTTCCACCAGAAGTTCACCAAGGAATACGCGTAAACGATTATCTTGTTCTCCCGATGAGAATGTATAGATGAACGTAATCAGAAACATGTAGGTAGGTATTTTAACAGGTCTGTGACTTTTATACGAGAAGCATTTGTCTATCTGACCGCACCAACCAGGTTATATTTTACATATTACCCCTTAGTGAGCCTGGTCAACGGAATACCACACCAACTTTTACTTTAAATTTGTTAAAACATATAAAAAGTCAACTACCTAGATACCTAATGGAAATAATCTAAGAAGTACGTTATGACGTTAAGTTTAGTGTCGGGGTTGACAATTATCGATTCCAGATTTCCTGATAAACGAATTCACGGTAAAATATATTATGCGAATATCGAGGGTTAACTAAGAAAAAATACAAAAAATAACTATTTATGTGAATTTCCCGCTGTCAATAGCAGCATCTCCCGTTGCGCTCTCGATGCACACTGACCACTTCATCGCATCAATTCTTGAGTTAAACTCTGGTGTACCATCACTTGAGCTATCGTCTAACGCCAGGCATTCACCTATGGCCAATGTCCATTATCGCGATAATGAATGGCATTTCCCGTTAGTATTGCCCCAGCATTAAGCTGTCACTCAAAAATTGAGAATTATGGTATTTCAAACTGTGACATGATTTCTATTCTTATCTTGTTTCATGAGTCAAATATAACGTACTTTTTAAATTATTTCAATTTATTGTAAGTTGTGGGCACGAAGGTATCTCCACATGACCGCGGACTGATGAACGCTGCGGCACTAAATCATTATTTCGTGGATGCGGCTTCATGCAGTGACTTAGCCACGAGGTTCTTCCTGTTGGCGGCAATGCAATATTTTTCTCTAGATAAGTGGTCGTCACACTTCTATGATAATGTGTGGCATCACTGCGAGTACTTGCTGCCCACACACTTTTAGACTGTTTAGTAGACCACCAGTAAACAAATCTGACTTATTTAATATAAATTGTCAAAAGTGATTGTCCCAAAGATAAATCAATTTTATAATTTTTATTTATTTATACTGAATTATAGCTAGGAACAGACGTGAAAACATATCTTTAATGAAATAGATGATAAATGTATTACCTACATCGTATCTATAATGAAAATATGGGAATTATATTATATTTATAATCTTACCATTGTTTTTCATTTTGACTGACTTCACAAACATTTCGAATAGACCCTTCAAAATTAACTTACACTCAGCATTTACTTTAATGATACCCACTAGGAGCCACTTTTTGTTTATGATTAAACGAACTTACCTAGTGAGTGAAGCTCTAACCTAATAGGCATGATGACAATTTTTTAAATTCCTTTGTATGATGTAGGTATATGTCGTCACTTGTGACGTCACGACTGAAATTACAAGACGCAAGTAAACAACGCTCGTGCAATAATTAAGTTTTTTGTGTTATTAAATATGAATTCGAAAGGGCATAGGTGTTGTGGGGTCCCCCAGTGTAAGAACACATCCAAAACAACTCCTGATAAGTTATTTGTGTACGTTCCTCACAATAAAAAAATACGAAACAAGTGGCTTAAACTTGCAAGGCAAGATTCAAAAGCAATATTGCCCAGGGTACAACTTTATTTTTGTGAAGATCACTTTGATGTAAGTTATTACATAGTTCTCTAGATTCTAGCATAGTTTATAATGTAAATAACTATTTCGAGGTTTGGTTTCATCTCTCATTGTTTTTTAATTAAACTAGTATACTTACATGGAAGTTTTAACATTTCTAAATTCAGCTGAACAAAAATCTTTATTTGATGCCAAAAACTTTCCCAGCATTATGATATCAATTCTAGGCAAATTAGCGCTGTTTGCCTTGATAAATCCGGGCTCCATAACTCGTGTTATAAACAATTAATTAATTAAAAACAAAGATCGCAGTGGAAGTTCACAATAACGAAATGTGACGTTCGCGCGCTTTCGCGCGAGTTGTTTTGAGAGATGACGTCACGAGCTCTGATTGGTGTTCAAGATATCATGGCGGATTGCCTTATTTCGTAATTTTATTTTATAAATATACATATTATTTATAATCACATTATTAATAAAGAAAACAATGCGCGTTTTATATTCCAAGCTTCAACTTTAATTTAATAAATATATTATTTTAATGATTTTTGATTACTGTCATCATGCCTATTATACAAAGAGCTTTGTCCGAGGGATTAGCATAAGGTATACATGTAGTAACACATACTGTGTCGCATATTCGCACTGATTTTGAGGTCGTTTTTTTTGTTATGTGGGTATCCTTACCTATCTTGCCCGAGCACAGAACTCGTCATATAATTTGGATCATCACCCCCTGTTGTTCGATTATACACTTATTACTAACTAGCTTCTGCCCGCGACTTCGTACGCGGATAAAGTCCCTTATGCCAGCGACTACGGGGTCAGCAAAATCAAAGATCTAAACCGTCTGATATTGAATTTTAAGGGCCCGTTGACTTGAAAACAACGGAATACGCATAGCCATTAGAAACGTTCCATATATTTAATTTTTGTACTTCAACGGCAAAAGCACAGCAGACTAAACAAAACGCTGAGAACTGAACCGCAAAAGACGTGACCATAGGAATAAAAGTAGTGATTCTAATTATATAGTTCGCATTTAAGTTGTGTGTGGCAAAAATATTACACGTATTAATACGTTAAAAAACATTAAATGTTACTGAGATAACAAAGTCGTGATCACTTAGTGTAAGTCGTGGTGGTTTAGTGGGTAGAGAACCAATCTCTCAAGTATGAGCGTACGTCTTTGATTCCAGGTCTGGCAAGTACCTGCCAATGCAACTTTTCTAAGTTCGTATATGTACTTTCTACGTATAAACTGTAGGTTCCGGCTGTCATTGAACATTCTTGGCAGTCGTTATGGGTAGTCAGATGCCAGTAAGTCTGACCAGTTTTACCAAGGGGTATTGGGTTGAGCGGGTAACTGGGTTGTGGAGCTCAGATAGGCAGTCGCTCCTTGTAAAACACTGGTACTCAGTTGCATCGTGACTGGAAGTCGACTCTAACATAATTGGGATAAAGGCTCTTGAGATAATAACGACAATAATAATGAGATATAAGCACCGCAGGATATCTGAGGCTGATGACGGGGAGTAGCGACCCCGGTGGGCTATATACAGGGTTACTGGTAACTCGACGTATTCCTTGCAGGACATCATAGTAGGGTTAAAATGCAACAAATTAAGCCACTAAATGTTCTACCGAAATTCAGTAGTTTTTGAGTTAGTAAGGGTTTTACATTTTTTGTGAAAAATCCCAGATTAAATTATTTGAAGCCAATTTGAAAATTATTCACGGGGCGACTGTACTGAAATTGAAGTTATTATCATAGTTGACACCGTAGCGGATCGTTTTTAATAACTAAAAGTTCAAAATGACAAAAACTTTGGTGAAGATCACTAATCAAACATTTTTTTTTTGTAATTTTTGCTATTACTTCATAAAAAATGTTGTCTTGGCACAAAAAAAATACACTACACCAGGTGTACAAATTATTAGAAAAATATCCTTGTCTTATCAGCTATCCAAAATAGTATGAAAGTTAATACAAAGTCTTGGATTGCATTATGAAAATCGTTGTTGCTTTAGTACAAGAAGGTGTTTATTCGGAAAATCAAATTAAACAATTTCGTGAACATTATCATTATTTTTAATCAATATGAGTTTGTGGTCTTTAATAACATTATTTCACACGTCTTGTTCGAAGTGCTGTCCTCGGTTTCGAATACATGCTCTTATTCGCTTCCTCACTTCGGTTTTTGTGATTCTTGATGTGATTGTGGTTCTCATCTGATTCGCCGCATCTGTTATTCTCTCCCTTAGTTCTTCAATTGAATTTACGGGGGTGACATAAACTAGGTCTTTCATATGACCCCAGACGTAAAAGTCTAGCGGCGTCAGATCAGGGCTTCGTGCAGGCCACGGAATCGGCCCACCGCGCCCAATCCATCGGTTTGGATAGTTTTCATCCAGCAATTGTCGAATTGTGATGCGGAAGTGGGCTGGACATGTTGGTATATCATGTTTGCCCTTCTTTCTTCGGGTACATCCGTGAGCAGTGCTGCTAAATGATTTCTTAGGAAATCTTCATAAAGTTCCCCATTTAATGTTCGGGGTAAAATATGTGGGCCTATTAACTTATCGTCGACAATACCCATCCAAACATTAAGCGAGAACTTACGCTGCGATGCGGTTGGTTTCAGTTTCTTAGGGTTTCCTTCTCCCTTCGGTGCCCAGTAATGTAAATTGTGGTAATTTGTGATACCATCACGGTCAAAACATGACTCATCGGTCCACAGAATGTTTTTCAAAAAGTTTTCGCTTTCGGCATCGGCATTAAGCATGAAACGACAAAATTCAAGCCGTCTCTGCGGATCTCCCTCTTCTAATGACTGCACGGGTTGGTAGTGGTATGGATGTCGGCCTGACAAGTGAACTACAGACCAGACTTTCCACTGTGACATACCAAGCTCACGCGCTACCATGTTTGTAGATATGTTGGGGTTGTCAATAAAACGCTGAAGAATCAGCTCCTCGTCCTCAGCCGTGTATCTCCGAGAACGACCAGTGTCAATTTGCCTGCTTCTTTGAACACTGCCAGTTTCAGATAATCGCCGATAAGTCGATCCGAAGACACTAACGTGGGGGAGTCGGCGGTTTGGAAAGCGCAGTTGATAGGATCTTCGTGCCTCAGCAGCGTTACCGTCACAAAGTCCGTAACAGTACAATATGTCAGCGTATTCTTGATTAGAATATGCAGCCATAGTCAGCACTTATGAACGCACAGAACAACACAAGAGCAAGATATGGAGCAACAGTCAAGGATATAGCCAGATTACAAAACACGAACTTGCGCGACGTAGAGTTGTAACTAACTAACGCTGACGACCAGATTTTGTGTAGTCGCACCCTGTCTCGTACCGAGGGAACAATAGTGACCAATCCTAAAGCTTGCCGAGTGTTTGGAATTCAAACGCAGGTAAAAACTACGAATAATAGGAATTTAAAACAATAGGTTGACCGTCTCGCAATTTTAGCTGCTCCCCATAAACCTTCTATCTTTCCCTGTCACACACGCAAAAGTATTGACCATCATACCTTTTTGGATAGCTGATAAGACAAGGATATTTTTCTAATAATTTGTACACCTGGTGTAGTGTATTTTTTTGTGCTAAGACAACATTTTGTATGAAGTAATAGCAAAAATTACAAAAAAAAAAAATGTTTGATTAGTGATCTTCACCAAAGTTTTAGTCATTTTGAACTTTTAGTTATTAAAAACGATCCGCTACGGTGTCAACTATGATAATAACTTCAATTTCAGTACAGTCGCCCCGTGAATAATTTTCAAATTGGCTTCAAATAATTTAATCTGGGATTTTTCACAAAAAATGTAAAACCCTTACTAACTCAAAAACTACTGAATTTCGGTAGAACATTTAGTGGCTTAATTTGTTGCATTTTAACCCTACTATGATGTCCTGCAAGGAATACGTCGAGTTACCAGTAACCCTGTATACTGAGTTCTCCAGGGAGAGTATACTGACCCCCATCTCCGGCCGGTCGGAGTGAACCATGACGGGGGTAGGTCTCACGCCTCTGGCTTGGCTTGGCCGTCCAGAGTGGAGTCGCTAGAGCAGGGTAAGTAGCCCTGCTCGGAGGATAGGTGCCTCGTGGTAAGTGACCCACAGGGAGCGCGTAATCTGCGTTTAAAATCCGCCGAGGTATCCTCACACTTCAGCCGCTCATATCCCAAGTAGTTTTCATCAACAGTTAGCAATGGTATAGCACAGAACCGGGGATTTACTTTTTTTTAACGACGTCCACCGGGGATTGTCCTCGGGTTCATTTCTATAGTGTATAAAGGAATAATCGTCGGTTTTGTTTCACCATTTCATTAAAGTTGTCTCAAAAGGGCTTCAGAGTGTTGGCTTCGGCCCCACGTTTGCCTCCCAAAAATTCGGAACTCTGTAGTCCCGAGGTCTGGAAGAGACATACAAAATAATGATGAGATATAACGCAACAAAGTCGGAGAGTGGGGGCTCGTGACGCCACGTCTAGGTATGTAAAATTTGTACTAAGCAGTGACACGTTAACACGAAATTCAAGTTATATCTTCGTTTTTATTTGTTTGTGAGAAGGAGAAAAGAAAAAATACGTGTCCATTATTTTAGGATTATCTAAAAGACGGACTTATTA
Source organism: Helicoverpa zea (assembly GCF_022581195.2). Lineage (NCBI taxonomy): Eukaryota > Metazoa > Arthropoda > Insecta > Lepidoptera > Noctuidae > Helicoverpa > Helicoverpa zea. The sequence goes on along the minus strand of NC_061463.1, from coordinate 12,712,825 downwards.
CTTTTTTTGATTCACCATACCTATTTCATAACATTCATTTCTATACATTTCAAGTGTAGTATTGCTCTTGAAGTTCCACATCAGGTGTTCCAGATCTTCGATGTATATACGTCAATAGAGAGTGCTTATCAGGTTGAACCACTTTTGCTAAAACGTCATATCTTTATATGCTATTGTCTAGCTGGGCTCCTGGAGTTCCACATCAGGTGTTTTAGATCTTCAATTTGTATAAGTCAATAGAAAGTGCTTATCAAATTGAACAACTTTTGCTAAAACGTCATACCTGTATATGGTACAGAGAAGCTGGGCTCTTGGGGTTCCACATCAGGTGTTCCAGATCTTAAAATTTATTATCTCAGCTGAAAATGCTCATCATATGAAACAATTTTTGTCATGGCATCATTTTTGTATCTCTTATAGTTTTGTTGGTCTGTTGGTGTTCTGCATCAGGTCTTCAAGTTTCGAAGATAAATTATAGCCTATATGTTGACCAGGCTTAATACTGATACAACACAGAAAAAATCATTGAAATCCGTTCAGTAGTTCCGAAGATTAGCGTGTACAAACAAACAGACATACAGACATACAGACATACAGACATACAGACATACAGACAGAATTTTTTTTTTGGATTTGTGCTCCATTACTGTTTCTAAACCCCACCCAATTATTATTTTTTAAATATATTCAATGTACAGACACAGTTTTTTTACAGATTTATTATATGTATAGATGTTGATATATGTATGACCATGGGATAGGCCTAATAGACCGGGTGAGTGGGATGCTAATCCCTCGGACAAAGCTCTTCGTATAATTAAGTATTAGTTGCCAGTGGTAACAGAGGCAGCATAAACGAGCAACCATAGACACCCCGACATTCAGCCGTGTATCTCTGTTTGGAGGATTCTTTTTTTCGAACGCCATTGTGACAAGCAAGACATGTTATAGTTTGACGGGATATGATTTTGCCGCGCTTTTGACCAATCTTAGTTGATTTTCATGTTAAAAATTATTTCTTCTTATTTCCTCGTTAAACATAGAACTTCACTTACAGGTAAGTTCGTTTAATCATTAATTATACTCGAGCTTTGTACTAAGATGTACTTTTTTTATGTACTCTTCTTATGTACTCACTTATGTACGCTCTTATGAACAGTGGCGGCCCTAGGGGTGTGCGAACTGTGCCCTCGCACAGGGCCTCGAGCTTGGGGGGCCTCGCGCTACAACCCACAACTGGCTCTCGATCCAGTCACGGTTTTTTTTTATTTTTGCTTAATTCCGAGTTTAATTTGAGAGTCCTTAAATAAACTATTTGAAAAAAAAAATTCGCGGTCGCTACGCTCGCGGCTGTTCACTTGACAGTACCTTTCCTTCTAAATTGATTAGAGTACTTTTATGTCCCAAAACTCAAAAATTTTCGCGATCGCTACGCTCGCGACTTCCCCTTGCACTGTTGTTTGTTATACAAGTTTAGGTGCTTTGGTGACCCATACCTTAAAATTTTTTGCGCTCGCAACGCTCGCGGGTGCTTTACTTTCCACTTGTTTTCTTTTTTTCATCCTTTTTTAGCCAAACCTAGAAGGTAGCGCCGCTTTAAATCCTTTTATTTACAAGAAAATAACTCATAGTTTTCATATGAAAGTGATTGCACGGTCATGATTGCACCCGGGCGCTACATGAGCTAGAGACGACCCTGAATCAGTTATACGAAGAGCTAAATATTATTATCTCGGTGCTAAAATTAGTTTTTTTTTTTGCTTTGTAGTGTTTTTGGAAGTCGGTTTAATTTTTTTGTAAAAAAGTTTTTAATATTTGTTAATTTTGTGATTCTTTAAGTATAAACTGTAGTAAAAATAAAATTTTATTAATTTGTTTAACTTGACCATATCTCCTCAAACATGACGTTTAGCTAAATCAAAACACCAGCTTACTCTCGCAACACATACTTTTTACGTAGGACAAAGGGCCTCGTATAGACCTGCCGCACGTAGCCTCGCAATGGTTAGGGCCGCCGCTGCTTATGAACTCATCTTACGGATTCTCTTATGGACTTACTCTCTTATGTACTTCTGTTATGAACTCTCTTATGTACCCTAAGACGACCCACTGACCCTTATGTACTCTCTTATCTACTCCTCTTATGAACTCTTTTATGTAGTCCTCTTATGAACTCTTTTATGCTCTCTCTTTAATTCTCTTATGTACTATTTTATGTACTCCTCTTATGAACTGTCTTATGTATTCCTCTTATACACTCTCTTATGTACCCTCTATGTACTTCTCTTATGTACCTACTGTCTTATGTACGTTCTTATGTACTCCTTGTTTACTCTCTTATATACTCTCTTACCTATGCACTCTCTAATGTACTTTCTTATGTACTCCTCTTATGAACTCTCATAAAAAATGTGCGAAAATTAGAACACCATATAAAAGTCAGTCATTACAAACAACTGAAATTCTCCCTTGAATAGTGACAGCTGTAAACTGATCAAAACATTCGATACTCTTAACTTTATCTCTGCTTTACACATGATGTTGTAAATTATAAAAAAGGAAAATTACTCCTGTGGTTAAGCCACTGAATGGATTAGGATTTTTTTTTACAATTCGCCGTAGAATATCATAAAGTATATGCAATAGGATTTAATGTGATTGTGAACGACACACCCTGTATGAGCTTGACTTTCGTACTTACGTATTTATTTTGTGTCACACTGCTCCATGTAATGACGAGGACGTGAAATAAAAAGTTATCGTATTTCATTATTAATTTATTTTTACACAATATTTTCATCAAGTAACCTCAGACGATTGTCTAATAGCTATAATAGTCCCGATATAAAAATATTTCCTCTCTTATCCGTAACATTGTAATATATTTATAATATTGACACGTTTATACTTTTTACACTATCAATTCGAATTCTTTAATCATAATAACGTGATGCTTATTTTATTCACAGATCAATTTTACATAGTATAGTACATATTTATAATGTCTCAAATAAATATAATATGTATATAGAACATTACAATTTCGCCTATCAAAATGTACATCACAAATGCGAACGTTCGTATTTATAATAACTACAGTTTGTAATGTAAACAAAGTGATGACAAAAACATATTTCATAATTAAAAACAACAGAAACATTATCTCACACGTTTATGGCAAATCGTCAGAGTCCCACAAAATTATAATATTTACTTTAATGATTAATAGACAATTATAAAACACAACATAGTTATTTTACATAGTCTTAAACGAAATAAATAAATTATTCTCTAATATAGTGTATTGCTTATTGTCAAATCAATTTAAAAGCCTATAAAATGGCGCTCTGGGCCTTTACCAACAACAATTCCTAGTTTCTTATTTATGTACTAATTATTCATTTATTACTAAGTCAACATCATTTATACAGATATTTAGGAATACAGTTATAGTTCGGGCCTGGAACGCTTAGCGCAACCAAATATTAGCTCGATCATATCCGAGTACACCTAGGCTGAAACGTTAGTCTTTAGTCTCGAACTACTGGAATGTACAAGTTCTACGCTACCTTTAGACATCTCTTCATACTATAACATACGTATCACGCTATGATATGGTTTATTTAGATTTAAAATTATATACTTTAGCACAAAATATTTAGAAGAGTAACAGATAACTTAAAAGGAAAATACTGACATATAAGTACGTCCAGAACTAGCTGGGATTGCTACAATAATAACTTTGTATAGAAGATACAACAGGAAACGTAACATAGACAGAGTAACATACATAGTTAGCGGAATATATCAGTAACATATATGAAAATAAATTATTAGCTAAAACTAGAAGGACGGATAGAACGGGGAAGATACAATAGACTTAAAAAAAGTTCCAGTCCAGCCGCGGCCGCGCGGTACACGCGGGACCGCGCGGAACTCGCGGGACCGCGCGGCCGCGGCCCGGACCACTTAGTGTTACGTCATTTACAGTTTCATTAACTTTAGTTTTTTTACGAAGTAATTTAGCTAAGAATGATCTGGGCCATTGTTGCGTTCGTTATAAAACAATGCGCGCGGCAGTGCAGCGGGGCGCAGCAGCAGCGCGCGGGACGACGGCGGCGACAGCGGCCGGCGCGGCGGGCGCGGGCCGCGCGGGGCGCGCTAGCAGTGGTTGTCCTCGCGCACGAGCGCCGCGGTGTCGCGCCCGGTGTCGGCGGCGGGGTCCAGCGCGCGGCCCGCCCCCGCGCCCGCGCCCCGCGCCGCCGCGCCGCGCGTCTCCGTCGACGACGGCGAGATCACCGCCGACACCACCTTGTCCTTCAACTCGTCTGGTACTTCGTAAATGCCGGCTGCACCAAAAATAAACAACATTTCATTATTTAGATCAACGCTTCGACTTATAGCAGGAAACTCAAACATACAATGGTTTTTTGATATTTTTCGTAGGTTAACGTTAACTTGACATGCGGCGAACTTAATATGCGGCTATGGATCGCGGTAACAAACAATACAACCCAAAGTAATGTTTAGACGAAATTACAGCAGAATCTTATGATAGATAGAATTCATGAATAATTTTGAATTGTACATAGAATAAGAGTAGGCGATACGTGTAATAGAGCGTGGCACTCACGTATGGGCGGCTCGGGCTCCCCCTGCGCGACGGCGCGTGTGACGGCGTCGTACATGGGGTTGCTGAAGTCGCGGCCCTTGCGCGGCGCCTCCTCCAGCGTGTAGGCGGGCTCGCCGGCGCTGCCCACGCCGCCGAACTCCACGTTGGAGCCCTGCCGGAACGACACGCTCTGCGACGACGCCAGGCTGCTCAGCCCGCCGCCCTTACCGCTGCAATCAAACAACAAAAGTTTAGTAAAAAAAAATTAAGTGTCTCGACTTAGCGTACGAGGTTGTCGCCTTGTAGGTCGATTATCACGGTCAAAACGGTGCAATTGCCGAAAGCCTTGAATGAGGAGAAGCTGTAGTTAGGCGCCTAGGGCGAGGTACTTATTCAGAATAAACTTTGAAAAATAGATATATCGACTATAAGGTGGAGGTTTCGAAGACTACAAAAGATCATAATAAGATGACTCACAAGGGTCGTTTCCTAATGACGAACCAGGCGGCGGCGCCGGCCAGCGCCAGCAGCAGCACGAGCAGCAGCGGCACGAGCACGGCGGCCGCGGTGCCGGCGCGCGCGGCGGCGCTGGCGGCGCTGGCGGCGCACAGCGGCGGCTGCAGCGGCGCGCGGCAGCGGCACGACAGCGCGCCCGCCGCGTCCCACACGCACGTGCCGCCGTTCTCGCACGGGCACACGCGCGGCAGGGCGCGCGGCGACTCCACGGCCGCGTCGCACTGCCGCTCGTGCGCGAGGCGCTTGGGCGGCGGCTGCAGCTCGGGGCACACGCAGCGCCGCCCGCCCGGCACGCGCAGGCACAGGTGCGAGCACGCCGCGCGCGAGCACTCGCCCGAGCCCGACGCGTTGTAGCGCCGCGGGTGGTACACTGTCACAAAAGTACACAAATACATTCCAGACCTATTTATTTTAAAAGAAGAAAATGCTCAATAACGATCGTCTGTCCAAAATACTTTGACTCACCTTTCACAGCCGATGGGTTGACTAGATCCTTAGATATAACCGATGGCACTCCTCTTCCGAACTTGTCCTGTCTGACGAGTTCACCCGTGTCTCGGGTGACCCAGTACAGCGAGGACTCGAACACGTCCAGTGACAGCGGGTGCTTCAGCAGGTCGCCCTTCAGGATCACCTTCCTGTTAGAACCGTCGTGCCTCATCATCTCGATAGTGTTCAATTTAGTGTCGGCCCAGTATATAGCGTGATCCATCAAATGGTCGATGGCCAAGCCAGTCGGATGTCTGATGTTTTCTGTGACAATCGGTCTCCTCTTTGAACCGTCCATCCAAGCTATTTCGATTTTAGGAGCGGAACCAGCGTCAGCCCAAAACATCCTTCCCATTTGAGGATCAAGAACCAGTGACGTGGGGCTTTCAATTCCCGCAGACACAATAGCTCTTCGGTATCTTCCATCAGTTCTTGCAACCATGACTCGTCCTCGAGGTTTCGACCCTGTCCTGTCGGTCTCCGTCCAGTACAGATTATCTCCGACGTAGTCTACTGCCAAAGCAGTCGGTTTCGAGTTACCCTTCATGTTGAGATCTTGGGCAAATCCACTCTTGACTTGTCCGTTCAGTGCGTTGAGCATGTAGGACCGCTTGATGGTCTTATCGTAACTGTCTGCCCAGAATATCATCTCTTGCTTAGGATCGTAGTCTATGGCTTCTATTCTCTTCTCGGCTGTGATGACGTCATACTCTCTGTCTTCCTTTTGTGCAAAGGCGTGTATTTCAGGTCCATTGGCGAATAGAAGAACAACGTCATCATCTACAACTTTGCATACTCCTGATAAGTTGTCTGCCAGTCTGTAAGTAAGCGATTTTTATTTTGGAGGAGTTACACAGTAGAAAAGTTTGCTAGAAAAGTATTAAATCGAGAAGTCGTTAAACTGGTATTTTTAAGGCCAGATTATATGATAGTATCAACAGGTTGAATTATTAGTACAAAGTGAGAGACTAACTTGAATCCTTCTGTGCAGTCGCAGCTGTAGCTGCCGTTGAGGTTGTTGCATATCTGCGAGCAGTGGTGCGTGCCGGCGGCGCACTCGTCCACGTCGACGCAGCGCTTCTTGTCCACGGGCGAGATGATCCAGCCCTGGAAGCACGTGCAGATGTAGCCGCCCGCGCCGCCGATCTGCGTCAGGTTCGTGCAGAAGTGCTCGCAACCTCCTGGGGAACAAAAGTTGCTGTGATGGGACCCGCTCGATAATACGATTGCCTTTCAATACCTTTAAGAGTCGCTAACTATTGGCTAAGCACGCTAAAATATCAGGACGCAGGAGTGCAATTTTGACAAAAATACCTTTTATTGTAGAAATACGTACAGTGATTGAATGGTTTAATGGAAGTTTATATTATTTACATTAAATGGAAACTGTTAAATGGTTTGTTATAAATACTTTTTAACAAACACGTTTCTCAAAATATCTCTAATAATTATTGTCTTCCATTTTCAGAACAACGTTGACTTTCCAAGCTGAGTAGTACCTTTATCAAGATGCGAGCAAGTGTGCGTGTGATGGCAGCCGAGCTCGTCGGAGGCGTCGCCGCAGTCGTCGGCGAAGTCGCAGAGCTGCGTGCGGTCGACGCAGTGGCGGTTGGCGCACTGGAACTGCGCGTACGGGTCGCACGGCTTGACGCGGGCCGCACACAGCGTCATGTTGTTCTCGTCCGAGCCGTCGCCGCAGTTGTCTACTCCGTCGCATACTTGGTAGCTGTTGTGGGTAAATTGTGGTTTAGAAAGAGACTTTCTTTTGGATTGGTAATGGATTTTTTGGATGCAGAAGGTAGAGTAAATAGTCCATCTAACTAGGTTTTAAATAATCCCATGAAATATGTGATACGTAATAACATGTAACACAAAACTATTTCTTTAAATTGTAAAGTATCACTTACCGAGGTACACATCTGTGGTTATCGCAGTGGAACCGTCTCAGCGTGTCACAGTTGAAGTTGGTGCATATGGAGGCAGCTTCATCAGATCCGTCGCCGCAGTCGTCAGTACCGTCACACAGGTCTGACTGAGACACGCACAGGTTGTTCGCGCACTGGAATCTGTAATTTGGACAATTCGTAAGCAATCCAGTTACAATATTTACCTAAATAATTTATATATGATAGTAGTTATTGACAGTTACCTGCTCTCCGGGCAGTATCTGCCGCCAGGGTATCGCGGTGGGCACCCGATCTCATCGGACAAGTCTCTGCAGTCTCTGTCGCCGTCGCACCTGAAGTATGCAGCGATGCAGTGTCCGGACTTGCACTGGAAGGTTCCGTTCTTGCACTTGAAGCCGCCGCAGTCGGCTTCGTCGGTGTTGTCGCCACAGTCGTCCTCGTGGTCACAACGCCATCTCGATGAAATGCACTTTCCATTGCCGCACTTGAATTCTGATTCCGAACATTCTCTGTACTTATGCTGGCAAACAGTTTCCGACTCGTCGCTACCATCTCCGCAGTCATCCGTGAAGTCGCACAGCCATTGTTTCGGTATACAGCGCTTGTTGTCGCATGTGAAGTCAGTCTCGGCACTGCAAGTGGGACAGTTCTCTGGTAATTCATCCGATCCATCTCTGCAGTCGTCTTTGCCGTCACAGAACAACCATTTCGGAATACATCTATAGTTTGCTTGTCCGGGACATCTTCTCCATCCAGTGGTACAGTTCTTTTGCCTACACATGTACGCTGGCTCATCAGAATCATCTCCGCAGTCGTTATCGAAATCGCACATCCATAATTTCGGGATACATCTTCCGTTCTTGCACGCGAATTCGGTGTCAGGATTACAAGGTCGGTTATGACACATTGCAGGGTCTTCGTCACTATTGTCCTTACAGTCTGTGTCGCCATCACACTTCCAACTGTCAAGTATACACCTACCACTGGACTTGCACTTGAACTCGAGGAGCGGGCACTCGTGGGCGCACTCAGCCTCGTCACTTCCATCTCCACAGTCGTCAGTACCGTCACAGATGGTGGCGGCAGGCGTGCAGTTGGTGTTCTTACACTGGAATGAGCCAGCTCTGCAATGACGAACCGGGCAAGTTTCAGGCTCATCAGAACCATCCATACAGTCTTTCTCACCGTCACACTTCCAGAACCATGGAATACATTTCTCATCGTGACCGTTGCATCTATGTTGACCGTCTGTGCAGTTGGCAATACATGTTTTCATATCTCTGGCTAAGTAGAATTGGTTCGGGCAAGCACACTTGAACGTTGTGGCGCCTTCTTCTCCGTAACCCTCGATGTTCAGGTAGCTGGATGCATGGGGCGGCGCTATCAGACACAGATGAGAGCACCCTCCGTTGTTATCTCCACAAGGGTTGGGATACGGCAGTTGTCTCAGTGGATGAACGACGTGAATATCATACGGTCTATGAGTGGTGTTTCTTAGTACAGTCAGATTTTCTCCCGAGTGTTTGTTTGCTTTGCTAATTGCTTTGAGATTCCAATCAGTCCAGAATATTTCGTCATCGAAGAGACTGAGAGCAAACACATGAGGTACTTTTGCACCAGATAATACGACATGCCTGTGCCTTCCTTCCAAATCAGCTGAACCGATGTAGTCCAAATGAGCATCAGCCCAGTAGATTCTGTCAGTGAAATAGTCTATTGTTAAAGCATTCGGCCAGGCGATGTCATCCTCCCAGTTCAGAATAGAAGTGAAATTGGACCCGTCCATACCCAATTTTCCTATGTAGGCTTGTAGATGCCACGAAGTGAAGTAAAGGTAACCTGTTCCAGGGTGCACGACTATTGCTCTAGGGTCTGTTACGCCAGTTTTCAAAGTCTTTCTCCTAGTACCATCCAATTCTGACACATCCAAGTTTTTAGAATGTCTGTCAAGCCAGTAAAGTTTCCTTCCAATCCAATCAACGGCTATACCTTCAAGACCATGCGAGTCATGTCTGATAACCACTTCTTTTGTGGGACTGGGGTCGGTATAGTTTGATCTGTAAATGGTCTTAGCGGAGACGTCAGCGAAATACATTCTCTGTTCTTTGAAGTCGAAGTCGATTGCGACGACGTTCATCAGATCTTGATGCATCAAGTTATATAAACTGGCGTCGGTGGACATGTTCCTCACGTAATACTTGTTCGTGAATATAATCCAGGCGGTGGTGTTATCCTTGCGCTTACAAGTGTGCTCATCAGGTTCTCTTTCATAATATTGGTCGTTACATTTACAATAGTAGGATCCAGGGGTGTTGGAGCAGTACTGCGAGCAAACTCCTGGCGTTTCTATACATTCGTCTATGTCTGCGCAAGCTTTACCATCTGCGAGCAGCTTGTAGCCTTGATTACAGTCGCAGTAGTAGCCTGTTAGAGTGTCGATACATTTGTGGCCACATTGATTGATTTCTAGTTTAGCACATTCATCGATGTTACAATGAGGAGGTTCGTCAGAGTCGTCGGTACAATCAGACACTTTGTTGCAGACCAGTCTGTTATCGATGCACTGATCATTATTACATTTGAACTGGCCAGCAGGACATGTCTTATTCTCTTTAACACATCCAACTTCATCAGAATGATCACCACAATCATCTTCACCGTCACATCTGAAGTGGTTTCTAATACACTTGAAATTCTGACATTTAAACTCTTGGTCGCTACATTGCTTGTATTGAGTGTTACAACGTTTACCTTCGTCAGAGCCGTCACCACAGTCGTTGTCGTGGTCACACACCCAGCCTTCGTTGATACAGCGGCCGTTGTTACATTGGAATTGGTCTTCAGAGCAAGGTGTGGGTGTGGCGCAGTGATGGATGGTTGAGTTTTCATCAGCTCCATCAATACAATCTGGATCACCATCACAGATCCATTTCTTGGGAATACATTGCGCTCGTTGCCAGAATTTGTTTTCTTCACATGTGTATTCAGTTTCAGCATCACACTTGCGTTCATTGCACTGATGACGATCGTCTTCGTCACTGTTGTCCAGACAGTCGTTGTCACCATCGCAAATGTAGATTCTGGGTATGCAGTTTCCGTTGTCACAAGTGAAGAGGTCACCGAAGCACGTGCGGCCTTCTGAGCGGCAGTACTCTGGCGGCTCGTCAGCGCCGTCACCGCAGTCGTCGTCTCCGTCGCAATACCACGTGGCAGGGATGCATCGGTGGTTGGGACAACGGAAACTGTTTTGAGGACACGTTCTCTGGGCACAATGCAGAGGGTCCTCATCAGAATTGTCACCGCAGTCATTGTCACCATCGCAGAGCCAGTAGGGTTCAACGCAAATATTCGTCTTCTCGCATTTTAGATGGTTAGTCGGGCACGTTGTGTTCATCGGGCAACGTTCATGTGTCTCGTCCGATGTGATGTTGTCCTTACAATCGTTGATTCCGTTACAGACTTGCGACATTGGTATACAACGAGAGTTGAGGCACGTAAACTCACCCTCAGCGCATGGTGGGTATACGCATCCTTCTTCATCAGATCCGTCTTTGCAATCATTTTCATGATCACATTTCCATGACTGGAAGATACACCTGCCATTGTTACAGCGGAACTCGCTAGGCGAACACGAGTGGTACGTGCAGTAGTTCTTGTCTTCATCTGAGTTATCCCCACAGTCGTCATCTCCGTCACATGACCACATCTTACTGATGCACTTGCCGTTGGCACAGAAGAACTTGCTAGGGTCACAGGTAATGTTCTTAGCCACACACATTCTGCCTTCGTTTACCAGTTTAGTGTTATCATCACACTTGCACTCGACTGTGTTGTTAGGTGCGGGGTGACAACTGTGTGCGCAGCCTCCATTGCTAATCTTACAGGGATTCACTTGACACTTTTGTCTGCTCGGACTGTAAATGTGAATGTCACGAGGAGAGTCTTCCAATCGCTTCACCATCTCTATCATGTTAGCACCAGTATGTTTTTCTGCTCTGTACACACCGCGAAGCTGAAGGTCAGTCCAGTAAATGTAGTTGCCGAAAACGGTGATGGCGAATGGATAGATGGTTGCACTGATCAGAACTTCTCTGTCAGAACCATCTAGCTTAGACCGTTCAATCTTCTCTCTGACAGCATCGGTCCAATATAACATGTTTTCATCAAAGTCAATGGTCAAGCCACTAGGTTGCGATAAGTCCTTGTCTATGATTGCCTTCTTCAATGATCCCGCCATGGTTGTTCTATAGATCTTTCCAGAAGTCCCAAATCTGCCCCAATCTGTATAGTATAGAGTTCCGTTGCATGGGTCAACAACAATAGCTCTCGGGCGTTCGACCCTAGCAATCATTACAAGTTCTGTACCATCGAGGTTCATGGCGTAAATGGAATTGTTAGAACTGTCTGTCCAGTAAACTTTCTTTTGCGTCCAGTCATAAGATATACCTTCAGGATTGATGCCCTTACTAATGATGTTCTGGATGGTCGATGGATCTGGGTTGTTAGCAGACATCCAGCCTATCCTAGCCCATGGCCTGATCTGAGTAAAGAACAGCTTATTGTCGGTGTAATCAAACTCTACACCTACAACATTTGTAAGGTTGACGACAGGTTTAAAAGGCACTCCTGTAGATTTCGGATCTAAGTTTATAGCTCGAATTTCAGTCCTTGTGGTGAATACCAGGTACTCCTCAACCACGTCACATTTCTTCGGATTCGAAGCAGAGATTTGTCCAGTTGCACAGTCACATCTATGAGTATATCCCTTGTTAGCTTCCGGTGGGTAACTGAAGCAAAGTTGATCACATCCACCATTGCCAAGCTTTCTGCAAGGGTTGTTTTCGTCCGTAGGCTGATTGTTCACATCAAATATAACAATATCTCTGAGCTTGGGAAGGTTTATTCTAACTTTCTCTGGCATGGACATATTGCCAGGCAATTTGGACGCTTTGTAGATAGTTTGCAAGTTTCTATCAACCCAGTAAACGCTACCCGTGTGTATCGCGATGCCCATGGGATTTGGTAAGTTTGATCTAATCAGTTGTCTATTACCACCATTGAAGGAGATCTTTTGGATTTGGTCCAGTTTAGAGTCAACCCAATAGACGTCATGAGTCAACATATCGATGGTCAGGTCTCTCGGGTTTGATATTCCAGAGCTCACTACGGTTTGCCAGTTGCTACCATCCAAATACGCCTTTCCAATTCGTGGGTACTGACCATAATCGATCCAGTATAACAGTCTCTTTAGAGGGTTCACAGCAAGTTCTCTTGGAGCATCCATTGTTGTTTTTACCAAGACCTTCCTATTCGAACCGTCAAGCCAGCACATTTCTACATAGTTTTCGTGAGGGAAGACGTTGGTGAAGTAGAGATTTCCAGCGACCCAGTCTACAGCTAACCCTCGAATGCCATTGCTGCCAATACCATCCTTAACAATGTGCTGTAGTTCCGTGCCATTTGGTCTGATGCGGAATATTCCGTTCCATTGTCCGCGGTTGAACTCCACCCAGTAAATGTAGTTTTCAGCGAAGTGTACATCTACATGCAGGATGTGGTGTCCAACACCAGTGACGGGGACCATGGCTTCGGCACTGGAGTCGATGCTGTACCCGCGGATGAGGTCCAGCTGTGACACTACCGCGAACGTCTTGTAAGGCACACAGTTCACTTCATTCTCCTTTCTGTAGCCAACAGAACAAGCGCAGACCCGGGACCCACCGTCTCCAGGGATACAGATCTGTTCGCAGCCTCCATTGCTCTGCGAGCATGGGTGGTGAACCATCTTCCTTTTTTGGAATATTGTAAACGACTTCAAGTCACTTTCATTGTCTAATATAGCCTTGATGTTATCGCCGTTGGGTAGATCAGCCTTAATTATCTTTTCGTGAAGAGGATCCAAAGCATACAGTCTCGAATCCAGCACGGCGATTACTTTGGGATAGGAGATAGCGTTGGTCTCAGACAGTATGGTTTTCCTGTCATTACCCTCAGTGTTGACACTGTTGATGCTGGCCGGGAACTGAGTGCTGAAGTAGATGATCTTCTTCTCAATGTCAATGGTGACAGCTTCAGGTCGTTCGATGGTGTCCACCAGGATAATGGGATTAGTGCCATCCATGTTGGCTTTACCGATCTTCGCTGGAACTCCGAAACCTCCTTCGTCGGACCAGTACATTTTTCTGTAAATAAAGTATAACATGAACATTATTGACATAGACATAAAACATTTAAATTGTGTTTTATTTACTTAAATTCCATTTATCTTTGTTTAAGCAGAAATATTCGAACACAAACAAAAAATAAGTTAATAAAATAATACAACTCACCCTTCAGTAGGATCCAAACAGATTCCTTTCGGTTTAGCAACAGAGGCCTTGCTGCCATCATTAGCCATCACAATAGACCGGTACTTCACTTTACCGTCCACTCTGACAAGTTCGATGTTACTGGCAACCCTGTTGGCCATGTACAAGTTCCTGCCGAGCCAGTCGAAGGCAATGGCCGAAGGTGCTCCGACAATACCAGTATCAGATCCGAAGAACTCGACCTTATTACCACCACCGTAAGGCATACTGTAGATTGTGCAGTTTTCGTCATCATCGCTATCACCAGTTATGGATTGCAGCCAGTACAACATGTGACCTTGACGGTCGTAGTCCAGTTGTACTCCACCTAAGAATAAAAAATACGTATGTAACACATCATGATAAGATTTTGGTAGGAATATTTTAATTATATACTAGTGGCTATGTACTAGTCATTTTGTGTTTTTTATTATACCTTGAATGCCAACAATGGGTGCGAGTTGTCCAGCGCGGCCGGATCCGTCCATCGATAAGTCAATGACTTGACTTCCCTTCAGTACCATCAGGTATGCAGACTCCTCTGCAACAAAAATAAAAAATATAAAGTGCTAATGTTCACTAATAAATTCTATTAAACATCATTAGTATTTCAGTAGTAAAAAATCGTACCTTCTATACATTTTCCATCAGGTAACAGCTTGAACCCGGGCTTGCACATGCAAGTGTAGGCAACAGTCTTGTTTGGACTGAGCAGGCACAGATGTTGGCACGAATCCTTCTTACAGGGTGAAGTATAGAGCGGCTGTAAGGACGGGTGATGCACGTGGATGGACAGCGGCTGCGATATCAGGTGAGACACCACTGTCTGGTTCGTTCCCTTGAATTTATGAGCCGACAGTACTCTGTTCAGTTGACGATCGGTCCAGTACAACGTATCCTCGAAAAGTGTCAGTGAGTGAGGGTGGAGGAGGTAGTGGCTACCGGCCAGGACCTGCTGTCTTCCTGTACCGTTGTAATAACAGAAGTCGATAAAATCTAATTTCGAATCAGCGAAGTACACTCTTTGTGTAGCCGTATCTAGTGTTAAACCATTAGGCCAGTAGATTTTCGTCGTAATAATAGCTGATCTCTGTGTACCATCCATTCCAACTCTTTCGATACGAGGGTTCTCTCCCCAGTCGGTCCAGAACAGCCATCTTGCATTTGGTGCTGGATCTAGACACATTCCTCTAGGCTGTGTGATGTTTCCGCTTAACAAAGCTGTCCTAGCTGATCCGTCTTCTTTGGCTACTTCGATTGTGTTCAGTTTGCTGTCTAGCCAGTAAATGTTACCTCCGACCCAGTCATAGGCAAGTCCCTCGACGAGGTCCAGTCCAGTGGATATGATGACCTGCGGCTCACTACCGCGGTCTAACCGGGAGATCTTCTTGAGTTTCATGTCCGACCAGAATATTGTTCCTGTGTGCATGTTAGAGGCGGTTGCGACTACATTTTCGACGTTGATTGGAACTCTTTCGAGGCCTTGTTCATTAAGATCTGCCACTAGGATGGAATGTCTATTTGAAATGATGAGGAAGGCGCTGGAGTGGTTGTTGGCCTTGCATGTGTGATTATTCATGGTTAAGATGTAGCCGTCCATACAGGAGCATACGTAGGAACCCTTCGTGTTGGTGCATGTCTGCGAACAGAGACCTGGCGGATCACATTCGTTGATGTCCTTGCAGTTGGAGCCATCCACATCCAATTCCTCGCCAGGTGGACAAAGACACAGCGGTCCATTAGGAGTCTGTTTACATCCATTGGAACAGAGACCGTCTTGATGTTCACATTCAGCAAAATCACAGCTTGCACCTGTAATATAGCAATTAATCATTGATCAACTGATCACACTAAAATAATGCACTTTGCTTTTGTAAATAAGTGTATATAAATAGTATATAAATAAATAAGTGCATATAAGTGTATACCTTCGTCAGCTCCATTCGGACAGTCAAACTTGGAATCACAAACTTGAGTGATGTTGACACAACGGCCTGTGACGCCGGGACATTGCCACTGGTCAGCGGGACACCTAGGATAACACAAATAGGAGCATGAGTATTATCAGCAGGAGGACGAAAGTTAAGCAGTAGGTATCAGGACAAGTGGTACCTGAAGGCGGGTGGTTTGCAAGCATGCTCGAGCCCCTCGTCGGAGTTGTCTCCGCAGTCGTCGCGGCCGTCACAGACGTACGCCTTGAAGACGCAGCGGCCGTTTTGGCAGCGGAAGTAGTTGTGAGCGCACGACACCGCGCCGCAGCTCGCCGGCTCGTCTGACAGGTCCTCGCAGTCAGGCGTACCTAACGAATTCATATGATGTCTTTCAAACCATGTTTCGGCCATATCGGCTATTTTCAAAGGAGATCGGTCATCTGTCCGGGAAATATTTTAGTGCACAGGTAGTCCCTCCCCGAACTGTTGCAGTACTCACCGTCACAGTACCAGGTGGTGGGGATGCAGATGCCGGAGGAGCGGCACTGGAACTGCTTGTCGGGCTGGCACTGGTGCGGCGCCAGGGACGGGCAGCCCGCCTCGTCGCTGCCGTCGTTACAATCCGGGATGCCGTCGCATTTGTATGCTTCCTGATGACACAATATACGAATAAATATTGTAGTTTCACTTCAACAACACTCCCGCACACTCAGATTAAAATCATCTTATGTGTTTTATCTAATGTACAATAGTACAAGCAGTAGTTTTTACATGAAATACTAGCAAACATCACGTATATTTTAGAATGTATATTTGAGTGTAATGATTTACCTGCACACACTGTTTGAGGTCTGCGCACTTGAACTGGCTGGCGAGGCAGGAGACGGGCGGGCAGTCGGCCTCGTCCTGCTTGTCGAAGCAGTCGTCGTCGCCGTCACACACCCACGACGCCGGGATGCAGTGGCCCGTGCGCGGACATGTGAACTACAAGTCATAAATAAATAATATAACTTACAGTAAACATGTCGACTACATCAAATATTAGAAGACTAGCAATATCACCATGACAAAAAAAAATATTTATAATTTTCCTGATGTGGTAGAAACATTTTTCTCACTGACCTGGAAGTATGCACAAGTCTTCTCGGCACAATGAGATCCTTCATCAGAACCGTCTCCACAGTCGTTCTCGGAGTCGCACTTCCAGGTGTTGGGCACACAGCGGCCGTTGTCGCACTGGAACTGTGAGGAGGAGCAGGTGACGTTGACGCAGCCGGTCTCGTCGGAGAAGTCGCCGCAGTCGTTCTCCGAGTCGCACTTGAACGTCGCCGGGATGCAACGCCCTGACTTGCACATGAATTCTGATGCACTGCATGTTGTTTCTGCAATAAGCGGATAATAATTTAGAAACTGTTCTAAATGTTTGTCATCTTCATTAAGAATTAAAACTAAATCTTTACTTACTAGTACAGTTTTGTTCCTCATCACTATTATCCAAACAATCGTCATCTCCATCACACACCCAAGAGTTGGGAATACATCTTTGGTTGTTACAGGTGAAATCCCAAGAATGAGGACATGCTTGCATGGGTGGTTCGGAGCTTGGATCAGGAATACAGCTGGTGCCATCAGGCGCCAGTTTCTCTCCATACGGACAACCACATTTGACGGTTAGAAGTTCCGTGTTGTTCCTAGGTACAGCGAAGCAAAGTTTTTGACAGTTTCCATTGTCTCGTGCACAAGGCTGCATAGGATCTATCCTCTGGATTTCTTCGCTGTACACCTTGACACCATAAAGTCTGTTTGTTTGAGGTTCACGGACCATAATGTCTTCTTGTTCTCCAGTTAGTTTGTGTAACCTGACTATCGCGTCGAGTCTCCAGTCTGTGATGTACATGAACTCTTTGTGAATAACAATTGAGAATGGATGTCTGATGAGCCTGGAGTTAACAGTCTTGACGTCCGTTCCGTCAAGTTTGGAATGTTGCACGTGGTCGAGTAAGGCATCGCACCAGTACAGCCTGTCAGCGTCAAAGTCTATGGACAAGCCGTTAGGCCAGCCAAGAGTTACGTTCTCGAAGACCAACAAGTTGGTTCCGTCTGTGTATGCTCGGCTTATGTTGGCAGGCCGATCCCATTCCGAGAAGAAAATGAAACCTTTGTTTGGGTGTACTACGATAGCTCGCGGCCTCTTCAAGTCCTTCAACAAAGTTCTCCTGTAAGTAACGTGTCTTGTAGACAGAACATTCAGTGTTCCTTTCCTTGAGTCAATGTAGTACAGATTCTTGGAAGCCCAGTCTGCTGCTAGACCTTCCACTCCTTCATTCTGTGACGCAAGAACTATTTCCTTGGTCGTTCCATTTCTATGAACCCTGTATATCACATCTTGTAAAACATCTGAATAATAGATGTGCTCGTCTCGAGCATCGAAATCTAAACCTACAAATCTAGCTCTCTTAGAAACTACTGGCAGGATGGCGTCACTGAAACCTTCGATGACTGGGTTGAGAACCTTTCCCTTTATAAACCTCTGCTGGGAGTACATAAGGAACTCTTTAACAAGGTCGCAGTTCCGGAGGTCGGTCTCGAGCCGGTAGCCGATGTTGCAGGCGCAGCGGTAGCCGAGGCCGCCGTTCTGCAGCGCCGTCACGATGCACATCTGCGCGCAGCCGCCGTTGTTGGTGCCGCAAGGGTTGTTCACCGACGTCTGCTTCAGCGAGTGCACCACGGTGATGGCCTTGGGCTCTCTGATGTCCTTCATCTTGTAGATCGCTTGTATGCTGGAAGGCCCCTCATATTTGTTGACGGAGCTGATTCCTTGCTTGGTGTTATCCGACCAGTACACTCTGTCTTCGATAAGCGCCAGTCTGGAGGGGCTAGGTACCTGTTGGCCTCTGAGCACTAGGAAACGATGGTTTCCATCATAGTCCACAGTTTCGATATAGTCCAATAAGGAGTCACACCAAAACACTCTTCGCGCAATAATGTCCACAGCGATACCGGATGCTTTGTATGCTGCTTCGGAGACTATTGATTTTGCGTGGGTTCCGTCCATGTTTGCTCTGACGATCTGGAATGGTCAGAACATAAATAAGAAATGGAAACATACTTTGAACGTTATGAACTACTCGTGTCGTAATTATTCATATTACAAAGTTGGTGTTTAAGAATGTTCTTACCTGACTACTATCAGCAACGAACATCAACCCAAGTGTAGGATCAAGCGCGAGATCAGCGGGACTGGTCAGGTTCGAGCCGAGCACCACAGCATGCCAGCGTCCGTCCAGCTCGAACACGTCGACCTTCTGTCCGATAGCATCGGCGACGTACAGCTTGTCTCCCACCCAGTCCACCGCCAGCGCCACCGGTGCCCAGGAGCCGGCCACTGTGATGTCGGTGCCGGAGCCCAGCGAACTGCCTGAGCCGGCCGGACCACCCATACTCAGTGGCTGTGAGTGGATCTGGAACACACATTAAATTCAAGTACTACGTATGACATGCTGATTAAAATTAAAAACTAAGAAAGTGTGTCTGGTCAAATAAGTAATGAAAGTTTTGATCTCTTTAATAATCGAAAATTCCGGATCTTTATCGACGGCAAGGTTCTGATGGATGGGCTGAATGCCATCAAGAAAAGGTGGCTCGCTGCTTCGATTCATGTTCAACGCTGCAGATACTAGAAGACTCACCTTCCTCGTCTTAAGATCAGACCAGAAGAGCAGATTCTTCCTGTAATGGTAGTCGAGGCCGGCGGCGGCGGTGGCGTTGGCGACGTGCACGGGCGCGCGGCCGTGCAGGTCCATGCGCAGCACGGCGGCCGCGTGCGCCAGCAGCAGCGCCGGCGCCGCGCCGCCCGCGCCCGCCGCGCAGCGCCCGCCGCCCGCCAGCGAGTAGCCCGGCGCGCACAGGCACTTGTATGCTGCGGACCAGAATAGAATATCACTGTTACCACGAAATAACAAGTCTCTTAGTTAGGGATACAGATTGTATGTAGCCTAAAAAAACACATAGGTACAGGGTCAGAGTAGTCTCAAATCTGTTCTAAGTATGACTTCTGAATCAGATATGACATTAAAATAACGACTGATCTGATCGGTAAAGTCTGGTCTGAAGAATCCAAAACTATGCCAAGTAGCTCCGGGATAGACTGAGCTAGTTAGCTGACGATTTTAGTGCCGTATCTACAGAACTAAATGATGAAAACCATAGTAATTTGAAATGTAAAGTAGGTATAATGTATACAAACATCCAGGAGTGTTGATGCAGAGCTGGTGACAGTATCCCCACTCCTTGCACTCGTCGCGGTCGACGCAGGTGCGGTTGTCGGCAGAGAGCGCGAGCCCGGCCGCGCAGGCGCACGCGCCGCCCGCGGGGGACGCCACGCACTTGTACTCGCACTCCAGCGCAGGACATGACGCAGTCGCTGAGGAAACACAATATATTTTGATAAAGTTATCAGTACTTGAAGTGAAAAACAATTAATCAAGGCTTGGCTAAAATATGTGGATTTTTAATAATACTTCACAAGTAATAACAGTAAGAAGCACACCATTTTATTTACGGTTGAAACACATTCATTTATTTCAGGTTTAACTAGGAGTATATATAGAGAGAGCATATTAGAGAGTATATAAGGCGAATCAATAAGAGAGTACAGTCAACTTCAGGTCAGTGGTAACAGTTTTATAGGAAAATCGTACTTATTACTATTGAGTTAAGGTGCATGACAGTTACCACTGATATGCAGTCTACTGTACATAATTATAAAAGGGAGTACATAATGAAGGGAGAATAATATAATGAAGGGTAAATACGTGATACTGTGTGTAAGAATACAAGACATAAATTCATCCATTCTTACAAACTTTCGACTCTCGTGGGGTATTCATCATGGGAATAAATCTGAGAACACATTATAATCTTTTCGAGTTACAAAGCAATAAAGAAAATGTCTTGAGCACCACTTTTGGTTATGAGCATTATCTCCTGGGCTCAGCTACAATGAGGTCGTGTGTAGTCGCGATACACGCTCGGTAAAAACGTCACGTACTTACATTCAACGAATTGCATATTTTGAGGTGGATTTTAATTGAGTTACAGTCGTTTGAAAGTTAAGTCTCAACCCTCAATAGAAGTACCGCCTGTTTTTATTATGGTTAAGACATTCACGTGATAAAGTTCACTCAGAATGATCTCACTGATAGTCATAGTATTGGAGCTTAAGATTCTTTCTTGAAACACAAACTGCTATAAGAAAAAAATATTCCGCTTCCTTAATGTTATGAATACTCACAGCAGGCAGTCTCCTCATCAGCATTATCCTCGCAGTCCTTCTTTCCGTCGCAGAGCTGTGAGCGCGCGATGCACTTGTGCGCGCCGCCGGGCCCGCCCTTGGGGCACAGGTACTTGTTGTCAGGACACGCGATGGCCGTGCAGTTGGCCTCGTCAGACCCGTCGGAGCAGTCCTTGTAGCCGTCGCAGTGGTACGTCGCCGGGATGCACAGAGCGTTGCTGCAGCGGAACTGCCCTATGTGGCACGCTGGGAAACCTACAATAATGATATTCATGCTTTAAAATGGAACTTTCTGTTGGACCTAGCAAAAAAACTTTATTCGGTGATTTGAATTTTAAGGCTAAGAGGTCTGCAATCTCTGACATAGATTTAAAATACATTTTGACGAATTCAGAAACTTATTTTCCGTAATACATTTGTAGGCAGTAGATGTTAAGCCTAGGTTTTGAAACTCGTGTTATTAGTTATATAGCTCTACTTACTACAATGTGCTTCATCTGAATTATCTCCGCAGTCATCTTTGTGGTCGCACTTAACGGACGAGTCCACACACTTGTTCCCGGAGGCGCATCGGAACTGGTCCAGCCGGCAGGCTAGCGGCTGTCCAGGGCAGTCTTGTTCGTCACGGCCTGTTCTACAATCTAAATAACTGGAAAACAAAAGATATATTGCTTTTTATTTATTCCTCGTAATGAGGAACTATCTCCTTCACAGGTGTTAGAAAAGGTATGAGGTTCCTTACCCGTCACATTTCTTTTCCTTAGGTATACAGGGTCCCTGTGCTGAGATCTTGCCAGGCCCGACGCCTTCCATCCCGCACTGGAAGTCGTCTGTCTGACATTTACGATATGCTGTAAAAAACAAAACGTTTCCATTAAACATCGAACTTCCATTCTATCTCTCACACAAGTCAGAAAGAGTACCACTAGGTACTTTTTTGTAAGTTTACATAAAATCCGCTTATTTAAAACAAACCCTAATTGCCAACCAGAGCTATATAATTCCTATATAAACCGTGTCTCGGTAACTGGGTTGTTTGTCACAGCAGCGCGTCGCTTACGCAATGTTTGTTCGGCTCAGGCACACCTAGGCTCGCCACCAGCTAATCTAATCCTCTCCGTATTGGTAACGAGATGCAAAAACGCCCGTGTGCGCCTTTTTACGACAAAACCGTTCTCTAACGCAGTGGTGTCATACAGAAGTACAACTCAAGTAGACGGAATAAGGGCATATTCATATGCCAACAGTTTCAAAAATAAGAATCATTGAAACATATTTGCAACAGTTGTCGACTTCCCATGATCCTGATCCGATACCCACGTGTATCATGTTTATGGTGTTCTTCATGAATAACCCTTTCGAAACGCAGTTATTATTATTGCTATAACTATTGCAATACTTACATAGGTTAAATAAGTACCTTAATTTTCTACGAAATATAAATTGGAGGCGGGATTGAACCGGTCGATAAAATACAATATCTACCTACGGAATATTTCACGGCTGTGGAACTTCTGGTCTTGCACAATTTGTGTGTTGTTAGCCCGCCCTTGTCGAGATAATGCGATTTTCATATTAAGTTATGTAAAAATCCCGCGATAGAGGGCGCTCGGCGCGAGTGGCTCGACCGCGTCAAAGCCGATGCTGTTTATAAGCGAGTCTCGCAAGCCTTTCTAAACAGTTTTTTATGGAAGAGTGTGTCTGGTATATTGTAGGTGGGTCATATTCAAAAAAATTGTATATTAAAACGTCCAACAGAGTTATTCTTTTTTAAAGAATAGCTACTGGCTAATTTCTCTTAAAACAGAATAAACATTTATTTCAGCATTATGAAAAACAAAAATAACGCCCCATAATCCTCAATGAATGATTAATTTTAAAAGAAAACTACAACGTAGAACATTTGTTTTCATATAAGCAATGCGTGTCCACATTCTTGGCGCGACATTTAGAAAACATTTTATTATTCAATATTAGTATTTTAACTGACAAATAATTGATTTCTTAGCAGAGCATTGTGGAACCTGAAGGAATTTGCTAAAATTATCATGAAATATAACACGCAGAATTCAGGAATAATTAATTAAAGCAAGTCTTGATTTCACTTCATTTCTGTTATTCCTGTCTGTTACATTAGTAATTTTAATATTTTTGTAGTAGTTATCAAAATTATTTTACCTAAAACATTAGCAACTGAACTGTCAAAAGAATCGACGAATCAAAAATGTTCGGTAATTTTGAGAAGCGCAACAAGCACGAAATATTGTGGTGCAGTGATTATTCGACAATCAAAAGTTACTTATTACTGTGAGACTTTTAAAGTATCGGTAAGTACTTTTACTGTTTTATAACTCAGCTTAGAATAAATGTATATTGACACTATCACTGTACTATACAAGTTTCGTATAGAGTAAGAATTAGCATTGAAAAAGAGATTTTTTTAGATTAGACACAAGCAATTTATTCATATCGGTTATCATATCGATTACTTTTTTCTGTGACGTAACAGATATGAACGGTTAAGGTTTGTTCACAGTGTACGTACCGAGATAAAAACGTATTTAATCAAACCTACCACTTTTCTTTTTATTTTATAATTTTATAAAGGTATCTTTACGAAAAGTCGACATGAACAGAGTAAATAAAAATCAATCCACTAATAAAATATAAAAGTCGAAAATGTTTTCTATCGATATACATTTTTACAATCGATATTTGCAGGTAACATCATGTATTATAATGGGATAAGTTTGGGATAGTTACCTACCTACGAATGGCTTTAGTTCGTGTATAAGAATTGCTGTGGGGTTTGTTTTAGAATATTTAATATTTATGTATTAAGGTTTTCTTTTCTTCACAGGCAATATGCCACTAACACCAGGTGGACGACAGCGAAATTATAGAGAACAATTCGAATAATACTATCTACTTATTTTCTTTTAAAAGTACGTCGTTATATACTGACCCTAATAATTCGTCTCTGTTACTTTTCCGTTATAACAATATAGCTTTCCTATCTGTTTCATATCTGTTTTTTACAAATTTTTTGAAAACGACCCAGGTGTACTACAACATTCCTGTGTTACTTTTATAAGGTCGGTAAATAAATAATGCTTTGTTTGTACAGCGGTAAAATATTGAGTTAGGGGAACTTAGATTAAAAAACACACTCAGGTTGTAATCAAGAAATTCTTAGTAAGGTTTTAATTAGGTAAGTCTTGATTACGTACACCCTTCGTCGCTCGATCGTAACCGTCGTCGTGATCGCCTGCGAAGCCGCCACACGCCACATACCCATGCTTTCCCCGCATTCAGTACAAATGGCCCCGCATTACCGACACCGTGGCACATCCCATTCACAGTGCGACACGCCATTCACCGCGACTTAATTCCCACGTACGCGCTAACGATATCTTTCGGTCTGACCGCTATAAATATGAAGTGTAATGGCGCAGTGACACGTGTCCGACAGCGTCCGACGTTGTGTACGACAATCTAGCAAAATTCTAGGTTTTACTCAAAAACCTTTCATGGAAACTTTAGTATCATTTTGGTTAGTTTTAGTTTTCAAGTCAATGATGCAAATATTACATTAAATTTTGTAAAATATGTATCAGGCCATTTCTTAGTAGGTATTACTATGTAAATGAGCTTTGAAATAAGTCAGCGTTTTCTCGCGTACATATACTTATAAACGAATGATATAAGAAGCGAGTCAGCACTTTCCTGACTAAGTAATAAATCTTGAACTGTTACGATGACCTCGGTCATTTATTTTCATTGATGTATGTATTAAGATTATACATGGCTTATATACATATAACTTTAGCTAACTTATATTTTATCGTTCGGATTACCAGTCAAAATTTAAAAGAAGTCAAAGAAAACAAAATAACGACTCAAGTAATATGCAATTTATTTGTTGTGGAAACTTAAACATTAAATAAATAATTATCTCCATTTCTTTAATCTCTCCTTGAGCCGAGGTTCCAATATTCGTTAAATAAAATGCAAATGGAAGGCAAATAAAGCGGTTATTTTAGACTGGCTGCACTCAAAGGCGATGCAAAAACTGCGCAATTTTGCATTCATAGAAGATTTTCTTTTACACTTTTGCAGACTTCCTCGAGAAATCACTTTGATTGTGAATATTGGACTTTTATCCTGCTTGCGGTATCGGAGGGTTCCAAGTTATTTTGAAAAATGATTCAGAATTACGAATATTTCAAAAAGCTGCTAACCTTCATAGTATATTGGGTTGTAGTTGCTTGTATATTTATAATAAGAAACAAGTAACAAGTACACAAGAAAGTATTTATTTCGCACCGCAAGAACCTTTCTAACATTTTATTAGAGTTGTCAGTATGTCCGTGTACACAGGTGTACGAACACGAAAGGCGTCAATCCGGGGCAATCGGCGCCTTCGCCTTCAATATAGTGTTAACCGGCTTTGTGGAGCCCCGGCAAGCTCCGGCAAGCCCCGGCAAACCCCGGCAAAGTCCCGGCAAGTCTCGGCAAGCGCCGCCGGGACACGGGAAACATGTGAAGGATTACATAGACCGTTATACCTAGCGCACTGCACTCAAATGTTTCAAGAATTTATATAGCTGCTTTAGAATTTTCATAAAAATGCAGTTTTCTATACCAAACAGTTTTTGCAAAAATTGAAAGCATTAGATGGAATACCGATATTCTCTTATAATTGGCTTTTTTAACACAGTTGATTATAATGGCTTCTGACGAAGTACCTAGTCGAGGTCCCAATTTCGGCCACTTTCAAATCGTGGGAAGCGTTCAATCGAAAATCATCGATCGATGCTATCGTCCGCGGATATTCTTATTTCCAAAGGAAATTGAAACATCGGTGGACGGCAGTGCGAGCCAGTAATGTGATAGGATATCCTGATCAAACCAGTTGTTAGCGGTGTTTATGTACCGAACAACGCGGTTACATAAATAGGTTTAATTATATACCTAGTCCGCTGTGTATGTCTCTTGAGTAAGTTTCATGGGAAAAAAATAATCAAAGGGAAAGGAAAATTTTTTACTGATTATTATTGCAGTATTATGAAGACACTGAACTGAGCCCATCCTCATACTGTCCTAAATAAAACCATGATCCCTGTATCCATTAAAAAATAGTAAGCAAATAGAAACGTTACTAAATCCATGAAGCAGTCCTATAAAGTTTCCGTTCATAAATCTCTATCAGGCAGTGTGAAATGTTTACGTAGTAACAAAGCGACTCAAACAAAGTGTCCAAATAAAAAGAAAGAACGTTATAATCGCGGACTATTAAAACTTCTCCATTGAGACGCCCACTCCGCGTCCACTCCGCGCGCCGCACATCGCGCGGTAACGTTGCGGTGTAAGCAGTAAGCATATTACAACTTTACTCGCGACAAGTGAAATAAATACTTTTTGAAGACGTTCGCGAAGATAAGGCTTTCAGAATTTATCGTCGGAAATATTTTGTTGAGGAAGTCGAAAAAAGTTTGTTTTTCCACAGTCAAGTTTGAGGACATAATTGCAGAGACAATATTGAACATTTGTTGGTAGATCTAGATAGGTAATTGATATCAGACAAAAGTCTTGAATGTTTACATTAGAAATTGAGTGCTTGATAGGATGAATAACGTTATTATGTCTACAGGAGATAGATAGACACGATGTTGGGCCTAAAGCCGAAGTTAGAGAAGTGTTCAGGTGTCGGTGACGGTCCAGCAGAGGAAAGGGGTTTAATTAGCCAGGCGGGACAAGTTGCCGCGTGAGCCAGTCGACCGGAATTACTGCCATCCAGCACTTCGCTTTTAAAACTTTATTCAAATGCACTGACTTAATAGACGCTATTATGTTAACTGTAGAAAAACTGGACGTCAAGTTTTATATTCCTGCATCGCAATGTTGAAACTGTTACACTTTGTATTTCTAACGGCCAGTTTCTTCATCAAAAGTTAAAGTTAAAGTTATGGCTAAAGTAATGTCTAAAGTAAAAGTAACGGTTAAATTCAATTTTTCTATTAGTTTTACTGTCACTTTAGCCTTGAAAAAACGAATTTGACCGTTACTTTTACTTTAGACATTACTTTAACTTTAACTTTTGATGAAGAAACTGGCCGTAAGAGAATTGGATTTAAATTTAATTTAATTATGCAGTTCCACATTTGGAAAAACTTGGAAGTTTCTGAATATTAACGGCCAGTTTCTTCATCAAAAGTTAAAGTTAAAGTTATGGCTAAAGTAAAAGTAACGGTCAAATTCGTTTTTTCAAGGCTAAAATGACAGCAAAACTAATAGAAAAATTTAATTTGATCGTTACTTTTACTTTAGACATTACTTTAGCCATAACTTTAACTTTAACTTTTGATGAAGAAACTGGCCGTAAGCCTGTCACAAGCATAAACAAATTGCCTCTCGTAACATGGAAGGCACACATTTTGATATATTAATTGAAAGAAAATATTCGAGCCCTTCCTCAGATAGCGGAGCATCATCTAAAACTTGAGAGACAACAGATTTACATGAAAACAGGCACATCACAGATACGAACACCAAACAAAAACGCAATTTCCACACCATTAAAACTTGCCCACTTGTTGGGACTTTCCGCACTTGCAGCCAATTAACCGAGACCCCTGGAATCCCTCACAGTTACCTCGGCTTCACCCGCGATGCCCCCGCGAGGGGGGGCGAAGGGGTTCTAGACAAATTGGCCCTGGTACTTCGTTTACAAGAGTTCTCTTTAAAAGAAATGGGACGGTGTATTTTGGTGCCATGTTTATTTAAGTATTGCTCGGTAATAGGTGGTACGTAGATGCCGGAATGCGAATGAAAATATTTTTCTTGTTACCCTCAAAGCGAGCGCAGTTACCGCGGGTTTATGACGAGAGATGAGAGCGAAACGGAGGGAAATTAACACATAGTTTAAAATTTTGCTACAACACCTTTTAAGTCCTTTAAATATGTTGGCATTCGAACAAAGAATGTTCTTTCTCAAAGGACAGATCTGAGTCCACTGAGGTCGTGCAAAATTGATCGAAAAACATAAATTACATCTGAAAGGGAACAAATAAAGTGCATTAGATGACAGCGCTAGTCACCCGAGACCGGTCCGTACCCGTCACACACGTAAACCAGTTCCAACTTTTAATACGATCGCAATCGGATCCGAGTCGTACGCGTGTCGTCCAACTTGCTGATAACTTTTGTGAATAATTTCACGCCTGATTTACCTACATTAAAATATTGCTACGTCTATTTGCAGAAAAAAGAAAATTTTGGGTTACCAACTTTAATAAACTGTTAGATATTTGAATACGTAGTTTTTATTGATTCTCTCTTGGATTGCTTACGGTATCGTATTAGTTTACTTAATGAGACGTATTTCATTTAAAAAATAATGTAAAAAGGTAACGTAGATGTTATTTCGGCTCATTAAACAACTTATATTTGACAGTTTAAAATTAAGATGTAACCTTCCCAGAAATCGATGCCAGCTTTATTTCTTAAGTCTCAGCTTTCAACTTTCTTAAAACACGGCGACTAAAACTTTAGTATTAGACAAGTTCACAAGAAACAACAATAAATGTATTAAAACTTCCTGAACTTAATTATCGAGGCAAGGATTATTATGGAGTACAATATCTTGGATATTGTTTGGAGTAAATCCTTATTGTTGGTCAAGCTATGACGTGGACACACAAACATACCACATACTCCTGTAATATAGCGGTAATCCTTCACATACAATACCGGAGCATGTAGCGACCAGTGAATAAAGGTGTAATATACAGACCACGACACGATACGCCACGTTATCGACTATCATTCTCCTTTGGCCTCTATCTTCTTACGGCAAAGTCTATGTGATGACAGACGCATGTGTCATTATTATAAGACATTTTCTCTCTCGACACACGAACGGCTGTCATGGAACATCCTTGGCAGTCGTAACGGTTAGTCAGATGCCAGTTAGTCTGACACCAGTCTAGCCAAGGGGTATTGGGTTGCCTGGGTAACTGGGTTGAGGAGGTCAGATAGGCAGTCGCTTCTTGTAAAACACTGGTACTCAGTCGCATCCGGGTAGACTGGAAGCCGACCCCATCATAGTTGGGAAAGGGCTCGGGAGATGATGACTGTTAACTGTAGAGGTAAGGTTGACATAAGGCTGAGTACTCACTGCAGTCGGCCTCGTCGGTGCCGTCGACGCAGTCCACCTGCATGTCGCAGCGGTAGTGCGGCGGGATGCAGTACGTCTTGTTGAACACGTACTGCCCGCACGTCAGCTGCCCGGCCTCGCATTCTGGAGGAGCTGAGGAGGAAATAATAAGGCAATTAATATTACATAAGGTAAGTATACAAATGAAATAGTGTGATGTAAAGAGGGCAATGTTCTCCACAGGTGTTTGCTACTTTTTTAAGGATAATATCATATAATTTTGCCACCCAAAGATAGACCCCATAGACTGCGTAGAGAAAGCTAAAGGCGTTATGTCCGCCATTGTACTGAATGTGCAAGAAGTATTTAAATAAATAAATATAATCTAAGGGAAAATGACAAAACATCTCAATGTACGAATCGACCAGAAAGACTTGTCTCAATCATTTTGGTAACTACTTATTGGCAAGAATCTTTAGTAATCTAAGAAGTCAACAATAACAAATCTTACACATCCCCTAAACTAGGCTCGCAGATAAATCACTTATTTCAATAAACTCTAGCTTAACAAATCATTTAACCACACCCGATTAAACGTTATCACCGAAGCCTCGAACCCCACAGGTCTGCCTCACAAAGGTTACAATCTCGTGAGATTCAATCCCCTCATTGGAAGAAGGTTCCTGCAATCAACGTCCTCAATCAATCAACACGTGGGTGCTTAGGGAAAGGGTCAGAATATCTATTTCCTATTGACTATTACGAAATCTTTAAGTACGGGTTGTCTTGCGGATTTCTGGCGCAATATATAGTAAAAGTTTTCATATTAAAATATTATAAAACTATATCATGGTCTTAAGTTCATCTTCATACTAAATTGTAACTAAATCGGTTCAGTCGTTCCGTTGGTGAAGACAACTCGTCACATGTGACGTGACAAACAGATTTACAGTAATTTGTACAAGATGAAACGGATAATCTATTACCTTTAGGCTTTACAACCTGATTACCTAACTACAATACCTACTAAACGTAATCAATAAGCCTTCTGTCGGTTATCAGGTGAGGCGCCTCGCCTCGGCCTCGTGCCTCGCCTCGAGGCGCGTGTATAATTGCGGCCAAGCAAATCGAGTTTACGCTCAAACGCTCAAATAGTTTGATTGAGCACTCGCATCGAAATGAGCTTGTCGCCACGCTGCACTCAATTTAACTTCATGTTGGCGAATCAACTTGGTTATAGTAGTTAGTAGTAGCCTTATCTATTATTGAGCTAATTACAAAAAAACATCTAAAAATTAAATTATAAATTTAAAAAAACCCCCGACCCAAAAAACTACGCAATTAAACCCTATAAAAAGCAAAAAATAACTTTAAACACTACGTAAGTACCAACTAAAGCATGTCAGACTAAACTAAATGTTGTCGTGTCGGGGGACCGCTCTAATTTATTAGCCTAACGTTAGAAGTAATTATATACTACTACATTATATATACTACTTATAACTTTGTATATAATTGTGTTTACATACGTGTTTTTTTATACGAATGTTGTAATTAGGTAGGTATCATTTGATTTATGTAAGTATTTTTAAAGGTAAAAAGCGGTCCCCCGACACGTCAAAATTTAGTTTAGTCTGACATGCTTTAGTTGGTACTTATGTAGTGTTTAAAGTTATTTTTTGCTTTTTATAGGGTTTAATTGCGTAGTTTTTTGGGTCGGGGGTTTTTTTTAATTTATAATTTAATTTTATTTCACGCTTTTTGAAGGAGCTCCTTAATTTTTCCTTCTTTCATTTAATTTGATCTCGGCCAAAGGAAGCTGTTTAACAATCCTCATGACAAACTGGCTCTGGGAGAATTGCACAGATTGAGAAACAATAAAGACTAACCTTTGGTCATTCTAGATTTTCAGCAAAACTATAAATCGGTTTATCCGTTTCATTCCGGCATTCCAGGGTTTCATCCGTCACATCCCATTTCCAGCATCAGGTTCGCGTCAATTAGAAACATGAAGAGGACTCGTCAAGACAAATTCAACGAGCCCAAACTCGATGCGTTTACTAAAAGGCAGTTCAGGGTTACGTCTCCTATCTTCGTGCCCTAACAGCAGACCAGCTCAGTGGTTCCAGAAGACATTAGTGTTTCAAATTTCAGATCCCACATATGCTTGCAAGTAACTGAGCGTGTAACATTCCTATCACACCTATCAAACGAGCTGATAACCTTGAAGACCTGAACCGATTTCCACCAAACATAGCTAAGAACACTCCCGAATGACATTCCTTTCAAACAAAAAAAACCGCATTACAATCGGATCATCCGTTTGGGAGCTACGATGCCACATACACACACACACACACACACACACACACACACACACACACACACACACACAGACACGTCAAACTTATAACACCCCGTCGTTTTTGCGTCGGGGGTTAAAAATAGCCTACGATATTGTATTCCCAGAATTAATTTGCAATATTGAGCGACAAATGCCATCACGTGAACACTAACCTCCCCACTCAGAGACATTTAATGGTTACTTAAGCCATTATTTAGTGAAGGATTTCTATGACATTCCGTAACTAAGGAGTGACTTAAGTTATCATTAAATGTCTCTGAGTGGGGAGGTTAAACTCAATTACGTAACTAAAACTAATTACAACAACTAAATTCGCAATACAAACTGCAATCAAACAGACAAAAGCATATTTGATCGCGTGCAGACAGCTTGTGAAGCTGTCGTGACGTCACTGAGAGCTAAGACTTATAAGATTATACACACTACTGGAAAGTAATCAAGCTACCGTATATTAGCACAGTAGGACTGTAGAGGGCCTTAAATCTGTGAAAAAAATGCTCAAAATAAACTACAATTAGTATCTATTTTAAATCTCATTGGTCAACAAAGCTACGAATCGCTTTCACTGACTCGGGGACTACAAATCGAAGTTCGTAGCACTATCGCTACGAGGTTGCTACGACGTGCTACATCGCTGCTACGCGGCATACGATACGAACGTAGTATTGTTTACTGACTTCAAATTTTAATCGGATTGTAGCGGAACTTATAATAATTTATAGAATTTAAAATATTTCTCAGTGTCTCAGTAAACAATGCAAGCATATAAAATTGCACTTTCATAATATTACGTGCTAACATATTTCTGTAGTCTCACGATATATTACCGTGGGCGATGTTTTTCTTGCAAGTTATAATAGAAGCTGCGAAGCCGTGTGTTCGTGTCGGCGGTAGTTACCCGGGTGGAGTCAACTAGCCGGATGCAGTCCACCCGGGAAATCTACAGATGGACGCGAAAAACTGCACCGCCATTACTCACGTGCAGTAACGAGGAAAGCTCGCTGTTCACGCCGCGATCAGACATGCGACTATTGTTATAACTTCTACGATGTACTGGGAATATTTGTGTTAATAACAACATAGTGTAACTTAACTTTTTAACTCCTTTCTTTTCGAACTAAATCCAAATCCAAAACTTCGATGAAACATTGTTATTTAGAAAGACAAATCTTTTATCATGACCAAACATTATGTACATGGTTTTAGACAGTAACGTGTTTTCTAACTGAAACGAGCCAGTAAATAAATAAATAAAAATCTAAATATTTTATGCATAGAATCTTTAAAATTTTCAAATAACATTAAGTCGACCAGTCTAGTGGCGGCGTGAACAGCGCGCTTTACCCGGCATGGGACAATTATTTCTGTTGAGTGCGTCTGTGCGACTGATTGATCGCGGCTGTGTTCATTGCGATTGTCTGGACGTGAATGCCAATTATCATCGCAGTGTTGCTGTTAATTACCACTCCTTTTGCAGGCGAAGTTTTTTATTAAATTGGGTACGTCTAGGATGAGGAATTTGGTGGCTGTTGGAGTACCTAGCAGCTATATTTCAGGGCATATTTCTATGCAAGTCATGTGCTATCAATATTTGGTCTTCCTCTTTCAGTACAAATGCAGTTGATATGAAACAGAATCCCATACAAAGAATGACTTTCACTCTAAGCTCAACCCTACTAGAGAAGAATAAAGGCACAGATGCGACAAAGCAATCGTCCGGCGTCGCGCGCGCCACATAAATACACACTTATCTCTCTCTCGTAAATATGTGATTTATTTTAAATTGTTTCCGATAGAGATCTGCTGGCGTGCGTCCACCTCCTCATGCACCCAGATGCCAAGTGATGCTCAGCATAGCCAAATCCTTGCGCTGGCAACACTGGCGGAGGAAATGCCTGCCTTTGTGTTACTGTAAGAATGTGTGTGATTGATGGAGATTGGGTCCCTGGCTGAGTTTAAATAACCGAATATAAAGTAGAAAAGTATGTATTGTCATGTTGTAACTATCAACGAAGGTAAAAAAATAAATGTCCCCGCTGTATTGATGGAGCAACTTTGTTTTATTCAGTAAATAAGCTTTCAGATACTTTCCGTCTTACCACAAAAACTTTTTAACGTCAGTTTAAGACTTGTCTAAAAAAATGTCAAATTATGACGTTGACATATGGTTCATTTTGGAGCCACATTTTTTTAGACAAGTGTAAAACAGTTGTTAAAGTTTTTGTAGTAAGGCCATTTAGCTTTAGATAGAAGCTAAAACTTCAGCTCAACAATTTTTATTTCAGCTTCATTTTCAAAGCAGAATATATCACGAAAAAACATCGTCGTATAGAGACAAAATCTAGTGGAGTTTAGCATTAATCTAATAGTGAGTAGTAAAGAGTCGAGCTAACTGTCGCCCATCCATTGTGCGGTAACTGGCCAGTAACGAGTTCTCGGGAAAAACTGCGCACAAGATACATTGCAGCGCGCGGCGCCGCTTACTGCACACACGTACTAGTGCAAGCTTACTGATAACTGGACCGATGTGTCGAGTGGGTTTAATTAGTTTTTAATCATATCAGGAGTGTATGATCTTATATTTATAAGAAAATGTTTGAAATCTATTAATGTGTCGTACAACAGCGTCGGAAGTATTCCGTCGACTGTGTCCAGAATTCCAAAAGAAAGCATTGAAGGCTTTTTCATTTAACTTGAAAAATTACAGCTTTTTGGTAATTAATGGTACTTTTCTCAGCATTTTAGAGAATACATGAATACTACATCAATAGGTCGATGTGGTGTAGGATAGTGAAGATTATCACAATAATGCGTCGATTAATGTCCCAGTCAACTAATCCGGTTTAAAGACTTAACTAGAAATATAGCTGCGGCACTTCTCGTGAACTATCAATCAACAAGCTTAGCGTCAATCCTCTTGTAAACTATACCGAAATTTAATTATTTGCTAATTCATTATAGCTGTAATCAATCAAGGGCGTAATCGAGTCGAAATTAATATTCAAAATCCTCTGAACATTGCTTTATGAGAAAAATTATAGCCGCCACAGAAAATTTTCAACACTTCTGAAAATCTCACGTTTGCCAATGTTTACGTTATTTTCAGCACTATGTATTACTTTCAATGTTTTCAGCACTGTCAACTAGCGAGTTAACTCATTAATATGTCTAGTATTACCGCATAAAACAAACAGTTGTCCCGTGCTCTAACCCACTGCAACAATTCGGCGCACGCGACGGATCGTGACGGGAATTAATGCCGCGTGCAGATTGTCCTAACCCCGTCATTATTAATAGCCACATACTGTGCATACTTCATACACTTTATACCGCTATATCGGAAATGATACAACCTCCTCTGTACCACTGTTTCCAATTTTGTGCCATTAATTATTCTTTTTGTCAGCATTTTGCCATTTCTGTTTTGTTTCGGCTTTTATTCAATCAGCAGTTTCACCTGCACTCTAAATTCACTACATGGTCGTAACGGATTATAAAATCTCTGTCCTACCTCAAGCTATTATAATGTCAGATAGTAGGTATCTTAATCGCTGCAGTCATTATCCCGTTATCTGACTTACAAAGAAAGTTTACTTCTTACGTACTGAGTCGTTACTTA
This sequence comes from Helicoverpa zea, assembly GCF_022581195.2. NCBI lineage: Eukaryota > Metazoa > Arthropoda > Insecta > Lepidoptera > Noctuidae > Helicoverpa > Helicoverpa zea. The sequence continues at coordinate 12,677,588 of NC_061463.1, read as the reverse complement.
TAAGAGTTTAATTATTTAGCAAAGTTTGACATACCCCTATGTACGTATGTGTATATGAAATACAATGATTATGCTAAGTAGTGGTAGAGCGATAGATAACACTGCAGTGACAAGTGTCACGCCGCCAGAACACGCAAATATTCGTGCCGGGAATTGATTAATTGCCGCCATTAATGATTCAAATGGCGTAATTACACCACTCTGATACAAGCAAGTGTTCAGCTTCCACCGAGTGTTGGCGTATCATATCATAATCTATCAGTTTTGATTGTAATGGAAGGAAATGTCACGTCATTAGAACATTCACGTCTTGCATTTCAAAAATTGAATCTTAGCAATATAATAATTAATAGAACTTCATTTGTTTTATTACGCAAGCGACTAAAGCGTGAATTATTGGATTTTCCCAGTGGAATTTCCGTAGCAAAAGGCGCTTTAGTCCTATTAACAAGCACTTCAGTTTAACCTCCCAGTGTTAACCAGAGTAATGTTATGCCTGTAGAACATTGATGTAAGCGTCACGCAGTTAGAACACAACAGATCACGCGACAAATTAATAGTGTAACAGCGTGATTATCGATGACGTGATGACGTGTTCCCGTTCAAGTACACGTCTTTGTGTGCCCGGCCGAGTGCACTGCACTGTACTTAACTGTCCCACTGTTACTGTCCTTGAGTGTAACGATTCAATAGCTATAACCTAGTGTAATGGCTGATATGTGGAACATTTAATTGTTATGAAGTGTTAATATACTAGTTTACTAGCTTTCCGCCTGCGGTTTCACCCACGTCCCGAGATAACTGCTTCCCGTAGCCGGAGGGTGACAAACATCCGATGTCCTTCTCCCGGGTCTAAGCGTTTTTCCCTCTAATTTTCAGCTTAAACGGTTTAGCCATTCTTGAGTTTAAAAAATGTGTAAGTAACACGACTTCCTTTTATACCTCTATGCCTATATAGATTTAATGCATGATTTCTGACCATGGTAATTTACACAAAACTAAGAACATAAGTTGGATGTGTAGGTAATATAGTTTTGCTATTGACACTAAAACATTACGAAACTTTTAGCTCTTGGGAATAATGCTCACAAAGTTTTTCTAAGAACAGTAGTTTTAGTACACACGGGGATACAAGTTCCTCTTTCATTTGGCATATCATATCATCAAAAATATACGAAACAAAGCCTACTATTGTCACGCATAACAGAATTTACTTAACACTACGAGGAAATGATAACTAACTTACTTGCCTCATCAGGGAATTATCAGAACTTCTATGTTTTATAGAAGTTCTGACAGTTATGAGTCACGTAGTAAAATCAATAGCACCGGTCTGACCACAGGGGCAAATAGTGAGGGCACTAAAACAAGAGGGTACTTCCTACGTGCTGTCAGGGACACATGGAGGACACACGTGGACAGTTTGAAGGATACGAGGTACACTCATGAAATGAAAAGCTTTGTCAGTTTTCAAGTAAATTACTTTCAGTTGCAGATTCATATTACGTTTTTTTCTAAATTATTACAGCGTTCCACGTGGGCTGTTTAACGATTACTGCATGGTAAAATCGTCTTCAATATCGACTCAAAAGTAACACTTCTAGTATATCACAACTTTACTTAACAACATAGAAAACGTTATGAAAATATAGCAATACAAAAAGTATACGCAACTCGTCCACAAATCGTCAATAAATAAAATAAGGCTATGTACTCACGGCACGACTGGAACTCGTCCTCTCCCTTCTCGCAGTCGCGCTGGTAGTTGCACACCCACAGCGACGGGATGCACTTGCCCTCCGGACATCTGAACATGCCACTCGGACATATTGTGTCCCCTGTGGAGTAAAACAATTGCTTTATGACTTGTTTACTTCATTATTTATGTAGAAGACAACCCGATTAAAATGTTTCTAAAATTAAAATTAAAACACACAGGAAAATCATACTAGATTTAAATCTATTGATATAGCAAGAGCCCTCTAGTATACGTAAGTGCATAAAATAATCATAGGTAGTGAAATACAAAAATCTCAAGAAATAATAAAACTAATAGGGCCTTACTACAAAAACTTTAAACCCTGTTTTACACTTGTCTAATAAAATTTTGGCTGCAAAATGAACCATATGTCAACGTCATAATTTGACATTTTTTTAGACAAGGCATAAACTGATGTTTAAAAGTTTTTGTGGTAAGACGGTTTAAGTCTAATCTAACCCAAAAACAAATAACTAATAAAAAAACAACACGCAATAACCATCTACATAATCAGTACAGATTGTGGTTTAGACGCACGACGCCGCGACAAATCGCGCGTGTGTGGCGCGCCTTACCCCAGCTGCTCAGGTAATGTAATCAGCTTACGTCAATTTGTCGTGTTACCGTCACAATGGAGTTACGCGCTGCACGTGATGCCGTGACGTACAGTGGAAACACACCCTTAAGAGGAACGTTACGTTTCGGTTGTTGTGCCTGCCATAAATTGTTTATAGAATCTTCGAAGGGGTTGGTTTTGAAAGAAGTTGCAGTACTTTAACCCATATATGCCCATAGGGTCGATAACGACCAAAATTATGCCGATACCGTAAATGCATGGTGACCGCGAAACTGTTGATTAAATTTTGAATAAAACGCCATCTATTGATTGGTACAAAAACTATTTTGAAGCACGAGATAGTTTTGTTGACAGTTCACGACAATTTAGAGTGACAAATAAAAGTGCAAGTTTATGCTTGTTTATTTCTTGAAAAAGTGTGTGACCGATCGGATGCAAATGTAAGTATTTTGTGTGTATTATGTTATTTTACCGTAATAATAGTTTTTATAGGATATCGAATGAGTGTTTCAGAGTAAGAGATATTGTTTTTTCTAAAATAGTATATTTTTATATTCACAATCGGGTGATATATTTTCTTGGGTCGGTAATGACCCTGTGGGCACATATCATGTTTTATAGGTATTGTATTTTTTGTATTTTAGGCCTCGACACGTACTCTCAACACATGAAATAGCCGATGCCCTGGAGGCCTTTGACGACGATGAAGATGTTCAGGGCATCGATATTTACATGGATCCGCCTTGCGATGGTACCATATCGGATGGTGATTCAGGTGAAGAAGATTGTGATAGTCTGAATCGATTGAATCGTCATCAATTACTTGCGCCGGCTGAGATGGTATTACGACAACGTGATGAACCTTTTGAAGATAATACAAGTATCGATGAGGTAATAGCCAGTCCTAGTCCTAGTTCTGAGCACCTAGAATCCATTTCCACGCCATCGGGACCCAGTCTACACAGGTCACGACGTTCTCGTCCAGTTGAGATACCGACGATGATCACGGATTCAGAACGTTCTTTTTCGAATGTGCGTACCAACAGGACCCCTAGGGGTGATGGCCCTTCTTCAGAACGCAGTAGACAGGCCAACATGAGGCCACGTAAATGGATAAAGCGAGATCTTTGTACTCAACAAAGTGAGTGGTCACCTCCACTGCCACGAGCAGTTCTAACACTCACCAAGGAAAGTGAACCAATAGAGTTCTTTGAATTATTTTTTAGTGAAGATGTTATAAGGTATATGGTCAGGCATACCGTAATGTACGCTGTTGAAAAGCACAACTATAATTTCTGCCTATCGGGGGATGAACTGAACTGTTTTATAGGTATAATACTTCTCAGTGGTTACTCGCCTTTACCAAGGCGGCGTATGTATTGGGAATCCAACGAGGATACGCACAATATTTTGATTGCGAAGTCGATGAGGCGAAATCGTTTTGAAGAGATTTTTAGATATTTCCATGTTGCTGACAACAGCAACCTACGTAAAGGAGATAAAATGGCAAAAATTCGGCCTTTGTTCAACCTCATGAACAAAAAATTTCTAATGTATGCTCCCATCGAAAAAAACATAAGTATCGATGAGTCAATGATACCATATTATGGACGTCATGGCTGTAAGCAGCACATACATGGAAAACCAATCCGTTTCGGCTTCAAAGCATGGGTGGCAGCGACTCGCTTAGGATACTGCTTACAAGCTGAGTTATATGAAGGAAGATCTGAAGCGCGAGATACAGGCCTAGGGGAACATGTTGTTACTAAATTGACGAATACAGTCAAGACTGAATACCCTGATACACCTTTTTCTGTTTATTGTGACAACTTTTTTACATGTCCCAGTTTACTAAGTTCTTTACAAGAAAAAAACGTAAAAATAACTGGAACTGCTCGTCAAAATAGAATAGACAAGTGTCCACTAATGGATGCTAAGTCTTGCAAAAAGCAGCCCAGAGGATTTTATGATTACAGATTGGACACAAATGATAAAATATGTGCTGTACGATGGAATGACAACAACGTCGTAACGATGTTGTCAAATGAATTTGGAGTCCACCCTGTTCAAAAGGCACGTCGATATTCAGTTGCTGCTAAACAGAAAATCGATATTGATCAGCCAAATGTTGTTCACCAGTACAACCGATTTATGGGTGGAGTAGATAGACTTGATGCTAATGTCGGCGTTTACCGGATTGCCATCAGAGGAAAAAAATGGTATATGCCCATATTGATGTGGTTGATTGACGTCGTTGTGAACAATGCTACTTTACTCGCTAGATCACACGGGGCAAACGTAGACACTTTGGAATTTCGTCGATCTATTGCAAGAACTTTACTCCTGAAATATGGGAATATGAGATCTCAACCTGGGCCACGTCAGCAAGTGAGAACAAATGTACCCGTTTCTGTTAGAAAATATTCAGCTCAACATATAATCCTCACCGGTCAGGTCAGAAAACGATGTGCATTATGTAAAAATAAAACAGTCAAAATGTGTCGTAAATGTAACGTCAATTTACATGACAAATGTTTTGCTGAATTTCATTCGTAGTGTACTATTTTCATTATTCTGACTTTTTTTATTATTTCTAAAATTATCTGATGTTATTACTTAATGGTTCCTAATAAAGACTGACTAATATAACTGTAACGTATTATTATTTTGCTGATTCTCATTCCATTCTATTGAACGACTTTTTGTGCCCAAGGGGTCGTTTACGACCCGCTGAAAAAAGTGTTCTTCTCGTACTGAAAAGGAAATTCTACTATTACAGGCCTTATATGCAATCATTTATACTTAACATATGTAAAAATCAAAAAAATCGGTGTTGAAAAAAGTTCTGGGCATATATGGGTAGGTACTCAAAGGTCACTTACTACTAAACTTGCATAAGGTGGCAAATTGGAATAGCCTTTTCCATTATCAGTGGATGCTGCCTCCAAAATCACTTTCCCAATAAATCGTCGTGATATCTACAGTTATCACCAATTTACTGAGAAACTTTTGACAAGTCGCTGTTCTCAAAGAAACTTAGTTGTGGTCAAATATTGTAAAGTTAAATGTTAAGAACGGAATTAAAGGACTTCTGAAGACAAGACTTTTAAAATCTGTTTCATCTCACTTTGTCCTTTGTGAGATCATTTGGTAATTTGATACAATGTTAAAATGACGACAAAAGTTTACCTTGAAGTAAAGCCTTCTGAAAGTATTGAGAATAAGTTCAAAGTTTGTTGTGAAAGAAATAATTATTTGAAGTAGATAATGCCCTTTGTATAGCTACAATGCTAATAATATCTACTAAACAATACAATAAGTTTTCTACTCGCCATATAGATGAAACAAAACACTAACTTTCCTGAGCATGTCATGTATGACACGAGGTTTCATTGGCTACTTCTCTAACTTATACATAGATATGGTTATGTCAGTTGGCGAGTCCCATGGTGTAAATGCATTTTTTAAGTTTTGTTCAGCACGGCTTAGGTAGTACAATAATAATCCATTTCAAAGTAAAATTGTATTTAATGATCATTATTAGTGCAGATATTTACTGAAATCCACAAGCGGAACGCACACCTCATTACTTGTAATTTCAGCGAACTATTTTATGAAAATTGGCATCCACGAAATCGTCTAAGTACATTTACGATTCACAAAGCTAGTAAGCGTAGCTTTTTCCCCACATAATCCCGACAAGCTTGAAATACCGCATAGATGCAGAGGGTTATTCCCCGACTAGCCACATTTCGGGATTCCCGGCGCGGACGGATAATTCCTCGCTCATCGCCGATGGAAACAACGCTGCTATTAATTAATGCGAGTGTCGATTTACTGGAACTAACGAGCTCACGTGAGGTGCTCGCCGCCGCCAGAGGGGGGCCGGCCAGGAGCGGGGGGGGGGGGGGTGCTGGACGTGTTGAAAACTACCTAACTGTATGATTTCGTTTACTATGATTACTTTTGTATTCTTTGTTGGGGAGGATATGCAATAAAGGTAGTACTTTCAGCTGCACATGTTTATAGGCTTTAAACGGTTTCCAGACATTACAAATAAAGCCACTTTCTAACTGAATTTATGCTAGAACAGAAACATTAACAAAACATTAATGTTCAAAACACAGCCCTTATCCAGATTCAATTTGAAAACGATTATAATCAGGCAAGCCCAGTAAATACGTTTTGATGCCACGATATGCGTTCGCAAATTGGTGGTTTTCATATCGGCTTAGGTCGCTGATTACGGCAACGCTATTGGGTAATTAAATGGCAACACTGCTGGAGTTGCCACGTGCAATATTTTAGTTATTGAATGAGCGTTATTATCTGTTTGTGTGTAATACGATTTGGTATTGTGTTGGACAATACGGTGCGGTAACAATGAGCTAATTATGTTCGGGAATTTGATAGATTATGCTCAATTTCATCTTACGTTACAATTGCTGTTTGTGGACAGATCAAGTAAGCTTATCCCGGATTATAAAGAAGCAGCTTAATTTTTTTCTTAATTGAACAAAATATGTAGTTAACAAAGAACTCTTAAAACATCTTAAATGGCGATCTTAAAGACTCACTAAATTTAGTTAATTTAAGATAATTCTGTCGGAACAAAAGCACTCAAAACAAGAAATAAAAATATAAAGGGCCAATGTTTACGAGACAGACGATAATTTACTTTGGCGAGGAGAACATAAACCGTCTGAATTATTATAAGATTTCGCGAACATTAAGACGAAATTAACTTGAATATAACAAAGTTGAGGATTTCTTACAACTTGGTCCGAGTAAGAGATATCCCTATGTCCGAAGACTTTCCGCAGTTTTTGTACGCGGAAATTAATATCGCATTACCGCTATGTAATTTGGGAATATTAGATAGCATCGAGTCTGTTTCGTGTTAATTTTCCTTTTACTAGCAGCTATTTCAGGAATGTCTAAATAAATTGCAGTTTAGCGCACACATATGATTAATCATTACTTATAATTTATACGTAACTCTACTCGCATTTACAGATAAATAATTTAAACGTGGATTTTGTGTTCAGTAAGAAAGGGTTATTTATTTTTTTACAATTTAACATCAAACCTTTTTCGACAATTCACAACCATCTTACTGCAGTACATAAAAACCTTGAGAAAACCTCTCTCAATAACAGCTGAAACACAAATATTTAACTTGAAACTTGAATGTTCAGCATTTTCCTGAAGCGGCCGCTTTACGAAGCTTATAAAGTGAACACGATACTGTTTAGTGCGTGTAACGGAACGCGTTCAGGGAATAATAATGGCCGACCTGGAGTGGAAGGCGGGAAACGTTACGGAGCCCCGCCATCACCAACGACCTAATAACAAGCGTTTTGGTTACAGAAGAAAATTGTCCCAGTAACATTATCTCGTCGTTGTACGCGGGTCAATGCTCGCCTGTCAATCCTATACCATTTATTTGTATCATGAGTACATAACTGAATAAATTAATGGACGTTATTGCTGCCGACGTTTTGACAGCCACAACAAAAGCTTTCATGTCCATATCATGGCGTAGGTTTTAGGATACCGATACGGGATAAATGTTTTAAAATAAGGATCCATTTTTTGTTCCAAAGCTTATTTAATCCTACGAATAAATAATAACAAGTAATATTTGGCTTGCACTACTATTATTTGGGCAGGGGATGTAAATCCACACGTCCGCAGAGGTCGCAGCGACCAGCGTTGAATAATGGCGCCAATCTCACGCTGTTCGCGCCACGCAGATTTGAATTCAGAACGGAGAAAACACCGATTGATTTACAGCCAGTAACATTTTCTAACGGTTTTTAAAACGCGTGTTTTAAAAGATACAAAAAGTCCGCAGAGGCTCCGGTATTTCAGGATTAGCCCAGTGATTTATGACTATGTGAAGCGCTATGTGGCCGCTATTTCAGTAAATATATTTGATTACAAAAACAAAAAAAAAGTCTGTTAAAATTACTATTTTCCCCAAAAACCTCGAAGTATCCTATATACCTACAAATTATGTAAAGGTTAAAACATTCACCTTGGCGCAGTTCACGAAACCCGAACCCAATATCTAACTTCCCGAAAGCATCATTGTAAAATAACGTGTAAAATATCGTTATTAAAACAGGTCTCGGCTAACACGGCCGTTATTGCTCCGGGGTCGATCCCGAGCCGACATTTATACTGAAACAATTCCCTCGCACTACTTGAAAATTAACTTCTTTACCTTCTCCCAACGTCGCACAGTTGTCTCCCAGTTAAATGAAATTCATTGTGCTGATTTCATTTTCTTATGCTTTTTTTCCAGTGCAGATTTTTCTTAGTCTCGAGCACTAAGAAATTTTTTCTAAGAAGAGCCCAGAGTTTTAAAAACGGTTAATAAAAATTTATTATATAACGTGGAAATAGCTACAACAAGTAAGTTTTCCAAGCACGTCTTGCATCATAATAACATCCGAATTTCCTGAACAAATAAGACCGAAATAGCGGCCAGCCAAAACAAATTTGGCGCGAAAGAAAAAACATTACTAATACATATCAATCGTTGTTACCTGATGTAATGAAGCGTCCCGACACGTATACACGCACACACGCGCGCCGCTCGTACACACACGTACGCCGCTCACGTACACACACGCCAGTAATAAAGTGTGTAATGCGGTACACAATTATGACACATGGTCGGCGAAATTGGTGTGTTCTAGCATTACAAGTCAAAGAACACTGTTTATTTGGAGTAAATTAGACACGATACTGACACGTTCCCATTTCGCCACGAAATGTGTACGACGACGTATGGAGCTTTTCTCGGAACATTCGCAGTCCGTGCGATATTACATGAACTGTTGTTGTACGTTTATTATGAGTTTCTGTCCTTATTACATCTGGATTATCTAGTTATTAGTGTTATTCTCTTGTCTTCCTGATAGCAACTAATTATTACTGGCTGTGCAAATTGTGAACGATGAATTTCAACGAAAGACGCTTCTCGTCGTTCCACAGCTAGTTACGTAGACAGTATTCGGCCATTAATTCAATAAGGCGAGTATCAATGTAAGTAGTGTCTATTTACCTTAACACCGGCATTTTGCTGGCTCGTTAGCTCGCCGGGACCAGCGCCATCTTTTATTCAACAGACCGATGAACGACTCAATGTGAACGAATGAACGGGCGCGGATTGACGAGCGTCACAACCCTATACAACTACCACTTACAGCTTGAATAAACCTTCTTTATTCGCCATTAAGGTCGGTTTTACTGTAAATTAAAACAGTAATAGGGTTGTCAATTTTGATGAGCGCGACTTGAAGTAGTTTTATTTATGTTTAGACGAGCGTGAATGGGTGAATTTACTTTATGTGTCCCGTCTATTGAATTTCGTAAAGATGTAAATTGAGTCGCAGAAATCAGATGTGAGAATCAATTCAGCAATATGCATTTGAATAAGGGTTTTCGGACAGGTACTGGAATATCATGATTATGGAAATTGGGGGTTGACTATGACTACCATTCCAAGTGTGTATGGATTCACGAAAATTTAAAAGTTTAGAAAAGGCCGTTATATCCCACAACCTGCAAAAGTTATGAAGAGTTCTCATTTCCTTTCCCTTGAAACCGAAGCTTCTGAACAACGTTGTAATCAGTGAGATAAAACATTATCTTGCTGAAAACTCCGAGTTTTGTACCGCAGCTTGCGAGGGGAGATGTTTTAAATCTTTTTATGGTGTTCGCGATTGTTTGGTCGTTATACTTCGGCCGTTCAGAGAATGCGTTCCTGACACCTATCAGTTAGTCACGACTAGTGATGGGCACAACATAACACTGAGTTCGTTACCGTTCCTTCAAAATGAACCGCCGCATTATTTTAAGATTATTTTCGTTTTAAATTGGCGGAATCATTTGTTTTATATTTTAGTTATTTAAGTGGAAACCAAAAAAAGGTAATATTCATATAATAAAATTGTTTTATTTATTCTTTGTTACAAGTACATTGAATTGAATGTGCGAACAGAATATTAATCAGACTCCGATTTGCTTGAGGAGGTGGTGTCTTCATCATCATCTTCGCCTACATGTATAATTATATTATTATCAATAACAGAATCAATCCTGATATCTCGGTCTAACAAAAGCCGGGTAATCAAATAAAAAAAGATCGAAAACACTTGAAAAACGTGGTCTATGCGCACGAAACGACAACGGACGACTGTTTTAGCGTCACAAAATGGCGGCCCATAACGCCATTTGGGGTTACCATTTTTAATCTAAGTATAAAAATGCGGTTTGGTCATAGTTTTATTTTTATATTTCATAAACGTTATAATTAAGTCTTATAGTCCATTATTTTCCAATTCTTAAAAAGAAAATCAAAACGTATTATTTTATATTATAACTGTATAAGAACAGATTACGATACTTGCCTGTTATTTTTAGCACAGCACTACAAAATATAAACCGCTGACATAACCTTGTAATAGCGCAGTATAGATTTAGAAAAATATTGTTTACCAAGTTATTTGACACTCAGTTTGGCACAAAATTATAACATTCATTGATTATTGATATAATAATGTTGTTTTAATGCTCCTCAATTGTTAAAACGGTAAACAACCAGCAAAAATATTTTTATCGTAACTGCAACGCCATTGCAAAGTTACGTCGTCAGTTCAATCGCGACGTGTCAGGAACGCATTCTCTGAATGGCCGAACTATAATATCAACATAATATTTGGCAGAAAGTCTGTGAGCGTTACTGAACAAATGTTCGTCACGTTAAATGGTTTACGAGTGAGACATCAAACTTTTTATTGCGTGTTTACGTCGTCTTTAGGCAATTTTATTGCGACAGTGTTGCCAAATATATTATCTATTTACCCTTACTTTTATTCCCTACTACATAGTGCGACACGCTCAATAAAAGTACGCGTTTTACAGAAGAGGAATTCGAAATAGAAAGGAATATAGAAGTAAAAAATACGATGGTCCCGATATTTCGTCAACTTTACACAAGTAACTTTTAAAGTTTAATCAAAATGATGACTAGTAAAGTACCTAATATTTTAACGACCAGACAAAATTCCAGTAGATATCAGACATACTAATAACGCTATTATAATTCAATCACAAATTATACGATCTATTACTGGAATGTTTATTCAAGACAAACACTATTTGAAACCATGAAATAACCTGCCAGTCTGGTTGAGGAACCAAGTGTCATAAACACAAGCCCTTAAGGTTCATATTTCGTTTTATGACAATTATAGCTATTCTAGAAACTCTAAGTGCTAATTCTATCTAAGCAATTTGACAGACAAAGATTGTTCCTATCGATTAGAAACAGAATAAGCTGACAGATGGTGCCACTTGAGGTCACAAGTGGGCGTCCAAAGAAAATACAATTAGAGACTTAGCAGCCAGGATCTGAAGAGAGCAAACAATCGGAACAGACCTAACTTATTGTGATTTCAACACTAAAATAGAATTCTAGGATCCTTCTAGGATTGCTTATTAAATTCCGAATAGATACTGAACAATTAATCTGTGCTAAATTATATGCTGGATGTTAAACCAATGACAATTAGTTTAAGTACTTTGCCTAAAAAGTATCCGCTAAATTCTTGTACATAAAACTAAGTTTCCTCAAAAGGACATCAAAAGAGTTTTTCCAAACAAACCTAGTCTTTAACATCGAAGCAAAACGCGGAGAAAACTTTGACTTCCCTAATTATATCCTTCGATTGAATAATCCGGTTAAGAGGGTCTCGTGCAGCGGTCGCGGTCAGAATCGCGGGGACTCTAATTACCACTTTGCACTTAATGCCTTAAGTCCTGAGCTGCCGACGTCTATCGGGTCCTCCGACCGATCGGTAACGACCCGGCTTTGTCTCGGATCCACATTAACTTTTCAGCTAGCTTCGAATAGCTTCACCTAATTTACTTGCGAATAAATTAAACTACTTATTTAGAAAAGTTTCATCATGAATAAAAAGTAGTTGGCCTGTATTATAAATTGTACTTGAAACTTGGTCCGACTGTATATAGTTTCAATCTTTTTGAATGCGAAAGAATAATATTTTAGAGATATCGAAACCACCGTACGGTTCTAGAAATAAAAACTCAAAAATATTGTAGAAGTGTTCAATTCGTCGCAGGCCCCCCGGCTATGGCGACTGAGCTGCGGTTCATTTCTACATATTTTCTCAAAAGAGTAGCTGAACATTATGGGATGCAGATTTTTGAAGATAAACTTTCGTTCAAAATTCAAATGTGAATACTTTGGCAAGTGCGATATTTTGTGTAACTGTCAGCGAGTCATATGGTGCGGAGCTGTGCGAGGGGGGGGGGGAGGCTGCGCTCGTCACGCTGATAAATGAGCCGCGTGAACATTAAGGCGGCGCCACAGGTGGCGAGGAACTGCCGCTACCTGACGCCCACAGCCACTCCTCGCGCACTTTATTTATTCCTATTAATTAACATTTTCTATGAATAATTTAACTATGCAGTGTTAAGTTTTACGGGGAAGTAGTTTTCATCAAATGGTTTTGTATTATCTCGTGTAGGATAGACTCGGTTAAACTCGATTTTTGAGCTAGAATAACAACGCCAGCAGGTTCAGTTTATAGCAACTTAAAAAATTGTACCAAGATTTTCTAACACGAATTTTGGGCTAGATTGTGAAATTTTTCGAAAAAGTCTAGTGCTGGATTTGCAATTTATAGCTCAGAGGCACCAAATTCCCAGCACATTGACAGCATTCAGAGCATTTTCGAAGTAAAAGCCCGAGGGCGGAGGCTCCACCATGTTGGCGGAAGTTCTGGAAACGCGGGAAGCGTTACCGGCTTCCGCGCCGACGCACTTCCGGCCTGCACTCGTTATTGCCAGCTGGTACAAGGGCGAAGGGTTATTACTCACGTTATAGTCTTCGGATCACTTTAATGTGTCGGACTCAAACGACTTCAAGTGTTTCCGTCAGCGCGCCGCGTCAGAACCTCATATCGATTCACCCTCGCATCAAGCGTATAGAAAAATTACTCAATTTTGGGTTCTGCTATGACGAAGTGAATTCAACAAAAAACAACGGAGTGCTGTGAATAATAACGGAAGTAGCCATTTTAGCTAAAACAATAAAAATCTCTCCCAACTAAAAATGTGGCAGCGTAAATTACGAACGAGAAAATTCTAAAATGTTTTGCTTACAGATTTAACAGTGTTTTTAAATGAAGGAAAAATGAATAAGTATGTGTCGGTGGTCGCTCGTGGCTCGCGCCGAGCCGGCCAGTCGGGCAGCCGCGGCGCGTCGCCGGCGTCGCTAATTTATGCGATTGTTCAGCGTATCGCCCTGATTCCAACCGCGCCAAACATAAATACTGCCTTTAAAGAGTTCATTCCTTTTAATTTATATCCCCCCGTTATGGCGCGGAGATTAAAATGCTCGTGTTAAGTAAATACTTTTGTTCCTGTAATTTTAAATTTAAATTCTTTTAATACTGCAGCCATTGCACGATTGAAGTTGGGATATAACTTTTGGGCTTACGTGAATATAAATGCGCAATTGCATAAATAAGTTCTCAGTTATTTACTTGCAACTGAGACTTTTCTGTAAGTACAATGCAATTATAACTTAGGTATATCCAAGTTATTGCCTAGATTAAAACTTGAATCACCTCACAGCTGGTTACAATCGAGATGTAATCATAATTACAGAACTCGCTCAAACCGATCCTGATAGGTACCACCATTACCGAGAAATTCGCGTTGAAAATGAGCCCTAATTACTTAGACGGCTCAGTATTATCACTGACCTCAATTGTTTCCATCATTTCACTCGAGGTATTTATAAAACTGTTTCTGTGAGCAAGTGTGGGTATCTCGGGAGCCCAGGTGCTTCAGATAAGGCCAGTAATAGAGCACCTTATTTCCGAGTGCCGTTTTGCCAGACTGCCGAGTCTTGGTAGATAGTTGTGTGATATGAACAAAGATTTACAGAAATAATGAACTTGAGTAATTGATTATGATTATATGTATGATGCAGGTGCTTTGATGTAGTTTATCAGCGTTTTATACAGAAAGAAAGATGTACTTATTATGTAACTGCCTCGTGTATGAGAATCTCAATAAAATGAGAGACAACATTAAAGAGAATGCAGAAATAACTCACTTCAATAAAATGAGAAATAAGTAGCGCTGGTTGCGTTACTCATATTGCACAGACATAATAATGTAAGAATGAGAAGTAATGGCGCCCAAACGTGGGACCGCACCGCTACTAGGACACTCTCATTATTTTCGTATTAAGGCCTAACATATAAATTCGTAAGGCAATTTTCAAAATTCAACACGTTTTATTTGTTATTGGAGTATATTCGCGTACGAAATGTTGACATCGCAAATGGCGCCCAACGTGGGACTCGTACAACTGTATATAATGTATTGCTAGCAAATGTTGACAACGACAAATAACATTATGAAAATTGAAGCATCTTTTGTTTCATTTGGGAAATGAGTAGCGTCAGCAGTTTAAGTGAATCTATACTGCTTAGTAATGTCCACGTAGCAGAAAAAGGTTCATATTCAGGCTTTCAGGGTCGATCTCATTACGAAGTTCAGGGTTGTAGACGTCCGCAGAGTCTCTATTTAAACAAAAATGTATGAAAATGTGAAAAATCTGGTAGATGAGTGTCGGCGCGGCGTGTTATCAGGTGGCAACCGGAGATGTCAGCTTTATCTGTGTTTCAATCCGCTCGAGTGCGGCCGAGTTATGATTTCGTTGTTCACAAGCTCCGGGGTGTGGTACTGGCGGGAAACACTCGCGGAATTGAAATAAATCAAGGCAACATTGCTCGGTATAAGTACCTATAAAAATCCTTAATATGGATACCGATCACCTTTATTTTCATCATTTCGATTATAATTCATAAAATAGATTACATAAGTTGTCTCTAACGATATAGATCACCCATGTCTTATCCCAATTATTACTATGTTAAGGTCATAAAACTTCTTAAAGGTTTATAAGCAGTTCCTCATCTACGTCAGGACGTAAGTAGTGATTGACGTTCACCCCGCTGGCTCTCACACATTACACTATGTCACACAAACACAGCGGTGAACAATCTCGCAGACAACAAAATAAATTGGCGTCTCGCGGGGATTGTTTTTAAATTTCGTTACACAAACACCCACTGTGTCGCACGCTATATGAGAACGAGACAAACTTACACAAAAGTAACCCTGCGAGAATGAAACAGAGCATTTCTTTTGTAAATGACGTTTTGGTTGTCGGCGGAGTAATTCGCATGACAGTAGTTAGGCGCGGTGTCAGCGCTAACTCCCGGGACACGCTTTACAATTGGTTTTTGATTCACACTCATTGATACTTCCAGAGAATTTGCATCATAAATGAAGGTACGTTTGATGAACTTTGATGAATCCGCACAAACTCCTTTTGTTTGAAAAGTACGAGTTTATTCAGATACTTTAGTTAAAAGATTAGCAGATTATTCATGATCTTTTTTAAATTCCATCATAACATGGAGATTCACTAAATGAGATTGAACATCATTTACTTAATAATCTTCTCTGCGAGTGAAATACTGATTTTTTATTCGTTTTAAAAGTCTTTGAGGAGCGTGTCATAAGTTAATGATATCGGGCGCCTCGATAATTCGATCTGCGGTGAGGACGCGCTAAGTTCGCTCATCGATCACAAATTGAATCGCTCATTTAATAGCTCCACCAAGCGCCACAACGCAACATCACGCCACACCACCGCCACGCCACGACGTGCCACGCCAAACTTACTTCATACTCTTCTACAAGACTTTCAATTTGCTTTGCAAGCGGCTAGGGGAAATTAAAATGTTCATCCTTTGTTGTTGCTATTAGATTGACTATTATCGAACTACAAACTAGTTAACTGTTAACTTTCCATAAAAGATTATTTATTTCATTTCATGAAAGGACTAGTCCTCTGTCTAATAACTCAAAATATCCAGATAACAATCAGCTAACAATGTATAAAATCAGCAATGTAATCATTTGAACTACTGTAAGATATTTTCAGTGGCGAAGTGAAACTGCTGAAGTTAGATGAGTATAAAGAATCTGGGCGCATCACTCACTTGTCGCTTTTTAAAGAATCTTCGTAATATTATGAGATTCTACAAATTAAGTTCTAAACGAGCGCATTTTCTTCGTCATTAGCTTTAAAAATATTGGAGATTTTTGAAGGAGACGTTAGTAAATGTTTGAAAATGCTTTGAGAGCCAGTTCAAATGTTTTTATGAAGAATGTGTGCTGCCTCAAAGTAAAGAATTGAGAACTTTAAGCAAACAGGGTTTTGGTTTGTTTATACTGACAGTCGGTAAATACTTCACAAAAGATTCAGAAACTGATAGAACTAACTAAGAAAAGTAATACTGTAGAAATAGTTTCAAATAGCTTTATTTGGTTGTGTTAATTGGTGAAAAGCAATGAACACGAAATAAAACTATTCGATATGAATCGGCAGCTGATTGCAAACGTTTGACTAATGAAAGTGTCGTGAATGCTCGCGACAGACGAGTCTATATTAACAAAGTTTTAAATTACACATGTTTATTGCAAAACCGAACAGTTTCGTATAGGTTTTACATTTTTAATGAATGGGTGGAAATGGCAGCGTGTGCAGTGGTCGCCAAATAATCATACAGCGCAAAGTTATCGATGTTGGTGAATAATTGCTACCTACGGACGTTCGGACAGAATCTAAGCTTACTTTGTGAAGCTTATTTTTTCTTTTGACTTTCATCATTTTATGCATATATTAACTTAAATGCGTCTACTTGTAATAAAATTCCCTTATGTTTGTTTATAAGTATATCGTAACTACATTACGCCAATAACAGAAATAACTTAATAGGGAAAGTAAATTCACTTAAAAAGATCTTTAAATAAAATTCCGATACTTAGGTGGTTGTATTGTACGCTCATTTTATTATGTTAATCGACTCGCCAACGCACCACCACACAGGTCGACAGTCTGACAACGACTGACTCCCCACCGCTCGATCCGGTATTTATAACCGAGTGACGTATGCGCACGAGGCGTCATAATAATGACATAACCTATACAATGATGCACATGTACCTGCATACACTACATCTCTCCCTTGTTGTTTTGATTTTAACCTTGTTTCAAAAAGTTCAACAATCAAACTCATAAATATTTTGGTAATTTCTTAAAGATCTATCAAACACCTGCAGCACAACAAAACCACGCTATCAGATCAGTCCACCGATCACACTGCCATCAAACTGATTTACTTTGTTCCGTTTCCATTTCATTTCCCTTTCCATTTAAGGAGACGACAGATATCGGTGATACTGCGGGACACTACATCCCTTCCCTTGTGAAATAAACATAAATAAAAATCCGTCCCTTTGCAGACGGTAACATACCAGCATCTGCTTCAGGCTCAACAAGACAAATTCGTAGCAGTGATATCAGGCCGGCAAGTTTAACTTCAGGTTTTGTAGCCGCTGTTCCGGCCCTGTATTATATCTACACTAGAGATGATCCGTCCATTTGGCAGACATCCCGCCAATCAGTCCATGTGAAATCAAGCAAATCTCAAATATTGCTGTACCTTCAGATAATGAGCACTCATCTTGCTTGGTTCGACTTCACTTAAAACTGATACAGAATGCATTGTTCCAAGGTAAAAGATCGGCATTAGGGTACCTCATCAATGCTTTTCACTCATTCAAAACCGTACGAGCCGTACGAGGAAAGTAATCACATAAGATCGTCCCAATTGAATGGTGACCTAGATGGACTGTTTCCAATTTGATGATGACCATATACTTTGTCACCCATTTAATGGTGACCACATACTTTGTCTCCAATTTAATGGTGACTCCATACTTTGTCACCCATTTAATGGTGACCACATACTTTGTCTCCAATTTAATGGTTTAAATTGTAGTTCTATGTACGAGTTAAGTACTTTGTGTGCCTTGTAAGCAAGAGAATGCTAACTCAACTAATTTTGGTAATATGTAGTTTTTAATTTGAGAGTGGAATATCAAAGCCTATCATTATCTCAGCAATGTAACAAACAATCTGGTCTTCAACCCTATTGATCAGCGCTGGTACTTTGCACGTTTCTGCTAGTACACTCGCTGAAATTCTGATATAGGCTTTAAATACCCTACATCAATGTATGTCCAATATCTAGTCAAGAAACTGTAAGCTTCTTAGCATTCAACACCCAACATATGAATACCATACTGCATATAATAGTGCGATAGGAATACTTATATTTCGGTTAGGCATCCAAGAACACTATTATCACCGGACATTGCGTTCTGTAATGTTTGTTTGCTTTTCCTAATGTGGTTTTCAAAAATTTAAGTAGTCAAAGAATTATTATGCTTTGATGGTAAGCTTTTTAGTGTCATGGTTACATATTGATTATAACGAAGGTGTAAAGTAACATTACGAATCAGATTTTAACTAATTAGAACCATGTTATGCATATGCAACGAACGCACTTTAACAGGTGTCACTAACTTTGCACTATATATTTTGAAGCTGTGACATTCTGCATCACCATAAAATAGAAGAGTCCCTGACCCTCAACTCATGCTCTTCTTCCTTTCAACAAGGTGACAGCAGCTCACAAACAGTTTTCTAGTCGATGCAATTTTCCTTTTGCAAAACAACCGCTAACCTTTCTAAAACATTTGTCTACACATAGATAAATGTGGGATTCTAATTCTATATCTCAATTTCATGAGCAGCTATGCTGCTCTCATGTCATACTTGACCTCATCAATTTGATGATCAGCTTTGTGCTGCTTCCATTTTTAATATTTTACGCTTTTCCAATTTCATGACCGCGTATAGGTAACGTAATATTTTTTTTTGTTTTTATGTAAGTATAGTTGGCTGCATAAGTATGTTTATAGTTTCGTTCAAAAGCGCTTACCCTTTATTGCAGCTGACTTTATCTACGTTGTTTTAGTTAGACAACCAGAATATAAAAATATTATTATCTTTTATAGGGACAGCACCCCAGTAAATTTTTAAACGATTTGGTGACTAAGGGCAATTTTACTTCCTATACTTTAAGGAACACTTACTCAGATTATATATTGCAGTAGGACTTAGGAACTTAATAATATTTTAGTTATTATTAACCAAATGTCGACGCAACTGTGTAGTTTAATTAGCACAAAAGAGTAATAAATGTCGATAAATGTAAATAGTGATAAAGTTCTTTACCTCTCGTGCGAGTCCAATTGTCTTACGGTAACCTAAGATTGGTGTTCTAAGATCAATTATTATTAACCCTAACGCTATGGACACAAGACATTATTTTGTTAATAGATATCCATCCCACCACCCATATGGATCTCATCTTATGGGATGGGTTGAGGAAATTACACAACTTTATATTACAAGTAGGTGTGCACTTCAAGAATATATTAATGTGATGATTTATTAACTTGAGATCAATAAATGGATTCTATTTCATATACGTTCATATATGGTTATGTTATTCGCCCCTATGGAAGCATATTCTTCCACAACTCTCAATGTACTTATACTGCTTATTGGTACTGCAATACTGTAAAACATAATTTGCAAATAACAATATTATAATGAGGGCCACTTTGTTAAACTATTTGTAAACACCAATGTAAATCAATAAAAAAGAGGCTAAGATACCAATTAAAATTCATTCAAGCCTGAATCTTGAAGGTTTTAAAAGCACACGCAATCATCAACTTTTGAGAACTTGATTGCAACAATCATCCATGAGCTAATCATCATTAGACAGTTCCCAGAGTAAGTATCTACATTGGAACTCCTTCCAGGTATCATCCTTAAAAGATTTTTTGTCACAGATGAGAAGGCCCAGTTGGGTAAATGATGATGATGTCCTCCTAGCCGATTATCGGCTACGGCGGCTGTACTCACGTAAGGGGATTAGCCAACTGCGCAGGACATATTATAGTGCACAAGCATTTGCGCAGACACAGGTGCACTCACTGTTCCTTCACTCTCATAACCCGATGGGACGGCAATCCGACACGACCGGAAAGAGATCAGGCGCAGGACCGACATTTACGTGCTTTCCGATGCACGGGTGTATCAATCACCAACTCATCAGCCGCGCTTGCGACAGCTAGACCAACGAGGCAGTTGGGTAGATAAAGTAGCATTGTCAAATAAATCACAGATTGCTCCAATGCTTAGTTCCATATTCTTTTGATCTAAGAGTTTTATATCAACCTAAAGTACTGAAATTACAATTGTGAGCTAGCATGTTTACCAAAGATTCTATCTATTGAATACCGAAATTTTGATCCACATTTTCCAGCTAGCTAGCTGCTTGTATGCTGTTCTACTGTTCTGTATCTTCTGGAATATCTCTGTTGTATAACAACCTCTTTAATACAGCAAAATAAAGTAAAAGTATTGAAATTATACCTAGGGTGACTGAGCAACTGTTATAATTAACACTATTATGGGTAGGCAACCCACTAGAGGTGTTGATGGACTTGGATGTTGTGCATAGGTGAATACATACCAGTATAGCTGGGCGAGTTCTTCAACATCCATGGCCAACCCACTACGGTCCCTCAATGTGCTGTTTGTTTAACTAGATACCTAGCACATGTTTGTCATTTGTAGAACCGTTGAGTATATAACCCACCAGTTTGTTCTTGTAATATCCTCTATATTGCAAGCACTTGAATTAAGTTAGTTAAGTACCAGAACAATATAGCAGGTATAAGTTGTTGACTAGACTCTGAGAAGTTAAGTTTGGAAGCTTTTTATGATCCAAATCACCGGGCACAGAAAATATAAAAATTATCAAGATTTACTATTTAGTTGTTGCAGTAGTTGACAACTATCGCCAGATAATTTATGCGTGTACAGTCAATTGAATGACCAGTAGACGTTCACTACCGTTAACTGTCAAGCTGTCACTTTAATGACCAGTAGATATAGACTACTGCCAACTGTCAAGCTGTCAATTTAATGACCAGTAGATATAGACTACTGCCAACTGTCAAGCTGTCAATTTAATGACCAGTAGATATAGACTACTGCCAACTGTTAAGCTGTCAATTTAATGACCAGTAGATATAGACTACTGCCAACTGTCAAGCTGTCAATTTAATGACCAGTAGATATAGACTACTGCCAACTGCCAAGCTGTCAATTTAATGACCAGTAGATATACACTACTGCCAACCATCAAGCTGTCAATTTAATGACCAGTAGATATAGACTACTGCCAACTGCCAAGCTGTCAATTTAATGACCAGTAGATATACACTACTGCCAACCATCAAGCTGTCAATTCAATGCCCAGTAGATATAGACTACTGCCAACAATCAGGCTGTCAATTTAATGACCAGTAGATACACACTACTGCCAACCATCAAGCTGTCAATTCAATGACCAGTAGATATAGACTACTGCCAACAATCAGGCTGTCAATTTAATGACCAGTAGAAACACACTACTGCCAACTGCCAAGCTGTCAATCTAATGACCAGTAGATACACGCTACTGCCAACTGCCAAGCTGTCAATCTAATGACCAGTAGATATACACTACTGCTAACCGTCAAGCTGTCAATTTAATGACCAGCAGATTTTTGGAATAGAATAGGTCTTTATTTGCTTAGAATGCAGGCACTTACAAAATAGGATTGTAAACAACATAATAAGATCCGTGTACATTCCGCCTTGTTGGCATGCAAGCACAACAATTATTAAACACAATTGATTATAAGGCAAATAGGTTATTGTATTATCCTCTAGGAAATCCCACCACTGCTAAAGTCGTCTTGACGACAATTCAACAACCAGCAACTTTATATTGCTTCCAATAAATGCCTATTATTGAATAAACTTTGATGCAGGTTTAAGAATGAGTAAACTGATCACTAAGTAATGATTTTGTATTATAAATTACTCATTTGATAAATATTAACACCTGCAATAAATATTGCTACTTCCATTAGAATTGTAACAAGGTAAACTTAAACAAAGAATTACGTAAAAAGGTTAAAATTTGTTTGCAATTCGGGTGATACATACATGAACATAAAAGTTATGTATACTTTGTCATTCTACTCTCTTCCCTTCCTTCTTTCCTTTTGCTCTTTTTAATATGATTGAATATTAACATCGGTCAGAGGTTACTTGTTGTCAAAGCTTATTTAGCATACATTAATTTGGTATAGGCATGAATAGGACAAATTATTTAGTATAACCTTGTATATCGATGCTTCCGGCAACAAATGTCGTAAACGCCATTTTGGCGAAAATGAGTTAAGAATGCAGCCCTACTTAATTTTTGGCGCTGCGTCGTTCTAAAAATGTGAAAAAAATATTCGTCTAAAAAAATACTTTTACATCCAAAATTTTTACTAGTATAATCAAAATTTTTTAGAAAAGAGGGTATGTATAACTCATATTGCTTAGAACCGAATAAACGTGCAGGTCGTATAATACAACGTACAAGCAGCTGTCGGTCGTAAAAACATGAAGACATAATTAATGGTAAATACACCCTACAATCATTATTAAAACGTAAGCTCTGCTGAGAAACAGTTGTCGTAATGTCACTTGGTCTTGGAGAATCTACAATCCACAGATTCACTGTTTATTCACAAAATATTTACATTAATTGAAAAAAAAAAAAACTTATATATATATACAACTTAAAACTAATACAGTGCATCAAAAAATTGCTCCTCATCGCTGTCACTGGGTAATGTACCCAAAAGACTGGCGATGCCACATGATTGCCACGTTGGATGGCAATGCTCAACCTCTGTGCGAAGCCTTTGGGTCCCGGGAAGTGTCAACCAGGCGCTGGGAAATATCCCTGGCAAGAAGGTGGGCGCTCGGACCCCACGGCCCTAGAGTTTCAACCCCAAATGGCTCAAACATGTAATCTATATATATATAAATGAAACCCGATTTCCGTTGTCACGACATAACATGAAAACGGCTTGACCGATTTGGCTGAAAATTAGAGGGGAGGTAACTTAGACCCGGGAGAAGGTTTAAGGATACTTTTTGTCACCATCCGGCTACGGGACGCGAGTGAAACCGCGGGAGAAAGCTGCGATAAGGTATACGATAAGGATAAGGTTACTATATTTGCGCCGCTTGAGGTTCCCTGCTTGTGCAGCGGCGGAGCCAGCACAACATGCAGTTCCGGGAAGGTGAGATGGCGCAAGAGTGTCGACGCATGTCGCGTCCCACACTAAAGTCCTACCCACCTTCCACGGAAATAGCGACATGCCGTCTGGTCTCTTGCCATCGTCGCGTGCCAAGCCATTTGGTTCGAGTACGGCTGGCACGCCGACGGCAACAAGAGCGCGACGGATCACGTCGTTTATGTTGGCATGTCGTGGTATGCGGCCGGCACTCCGGCTGCACGACAGGCCGTGGTGACCGAGGCTGTTGACAGCTTCCCCGCAGTGGCAGCGATGAGGAGAGCAGCATGGAGCACCTAGTCGGAGGCAAACGGCGAGTCTGAAGGTGGTGTCATCAAACATGGTGCCTGTGTTTGAGGACACAATTACGTCAATTTGTGTTTTATTTTTTTGCTACAAGTAATGAAAACTCAACTTACAGTCTTAAATTCATTATTTGCTTCAGATATTTCCATGTTTGTTACATACCATCGCATCAGGTCGTGATGTTTACACTCATTTTTATTTCAGTATATGGTTTTTAAAACCAAACCCAGAACTATTGTATTTAAAAACTGGTGCATACTTCTAACTTCCGTTAGACAAATCGTTCTCCATTGATTTGTTAGTGGTCGTAAATACCAACTTCTTGAATCTTCTGGGGTGTATGTCCAAGCTAACTTTTAAAATAAGGCTTTGACATAAATAGCAATAATATATTATGAAACACCAACGTATTTTACGTATTTCTTGTATAGAACACAATTTTACAACTTTTAAAATTAAAAAGATATAAGCCAAAAACGAAATTATTTTTTGTTTTTCGTTGATTACCAAAAGTGCTATTTTGGTGTTTACGACCTTTGTTGTCGGAAGCATCGATATCAAATATTTTTCTGGATCACAGAACTAATAGGTAGTTCAAAATTAAAAAATTAGATAATAGGTAACTGTTGGTCCAAACACTCACGGTTTTATCCTCGTCGCCAATGTATTGTACGCTCATTTTATTATGTTAATCGACTCGCCAACGCACCACCACACAGGTCGACAGTCTGACAACGACTGACTCCCCACCGCTCGATCCGGTATTTATAACCGAGTGACGTATGCGCACGAGGCGTCATAATAATGACATAACCTATACAATGATGCACATGTACCTGCATACACTACAGTGGTCATATGAATAATTTCCTCAATGAAGCCTCACGAGACATAATGAGGTCAAAAATTTCGACGCCTTTCAATAGACGGTCATTAAGAGTCATTGAGCCTCCCTTACCTGCCCCTATCGGGTGCTAATGTAAAATTGAAAAGGGCCCATCAATAAAACTGACAATTTCTATCTATTATGGGCGACATTTCAGGCCATAACTCGACTCTAGCAACCCATCGCCGTAAATTAAGAAAGGGCTTGGACGAGAAAATACCCATAAAAAGTATTTAGATCGTCCTCCATATATCTTTACTAGGATGCTGTGACTTATGTCGTGGCTAAGTGTGTGTAAGCAGAGGAGGACAGCATATATGAACTTACATATTATATTTTATACGAGGACATTATATTTCTTCAGATATTTCTAGACACATGAAATAATGATTTGGTCTTATATGCTTACTTGTAGCAATTTATAGGAGTGTACAACTTAATAGGTATTTCAATTAGAATCACAACACTATTCAGTGGTCCTAAATGAGGCGAAATCTCGGAATGAGCAAGGCTAATTATGCCACATCACAGCCTCGGCTTGCAGCAGTATTGAATTATGTTCGTTCCGTAGAAAACACCCATTGATCTCGTGGTGCTTAAAACCACAATGTTTTGTGTTTTTGTTTATGATAGTGAGAGAGGGGGCTAGGTTATCTTCTAAAACTAATCCTACGTACATCGACAGATACACAATTTTAATATAGTTAACAAATATTACCTACGCAAACTGTCAAAATAAATAGTGAATCTATCAAAACTGTAACCAATTTTACATCGGCATCGAACCGCACGCCTGTTTGTTCAAGGCGCATCTTCCCCGCAGTTTCGCTCGCTCGTCCCGACTGCATAGAGAGAGCCCTCTCGCATGTAATGCGCATGCTCTATTTATTCCGTCTACGAATTTATAAAGCCAGTTGAATATGTTCCCGTGTGTTTGCGGTAAACATACCTCCGCAAATATTTTTGCGAAAATATCTCTTCAAGTAATAATTGGAAGTTTGTTTACATAACGCTGAAATAAAGTGTTGCTTCTGTTTCTAGGAATGTTTCTGTTATTTCAGCTAATATATATTTTATTACCATATTAATTGTGATGTATATTTTTCCGAAAAGGGGGTTAATAAATGGGATTAAGTTGTTTGCACGTAATTTTCATAATCATCAAAATATCACCGTTTCCACGAATTTAAATAAAAAAAATGGAGATAAATAAAATGGAGTCCTCGGCTTTATTTTAATTATAATAACAAAAATATTAGACTTAATGAAAAGCCACACATTCGTGCAGCTAATGGGTAACTGGGAGCATGTTCTGAAGTTCATTGTTACCCAGTGCACTACAATGGCACTAAGTAAAAAACTCTGAAGCCGGAGGTGCGATAAGGAACAAAAGGAACAATGTTCCCTAAGTAACACTTTATTATGTGGCGATTACGTGAGGGCCCAAGATAAGCCACTACCTAAGGTCTGCATAAATTATTTTCGGCCACATAAATCTAAAGGCCTTAGAAATATTTCATTACCCTGATAAATTGTATATTGTTTATCAGGTCGATGATTATATAAAATATTACACAGAAAAAACGCTCATGAATATTTTTCTACTTGGCCGATTGTTTGTTTCGCCAACGTTTCTAAATATTTATGACCTAAAATTTCTAAAGATAAGAACAAAATTGAAGTTGCGACTTAAATAATTGCTGTAGTTCTCACGGCCTCACAAACAAAAGATCCCGCAATAAAATACTCTAACTACGTAACAATTATATTAAAGATAAAAAATACTAGAAGATCTACACACACACTTAACATTACAGATAGAAAGAATAACTTAAACTAAGTAATGATACAAAGACACATAATAAAAGAGGAGAACACACACTACACTAGATATAAAAGTATCCCGACTACAAAAACAGCGGGAGTTTGTATTGAAACTCATTTGTATGTAGATATAAAACCAACAGGAACAAAAGTGCTGATGTCCGGAAGTTACAAACTCTTGTTACGTCTGTGTGCGTGAACACACAGATACTGGATACAGTATTCAAATAGTTTTAGCATATCAAATGCGATGTATCAGTTTATTAATACCGTCGATAGTAACTTTTATATCGTTTCGCTATATCTACTAAAACTACGTGAATAATCAACAACATTTTTGATGCAAAATACTGGAGCTAAACCAAATGAAAACTTACTTACGTATTATTAAATAATTAAAAAACGATCATCAAAATAGATAAAAACAACTAAATACAGAGCAACTCGCAACTCAAAGTACAACCCACTAGGTGTGCAGTAGAAAGGCTAAAGGATGCAAAAAGAAAGGCCCCGCTAGGAGCAGCCCGTGTGACGTACCTTTGAAGCGAATCTTTTTAAGGAATTGCTTTGGCAGGCGAGGCTTCATGCGCCCCGTGCGCCCTGAAACATACGCAGCCGCTCAGGGATATGAACTATACTTGTTTTACATGTGGGAGGTAACTGTTACTAAATAATGTAGAAGTAAAAGGCACCTCCTTCATATTTGCTATGTAGCTACTGTGATATTCCTGCATATAATCAGATTACAATGCTACATTTATTACAAAATAGTACACTTATTGCAAGCTTAATATTGTTGTTTTATTAAAACCACAATGTTTTAATAAAAGCGTAATGGTACATTTATTTATATACATAAGTAAGTATTAAACGCCGAGCTGTCAAGAACATTAGATCGCTGAACATTAAAATAAAAACACAAAGCTCAGAGCTTTATCCCTTTCGTAAATATAACCTTTGTATTGTAAACAGAAGGTATTTTGTTTATTACAAACATACGTGAAACAAAATGGGAGATTTAACATGGTGACGCTGAGCATTAAAACGTCAACTGGCAAAGATTAAACAGTAATGCCTTAAGCCGGAGGAATCGGAAGACAATTTCATTTTAATCTAATCGAGTCGAGCACGAGATCGAATGCGCCTCGTGCCTCGTCATAATCCGCGACTTTAAGATGGCACTCACTTGAGCTTTTGTTTGTGTTATATTTTGATTTCAGCAATCATGTTCACTTTTCTTGTTTCAGCGCCGAGTACGTGGACTTCATCACATCTCTGTCAACTTAGTCTGGTCTGCTTTTTGGTTCAGACGAAAATTCCTTTTTACACAAATACATTCCATAATGTTGCATATTTTAACGTGTACTACATAAGTAATTGGGTGAATACATTATGTAAGACATTCCGGCTGGGTTTCTACACCTGGTAGTGAGGTAGACATTTTACAGGCACGTAAAATCCTAGTTTAAGGTAAAGCTCGATGATCCCACTTAATATTAAAAAGGAGGTTCTACGTCACGCACCTAACGACGAGCCGAGACAAATTTTAATATAATTACACAATTTCATAAGCAATTTCCTTGTGAAAATTGAATTTATTTTTGCTTCGTCAACGTAACTTTATAATTCACAGCTTATTATAGAAATAAAAGGACCAAACTCGATTTGTTAATACCCGGCGTGTTAACATATTAATATTTGTTAAACAATGTTTTCATTAAATATTTGTGTTGAAAGCCTCGAATTTTTCGTGTATAATATTTGAATATTAAGCGGTAGTTAATATATAATATGACATATTCAGCAGTATTACGTAGATATATAAAAAATATGCTTACGAACATCTTGTTAGGGAATCGGATTACGAGCCGCTTGGTAATAGCAACAATTTTCCGACATATTTCCATTTATTGCTGGGAATCATAGGATTTTTCCTTTTCCGATTTGTGTGTTGATTTCTTAGAATTTTGAACGATCTGTTTATTGGACAATAATCTTTACCAAGAACAATATATTTCAGTAGGTAGACGTCATTCTTTCTTCAAAGTTTCCTCAGAGCGACATGAAAATGAAATCAAATGGCACTTAATTATTAAAAGTAACTTTTTCTTTAGAAACGTTGGAGGAGCTCCACAATAGCTTCAGTGTGCAGATTAACTCGGCGCGAAGTCTGAGATGAATAGCCTCGTGTTTAATTAATAAGCAAATAATTAAGCATTCAAATCCTGGCGTCGCCGTCGGAGAGATGGTATCGTTCAATATTAACGCGGCTGTCGAATTAGCGGCGTCTCGCGATGATGCGCTAATATCCTCTCGTTTGTGACGTCACTACGTAGCATATCATCCGACATTGTTATTCCCAAATGTTGAGCATTCATTGTCGATCGCAGGTATTTACAACATTTTAACATAAAATAATCGGATGTTCGCAGTATGTTCAAAATGTTTAATATTTTACCGATTCGTATAAAGTTGTTGTTTGCCGATGCCGTTATTATATATTTATTCCAAGATTTATTCCAAGAATTCGTTTAATGTTATGTGAAATTCTTTTTGAAATATTTATTTTATTTAATTTTCGCTGTTTTTTTTTTCTTTGTCCATTCTTATGAAAATATATGAAACCGAGAATACGATACATTTATCGTGTTATATTTTACTACATTCCGGTATTGAGTACATTTTCACATTGTTTCAGCAAAACTCTACAGTTTTAAATGATACAAACGCTGTTAAATTTCGTCAGCTTGCGAACATGGCCGTACAACAGTATAATGATGTTAACACTGCGTACCTTAGCACCGACGTTACATCAAGAACATCCCACGTGGCTGTCGGTGACACAAATACTAAATAAAATGAATATTAAAGCACACAATATTTACATATTCGCTGCGGCTAGACTGGCTTGTCCTTTGAATTATTTGCCCATAAACTGTGACTCTGTGGCGCGTACCTGAAACAACATTGAGAATAACATTAGTGGACAGTCGGACGCTCCCTGCGCATATATTATATAAATAAAACCAAATGTTTGGGCCACTTTCGCCTTTCGAATTTGCAAAGTGTTGAATTTCATGAATTTCATCATTAGCACATTCCGACATTAAAATTGTAATAAAATAAGAACAAGGGTTTTTATTACAGCTCGAAACCAGTGAGTTTCAAAAAGGCGTGTTTCAATTACAAGCGAAGATCTGGTAACAATACGAAGATAGTGGAAAACATAAAAGTGCAACAAGACGCAATATGACGACACTCGGCGACTGCTGGCCGCTGTCTGAGAGCAGCCATCACTCGACATCCGCGAACAAATTACACTTTTGATGCGACGGAATATTTCACTGCTATTTTAGTGAGATACTTGAAAAGCTAATCTCACTGAGGATATTTGAAATTTGGTTTCATTTTAGATTTATTATGAATGTGAACTTTTTGATGTTCTAAGAATAGCAGACTCTTAAATAACGTATATAAAACACAGAGCGATGTCAAGAAGCGCCATCAGGGCAGCGATAAAGAGTGCCGGCAGATCGGTAGCCGTTCGACGTTTTCAGCACATTAGGTCCGCGGGAGAGCTTTCCGTTCAAACAAATATCGGAGGAGCTCACTAATACTGCTTCCAATGCATACGAACAAACAATTTAAATGCTCTCTACGAAAGTAGGTTACGTGAAGTGTGCAGCCGAGTGATATGTCAATATGTATGCGCCGTTACTGGTCGCGCAAATTAACTACCTCACCTTTTAAATATAAAAAAATCATTCACATCGCAATACGGCCGGGCGATCAGCGAGCAATTATTGGGTATTAGGCGACTACGATGAAGCTAAAAGGATTATTATATCGCTGTATAAATTCTTGCTGCTATTTCTGGCTTTATATCTGTTTTGGGCTTTCAAAAGATCTGATTTATGTACATAAATAAATATGAATCATCTAAAGAGTTAATGGTAAACCATGATCACGATTTAAGATAAAGATTACTTTACGGAAATACAAAGGCAACATTTCATAAGCAATATACATGGCTTGTCATCAGAATTTGGCACAGTTTGACCGTGGTCCGAACAAATCAGACGGTTTCCAATAAGCATTCACTACAGCTAATACATTCACAAATCGGTACATGTTACAAAAAGGTTGGACCACACTAATGAATTGGGTTCCGAAATCCACTTTAAATTCTATTGGAAAATTCCGTGTTTCCCAAAGATTCGGAGGTTTTTTGCTAAAAAAGGGTACGTTTTATCAATTCGGGGCTGGTGAGGCGTTCTAATTATATTATGTAGATTGTCTGAGCTTGTAAACGGCCAGGCTGGTTGCTCTTACCTGTCAATATAAGCCCGATTGCTTTATAATCATTTTTGGCTTTAGACCTAACTCTTGTCTACGCATTTTTTTATCCTTTTAGGCTTCTGGAAAATAATTAAACTACTTAAAACTAACTTCAGATTTCAAGTTGTGAAACGTTCGCAGTGAAGTGTCTATCAAGTTTTCTGTAGCAGGACGCGGTTCAGACGCTCTTAATAATCTTAATAGTATTCGACGTCAGCACAAACTACATAAAGGCATATTTTTCGGTCGCATTTTAAAATAGGGCCTCAGTGACATCACACACGCGCCGTGCAATTACCGGCACGCCGACACCGCACGCCGTATGATGCGACACGATATGAATTTGTTTACTGCAAGATTTTCTAGACTTTTCGAAGATAGCTCTGGACATTGGGATAATTTTAAGTCATTCTCGTCCTTTATTAAGACAAAAACTATGATTATTTTAGTGACTGCCCTGCATATAATATAATGACAATCGCCTGCCAGATTATTTTAAAATTAAATTACTGATTGATATTCTCATGCTATTGAAATTTTACAAAAATTCAAATCATAAAATAGAATGGAGTATCACTAACGACACATCAAACCACGCCACAATTTATACCTAAGCGATAAATACGTAACATCGCAGTTCCGAATTCCATAACAACGGACATTTCTATCGAAGCAGCATTCGCTTACAAGCTGACATTAGCTGCGAACATAACTTGTATACATAGCATAATACATAATTCCTGTAAATAATGTATGAAACATTTTAGTGAAAGATCGCGCGTGCGGCCGGGAGTCATAAACTTCGTTTCTGTACGTTTCATTACTCTGTGGCACGGTAATGACTGTACATGATGTATTGAGCTAAATTGTTAACGGGACTTATGAATGTTTGGATCTGTTTATAATGTACTTAAGGTTTCATTATTTACTTTAAGAGTTAAGCGTTAGAGGTGATACAAAAACAATTTGATTGTACCAAAAGAATAAATTTTAATGCTCACATTTTATTTAGCTGTTAAACAGCATGAAATGACAATATAAAAACAAAAAAGGCACAAAACTGGACATTCGCAATAATTAGCATCCCTGGTGTCGGGGAGAGCTATTTACATTTTTATGAGAGTGCACCGAACGTCTAAATGAAATGCGACGATGCACCGGACTGACATATAAAAATAATACTCCGCCATATTAGAATATTTTGCTCAGCGAACATTATTTTAATCTGTTTTTATGAATGTGTTGATTGCAGGCGCCTTTTGTTGCGGACTTCATTAGCAGGCTATGGAACTGTCTGACTGCATTTGAGAAGTAAGATGATTATTCTGAAGACCGCCAATGAAAATGGTTTTGAATAGGTACTCTTATTTGAAATCGAAAAGTGCTGGCTTAATGTATTTTGAAGGACTTCTTAAGTTTTTTTATCTAACTTGAACATGAAATGCCAATTATTTAACTTCAAAGACATTAATATAAAAGGAACTTTAGGTCCATTTCAATTGGACTCAGTAAAAAGGCTCACAATTTAAAGTCACAATGTTCGTGTAAAGCGGTACAAATAGGAATTTTCCCGAGGAGGCTGGTTGAAAGCAATCGCCGGATCGTCCCGCGAGGCGAGCGTCTATAATTGAGCCGCGTTCACCAGCCTGGACGATATCTCGGCATTATATGACGGAATGGCTTCCGAGGCGAACACACAGTTTCCCGAACGACGATATAAGGACCAGTTATTTGGTTTGGTCCTTTTGGAATTGAGCAATATTTTGTTTTTACATCCTAATTATTTCAGAAAATTGTAGAGGTAGTTTGGAACGGCAATAAAATGTTTTTTTGCAACGAAAGATAAAGTTGAGAAATTCCTGCAGAGAGAAAGGATAGTTTAAAAACAATATCATGTTATTTTTAACTTTGAACGCTTCTACCGTTACCGTCCACATAGAGCACGTGGAATTAAACTATCACGTCTAGAGACACATTCCGCTAACGTTAATGACATTAAGAGGTGCTCTCGAGGATAAAAGAAGATTGCCGCCGCGATATTGCAGCCTCCCGTGCTGTAGCAGCGATGTTTCTTACTATGTAATAGGGTCTTAAGCCTTAGGATCAACATAGAAAGGATTATGGACCTCTTATAAAAGTGAATTGAACTGTAAGAGCCTGTGGTCTTAAGGACCATCGTATGTTATGGCAGGTAGTAAAATACTACTTGGCTTTATCGTCGAGATGGTTATCTACCTTCCAGGTATCTATCACTATAGTTTATGTTAACAATTCATACATTATCATAAAATATCACTTAGAATTATGATTCCTTTAGTCTCAAAAGTGACTTTTTGCAAAGCAAATACCACAGCTGTTATCATTGTTGAAACAATAGCCAAGTTAGTGGAAACGTTAACTGCCTCACGTATGCTTTATCGAATCACTTAGCAGTGGGCAGACAGACGGAACCGAAACAAAGCTCCTATCCGCTAAGAAACCAATAAATAAAATACTTCTGTACACTAAAGACTTATTTTGTGGCTATTTCCTTTGTTTCTAACGTTAGGTTTAATATGCAGTAAAAATAATGGCGAATCAAAGTTAATACGATGCATGGTGTCAGTCTTTTTAGTTATTTATTAATTTACAAAGGGTGCACTGCTCATTGAAGTCTGAAAAGTTGCATTTTGGAGATCGAAAACATTTTAGATGCACATTTGAATACACAGAGATGAGACAGACATTAGGTCCGTATTCACTCATCAAAAAAAACAACTTAATTAATTTTCATTAATTAAAATTTTATCCCTATACTTTCCAAGAACACTTACCAGCTTTACAGGCCAATGTACCAGGAGTACATATTAGCTAGCAGATAGCCAACAAGCAAGTCACCTACATTCCGGCGCTTGCCGTGACATAGTGCAGCAGCCTGGCCGTGTCGTGTGTAAGCCCACGAATTATGTACACCGACCATACGTGATTAACTAGAGCAAAGGTAACTGGATTTAGATATTGAAATATTTTTGCCTAATGGAATGTGGTGAGTTAGTTCAATGGTAAAAAATCTGCAGCTTAGCAGTAGGAAAAGGGCACACACAGGCGTAATTTGAAACCAATATCATTTGGGGATTGTAAAATACAGGGCTAAAATTGCTTTAAGAAAATCACTTAACATGTAATCACCGATAACTCAGACCGCTGTCATAATTTGCATATTTATTTAGTCAGCTGTGATCCAAGCTTCAAAGATCGGATTTTAATTTCCATTCTAAAGATAGAAAGCTCATCTGGAAGAACTAATTGAGTGTGAAACTGTCTCCAACAGATAGGGTTGGCGAAAATATCGACAATATTTATGGCTTATGGGGGATAGTATCGAGAATTTAACATATTCTATGGGAGGGAAAATTTATACCAGAGCGTTATGGAGACCGTGAAAGATGGGATGGTCGATGCTATCTTTACTGTTAGTGGTGTATTTGTGAATAAACTTGCAGGTAAATGGCGTATTTACGTGCCATAGTAAAATGAAAGTGGAGAACCAGAGTTATAGTTATGGGTTTTTATAGCAACAGAACTGCTTAAAGGTTTTAATGTTTTGGTGTAAAAATCTAAATCGTAGTCCTATAAGTACATGTCTACTTCTACCCATAATAAAACAAAAATGATTTAGACACAGGTCGTATTTCCTTTAACGTCACTCACAGTACCTCAGTACCATCATACTCGGTACACTGCCATATACCGAGGGGAGACGCGGCATAACTCAACGACTGTTGAAATATTCGCGTTCACTACAACAAAGTGCAGAATATATCGGAGGCGCCATTACACACAGTACTCGTGTTATGATGATTGTGGGAAAAACTAACAGCGCTCAGTTGTACACAGGGATGTGGAAGTATGGACGTTTTTGTCTGTTAGGATTTTTATTCACGAAAATATTACTGACGAGAGCGTTCCCAGGTGACTATGAAATTAAGGAAAACGTTTGAGATTAGATGGATTTGTAAAACGAATAAAATTGCAATCTAGTTAATCATTTGCAAAAGTACAACATCGTTAGAAACCAATCATTTATGACGTTACATTTGACTTTCAAGCCCAAGTGCGGTCTAATCGTTTAAAAGTCACATTGAAGAATACCGATACACGCACACATACAACGTATCTTAACTCCGAGATTGACTTCCAATTAAAAGTTTGTTTAATTTCTTAAAATAACTCAAACACACAAAGTACACGTTACAGATGAGTTACTAAATTGTTGGCTAACAGCCGTTTAATGAACGCCCTGATAAATGAAGTAATGAGCCGAGTATTTATGAGTATTATAAAGAAGATAGCCACTACTTTCAACCAGTCGTTAATATAAAAATGCTCCAGTAACCACACCAAGGTACAAAAAATATGGACACTGAAGAAACGTTGTCTAGGTATTAAAAGACGTACCTACGTAGATATTACAAAATCTACTATTCATATCATGTTTGACTTCAAGAATCTCTTCTGAATATTGTCGTAATATTAGAAATAGAAGCATGTTGCGGTATTAAAAGTAGACGTATATGAAGGCAAACAAACAAGGCCCTAGATTTCTTCAGCCCGAATTGTTTGTAGTACCTAATACTGAGCCCAATCCTTACCAAAATAGGTACAAAGGCAATAATAACATATAGGATTTCCTAAAGAGTACTTACTCAAAGGTCTTGAATACTAAAGGCTTTTGGATTTCATATAAATATGTTAACCTAGGTATTTTTAGTACAAAGCAATAGAAATAAAACTTAGCCTACACTTAGATCGAATTATGGAAACTTGGGAACTACAATAATCTGTTATAATAAAAGCCGTCATTGTAGTGAGCGTCAGTCCGCGAGAAACACTTTAATTGGTTCACCCTGTTAAGAATTAAGTGTGCTTCGTCGGACATACTTCGACAAACTCCGGCAAACTTCGGCCAACTTCGGAAACGAGTTCGAAACTCGCTGGATTTAAAATATTTGCGCTATTTAGTGAACTATTTCCATGCTATCATCGCTTTTCCCCCGTGTCCCCTATATACGCGTAGGTACTAGCTGCGTCTCGTGACATTGCTCGGGTTTTTTATTTTAATTTTATTTGAACTGAACGCCTGATTTGTAATATTTCAGCGGCCTACAAAAATTCTAATCTAATCTATCTTTTAGATACATGTATATTATAGTATCACTAAACAGACAATTTAATTTATGTGGAGAATTTTCTGTCTTCATCATGCGATTGATGCGTATAATACAGTTTTATCTAAGTGGCAATCTGCATTCAAATAAAAATGTCTGCACAGAGTCGAGCCAGTCAGTCTGCATAGGAAGGTCTGGGCTGCTAATCAAAATGTCGAATAATAATGGAAAGTTCAGTGCTCGATATAAATTTAATTTGCGATCGAGTCGTGGGATCCGGACTTACATCGACTTATTGCATTTTATAAAAGAAACGTTCGTACGAATGTGGTGTCTCGCGAATAACAGTTGCCCATCATGATTACGGAATCGCAAATCGAATGAAAGTCGAGCGAACTTCAGGATCGTTCGAATCCGTCCCAAAAGAGCGAACTAACACAAATCTAAGACATGTAAAAGAAATGGGGAACATTTGAACAGTGTGGAAGGGGCTGTAATTCACGTAAAATCGCTGGTCCCGGCTGATACATTCGATTCGTAGACGATAAACAACAAAGTCGTTTCATTAGGATTCGGGCCGCGCCGCCCGCGACCAAAGGGTTCTCATTGAAATTCTCCGTGTTGCGTTTACATACGCCACTCTACTGGAATATCATCTGCTAATTAACTAATTTAACACCATCGTAATTTCTCGTTACTACGCTCGGTATAAATGTGCCTATTTTAAAAGCTGATATTTTATCTCCATTCGGAAACAAAGGACAGAAGTCATTGGAATTCAAAATGTGTCACACACTAACGGTAGTTTGTCGGGGAAATACCTCAGATTATCTAGTAAAGCTCTATTAATAGCAGTTACATTATTATCAAGCTAATCAAACATTGGAATTGTCGGTTTTGCATATTAACTGTCGTTTAGTAACTGTTTCATGTTATTGTATCGGGTTGATGACTTATTAAGATAGGGTTTCAATGCAAAGCGTTTTGAGTTTCCAAACTTTTAAATGGCAAAGTTAAGTTTAAAAGTAAGTTTTAATACCCAGACTAGACGTTTTGTTTAGAAAATTGGTTTTGCAAAATAATACATTTACCACTAACTATTGCAATAGAAAACCACAGTTTTCAATTTAATCCTTATTTTTACGATTTGAGTTTTAAAATATAACAAAATCATAACAAAACTCATCAACCTCATATTCATCACTGCCCCGTTTAGTCTCCTGTCAGTAAAAACAAACGCTCATCGAATAGTTCCCTCAGGACTCGCGCAGTTACGCAGAGATTTATCCCGGGCGCGGGTTACGAGTTACGACCGATTGATGCCTCTTACTGTGTACTTAACCTGATGTACTCGACTCGCGTAAACGCAGCACCGCTCAGAGGTAATGAAGCTATTGAATATTGCAGCGAATTATGAGCACAGCTAGAATTAAATCGACGTCAGTTAGCCTAACTAATTGGGAATCAGACGTTTTGTATATTAGGGAAGTTTTTAATCAAAATAAATCGCTACCTGGGAGGTTTAAATAGGAACGTTTGTTGTTTATTTTAAAATAAGCGATGAATAAGTTTAATTAGAGCAAAACTTCGCAAAAATAGTTGAGTGCGTTCACAAAGTTTTGGTTCAATTAATCGCCTGAAGTGAACTGATTAGTTTTGTTTAGTTGGCATTATCCGCAGCACTCGCTTTTGTTCTTAAGACTTGGCGCGCAGTGCTTAGGCACAAACTACGGGCTAAGTTCCGACCTAGAGTAAACTGCAGACCGACGCTTGCACCTGAAAAATTCAGCTAAGTTTCAACTTAATAATCACGAGTCCTGAAACAAAGCTGTACTTAGCTGAAACTTTTACATTCATATAATTAAGGAAGTTTTTATGTGGTTCCTAACGCGGTGTCCTGCGTGAGCGACGAACGCGACGCGACGCGACGCAACACGACGCGACGTAATGCGACGCGATGCTATACGCGACAAACGTCCTACGTGATTTTGGTAATTACTTCTCAAATCATGGAGAAGTACAGTACAATTTTGCTTGAAAGTTCATATTTAAAGTACAGACAGCAACATTCTTTCAAGTTCTTTGTACTAATAAACGATTTCTATAATGTTTATGTTTTTTGTTCCACAACAATCTTTATTCACGCACTGCGGCGATCAACGCTTCTGAATAGTTCGTGGTGTCGCATCTGGTCGCCCTCAAAACAAGTGCGCGTTACGTCGCGTCTCGCCTCAGACTGTCACATAGGCCGCATGTAGGGTATGCCGTTGAGTTGATCGCGTTCGTCGCGTTCGCAGCGTCGCGTCGCGTCGCGTTCGTCGCTCACGCTGGACACCGCGTAAGAAACGAACTTATTATTTTATTTTATTGCTGTCTCGTTTATTATTTTCATTGTTGATTCTACAAGGACAGACAATTCTTTTCACTACGGAGTGAATGGTAACTTCAACGATTCAATCAACCACAGTTTCCTATAGGAAATCATTATCATAAGAATCGCGCGCAGAATACAATACATAAACAACAACATTGATTAATAATGTACAAGTGAATGTAAGTGAAATGTACATATACCTTATGTAAAAGTGAAACACTTACATTGATAAATTAGTCCACGCACACGGAAATTAGCGAATATAAGTATTAAGCATCTTTAGTTACATCGACATTCTTATCATTCAATAATGATTTATGACAACAGATTAGTCAAAGCTGTTATCTATACTAATATTATAAAGCTGAAGAGTTTGTTTGTTTGTTTGTTTGTTTGAACGCGCTAATCTCAGGAACTACTGGTCCGATTTGAAAATTTTTTTCAATGTTAGATAGCCCATTTATCGAGGAAGGCTATAGGCTACTTTTTTATCCCGGTACGGGAAGTAGTTCCCACGGGATGCGGGTGAAACCGCTGGCAGAAGTTAGTTCTATATATTCTTCGAAGTTAATTATAAGAACAATTTCATCATCATCCTCCTCCGAGCCTTTTTTCCAACTACGTTGGGGTCGGCTTCCAGAATATACCTCTATAAGAACAATTTATTGATTGAAATCCTAATATAAAGAATCACCGTTAAACAAAAGACGATAGTTTAGCTAAAATAATTCTATATTCAGAGCGGTTGCACCTGAAGCGCAGAACTAATGCAACTCGCGTAATAACATCCATCTGCTAGAACCGGCGCCAGTCACATTTATTGCAGTTATGGATTGTGCACCACGCCTTATGTCGTACTATTAGAGGGTTGTAAGGATAGTTATAATGCATAAAAGTGGTAGAAGACCAAATATTTTTTATTTGACCTGAAGGTAGACTGGTGGAGAACGACTAAGGCGTTAAGTCCGCCATTCTACACTAAGCAAGGAGTATTAAATAAATAAATTAAATTAAAGCCAGCTTTAGAATTTACCACGTCAGAAAAAAAAACGAGACGTCTTTTAAGATATATAAAGCAATTACCAGTTCTAGCTATATCATAGTGCTTAGGTAAAATAGCCTAAAGAACAAAAGCAGTAGGTATTCTTAATACTAATCGCCACATCTCCAAACCTGCCATTTCAAACAGATAACGATTCAATTGTGATTCAGATGAAGGTCACTAAATACTATCCCTCATTTTGTGGTCCATTTGGTTCATTACCGAGCGGGAGGGTTGCGGGTCGCCCCAAAACGATTCCCGTTGAAATGCCATCGACTCCCGGGTGATTGATTGCACAAACCATTTAAATATGTATATACAGGTGTGTGGCCCTGATGGACTGACTACCAGCTAACGATTTTAGCGAGTTTTTTGATGATACTCAAAAATTGCAACAAAATAAGACAGGATATCCTAAAACCACGCTTTTAAAGATGAGAGCAGCCTTTTTTTGGTCAATATTTTATTAAACGTATCTTTATCTACTTTTCCCCCTAACCTCTTTAGTTTAAAAGTAATTTCCAAATGATAATTACCCGTTGACACGATCATGATGTGTCCCACGCGCCTCATACACTACGTTTTAATTTCACGCCACTTTCAGTTTCTAAATCTCGTATTAATATGAAATATTTATATTTGATCGTACTCAGGGGGAATGTCAAAACGTTCCGGGGGAAAGTTATATCATTACCGGGGACTCGAACGGATCAGTTTTTTGGTACCTACATACTCGTACATCAGATATTTTCAAATGATATAGCTGTTTTTGATAACTTTTGTAATATTCCGTTGAGTTTTGTCTGAAACCAACACATAATATTTTGTAGGTCACTCGTCTATTTTAATACTAGATTCTGATCGCGGTTTCACCCGCCCCGAGGGAACTACTACAAAAATGTGAATGAAATAGAGTCTATATAGTATGTTAATTAAATAGGCATGTAAGCTATATTACCGCCAAGTTTCATCAATATTATTTGGTAGTACATATTACGAACATATACATCCATGTCACCAGACAAACTTTCGTTTAAGTATAAAGTTGTTTGTGGACAATGTTCCCAAGAGCTAAAAGTAATAAATATTTCCAAAAGATTTCCTACAGAGTTAATTGTAAATCCATTTTTACAAAATGAAGTCGTGCCAAGAGTGAGAGGTGCGGAGAGGCAGTTAATAGCCCCGCCACTTGCACAACTCTTGGGCAAATTGTTCCGAGTGCCATCCGGAGACAGAGGCGAACTGTACATAATGGGTATCGCTTATTGACGACTTTTATTGAAACTTATGAAATATATTTTGTTTATAATGTAAGTGAAGCTTTGTACGTCTCACCATAGACAGAACTTAGCGCACTATACTTATTTTTAAGATCTACCTTTATTTTACAAATAGTAAAAACTTTGACTCTACTTTTACACAGAAAGTCTCAAAAGTTCCATCACAAAGATATAAAAGTCAAATGAATTGGATCTCTCCATAAAATTAATGCTTGGATTGGCGTGATTCTAAACCCCTTTTAAAAGTCTTTATTCGGATTCTAGGTCCCACTCAGTTCTTTACAACAAAGGTAGCACTTTCAATCAACTTTTAGCCCCAAAGTTAATTTGCGAGTTGCAAAGCGCGTGAGCCGTCTGCGCATGCTCTGACAAATTGCTCAAAGTGCTGCCGATAGACAATCACCCGCCGACATTTTATCGCTCACCGTCGACATAGACTCCCATCCATAGTCACGATCTATATACTACACTTTATACTCTAACATTGTTAACAGTGGACGAGTGGGTTCAAAGTTTTTGTTTATCGCGACACACGGATATATCGGTCAAAGCGAATAGCTACACTAAAACAATTGTTGTTGTATTTCAATGGAACAACTGTATTTTTGGACAAAAGTTTACAAAACAACGTTACATTTTGTTCAAAGCTGTTATTGTCTTGGTTTCCATTGCCAAAAGTGTTCGCGATGTCACAGCGCTATTTATGAATAAAATATTGGTCTCTCTGCTATTTAAATGTAGAAAATATTAATATAAGTCTAGTAGAAGCTGTGCCTTGTTCTCAATGTTCTCATTATACAACCGCCACTTCCAAAAGTTGCGCTTGAACAAATGTTCGCCAAGTTCGGTCATCTCCGGCACAACGTCTTGGCGCAGACACCAACACTATGAATATTTCTCATCCATTAGTACATTTGCATAGGAAAGGATCATCAGCTATGCACATTCGAAATTATTGCTGTAATTTACCTGAAGTTTGAAAGTGGCGGGACCGAGATTCGTGATTTGTAAAACCACTTCATTTGCAGCATGTACCTATTAAAGACTGTTTACTTTGTTTTTTTAGCTTGGAAACAGCCCATCAGGTGCGTGTCAGTCCCTGTTCCCGCAAGCAATCAGCCCGCGGTTTGCAGCCAACAAAACAGCGCAGTGGAACGACAGCCCTAATTAATAGCTTCTTTTAATCAGGATTTATCATGCATTAGGAAATTATTTATATGAGAAAAGTTAAAAAAAAAATGATGATTTTCATGAAATTCAACACAACTAGTATTACCTACCTTTCTATTGATATCGTTCACATAAGCAAGCTTGAACTACTTACTACACGGCACGAGTATCAGACTAACAGCCAGTTGGAGCATTAGTAATTTACCTGAAACAATAGAAGACGAATTAATGAATCGTTTAGCCTAGATTACGACAAGCGAGACCTGACGAGATAAATAACTGGCTTAATAGGATAACACCATGTTAATTCATGCAGAAGTTCCACTAAATATTTATTGACATTACAAGATTTTCAAGCTGTTTTTTTTTCTAATTATCGTTCGATTGTTCGTGCTTTGTTTTTTAGTTATGTTTTCAACTACATAATATAGGAGTAGTGTTTCACAACAGTGTTTTACATTAATAAATGGGAAAACAGACATATTTTCAAACAGTAACGAAGGAACACAATTTCCTATGTCGTTTATAAGGCTTGCTTTAGTTGCTTTGATGTTACCTACATAAACAACTTCGTTGCGAAGTAGATATTCTGTCCATTTATATACTTTGTAGTAAAGAGACGGTAGGGCCATCATTTCCTTTATCTCATCTGGCTCATTGACAGCTAATTATGATGAATATCCCAATAATACGGGATAATAGCCCCGCTCCAACGAGATCTCGCCAATCATATTTGAATTACAAGAGAGTTACATTACTTTGTTAATGATATCTGAATTTACAATTTAAAGGGCTT
This sequence comes from Helicoverpa zea, assembly GCF_022581195.2. Taxonomy (NCBI): domain Eukaryota; kingdom Metazoa; phylum Arthropoda; class Insecta; order Lepidoptera; family Noctuidae; genus Helicoverpa; species Helicoverpa zea. The sequence continues at coordinate 12,634,849 of NC_061463.1, read as the reverse complement.
TTAGAACTTAATTTTACTGGTTTCGGAAATGACAAACACGGAAGATAATTTTAAATGTGATTTTGCTGTTCTAACCGTCTTGTCTTGACTAGCTGTTTCTCATGGAAGTATCTTTAAGAAACTAGTATAATAAAAGCTTTCTTCGTACCAAACAACAAAGCCAGACAATTAAGTATCAATACGTGCCCAATAAGACTTCATACCGCTCATTATAAGCTCGACAGCAGCTCTAAGTCGCGCCAATTTCATTAGTTCCCACACCTCCCGCAACGAGTCGCCACCGTCGCACCATGGCTGACGGCACGACACCCTTACTTCTGCAGAACAAAGTTGTTTGGCAAGCAATAAGTCGGAACATGCCGTGAAAAGACTGTCATTTATAGTCTGTGCAGGTAATGAAAACTTGCCGGACTATTCGCGGACATAGAAATTGCGATTCCAGAGGAATTCTTTTCTTATTTTTCTTGGAGTTTAAAGTTTGGTTTGTAAGTTGGATCTCGCGAAAGTTGATAAATCTATCAAGCAATTACTTTTTGTTAGCCCACAAGGTACATCCATTGCAATAAACAGGGCCTTTACAAAATATGCCTATTACAATGATCGAAACTTTTTGTGACATTACAGAAGGTCGAATGTTAGTTTTTGATCCATGAAATAGCGATTGATATAAGATTATTATTAAATAGGGAAACCTGCCTCAATAGGACAATTCTATTCCGCCTCAAGAAGACACAATCAGCATATACAATAACCGTAGTACAATATAAATTGAGGCATCATCCGAGCGGCGCGGCGCATGGCATTAGCAAGTTGTGCGGCAACTCCGCGCAGCCGGAGAACTTTGCAGAACGTGCGAGAACTAACGAATTTATAGCTTAGACCGTGATTCCAGATAAAGCTATTGTTTAGTGATACCGACGGATTTGCTAGCTGATGGAGCATTGTCGAATTTGCTAACGTATTGCATTCTGATAGGATGAATTATTGGAGAATATCAGATAATACCGATTCATTGGTGCTGACAGACAGTATTGAACAAATTAATTATTATGAAATGTTGTGATAGATGACTAGAAACCATAGAATAATAATTTCAATACAATTTAAATGAAAAATTAAATACGTCTCCACAAAGCGAAGGTTTATTATTTCAAACTAAAGGAGAAGTTATCAACGAGGAAGCCACATGTTGTCATTACGATTTAATCAGTACTTCTGAATTGAGAGAGGGGTTTATAATAAGTTGCAAAAAATGTAGTCTAGAAATAAAAAGTTTTTTATGGTTTTGTGTTTTGATTTCAATTTGCCTCATTATTTTTTCCTTAAAGTTCCAAAGTATGATTTAAAAAAAAACAAAGTTTCTTTAAAAATATTTGTATAACATGATTTGAATGAATGTAACCATGTCATTGCTAACGCCTCGCTCTGCGCAGTCGAGTGAGCTAACGCGCTTGATATCATTATCGCCTCCAATGCATATTTAACGAGTTTTTACTTTGATTACAATCTGTGAAACGATGAAAAAGCCGCTCCGAAAGTGTTCAAGAAAACCTGTGTTCATCGAATTCTTAAGAAAGTAGCATTTTAAATAAATTCACGTTTTTTTTTATTTAAATAACTATTAAAAGTGATGTAAAGAGAAATTAAAATTAAAGCATCGAAAATCTCATCCTCAATGTCTATTATCTCATCAACAACTGCTGCAGACACGTTTCATTAAACGCAATGGTCATTACTTTTATCAACAATTTGTTATCTTAAATGTTTATATGTTACTGAAGCTACATAATTCCCAAACACACAGACTTGTTTCAACCATTACAACAACAAAACCTCATCAATAAGTTTGTTGAAGAAAATCCTCAGACTCAAAGTAAAAGTAGTGCGTCTGACAGACAGACCGCTCCATCATTCCGCCTGTGTTCTAGTCTAGAAACCAATGCAATTTAAACTTGCCAGCGTTACTCTGAGGCTTAGAGTGTCTGTTGTCGGCTTACGGAGCCACGGAGGATTGTCTGGGATTCGATGCCTGGGTGAAGCGGTTTGTTGGACTGGCCTGGCTGGATCGGTTGCTGGTTGCAGATTTTTGCTTGGCTGTGGGTTTGGGTAATGGTAATATGGTTAAAGCAATCAGCGATATTATCCCAAGCCTTCTTCTTCATGTTTGAATTGGCGTTTAGTAGTTTGTCAAATACGATGCATGCAACAGAGAACTTATTAAGGGAGGCGACCCCGTTTTGTAAACAGAAAAATCGGGCTTTTGGAATCAACTCAATCAATGTAAAACTTTTAGAAAATGTATTGGAGTTCCCCTTACATTCATAAATACGCTATAGTAACTTATTTATAAACTCTTTAGTTATGTAACATTCGACAAACAATTGAAAAGCGTCGAAAGCCACAAATTAATTTCTCAGATAACTTGTAAAACAAACATACGGAAATTAACGTTTGGAGCATACAACATATCCCTATATACACATAGCAAGTAAGCCAGGAGTATGTAAGTGTAATACTAAGTTATTGGCTCGCCTCGCCTCATCGAGTTAAGTTAGCTAAGTACAACTTAACCCGTAACACAATCAGCCGCGTGCAGCTACCATTATCTGTAATTAGTGTGTTCTGACTTAGCTTTGTACTTAATTATAACTTAGTGTATTTCGCGCTCGGGGATTGGTGGATCCTTCGATGCTTACATTGAAAGCTCTGAGGACTACGCTTGTTAACAGTTATTGTTTTAGTGAATGAATAAGTTGCTTTTAAATTATTGTACTCAATTGAAATTGAATTTGTTTTAGAGAAGCAATATTCGTAGGCTTTTACAACTTGTCTTAGAATCATTATTCCATTACTCAATGCTTAAATAAAAAAACCGCAGGAGGAAAAATGTATTTGTTGTTATATTAAGTTAGTTGTTTCACATTAAAATGAAATTCCTAAGCACTTGAACAACAAGAGCCAAATAAATAGCTGAGAACATTCAAATAACACAACTATAGCGAGACGAAACAGTGACAATTAAATGGTAATGTGTTTGTGAAGACGGCGCTACACCGCTCTACGTCTCTACATAGGGACTCTAGGTAGAGACTCTACATAGAGTCGTCTCTACGTAGAGCACCTACAGACGAACATCCGGCTTAGTGACGCAACGACCAGTCACTTGCACTTTATGCTGTGAGAATAAGTGCAACTTAAGTTTAATAGCTTCGGAGTTGGTTTATTGCGAAAGCGTCAAGTCGTTCTTGTGATTTGTGAGAAGACATTTGAAAGGGCTGTTATTGTATGCATCAAAAATATCTTATACACTATACAGTGTAGCTAAATAAAAAATTAAATATGTGTCTGTATGAATAAACATAAATGAGTCAACATGATTGAATGTATGTAACCATCCATGTAACTTCTTGTAAATTCTTGAAATTGAATTGAGCACACTGCTAACTTTTAGTCGGCCCATAATTTATTTGATCTCATGATTCAGTGTGAAGATGAACGATAGTACGCACATTACAAAGATTAGCTATTTAGCCGGTATAAGACTGACTGAAAACTTCGATTGGAATCAAGATATTCTTTAAAAAAATGTCTCCCATGTGTTCTGGTACTTCGAATATAAATATTAACACAAAAATTCTATAGACAACTTTGTTTGTGTTTAAAGGCAAAACTCTTAACGCCCTGTATTGGGATCGTGACAGTGAAACCAGTCGACAGCTTAGTGAAGGGATGCTCCCGGTGCATGCTGCGAGGAACATAATAGGATGATGATATGGTGTGCTTATGGGATTCATACAGTCAATAAGTCGACTAAAAAGAAAAGACAAAAAACTTACAAGACAATATATGTAAGAGCATAATAAAGCACTGACTACAGGGGATTAAACTGGGATTTGGTCTATTTATATTGCTAACAATTGCAAAAGCTGCTGCTGAAATGCAAAAGCAATGAAATCATAAGAAAAAAAGAGAGGCATAAAACAGGGAACATATATCATCTAAAAGACAAGAAAACATTGCAAGTCTCACGCAATAAAACAATAAACAAACGCAATAAACAATTGAACAACAAATGGTAATCAGCAGAGATCTGTCCCCACAATGCAGATCACCTGCATTTTCATATCGTTAATAATGAATGTCCTACCCGGGTCGGCCGGCTGGCCACCCGGCTGGCTTGCCTACCCGGGTCACCCGGCTGGTTTACATTGTAAATGAAGATATTTGCTTACAGGGGTAAGCGGACGATCAAATTAAGGGACTATCCAATGTTATACGTGTTCGGTTTAAAGTGGACGAATTGCTGCCTATTTAATACAGCCTACCGGTAAAAACTGATTTGATAAATCCTAATTAACTTTTAACTCTGTGGTAGCTTACCAAAAATATTGTTCTAAGTACCTATAAAGATCTCCCACTTTCTCAGAAAATCTCTAAGTGACAATTTACAACAAGTCACTTTACTCATAAACAAAATAAAGTGAGCCTTCAACCGAAAAGCGTGGCCCACTCCACTTGCAGCTCCATTGAAAATAATTAAATGGCGGAAATCTTCGAGCTCTATTGAACATCACGTTTTCAATAAAGCGGGTGTACATCGGTTGCCGGTAATTTGCGCCAATCTGGCCAGGTTGCCGGCAACCAACCGACCAACAGGCCCCAACCAATTATGACAGCGTAATGACTTTTACGTCTATTTTCAATATCGTGTGTGTTGGCTTGTAATTAGTGACGAAGAATTATATAACTATTTTTGCGTAAATTCGAAAAACCTTTCCTGCAGAAAAAAAGTTATATTTTTATTTATATATTGGCATCATACTCCCTTTTATATTTTGCTACATATACTAAGATACTAGATTTCAGGTTCAGGTAACTGATTGAAAATTGCTCGTATGGAAAATATGAAGTCCTTAGTTCAATGTTCAGACGTTATTAGATATCCCGACTCGAAACTGTAGCATATGGACCAATAGACAGACCGCAGTGTGATGCGGTCTCTCTGTAGTTAATAAACACTAACTATACACGTTACTAGTGCACAACGTCCCCTGCCCGCCCCCGGGGCACTCGCCGTGAAGGTACGTTACAAAAGCCAGCTAATTAAGTATTTGAACCGAAGCAAAAGCATTAATCCTAGCTTCTCTGATAAAATAATTAACATTACACTCGCTTCCGGCGGTACCTACGGCACAGGACGATACGAAAATCCAAACAGATTATGTCTGTAAAATTGCAAGGCTTGGATGATTTAACTGAACAATATGTATTTGTATACCAATATACCTTATAAGAAAACATGAAAGAATTAAATATGTATTAATTACTGCCCGAAACTCAATGACGATTTATAAAAACCGATCATTGTTTCTACCACATGAGCTGCCGGTCCATTCAATAGTCATTATTGACCTTCTGTATTTAACTTTACAGGCACTATACACTCTGCCAGTGTTGTAGGAACTGATGCAAAAAAGGGGTATAACAAGTTGAATTTTTCTTTCAAATTATTCACCTTCCATAATTTATTATGAAAAATATTACAGACGTTAACAAGACTTTTAAAAATGTTTAATTCTGTACATGGTACTACAATCACAAACTAATATTGAACGTTCTTAATTTAAAAGGGTAGGCTAAAAGGTAAGGCTTTTTAGGAACGTTCCCTGAATATTGTCAGTACTCAAAAATGTATAATTCATTAGTCTAAGTTCCTCTGTCTCAAGACACAAGTACGAGCAATATTTCAGTGTCGTCACCGTCTCGACCATGTTCTATCTATATCTCTTCACACGACGCCCCCGGGAGGAACACACCGATATATCCAGCTCGAAACATTTATTTATTTCTATGGTTTTCTATGTATTTACCTAGTAATACATGCAGCAAAAAACCCCCGACCCAAAAAAAGTACGCAATTAAACCCTATAAAAAGCAAGAAATAACTTTAAACTATAAAGCATGTCAGACTAAACAAAATTATGTCGTGTCGGGGGACCGCTCTAATTTATTAGCCTCACGTTAGAAGTAATTATATACTACTACATTATATATACTACTTATAACTTTGTATATAATTGTGTTTAGATACGTGTTTTTATACGAGTGTTGTAATTAGGTAGGTATCATTTGATTTATGTAAGTATTTTTAAAAGTAAAAAGCGGTCCCCCGACACGTCAAAATTTTGTTTAGTCTGACATGCTTTAGTTGGTACTTACGTAGTGTTTAAAGTTATTTCTTGCTTTTTATAGGGTTTAATTGCGTACTTTTTTTGGGTCGGGGGTTTTTTTAAATTTATAATTTAATTTTATTTCATGCTTTTTGAAGGAGCTCCTTAATTTTTCCTTCCTTCATTTAATTTCTTTTATTTTAAGATAGGGTCGCTATATGCGATCACGGCCAAAGGAAGCTGTTTAACAATCCTCATGACAAACTGGCTCTAGGAGAATTGCACAGATTAAGAATCAATAAAGATTAACTGGTCATTCTAGATTTTCAGCAAAAATATAAATCGGTTTATCCGTTTCATTCCGGCATTCCAGGGTTTCATCCGTCACATCCCATTTCCAGCATCAGGTTCTCGTTAATTACAACCATGAAGAGAACTAGTCAAGACAAATTCAACGAGCCCAAACTCGATGCGTTTACTAAAAGGCAGTTCAGGGTTACGTCTCCTATCTTCGTGCCCTAACAGCAGACCAGCTCAGCGGTTCCAGAAGACATTAGTGTTTCAAATTTCAGATCCCACATATGCTTGCAAGTAAACTGAGCGTGTAACATTCCTATCACACTTATCAAGCGAGCTGATGACCTTGAAGACCTGAACCGATTTCCACCAAACATAGCTAAGAACACTCCCGAATGACATTCCTTTCAAACAAAAAAAACCGCATTACAATCGGATCATCCGTTTGGGAGCTACGATGCCACATACACACACACACACACACACAGACACGTCAAACTTATAACACCCCGTCGTTTTTGCGTCGGGGGTTAAAAACAGGCTTCGGTCGTTGTAAAGTGTGTGTCGTTTGCAAGTGTCCAGTCGCAGTTTATTTTATTCTAGGATCGTACCTATTATTAAAACTTGATGCCAGACGATAATATGGAAGTAGACACCTAACGCTGAAAGTCTAAACCTAATTAATTACTACTCCACCGTTAAAAAGCATGTCCTAGATAACATAAGCGAACTCTCACCGCGATAACTTTTTAACACAATTAAAAAATAACAAGTTTGCGTTATATTAACATAGTTTAAGGAAATGCCGGTAGATGGCGCTTATTAAAAAAGCGGGTCACCTGCGCGTCAAGTTTCTTCATAAAACCTCGACTCAGCGGTTATAGTGAAACGTTTTGCTAACACGCACACACTGACAAAACACCTGTCTATACTAACGCACACTACTGCACTTATGTCTGTACATAACACTTTAGTGTCGCCCGGGAATCGAACTTTGGTCCGTCATAAAATTTAAGGGCTTTTTACGTAACCCGCTTAAATCATGTTTATGATGGTAAGAATGTTTTCCTTTTTGTTGAGGAATCTCGCCTTGATGGAGTTTGGCAGCTCTAGGGCAGGGCAGCAATAACTGTTTATAATATTTTGCTTGAATTTCATAAATATTGGAAGCTGGGTTAGTAGACTGGATAGTATGCTTGAGCTGCAAAATTGTTGACCACCGCGAACAAAAACCAGTTTTAATACCCCAACCAAAATCATCACAGCATTCACCAAACAATATCTAAAATCTTAATACTACTAAGTTACCTGAGCTTAATATAAACCGGGCTAACGCGACATAAAGGCAGGGACACAGCAGCGGATCCGAGAGATATTAAAAATTCGACCAGAAACAAAGGCGGCTATAATTTAGCCGTAAGCCGGCGGCACCTAAATAAGTATCAAGTATAATACAGATGATAATACTGCGGTACGATGCAGCATTGATTAAGGGATTACTTCGTCCGAAGGGCTATCAACGGTTTAAGACTTATTTTAATCTGTGAGGAAAGTCAGGCGCTTTGATTTTCAGTGGATTGTGTGGGGAAATTGTGCTGCAATTTTGCTGGATGTGGTTACGTATTATATTCGGGCAAGCTGTAGTTTTTTGGTGTTTTGGTAAATACCTAGTATGTGTATAAGACTTTTTTAGTACCTTTAGACGATACATGAAGTGTTTTTAAATATGCCATTAGTTTAAGGTTACTGTTACAACATTACACTGGCGTGTTTATTTCAACAAATTATTTAAGCAAAATAAAACATGAATAAAACTGGCTATTAATTAAATTATCAATGTCTGCTGTAAATTGACGCAAATGCTTGAACTAACACAGATGTATAAATACAATTAAAAGTATTTATGTATGTAAAACTCAGGATTTGTGCAAACTCACACTTGAAACGAATACGCAGTACAGAGGTTTTATTTAGTCACGGAAACTAATTTTGGAAATCTTATTAAATAAGCAAATGAGATCTTACCTTAGTATCCAAAATAAGATTATAAGCGGAAGTTCTTTTCTTGTAAAAGTTAATACGATGCTTTGGGCGAAGTTTAAATTGGATAAAATTGGCGCGGTGCAGGGAGCATACAGCTTAGACGTTATTCCAAGTTCTCGACTGGCAAAAGGTGACATACCCAGTTCTAAGCAGGTTGGCACATGGCTTGTTGTACTTGCCATAAATAACCTAGATAATACATTTCGGTGAGATGTTCATCCAAATATGTTACACTATATACCTTCAACCGCATCCTGAGGGAACTGCTTCCCGGACATGGATAAAAAGTAGCTTAATAACTCTCGCCAAACCCATCTAGTATATAGAGTGTTAGAGTTACAAACATACGAAACCCACATACATCCTTCCAGACTACTAGGTTATTATAAGGATAGCAAGATTAAAGGAAAGTCAATATTTTTAGCAAAAAAAAACATATTCGGATATTTTTCAAAACTACTTTTTGTCGAAAATATAATTTTCATTCTCACTCCCCGAAGTTATTTCTGAACGAGTTTTCTACGTATATCTCAATAACTCTTTGTGGTTATTTCTAAGTCATTTGTGGAGCACCACCTACACGGGATTTATTTGCGGAACTTTCACGTGAAACTTATTTGAAGACATCAAAATAACTTCGTATAAACTTCTTCACTCATCATATCCAGGCATTTTCGAAACACCTTCAAATTGCCAATGAAAGACAAAAGACACACAGTCTTTTAACTATCTGAAAATCTATATTTGGCAATGAACTTATTCCATCTCCTTCCTCTATCATGTCAGTCAAGTTGTAAGACGTCAGTCAGGAGTCGAACCCGAAGGTGTGAGTGTGAGATGCACATCAGCGCGGTGAGACGGGTGTTGTTTAGCATTCTGCCGCCGACAGGTGGTCTAAGTTAGTACGCTGTTGACCCACTTGCCACTCCGAGCTCCATTGTACATACCCCTTCATTTATGTAAAAATGATTAATTTGTAATATCGAGGTAATGGCCAATAATAGTGTTGTTTATTAAAGAATTTATAGGAGCTCCAATAGGGTAAAGGGCACAAGTTTTTATTGGAGAACTTTTAATTGGGTACTGTTTTTTAGGTTCAGAGAATAATAGCGGAGCTAAGGACGTAGCTCTAAGAACCAATAAAAATACTGCGTAGGTCAAAAGTGACAATATAGGTAAAATTTAAACGAATTCAAACAAAACGTGACCCCAAAACAGGAATTGGGAGCAAGTTCGCATTCTATCACCTTTTAACAGTATGAAATCGCAGTGAGCTCAGCAACACAAAACTGACAAACAAAGGCTTCGGCGACGGAAGCGGACAATGGACACGTACACTTCCGGTGGCACGTTGCACTCTACAGATCCAGTTATCTCACTTGAGATACGGTTCTATTTGCCAAAGATATTGTTCTATTTGCGAGCACCCGATTGTTAATTGTTCGCAAATATTTGCTCTTCAGCGAGGAAATTGCGCGATATACTTTTAGTGTTTTAAGCCTTCCTAAGATCGGAGAAGTCAACGCTTCGCAATGTGGACAGAAGCTGGAGAAATATTGTTTTACTTTTAAAGTTTGATCATCCATTTGTGTTCGCCATGTATTGCCAGCCTCGTCCCCGACGGTACATCATTTTAGACCGAAAACATCGATGTATTTCCGAACTTTTCCCAGAAAGTTTTCTTTACAAATATGAGGATCAAAACAGTATTTCGGGAAGCGTATCATGAGAGGTATCACATCGTATCATCGGCAGGTATTGTCTTCTCATGCAAATCAGACAGCTAGCCACACAGGTGCGGTCTAACGGCTTTGTTTCAACTCCTTTGAGGGCTGGCGTCCGTGGTGCGGTCAGACTATAGGTACAAATACGCAATGGATGCCGTAGTGAGGTTTTTGAAACTGCTTTAGGTGTTGTTGACATGTCATGTTAACGGTCTGCAGTAGGGAAGTAATGCGGTTTGAAAACTGTTCACAACCTTAATGGAATTGTTAGAAAATTCCACAACAATTGAAACTAAATATTAAGTTTCCAAGCTTTTAGAAAAGTTTGTAGAGAATTTAGAAGTTAGTGGAAATCTTAATGCAATTGCACAGTGACGAGTCGTTTCAAGTTATCTGCGATTGTTTGTGCAAGACAACGAGGCGACCAGACATTATATTATTTATAGAACTTTTACTTTTAAGCCCATTACATTAGTTCTCGTGCATTATTGAGACAGTTCTGGAAACTTCGATAAATGTGATGCGTAAAATTCCTTTGTACACGGAATATATTAGGGATTTGGTTGAATAATGAAGAGTCTATTGTTCATTAAGAACAAAGTCCCCATTAGTTAATCCGCTCGGAGTTTGTGAATTTGGACCGAGTTGCGTTGGGAATATCTTTGTTAATGTCTCTATTTAATAATGTACGAATAAAATGTACACACTGTTTAGTGGGATGAGATAAATTACTGCTATATTAATTTTAATAAAAATATTCAATAGTATTTATGTCTGCTTTTAATCGTCGATAGCCAAATTATACAGGATCCTTTAAAACAAAATAAGACAACAAAAATATGGGACGACCGAAAAATCCCAAAGGACGGCACAGCAATGACCTATATTATGTTATATGTACATGTCGCTAACCTCAAAAACTCGTCAGATAAATAGTGCGAAGTGCGAAGAAGCAACAAGTCAGACAGAAACACACATTTGTCTCGGAGCAAATAAACTAAGGTGACATTATAGTCGGACGGAGTTTATAACAACTATTCGTCTCGGTCCGGCCCCAGACAATATAGACCAGGGATGGATTAAGGGGTCCCACCAGGTTCTGATGAAGACATTACTTACTATGCTACACAAAAATATACGTAATTATTTTAATATAAATAAATACTTTAATAATATACTACATACTACTATATTACATTAAACGCCTTCCTCTCTTCTATTTTGCTGTGCCCATCAGGGTCCATAATTGTGACTATCTCTATTATTTTATATTTTCCACCAAATGTACATTATGGAATGCAATAAATGATATGATATGATAATGTAGATATAGAAGAGATCCGGATGACATCGTAGACGGATGAAAAGAACTACACAACACAAAGGCAGTATTTGAGAGCACTTAATAAAGTCTATAGAAGTAAGTAGGTACGATTCGTACATGACTGGCAAATGAAGCGCAGAAATAAACATTAAAAACATAACATATCACGAACAGATTCAAGACTAGCACGTGTTTCTAGAAACAGTCTCACCTTTCCACAAATTAAATTTCCTGAACCCCAGACTCCATTACTTAGGACACTAATGACGCTTCCCAGGTCTTATCACCGTCACATCGGGCCCCACTCGCAGTCCGTCCCTGTAGTACATTCAATACGGGACAGAATATACGAGGGCGCGTGAGTTCACAAAATTGTACGTTTGTACATGCGCTCGACTTTTGTCTTCTGCATGATTTACCTGTGTCCCTACGTGTTGGTACTAACCTTGGATATTATCGAGTGTGAGCATCTTTTAGTTTTGTGGTAAGAGTTTTGGTGTTGTTATACAGGCGGTTTTGGTTGTTTTGTCATATTTTGTCTTTGACTTTAATGTAAACGCATCTAGATATTACGCACTTCCATGCGAATTTATGAGATGATCCGGATGTGGTTTACTTATTTCATTTGTAACCTCAGGTGGTAGTTATTTGTTTGTCTTATTTGTATAATATGTATTGTTGTGTGTGTTTGTTTCTTGCGTCATTTGTGTGTAAAATAAATGGTTTTTCTTTCTTTCTTATTCATGATACTTACTTGAACAATGTCTTTTTATTATTTTGAAGTTACCTCATATGCCTTCAGAAAATCTTAAGAATAATACGAAAAAAATCGTTACGAAACCCTTGATATTCGAGGTTCGAGGTGTCATCAGTCATCAATGAACACAGCCTCCAGAGCAGCTAGTAAATCAGGCTCCAATAATCAGCGGCAAGTATCGACGGCGACCGGAAATGAGGTGGCGCTGCGTCACACGTCGACGTCACTTCCGGTTCGACGCACGCGCCATTATCCGCCGTACTTACGGCTGCAGCGTTAATGCTTGTCTGTGATTGATCGAAACTGCTTTGTGTGTATTTGTTTATTAAGGTATTATCTGATGATTTAGTAGTCTCGTTTGTACTAAGGATTATTTTCTATTGATATTGTAATCTCTACATCTGTCTCTTAGTGAATGTCTTATCGGGTTACTTACAATATTTTCAATGTGAACTGATTTTTATATTTTTTATATAACCATAGTTATCGATTAAAAACATCAAGATAATATTTGGTATCCAACGAATGTGTATATGTCTACCGCAACTTGAAATCTTAATTGACCTACAGTAAATAAATTTCATGGTCAGATAACTACAGCATATTTTCAGCTGCACTTACCTATAAAAAATGGGAAATTCCCAGTAGTTAAACTTAACATCTAACACGTGCCTCATAATGTACGTCCTTGATCATGTACCGTGACGGTGCCTGACAGTGGACAATGAGCCGCAATCTCCGCGAATTAGCGTGATAGCCTGATAACTGTCATCAGGATGAACAATGATAGGCTGCTATATTTTCCCGTGAGACGAGGAGAAAAATGTGGAGGAACACTTTTACGGTGGTAGCTTAGAACTTGTTAGTAGTACCTGCGTGTGATCTTTGGTACCATTATTTTTTATGGTGCAGACTGTAACTATGTAGCTACTTATGATAGTAGTGTCACATACAACATATCTCATCCCACAAGACTCTCAGCCACAGAAAATTCAATGCAGAAAATGTGCTTTCTAGTGGGTTTATTAAACAGTAAAAATATATGCTGTAGTTGTTACTGCCTTGTTAAACGGAGAGACTAAGAGAAGAGTTCAAAGACTAAAAATATAGTGACTTAAAAGTAAAAAGCACAGCTTCTAAAACTGCAAACCTAATTCGTAATAAACGTTTATTTATTTCCAGTAAATAAAGGAAATCTTATGGAAATGCAAACTGCTGACAATCACATCCGTGTGATCAGCCCACGTGAACGGAAGCTGTTACCTGCTGTATCAATTACCGATAAACGTACAGATAAACAAAGTGATTACTATCATGTAACACGTAGGTTACCGGCGAGGTTACAGCTGAAATATTGTCGCGTCACGCTCCGGTGATACAGAATAAATAGTATTAATAAGTAAAATTGTAGGCTATAGTGACTTTTCATAAATGTTATGAACAGTGCTGATTTTATTACCTACTGCCTATATTAACGCGGTTGCTCTCGAGTTCCGGGGGAACTTCTTTCCGTGCCCGAATAAAACATAGCCTATGTTTCTCGGGATTAGCCTAGCTTTCCAAAAGTAAAATAATTTTTCAAATCGGTTCGGTAATCTCAGAGCTTTAGATAAGTGTAGAAAAAAATAAAATGTTTCCTTTTCATTATAGAAGTAAAGATAGACTATTTTATGAGTGAACATTCCTATAAATGAGTATAAAGACATTTCAAACAATATTTTCCGCTGTAGTCAATCAGAGAAACGCTAGGAATTTCCATTATTACGTAGTTATGGTAATGAATGTCGCGACAACGTGTTGCACCCGCTGCCTGCAATGTCTTATGACGAGTATGTCTTAATACACGTGGGGAAGTTATCAGTGTTTATGTGCCACAACGCCTATAAGCTAAACTAATACAGAACAAGTAAAATTCAGAGTGCGTTTCATAACCGAATGCACTAGAATTGAGATGCAGTTGTTTTACATAAAGCAGGTACAAACTATGTACCTTTTATTTCCAAAACCTCGTTTACGAGTACCTAATACACTATGCAATAGCGAGACGGATTTTCCGATTTTTCACATCAAACATTCAATGATAAGTAGGAATGTATAAATTGCACTGTACTTGGACTACATTTAGCATAATAATCCTGGTTAAATAAACGTAGTTTAATAGACGCTTTCAACTTTATTATAACACAAAAGCAGTGTTAGTAAACCGTCGGTATTTCCCATAAAACAGTCTACAGTGCACGTGGACATGGTAATGAATGACAGGACAAAAGAATGCAATGCATGGCGTCGCCGGAATGGCTTCACCAGCGACTCCACAAGACACAGCTATGTCTCGGCTGAAACACGGTGATAAGCGACAGCGAGTTACGGTCATAAGCGACAGCGATTTGCGTATTTTTTTGCGACGTTGATAGAATTAATTTAAAGAAAAGGTTTTCTGTCTAACAGATATTCCCTAAAAGTTTATTCATATTTATAACTTGATTACATTTTTAGGAGTAGATAAGGAAAATTGCTCTTTCAATTTATAAAGTTTACGGAGTTTTAGGAATATCACAATTTACGACAAGATCGGTAACTACTTAATACTTATCACGAAGGAACCATTAGTTCGCGAACGACGAAAATACAAAAACTTTTAATTGATCGTGTTTCTAAAAATAGACTGTTTATGTTTTAGAATCAAAGAAGTCCTCTTTCAAAAAGAAAGAAGTCATAAAATAAAATTGATGATGCTGTATTTAGGTATTTGACATTTCCTAATAAACCGCTGCTTATCCGTCACTAAGCTCACTACCCTCGAAGTACAAGGAGCGAATATTAAAACCCATCCATGAAGAAAATGTTAGCAAAATGCGGTGTGGCGTCTTGAGTCGCGCAATTTTTAAAATTGTCCCGAGTGCCTGAGTACAGCGAGTATCCGTCGATATGAACATGCGATGTTTGTCACTCGTCTGTATGCAGCGTAATAGTTCTATAAGTAGACGTGCGCTACTGTTTGTTGCGTTTCTTCTTATGCTAAACGTTTTCTTTGAAGGAGTTTCTTGAAAGGACTTTTTCTAGTCCATTGTCACGTCTATATGTATGTATGTATATATATGCCTTTAAAACAGTATAATTTAAAACTATATGACATGGTTCGATGTATGTGTAACGTTAGAGCAGATTAGCAATTCAAGAATAACACAGCAGAAGCCAGTGAGATATGAAACCAAATATTTATTCTGGTCTAGGAAACATACAATTTTGGAAAATCTCGCCAAAATGACGAATTATTCCATCCACAAAACAGACATCCCAACCACTAAAACAGGAATTTATTTCCATCAAACACGAAACAGACCAGTACACAGTACACAGGCCATAAATCATTTTCTTAGCCATGTGCAAAAAGTGTGGGTAGTAAGAAAAGTGCATTAGCGCCGCATCCGCCGGGAGCCGCGAATAAATCTGCTGCAGATGCGTCTAACATACACATGGACATAGGAAACTGGAAGGAACTCGTGTATGATCTAGTTGACAGCAATACATGGCGTGGGTAGGAAAAGTGTTTGTGTGAAAGTGTACTTCATTGATGTTTTACGACTGTGTATTGAAGAAGAATTTAAATATACATAATTGATATTAGTTAATGCGAAAAGTAAGGATGTAAATGGGTACGTTTGTTACTCTTTTCTGCTGAAACTACTGGATGATTTTTTATTAAAATTGGCAGTAACTTGGCATTAATATCACAGTATTTTTTACCCATGTGCAAGAAATAGCTCCTACATCAATCGAGTGAAACCACGGGAATCAGCTGTAACAAAATATAATAAATACGCAATTCCCTCTTGTACTGTATTAATCGCAGTAACCGATACTGAAGGACGAAGGAAAATCAATTTCCTCGAGTGATTCAATTTACGCATAAAAATAATCCTTGACACACTTGAGTACGAGAGCGATAGCAAAACAATCATTATGTCTACGGTTCATTAAACTTTCATATCAACAAACAAATGGAAAACCATGTTTCAAATCCTGTAACATAAAGCTTTATTGTATAGAAATTGTTATGATAAGGGAATAAATTCAATTTATAGAATAAAAAATATGTATCTTAAAAATCTGAATTGAGAACTTTCTTTTTGGGAAGTCGGTTAAAAACAGATCCTGTCTGACAAGATATGTTTTGCCTACCTACGTACTGTTTTAATTAATCAATCAAAAATAGTACTAACAACTAGTTAGACCGTTAGGACCCAATATTACAAAAATTGGTCCTTACGACTTCCAGCAGCTTTAAAGCACGCAGCGGTTCGCCGTTTGTATCGGACACATCGCTGCAGCTGAGTTATTGTCATTCGGCAATACCATGCAATCCCATGGCAACACCATGTGGGTATCCAGCGCCGACAAACTGAAATATTGCTTTTTGTACGCGCAGATTAATATACTGACGGCTCTCCGATTGTCAAGCATCACAATACACGCGTGTTCGTCTGTTTTTATTAGTTTTCAAAAACTATGCTGGACTATTTATGATATTGTTGAAAAAGTTATTTCATCATTTTGCATTTTTCCAACTATGTTGGGATCGGCTTCCAGTCTAACCGAATGTAGTAAGGAACCAGTGTTTTACATGGACGACTGCCTATCTGACCGCCTCAATCCAGTTACCCCGGCAACCTGATACCCTTAAGTAAGACTGGTTGCCAGACTTTCAGGCTACTGTAACAACTTCCAAAGATGTTCCAATGACATCTAGAACGAAAAAATGAACCATGCCTAGCGAAACACGAAGGATCTCATCATGACATATGGTCACCCGATCTTGGGCCCACTACGTCAAGCGTTGCTTAGCCTTATGACTTATCGTCCCGTGCGGCTGTAACTTGGCTACCTCTCTAAATAAAACATCACATTGCCACATACAGTAGTACATATAATTCATCTACCACAAATCCCACAATCAACTGACTAATGAACGTAACCAATCTCCTAATCCGAAATTCGGAAACGCAATCACCAACGTGATAATCACATATGAGATCTGTAGCCAGAGCCAGCCTCCGGGATGGACCACCGGGATGCGTCTCCGGCGAGACTGAATTATCTACGACGAGTAAGATGCCCAATAATTGGAAACTGGAAGCAACTGTGTTTGATTGAATGGGAATTTTGAATAGGATGGATTTTGAATAGTTTTCAGTACGAGTGAGGATATTTCTTCGAAAAATTAGTTTTTTATATGATCCTATCACACACAGGGTAATTTTTTAGGTTCCCATAGTTCCATTATAGGTTCATAAATCAACTGTCAGTCTTTTTACAGCTGTCCACACTTCTATATGATAAAACGCAGAAGTTACTCGCAATGAATTTTAAACTGCTATATTAATATACATTTGAAATTACAGTTCGTTACCCAAAAAGCTTTAAGAAAATTAACTACAAAGACTAATTGTATTCATTTCAAACTAAGCTCAAAATAAATAGACGCTATTTAACAAAAGTAAGTATTTTGACAACCACTTACAAGTTAATGTTATTTGAGTAAAAATAATCCCAAAGGACCAAGTATTTTGAAATAAGTATAAAAATATACATCTACTAGAATCCTTTAAAGGGTGCAATTAATTGAATAAAAACTTTCTTCGCGAAGTAACCTTTGTGAAGAAAAAAATCTTTGAAAACTACAAAAGGAATAATAGAATTTGGCGCCATTATTATTCACGAGGGGGGGAAGTGAGTTAAGATGGCTGACTGTTTCGCTTCATATAATTGTACCTTTTTATTTATTATATACTTAAACTGACAGTTATGATTGGAAAATAACATTTACAAATTATTCCGCGAATTATATTTTATTCTTGTGAGCTATAATTATGTTCGCGAGGTTAAGAACTGACTCAAATAATTATATTTATGGAATCATATTATGTACTCATTCACCCAGTACCTATATGCACTTAGTTTCCTAAGAAAGCCTGTAGAAATTCAGAGAAAGTTTGGTACAAACAAAAGACATTTTACAAATAGTGAGCACATAGTAGGATTTTCAGAATGCGAATTAAACTGCTCAAAACCGCTACTTAGTACAAAATAGTGTTTATATGCTCTCCAAGGCTACTGGCTGTAGGTACACTGTAATCTGACAAGTGAAAACTAATTTAATTTATGGCAAAACCTCAATAAGCGAGACGGCGATAAGCATTAAAATTGCCGAAGTATTTACGATAATACAGCCATTAGCGCAAAACACGACAAATTCCATTACACTCGTTGATATTCAGGCAAAATTATTCATCGACCTTTCTCATTAATATAAAATATCACTTGTCGGGAATCAAATCGACGAAGCATCAATCCGGAACACGCCATTACGTCCACAAATTGGGGTCTAGTTGTTGACCCAAAGGTCCAAATAGGTAGATCTCATAAAGGTTGTGGAGATATATTGAGCATCGTTACGGGAGATTGGGGAGGCAGAGGTTGTGGTAACGAACGGCAAACCCGAGGTGTGCTGGTGATTGAACTTTCAATGGCAATCCGCGAATTTGAATACCACTGGTATTCTTTATTTGGATAAATAAATGCTATTTGCTGGTTCTCAAAGATTTCAATAAATAACAAACAACTCAGGATGGTTTTCGCTCTCACGTCATTCTTAAGCAGTCGGAAATATTGATGGGCACCTCATGCAATCCCAAAACAACAATAATTTTCCAAATTCCATAACTAACAGATGGTATATAAAATTTGCAAAAGCAAAAGAACATTCTAGATTAGTCACAGAGCGAGCTCAAACAGAATTAGTTCCAGCAGTCATTGTCAAGAGCAAGGTCACAGTTAGTTCGCGACAATACACACAGTTTTGCATAAATTATGCACGGAGCTAAAATCATTACTTAAGCACCGCCTATTACTCATTGTTGAAACATCTATTACGAATTCGGAGAGATTTACTATTGAATTAGCTGAATTTTATTCGGTTTAAACTGATTTGATTTGAGTGAAGTAGGGAGACACCAATTGTACATTTCGGTTTGGAACATACTCCGTGTGTAAATATATTTATTTATTTATTACAGGGTTTACCAAAAGCTTAGGGTACAATTTTTGTTATTACTAGGACTTACACAGTCGCCAATTCTAGGTTAACCAACATACGCTAAATAATGATAGAATTTAAACTAGAAAATTATACAAAACAAAAAACACTTCTTATTAAAATTAAAGTAAAACTAAAGTAAAACTAAACTTGTTGCAATAAATAACACATAAACTTATGAGAACAATAACAACTGTCTTAGAAATACTTACAACTTATAAAACTATATTTTGTGAGAACATCATGAGATCAAAACTTAGGGTAACTAAGAATGTAAAAAATATAAATTAAAATAGAGCAATAGAATAACATAAAAACAACATTTTATATAGATCCTTTAGACATTTATTTATAAGTCTTTGAAACCAATATTCTAAATGCGTACATTAATAAGTTGAAATCAAGTCAAACGCAAACAAGTCATAACGAAATTAACTGACGCAGTTTATTATAGCTACGTAACCGACATCCAATTGGCAGATATTCAATTTACCTTGACATTGAGACGTGACCTTGAACTCGTGATGTTGAGAAAGGTTCAACGAGTTAAGTATATACGTACTTAGGTAACCTGTTTTCTTCTTTAGCAAAACAATATGTATTCCTCATCATTGTATCCTTAAAAGACGTTAAAGTATCAGGAAAATACTTAATTGGGAAATTCTCTAAACCGATTTGGTCCTCTGATCCACGGGTTTTTCACAGGAAAAGTATTAAAAAAATACTCAATTCTACGTGAATAAATTAAGTTTTTTACCTTTTTTAATGGCCGTCGTCGAATTCTCGCCTGTGAGGAAGAGGAAAATGGCGTTATATTGACTGTTCGTTAGTTTGTGTATCGACATCACCTGCCTCAAGAGGGAAATTCAATTGGTTTGATCAGATTTACCAATTTATTGCACTTGACCCGACTTTGATTTGTAGATCATGCCTAGTAATATTTGTTGTGAGAGCAGCCCTTCGCTAGACAATAGGACAGTCCACAGCTCTACACATTTATTCTTTTATCGTCTGACATTTTCCTGAAATGGGTTGTTCTATTGTTTGCTTAGAAACAGACGTCTACAAACAATTCCGTGCTGTCGGCAATCTGTTGCTAATAGAAAGCTCGATTGTTGTTTACTTTCGCACTTAAAATAATTCTAAAACATAAATAAATGTACTTCGTTGAACGCTGCGACCCCAGAATCCTTTACGGCGACCTTGAGTGGTCGAATAATTTGGTTAGGCAATAAAGATGATTATTAATAACCTGCCGTGCCGATCGTTTATTTATACACATGTTGAAGAAATAAACAAACTTTATAATACCCGAATGACGTCCGAAGACAAGGAAGTCGGTATTGTGCTCCTTTTGTACGTACCTGGAAAAGATAAAAAACAAGTTATTAGTTTACGTCTAATATTTTACACTAACGAGGAAAAAACAAATCATTAAACACCTTAATGCGACAGCATTCGGGTAAAAACAAGTACCAATAAATATTTGCAAGAGAATAATTTACGGCTTGTAAAAACGTTATTGCTAGAGTACCTATTAATTAATATAAAAATCCAATTAACCCACACTGCATTGAGTTATAAAATAGTTTTCAGAACTGAGTAATTAAAGTTGCAGGCGTG
This sequence comes from Helicoverpa zea, assembly GCF_022581195.2. Lineage (NCBI taxonomy): Eukaryota > Metazoa > Arthropoda > Insecta > Lepidoptera > Noctuidae > Helicoverpa > Helicoverpa zea. The sequence goes on along the minus strand of NC_061463.1, from coordinate 12,613,815 downwards.
AAATGTACAAATAAAAATACTTCAAAAATTACAACAGAATAGTAAAATATAAAGAAATCATATTTGCAACAGGTTTGATTTTCATTCATAGCAAACATTTTATTACTTTTGGACAACCTATGATAACTGTTGTCTAATAAAGATGGCGACTCTGTGACATACTTGAGAATAGACCATCAATCCAACTTACAGACTTACTTATATGTATAGACAATACATTAGCTGTTGCGAATTTGTTTTAAAAGTCATTGTATCCAAAAAAAATGTCTTGATTACTTGGCAAATAATAGAGGTTAAAAAGACAGTTGCAGATACACATAGGATAAAAGAACATCCTAAAATCTAGGTAGATACAAAAATAAAGAGACAACCGTAAATCATCTAGCTAGAAAATATTGTACAAGCTACAGTAGCAAACAGGCTTTGACAGCGTCAGAGGCGGCAGTTAGAACAAGTCTGAGCGTCCAATTAGCTGGGTTAGAAGCTCTAATTCCCTCCTAGTCAGTCGGAGCCGCATTAATATTCTGAATACATTGCCAGGACTTGTGTGACGACGGTTTTTATTTGATGAATCGTCAACTGTTGCAATTGCATTCTGTGTTTAGATCCCTTCGTTTATATCATCGAGGTAGATATTTTAAGCTAGTAAATAAGAAATAGATCATTCAAAGCTATCTTATTGAAAACAAAGTCATCCTGGGACATGGGGTTTTCTAATAAAGGTCATTGACACTGATCTAATCGTCAGTAATTACTTTCTTAAGGTTTTAGTTCAATTTTATATTACCGGAGCCTTGTTGTGCAATATTGCAAACAGACCATAATTCCTGAATTACTGTCAACAGTTTCAAAACCTCTATCAAGATCTCGTTAAGATATAAAACTGTAATGACACATGTGGTCCTATCCCTTGAACAATAAGTCTAGTATCGGCGTCAATCTCGCGCAGCCCGAGTGCCGACTCCGTAATTTGCATAAATTATCCTCGCCAGTTAATTAAATTTACTTGATGCTCGTTTCGAAACAGTATGGCACTCTACAACTAATTGAAATCAAGTTTGGGAATATGTAAATATGTTACGTCTTGCAGTTCCGCTGGGATAGTTAACAACTCTATGTGCTAAGGGTACGATAATTAATTTCAGAGGATACATAACCCACACTGTCTGTTATGAAAAACAATAAAATAATATCAAAATCTAATGCCTAAACAAAAATACGAATGTTCAAACAAACAACGAAGACTAAAGCTGATAATAAAACCACAATAAAGATAAAAACCCATATTGATGAAATAAATTATCGGCGATAAGCAAAAACTGCAGGATGTATCGATGACCTTAACAACAACCGTATTCACAAAGTAAATCGAGAAGTGTGTCATCAGCCTAATGTGGGGCATTACCGACTGACCGGGGAGACCCAGCTTTAAGATTCAGGTTTTTTGAATGTCAGACCCAATTTAAATGTGGTCGATAAACATAAAGATCCAAGATCTTGTGCTAAAAATACAACAAAGGGATCTTATGGTAGGTATGTCAGTGAACATGAAATTTACTTTCGTTTTAAACTTTCTTTAATTTTAACTAAAACCACATGGTAACGAAATCTTCACCAGAAACTTATCATTGTTTGACGGTTGGTTAGATATGTTGCCAATAAGATATGTTTGCTGGTTGAAATATCATTGACTACAATAACCATTAAAGTAATATAAAAATAATAGAAAACCGGTCACACTACAGGCAGCTAGAGCTTCGATGGACAAATTATGAGTGAATCCCCCAAGGTCGAGAATTAACTAAAAATTAGACAAACAAGTTGTGATAAACAGAGGAACGATAGGTAACTGTACCTACTCGGTGTTCGAACGCATTCTTACGTCGCCTGGCACCGGCTGGTACGGCCGGTAACATCGCCGCACGACCGAAAACCTGCCCTACCACCTCTTAAATAAAGTCGGAAATCTCATACCTGCGATCCAAAGCAGGACTTGAATTGACATGTGTACGTACACTGAAAATGAACTTTAAAATTCCTACGATAAGATCTAAAAAGGAATGACCATGAGACGGGTTTACATAAGACTTCACACGCACACACCTTAACCAATTTCTATTTCGTTCGACATTCAACTTTGTAACTGTTCTATTAGCGTTGGTTTTCGTGTGTTGAGGAATGGTGTCAGTTCAACATTCAGGTGTCGCAGTTATTGAATTAACGCGCATGTGTGAACTAACGGTATTGGTGTGCGTGTCTGCGCAAGAGTTTACCTGTGACAGGACAAGCATTACTATTGTGACAGCAATGATTGATTTACACATGGGTTTCGTTTTGTACTATTTGTTAAAGTTCATCAAATACATGGCGTAGGTTAATATGCAAGTCACTTGATATTAGTAAACAACAATCTATCAGGTAATCGAAAATCATAAGAATTCTCACAGTACTCGTAGTAGGTGAGTTACTGAAAATTGTACGATTATATATACGTCAAAAAAGCTCTTCCAATGGTATATTTGAAGGCATGCAGAAACGTTGACGAGAAATGACAAAAAGTTCTTTGAAGTATAATTTTATATGTAAATTAGTAGGAGCGGAGTTTTTGTGTCGTTCGCTGTGTGAGAATGCAAATATCCGCCACGATCATCATTTTCTGTTTTTACGCGAGTTGTTTGTAGCTTTTAGCACTTTTTGTGCAATGCTAAAATCACAAAACTATCATTATTTTGTCTTCTTAACTAATACTTCAGAGGAAACATTTATTTGTAGCCTAAAGACTCCGAAACTTCTGTCGATTGGAGAAAAATATTTCACTTATGGAAGTGACACTGTCCCCGAGTGAAATGGGCTACATTTTATCTGGGCGCGAAAAGAAGTTCCCCCAGGAGGCGAGTGAAACCGCAAGACGCAGCTAGTTAGAATGAAAAACGGCAGTGTAGAAAATTATCTAAATGAAAACTTCAAGGGAAAGTGAAAATTGCCGAAGGCCCTATTTAGTTCAGGAATGTGATGAAAAATGTTCGGCATTCGTTAACGGTTAACGCCTTGATGAACTTGTTTTAATTAATTCAAATATTTCGTAAAGAAATCCAATAACTCGATAACCCTATATCAAACTTTAACTTTGTATTAAACTAAGTCATCATCATCATCATCATCAGCCTATCGCAGTCCACTGCTGGACATAGGCCTCTCCAAGTGCACGCCACTGAGATCGATTTTCAGCTTCTCGCATCCAGCTCCTGCCAGCCGTCTTGCGCAAGTCATCACTCCACCGTGCCTGAGGACGTCCTACACTACGTTTGCCGAGGCGTGGTCTCCACTCTAGAACTCGTTTACCCCAACGATTATCGGTTCTTCGGCTAATATGGCCAGCCCACTGCCACTTCAGCTTGCTGATTCGGTGGGCTATGTCGATGACCTTGGTTCTCTGACGGATTACCTTATTTCTGATGCGATCCCTCAGAGAAATGCCGAGCATAGCCCTTTCCATAGCCCGCTGAGCGACTTTAAACTTGTGAACCAGCCGTACCGACAGTGTCCACGTTTCGGCTCCGTAAGTCATGACAGGTAGGACGCACTGATTGAAGACTTTTGTCTTTAGGCACTGTGGGATCGACGATGTTAGGACTCGACGTAGCTTCCCAAATGCAGCCCAACCCAACTGAATTCTCCTATTCACCTCGTCCTCAAACCCCCTTACTGGGGGAGCTCCAGAAGCTTTTTAATGCCGTCCTGTTTGAAGGGAGAACTCCAGAGGCGTGGAGTAGGAGTGTTGTCGTCCTGTTCTTCAAAAAGGGAGACAAAACCCAGCTGAAGAACTATCGACCCATTTCCCTCCTAAGCCACGTCTATAAGCAGTTCTCAAGAGTGATCACGAACCGACTTGCGCGAAGACTCGACGAATTCCAACCACCGGAGCAGGCTGGGTTTCGGAGCGGATACGGCACCATAGACCACATGCACACAGTGCGGCAGATTATACAGAAGACCGAAGCCCCTGTGTCTAGCATTGGTGGACTATGAGAAGGCCTTTGACTCGGTTGAAATCTGGTCTGTTCTGGAGTCCCTGCAGCGTTGTCAAGTAGATTGGCGATACATCCAAGTGATGAGATGTCTCTACGAAGCCGCTACAATGTCCGTCCAAGTACAGAATCAGCAAACAAGGCCCATACCGTTGCATCGAGGAGTGAGACAAGGGGATGTTATTTCCCCGAAACTGTTCACTAATGCAATGGAGGATATGTTCAAGACGCTGAACTGGAAAGGACGCGGCATCAACATCAATGGCGAACACATCTCTCCCTTGCGATTTGCTGACGATATCGTCATCATGGCGGAAACGCTGCAGGACCTACAACAGATGCTGAACGACCTGGCTGAATCTTCTCTACGCATCGGCCTACGGATGAACTTGGACAAAACCAAGGTCATGTTCAATGAACATGTTCTACCGGAACCGATTGCGATACACGGCGCCGTTCTCGAATTAGGTAGAAACAACATTAAACTAAGTATTTTTCTCAAAATAATTAAAACACATTCGCACTATTAAACAGGCCAAATAATTTTTAGGTTTTCCTGTACCAATTAATTATGATTGTGAGAATTTTTACCTTATTTTTCATCTTTATCAAGAAAATAATAAATTATATTCGGATCGGATTCGAAATAAATGTATGCTTCTGGTTTACTTTTTGCACAGCTGGCCAAATTTCAAGGTCAAACGAATCACGTCATCACGTCTCGCTTAGTTTAATAACAATTGACGTTGTCAATTTTGATAATTGCATACACCGATGCATTTAATCAGATAAACATAAAACGCTATTATCAACTTAAGCCGTTCCATGATGGCGGAATTCTTCCTAAACCAACTTCTAACCACTATAATTATTATGTTCGTCACTGTACATAACGACCAGTTCACATGTACTTAAATAAAAACATCTTTACTTATTTACATAAGTTCCTTTAGTTATTTATAAATAATCAGATAAATAGCAGGTATATTCCATAGCATGGTGTTGGCGATCACGACTGGTTCAAGGCCCACAGGCTATGCTATGCACCATAACACGACTCGTTTACCATAATCTTGAATATATCCAGATCAATATTAGCTGCATTTACGTTTAAATCTGCCTTTTGATCTGAGTCCAATTGATTTTGGAGCTTTATTTATTTTCGATGTTAAAACGTAGTGAATTTATCTAAGTTATAAAATCATCGATATAAAATTACCCTTCAAACGTTCGCTTGACTGTCAACGGTCCCTAGTGTCCATAGTCGGTTAATATTGTGCAGCTATCATCCAATGGGCGTTGTGAATGATGTTGCGAACATTTCGACGCGTCAATGCGACAACTAATGTACGCCGTGATAATTGTCGTTACTGTTATGTTTCATACACACTGGGTTGCAATAATATAGATTTGGAAGAGTATATTTAACATGACTTAAGGAAGTGACGAATGAGAATAGTGTTTTATTTTACATGTCTTAAACCTCAGTTAGGCATTGTTCAGACCAAACGTATCGTCGGCCGCTGACTGTGAGCGCGCGTTACGCAGTTTATTGCTTTTCCATATATATTGAAAGTGTCGTTCACACCGAACCGACTATACGCTATTACGTCGCCTGTTGTCGCTGACTCTCAGTGGCCGATTATTTTACTACGCGACTATGCACGGCGGACGCGGATTGGCTACGCGGACGCAGTTGCCTAATAGCGCCGCTCCGCCGCGCCCGCACCGCCGCGCGCATCGGCCGCAATACACTCGAGAAACAAACTTCAATGAGGACAGACGTGACACGTGACATCTCGCGATGTTCGACACCGAAAAGTTTATTGCAGAAGTACATTCTAGAGAATGTATTTGGAATGCGAATTCAGAAGAATTTAGTGATAGAAACTTACGAAGATGCGCTTGGGAAGACATAGCATCTGTTATGTATGAAGATTGGGGGGTTCAAATACTGAGCTCTTTTATGTGTTGAATAGTCAGCCGCTCAGCGTACGCATCTAGTGTGAACCTACACGAGTCTATTCTTTTGTTCACACATGTAGCGCATCGTACGCTATAGCTTATTGTCGGTTTGGTGAGTACGCGTACTGCAGATTGAGTCGACGTTCATACTGGGGCAGACAGTGAGTATACTCACAGTCAGCGGCGGACAATACGTTTGGTGTGAACAATCCCTTAGACCAATGACTGATTAACGGTGAAAACAAACATCGCGAGGAAACCCGGAATATACAACAACCAGCACCATCTCTGTGTGACAGGATATCGATGCCCAGCTGTGGGACGATAAAAACGCTCTATAAAGTATCAAAGTGCCAAAGAAAACCAGTGATAAATCAAACCACTTAATAGAAGGACACAACACAACAGCATCCTACCTTCATACACAGTTGTCAGTCGCAACAAACAGTCCAACACTTCATTAAAGCCGGCAGGACTAGCGGACTGTCAATTACACCGACACAACGACGCGCAACAAAAGAATAGCGTATTATACGCAGACGCGTATTGTGAGCGCGTCTGGTGGTGATGCGCGTATCAAATTATGAAATTGAAACTGTGTAGGAGGTTGCAGTGTTTTGATCTTGTTCTATTACAATAGTCTACAATATGGCTTTGGTAACTCCTGCCAATAAGATTTAATTTACGGTTTCGAATTACGCGAATCCAAATACATAGTGTTATTGCCCACTGGCGGACATGAGAAGTTTATGAGACTTAGAAGAATGGCTCCAGTATTATCCATCTATCATGTTTTGGCAAAGAATACAACTCCCAATCATCTCATCCTCAACTTTTTCTCCCAGTCTCATTTCTGTCATAAACCGCTCATTACATTCAGCCAGTATACAAGTTCCGTAACTCGGCTAAAGTGGCTAATGAATCGCGGGTCTGACGTTAACACGTTTATGATAATATTCTGATCCACGTGAGTTATGACGTCATTACACCCGTATGCAGATCAGAAGGGAACTGAAAGGGATACGAGAAATGTTACCCTCGGAATGAGTGAACCTTATTTGTATAAAATGTAATAATAAAATAATGCTGAAAAGTTGAGTATCGGCTAGGGTATAGACTTCTAATATTTGAAGCAAAATTATCGTTTTACCTGCTATATTTACACTTTTTTATGGTTACAGCTTCAGCAAAAAATATGAATCCAAAAAGTTAATTTTCCCAGAAAAACTTTTTTCCCTAAATCGGATCCAGGTTCTCGTAATACCTAAGCTATTGTAGAAACCATATTTTTATGTACCATATTTATATGTAGGTACATTAAATAGGTATAGCTTCACAAAGATCCAAAACATTATTTCTCTGATGGATTTCTTTATAGGAAATTACAAGTAATACAGGCTTTACAATAAAGATTGTCCAATACAATGCTATAGAGCTCTACAAGATCTACTGACCGATTGGAGCTCAACGTTGCAATACACAGCTATAGCTATACTGTGTGCAAAGTAACTTAAGCCATGGCTTTGTCAGAAAAAGCTTAAGAGAGGGCCTTTAAGGTAGAAGTAAAATGATAAGCTCTTCTGATTATATTGATAGCTTACTAGAGGAAAACTGGGGCCCAATTTAAACATGGAGGATGTCCTAAATTCCTCCTTAGAAATGAATAGAAGCCATTTCAGTATGAATGGGATGTTAACAAACGTACTTGTAACACGAATGCAATCCATCTTATAAACAATAAAGTGAAACCATAAACTATATCTCTGTCAATCACGCATTTACTCAATGGACTGGAAGGTTTCAAAACACAAGCGAATATCACCTTTATTACTACAGACATAAAGTGCTTGATAACAACACAGGTGGTTTAGATACGCATGATACGCCAGCCCTAATGCGAAGTAAATTGGACGTTGTTTAAAAACGATTACGGTTTGTTTTTGTGTGTGCAATATAGTTCAAGGAGGTGAAGGCTCGGGTACCGTTGCTAGGTTACGGAGGTGCGAGGTCGTTGACCCGTGCGTACGCGCCGGCTCGTGGGAAATTGGTCTTTTGCCTTTCATTTAGTAAAGGGATTGTATGCAATGGTGTCTTCGAGTGTAGGTATCGTTAAGCTTTTATAAAATGATAATCAGTTTGTCTGTCCTTGCTTAACGATGCTAAATCAAGCACTAACTGGACTTGTTGCCGTAAAAGGGAATAAAATAGAACCAGTCAGCATTAGTTAAGGACATTTAATTTTATCTCTAATCATAGAATGTAGTAACGACCGTTTTATAGTAAGGTCTATTTATAAATAGCTCTACCGCAGTGCCAGTGATCTGAGATCTTGGGGTCAAAGAATCTGCGGTACGTAGTCAATAAAATTAAGCCAATTCGAAACGTGAAGAATCAAATCGAAAAACCACATAAATACCTAAACCAAAGAATACCTACAATAACCCACACCATTCATCACGGCGTCTTTACTCACAAAACCTTTGATTCCTTACATCGCAATACTTTAATCTGAGCTCGTTATGGGAAGCTTCTTATGGGCCCCATAAACATGCTCAAAGGAACTTTGTATCGCATGTGAAAAGACTTCCGTGCCATTAGATACCCATGATATTACGTTCATGAGTACTGATGAATACACAGATAAACTAAATGGCCTCTATTGTGTTAGTTATGCGCTATTATTTAATAGCAGAATAGGCAAGGCTTTGTTGATTATGTGGGGTAAGAGCAATTTTGTACTTATGTTGTAATACCCAAAATATTACAAATTATTATGACGATGTATTAAATAGCAACAAATCTTTGTTTTGGTCCTTAGATCCACTGAACTTGGTCGTCCATAAATCTATCTGTTTCGTCCAATTATTTTTGAAGTTATGATATACGACATCACCTATATGTTTTAACATAGAATAAACGAAGTATTTTTATTGCTACGAGGGAAGGAGAAGATCCAGTACAAAGTAATGCTGAACTTAATTTACTTATCGTTTTAAACGAAAAGCCTTTCTGACAGCAATTTTAGATTCGATCTGCCGTACATTATGCTAAGACTGAAATGAAATCCAGCGTGAGCAGCAGTAGATAAGTCATAAAGGATGCAGTGAGCGTAGTGAGCACATTGAGCGGCCGCCGACGGGCCCACACTCAATGGGACTTTATTCCGCCCTCTTATGACGCGACACGGGGTAAGTTATAAGCGATAGCGGGTCAAGCGACCTCTCGGCTTATTAAGGATCTGGTAATGAATTAGGTGAAAGGTTATATGGGTTACTAGTAATGAAAGCTTATACAGAAATGCTTCTGTTTATCTTGTAGATAACACTTATTCAAAAGTTTTCACCAGTTATAATTATTTGAACACCAGTTTCTGTCAGCGATTTTACACACGTCCCGCAGAAACTACTTCACGGACCCGAATAAAAAGTAGCCTATAGCCTTCCTCAATAAATGGGCTGTCTAGCACTAAAACATGTTTTCGAATTGGTAAAGTAGTTCTTGAGATAAGCGCGTTAAAACAAACAAACTCTGCAGCTTTATAATATCGGTTTTCTCTTATAACCTTGGGCCACCACGGTCGCTCTTTCACAGCCTCTTTGTCAGTGTTTTGCAAGCTCTCGTGAAGGAGCGAGAAATAAATTATGTCACCCATTGACAACAGTAATGATCTTGTTTGAATATAAAGAGAAAATATTTGACTACCTTCATCTCAGACTATTTGAGGAAAATGTTTAGATTTTTAAGGTTTTGTATTATGATGGACAATAGGTGGAAACACCATGAAAGATTGGTAGTTATATTGTTACTTTAATATTCCTGCAAAAATATAAAAACTGCACTTCTAGCAACAGCATAACATATAAAAGTGGGGAACTAATATGGACTCGTATCCACAAAAAAGTCGGATTACCGGAGAAAACAGCAAACACTAGACCAGAATTGTCTAACGAACAATATTGTACTAAAATAAAAAGTATTCAAAGGTCATTGACCCCTCGACGTTACAGGAAAAGTTAGCAAAACTCCTGCAATCCGATGGTCCACCGCGTTTTAATTAAAAAGAACCTTCTGCGAGCCTTTTTGTTAAGACCTACGCGAAAGAAATATTAATTAATATTTATATGTTCAATCAGTCTATTTCTATTATTTCTTTTTTATTTAGTGGTCATTATTTGTCTATTAAAATACAAAATAGCCATACACTAATTGTGTGGATACCAAACATTCTAAAAATCGGTTTGGTAGTTTTGGTGTCAAAGCACGACAGTACAGCAGACGGACAAAGAGAGTTTATTTCGCAATTATAATATTAATAAGGATAAGTAAAAACAATATATTTACTGCCTCAATATTGAAACAACAATCCAGACTAAAAGAAAGTGAATATCGTCATCACCTCACTTTTCTTCATGTATCAAATTAAAACCAGTTTCCGCAAAAAGAACTCACCACCCAATATAAAGTGCGAATTTATGATTCCTCGTTAAATTTCATGTTACAAGGTCATTTTCATTACATAAAAATAAACGGGTCCATCCCATAATGTCTATGGGTACACCGCAATTTGAGCTCCAACAACCCATCTCTTTCACGCTTGGGTAATGCAGGGAGTTCTGTCCTTGTCTCTCGTTATTTTTTATAGGAGGTGCAAATGCATCGGGCGGGCTCATTATGCGAATAGTTGATATTCTAGGTGCACTTTATAAATCAGAGTTAGAACTTCATGCAAAAATCGTTTATTTTTGCCATTAACTATAGCAATTTATTTTATGGCGCACAATTTCGTAATTTGCGAAAAAATATCTAAATATCTCTATCTATAAATATTGAAATGTTACAACTTTTAACTTCAACTAATTAAGTGAATATAATATTTGCATGTCTGTGATCGTAAAACCAGACATCTCTGCATTATTCAGTGCTCGCATCTTTTAATACTGATTTTATAACGTCCCTAGACAAAACAAAACTTAATAAATAATTTTACGTAAAAATGGCTGAACCGATTGAGATATGGCATGGAGATAGGATACATTCTAGAGAGCCTAGGAAAAAACATATTTTTTACTATTTACCCGTTTACAGAAACACATGCCGTTCCTCCCGAGATGTGGGTGTAACCACGGAAAACCGCTGTTTATTAATAACACCCTTAGCCTTTAAAATATGCTACCCATTACCCATAGGTCGTCCACATCGAGACGAGCACTTCATTGCGATTCGTGCAATTATGCAAGAGTTGGTAATTAAAACTTGCATAGCATCGCCCGCGGCGGTCACTCCGGATAATTGCATTTGCAATTTAAAACTATTTGTGAGTAGAACAGTGTTATGAACCGTGTGTCGTATTTGGGTTAGGGTGTCGGAATTAATGTGCTATTGTTATAACAGATGTTTGAAGAAAAGCAAAGAAGGTAGTGTTGTTAGAAAAAACTTTTTTACAAAAAAATTAAACCGACTTCCCAAAACACTAAAAAGCAAAAAAAAAACTATTTTTAGGTGCATCGGCCTAGAAGTCGGTGTCTAATGGATGTTACTAAGTTAATTTTGCCACCGACTTCTAGGCCGATGCACCTAAAAATAGTTTTTTTTTTTGCTTTTTAGTGTTTTGGGAAGTCGGTTTAATTTTTTTGTAAAAAAGTTTTTTATTTAAAGCTTTTCAGTGATACGAATAGTTGTCACTATCCATACAAGTGAGAAGTTCTCATCAATACAAAGAATATAAGTCCAAATACGAGGTATTTTACATATTCAGTTGTCGAGTTCCCTCGACTTACTTTCTCTGGTCTCCATCATCAGGTCAGCTCCAAACCTTCACTGTTGCAAAGGTCTTGTCAATACAAATAATTTAAGCCCAAACACGAGGTAGTTTATATATTCAGTTGTCGAGTTCCCTCGACCCTCTCTGGTTTCCATCATCAGATCAGCTCCAAATCTTCACAGTTGAATAGTGCTTTTAGGCGTACACCTGAGTGTCAAGTTTTTACCCTATGTATGCCTACAACTTTCGAAGGTTGCCCTCGATTTCTCAGGGTTTCCATCATCAGATCCTGACCTGATGACTATGGGACCAACTGGCAGCTACTCCGAGTCGAACAAAAAAAGAATCACGTAAATCGGTCTATAAACCTCGGAGTAATCGATGTACATACATAGAAAAAAAAAAAAAAAAAAAAAACATACCGGCCGAATTGATAACCTCCTCCTTTTTGGGAAGTCGGTTAAAAATGTGCGAACTTTGGAAATACGTGTGTTTTATGTAAAGGTAAACTTTTGGCTTCAAACAATTACCTACTACCAAAAACATTGCTCTATCTACGAGGATATTTCTTGATTTTGTTATACAATGGATTACACGTTTAATTTTGAGGAAAAGCCCCTAATAGAAAAGTTTTATATCAGATTTGATCTTAATCTAAATATCTCCGAATAAAAAATAAGGATAATGCCTAACCTATTAATCACACATAACTACATGGCGCGAATAATTTTTTAATCTTCTCTAAAATAATTATTTTCCTTATCCTCAAGTTTTTCTTTCCTTGTAAAGTCAAGCATGGTATATAATTAATATAATTATCAATTACCTCATTGCATACAGTGCTAATCACGCGAGTTCACCCATCGTTCAAGACAAACAAAAACTGGCGACAGCGGTACGGTCCGCACAAAAAGTTAATGGCGCGTTTAATTGTCGTTTTTCCCGCCTCTCGACCTTGGCTAGTTTTTGTTGACGCTACTTTTGTTGTTTCTAAACGAAATGACTATGTATGTTGTTTGTTAGGTAAATACGTGTATGTTATTTGGGTATTATAGTGCATTTTGCTTTTATTTTTAACTTCCATTGAAATCACAGGTTTCATCAATCTTTAGTCTGAAAGGTGCCTACATACAACAAAAAGTATGTTTCTTCGCAAAATATCTAACAGCGCCGCATAATGCACAATTTGTTTTTATTTGATAAGGAAAACGTCTTTGAATTCGCATTCAATGTCGACGCAAAATTCGCAGTAACTACGAACGTTTGAAAAATAACATTCACAGTAAAAAAAAAACATCACGACTAGGAATCTTTTTTACATTATACTTATACTTCTTTACATTGTAAAGTACAAAATAAAGGCGTGGTCAATAGGGTATCATTGTCAGCCTTTTTCCTGACTCACTGCAGTACATAGGCCCCTTCTCATACTTAAAAGGAATGAGCGTCAATTAATATACTATTAGATCTCATGCCATTTGGACTGCAGCCTAGTTTCAATGATTATTGCTCGAGTATTTATAAAAGTAAGTCTACATTGACGAGTTGTAGATAGGAGCCACTTTACTATATCTACAATAATGTATATAAATGTAAGTTTATCACGGAACCACATCGCGTGTCACAAAGCCCGGCCGCATGTCAGCCGACAGCCGGCAAATAATTCACAAAGTTAATTAATTGACACGTTTCGTCAAACACACACTTTTATATTTATATTAATTGATCGCTCTGTCCGCCGTGATTGCGTTAACCTACTGCGGGAATTTGATTACCAACTGTAATAGGACTAATGATTTATTGGATTCGTTTGACGGACTACATTCGGTGTGAAATAACATCCTTTTAATATTATAATTTACAATTTTATCAATACAATCCCTCTGTGAAACTTGAAAGGCATTCCGAGAACTTTTTTAACAATTCACCGCACAATATTCGTGGAAAAACTGATTTATGTCAATAAATTGATCACTGAACTATTATGTCATTTTTATTAAAATAAACCATTGTGTAACAATATACTATCACACAACAATTAAACGTAACCGCTAAACGAGTAGAGGATACATCGCCATTATATCAATATGACGAATTTGACAACAATGTACGTAACTGAATTGTGGCAAAAATTCCCATACAAAATGTAAATCAAATTAAGAAAACTTGCTTAAGGTACTTCATAATAACTCAAGATTTATTTTACAGCACTATGCAGCTTCATAAGAACATTTGCAATCAGCACGAGGGAAGGCATAGCTATGTCCTGCCACCCGGCGCCGCCCGAACAACGTCTTAATTAAACGGACTGTTTACTCAGAAATAACTAGCATTCAAATTGTCAGTTCAGCTGTTTAAACTCCGCAGGTAAGGAGCAATTCTTTAGTAGAGGTCTGATGGACCTACTCAATTTTTCAAAGTTTATTCAAGTGTTCTTTCTCAGAAAATGAGTGGTAATTACGCCATTTGCTGAGGCAGCTTGAAAATTGTCGACCAAAATTACATTATATGTCTAATATTTGCAACTGCGAATTACTTTTTGTGTAGATGTCCTGGAATAGTTTTCTATCACTTTCTAGGTATCGCCCGCGACTTTTTCCGCGACCCTAAAGAAAAGAAATGAAGATTACGCCCTCTTAATTTACCCGTTAGCGAGAAAGCGTATCTAACAAACAAACTAATTTACGCATTTATGTAGATTAAGAACTCTTTACGTTGCGGCTGTGTGGAAGTAAACTTTTTGGTGCACTGAATATCCCCAGTTAATTACAGTATTCACTAAATATTGTCTACTTGTATTGCTCAAGATGGCATAGAGCAAAATGAAATATCCGACCATCCAACAGAAGTCCATTTCCTAAGTAATAACACTAAAATGATGAGCAGTGTCTCGGAACAAGCTAACGATAATTGCCTGCAGTTATCAAGGGGATGCATCTGTGCTGGGCGGCGCAGATATGCTGAGCGCCATCCATTGCGGTCTAGACGCGCCGGAGACGTCGCCAGACAGGGTCGTAGCCGGCAATGGAGACGCACCATTTATTTGTAACGTATTAATATTGCGTAGTGGATGTGTGAGTGTTATGGCTTGAGAGATGGTAGATGGTCGCCACAATGGTACTGTATGGACAGAGGAAATAGCTTGAACTATTGGTAGTGTGTTATGTTTGAGGCCGAAATAATATTTGCATTCGGTAATAATTGATAAGTGAGAAACACCCAAAGCTTTCAGAAAATACATCATACTATAGATCTGTGAAAGGAGGAGCAACTTAAATCTGTTTCCAAATAACACAAAAATAACCACCCTCAAAGTACTAACCGACAAATATTCCCATCAAATCCAATAAAATTCCTCAAACCATTACCGGTGACAGATTGTAGCGAAAATTCTTAATTTGTTCTCGTCACGTTGAAAACGGTTGAGCTCATAATTCCCCCGTGATAACGTGTGATTACGCGAAGACGCCAAATGAAAAAGCTGCCAGCCCCAATGATTTATAAGGGCGTTAATTTCCATATGAAATGCTAGGCCTAAACCACGGCTTCGCTTGCTAAGCCTGCCTGATAAATATCTTGGAAGAGGTTATCACTGATTTCGGTTTAATGTGTTTTTGGAAGAGTTGTTTTTACCCGACTGTATTAGGAGGAAAATGAATATATATCATATAGTTTGAAAGCTTTTTAAACACGAACTTTAATTTGTGGTGAAGTTCATAGTTTCACTCTATGTATCTCACACAAAGTACCTACTGACTATTACAAAGATTTGCTGATTTAACCGAAACACAAATCTTGTTATTATAACTCCATCTCAATAAATCGTTTACGGATATCCCTAGTTAAATAAAAACCAATATTTTCTCAGCAACTTTTTATCATAAGATGGATCCCGGTAGGAATAAGTAATCATTCATAACGACTTTGTGGTCCTTTGAGACGAACTCGGATCATTACACAAAACACGATATAACCTGCAATACAGACACCTAGTACAAAAATGCACCTGAAATACAGGTACATAAGACATCTTTTTCCCTGAACACATAGTTGGTAAACTTCTGGAAAATACGAGAAATGACCAGTCGAAGATTTACCCAAGTCTATCGTGTGAAGTGACCGTCCCCCAACGGATGTCCAATCAATCCAATTGCTGGCCATCATCGGACAAACTTCCTGCCGAGGTGACAACCGGGTCAATGACAACATTGTACAACTTAGGACTGATTTGTAACTACAAGGGATTAGGAGAACTTTCTGGAAATTACCCTTTTGGCTGACGACTTGCAATATTATACATATTTATACTCCTTAACAGCTTATCATTAAAAGAAGTCTTATTTCACATTGTTCTATTAAGGAAAATAAAATTCTTGTAAATATTTGATCGCCATTTTTCCTCGAAGTATTCGTGACTTGTGCCAACATTATCATAAATCTCACTATTCTATATTAGAGGAACCTGATCTCGTAGACTCGGATTTCAAGTTCCATTTTCCCGATAGACGTAATTCATACTGTGAGTCCGTTTGGACACTCGCTTCACAACTATTATAAAGGGCTCTGTAGTTTATGATTGTTTGGAAATGATGACTTCATAAATTGAATTTAAACTTATTGTATCATAGATAACAAAACCAACATTGACTGGAAGTAATAAGAAGAATTAAAAAAATGCTGAATCATAAAGTGTCGACAGATAGCTAGGGAAATACTGCATTTGATATACATCTCGTTACATAAATCATGATCAAGTAACTTGCCGACAATTCAGAGAGCAACGACCTTACCCAAAAGGACCACATCGAGTAACACCCCCACATAACTACTCGTATTAGAATCACATAAACTAAATCCTATATTCGCGCTAGTAAAAACCTGAATAATTTCTCAACACACACTTCTAATACATTCAGTTATTCAGACAGCTTTGAAATGATGAAAATATACTTAAAATGTTAGGCAGGAGCCCGACAAAACATTCTGAGTGAGGTATTCAGCATGTCGATTCTATAAAATATCACAACTCACTTCGACATCACTCTCACTTCGACTTCGATCTAAAGGTAGAATTCCGTGGACGCGACAAAAGTCAACCTTTGAAAATGTATGGCACCGTTGTCGAGGCCCGTGACAGTCGCGCGCGGCCGACGAATTTCGTAAGCTGCTCGCGGCATTGTCAAAAATTTAATTCTGGTTTTACTAAAATTCTATAGATGTTATTAAGCGCTAGACCATGTTGAGAAGCGTACGGCCGCGAGCGGCTCACGAAATTCGTCGTCCGCGCGCGACTGTCGCAGCCCTCGGCAGCGGTGCCATACATTTTCATAGGTTGACTTTTGTCGCGCGCGGCTGCGACAATCGCGACCCACGGAATTCTACCTTAAAGTTTCGTGATTGACATTGTCAAACTACACTAGCGCTTCACTATCGAGCGTGTTGACAAGTTGAACTAAATCAAAGTCGAGATTTTGACAGATTTGTCAAAATCTGTCTATCTATAGGGGAGGTAGGGGAGAGATGGGCAGTTGGGAGACATGATCAAATCAGAATAAAAGGGGGGTCCTTTTATTCTGATTTCTGATCATAGTTTTGTTTTTTTTTTAATTGGGTAGTTTACGTTACCGACTGGTAACGGTGTTCATCCATAGACTATCTGTCATTTCTGTGAGTTGTCAAGAACAAACACTCGTAAAAGTACTTAAATATTTTGTTGCGGTTTCGGATCGTTATAAAGAGAAAACTAATGAAAGGTATGTGTATTTTCTATTATTAATTATTGATTGTCAAAATCTCCAGTTACAATTATAGTAAGTCGATGCAATCCACACCTATTATACCTTTAGAAGAGAGTACTACAGCAATAGTTAATGGGCCCCACGTTTTTATTTTAGTCTAACTAATATGACCGGGACCACCTACGTAGGTTGACAGGTAAGTAACTATTTTTTATTTTCTAGTTTTCAGTGCACATAAGATAAAACCGTTTAACTTAAAAGTTTTTTTACCGATTTTTTTTTCATAAACTAAGTCAAAAGTGTCCAATGCTCTCTATGGTAGGGAGGCTTTTCTTCGTCAGTGAAAATTTGTGAGGTTATAAATCTGCGCGAAAAATCCTTTATAGAATCTTGTTTCAGGTACCGTTGCCAACTTGATCTAGAGACTATTATATTTAAAATAGTGTTTAAATAAAGTTCTAAGTGTTTTAAAGTGATTAAGTGCCTACCTTTAACGATGGCTAGAATGTTTTTGCTTAAATCTTTATTAGAAGAAGCTCATGCTTTAGATAATTTAGAAAAGCGTCAACAATCTGCTAGAATTCGTAGTTTACCTTTATTAACTCGCGATGATGACTATGTGAGCATATATAGATTGTCAAAGGAGCTAATTGACCAACTGGAGTCTGATTTACTGCCCCTGATAAAGCCCACAAAACGTCGAGGCAAAGGACTTACAACTCGTGTAAAAGTAAGTATTGACACAGTTTATAGTTGAAAAATTGTAATCAAGCACACAATAATAAGAAAAACACTTAGTTCTTAATAAGGAGTATTCCCTTTATGTGGTTTCCCCGCCAGCTGATATGTTTTCAAAAGCCTCTGTACTTCAGTTATAATATTGGTATTCTCTTAAGCATGAAAATAACCAAATTGGTCTCAATTTTGTTTTCACTAAATCCAGATAAAGTAGGTATTACATTTTTTATTGATTTATTGTTTCACAGATACTATGTACTTTATCATTCTTGGCTAGTGGCAGTTACCAGAAGGTTATTAAAGAGGGCATCAGAACTTATTTATCGCAACCGTCTGCATCTCGTTGCATAAATGAAGTAGTGGAAGCTCTGAACAATCCGGCCGTAGTAAAAAAATATATAAGGTTTCCTCAAAATCAGCAAGAAAGGCAAATTTTAAAAGAAAGGTTAGTACCTAGATATAATATAATTTTAATATTATTATAATTAAACTGACCCTTTTATTTTTACAGTTGATCATGTTAGTGATTATTGTAAATTACAGGTTCTACAAAAGGTTTGGGTTTCCAGCCACCATAGGCTGTATTGATGGCACTCTGGTGGCAATGAAGAGACCAGCAGAGAACGAAGAACGGTTTTACTGCCGCAAAGGCTACCATGCAAGAAATGTGCAATTGGTAAAATGGATTTCAATGTTGTAATCAATTATAATTAGGTATAATAGAGTCATTGTAATTTATTTCTTTTTCAGATAACAGATGCAGATTTAAATATTTTACACGTGGATCCCACATATGGAGGAGCTACTCACGATAGCTTCATTTTTAATTATAGTGCTATCAAAGACCATTTAGAGGCATTAACAAATGCTGGTGAAGAAGTAGTTTTGCTCGGTAAGTAGATCCTTTCCTGACCCTGCTTCAGAATATAAGCCTAATTACTAAGTATAAAAACTACATAGTTATTTTTTTTTCAGGTGATTCAGGATATGCTCAGCGTGCCTACCTCATGACGCCAATTAGTGGCGCTGAAGAGAATTCCCCTGAAGCTTATTACAATAAGCGTCATTCAACTGCTCGCAACTCAGTTGAGAGAACAATAGGCCTCCTAAAAGGACGATTTAGGTGCTTATTAGTATACAGAGTACTCGACTACCATCCAGATGTAGTTGCAAAAATAGTAATTGCATGTTGTGTTTTGCACAACATGTGCAATCGCGCGGGAATTCCGGCAATCTCTATTTCCGAGGAAGAAAGAGTAGAAGAGCTTGAAATAATTGCTGAAGCAACAAGGAGGCAAACTAGAGATTTACCATCCAACGCCGATTTAGCTTTAGGTCAATTACGAAGGCGAAACTTCGTGAATGGGCTTTGGCGTTCACGTCATAATTAATGGGTGCTAATTAAATAGACTTCTTTTTATTATCATTATTCGGCCCAAAAATGTATGTTGGCTTCTAAATTACTAAGTCAGCCACAATTAACTATGCCGGATTGCTGAACCAGAGGTCTTGGGTTCGATTCCCGGTTCGGTCGACATTTGTGTGATGAGCATGCTTGTTGGCCGTGGTCTGGGTGTGACAATATGTATCTATACTAATATTATAAAGAGGAAAACTTTGTTTGTTTGGTTGTAATGGATAAACTCAAAAACTACTGGACCAATTTTCAATATTCTTTCAATAATCTTAGCTGATGTTTATTTTGTTTTGATTGAAAAAAATAAAAAAATAAACTTATGTAAATTAGCTTATTTATTGTTCAACCACCTATAACAATTTACCTAGTTTAGGACCTCGAAGTTTAGTTTAGGCCGAAGCCAAACGCTGAATCCCTTTTGAGACAACTTTAATCTAAAAATTCTGTCCCTCTCTGCACTCCTCTCCAGAAAGGACTGCATGATCTGCGTATTCAATCTTTGTATCTCCAGCTGCTGTTCTTCCAACCTCAGGAATCTCTCAGTCATGGAGGAGAATTCCTATCTCTGTTGACGGCCTCTGCCAATGCTTGCAGCCCTTGACCGACTGCAGCTACAGCTTCAGCAAAAATTCTGTCCCTCTCTGCACTCCTCTCCAGAAAGGACTGCATGATCTGCGTATTCAATCTTTGTATCTCCAGCTGCTGTTCTTCCAACCTCAGGAATCTCTCAGTCATGGAGGAGAATTCCGTTCGCCGTTGTGATGGTGGAAGAGCAGCAACTGAAGACGTGTGACGTGCTGAAAAGAGAACACCTATTACTACATGCGTTAATAAAAACTCTTAAATAAATAGCTGCCTTTCGTTGTGATTTGTCTCAAAAATTGTTTTGATGGTTATTTTTAGTTTGTACTTACACACAGAACCACCTCGACTACCACGAACTGTCCTAGAGCGCCGAGAAGGTGAAGCCACTGAAGCTGTGTGACGTGAAACTAAAAAGATAAATATTTACATTTTAAAATTCTCGATCTAATGGTAGAGAATGCTGTTTAAATGTATTTTTTACCTACATGATGAAGCCGCAGTTCTTGGAATGACTGGGGAGGCTACTGGGGTGGAACCACGGCGTGAAGGTGAAGGTGTGGGCGTATGGGAAAGTGTTACAGTTGGAGGGGACAGGCTGGGATGATAAACATGAGGATTTGGAGGAGGAGTGTTGTCTAACTGGTTATTCTGAAACAACAGAAACAATCTTAAAAAGGCCCACTTCCTAATATTGAAATTAAATATCGACAATTCCAAGTGACACAGTAAATAATATTAAAGCACTTAGAATTTCAGAGATAGATACATACCCGTAAAATGCTTTGGCTAGTTCCAACAATGGAGCTGGATGAGGAAGCAAACAGTTTTCTCGAAATTGCACTAGCTGGTGGTCTGTAATTTCGAGGTGCTGGACTGTCCTCAATCAGGGCGGAATCCTGTAAATTGGATAAAATGGTATCTTCCTTGTGGGATAAAATTAAGATTATAATATTATTAGGGTTATTACAAGGATGAATTACTATTTCAATTATATTGGTAATAATAAAATGAATTTCAATATTTATAGATACTAATAGAATATAATCTAGACACATCATATACAGACATATTTAGTACAAAATAGCTTACATAAAATACAATAGCTGCTGATTCCTCAGTAGGCCGTGCCTGACTCTGCTGTTGTTGTGGTACATTAATCTATAATAAGTTAACATAAAAAAAAAAATGCTAGATAAGAGTGTAAAATAATGAATTCCATAAAATTATGAATTAAAAAATATCTTACGTTGTCATCATTAGTATTGTATATAGGTTGTGCTTCGGGTGATGGAGACGGCGTATCATTTTCCTGAAACAGGAAGGTAAATTTAATATAAAATTCACTTAACACTAAAAAGGGTCTAATCCACAAAAAAATGGGTGCTGTAAAAACGACAGCAAACCTTGCAGAGTGTTTCTAGTATTACTTACCAATTGCATTTCTGAATTTCTTACCGGAAACGGCTGAATGCCTAAATGTGCATCTCCTGTGGAAAAGCTTTCACCACCACACAAAGCAACAATCCTTTCCTCAACCTCAGTTAGCATCATTTCGTCCTCCACCCCACCACCAGTCCTACGCCTAGCAGCAGAGCGTGCTGCAACTTTTTTTTTAATGGCGCTTTTTTTGTCAGTCCAATACTACAATCAAACATTTATTTAAAATTAAAAAGAAAATTAGTTGTCTCCATTTCCACAATATTCTTGGTCAAAAATTGAAAAAGATTACATAAAATCAAAATAAAATATTTATGAATTCAAGGAACACACTTGAAACCAAGACTATCGGCTATCGCATAAGTGGTTTGCTTTAAGGAATGTGAAGTGGTTCTAACATACTGCTGCAAAAAAAAATACTGCTAACCTTGGTCCACTGTTTGTGGGTTTTGATGGTGCCACCTATACTGTTTAAGCGCACGGCTAATTCCTCCCACTGGCTTCGACTTCGCTCTCTGGCATTTTGCGTTCTCACGAAACCCTTCGCCAGGCCAGGGTTTTGCTCCATAAACTCAACCAGAGTTTCAACCTGAGCCGACGAAGGGTGAGACGACCTGTCATTTGGACTGAAATTATTGTTGGATTAATAAAATAAACACTTCTTTAATTAATATTATTTTTAACTTTATAACAAGAAATATAAAATTACTTCATGATTTTATCACAATTACGGCGAAAACCGGCAAAAACAAACAAGCTTAAACACAATATGAAGACAGAAGATACCCGATATATTACTTTCCTCTATGACAGAAGAGAAGAAAATATTGTCCACAGATTAATAATGGTATTGGCGCTGTCAGTATTTTTTTTCGTAGGGTAAGCATAGATTATATTCACAGCACGAATTTAGAGATTTCTGTTTATTTTATACTTAAAAGCTGCCTCAAATTCCTTACAATAACAAATTATAACTAAAACATCATATTTAGCTAAAATTCTGTGTCAAAACTGATAAAATTAAAAACTGATTAATCTCGGTTGACATTTTGTCGAGTGGGGAAGTCACTAGCACAGCATTGGTCGATGTCGAGCTCACTTCACTTCGCAAGTGATTAGGTGATGTTTACAGAATGCAAAATCAAGGTCGTTCTGAATCGAATGCGAAGTGAGAGTGAATAGCGAAGTGAAATGCGAGTTGTTGTTCGAATTTTATAGAATCGACGTGCAGGCAGGCCTTGGCCCTGTTGCGCCCTGCTGGGGTTGCTGACAGTATTCTACTTGTGTAGCCCTTTCATTTGATACCCATATTGAGGGGGCTGTGCCATTTTGTGCCGGCAGCCATATTGGATTTAATTAAAGGTGTATACAAAATTTCAGACCAATCGGTTGACAGGAAGAGGGTGAAATTTGAATTACTAAATTTGATCCAAGAATAAATAATAAAACAAACGGGGTGAGCTAAATAAAACCGTTTAAATATCTCGTAATGTTGAAACTGATTGTAATTTTTAGGAAAGCTCTTTCATTATATCTAGCCGAATATAAGAAATGGCAATAAAAGTTGATAATGATCTGTAAAATCTGATTTTTTATGCAATAAATTGTGAAAAAGTGCCCATCCCTCCCCTACCTCCCCTAAAGTATGAAATGACATTACGAATCGAAGTGAAATGCGAGTTGTTGATCGAGTTTTATAGAATCCCAGTACAGCCCTGCCGTACAAATTACAATATTATCCGTTCTGCAGTATTCACATCCCTCGTTATTGTAATGTACATGTTTTGTGATAAAAACGAGAATTTGAGAATGTTACGATGAACTCGTATTATTACGGTTGGCTAAAATTACGGAATATTATGATGAGTATCTCATGTAGATAGATACTTTATGTACCTTACATATTCGTATATCTGAGATTACCTTTATACCTATTTCTTTGTCAAAAAAACTCAAATGATTTTACAATTCTGACCTGTTTGTACCAAATTACAAATTATTATCCTCGACACAAAGGACCTACATAAAGGCAAGGTTAAAATGCACTGTTGCAGTTTCTCTGACATCACATATTCATGTTAGCAATATCTCGACTAAAAGCATCTCAGTGCTTGTCTATAAGCATTAGGGAAGAAGCACAAAAGACGAGAGAACGGAAATTAAATCAATCAGCATCCCGTCGGCAGCGTGATGGCGAGTGACGTCACTCGAGTATCTTTTATTCATCACCTCATTATCTGAGATAGCTCATGACGTGAGGGAACTCAAGGGTTAGAGAGTTCCGTAAGTCTGCATAGTTGTTACAATAGGAACAATTAAAGGTTTTATAATGGAGTTAGTTGGTCGCGTATTGATATATTACGAGATGCTTTTGAAAGTTTATGATCATGTCCAGTTGACATGTTCAATAGCTTTACGCGTTATTTTCGCACGAAAAAGGGTATAACAATACGAGTGTCAAAGAGAACTTTCGTCGCTTTTAAAAACGCTAACGCTCATTACAAAGTTGGTTACAAAATCCTCTCTGATGGGGTCATAAAAAACGCGTAAAACAAATCTAGCCACAAGAAAAGGTCGCCACTCTCCGGCTCAAAGGACCAACCGCCGACCGACAGCCAGTAATTAGTATGTTTGCACTAAGACCAAGTCATAAGCGACAGCGGGACAACTACCAACCAATGAATGAGCTATATCATCGATTCATAAATTAAGTCTCTCGCTACGTAACATATAAGTTCATCAAAATAATTTCAATTACTCAAATTGAAACACATTTTCCGCAATAAACGGAGGAATTAATCAATCTAATTAATTAGTTGCCTCCGAAATGTAACATTCAAAATTAGTGTTAATTAAAATTTGTTGATATTTGTTGGGTAACGACCGTGCTTCCACTAAACACTGTTGAGATGTTACCGTTGATCATTCAAAGAATTTACTCTTCAGGAAAATCGCTATATAAAAACATGAAAAATGTTATAATTGAGTAACACACGTGTGCAGGTGCGGTTAGTTCAAAGGGTGACCGCGACTGGCCCCGACCTTAGCTAGATAATTAGTTCGTTTACCGACCGACCAAGCCACGGGCGATTTACTAGCATGCTACATAAACAGTTTTATGTGTGGCAGAAGCACTGAGATGCAGCGATTTGTTAAATTCTTAGTTTTATTTATAGCAGCGAAATTACAAAGCTTCCTAGTTCACACCATTCAGTAGGTATAATTATTACCGGTGAATATAGCTACATATTTGGAAATCCGTATCCTCATCATCTTAATTAAATCATTTGAGATATATATTGTAATTTTAAGTGTTTATCCCAAGAGGCAAATTAAATCTAGTCTCCTATATAATTTTATATTCTACACATGATGTTCTAATAATTTAAACATTCTTTCCAAATTCGCAGAAAAGTCTAGGAATTTTGACTAACGTGCTATAATTTCGCTCAGCTCTCACCGCTTGCGTCTCCCGGGAGCAGGTATTTGAGTTGTGCGGCGTCGCAGTGCGCGGGACAAATCAAATATTTATCTGTATCCGCGGATCCGCTCGACGCTGCATGTTCGCGATATTTACTCTATTACACACCTGCAGCGCTGTCAAGCGCTTCACCACACTTTATTTGAACGATACAACTTTTTACCGCACTCATTTTCAAGCATTTAAAGCAAAGTAAGTTGGGAAATAGTAAGCTTATTTGCATTCTAAGTAAGTATGTTTCCAGGAACACATAACTCGTGTAAGATCTTAGTTACACGTGTCCTTTTGGTGGACAGATTAGTGAGGGTTTCACCTTATTTCCTTAAATGTATTTATAAGTATGGTATGAAAAACCGTATTGATTTTGAGTAGGAATATTGTAAACATAATATTTTATACTAACCTGAGCTACTGACTAGGATGCAAACGAATAGGTAAATTACGAAGTGTTTTGGTGCAGTTATCACACAAATTATCTAGGTACAAATACAAGATTAGCTAGTATTTACCTTAAAAATTGGTAAAATCCTAGTGAGTAATACAAGAGGGATATTTTATTAAAGTTCAGAGACATAACTGGTTTTAATTTCGTCGGAAAAATCCATTTGAATGGTTTCCTGTGCATCAGTTATAAATATTAATAAACATTGGATGAGTCCATGATTCACGCGGATACACTTTATTGATGTTGCGACAAACATGTTATTTATTGTGAAATAATGTTATATTTCGTCGAATTCTTGTTTTTTTGCGATGAATATTTATTTACAAGCTACGTAATAACAATATATTTTTCGGTCCAAAGTGTAGCATAACAGTTTTGGCTAAAATAGCCTAAACTAATAATAAGCATTATTGGACATGTGGGCAATCGTATCCTCAACGCAATATAAATAGCTACAGTAAAGTAAATAGCAACAGTACTGACTCCAAGATAAATAACTGAATAATAATGGCGAGGTCTTAACCTTTATTCCCTCGGGATAATGCGAAAGAAATCGTATCGTTTAATGCAAATTTATGTAGATCTGTCATTATCAAGCTACTTTCCGTTAATCCTCCCGAACAGGGCTCGGTTTAAATAATTCCAAAATTATTATTCATGCAGATTGTCGCACTTGTACTTTTGGGGGGAATGGGGGCATTTTTACCCCCTGACTCCATGGCGTAGAACTTCGCACAAAGTACCTGAAACAAAAAACTTTTCATTAGTTTAATTGCCATTTGGGCTGACAGAAATTTGAAACAAGTTAAGGTTTATTAAATTTTCGTATTAATGAACATTACGTTCTTTTGTAAAATGTTGGATTTTTCTTTGAAAGCATGGTTCCTGTACAAATAATCTGAAACGCACGGGATCACCTATAATTTATTTTTGCAAAAATAATCGTCACACAACAGGTAAACGTTGAAAATATTTTTATTCCGAGCTGCCTTAACAAATTTCCCGAGAAAAAGACGAAAAAGTAGGCAGTTTTCTGTGGAATACTATGAGATAGGTATTATCTTATAAATACCGTAATCGTAATAGCTGTAGTTGACAGGTGACCTTTATCTGTCCGAGAACAAATAACATTTCAGCAACGTTACGTGGGTTTTACGATGCTTGTAACAGATGGACCGTGACTACTTCTAATAGATTCGTCTCGAGAGCTCTTACCCTCGGTCCTTAAGAGACCACACTATAAGCAACAGATTTTTGACATTCAATCTAAAACTAATCTCGAACGTATACTTATTGAAATATGCTAACTCTTGAAGTATCTAATTCAATATAAGGACGTAATTGGATACAAAAGCTCACGTAAATAAATGTGTATCCTATCAAAACTACAGAACTAAGTAGACATATAAAAAGTTCATACGCTCGATCAAGGTTGTGTCGTGTCACGTGGGTGCGAGCGAGATGGCGACGCTAGACACACTGCGCGCGCGCAAGGCACCGGCTGGCACCGCTTAATGACAAATCAGCAGGTTTACACACCCGACGCTACCGTCACCACAACCTTCTAACTAACACTTTTCATACAAAACTGTTAAAACCTTCGTTTTATTAAGCGCAAACCTAAGTTTGTAGCCGTAAGTAAATTGTCCGTAAATTACGTAAATAATCAGGAATTTAATCGGTTTTCAACAGATTCTACGTTGAATTTTATGTTAGTGCTGTTTTATATTTTGTAATGCCATGTTATTATGGGAGGAAATTAAGTTTTCAATAGTTCTTCGGCGTTCTTCTTTTATGCGATATTGAACCTTTCTGCTAAACATAACTTTTGCAGGTCTATTGTAAATACTTGAAGTATTTGTGATAACGGTATTCAATCATCATATTCACATAAAGTTAATGTTGTCTGGGAACCCGGCTGACGTCTGATTTCATTAACAAGGAGTTGAATGAACGCTTGTGTTTTATTTTTTTCATTCGATTAATTGTAAGTAATCATCAATCACTGCAAAAGGGCACAAAAAACAACTGCTCAAGCGTGGCGCTTGCGGAAATGTATTAAAATTGACAAAGGTTTATTTAATTAAAAAGGTTAAAGTGATCACTAATATAAAGTGTATTTGTAAACAATCAAAGTCGACGCATTTTATTCCATTGAGAACTTTCGCAAGTTTTCATGAAACTTCAAAAGCTGCCTTACGAAGAAGAACCGAAAGAAAATGTAAGTATATCTGTTTATCTCTGGCTAAAAAAGAGCATATAATATCTTTGTTTCATCATATATATTCTGATTAAGTGTATAAGCACGCACTACTTCTACAAGAAATAAATCTGAGCAATTAATAGATTCATCAAGTTGGCGTTGTAATAATGAGGTGCATTTTAATGACGCGCCGTAATTACTTGTCGTCCGCCATTTGCATCTTAGAAAGAACTTGAAAAAATATGGCCAGTAATGGCGTGTTAAAAATTATTAATTTTATTGAGAACACTTCACTTATAGAGATCGCAGATTGTTACAGTAAATTAACTAAGAAAGTGGACTTGGAAAAATCTTGAAACATTTTTAAGTTGAAGTTGAGAAATATGACAAATCTTCATAATCCACAAGGATGAAGATAGAAATTCGTCAATTGCGTACATCAAGTTCCCTCCATCTCTCGTCGGTGAACAATAGCAGTCAGTCATTAAGCGAAGTACAAATAAAAATTGAATGCTGCACAAAGGCCGATGAGAGAGATAATGTAAAGGGTAGTCGACAAAATTTAATGGAAATGTCACAGCCACTCCGCCGGTTATAGAAAATACCACTTAATAGGACCATTGAATTGCTTTTCGCAAATGCAAAGGGAGTGAAAATGTAACATGATTTCCACGTAATGAGCGAGGAAAGCGGTTAGCGAACAGAAAAGTTATGATCATGCAATTTGAAAATACTCTCCGCTTTCGTAAATCCATTTTCCATTCATTGTCAATTTGTGTAATAGATTAAATCGCTAGACTGAGCACTAAGATTAATTACGTAATATTAATCGCATACATAATAAATTAAAGGCTAAACAATGTCAGCGGGGTTCACTTACTGGTGTATCCATAATGCTTCATTAACTATTCATACACAACTCGATGAATACATTCATTAGTTAGAAAATTATATACATTTTTCGTCTTCAAATCGCACATAAATTCGTTTTAGTTCATGTTTTGCACACAATAAAGATTATCAAAGCTATAACAAAGTAAAACATTCAACAACTCGTACTAAACTACACAATAAACATCGCGGAACAATGCAGGAAGCGCCAACAAAATAGCTGAGAACTACTATTATATTCTCTGATAGTGTTCACACAAGTTCGCAGCTGCGGATCCCGGCCGATACGGTCGGTGAGAGCCTTTATTTTGGGAATATTAGTGAATGAACAAGTCCCACGTCGGGCGCCAAATATACCAGTACAAGTTGCCAAATGTTTAGTTCCGTTCAGCCTACTTGTGGCCAGTGGCCGCGGGATGTAGCGGTTTGGCAAAACGCTTTATACACTCCTTTAGAAACTCAAAAAGTAAACACACTAACACTTAATTCCTACTTCAAGAGCAATTTACCGAACTGCTGACTCTTAATGTTGGATCATCAAAATCTCCTACATTTTGGCGTGACTCGGCAAAAACATCTTATGAAAATAAAGATAAACAAAGTGAAACGCACTTCGCAAAAAGTGGACCATTATTTTTTGCATAAAATTCCCATCGTTTGATAACGCGTAAAGTTTAGGATTGCGCCGTGACGTCGCTCGGTAAATTATGACATCTACGCAACTTTGATTTACGGGTCCTGTGGATATTCCATGGAGGACGCAAGCTTCAGAAGGACCACAATGTTTAGCAGAACACGCATAAAGAACCATACTTGAGAGGTAAAATTTATACGACTATACAATCAGGCGACTGTATTTGGATTTTACTCCCCCTAAACCTTCTAGGGTTTAAGTGTTTGTATCATCTTGAGAAAAACTAACGTCTACCTCTAAACTGTCGAATTCAGTGTGTTTGTTCCACAGGATCCATTATATGGACTTCAACTTCAGCTTTTTGATATTATCTAAGAATAGGTGCTTTGTGTAGTCTGTTTAGACATGAAGTAGATCTTCTCTGTAGAATATATTTTTTGTGGTGTTCTTCCCTCGTCGGGGGAGCGTTTAGCTGACTTTATAAATAGCTGCTGTCCGTGTATACTTGTTTTTCCCTGTTTATAAACGGGCATTGCAGTGAAACGGCTCTTTTTTTTTTCAGGAAAAATCTGCACATCATTTTGAATTCAGGTTTTTAATGAAGCATTTGAATATTGGAGTGAATATGAACCACGCTTCACGGTACAAAACTAAGTAGATTTATAGAATGCATCTGCAAGAATAATAGCTATGATAATTTTAATGTATGTACGTAATTTAATGAAAATGTTATTTAGACCACGTCTGAAATATTCGTCCTACTTTTGGTTTTATTTCGGGCTTTTCAGATGTTAATACATAGTTTTGAACTTTCATCATTGTCTGCATATAAGCAGAATAAATTCGAACTTTTCTCCAATCAGAACGGTACCTACATAACCAATCAAGACCCATTGATTCCCAAATCGATTGGTTAGCGTCGATAAACAAGCGTTTACTATCGGTAGCCATTATAACGTGCAGATCTTCTCATGACATTTAGCTGGGGTCGTCGACCTCCCCGACCGGTCGGCCGACTAGCCGGACGACCTGTCTACTGCCGATAGGCTGTAGATTATGCTGTTGATGAGCCGGAATAATTAGCATACGTACTCGTACTTTTCATATTGACACTATTTTTATTACTTACTTAACCACTACTGTTTGATGAGGTACTAGTGATAATCTTTCACGATGTTATAACTAGATTTAGAGGCTATTACTACAGTAATATTTACTAAGTGACAGCACAAAGCCATATTTCTTGATTATCAAGATTAATGAGAAATGAGTTCTGAAAAACGAGGTTAACTTGTAAGGAAGCCGTTAAGCTGCCATCTGTCCCGGCTATAAAACATCGACTGCAACTGCTTTAGCCACATTTGATGTTACATACTTTTATAACAGCAAAGTTAATTACTTTAACTGTCCAACACACAATAAGCAATATATCGTCTTCTCAGACAAAGATAATATAATTATGAAACTTAGGTCTAGTCCCCCAAAAAAAATGGCTTCTATTTACAAAAGTATTTACTATTGCGTAAAGTTCTCCGTGCACAAAAATTGCTCAACAAAATTAATAGAAGTTGACAACAATACCTCTATTTCGTAAAGTATTTCGTATTTCACGAATGTTATTTAAAAAAATTACAAGTGCTGTTTTAAAATGCACGTATCTGAAGTGCAAGGAATCTGAATGGCCGTTCATAAAACTTTAATGTAGGCAAGTTAGGTGATTTTGGTCTAAAACTGGTGTTTTTGCATACTTTAGCGCTTGTACAGTTATAACGAGTGTAGGAAGCAAATATGAAGTAGTCGAGTGGCGTCTAGCCGGTATTTCTACTATTTTTATTTCCTTACAAATATTTTTGAGCGCTTTGCAAGTTTTCTGAAGAGCTCATATTGCGCGTACCTAGCGAATTTTATTGCTGATAGTTTTGCAAAGTCATGCTGCTAAATACATGTCACGAATTTGAAGTCGTCATAATAGTGTTGAAACTCTTATAATACCTTAAAAGAAACTGTTCTGATTTCTGCTTTTATATCTACGTGAAGTTATGCTCCAAATCTCTCACGCGGTACAAAAACAGAGTAACCACAAAAACCGGTATTGGTTTCAAAACAAAGGCATCCAGGAACACTAGCGAGGTTGCAAAGCAGGTCACTCAGACAAAAAGCAGCTCATCGCAGTTCACGTGGCGGAGTGAAAGTGTTCCCACGGCTGCGTGCGCGCATACGACACGAGACGCGGCGCAAGCGCACAGCGAGGTACGGCGAATTTCATGCAATGAGCTCTTAATGGACCTATCGAATGACCTGCTTTGATACCGAAATTGATCATTACGTGTCGTCTGGAATGATTAACTTTAGATACAAAATTAGCATGTTACAAGTAAGAAACAAAACATGATTAGTTTTAAAGTATATGTATGTATAAGCCTCTTTCTAGCATATTTAAAAGGGGGATCATGAATTTGTTTTTTTTTTTACTTTGTAGAACTATTACAGTCGCAATAACTGATTTGTTCCTGAACACCGCGCACAAAAATGTCAAAAGCTTTATTTTTAAAGTCTTGTCGACTAATGACTTATAACTTGATGAGCGCTGCAGTCGTGTCGCGCCGCTTTCCGGGTCATCCTCAATTCGGTTTGTGTGATTGTATCGTCACGCACCGCGCGCCGCCTAGCCTACCCACTACTTGCGCCAGTTTACGACAGCTCTAGTCACTAAGAGTGGGAGCACACTGCTAACTTTTAGTCGCCCGATAGTTTGTTTGGGCTCATAAATCAGTATGAAGATGAATGGTAGTACGCACATTACAAAGATCAGGTATTTATCCGAAATCAGAATGATTGGAATCAAAGTTTTCTTAAAAAATAAAATGTTATTCATCAGGTCAACTGTCGACCGATTGTTCAGTCTTTAGTGCACTCTAACTTGAAGCTGTTAGCTTGTACATTACCTACTTTACAATGGAACATTATACGCATTATTGCCATGTTTGTTCTACGTATTTTCGCATATTTTCTATATTATCTACGGTGTACGTTTATTGTATTGTCGCGTGATAGGTCGGAGGTGATATGACTGATCTGTGTGGCAGTTAGTTCATCTTGCACGGAGAAAGGTTTTTCTGTGTATAATTTGAAGACAGTTGGATGATTATGATTGGAAATGGTTGTACGTGATTTACTCTCGTTGAGGTTATTGGGATGTTGAAAGAGTATATTGCCTTGAAGCTGTCTATCAGTGCTTTGCAACATCTGTAAAGGTTTTTATTTAACATCTTTTACTTTAAATTATACGCTCTTAAGGTTAGCATGGACAAGTGGGTCGAGTAATTTATATTGCTTGAATTCGTCTCCAAAGAGATATGTCTAAGTACGATGCAACTTAATGTTATTGCGGATCATTTTCTCTCACTTCCATAGAATCCATAATGCATGACTTTCTATCGAGCTATGACCCTTAACCCTACGTATGTCGGTGAAGGGAACCAATGAAGACGCCGCAGATGTTATTGCGAACATAAATAAGCTGAATGACGAAACTTACTGACAGATGGTTGCTTTATTATTATTGTTTCGTTTGCACACTTAACTAGAGACTACGTAATGGTTAAGGTAATCATTAACTTCGTGAAAACTTTACTTGAAATCTTAAAGAAACGGAAGATTTCTACGTAAAATTGTGATAAAGAGGAGAGGTAAATCGAAAAGCTGTTTCCCCAGATTTTCGTTAGCACAAATCCGTATTATCAGACCGCGATTCCACTCGATCACACTCAGCTAGCAGCCAATTACACCCGACTAAAACAAACGTAGGCGCAATATAATAAACTCGTCCACAATAGCAAGTCATCGCGCGGGTGATTACGCTTTTGGCCGAAAATTCGCCCGAAATCGCATCGGCAATCGTTTCCGCGCAAAATAAATTCGCGATAGTCGTACGATGAAAAGCCCGGCCGATAATTGGCTGGTATCTGCGTAGGGCTGGCTCACGCCGGGAATTCCACGGCTAACGTGCGGGAATTTTGGTCGGATTCCCGCGATTAGTAACTTGTATTGCGATGGAAACTCGGCTAATCTATAACGTGATACGTGTACGTGTGGTATAAAAAGTCGTTGTTTGTTTGAGTGGTAGGTAATTTGTGATTTTAGGGTACTTTATCAATCAATTAAAAAGTTGGAAAATTTTATCCTGTCACACTGTCCTTGTAAACAACACAACTATGAAAATATATTAAGTTGGAGATATTTCTTTTGTTAAAATAATGTCCGGTAAATAAATAACGTAAGCCCTAGAAAAGTATTTGGACAATTGAGCTGCACGGGTCATATTCGATTGTCATCAGGTGAGAGCGATCAAAAGTACCCACCAGTGTCCGGAATTAAATGTGAAGCACTTAGTGGAGGTATCGATTAACTTTTACATAGAATTGATTATGCGCAAAATATTGTCCGTAAATGCAATACAGAATACCGGACCTAATTAGGAGAAGAAACGTAATAATATGTTTTATATTCTAGTTTTTCTGATTTATGTGACATTTGTAGTCCGTAGAAAAATATCCAAATATCATTCATTCTAACTTTATGATTTATTTGTGCTATAATAATATTAACCTGAAACTAAGTTTGTTGTAATATGCTGCAAAACGCAATGCTGTAATGAATTTTTATTTGTTATTTATACTATTCTATTCAGAGTATCAAGGCTAGAATTTTTTCATTGTACAATTCAATTAGAGCGGTACGAACACGTTCCGAATTACTCATTACAACTCATTCGGTATTCGCAGTAGCGTTATTACCTGAAAATAACCAGAATTTAATAATTAAATTATTCTGCTTTATTTCTCCGTATTTGTCTCCTCACCTCTCATAACCAGAGTACAATTAAATATAAGTGAACACAATACGACAATGCAATACAGTACAAAGTGGAGGCGAACGGAAAAGCTGATTGAATACATTTTCACTATAAATAAATAAAACATTGGTTCCGTAGCGCCACTGACACGGAGTAGAAAGTAGTCCCAACACGTGGACCATTCATGCACTATCAAATAAATAGATTTGACAGTTAACGTGCAATGGCCTAGTTTTGCCTGACATGTGGTTCAAAGCAAATACAAAAAAAAATAATTAAACACGAATATGAATATTCGTGAGATCATTTTTATTGAAAGGGGGCAGAATGGACTTAACATGTACAAGTATGAATGAGTTTCATGGATGATGATAAAATTAAATGCGTTAGAAACTCTGTCCCTTTGTCTGTAATTCTAACCTAATGATTATCCTACATAATGACGATATTGAAGCATATTGCACAGTGGTACCTCTCTACTGAACTATGTATTCCGTGGCAGTGTTAACACGATTTGGTTCATTAATTATTTCGGTTGGACAATTTTTCGGGCTGTTTGTTTAATTGACTAATTATTGCTTGCAAGTCTCGCCAATATTTGGCAACGATACACTAGTATTTTGAGCAAAATAGCGAAAGTTCTGCGATGGGATTGACTAATGTAGCACACTGCAGTCATTACTTGCAATGTACGAGGATATAATATTTCACTACATCGCAAAAACCTCTACTTTGATACTCTATTAATGAATGCTTCTATTTAAACAACTAGGTTTAGTCTCAACGAGATAATGACTACTCTCACATAGGTCTCTGTATATGATAATGACTACTCTCACATAGGTCTCTGTATATGGGTACATGTTCTTAACCATCTGCTTCATATAAAACCAAGACAAAATATAAGAACCAGGTAGAGCACTCACCTCATGATGGTCTGGTTAGAAATAAATCAGAAAAATTCAAGAAACACGACACTTAAAAAGCTTTATCCTCCACAAACGCAATCCAAGACTGTGGCTGCATACGGGAGATAGTTTATATCAGGGCTGTGCTAAGACAAGCCACTTAAACTATTCTTAAGAAGCACATGAATTGTAAAGATAACAACAATATGTTAGAGAAAATAATTTAGACTGAGATTAGGGACTGAGATTTAGACTGACATAATTATAAGTCCTTTTATCCATCATATACCTAGTCCTTTTCTGAACTAAGTGCGTATTTTCGGATCGGCTGCTAGTTCCTGATTACCAGTGTTTTACAAGAAGCGACTACCTGTCTGACCTCCTTGAACCACTTATTCGGGCAATTACAGGACATTTCAATGCTCAACCAAACTGTAACTAACTTTTATAGTTCGGCCATTCAGAGAATGCGTTCCTGACACGTCGCGATTGAACTGACGACGTAACTACATTCATTGATTATTGATATAATAATGTTGTTTTAATGCTCCTCAATTGTTAAAACGGTAAACAACCAGCAAAAATATTTTTATCGTAACTGCAACGCCATTGCAAAGTTACGTCGTCAGTTCAATCGCGACGTGTCAGGAACGCATTCTCTGAATGGCCGAACTATAGTAATACGTATTTTATTAGGTTAAATTCTCTTAGCAACACACTCAAGTTCTCTCACCAGACTAACACTTATCACTTAACCCTTCCCATCAACATTATGACCTTGTCAGAGCCACATACAGTCATCATGCACGTGTCAGTGATTAGGTCCTGCACCACGACAGACAATAGCCAGCCCTGCAGTTCCATTACACTAATGCACTAACACAGTGGCTGCAGTATTATCCGGGTAAAACATCGCATTTTTCAGCAGAACCCGGCTCATATCACAGATGCTATCGTGAGATCTGTGCGCTGCGCATCACTGTTATAAGGTATAAGGTTCTGGGAAGTTTGGGTGAGCAGCTGGTTTTAAGTTTAGTGTTCTGATTGAATAACCGAAAAAAGAGGTTTTGATATAGTTTGAGATTTTAAAGCCATATGTTCTCCATAAAACCCGGTTGTAACACTCCCCACAAGTCATTTGTTATGGCACTAAAACACACTTATTATTTAAGGATCTGAAAGAAGTATTTCACCTTACAATAGGCTAGCTGAAAATGTAGACAATGACGATGCAGCATACTTATATTTTGAAATCGCTCCAATTTTGAGATTCTCAATAACAAACAATAAAAAATGCAAATTAATCTTTCTTCTTCAATATCTTAGTGTAGATAAACTTGCAGCATAAAAATCAAATTGCTGTTAACTAAAAGCCTACTTTCAGCATCACGTTCACCTACAGTTACAGTTCACTTTTCACTTGTTTTGTTGCAGTAACCTTGAAATTATTAAGTGTACTGTCATTGGCATTGAAACTAAATTGTATGAAACCGTTCACAGAATTCAGTGCAAATGATAATTTGTGAAACAGATCCGGGTGTTTGCGCTAGTCACGGCTAGATTTTGATGAAAACTAGGCTTCTTTGTGGCCTGAAAACCTGAAAACTTTAAGAGCTTTATCTAGACCAGAGCAATCAGCATAATTTTAATAATTATATTTTCTAGAATAAAAAATAAAATATTTTCCGGTATGAAAAAAATATTTTTAGAAAGAGAAAGCAAGTACCTACAAGGAGTCAAAAGTCTTAAATTCTGCCTGAAACTTCAGTTTATAAGGGACTATGTTAATGTCCTTCGGTGACCATCCGCCATTATTGCAAAAACTTATTCGCAACCAGTTGGCTTTAATTATAAATATGAATAGTTGAAAAGATACTTAGTTCGAGGCTTTACATAATATCTTATTTGAGAGAAACTTTTGGAAGTATTTAAATTATATATTCGTCTAAGTTTATTATAAGTAAAAATGCTTCACTATTTGTCCCTCGCCGTTATCTGAACAAAACCGTTCATCAATAATATCAACACGGATTATAATATAAAGCTATAATATTACACGATATATTTCACAAAATCATGTTCAGTTCCAAGAATCGCAAAATTCGCAGCAGCTTATATTTTTCGCGAAAATTCTGTGCAAAAATTATTTATTCCGCGTCTTGTGGCACAGATGCCTCGCTGCCTTGTAATATCATATTAAGCACGACCACAAAACTTCGATACGCGACTGGGTTAAAAGTGCATCTTGCTGAAAGGGCATAAATAACTAGATACGTGCTGCACAAAGCCTGCACTGCAGACCTAGCAGACCTGCAGACCACTGATTTCGTTGCGAGATTGTGCATGAAATCAACAATAAAGGAACCGGCTGTCATCCCAACGGATGAATTTGAAACCAACATTGAAACCCGGGGAGTATTCAATATTTTCACTATTGTATAGTCTAATCTTGTCCGATACCTGCTTCCATACGCAGATTTTTTATTATAAAAGTTTTCAGCGGTGTAAACAATAGCATAATAGCCCGCTTTGTTGTAAAGTAAAAAGTAACAGCTGATTGAAGCAACAGTAACTGAGAAACCTATATAACAGCTCAGTGTACGATAATTTAGCCTATAATCTCACAGTTGCTTACCTAAAGTGGCTGTTATTCTACAATTAAAGTTAACTATTTTTTCAAATCACAAAGGAAAAAATTATACCCTCAACATATTTTTTATTTTCTATCTTAAAATTTTTCTTTGACTTACATTTCATTATACATACATTTCCCAAAATTCTTATTCTTATAATTCAAACTGTAGGTATTTCCAGAACTTAATTAATTTAAATATTCTTAATAATGTACAACAGATACTTATCTCAATAAATAGTTTCCCCTATTTCCCAAGTTACTTAGTCTTAACTTTCTTAACTTTCTCCTTCTTCCTTCACTTAGCTGTCTCTTCTAACATTCCAGGGTGCCTCTGGGTTAACTTACCATCATGATGACCCGCAGTGCTGCACTCTTGGATGGAAAGTTGAGGGCTGCGCTTAAGGAACTTGAATCCAAAACAAACCTGTGCAATCAGCTGTTGCAGGAGAGGGATGATAGTGAGGTAGAAGTCAAACGTATAGTAGACAAGAACACTGACCTTAAGAACCAACTGGCAGAATTACACATCCAACATATGGACATACTTGATCAACATAGTCACCTCCGTCAACTTGTGTCAAATTTTCAAGAATGTAATGACACACATGAACTGGCATTAAGGCGGATCTCAGAACTGGAAATTGAGCTAAGCAAGGCCCACAACACCATCACACAGTTGGAAGCTGTTAAATCCAGTGAACAGTCTGCGAACACCTGCAGTCTTTTCAATGAGTTAGTTGGTAGTTTGTCCGGACCCTCTTGTAATGAGCCAGTTGTAACAATAGACTTGACCAATGACACTTTAATTAAAAGTTGAACATTTACATCTCATAATAAGATAAAAAAATATTTAAAATTAAATAGAATAATAGGTAAAATTAGAAAATCTTTAAAGAAACAGAAAGTGTACAAATCAAATAATTTCCTTAGGAAAAAGAACATTACATTTCATGACACTGAAATACAGCGCTTAGAGGAGGAGCTTCATGTTAAAGAATTGTGTCTTAGGGATATTTTCCAGAAATATGAAGCTTCACAACAGGACTTGAGTGTGCGCATGCAGGAGGCCTGTGAGTTGGCAGACATAGTGAGGTGCAATGCAGAGAGGTATGAGTCATTGACAAATAACCTTTCCTGCAGTTGTACTTGCTCCCCGACACCTGAGCCCCAGTCTGTTACCCCGGCACCACAGGCGACTCAAGTGGCTGTTACCCATAATTCTGATTCTGTTACAGTTTTAAATAAAAGTATTACATACATCTTTTCAGACAAATTTGGTCAAGGTTTAGGTAGTATATTTAATCAGTGTTCGCAACAATATGTAATTAACAATTGTTTACCTGGTGCCAGTTTTAGCCACTTAATAAATACTATTAAATTGACAAAGCTAATCCCCTATTCTACTATAATATTACTTTATGGAGATAGCTTTAACGTTACAAAAAAAGATATTATAGAATGCATTAGTCTTGTTATACATTTAAGTAAAATAAATAAATGTAAATTCATAATAGGTGCCTTACCTTACTCTTACAGTTTGACTGAGGAACAAAATAGGCACATTTTTGACCTAAATATGTTAATGTACAATAGAATTAACCGTCTTGAATCTATTTCAGTTTTTGATGTTAATCAATTTGATAATAGATTTAAACTAACTGAACATTCTATGTATTTGCCACCTAGCTGTAGACGACACATTGCTAATCTTTTAGCATATAATATACACATTGACACAGGTACTTGTCATGTACCTCCGGATATTGTTAGTAATACTACTAACATTCTTATTGATATGCCTAGTAGTTTAAACTATTAGGCACGACAACAGGTGAGTCAAATGTTTTGAATCTTGTACATCAAAACATACAGGGCTTATCTGGCAAGGAGTTAGAGTTAAGTTTGTTTTTGGAAGGTTTTAATGTTCATGTCTTATGTTTGACTGAACATTGGTTAAAAGAACCCGAAATATTGTTTTTAAACGATAGCAAATATACTGTACAAAGTGCGTTTGTAAGAAAGAATGCCATACGAGGTGGATCTTTGATATTAGTTTCTAACGAGTTAAAATGTAAACAACGACAGGATCTGGTTAAACTTTCAGTCGAGCGCACTATCGAGTTGTCTTGTGTAGAACTTGAGCGATATGTTATAATTTGCGTATACCGCCCCCCCACAGGTGATTTCAACATATTCGAGTCAGTTATAGAAGACTTGTTTAATAAATTGAAATCTAATAATAAAAGTAAAATAATATGCGGAGATTTTAACATAAATATATTAGAGGTTTCTCCATTAAGTATTAGACTCGTAAACCTATTTAAATCTTATAACTTAGTCAATTTGTTTTTTGAACCTACAAGAATCACGGCCACTTCTTCAACTTGCCTTGATAATATTTTTTGTGATTGTAAAGCCTCAAGTTGTATGGTTCTTAATAACCTGACATCTGACCATTGCGGACAAAGTGCTTGTTTTCCCATGGTAATCCGCAAGAAGCCATTTAAAATTGAATGCAGGCCTGTTACAACTAGTCGATGCAGTAGATTTAAAAGTAATATAAATAAAAATCTTAAACCTTCCATTCTTGCAAATGAAGATCCTAATGTCAT
Organism: Helicoverpa zea; assembly: GCF_022581195.2. NCBI lineage: Eukaryota > Metazoa > Arthropoda > Insecta > Lepidoptera > Noctuidae > Helicoverpa > Helicoverpa zea. The sequence continues at coordinate 12,573,482 of NC_061463.1, read as the reverse complement.
GTATGGATCACTCTTTGATGTTGTAGAAAAGGAATTCAATTCCACGTTTAAGACTAAAACCATGACTGTCAATGCTACCTCTGCCAACTTTAATAAATGGGCTACTGAAGGTATTTACAAAAGTCGAGCGAGGCTTTACGAGTTATACGGTATGAAAATGTACAGGTTTGATACTCCGTTCTTAGATTATGTTAGAAAATATTCAAAATTATTTAAACAAATTTGTAATGTTGCTAAATCAAAATATTTAAGTAATACAATAAAAAATTCTTCTAATAAAGTAAAGACTACTTGGAAAATTATTAATCAGGAAACTGGAAAATCGACAAATATTGAGAATAAATTAGAAATATTCGCTGATAATAAACGTATTAGTAATGCGGCTGACGTAGCCATGGCATTTAATGAGTTCTTTGCTAGCATACCTTTAACTACGACTCGCTCCTTGAGTTCTTCTGCTACGGACGCTGAGAGTCTCCTGCATAATAGTGTCCCTAAGTGTGACGCTATTTTTAGTTTTGAGCAAATAACGCCAACTGATGTTATTAACGTTTTTAATTCACTGAACTTAAAAAACAGTGGTGACTATTGGGGCATTTCCATTAAACTATTAAAGAATATAATCGACATTGTTGCCCCCTATCTTGCTATCACATTTAATAAATGTATTGAAACCGGAGTTTTTCCTGACCTCATGAAACTAAGTAAAGTCATTCCCTTATTTAAATCAGGCGATAAGAAGGATGTAAATAATTTTAGACCCATATCCATCTTACCCGCTTTTAGTAAAATATTCGAAAAATTAGTACTCAAGCAGTTACAAAGATATTTCAATGTTAATAGCCTCCTTCATAGTGAACAATATGGCTTTACAAAAGGTCGTTCAACAACAGATGCTGGTGTAGCTCTTTTAAAACACATTTTTAATGCGTGGGAAAACTCTCAGAATGCCATTGGAGTATTCTGTGATCTCTCCAAAGCATTCGATTGCGTGCACCACGATACGCTTCTACGTAAATTACGTTATTACGGAGTCCAAAATGAAGCTCTTAGCGTAATAGAATCATATTTAAATAACAGAGTGCAATGCGTAGATGTCAATGGCGTCAAATCATCAGGTTTATCTGTCCAATTAGGTGTGCCACAGGGCTCAATATTAGGTCCGTTCTTATTCCTGGTATATATTAATGATCTACCATTCCATCTGAAGAATATCTGTGACGTTGTACTGTTTGCAGATGACACTTCACTTATTTTTAAAGTCGACAGAAATAGGGATCAATTTAACGACGTAAACAGTGCACTTTCGTTGGTTACACACTGGTTTAGTACTAATAACTTGGTCTTAAATGCGAAGAAAACAAAATGCCTTAAATTTACTCTACCGAACGTGAAAAACCTAGGCCCGGATATTATATTAAGTAACGAGGTTCTAGAAACTGTCGAATCCACAGTATTTCTTGGTATATCAGTCGATAGCAGACTTCAGTGGGGCTCGCACATAGCTAGCCTCGCGGGAAGGCTTAGCTCAGCTGCGTACGCCGTCAGAAAAGTAAGACAATTCACTGACGTAGAAACAGCTCGAGTAGTCTATTTTAGCTACTTTCACAGCGTTATGTCCTACGGTATTCTTCTGTGGGGCAAAGCTGCTGATATTCAAAACATATTTGTTTTACAAAAACGAGCTGTTCGTGCGATATACCGGTTAGGTAGTAGACATTCGCTAAGAGAGCTCTTTAAAGAAATAGGCATTCTTACTGTGGCATCACAATTTATCTATGCCAATATACTTTACATTAGGCAAAATATTCATTTGTACACCAAAAAAAGCGATGTTCACAGTATTAACACTAGAAACAAGCACAAACTGTGTGTACCCACTCACAGACTTCATAAGGTTCATGGATCATTTTTGGGGCTCGGTATCCGCTTTTACAATAAACTACCTCTAACTTTACTACAATTACCGTTTCATGCATTTAAATTACAAGTAAAGTCAATTCTTTCAAAGAAGGCTTATTATAGCATTAATGATTATTTAAATGATAGGAATAGTTGGTCGCTAAGTTGAACGCAAGGCAGCTCATTCTTGTTATCGCTATAACTAAATTTTAAACTTATTATGATTATTTTTTACATTGATTGACATTACTTCAGACATTAATTCTGATTTTTTCTTTTTTTAATTACTTTGGGAACTTCTGTTAAATTTTACTTAGCGTTGTTGCTTTATGGCTTGCTAGTACTGCAGTACTTCTTACATGTTCTACTTTTGTTGAATAGCTGCAAGCACGTCATGCTCCCTTAGACGGTATGGCCAGCGGTAGCGTTGGGGGTCGGGTTGTCCCCTTCCCTCAAAAATGTGCGAAGGGGGCGATGGCTGATCCTCGCGTTATACTCGTGAACGGGTGCTGCTGGCGGTACCAGGTCGTGTTGGTAGCTGTTGACACTATTAATAATAGTATGATTTTCTATTAGCTTTTTTGGAGAAAATAATAATACTGTAGTCCTAGCAGGTACACCTTGTTTGTGTTGTACAGCTACAACATAACCATCTGCGCATGTGGGTGGGCACGCCGATTTTATGCTTATGTTAAAAATACATTTTTATTTCAGTAACAGGAGGCTTTAGATACAGTTAATAGACTATAAGTAATGCTTGAGTGCTTAGTATTTATGGGTGTAAATCTGTGTGCTAGCCTACTTGTGTTAAGTTTGTATTGTTTTTTCTTTCCTAATTTTATATAATGGTTATCATGTGATAATGATATTTTTATTTGACTTGTTTTGTATACATTCTGGTTCTTCAAACCTTACAGACAGACATGTGTTGCTGGGGAGTTTGTTGCGCCACTTCTTCTTCCCAGCAAAAACACATAGGAAGTGGTGAAGGGCGGGCGTTTTGGGGGTTGTCTTTTGTTTTTGACGTTCGAAAAGTGCTGATTTATCAGCCTAATTTGAATAAACGATTTTGAATTTGAATTTGAATTTGAAAGTGCAGCCCCGCGGGATTGTCTGCCAAAACCGTGTTCTGGGATCGAGTGATAGGGAGCTCAGACGATGACTTACAAAATATTTGATTATTTCTAAAAATCTATTGCACTTTGTGAAATATTAGAATTCTATTTTAAACAATTCAATTCTATTTTACTTTTTTTTTTAAATCACGGCATATAAAAACTTATATGCCGTGATTTAAAAAAAAAAAGTAAAATGTTATTACTGCCTATAGACTTATAAAACTCGTACTACATAGTTATTTTGAAGAGTACGCAAATTGTAAAATATTCCAGTAGGCACAAATAACATAGCAAAAGCAACATGGTTCCGTATACCAAGAACAGTATTGCATACGTGCGCAGAAATTTTACCAAAATTCCCCGAATATATAAATGTATGGATGTGTGAAAACTGAAACATGTGTTATAATTAGAAAACCTTTTATATGTTCACGTAACGAAATGGATTTAAATAAGTTAGTATCGTACCGTGTCACACAAAGGAGCTTCGTTTATCGCGAGCCCGCGGTTACCCCGTAACCCCCGTTCTCGCGTGTTCCTTATATTTTATTATAATTAAATATATGTACGTTTTAGTATACTTTTGGTTATGTGTTACGCAATTAATTAAGAAGAACAAGGAAATGCGACACCTTTGAGACAGATGTTAATTTCGTTTTCAAATCAGACGGGTGATGGAAATGGATGGAAAAAAACGAAAATGTTTGCACGTGCTGACGCCAAATTAATTAGGACATAAGCTAATGTTCTAAAAACATCTGAAATTAATGATGTTGATGAGTTTGTTTTTTTTTTTGTTTCAGAAAACGCTAATCTGGGACTACTGGTCAGTCAGTTTTACATAAAAGTTAGCAAGAATGAACGCTTAAAAGCAAATGTTTGTGCTTTAAAGCCTGTAGCTAAGCAAACTAACGTATAGGACTCGATGCACTAACAATACTGGTATCAAAGGCATTATATTACAGAGGAGCTTTCCCGGGACCTGCAGCGGTATTCCGGGAACCGTGTGCCGTTCCCACTTGTTTCAGTAATTATTCCACTTAGATTTTCTTGAAACTTGTTTCTGAGATAACAAGAATATTCGAAGTGTATTCGGTGGTGTTGTAGTAAGGAATACTTCACAAGTAAGCTATTATTATATATATTAGTACGTGCTGTTTCTTCTGTATGGGAACTTTAATTTCGTATTTTACGCAGAAAATTGCTCTATAGTTGGTTATGCGTTACTCCGAAGACCGGAACTTCGGGTTTCTTAGGAATCTGCCTTATTCTAGAATATTCCAAAATCTCTTTATTCTTTAATATCAAAAGAGTACTTTTCTTCTTACACCGCAGCTATTATGTGCTGTTTCCGAATACCGCCACCAAAACAACAATGGCGGCGCCACTACTGGCGGGAATTTTTTTCGCGCCAACAGTTTGATCACCGCACTATGTTGCACACTTGATTTTTTTTCACAAAATGGCCGCTGCGATACACGCAGTTTTGTATGAGAATATTTTTATTTCAACCACAAGGACCGTTGGGATTTTGTACGGTCATTTATAAGCGTTTAAGCTTAAGCACACTCAATGTTTTTGTCTAGACAGGATTTCATTACTTAATGATGTTTCAGATTTTCAATGATCTAGGTCATCTGAGGGCACGGCAGTGCCCCAGCCAAGACTCGAGCAAAGCGGGCACGGCCGTACCATCTTTTCTCGAAGCGTTTCGCGGCTATTTCAGCCCCCTGTATCTTCCATGTGAACAAAGCTAGGAGTTTAGGTTTTCGATGACCAAGAGTAAGTATTAGAACAAGCTCAGTCTCAAAATTACAAGACATTTGAATAAATAGTTTACGAGCTATGAGCGATCAAAGTTACACCATTTTGTCACTGACTCACTGACCGATCATCAAAAGTCTAAGGTACTTCTAGCAAACTTAGAACCTTCAAATTTGGCACCAAGATAGGTTATTAGCTACATATAAAAGGGAAAATTATAAAAACCTTAAAACTTAATAAAAAAATAGGAAACAAATTTATATTTGCGTTTTTTCAAGAACATTGTGTATGAATTTTGACTGCATTGATAACTTTGTTATTTATTTATGTACAAAATGTTACTATTTGTTTTATTGTTACGTAGTGTGGTGTATTGTTATGTTTAAGCTAGGTTAAAATGAAATGAATAATGATAAAATCTTTCATATTAATGCAGTGCGACAAATACTGCATGCTCGCACGATAGATGGCGTTGTCCTGGTCTAAATCGCGCTATGGTTTCGTTATATAGCTTAGTATAAGTAGTACTAAAAAAAAAAACAAATTTCATGTGATAGCGCCATCTACCTCTGAAATAAATCTCTTTCATTCTTAAAGATATTCGATTCAAAAATTCGACAATTTTGAAATTTTTTAGTTTATTTAAAAAAAATGTTGTGTACATATTTAGTTAGTTGCATGTAAGTTAATTTAATTTGTTATACCTATACTTAGAGAAGAAAGAGACCTACAAATAAATTAGATCCCACCAAAAACATTAAATGTAAAAAAAAGCCAATCCTCTACGCAATTCCTCCACCGTAAAAAGTTTTGAGATCGCATAGAAGCCAAGTCCTGTTCAACTTTATTTGTAATAATAAATCAATATTTTGTGACTATATCAATAGTTTTGTTCACATTACAATAATATTGTCTTGGCCGTGAGCACAAGTTAAAAGTCGCTCCTTGAAATAATGTGTAAATACCATTGAATTGATAAATTATATATGGACATGATTTTACGATTGGACTGATTATGGACTGATTGGAATTTGAGATCACCATGGACTAAACATAAGCCATAGTACATGTGCAGTTCATTGATGTTGGATGATACTGACTGACGGTCATTTAATAACAATTAAATAAACTAAAAGTATTTAATTCTGTAATATTAAACTTCATGTTTGACTTTCCCCTCTCCAAGATATGCTGTATTATATTTGTAGTTTATTGTGCTCATGGCCAAGTCAATATTATTGTAATGTGAACAAAACTATTGATATAGTCACAAAATATTGATTTATTATTACAAATAAAGTTGAACAGGACTTGGCTTCTATGCGATCTCAAAACTTTTTACGGTGGAGGAATTGCGTAGAGGATTGGCTTTTTTTTACATTTAATGTTTTTGGTGGGATATTCTATTACTGCACAAACCTATGATGTAACAAGAATGACAGTTTAAAGAAATAAGCAAAATACAACTACAGAAATACCTTCTAGAAAACTAGCTACACTTCACGTAACTTATATAATCAGTTACTCATACAATGTATAATAAACAGCGATACAATATATAGATTCCCAGGAAGGCATAGACAATCAGCGGAGTGTCTCACGCGCTCGAGGAAATGGTACAATGGTACCAGGTCGGTACCTGTCTAAATATCTTACTGCTATGACTACTTCTAACTGCGCTTACGCATGTCATTAGCTTCGCACCAATGGATTACGTACATGATGTTATTTTTCGTACTGTAGGAAAAAGACATTAAATGTATTGAAAGTTTCTATTTCAACTTATTATGTTATGAGGTTCCAAAATCATTCATTCAGCAAAACAAACAAACAGTATATCTTTGACCAAGTTAACATATTGAAGAAAAACAATCTCAAACAAAAAAGACCCAACATAATTATGACGGGAATCAATAAAGGAAAATGTCCCCAAAATACATCAATTGGGACAAAATATGGCGCTGACATGACACGCTCAATAAAACGCCAATATCTATGATAGTTAAGCCGATAACATACTATGTACCGACGCAGCCAAACCACTGACGTTAGCAAGAAAATCAGAAAGCGAAACAGTATGAATGAGGCTAATATTGAAATGTTTTATTTAGGTCTAGAATGGAAGCGACATGGAGTATTCGTGAATGGAAGAATGGAAGCAACATGGCTAGAAACTGCTACTAAATGAAAGAAAATAAACTAGACTATCTCCAAATCGTTTGAGGAAGACAAAATCGTAATTCGATATTCAGCATTCGTAACAGTTTTCACCACAAGGCAAGTAACAAGGAAAAACTCTGCAAGCAATAACATAATACTATTGAAAAAAATCTTTAAAAACATGCAGGGGACCATTGAGACATTATAAAGTAAATCTGAATACAGCACAAAAACTTACGCAAGTAGTTTGAGCGATGTAACAAATCGGCCGTGTAATGAAACGTATGATGTATCACCGAACCTACCTGTAACAGATCTGAAACATTTGTTAACTTCAGCCGCTTCAGGTATTGTCTCGATATTACCCGCTTATAGTAACACCAACATACGGGATATGTTATTGTTTTCAAGACTACAGTGAGTGAAAAGGTTGTATCTAAATCGGATTAGGGATCAAGTTAGGTTTTACATAATCTCCTGATGGTCGACTGTAAAAACGGGTTTCTTAAGGCAACATGAGTTCTAGGTAAATCCGTTTTGAAAGTCAATTTGCTAAAACAAAGACCCCAGACACGCTAAACGAAATCCTTAGGATTATTTCATCTAAACCTGGATATAAATGATACATCAAACACTCAATCATCTCTCAAACTGTAAGAGGCAGTCCCAAAAAAGGCAGAGAACTCGGTAACGTTAGAGGGAACACAAAAAACAAAGGCTTGTGCTCAGTTATTGGTACATTTGTCGGTGCAGCGCTGCCGGCGACATACATAGAACTCGCATTAGTCCCAGCGTCTGCAAAAATATATTTTATACTTGGAACACGATCGTTGGGACTTACAAACTGTGCAATGGGATTTGGAAGACATGCTCAGATCGGTTCGCCTTCGATTTATTTTGTCTTAAATATTCGCGGACTATCTTTCTGCTGGGGATTGGAAACTGTGGCTACACACAAACAAAATATTGGGAATTGCTGGATTTATTTACGAGTATACAAGATAAGTAAACTATTGCTATGCTTTATACCTAATATTGTATATAACCAGTATTATCTTGGTAAAGTCCTGGAGGATATATGCTAATAATGTAACTATCTTTAATATCTAGTGGGTTAAAAAAGTTTGTTATTGTTTATAATTTTCTCAGCAACTTGGCTTGGAGAGTTCCGAAATAGAAGCTCCACTTATAGGTAACTTTTGTTTTTCAACCAAACTCAAAATATTTACGTTACGTTAAAATTTTCCTGAAATCGTAAAGTTCATTATTCTAACCCATTTCAATTTTAATGAGAAAATATTTGCAGAGAATCTCGCCTGTGATAAAATTAAATATAATCATGAAGTAGCAAAGTTTTCGTATTTAAGAGAAATTAGTCATAATTTGGCAGAAGCATTTATTTGTAAAGGTTGCTGGTGACCGCAGGAGATACCTTCGGGGTAATTAATATAAAAACGTGGTTACTGAAGAGAGTTATAAAGTGTGCTTGTGGCTACCTTACTCATCCCTAGGGGTCTATAAAAGACGGCGAATGGTATGAGGGCAAAACAATGAGCAAGAGATACCTAATTAGGTTTGTATTCCGATTGAGCAATGTGTTTGATAATAAGGAACAAAGGAAAGGAATGTCATATCATTATATACACATATGTGAGTTTGATTAGCAATAAAGTGCTAAAATTATTAAACCAAGTTGCAAAAATGATCAAAATTCACGGAAGTCTGTGATTCTGAGCCGTTTCAATATTAGATTGACATGTTCTATGATGATATGATATTAAAATCTAGTTTTAGCCAGTCAAATGTACAGCATTCCATAATGTTATATCTGGACTCTCTACATTCGAGAATGTTTTGCATATTATGTCCACTTGCTATCAACAAAATACCTAGCATTCTTCAATCCAATACAGAGAATTCACATCTAGAAAACATTAATAAAGAGGTATATTCAACAAAACTCGTCTAACGAATGCACAAATGGGATTCCGAATGTATTTCACAGGAGTTATAAGCCGAGTTAATTGAAAACGGCATCGAGCGCCGTCCGCACTGGACGACGACGCGCCATTTCTATTTTGTCGTATTATACCACTAAAAAGTACTAAAAGGTTGTATGGAAAGGAGGGAAGTTATGGCAGTCCTTTGATTTCTATTTTGTAAAGCTTTATGAGTTGACTGTTTACTTGACGTCCGCTTTCAATGTTGGTCCTTCGGTACGAATGGAAAATATTATATGTTTCTTTCTTGTACAATGATTACAACTTCAAAACAGTTGACAGTAACTAGATTTTACATTAGGTCAGGGAGTAATTAACGTTATGTTGTGGTCCCAAACAGCAATATTTGATTGGAATCTGTGACATTTTAAACTTATTTATTGGTCTAGTAAATCTTTGGTACAAACCCATCAACTCAAAAACCTAACATTGAACTAAAACAAAAAACTTTTCACACAATTTCGCAAAACCATGTCCCAAAGCAGCCTTTACAACTGGTAAGGTGTTTGAAATCTTTCCCTCACGGTTTACAGTTGGCAAGTAAACGAGAAGTCACGGAGACTTATTATCAAGAGGTTCAGCCATTTGCATAGAGCACGTGTGTTGAAGTTCACAGGTCGAGACGTCCGGGAGCGGTTTACTTTACTACCGAGTGCTAGGACTATAGTGCAGCTGTCGATGAAGTTAAATTAACGTTGCTGGACATATTAGCTTTGTATATAGCCTAATTGCCTTCTGAGAACATTTAGGGATGCCTAGCGGGCAGATATTATAAAGTCAGTGGTGGTAAATATAGCTGGGGGACTGTTAGAAAGAGTTTTCCAGGCATACAAAAGGCTGCAGAAGGAACAAGGTGGGCTTTAGTCAGGAATAGTTTGACACTCCCACACGCTACACCCACAGCGGGAGAAGTTTTTTGATGATTCCCAATGTCAAAAAAGTGGTAGTAAACATTCCAAAAACACAACATAATGTTGTCCAAATGTTGTGTTTACTATAAACAAATCAAAATATAGTAGTGGCGCACAAATCCGACGTGAGACGGGATCACGTCGCCCTAACAACGGTAATGCACAGCCGGCTTTGCTTCACCCGGAATTTAATTATATTAGCCAAATTACCAGAATATTTGTGTTCACGTTAATGTGGGCTAATAACACTACCTGCGAGAACTGCTTGTGTTGGAAGCTGATTCACAATGCTTTCAGCGTTTTAGTGAGGTTCAAAGGACCAGAAAATATTGCATGTAATGACGATCATGTTTAGAAGGTTTTACTACACAGTTACAGTTACAATGGGAAATTAATTAGGATATAGAATCCTTAAACTGGGTTGTTCTGTTAAATTAAGAGAACCTCACATTCATTTTTAAATGTTTCAAAAATATTACATTAGCTTTCGTATAAATCCGTCTTACTATTCCTGAATTTATTCTGGAGTCCTTAAGGTTTAGAAACGCTTGTATCCGTTTTAAATTTATTCGAGCGCGCAAATTTAATAGAGCTCCGTGTAAGACGCAGAAAGTGGGAAATTTGAGTAATTCCAAGATATTATTTCTTACCGAAGCTTAGTTTCAGGACGTAAATAAATTGTAAGCCATTGATAACAGGCGAATTTCCTTAAGATAATTTACACAAATTAGGATACTCATTTTCCTGTCTTTAATATGCTTAAGTAATTCTGTTCATGAATTAGTATTGATATAATCATATCTGTTGAATTAATTCTAAGCGCCTGATTTCAAGATAAGACAATATACCCACAAGAAAGCTAATTGCGGACATCGACACAACAGGAAAAAGGCTTGTTTTCTAAAAGCTGACAATCCCAATTACAAGAAAAAACATTTGTAACAGGATAACAAATAAATTAAACCACTGAGAACTATCTTAAACTAGCCACACTCCTTTAATTCTAAACTGCAGACCCTTTACCGGACGCAGTCATATTTAAACTTTAACACATTAAAGTAAAACCGTGACATTTAGTAAATTAGTCGTCAAAGTTAGCGTGGGCACCGAGCGCTGATTTAAATAACTACTCCCTCATTTGTGCAATTTAGTTTAGGGCTAGTGATCACTGCGGTGTAACGTACCGTGATGCAACGTGTCACAGACCAACTTTATAGTTGGGACGCTAGGATAATGGCTGAGTTAACTAGATGAAAAAAAGTTTAACGTCCCAGCTGATTTTAGCTAGAAATGTTTCCTCAGTTAGAAGTCCCTACGTTACCAAAGCTATAGAAATCACTACGATACTAAAGATACGATAATTCGATACCAAAGCTGGAAACAGTTTATAAAAAACCTTTAAGTACACTATAAAATAACTCGTTTGATTAGTTATCTTCCTCGCCGACTCAGCTTCCCAGCTCCGCACAGTCGCGAGCTTTAAAAACAAACTTGAAATAATTCCGCGCAGTTAGCAAATGAGGGTAGTAAGACAGCAACAAATGGCGACGCTTTGCAATGCCAATTTCATTATTGTTTAAACGTCCCAGATTTGATAAAATGCACCTTTGTGAGGTATTCTTCTTGCTTACTTCGCAATTAGCTATATTGTTTCTGCCTCGTGCCTCATACTGTTTGTTCCTTGTTTTTAGTGTTTATGTTTTTTGGTTTATTTAAGCGTGTTGGTCACTTAACGAACAGTTAGTAGAATGATCAGTTATATAGTAACTAGTGACAGTAGTATCTTGAGCAATACAATCCTTTTTTGCGGGATTAAAATCTACACGTTTCCCAATACTCAGTCTTAGAGACAGATCAGTACATAAAACGCAGAAAACCAGGACCACAGGGACCACAGAAGCTCACACGAGCCAAGTCCGATCCACTCTATAAACAAGAGTGGACTTGCGACAAACTTTTGCCGACACTTAATGTAAGTTTAAGCGCAACCGCGTGCGTGAAACTGCCCTAATCACAGTTTGAAGTCACCGCCGCCCGCGGTCAGGGGGAGGGAGGGTGCGAGAATAACCATGCTGGTCATTTTGAGGGATAATAGTTCTACGTATATTTGATTTTGAGCCGTGATTAAGGTAAGGTATTATGTTGGGTTATTCATGGAACACCTAACAAAATTAAATGCATCAGTTTACAAACATGGAAAAATACATTTTTGGAAATCATTACCCGCTGGTGAAAACACCGTTTGCAATATTTATGGTATAAGATTTATTTTAAAAGCAAAGTTAAAGCCAGACTTATCTACAATCGAATGTCAGAAGACCACTGCACTTTTTATTACAAGCACAATGTTTAATTTGGACACAATAGTGTTGGCAGTGAGCCTAAGTTACTACAAACTACTATTATTCGATACAAAACTTGAGCAGTTCAAGTTGGCAAGTTCGAAGGTCAGACGACCACCTGTGCTTAACGCGGGTTAATCTCGGGCCTACAACAGATGGACACGGTAATTAAGTTTCTACTTTATGTTACTGACTTAATTTCTTTTTTTAACTAAATGAGGTTGAATTTCAAGATGGCTTGAAGGATATAAGGAGGGAAATTAAAATGTTCGTGGTCTGTGTGCTGTATTTTGGAGACAACATTTTATATTTACATAAAAATACAACAGAACACGGTGACGCCAGACGTATTCTTAACACTACAAGACCCTTTTCTGAGACCCGAGCGTATAATACTCAAAATAATGAGGTCCAACTCAAAAACGAACAACATCGGTTCGGGAAACTGGTCCAAGTGCCAGTGAAAGTTGTACCTTTTTGTGAACCGCACCAAAAACTTGTTCTTTGCGTGTTTCACTCTTTTCCATAATTTTGTTTAATTCCGCCACTTTTACTTTGGACAGGAAACGGATGGGGCTCCAGCGATAAATTATGAGGGCACTTGAATATCTTTAAAGCCCAAAATTGTGACCTACACGTATCTTGTTGACGATTTTTTTAGCAAATAAAAAACGAAATAGCTACTGCTTTGTGTCCAGATGGAGTTCAGTCCTAACCAAACTAAAATGTCCTAAACAATTTGTAAACCCCAAACAGGTTGTGTCCGAAGTACTCCGACAAAACCCGAAAGCAAAAACCGTGAACTACCGAAGAAGCCACTTGTAAGTTGGCATTGTACGAGCAAAAACTGACGGACAAACTACTTTGTGTAACTGTGGACTGTAGAAGTACCTAGCTATAGTAGTCCTGCCCACCCACCTCATAGAACGGGTTAAATTATAAGGGTCCCAAGTTTGTGGTCGCTCCTTACTGGAACAACTGCAAATACGCTTAAAATTAGAGGACTACACGGTAATTAAGGAGTTAGTTTAGAAAATAAATAAAACGTCCAAAAACGGGTTAATTTTAAAGGTCGCTAACGTAATTTAAACACCTATGTATTTAAACTTTTTCAGCCTTTGAAGTATATACCACGTTAAAACTTAGGTTTAGATCAAATAAAAATAATTTAATTTTTACAGAATACCTTGTATTATTTCGTTACAAAAACATACAGAGACGCTTTTACATAAATTCCTTTATACGTTTGTACGTGCGGAGAATACCGTAGAGAAAAAACATTTACAAACCGTACACTAACATTACATTAGTAACATTTAAAAATCTAAATGTAAGTTAAAACCCCGCCTCATTAAGTCCCTAAGTCCAGCACTAATGTGAAGTAATCCCGGGAATATGGTGAGACCCTGGGACACCGCCGCGGGCGACGCGGCGTCGTTCGATTTATCAAGAGTATCTGCGGTGCTGGTCCTTTGCTACGAATTTAAGAACGTCGGGATTAAACCGTAGTTTTGTGTGTAGATTCTGTGTAGTTTTGTGGCGTGTGTCAGCTTTGTTTACATCACACTATGTAAAACGAACATTTTGTTACTGATATCGATTGTATGTTGTGTAAACTCTATACGGTAAGACATATCAAATAAAACATTTTAACCATCCATTATCACTTTAAACGTATAATAAGTAAAACCTATAAACCAAACTTCGAAACAAAATTTTCGGACACATAAATCTCTTTAAATAAGTAGCTAGTGCTTCAATTAATGCAGCGCACTCGAGCTAATCCCGGGACACGGCGGCTAATTCCGGAGACCGCAGCCCGGGACGGCTCAGCCCTCGGTTTGGCGAGTGGCCCCGCGGTTTGAGGGTTGTTACTTATACTTTGCTACAGATTGCCAATCCTGGGTAGGTATTATACTCGAGTGACACTCCGCAATATTGTGAAGGAGGAAGCGTATTTCTTTCAGTTATCTTTCTTTTCGACATCATGTATTTAATTTGCAGTTTAGTTTCTCATGTTGTCATGCTTGTAAATAGCAATTTCAAGCTTCATTAAAAACGAGTTCCAGCATTCATTGAACATCAGAATTCCCTTTAATCCGTCATAATTAAACCGTGATATTCTCATAAACGGCGCTTTAACAGAAAATACATAAAAGCAATGCAGCGCTTTAAATTAAAAAGTTTTTTAAAAGGAGATGCAATTGAGATGCGGTTGCGACGATCTGAATGGTTTATTGCGCACAAACGGACGGGGCCTCTGGATATTTTTATTTTTCCTAAGTAATTAAATAAAGTGTTTTGTTAAAACGTTTTGTGGCAAAAATTGAGTCGGCAACGTGGAAATGTTGATGGAGTGGAAAGTTTTAATCGCTTTTACATCTTTGGGTTTTTGAACGACATGATGATGGATTATATTGTGCTGAAAGTGGGCTTAATATAACGCTTCGTTGATTGGTGAAAAATACAATATTTACTTCTGTTAAAATGTCCCGAATATTTGGCTTACAGCATTGTTTGTTAGACAATTGCTGCCTTGTCTAGATCTAACTCCCAAGTCGCCTGTCAGAACATTTTAGTAGCCAAACGTTTTAATTGCTTTCAGCAAGGAACCTGTCTTCTCCATTATCTTCGTAGACAATGTCCAAAACTGTTTGCTAATACTTTGGAGAAAATTCTAGGATTTTCAAAATGTCTGAAGTAGTTGTTCATGAACTAATTCAAAACAAACTTGCACCTTAATCTGGGTAACAAACATAGAACTGTTTTACACTCTCCGCACCCGGTCAACTGTTTATCGACACGAGAACTTAGTTTACATTCTGATAAACTCCACTGGGCTTAGCACTACACCACCCTGTTACGCCAAAACACACTTTAAGTCAATTAAACAGAGTTTAGTTCTGATTGGCAAAACCTGTACAAGGTATTTGGAAAACAATAGGTGATAAAAAGAGAAGTAAATATTATTAAGAGCTGAAAATTTTCAAGAAATGAAACAAGGTTTTCATTTGCTGTTCATTTGATTCAGGTTATGTTGAAATAGTAATTAATGGTGCGTTCACCTTAAGAGCGGAAATATAATAATAGCACGACTATTTCTTTTACAAACTACAAGTTTTAGGCTTGAAAAGTGACTTTCAATCTGGCACAGTCATCTTCATTTTAAAGAGATGTGGTTAATTACACGCTTTTTATTAGCTTCACCTGTATGTTTGTATGTTTGTAACCGACTTCTTTGGGCGCGATTTTGACCCACTTTAAATGGCCAGATTTCGTTCAAACTTTGTAGATTTATTGAGGACCGATGACAATACACTAATTTGATAAAATTATTCCATTTTTAACCGACTTCCCAAAAAGGAGGAGGTTACACATACACATCGATTACTCCGAGGTTTATAGACCGATTTACGTGATTCTTTTTTTGTTCGACTCGGAATAGCTGGCAGTTGGTCCCATAGTCATCAGGTTAGGATCTGATGATGGAAACCCTGAGAAATCGAGGGCAACCTTCAAAAGTTGTAGGCATACATAGGGTAAAAACTTGACACTCAGGTGTACGCCTAAAAGCACTATTCAACTGTGAAGATTTGGAGCTGACCTGATGATGGAGACCAGAGAGGGTCGAGGGAACTCGACAACTGAATATGTAAACTACCTCGTGTTTGGGCTTAGATTATTCGTATTGACAAGACCTATGCAACAGTGAAGGTTTGGAGCTGACCTGATGATGGAGACCAGAGAAAGTCGAGGGAACTCGACAACTGAATATGTAAACTACCTCGTGTTTGGGCTTAGATTATTCGTATTGACAAGACCTATGCAACAGTGAAGATTTGGAGCTGACCTGATGATGGAGACCAGAGAAAGTCGAGGGAACTCGACAACTGAACATGTAAAATACCTCGTTTGGACTTATATTCTTTGTATTGATGAGAACTTCCCACATGTATGGATAGTGACAACTATTCGTATCACTGAAAAGCTTTGAATAAATAACCTTTTTACAAAAAAATTAAACCGACTTCCCAAAACACTAAAAAGCAAAAAAAAAACTAATTTTAGGTGCACCGGCCTAGAAGTCGGTGGCAAAATTAACTTAGTAACATCCATTAGACACCGACTTCTAGGCTTTTCAATTTGCAAAATATGATTTTTGTTAATTTACCTATATAATTTTCATCTATAGTCGATAAGGTAAGAAAATTAATTAAAATTTTCTAGAATTTTTCTCTACAGTCGATAAGGCAGGACTCGATGTAAATTTTTATTTCCAATAATTATCTTTAGCCGTTTTCTCTAATATTGACAATTTTTTGTATACTAAAGAGAATTTTAATTCTACAAAACAAATAATAGTTTTGAAACAAACTAAAAAGTAGAAAATAAATAATAGTTTAAAAAAAAACTAAAAAACACGCTTTTTATAGAAAAACGAACTAAAAATTAGAAAATAAATTTTAATGGATTTAAATTAAGAAAACAGTGTTAAAAATTTCAATGAATATAAATTAATAATAGTATGAATACAAAAAAAATATTTTAAAAAAGCGTGGGGTGCTTTTAAGATATTATCGAAATGAAAATCACTGTACTCATATCTGTCAATAAAATATTTAGAACTATTGACACCATGCACCCCACGCTTTTTTAAATATTTTTTTTTGTATTCACACTATTATTAATTTATATTCATTGAAATTTTTAACACTGTTTTCTTAATTTAAATCCATTAAAATTTATTTTCTAATTTTTAGTTCGTTTTTCTATAAAAAGCGTGTTTTTTAGTTTTTTTTTAAACTATTATTTATTTTCATATATAATATTGAATTATTTAAGTATTGCTATGATTAAGAGAATTAACAAATAACAATAGGGTCAGCAAATTCGTTGTCAATCAATTACAGTTTATTACAGTAAGCGTGCGTGTCGGCTCACCACAATTGGCTGCCATTGTGGCATAAATCATATCGCTCGCCCTTTCACTGTTCATAACTAATTAGTAATTAAGTAACATGCGTGCTTGTAGCTTATTCATGGTTGACGACTACATACCTATGTACGTATGTAAGTGATATAGAGGTAAGATGGATTGCTTGAAATCAACATCATCATCTGCCTAGCCTTTTCCCAACTATGTTGGGGTGACTGCCTATCTGGCCTCCTCAGCCCAATTACCTGGGCAACCTGTTACACCTTCGTAAGAGTGGATTGCTTGAAATCAACGTCAATATAAATAGTGACTCCAACTTTTACTTAACATAAGTGGCATTTATTATTCCAGCCCTGAAGCGCGAATGGAAATTATCCAAAAACAACACACGCGCCCTTTTCGACCCCAAAGTGATTAGATGCGTTAAACCAAAATGGTGTTAATTGGAGCCGTGTAATCAAACGCGCCCATACAAACATTCCTTGTAGCCCAGTGGCTAAAACCGGGAGATAGGCAAGTGAGGGGGTGACGGGGTGACAAGCCAGCCGATATTAATTGCTGGCTCGATGATCAGCTCCTGCACAAAGAACAGGGGAGGATTATCGGAAGGTGGATGTTAGATATTAAAGTTCAGAATGTATTAAAGGACCAGATTTTAAAATCGGTCCTTTGAGCCGGTTTTATGAAAATGGCAATTTCAAGCTACGTACTTAAACACACACACAACTGTTACATTGGGTTTAGTGACATTCTCCTTTTCCTCTAGACATTTTTTTACAGATGTTATAGAAAAACTGATTACCTAGTTTAAGATAACACCAGTCCTCACATTTACATATCTACACTAACATGGATGTTTACAGAGCGGACAGAAGCGACAAGAGGTAAAAACCCCGGCTACACACACACGTCACTAATTGACTCGATAATCCCGTCGATTGAAATGCTCCAACCGAGCGTTTGTTCCGAACCACTTTTAGCATTGAATTCATCGCAGCAATGTGCAGCAATCTTTATTATTTACTGATACGATACTATATTTAAATCACTTGAAATCCCGATATTTGATTTGAAAAAAATGCATTCATATTTTCTGTTTTTCCTTGTAGACCCCAAAAATTCAATCCAATATTCTGTGTTCAATTCTTACCCGAATACCACAGCAATAATCCAAATGGATTTGCAAAAAAATAACTACATAAAAAAACTAGCAACATACAAAGTTCGCGGAACCAAAACTATCAGAGGTACTTAAAACATACTCTACGGTTTATTTTTTAGTAAAATGGCCGACATTTTACGATCCTCGTTAGATGTAAAAACTTATATAAAGTAGAATGTATAAAAGCGGTAGATCTTGATTGTGCAGCAAATTGACATAATTGCTTCAGGATGCCTGACGGAGTTATTTGAAAATTAACATGAAACCGGTAGGCGAGGCAAATTACTGAGTTTGAGCTAGAACTTAAGTTGTGAGTTTTATTATACCGCTGGGCAATTTGTGGGTAGGTATAAGAACTGTTATTTAACTGCTATGGGGATATTTCCAATCGCTTTAAGTTCTACTAGATATGACAGTTCATATAATTAATTGCATATTAAGTTGACAAGAATATCAAATAGCAATCAATTAACAAGAACCAGAAGACCCGTTTATAATTTCCATGGCAACAGTTATACATCAAAATCAACACAATAAATCCTAACGCAGCCAAAACAAAATGGTTCCTTCCATTTGTCCCCTAACGTTTGAGAGGCAGAAATCCTCAAAACAATATAAAAACGTAAAGTGTGCCTCAGTACGTCAGTATGTCACTCAGTATAGCTTTATAGGGCGGTGTCAGCGCGAGTGACACGTGGCGGCGCAATCAAATGTCGCTTCTGTTTTTGCATGTTTCATATTTTAAGCTTTGACATTCAGGTTTATTTATTTACTGTTGGAATGTTAGGATCGTCAATTGTTTTGCTTTGAGGGGGCATTTAAATTCAGCTTGTAAGCTTTGCAATGTGAATATTTTTTAGAATTCCACATACTATAAAACTAATATCAGGCTGTTGATAAAATTCAAAGAACAACCTAGTTAAACCCTAAACAAGAGACTGTAAAGTACTAGATGTTGGTTGGCAAGCTTTTAACTGCTAACGTATACTAATGAACTCGTTCCATGTTCGTATGTCTTAGCACTGATTAGCTCATGTTTAAGATGCAGTACAGGGCTTACACTCTTTACAGCTAAATCCTAATGTATAATGTACCTACTTTATCAGAATAAAAATAGTGCTATTATTGAAACAATCAAAAGGACAATGAAAAAGAACTTCATTCCATAAACTCTGTGCAACTTTATGTTCTCGGTAATCAAACCAATCACTACTCCCACTATCAGTTTAACAGTTACATAATGTATTCAATATTATTTCCCTTCAATTCCCGAATAAAACCCTTTTGCCTAAGTAATTGAAACACCGATACGGCGCACGAATCCACTAGAGCATTTACAAATAAATCAGCAGTGCTTCAAAAATACACTCCATTCACAATAACATTTGCATTACAAAATAGACTTTAGTATTCAGACAATAAGAATGCTAATGTATTGACAAGTCCTCAAATAGTGCAACACACGTACTGCTTAGGATGGGATTCATAAAAGGAACGTTTTATTTTAAAATTCTCTTTTGGAAAAGTTGTGTAGAGCTCGCTTCGAGGGACCCTCGTACTCTTGACAAAATATAGAAGCATACTGTATATATACGCGTAAATTAGAAATGTACTTACCCATATTAAAGACTTTTGAAAACTTAAAAAAATCTTCTAAGAAAGCCATGTCTTCCAGTTCATCAAAAGTATTGTAGACTTACCTGCAACAAAATAGATGGGAAAGTTTAAAAATGGTATTGGAAAGTCCAAGTTTTTTCTACTCAACAAAAGTCTAGCATAAGATACAAAAAATAAACAAAGCCTCTGTTTGAAATTATTATCCTTTTACTAAAGTTCCTATAAATATTGAACTAGGAACCGAAATACATACAGTTTATTATTAGAGTCAAGAGAATAATCAGTCGTTTATATATTTACTTACTGAATTCATAATTAGCTTGTGTAAATAATTCCAATGTATGTATAATGAGTGATAAGATGTCGATAACCTCAAGATGTTTTATCAATGGTTCCTTTCAGGTAAGAAAAAGGTTATCTTTTGACCTATTTTTTAACTTGTATTTTGTCGTCTATACGTAAACAAATACTTTAGTGTGTCGAGTTTTAATGAGAAAGTAATAGGTACCCTTAACCAATTTATTGTATGAAAGTTCTTCTAACTATGTACTATGATGGCATTGAAAATCTACGAGAATTTATGAAAAAATCTTTTAAACTAACAACTAAAAATAGCAACATAGCATAACTTCAAGGGAAAACATTTTTGAAAAATATTTTTCGGGTTTATAGCAAAACAAAGATTCCGTATGCAACAAAAGCATGAAAACAAATAAAATGATTCCTTTTGAAAATTTCAGGTAGTATTTTGCAAAGATTTTTTTTACTTTCTCGTGAAAATAAAATACAGCTGAAATATAGCTGTAATAGCTGTATTTGCTATAAAAATACCAAATTGAGACATATTATTTTTGGTAGTAAAGTAGCACATATTTTTAACAAAATGTGGTAAAATTATCCACATGTTAACAGATTGCTTCACGCAAACAAATCGTTATAAAGTAAATCATCATTAACTTGACCTTAATAATTTTACTTTGAAAGGAACCGAGAGAAAGTGACTGCAGTACAACTGTAGGAAAAATTTAATGATTATTTTGTAATTGTTTGTACAATCGTCATAACTTAAAGTTAGATAATTTATACTCAGTTTGGAGAAATTGGGTGTATCAATATTATTTAAATTGCAAGGTAAAACTTTCTGAATCCCCTATGTGGACCCTAGGACGATATACAGTCTACATATATTAATTTATTTACTACCTAACCATATCATAAGACCTATTTATACCTTTTACAAAAAAATACAAAATAAAATTTCCCGATCAACCCTTCACGAAAGGTCTCAAATTTTCCCCTTGTGTGTCCCAAATCGATATAATTGTACCCTTCAATAATCGCTGCGTTCTCTCGATACAGGTATATCGACAATCCGATTAGGCGGCAAGGGGGCGACAATAGACTGCGATTAGTCGGAAACGGACCGGACGCGGGTCAAATCAAACATATTATTAGGGGTTTTTTGACCCTTCGAATGACGTGTTTCAGTTGCGAAAAATACAATTTCGTGTCTGAAAAGTAAGTGAAAATTAAAATAGAAAAATTCAGTAATCACACGCTAATATCTACAAACACACGCATCTAACATTTGGTGACAAATTTTTTCATCGCTCATATTCTTCTTATCGAAATCAAAACCGTCAGCATCTAATTTTAGTTCATACGTTTAGTTACTACGAGAATTCAATAACTAACTAAAATAAACAATATTCAATCATTTTAAGCCCTTGAAAGCACATGAATATGACGAAAATCATAAATTAATTTCACATTTCAATATTCAGTTCGTGGAAACCAGAATAATATTTAGGAACGTAATGGAGCCTTAATTTGTGTTGAAATACCAACCGGTAACATTTCTCGTTAATTGAAGGCTTTTAACTTGAGCTATCAATTAAGCAAACGGGACATAAAATTACAAAAGAGTAGTGTAAAAATAGACCACTTAAACTGTAACTTACGATCGATCGCCTGTGGAGAGAATATCCATGTCTTTCCTTAAGTCACTTCAGGCATTTTACAACTATAGAAAACTTTTCTGCCCGCCATCCATCTACAATTTCATTGGTAACCAGCCATCATCAAAGTTTCAGCATTCCCAGTGACCTGTATTTAGTCGCAGTACACACGAGCAAATTGAATCACAGTTCAATTTCATGCATCGAGTGTTATCAATCTATCAATAAACCGCCATCTAGCCAGTGACAACAGTTCACAGTGTGCACACGTCCTTATTTGAATAAACAGAACTAATACATAATCAGCGTCACACAGACCTTCATAATTATTGTGATGAACTCTATTTGTAATCAGAACGTGGCTTGCTAATTATGATTGATCAATCCGCTAGTTAAATTGCGATTGACACGGATAAATTACCGTAGAATTTGCATGGAAGAGAGAAAATTATACTTCAGAAGTTTTCTTAATATTGAACTGTGGAATGGGTGACAATAGTTCAAACTAATACTAAAATATAGATTGAAATGTAATTGATATGTCAAACAACAATTAATTGTGAAGATATTCGGTGAACTGAGTCAATCAAGGGGTCAATTGTTCGTAAAATATATCATATTACATGTCGATGTCATGTCGGCAGATAACGCATTGATTGAACTGTTCACTGTAATTAAATAACTAGCTGTATGCCGCGGCTTCACCCGCTTTCTTTGAAATAACTACTCCGGACTTCCATGTGAAAACTAGCCTATTATCTCCACAGATCATCTCAAATAAATGTTCAGCAGTTTAACACGGTAAAAGTGACAAGTAAATTCACATCTTGTTCCTTTTCTGTATGTCCGCGATAAACCCAAAATTGCAGCATGGATTTCGCCTATTGGTAGAGTAATTTATGACAAATGTTTAGGTATATTATTTACCCACCTGTATATATAATTTGTACGCATGATTTTATATAAAATCCACATGCTCATACGCGTGATTGCATTCGCACAATGAGCGTGAGACGGCGCAGGTAACTTCTTAATGATGATTATATGCCTTTTATACTTGCTAATTACTTCGATTCGGATATATAAATGTTTAACTAATAAAACCAAGTTGAAGTAACAGATGGTTGTGGAATAAAATATGAATTTATAATATTATACTTGAACATTGATGCATTGAGGACGATAAGAAACTAAAGGTCAGCTGTCAAAATTATAACAATGAAGCAGTATTCTAAGATACGTAGTTGTAAGTTCTTAGGACTTTAAACGTTAGATAAGTGATGGGAATGAGATAATTACCAGAAAGGCTGGTTTTCAAAAAGATTTTAAGTCAGACCTATCGTTATCTCCTTATGACTAGTGTTTTGAAAGTTATCAGTAAAGATAATTTAGGAATAGCATGGAATGCATTCTAAGATTGCATTTACCTTGAAAGAAGCATCAGTTTCGGACAAACTTAATACTCAATTATTTGTTTTAACCTATCCATAAAGAAGAAATTAAGTTTTGAAAGTTTTTTTGCACAGACAAGTACCTTATCTAAGTGAAGAGTCAGTCGAATCCATACTACATGAGATTCACAGTTGTGAGCAGATTATTTCTCTGCTGAGTTCAGGCCCATAACTGGTCAGGTCGACAAGGCGATGACAAATGACTGCAGCACAGGATCCATCACCCGTACACCATCCCACCGTCGATTGTCACTCCTATAGCAAAAGTAATAGGGTAGATTGTTCCACTGACAATGGCGGACACTACAATTGATAGCTGGTCGGGACGCGGGTTACAATTGTTTTGGTTTTTACTATTGTAGTGGAGTGTAGCTTTTTGTTGCGACGATATTTATGTCCTGTGCTCAAAGCGTTTGAATTCTAACTGGACATACAAAAAGCCCTTTTAAAAGCCCTAAACTACTTCCACCTGATGGGCATCGAAATTCACTATTGTTTCAACAGTATTTGGCGTGGGAGTTAACTAAAGCTATATTTGTAGGCTTCATCTTTTGAAGCAATCCTTTTAAACGCAGATCTTAGCAATAACTAACAAATTGCAGGAATAAAGCTGAGCGCACATACACGCATGACCCATAAAGGACGTGCACACTAAAAGAAGTCATACAATTTAATAGGCAGTGCGTCATAACTTGTAATATGCTCGTACAGCATCAGAACGTCTTTATTTCACGGAGTTATGCTTCATGCACACCGCGCCACATAAAATCTGACAACACTGGTGACATTCGAGGAGACCACAGAAGGTTATAACTTCAACACAGAGACACAGAAGGTTGAGGATCCTAAAAAGTTGGAGACTACTTGGGACAATGCTATGTAGTGATAGCAAGAAGGTCTGATAAGACTGGGAGGTCAAATATGGGTTTTCACTTCCTCATGTTATTATAATTATCTAGGTGAATAAAAAATTGAATCGTGAGCCCTATTATAATAAGAGTCCGTCGAAGTCGAAACTATAGATAGGGAAAATTACAGCTAAATTATTAAGTTTTGTGCACATATTCGCATATTGCAAGTCCAATTTATTGTTTTGTAAGCAGCTAGTGAAAGTAGACCTTCTGTATCCATGTCCCAGTGAACAATATCTCAAATAAACCACGAGTTTGGAACACGATAAGATCTAAAGTTCAGTAACTTTATAACAACGTGGCCGCGGGTGAAGTATGGAGATAAACTTGTAGTCACGCTCGTTTTTACTTCAACCGGCAATTGAAATCCTGAGATATGTTTAGACATAAGTCACGATTTTGGTGTTCATAATGTATATTCCAGAGGCTTTCTTATTGAAATGATTGGTACATTTCTTAACATGTAATACACATGATTAGATCTCATTTACACTCATAGTTTATGAATATAATATTGGATGTATGAATGTTTGTTCCTCTTTTACGCAAAAATTACCGAACGGATTTTGATGAAACTTAGTAATATTTGCTTTATCAGAACATTACATAGGATACTTTTCATTCGGATCTTGGCTGAAGCTAGTTTATCTATACAGGAATGTTATTAGCTTAGGCTTTATATTCATATTGTTTTTCTACGTAGTAATTAACGTACACTCGCTGATCATGACGTCAAATAGGAGTCAATGACAGTTCAGTGACTGCCGTGACGAATTTAATATTGAAGGAAAATTCTTATTTTACTTCAACTTTATTAAATTCTATGAGTGAGGAAATACACGCGTTGCTCTTAATAATAAAAATGTTTTCTTGTTTCTAAGTATTTGTCTTTGTGTAACTTTATATTTTTCTTCGAATCAATTTATCCTAGTTTTTTGTGTTTAATTGTTTTTGTATTTTACAGTGAAAACTGGAACAGTATCTCAGTTAGAGTCCAGAGAGATTATTTTGAATTATTTCATGATAAATTCATAAAAAACAAAATTCGCTTCGTGCCTGTTTTTACTCTAAACGTAAAGCAAGCGTACAAGCCGATACAAAATATGTTATGTTATGTAAAGTGTGATATTATTGAATGAATAAGGCACTCCGTTTATAAACAGTTTGTAGTGGAAATATGAAATAATATACGGTAATAATACATGAAAAATGCGAGATTAAACGACGAAGAACGAAAGAGTATTTTGTGAAATAATCGAGACTAAAGAATCATAGTAAACTGTAGTAGACCACCTAATCATAAGCTGTAAGACACCACTGAACATTTATTCCACATTTTGAAGGTTTTTTTTGGCTTAGTAGTAGAACGCTACTTACATTAGAATTGATACTTTCAGCCGTCACACTTGGACTAAGATCTCCTAGAGTCTGCATACCTCATCCATTTCACAAGCGATCAGTCATTTAGGAGCAATGATCGGTCATCCACTGCAGCCAGCTTCGACCATACATCAACCAGGTGTAAGCAACCCTTAATTATGTACCACTAGATGAGCAACCACTGACGATCACTCGTCACGCGACCGTCTCATTAGATACTGTGTATGTGTGTGTTTGTGTGTCTGTGTGTGTGTCTGTGTGTGTGTCTGCTGGAATTCCTCGCGTCTCTGTTACTTTCACAACAAAGTTTACTGTTTGTTGTTTTAATGATGCAAAGTATGAAAATAATTTTGACGATATTACACTAGGTAGACGGGCTGTTAGGTGATCTAAAACACTATAATATTTATAACTCGTCACCCACGTCTAGAGGGAACTACTTCCTGCGCATGGAAAATGCTAGGTATGTCTCATCTAAAAACATCCAGTAGCTACTTTTACGTGAAAGAGGAACAAAGAAACATATCTACAAACATCCATACACACATAATAGTAGATACGCATAAATATGTGTAGGACACTCTTATAACAAGACAAAACCACGGACAAACTTTAACATTCACAGAAGACCCAGACAAAAGAAACTAACAAAAGAAACACGCTTAATCATCAGACAGTAATTGTCTCACACTGAACACACAGAGTTATCAGACACACAAACAAACGCACAGACGCACAGACAAACACGAACGCTATCAGTACAGCTCACATTACTGTTTATCTGTATTTGCATAAGAACGCATTCTTTGTCTTCAAACAATACTGCAATTATATCACAAAGAATATTCAATGTTTCATTATGTTTAGGAAGTGTATCTAAGAAGAAATTGTATTTATTCCTGTCATTAAGTTTGCTCAATGGTGGGTGTACTTCCCACAGAACGCCTACATTCTCCGTCTATTACGATGACTTAGCCATTTATCTGAATATAAAAAACTCCCGTAAATACCCAGAATTATAAGTCTAGCATATATGAGTCATATAAACAACATAATATCAAAGTACTCAAAAAAAAAAAAAAACAAAGAAAATCTTCAGCTTCTCTTTTTCAAAATATTCTTGTGACTATTTAGCCATTACTTGGTATTCACTGCCAAGATTATAATATTATTTCAAAAAAACTTTCACAGACAGAAATACCATTACACGTATGACTAATCTACATACATACCTACTTCTATATCTATCAGACATACTCATAGCATAATTTTCTCCCAAAATAAGGAAGCTGATTATAATACTATCATCATTATCTGCGCAGAAAACTTACTATCATTGTCACAGATACAAAAACAATTACTGTTTACGCTTCAAATGACGCGAAAGTAAGAAAAAACTTAAGAAATGTACCGTTCACTACACTGGAACGAAATCGGTCTATAACAAAGGTCTAGATCTGAAAAAAATCAGGCAACCATTAAATTCAGTCTAGATTCAGTTGTGCGAAAGTAAGTGCTATAAAACTAGGCTTAAATAAAGTAATCCGTGTATTTATTTCGGTAATCAACTCAGGAACTGCTTGTCTAATTTAGCTGCAACTTTCTTTGTAGGCTTATGACATTTAACTGCTACTTTACACTACAAGTCTTTATAAATAAGTCCTATAATACCTGGATAATAATTAAGTAAACAAAATTAATGCTATACTAATTGACTTTATAAAGCCATCTGCGCAATATGTCAGTCGTTAGATTAACTTATGAATATAAAGACATAATTTATTACTTAATAAGATAGAAACACATCGTCTAATATATTTATAAGGGCGATTCTCTGTAAGCTCGTAATCGGCTGTCCGGACCGATTTTTTCAATAAATAGTTTAATTCTTATTTAAAAAATCACATTTTATGAAACTTTAACCCTGAAGCTTCACGGGCCCTTTGTTTTTATAAACATAATTACTTTAATTTTTTTTCTATACGTTTTAAAAGCTCGAAAAATACAGTCCCCTGGCTGTCCCTTTCACTGCATTTACACCTAGAAATGCGATTTCTGAAAAACTTGATGAAACTACATTCACTTGGCAGTTAATATCACAAACAAAAATAATGAAATTATATTATTTTCGTAAAACAAGCACTCATTACAACTTTATTAATTTTAATAAACTCCTGTAAACTTTGTCCTGAGAATTTTAATACAGTCCCCTGCCAAAAATTTAAATCAATATTAAAAAAAAACTATAATATTTTACAATCGTTTTATTAGTGCAACGAAATGCAATTGTTGTGAAGTTGGCAAACTAATCAAATGCGGTAACGATACGCCATTCTGTTTAATGTTATAGTTCGGCCATTCAGAGAATGCGTTCCTGACACGTCGCGATTGAACTGACGACGTAACTTTGCAATGGCGTTGCAGTTACGATAAAAATATTTTTGCTGGTTGTTTACCGTTTTAACAATTGAGGAGCATTAAAACAACATTATTATATCAATAATCAATGAATGTTATTACGTCGTCAGTTCAATCGCGACGTGTCAGGAACGCATTCTCTAAAGGGAGAGGGAAACTAAAGGGAGAGGGAAACTAGTACCACTCTCCCCGCCCGCAGTAGACGTAGTGGGCGTCGCAGGGTGGCCGATCTCCGGCCACCATAGGGCGCGGCCTGCGGGCGACAGACTAGGGGCGTCTGTCGTCCGAACAGAAACAGGCCTCGAGACGGTGGCGTAGTGTTGCGCGCGCCTCTCCTAGTTGAGTTCACTGTGGCCGCTGGCTGATGGCCACTTACGGTGACGGGGCCCGCCTTCAAACATCTGGCGGGCCAATACCTGTCGGGGGTGCGGAAGAATGCTTAGGCGATACCCGTGCCCTCGACACAAGGTAATTGGTGGCAACACTGGGTGGGTTTTTAGCCGGTAAGAGTCCGGCACACCCCCTCCACCGACCCCAGGTGGAGGGTAGTCCATGAGGATTTTCCCCCTGATAAAAAAAAAAAAATAAAAAAAATAAAAAAAAAAAAAAAAAAAAAAAAAAAAAAAGGAACGCATTCTCTGAATGGCCGAACTATAGAGCGTCATTTGTGAGGTGAACAAGCGTTTGGGCCGCTACCTCACACAGGCCTCTGGTAAATAATTGTATGTAATTTAATTACTTAAATTATCTCTATTTATAGTTAATTGTTACATTATTTGTGCCTTAATTGATCGGTAGGTTCTTAAAAAACTATAAGACATCGGTTTCATAAATATTGTGAAATCTAACTGAAATACACAGTCCTCTGGCAACAGTCCTTTGCCAAAAAACGCAACAGGGGACTGTTTAACAAAACAGGGGACTGTGTATTCTGCGTATTGGTTGAATTGTTTGTGTAAATGTATTCGCTAGTCTCTTTTAATAATTTAAGAATCAAACTATCATTGCATCGCATTATTTTTTTCCTTTATGAACTTGAAATATATTACACAGGCTGATCGAACGCACGTGATATGGCCCCTAAAAAGAAGAAGCTATCCCGAGAGGAATTACTACAAAAAAAGAGAGAAGCAGCGCGGCAGGAGCGACTGCCCTATCTGACCTCCACAACTCAGTTACCCGTGCAACCGACTTTTTTTAACGACGCTAAAAATCATCAAATGACCCCTCCCGCTGCGGGTCAGAAGCGGTGAGGGAGTGTCAGACTTTTACTGACTAAAAATCCGTCGTGTTCCGTCGTAGGCCTTTAATGTACCAGGGCCGTGGTAACTCTTTCGTACAGCCCCGCAGCCCCAGCGGCCCTATGCCCTGCTGGGCCTAGCTAGGGTTGCTGACATCAACTTGAGGAGCGCGTGGAACTACGCACGCCACCAACACGGGTCTGTTGTCTAAAAAGACGCAGGAACGATGAACCATCCGAACTCATCGCCCACAGACCCACGCCTACGGTGGCCGGGAGTCGTCTCGCGCAACCCGGCGCCCGTGGTGACTACCTGGTCCAGCCGGGATGAGAGATGCGAACTCTGTCGTTCCGCCGCCTACTTCTCGAGCATGACTGCTTCGCAGAAGGAGGCGACGGCATCCCATTCCTCTCGCCCCGGACCATGGCCTGAACCAGGGCCGAACGCCCTCGACGAGGATCCGGCGGTGTCCTTCCCATGCAGGGCACTCCTGGACTGTGAGGTCCACCGTGTCCTCGAAACTGTCCGCACAGTGGTGACACCCGGGCGCCACCTCACGACCGATTCGATACTTCCCAAAACAACCGTGTCCGGTGAGGACCTGCGTCATGCGGTAAATGAGGGCGCCGTGACTCCTCCCGAGCCACTCCTCAAAGAGGTCCCCGCTATGGTGGCGTGCCCTAACCCTGTACCCCTTAGTTCGACTGGTGTTAGACTTACTGGCGTCTGACTACCCGTAACGACTGTCAAGGATGTTAAATAACAGCCGAGACCTACAGTCTAACGTGCCATCCGAAACACAGTCTCTGGTGAAAGTACATACAGAAAAGTTGCATTGGTACTTGCCTGACCTGGAATCGAAGCCGCGCCCTCATAATTGACAAGTTGGTTCTTTACCCACGAGGTCTACCACGACTTTTTGGCCGGCGACGTCATTGGTAAGCAGTTGAAAGAAATGGGTTATCAAACCAAACGCTCAAAATGGCGAAACACGTCTTTGTATAGTTCACAGCCACATAGACATGAAGCTCAGCGCTCTTCATACTGCTAACATATTAACTTACAACAATCACCAGGAGTTGCTGGAATATCTATGTTGCGACGTATCTAGATCTATGTCGTGTCATGCTTGCGGTAATAAAACCCCAAAATATATGGCTTTTGATCATAGAAAAGTCATAAAATGTGGGTTTCTGTTCACATTCAAAACAGTCCCCCGATGCCTCAAACAGTCCCCTGTCATGATTTTTTGGAAAATCGCTAATAACTCGGAAAATAGGTACAAATTCAGTGGGCCTCCTTGTCTAACTAAATGAATAGTTAATTTTCTTTGGCATAGGACTAGGTTTTTTGTCAAATTTAAAAAAAAATTGCCAGGACAGAAATTGTATGGAGCTGAACGAGCTTACAGAGAATCGCCCATAAATAAAATGTTGTTTGAGTAAATCCTCTTAACGGGCCGAATATGACGACAAAGATAAATAATATTTCGACTAATACTTGGCTTGTACTATCAGGACTGGTAGACTGTCATCTAAGAAGAAAACTGTAGTACCCACGTTGAAAGTAAGACAAGGCAATGACAACAGCAAGAATTAAGGCAGATCTTAAGATATTTACGTGATAAATATTAATACTTCTCCATGTTAAAAAAGCAGGTACATTAAGTGCCATACAGAGATATGGGCATGTAATGAGGAGGGATGATACGCATGCAACAAAATGTGTGCTAGGTATGAATGTAGACGGATGGAGAGGAAGAGGAAGACCTAAGAAAAGATGGATGGATTGCTTGAAAGATGATATGAATAGGAAGGGAGTGAGTGTCAATATGACGAGTGACAGGGGAAAATGGAAGAAAATGACATATTGCGCCGACCCCAAGTAAAATTTGGAAACAGGGCAGGAGAAAGAAGAAGAAGAGATAATATTATAGCATCATTTCGCTTATAATTAAGTTAGTGTAATGCATCTTCGTACTACACTAAAGGCAGAGACGCTAATTAACTTGCAATGACAAATTAATTTGCTTCAACTTAGGCCCTCATCTAATTAGACTGAGCCCTAATATCGATGTATCTTTCAGTAATAACCTCGGCATCAATTGTGCGACGTAGATAACTAAACTAATCTCAGAGATCATTTAATTTGTGTCAGACACACACGAGAGACATTTCATTAAATATAACACTAAAAAAATAATTAAGATGCGCGGATAATATAAATTGGGTTCATGTCTGCATGACAGGCAAGTGAGCAATCATTGAAGGAATGCATTGCTATTAAGATAACATAAATCTAAGATAAATTAGGAACCTGAAATTGACGTTATGAGTGACGGAATATTCCAGAAAGAAGGTCAGATCTCGCTAGATCCTCATTAATTTAACAGTTCATTAATGTCAATTATGTTGAGGACACCTCGTTGAGGCTTTTTATCCCCAATTAATTAACATTTTTTCTGAGGTTTACATTCGTCGTTAAACAAAGTGACCACTTATCCACAGCATGAAAGCATGCATGAAAACCAAAAACCTTATATGAACTTAATAATTGCCTACAGTTTCCCAATAAATATTAAAAGTACCTCAGTACTGCTAATTAATTGGAACTGTAACATTTAAATACTCATTGAACACCTACGGCTCGTCGCTGAAATTAAATGAACATAATAATTTAATAAAACTATGAATAATCCAGTAATGGCTCGATTTACATAGGATATGAGGGACGCATCCGGCCGCTGCTGAATATTACTGCCTCTGCGGTTCACCGTCCACCCTGTTTGTACAAATACTGCAGTTTTACCCAAAATATGAGTTTATTTTAAATGATTTTCGTGATAATGTGACAGACACTATTCTAGACTAGGACAGTTACCACAGGTTCTTATCATATACAAAATACACCGAGAAAGTTGTCTTTGCATCATTTCAGACCACTTTTCTGACGGATTTCACGTTGGGAGCACACTTTAGAATGATTTCAAATAAATAAATTCAAGATTTCAAAAATCTATGCAAAAACTTTAGTGGAACATAATTAATTTTCTAACAATAAAGAATCCACATTCACAACTGAATCTGCTTCAAGCTTCAACATCACCGACATTTTTCAAACCATAAACGCTGAATGACCACACAACCTTTAAACCAGTGCCAAATATTTTCCGTTTATAAACGTATTAACAAAATGGAGGCGCTATCACCGGATAAACTGACTGTGACCCACATCGCTGACCCGCTCCGAACAGCAAATAAAACCAAAGCTGGCCCAGCGACAACTGGTAACGGTACCTCCAGACGAACAAGTGACAAGCGACAGCGGGAGACGCACGAGACATTTGTACTCAAAGACCAGTTGAAAACGCACGACGTAATAGCCCATGTGTGTGAGATTAAAATGCTCTCCATCAGGGAGGAATGACGACCTCGATGGCGCAATGGTCACCATGCCGGACTGCCGAACCTGAGGTCCCGGGTTCGATTCCCGGTTCGGTCGACATTTGTGTGATAAGCATGCTTGTTGGCCGTGGTCTGGGTGTTATAATATGTATTTATAAATATGTATATATGTAGCTATATGTAATTTATCAGTTGTGTTAGCACCCATAACACAAGTTAATTAATAACTTACCATGGGGCTAACCGACCGTGTGTGAAAAGGTGTCCCGACATTTTTAAAAAAATCAGGGAGGAATGAAGAAAACTGCAAGAAAGTCGATGTATCGTGTCATGAGCAAACCAATTTACTATCCAACTTTGGACTTCTATATTACTAACTAGTAAGTAATGTAAATGTTTGAGAAAATTCAGTGATAGTGCACCTATTAATATTTTTTAAAACGGATAAAACAATTCACTTATCTTTCCCGAAGTTAATAGAAGAGTAAATTGATAGTAATTGGATCTACAATCACTACAAGCTTACAACTTAGCCCGCACCAATCGCAGTTAACGGTCGGCGGCGCACGCGCACACTGATTCACTGCAGCACATCTGTCTCTTTCACTCCCGTGTTTAATCCCTACGAGGGAGCGAGACAGACGAACAATCGCCATAGAAGTTGTGGGAGACAGCCCGTCAGACAGATTATATGCTGATTATGTGTTTAAACGATTAATTAAATGT
Organism: Helicoverpa zea; assembly: GCF_022581195.2. Classification (NCBI taxonomy): domain Eukaryota; kingdom Metazoa; phylum Arthropoda; class Insecta; order Lepidoptera; family Noctuidae; genus Helicoverpa; species Helicoverpa zea. The sequence continues at coordinate 12,540,081 of NC_061463.1, read as the reverse complement.
TACAGCCTATTGTAACATCGTATTTAGGCTCTCCTAAACGGATATTCGATTAAGGCCGACAATTTTTGTGTGTTTTACACAATATGATATTGAAATGAGTGAAATACTTACAGTTGTGTCGGAAATGTACAGTACAGTTAGACTGTGGGTGTCGGATGCTCATTTGAATATTATGAATGGGTAAAAGCACTTTTATAAGTTCTGTATGTCTTGGCAACGTCATCAACGTATGAAATATGTCTTGAGATAACTTGTCATAACTGAGGTTACATTATTTGTTCAGTTTTATGAGAATGAAAAATGTAGAACTGATAAACTTTCTATACTTTTCAGTCAGATAGATTAATGCAGATAGTATGATGTCGTTTAATACTCACTTTAAGCGGCAGCGGCTGATTTCAGGATTGTTTCGATATAATTATTCCCGATAAACACAAACCACAAAGCGAGCCATCAAGCACAGCCGTCATGTCAATGACAAAACATGGCCGCCATACTATAAACTGTCAAAGGATTATGGTGACCACATTAACGGACATTTCAGTGCGATTTTAAATAACTCAGATTATGTCGTGGATTTACTCGTGTCGTATTTTTTTTTTTTAATCTAACCCCTATCAAAATTTGCGTATATTCTTTTTCTCGTTTTACTTTGCCAAGTAACTTATTTTTGTCAAAATTAATGCAGACAGACAGGGTTCCGTTTTGTCCAGTATAACGTTTGTTTGATTTCTTTGTTGATGTGGTGACCCTAGTTTCGATACCAATATAAAATATTGCTGTATCCAAATCATGACAATATTTCCAGAATGATCTAGCCTACGACAATTTCCACATTATTAGGTACCATTAACTTATTACCTCAGTGTCTGGTCGATGCATTACCACTCGATACTCCTTATCCCTTCAATAAAATTCGTATGACGGTACTCATGCTGAAGTCTTCAAACCTTCAGGAAGTGGGTGAGGAGTGCTCTCGACTGTCCGTCACAGACCACTGGGTTTTACTGCTCATCGTTAAAGATACCACTCGGATATATTCAAGTTCTAAGTTATGTTTTAGTAATTTTTGACGCAACTGACAGCGAATTTGTGGTGTTTAAAAAAAAAGACGCGTGTTTGACAGTTCTAAAAACAGATCGAATAGTAAAAACTTTTTTAACACAAACCTCCTTAATATTCCAAAGAAGGAGTTTTTAATTCGGCTGTTTTACCAACACAACTCTGTCTGAACTCTAAAATATAACACTTAAAAAAACTATTGTTATGAATTAATAATACACTGTTACACTTCTATGTAAATAGCCTCGAGGTTTGTACCAAGTTTGTACTAAAGCGATCCTATACACAGTCAACCCACATACACCCACGCACCGCGGCGTCGCTCGCTACTAATAAAGACATTATTTTTATAGAGCGCTATATTGAAACGCTACCCATAATAGGTGGTCTTTTGCCGAAGATAGACTTGCTCAGCCGTTCCCGTGGGTAGAAGTGTATTATGCTAAATATGTAGGTGCATTACAAAGGTGCACTAATGATTTCCTTTTCATAATGCAACGTTAATATCGTATGTAATATTATAAATGGGAAGATGAAACTTGGCTGGAAATATATAGGCTTCTTTTTATCCGGATGCGGGAAATAGTTCTGCCGGAAAGTGGGTGAAACGTCTGTCGGAAACTAGGTAACAATATATTAGAAGGTGTAGTGGAATCACTTGAAACAGATGCACAGTGCGTAGTGATACAAATCGCTGATCACTGATACGCTGATTCTGAGCCGAATGCACAATTACCACTATAAACTGAATACAGAAGGATGAGTAACTGTGGCCATTGAAATGAATGTACAGCTTGGCAAAAAAGTGTGGAATAAATGAGGTCAGCACTATCGCACCTGTGGCAACCCGGACGACTCACAGATTTTGATATTTGTTATTTTTGAAGATATTCAATCCTAAGTAGGCGATGTCCCTTGGACACTTCAATGTCCAGTATTAACGATGTTAACAATTTTTATTTGATTTTGATTTTTAGTTCCAACTGTCACCGCGTCAGACTCTTTTTTGCCAAGCTGTATAGTAAATAACTAATAACCCATCAACTTTTGGCTGCTAAGTCTTTCCTCTTAGGTTGGTTGTTGCGGTTTAAGTCAAAGTCAAGTCAAAGTGTGCCCTATTTCTTTTTATTTATTCCTCTATTTCAGGCAACTAGGTCCTAGTTAAAATATGGCTGGTAACATTTTATTTGAACATAATTATGAATCCAATAAAATAAGATTTTCTTATTGGGGCGCATAGCTCATAGTCCCTGATATTTTTTCCTGACTCTATGTATGTCTTCTAGAGTCTCTGATCCTTCTGCATCATACCTGTAAGGCGAGGATGTGCTGTCGCGAGCCACATTGCACAATTACACAGCTGGTCGACCAGGTAATCGCTCAGCGTTATGTCTTCGCGTTCACCAAGATTCTATTGTGCAAGGGATAGTACTTATATCACCAGAATTTGTTCCATTTATTTGGACCTTAGGGATAAGGCTCATAATACCTTAGCCACTTGATGGGCAAGAGGTTTTACTATGGACGGTAAGGATTTTTGTTATGTCTGAATCCTATTTCTGCTGCTACTGTTAAGATAGTTTATATTATCATCTAGTACCCATGACACCGCCGGAAGGTAGCCATAGGCGTGTCACTGGAACTTCCTCAAACCCATATAACAGTGTGACAGTATGAACTTCTAGGTTGCAAATAATTCCTACTTATATTTCACTCCAATGTATAGAGTGTGAACCTCATCTGTTGTAGGTACTCGTATTCTAAGTACTAACTACTCAATAAAAAAACGAAATATTCATAACAACATTATCACAGCGCACTCTGAAGAGTTCAATTTACTCGTCGTGTACAGAGAATAATCACAATAGCTAATCTTAGTGAATTACCATACAATATAGAAGAAAGACCGGTAAATCAACTGTGACTGTGACGTCATCGCTGCTATAGAAAGTACGGCTTTATGGCTTTGTTATATGTAGCAGATAAGTAAGATATGTTGGGGATTTAAATAGCGTAAATAAAGGCTGAAATCCACCGTAACAAATTCAAGAATACTCGAGATATTTCAGTACAAACATTGATACAAAACTTCAGGAGAATCGAGAAAATATAATAACCTTTTTTCTTTACGACAAATTATAGCCACAATGACGTTAACACTTACTGTCTTCCTGCTAATACAGAACATAAACAAAGATCCAAAAACCCGTGACACGCTGGAAGTGGCAACATTGATATGATTAGCATTCGCCGGGCGCGCCGAGTGACTGACCCAAAACAATGCGCTCTCAGTTAGCGGAGGCGACGCCCGATGTCTCTTTGTGTGGCACTCGCATCTTTGTCGCACTCATATATGCTGATTAACGCAAACTAGAGGAATAGACATGTTGATTATGGTTAAAAATATGGATTTTAGACATTCCGCGCAGAAGCAAAACAAGAAAATGAGACCCCTAAAAATAATAACATCAATAATTTTTAACAATTGTATATAAAAAAATGACAAGCAATTTGGACGACTAGAAATTGAAACATTCAGGCATGTTCGTTCCGAAATATTCTGGCATAGCACTTAACAGAACTGTAAACGTGATGAAGCTATACTTCACCAAGCTCACCAGCTGGCCAAATAGGCACGTTTCCAAAAATCGTCAGGAGTTACAATCCACCACTTTGAGTGGGACATCAATCAGGGCCGACGTGTAATCTGATGCTGTCAGGTCCTGGCTACAGGCTTCGTTAACACGCTAAATATAGATCCCTGTGTGTCTTTGCTGATCAAGGCCCTTAGATTACTGACGAAACTTAAATAAGGGTGTGTGTGCAGATTGAATCTTCGAAACTCTAGTTACTTTCAGACTGTAGAATATAGCAGTGTATGAACGCTAACAATTAGGTATGTATGAAGTTGCTAATGTAAAGCCGATTTTAAGTTCCTATAAATATTGAGAGAAGGTTCATAGGTGAATGAATAGTAGCCTACCTACAAGTAACAAAATGAAAATATTTTATTTGCTTTTACAAAATGCCATCGACACTAAAAGAAGTATCAGGTGAATTACATTTGTCCCCTACAAGGTCATAAACTCGAAAACATTGACAGAATACTAAACACACGCTGAGATCATTCTTGACTCAGAATTTACGATGCACTTTTAAATTGTAATAACTTAAAGTATTTCACCTTAGAAGTCAGTATACTCAGTCTCAAATAATTTCTGTCTGTGTGATGGCATCGACGTGTCTATTTTTAGGTCTAGACAAAACTTAAACTTTCAAGAATACACCTGGGAGCTATCTATGGCTCTAAAACACTAAATTTAAGTTAACTTTTACTTCTAATTCAAGATTTATCATCTTCACCGCGTTTAATAGGTACCAAGGTAACCTTTCCAATTTTGTGACCATTCAGTTTCCCTTCGAGAACTTTCTATCAATTACTTTAACGGCACACGAAATGAAACCACGTGTTTTCACCAGTTATTATTTTATGATCTTTTATCTCTCATGTACTTTTAAATCTTTCACTGCACCTGTTTGCAGGGATTTTTTCTGCACAAATAAAGTAGAAATATTTTAATATAAGCGTCTTAGAAGTTCAACGCTTTTAGAATATTTCTGTTTTGTAGAAGATCTTATTGCATTTCTCTTATAGCTACTTAAAAAGTAAGCAAATAAGCTACAGTAGGATTTGATTAAACTGTTGTTACATTTTATGGCATAAGACAAAAATTGTTCTGCTCTTTATATTATCTTTACAGAGGTCATTATTCTCTCACTATACCTACACGATGGAAATAAATGTACACTTTAAAAAAGTAATAAAATAAATGTTTATCATATTCCTGCTATTTACAGTCAATTTACATTGATCAGTTAGCACATTCAGTGACAACACGTTGAGGAGTCGTTAACACATATGATGACATTCACACTTTCAAGTGATACTGGGAACACTGTACCAACAGGTGAATAATGTTTGATAATGCAAGTCATATGGCGAATAATTATAGTTCACTAGCTGTCCTCCACGGCCCCACCCGTGTCCCCTAGGAATTATAAAATATTGCTAGCTTATAACCTGCTCGATAAATAGGATGTCCAACGCTAAAATCATTTTTTAAATAACACAAGTAGTTCATGAGATCAGCTTGTTGTAGTAAACAATCTATTCAGCTTTATTACATTAAAAAAAAAAGAAGTATAATTAATATAGATGGAAAGCAAAAATTATACTTCTTTTGTCTTAGATTAATGAAAATCAGGAAAAAACAATGTTTCAAAATTAATTCTGTAGTTTGCTAATTCTCCTAATTCGATTTCTAGACATATCAATAAGTACTATAGGGTTAAAGAGTGTGCCGGGCGGTACGCGGCGGGGTATCAAATTTAAATAATGGCCGACAGGGACTAATCACTGAGAGAGGATGTGTCTACAGATATGTGGTACAAGCTATAAAATAAACGAGTATTTTGGTAAAGGAAAATATATGGAAATGTGGAACCATCTTATAAGGTTTAGATATGATAAGAAATGTAAAGGTACGGCCTTTTTAAATGACCAATGTGTTTTCACCCGGGTGACGTCGAGACTATTGATCATACCTGCATGAATCTATATACCTTTTCCTAGATAAATGGGCTAACCAATACTGAAAGAATTTTGCTGAGATTAGCAAGCAAGCAAACAAAAACACTCTTCACCTTTATAATATTACCATACCCAAACAAATTACTTTGCTACATCCAGGACTTTGTAGGGCGAATGCCACAGTTCAGTAAAAGACGTTTTTCTGCTGTTTCTCCGCGGTATCCTATACCTTGGGCCCCCCATATCTCAGACACAGGCGTGTCCAATCCATCAGGGCTCACCATGCAGTGACAATCCCTTATGACTGACGCGTCACATTGTCAGCTTAAATCTTGTGTATTTTTTCTTGTGGTGGCTTATTAGGCTTTTTTTATGAATGCAAATTGTTTGAAGAATTATAATAGAGATCAAGATGCTGATTGACATAACCCTGACTTTAAGAGAATGTCCAAAGTGTTTTGTTGTGCTTATTAGCTTTCACCTGAAACGTATAGTCTTCCTCGATAAATGGGCTCACTATCACAAAAGCAATGTTTCAAATCGGCCAGTCATACGTGATTTAACGTATTTAAAATAAACTCATTAGTATTAATTATTTTACAGGTGATACTCATGGTGCTGCTTAATAATATCATTATTTGAAAACTATGCGAAACACTCATATCAACAATGCCCACAATGCCTTAATAGTATCTAAGTTCAAAAAACAACACTAAAAACAAAATCAAAGGAAGATACAAATATTCAAATAGCTTCCTATAGGAAAACCTTGGAATATTCCAACGAATCGTCCGTCGAAAATAAATTAAAACGATTGCAGACTACGCAATGAGCTGGCAACTGAAATAACGTAAATTGCACTTTAATAGGAAGCCATTAATCTTTCAGCTTCCGATACTCCACGACCTTAGACACCACATAATCATATATCATGCATTTACTTGTATGTACGTCTATCCATCTATTCTCGTTGATTCTCGTGAACTGCTAAACCGGTTGTGATAAACGGCGTGAGTTGCAAATGTAGACAAATTGAATAGTGTAATAAAAACAGCAGTTAATGATGAATGTTAGTGTTAACTGACAAGTAATGGTAACATTAACATGTGTTCAATTTAAACTTTAAAGAACTGTTTAGAAAAGGTTCCAGTTGTAGAATTGTGTTACATTTTGTTTAAAAGCGATTGATTGTGAATCTTTATAAAATACAAAAGTATTTTTCAAAAACCTATTCCTGATAAGTGTAGCATTTAAGTAAATTCTAGCTTTCATCTTCTATTAATTAGGTTTATAAACACTGTTTCTATATGAATATTGTATAACACTTAATTCCCTGAAAAAAAAACTATCATAATTTCTTGCACAAGAAAAATCTTAAGTTACACATTTCTTAGTAAACTTATAATAATATTACTATATACCTTCAGTGGATAAATCCTTTTCATAGCGGATCCCAAGAAAGAACGTTCAATTACCTGCAAAGAGAAATAAACTTTATTACAATAACAGTAGAGTTTAGATTCGTGTGGGACACGTTGTACCACCATGTGCCAGGCAGTGACGCAATAGAATATCTACTAGTATTTAATTAATGCGGTAACGATGTACTGATTACCATAAATATCCGATTGAAGGAAAACTAATCGGTATGGTTTATCGATGTTTTATAGAATTTTCTTTAAAACCTAAACAGATCTATAAAATACTAAATTTGAATATAGTCCTACTTATAATTTCATGAAAAAATTAAGCCAATACTACGCTATTTTAGATTTCCTAAAGGCAAGAAACAACTACCTATCAACAACACAAATCTATAATGGTTGAACGCGCTAATCTCAGGAGTTACTGATCGTATTTTAAAAAATCTTTCAGTGCTAGATAGCCCATTTATCGTGAAAGGCTATATGCAATATTTATCCAGGTGAGCGGAGTAGTTCCCATGGGAGGCGGGTGAAATCGTCAGCGGAAATTACTTCTTAAATTAATTCACATATAAATTGGCTAATATGAAAATTAAAACATATAAACTGGTAACATTAGTTGTGTCCATTGTGAGGAGTCTAAATCCTCTTACGTCCATCCTTTGTTGTGGCATAATGGAGGCTTTCCTGCTTGTCCCGTAGTGAGCGTGAATATATACTAGTATTATTGTATTAATGTTATTATATTAGTGTTTGTGTATTCAATACAGTCAAACAAACATGCAAATTGTGGCATTGTAAACCATTTGAAATACTAGGTTTGATTTTTCTATACATCCCCTAAAGATATTTTTTATGAAATAGGTATGTTTTATGCCCTGATACCAAAATTACTGCTTTTTCTGTTAAATATCCAAGAGAACCACCTAAGATATTTATTTACACTCTTTTACGTAGTATGAGTAAGATAGGTAAACTACAACAAGCTTCTCAATAAAAACACAAGTACCAAGGATGCTTCACCTAGCAACGTATACTTCAAGAAACCACAAATAACCCAACAAACCTAATAACAGGTACAAGCCATATCTCCTTACATATCTACCGCTAATAAATAACAGCTAAACAGAAAAATATTCCTTCTATCGTCACGAACATAAAACACATAAATATAATCTCCGTACAGCCAATACGTGACTGCAGGCTAACAAACTGATATAACTAGAAACTGAGGAAAAATGCACCTTTGCAGGCCTTGGCTTGCGAGGCTGGTCCTTTGTTCACGACGAGGAAATCGTTAGCTGGTTCCGCGTCAGACCCTTGAGATAACTGGGCGAGCTCCTCAATTGCAGATAAGTGATTATTGAGCAATCATGCGGGTCGTAATTGTCATGTTATAGATGCTGAAATATAGGGATATAAATACAGATTGTAAACACAATACTCCTAGTTAGTTGGTAAAATATTTTTTCTCGTATTGTTTTCATGTTATAATCTGTTGCGAAGATTTATGTCCATGTGCTCACTAGGTTAAGTACTTACATGACAAAGTAATGCTCGAATAACAATAGGTGAGACATCCTTTTAATGGTGTTACATAAAATGCTAATAATTATCGTGTAGTGACAAACGGTCTGTAGTGCCGTTTTAATAATAACTTATTGTTTTCAGTGAAGGTTGCGTTACACTGTACTGCCGAAGAAAGGACCAGAATAATGTGCATTATTTGCGGAGATTAGGACCAAAATATACGGTTACTCTTAAGATATGTAGTGGTATCAATATGACAAAATTTTTCAAAGAATAATAGAGACAGTTTTTCATAAAAGCTAGGAGATAATATTAGCAGTATTCAGCATTTTTTCGAAGCATCCGAGCAGGTGCAATATGTAGCTCCCGTCTTTATAACCCGTTGGCTGCGGAGTGCCGACACATCCGGGCCGTGCGCCGCGTACGTAATAGCTCGTGAGGGTTGTACCACCCGATATTCTTTACCTGGTGTAGTGGTGGGCATGATATCAATAGAAGGTAAGTTTGGCTGGAAATATGATAAGGTTAGGCAGGGTTAGTGGGTTTTAGAGCTTCGAGATGTTAAATATTGAATAATGTGCAGGTAAAATATTGGCTCCCTTCTATCAACGGAGTTTGATGGCATAGAAAGGTCATGAAATGTGAAATATTGATAACTAAAATATCTTTAATGAACCTTGAATTTTCTATACATTTTTAAGATTGTATTGTACAAAAAATCTGTACTTGATATAGGTAACGTACATTGGTGTAAGCCGATTCTGAAATGTTACTCGTATTTTTAAAACAAAAAAGTAAGAGTTCCTAGTACGAAACCTTTACATAAAAATATTTATAACTAAAAGCCAGATCCACGAGTATTAAATCCCCGAATTCAAACAGAAATTCCCAGAACAAATTCAAAAATCCACAAAAATAAATACAAAAAGGAAATTTCAAAAGACAAACACTTTACAAAAGCTACATTTAAACGTAGTCCGGAATACTTGTCGATGCGGTCGGAAGGATCGGACACGGCTGGTGTCCGGCGCCCGGGTAATGTGTCGGACGGTTATCGAGCCCGGGTCACGTTTATATGTAACACTGTTGAATTTCAGGGGAAATTCCTGGCTGGGGTGCAATGAAGACTTCGCCTAGCCTAACCGACTTTAAAACGACTTTATTTTTTACCGACTTTAAAACAGGAGCTGGTTCTGAATTCGTATATTTTTGTGATTAAGTCTGCCCATATTCCACTCAAAGTAAAAACCAGGGGTAATTTTGAATGGGAATAAAACTAATTTAAATGTGCGCAAGCCTAAAACGGTGCTTCAGGCGAATTAAATTTAGCACATGTTTGGACTGCAGTTTATTCATGCATGTATTTTCTAAATCACTGCACAGCTTAATAAAAAACACTCGTTTATAACACATATGTTATTTTAACAAACGTATAAATATGGCGTAACGACACGTAGGACTAAATTGACAATAACTGGTCCTATTGTGTAACTTAGGACCAAAACCGTGATATATGTAGTGTAGATTCAACATTAAAATGGGACAGCTGAACAAGCAACAGTAAAGCAAATAGTACAAGTACCACATTAATAATAATATATAATTAATCTTCGCTATTCAGCCGACGTAATTATAAGATGGTAGATAGGCAACAATGTGGCTTGTTTCATGATTTATATCACACTGTGAACATGTGTGGCGGGGAGTGATGAAATGTGGATAGGTTTCCTACGAGTTTTAATCGGTTAAGATGGTGGTGTCCCTTTAATTACTTTTTTTTTATAATTATTTATACACAATATTTGAAGAAACACCTAGAAGCTTCAAGTAGCTTGTATAATTCGTAAAGTTACACATATTTATTTAACCACTTTTACTTAACAGATCGGTTATCTAAGCACTTTCTAGAGCCCTGTTCGGTTCAACATGAGTTTAACTGGATTTTTTCGTGCGTATGCGCCTGCGCAGCGGAAGGCCGGCCACTCTTCCGTGACGCGGCTTCCGGTGGAGTCGATCGAGCACGGAGTGGCATACGTAAGTATTGATACCTACTAGTTATTTGTAATCTAGTGTGTTAATACTGAGGTGGAATATATTGATATAAATATAGACAAGATAAAGTTCAAAATAGTCTGCATGATTTTATGACTATCGTCCTGAGTGATAAGGAAAATTGTAGTTTGTAGTACTCAAAACGTCACTCATCATCTGCCCAATCTCTTCCCCACTATGCTGGTGCTGGCTTGTCATCTAACCATATGCAACTGAATATCAGCGATTGACATGGTGCGACTGCCTATCCGACCTCCTCAACACAGTTTCTCACTATTCATAATGATCGACTCTAGAAACTCATTTAGCAGTGTTACTGAAGAAATCTGGCAGAGATTGCAAAACTACTAATTTCAAATTAAGTGATGCTGCCGTAAGTTCCAAACTTTTGGATACAAGTTATCTTCCACAACACAACTTGGTAAACTTGTGTAAATTAATACAAGTTGCTTCATCACACGCTAAAAACTCCACATTATACTCAAAAATATAATTAGCATCCAAAAACTAGCAAGTATAAAGTACTTGTGACATTGTACTCGAGTTTGGGTCAAATGTGAATGTACAGAGTCACTCGGAGTTCAATGACCTTGCTTTCAAAATCACTAAAGTATACATTTCCACCCAAAATAGGCTAACTGTAATTTTTTCCTATCTAGAATTTTTTAATCTAGAAAAAGTATGTTCATTATACGTTAGCAATTTGGAAATTAGATTTGCTTAATCAATTTGGAAATCGCTGAGTATGGTCGACTACAAATTTTCAATTTTAAAGTCTTTTTTTTAATAACTTTATGTTTGCATTGACGGCGTGGAAACTAGAAATACTGTTGTTTACGTAACCAACGGAAACCAATAATGCTTATAACATTTTTGTTAGCTCACTGTCTTGCTAAATGTACCGTTTCCACCAATTAAGGCAATTGTATTTATGCGAAACAAAATTAGATACAGCTACATATTAATATTGAGATTTCATTTATCTCGTAATAAACAAAAGTTACAATCCAGATTTTCAAAAAGCAAACAAACTCAAAAACCCCGCTGAACTAAAAATTTAAATTGAAGGGAAACCCTTTCATCAGAAAGTTTCACAAAGACTTCGTAACAAAGGAATTTGTAATTTTCCTAAGGCCAGGCTTTGTTTGTACATTAAAAAAGCGATTGTGCCCGAATTAATATCGCTCGGACCCTGATCATATGGGATAAGCATGCATCGATGGTCAAAGCTATGGGGTGCAGTGCCAGTACCAGAGATTTGGCAACTTCAAAGCTTATCAAGCCGTTTTTGAATGAAAATCTTTATTGGGTACTGAAAGCTATTTATGTAAGTAGGTGGAAATTAAGAATTGGAGACAGCTAAGTTAGTATACCTTTATGTATGCATATTTCTCATTTCTTTTTTATTCACTTTTTAAACCAAGTTAGTTTCAGTTTTAAATGTGTGATAAATGCAAGATACTTCTGATCAATAAACCAACAGTGAATAATCAATGACACTTGTCTTAGTCTCATCGTATATTTACGAAATCGGAAACTGACTTTATATTGGTATTAATTTGTAAGGAACAATCAACCACCGACAATAGTACCCAGGAACCAGCAAATATGCCACAATATTATGTGAAATCGCTATGATTAGCACTCCACCCGTGTGGATTCACCGAAGTGAACACAGTGTACCTTACGTCTTACGTCTTATAGGAGACCCTCGCAAATTACTTCAATATTTGTACTCAATAACGACACGTTTAATATTCATATACACAGCAAACAAACAGTATTAAAATTTGTATGTACTTAATGAAAAACTGTATTTTACATTATAAATATTCATTATTTTTAGGACACCTTTTTAACCAGTAAACAAATCAAGCTTATAAATTGTATTGGCATGGATACTAAATCAGTTAATGGGGTATTTTAGGTTTAAAAAGCCTGAAAACCAAAGTCAACGTAGGATTTTTATATCTATGCGATGATAGTCTTTCATCTGATCTGCAAAAAAACCTAAATAGATATAGTTAACTGAATAAGTAATAACTTATCCACTACAAGAAATATATCGTAGTCATAATCTGCACAATATTTCAAGGAAATTGATTAGAGTTGTTGTGACAAATTACTAGAGTTAACAATAATCTGAAGTACAGTAAACTATGGATGAGTAAAATATGGTGAACTTGCGCAGAAAATATGGCAATACCATCAATGTCTGTCTATTATATGGATTACAAGTTATGGGGTTTTTCTGAACAATGACAAAGATATTATCTTTCACACTTAAGGTAATAATTGTCTTGTCAATGAATATTACAATAAATAAACATCTTGCTTCGTTTTTATTTATTTACAAGACATGTATTTCTAAGACAGGGTAAGATAAATAGTTTTGGGATTGAGTAAAAACTTTTTCAATTTCACTCAATTTTCTCCCAAAGATACCTTAAGAAAATTCTGCGGTGCCAGCATGAGGTCTTATTTTTTGGACATAAAATCGCATGGAACTTGTAGATATTAACTTATTTTTTTTAGATATACTATTGACAATACGTCTATTTAACAATACGTCCTTACTTACTTTACAATGTACCTCCATAGTTGGTTTTTAAAGCAGTATTTCGTCATCAATACATATCTAAGCTTCAACCGATATATTGAAACACGGCAATACAATATTGCTCTTAGTCTTACCACCAATAGACCTACAGCAATACGGCTAGCTACACACTACTCAGCAACATTTAATTACAGCTGTGTTGCTGCCAAATTGCTGCGCTCAGTGGCGCTCAGTAATTGCTGTTATCGCACAGTGTGTACTCGGCTTAAAATCGCTCGGCTATAGCCGCCGGTGTGCACAGCCTTTATAGGCCGTTGCCCACGATAAGCTCGGTTGATGGATTAAATGGATTAATCAATCAATTATTCGGGTGTTATATTGAACAGTGTGTAGACTAATTTACACATTTTCGGTGTGGATGGAAATTTTAGTGATTGGTTTCCTAATTTCTGTGGGTATAATGAATTGGCTACGAAGTAAATAAAAGCGAGAAAAATGAAGAAAATTAAATTTTTTGTCCACAAAAATTGAACAAAAGAATTTATCTTTTTTAACATTTTCACAGTTCACGGATGTATAAGGTATACCTTCTCATGAAATACTAGTTCCACTGCAAACCCCTACGAAACAACTAGCGAGAATAATCACTGAAGCAAGAAAACCACAACTATGTAACACTCATTATCATAAACACATCGCAGTTTTCTTAGAAAACGATGATTTCCACTCCTGCGCATCTGCATGACTTCATATTCACACAGTTATTATAGTATGCTAATAATTTTATAATTAATTTATAATTTATAATAAATTTATGTTTATAAGACGCAATAACTTGATACTCGTGATGTCTTGACAATGAATGGTGAAACTTCCCGGCCCTGCATGGAAAACTGCATCGTTTGCAATAGTTTATTGCAACATCAAAGTGCAATTGTTTCCTGCATGTCGATTCTATAAAATATCACAACTCACTTCGACATCACTCTCACTTCGACTTCGATCTAAAGGTAGAATTCCGTGGACGCGACAATAGTCAACCTTTGAAAATGTATGGCACCGTTGTCGAGGCCCGTGACAGTCGCGCGCGGCCGACGAATTTCGTAAGCTGCTCGCGGCATTGTCAAAAATTTAATTCTGGTTTTACTAAAATTCTATAGATGTTATTAAGCGCTAGACCATGTTGAGAAGCGTACGGCCGCGAGCGGCTCACGAAATTCGTCGTCCGCGCGCGACTGTCGCAGCCCTCGGCAGCGGTGCCATACATTTTCATAGGTTGACTTTTGTCGCGCGCGGCTGCGACAATCGCGACCCACGGAATTCTACCTTAAAGTTTCGTGATTGACATTGTCAAACTACACTAGCGCTTCACTATCGAGCGTGTTGACAAGTTGAACTAAATCAAAGTCGAGATTTTGACAGATTTGTCAAAATCTGTCTATCTATAGGGGAGGTAGGGGAGAGATGGGCAGTTGGGAGACATGATCAAATCAGAATAAAAGGGGGGTCCTTTTATTCTGATTTCTGATCATAGTTTTGTTTTTTTTTAATTGGGTAGTTTACGTTACCGACTGGTAACGGTGTTCATCCATAGACTATCTGTCATTTCTGTGAGTTGTCAAGAACAAACACTCGTAAAAGTACTTAAATATTTTGTTGCGGTTTCGGATCGTTATAAAGAGAAAACTAATGAAAGGTATGTGAATTTTCTATTATTAATTATTGATTGTCAAAATCTCTAGTTACAATTATAGTAAGTCGATGCAATCCACACCTATTATACCTTTAGAAGAGAGTACTACAGCAATAGTTAATGGGCCCCACGTTTTTATTTTAGTCTAATATGACCGGGACCACCTACGTAGGTTGACAGGTAAGTAACTATTTTTTATTTTCTAGTTTTCAGTGCACATAAGATAAAACCGTTTAACTTAAAAGTTTTTTTACCGATTTTTTTTTCATAAACTAAGTCAAAAGTGTCCAATGCTCTCTATGGTAGGGAGGCTTTTCTTCGTCAGTGAAAATTTGTGAGGTTATAAATCTGCGCGAAAAATCCTTTATAGAATCTTGTTTCAGGTACCGTTGCCAACTTGATCTAGAGACTATTATATTTAAAATAGTGTTTAAATAAAGTTCTAAGTGTTTTAAAGTGATTAAGTGCCTACATTTAACGATGGCTAGAATGTTGTTGTTCCTCCCACTGGCTTCGACTTCGCTCTCTGGCATTTTGCGTTCTCACGAAACCCTTCGCCAGGCCAGGGTTTTGCTCCATAAACTCAACCAGAGTTTCAACCTGAGCCGACGAAGGGTGAGACGACCTGTCATTTGGACTGAAATTATTGTTGGATTAATAAAATAAACACTTCTTTAATTAATATTATTTTTAACTTTATAACAAGAAATATAAAATTACTTCATGATTTTATCACAATTACGGCGAAAACCGGCGAAAACAAACAAGCTTAAACACAATATGAAGACAGAAGATACCCGATATATTACTTTCCTCTATGACAGAAGAGAAGAAAATATTGTCCACAGATTAATAATGGTATTGGCGCTGTCAGTATTTTTTTTCGTAGGGTAAGCATAGATTATATTCACAGCACGAATTTAGAGATTTCTGTTTATTTTATACTTAAAAGCTGCCTCAAATTCCTTACAATAACAAATTATAACTAAAACATCATATTTAGCTAAAATTCTGTGTCAAAACTGATAAAATTAAAAACTGATTAATCTCGGTTGACATTTTGTCGAGTGGGGAAGTCACTAGCACAGCATTGGTCGATGTCGAGCTCACTTCACTTCGCAAGTGATTAGGTGATGTTTACAGAATGCAAAATCAAGGTCGTTCTGAATCGAATGCGAAGTGAGAGTGAATAGCGAAGTGAAATGCGAGTTGTTGTTCGAATTTTATAGAATCGACGTGCAGGCAGGCCTTGGCCCTGTTGCGCCCCGCTGGGGTTGCTGACAGTATTCTACTTGTGTAGCCCTTTCATTTGATACCCATATTGAGGGGGCTGTGCCATTTTGTGCTGGCGGCCATATTGGATTTAATTAAAGGTGTATACAAAATTTCAGACCAATCGGTTGACAGGAAGAGGGTGAAATTTGAATTACTAAATTTGATCCAAGAATAAATAATAAAACAAACGGGGTGAGCTAAATAAAACCGTTTAAATATCTCGTAATGTTGAAACTGATTGTAATTTTTAGGAAAGCTCTTTCATTATATCTAGCCGAATATAAGAAATGGCAATAAAAGTTGATAATGATCTGTAAAATCTGATTTTTTATGCAATAAATTGTGAAAAAGTGCCCATCCCTCCCCTACCTCCCCTAAAGTATGAAATGACATTACGAATCGAAGTGAAATGCGAGTTGTTGATCGAGTTTTATAGAATCCCAGTACTGGTTATCTCATTATTGTTGGAAAATCATTGTTGCTTTGTTGTTTAGTTAGGCTCAACAAAAACATTAATAGGGAAGTATTGATTGTCCATTTCGAATGTGCTCAATTGCTTACGGTATTCTATATTATGTAATTGCTTTGGGTAATTGATTTCTATTAAATATAAATAAGAATGCCCTGTATGATATCATAATCTGTGGTCATAGTAATAATATAAAAATACCTATATATATGTAATAATGTCATCATCTGCCAAGCCTTATAATATTTTTTTTTAAGTCAGTTTCCAGTCTAACCAGATGCAGCTACTGTTTTACATGCACATCAAAAAAGTATACTAACTATGTAAATATTCAATGCCATTATTGCTCCTTCTTGACCAAGTGCATAAAAAAACAGACTAAGCATTTAAAAATAAAATTATTTTAAACGGTTTCCCTTTCCACAAACTAATTATTTGTACTTTCCACACAGTGTTCTAGAATATCCTTAAACAGTACCAACGCCTGCAAGTGTTTAGCGTGAAATAGTACGCAAATACAGAGAGCTTTGCAAACAACGCCGCGTATTAATGTTAGTCGCACGTCCGTGCGTTTGTCGTGGACTTGCCCTGGAGTGCCAGCTTCAAACAGGTTGCTACAATTATTGTAATAGCTAGGTTAATAAACGGATGTAATGTTTGTTGGTTTTGTCGTGATGTCCTAGGTATTGTCACAGATTACTTAATAGTTACTTCGGTATTGTATCTTATGCAGGAAGGTTTTTTTGGAGTATTCTTCTTGCCTATAATATTATGAAGCTAAAGAGCATGTTTGAACGCGCTAATCTCAGAAACTACTGGTCTCGTTTGGAAAATACTTTCAGTATTAAAAACCCCATTTATTGAGGAAATTATACTTAGGCATCTTTTTATTTGGGTGTGCGAAATACGGATACAATGAAAGCGCTGGCGAAAATAAGTGATATGATTTGCAAGTGTACCTCCAATATGTCTACTAGATGTCCACTAGAATCCTATTTACAGGCAGTAAGATAGTCGTACAAAGCAGTTACCGACATGATGACTTCACCATAAAATCTAGCTACGAAATCAAATGAAAACGCCATTATTTTTCCAACAAAACCAAATGCACACCCTCACCACGCGACCAAGTCCAGCAACTAATAAAAGACTAACGCAATCAATGAATACCCGCGCCCGGGTTAACGAGATGTCCGGAGCACTTGTCCGGTTAGCCGATATCCGGAACCGGCCAACCGGATAATTTTCCGCAACTATTAAATAAGTACAAGAGTCATTCTTTAATTTTGTTACAAGTATTTTCTATTTATTTTAATTGGGACGTTACTGAAAATGTTAAACTTGCTTAACACTCAGTCGAAAATACAGCATTTTTACAATTAAATGAAATAATGTACAACTAAAGGTGATTAGTACAAAATCTCAAGGTTACATTGTAAGCGTCATCGTAATTAACATAAAAATAAGTATTTACTTAAATAACAGACAAGTGTTACTGTAACAATACCTCACTTTTCCAGCTGTTTTCATGACTCATAATACCGTGAATCTGATATATTATTTAGTTAGGCTGTAAGCCTACAGTAGCCTAAGGTACATAATTTAAAAGATAGCAAAAAGCGACAGTATTAAACCAGGAGGATCTTACCTTTTTTCTAGCTCAGCTCTTTAACTTAGCTGCCATAACAATCTCAAAAACCTCATCAATTAAAACTAGTAGACTAAATAGAATTGGGCACTGGCCCCATTACTATAAATACCCTTCTTGTATTTCCACGCATCTGATCATAGTCTGAGTAGACTGATAGCAGATTAAAAACACAAAGAAAAAAAAATTAAAACAACAAACTACACAAAACTCATCCAGCGAAAAGTCATTTCCACAACCATGACAGCTGTTTTTACAGAAAACAGCCATCGTCCGTAAAACGACAGCTTCCTAATAAAAATAATTGTCGGCATTGCAAAGCCTCGGACAGACAAACGGACAATTACATAAGGTAAACGGGAACGCCTGCGAACGCCTGATAGCTGTAATGCGAGTGCAGCCGCCGTGTGCACCTATAGTTATAACTAGCATATTTATTGTACAAGGGATAATGTGGTGACGCGGTATTTGGGTACGGGGGATTATTTTGGACGAGTGGAGTTTCGTATAGAAGTTACAACTGATAAATGCAGAATGTATTTTTTGCTTTTTAAAATACTAGCTTCTGTGAGCCTTTGGGAACTTCTCCGCGTACCCAGTGTAAACAGCAGCCTATTGCCTCCCTCGATCAAGAATTCTTGAAATCGGACAGGTAGTTTCCGAGATTAGTGCATTCAAGTAGCGTGGATTATTTTTGCTTGAGTATGTAACTATACATACTTATTTGTACTTATACTTACTCTGTAACCCCGTCATTAAGGCGAATGACAAAGTTAAACAGCAATAAAATACATACTGGCATAACTTAAAACTTACAGTGGCTGCAGACAAATCTTGCCTACATATAAATAGTTCAATAGTATCATCATTCGGGTGATAAACCGCGAGCCCAGTGCAACCATCGCATTGTGAAGACCACATCATTACAAAACCGTATGTTTCCGCTCGAGAATCCTCTATCAAGCCAAAAAATTACAGTAATCGCCATTCCATAGTCCATATACAGAAGTGGAACAATAATTTCAGAAATTAACTCTAATGGCTGGTTGGTGGTGCTATTGTTTATGCGTCGCGTCGCCATTGCTTGTATATTCTCATGGTGTGGCTCAATCCCTCTATTTGGACTCTACACAATACGTTTCGTCATTGTGTGAGCAAATAAAAGCGTGTCAAACCTTTGAATTGAGTGACTGTTTATGACTGAATATTTATGCGAAACTTTGAATCGTCACTAATTGACAAGTTTTAACTTAAAATCTATAATAAGTTAGACGAAAGCATCACCCTTCATTTTATTGCGTGTAGGTATTCGACAATTCGTAAACAGGAATAAATTAACACGAAATTACTGCTAAAATCACGAAACCGAATAATAAACAATTGTTGCATTATGATGACTCATTATAACCCAAACAATGAGTGCAGTGTGTCAACAAAATAATTATAATTTAATGAATTTATACAATATATACACATTGATAATATAATTTCAAGGTGCTTTTTCATGAACATATGCGACCTTATTGACATCTAAATAATAATTATAGATTTTTTATAATAAACTAGCTTCTGCCAGCCCACAGTCTTCCTGTATAAATGGGCTGACAAACAAACTCTTCAGGTTTTATATATATAGAATGCTAATAAAATAGCAGTACCGATAATTATCAAGTAAGTACCAGTAAATAAAACTAATACACAACAAATCCGATAATTACTTCCTACACGAGAAAATCGCGTCAAATAGCTGCATCAGCAAAAAAACTGCACACCCATCCAAAACCCGGCCTTGACAATACGTGCCAGTAACTGGGTCGAACACAACGCTGATCGCTCATGTTATATTGTAAAGAATTATTTTATAAACACACGATGCATGTTTTAAAATAATACTCATTGTTTTTGGGTTAATTGCATTAAGTAATTAGCGAGTGAAATATAAACGGAATATTTAATCAAATACCTGACTTTATTGAAGACCTTATAATGATAGAGGACTTTTCATTTCAAAAAACTTTTTAATCAATGGGATCATCAAATGATTCTCTTACTGTGGGTGAAGAAAGGTAGAAGGGTCAGATTTACCAAGACTGAAACCTAACTATGTTCTTTTTGGAGCCCTGGTTTCCAATTCCTCGGGTATCCTTCTTAGAAACGCTGCGACATAGAATTTAAGTTACTAACTATGTATATGTCACCGTAAGATTACAAACATCGTTAGATTACAATCTATCTCGAGAGATTGTAAACTGTCGAATTATTGTAAACCGTAACACCTGATTGCAATTTAACGCATTATTTTTCGCTATATTATAATCTATCGATGAGAAATTGTCAAATTGTCAACTGTCCGAAAGCTCTCCCTGATTGGTCAGTCTTTTTGTAAGATCGAGAGCGATGTAGAGCGGTCAAATTGTCAACTGGCGTAGAACGGAATGCATCTTGCGCGCTGATTGGTAGAACGTCAAAAAAGACAATGTTCTTTGCAACTCCCGGTGTCACAGCTCTTTGACGTGCAAAAATAAGTGACGGTTTAATTTTTTATAAAATCAAAAATTGTACTTAATTTTTAAGACTCAAATTACACACAATTAAAAATTGTATTAAAAATTGAAGTTAGTGACGAAAACGAATCGCTGCAAAACCGACTCCACGTAGTCTTGTCTGCCCTACCCCTAGAGTGCAATTCAAAACCGCGTAGGCGCGGAGGGGCGAGGCGGCCTGCGAGCTGAGGCGCAGGTAGTTTCAGCGCTCGCCGCCGCGGCTGAGGCTGGCCGGCTCTAGCCGGCCAGCAAGCCGAAGCTGCGGTGGTGAGCGTGAAAACCATCTGCGACGATAAGCTCGCATGGGACCGCCGGAGCCCCGCAGCGCCGGAGCCGTGACAGAAGTTATGCTTGCTGCATGTTGCATGCTTACTTCCATGCTGGGTCAATTAATATGGGATGTGTTATATTTTAAACAAAAAATTCAGTAAGTACGAGTTAAAAAATTAGAAGGTAAATAAATATTTTTATGATGTCATTTAATAGTATTTAAGAAGTTTACTGTTAGAATGCATGCTACTTTAGATGCAAAAAAATAACCATCATGCTGAGTTGTATTTAGAGTGGAAGATAACTCGTGGCTAAGATAGTATTATTTAGATGCTCGACGCTTTATTAATTGTGGCTGACTTAGTAATTTAGAAGGCAACATACATTTTTGGGGGCGAATAATGATATTAAAAAGAAGCCTGTTTAATTAGCACCCCTTTTATTTTATTTTTAAATATTAGTTTGTATTTGAAGACAAAATACCTAACTGTATTTTTACAAGAGTTATTTTTATATAAATTTAATACTTGAAGAATTTTTGAAGAGCATTTATTTTATTTAACTGACACCTCTATTTCATTCCTAACTCTACGGGAACTCCATGGGAACAGAACGGCTGGTCGTGATTGGTCGATCTTACAAAAAGACTGACCAATCAGAGAGAGCTTTCGGACAGTTGACAATTTGACAATTTCTCATCGATAGATTATAATATAGCGAAAAATAATGCGTTAAATTGCAATCAGATGTTACGGTTCACAATAATTCGACAGTTTACAATCTCTCGAGATAGATTGTAATCTAACGATGTTTGTAATCTTACGGTAACATATACATTTACAACTCCAGATGTCAAAATATGTCTAAGATCAAAACAAAAGGCCGTTTCTTCTACCCAGATTACGTGTGTACCAAAACATAAATAAAAAGTATTCCTTTATTTTTCTATTACAAGCTTCAAACAACGCAGCTATGGCGTTTCAAATCAGCATTAGCTGCGGCTGAAATATCAATAACCTACTGTATTTACAAGTATTTGCTTCAGTGTAAAGGCTATTGTGTTTGTTTTGCTAGTTCGTCATGCAGTCTAGTAGCCTTGCTTATTTTTTCCTGTCTGTGTTCCTTCGTAAGTTAGGGAACTATGATAGGTGTAAGAAGGCCTAACGTCATGTCGTCTCGAAGCACACTTTTTTCTGTTGTGTCACATAATTCTGTTGTGTATTTCATTCGTTTTTTGAATTCTAGCATCATCATCATCATCCTTCGAGCCTTTTTCCCAACTATGTTGAGGTCGGCTTCCAGTCTAACCAGATTTAGCTGAGTACCAGTGCTTTACATGAAGCGACTTTTTTTGAATTCCAGCATTTTAGACTAAACACACATCTTGTTAAAAGAACGAAAACTAAAAACCTCTTTACACTATAAATAATCCTTAAAACCAAGAGGCTGTTAACAATTATAGTTTTAGTAGTTTCTTATCACAGCATTAGTTATCAGACGACCCAGTTTCCTTCGTTCATCTTAAAGTCTCACTCTGACCTGCCGTGACTGCCTGCCATTCGTTACTGAGTTCATTTGATCACGTTATTGCAACTAATATAATTATCGAGGTTGAATCATAAATACTTGATTAAGAATTAAGATGCATGTTCATTATTGATGTTTTGACCGAGTTACACTGCTATTAATATGTATAAGGGGTCAAATAGCTAGTTCTTACAGGTAGCCAAAAGCCAAAAAATCTGACAGCCAGTTGACAACCAGTGACCGAGCAGTCCATACCTCATTAGGTATCTTATACTCAGCCGCATCTAGGATTGATACTGTTAAGTGACATAACTGATAAATTCCAATGACATAAGGATAACATATACAATCCTTCCAAAAGTAGGCATTTGAGCGAATGCTATGCTGTGTTGTGACAGTGTCGTGGCAGTCTCACACAATGGCAGCTGACAATGATCCGCGTGCATTAGCCGCCGTGCCGGGCCGTGCCAGGCTGCGCGCGCGCCGCACATAGGGCTGACACGAGGTGTTACAACTTCACAGGTGCAAAGGTATGGTGATTTATTGATTGGTACCATTTTATTACCTATGGTTCTTTGGAATAAAAATACAAATTAGATTTATTGAATGAATAGAAGTTCTGTCTAACTAGTGCTGGTCTAGTCATTTCGTGAACGTATTTAATATTTTATTAATAAAAGAGATAATTACATGTCTTCTACTTCTACATGTGATTAGACTTTTCCACGAATACTTTACATGTAATTAACAATTTAAGTTAATAAGGTAATGACTCATAATGAACCACTAGCAACCCTACAACAACGGAGGCCGTTTTAAAAACACAACACATGTAGTTGTTTCTTTAGAAAAATAACCCGCGCCATTGAGACTCGACACTTGTGCACACAAATACCGAGCCAATGAAAGGTGAGCTTGAGGTTAAGCGACAATAACCCGGCGCGGAATGTGATGGGTGACCGAAGTATGCAAAACAATCATATGGGCAAGATATCATGTAAGTATTAAGATGATATAAAGAATGACGAAGTGATTTAGCTTTGGAATATGTAAAGTAGGTAATTCTTTTACAGTGTTTTTCTATACATACTAGGTTATTTATTGAGGGCAGCCACTTGTGTAAATAAATGTAACATAGTTTAGACAATGTGCACGTTTGTATTTACATACAGGTGATATTACTAATCAGTAATGCGGTTACCTCCAGGTTAACATGTTTTCAAAAATATTTTTATTTAAAAAGTCGTTATCTCTAGAACAATTGTTTCACTTTCTGGAAATTCTTACTTACACAAATAGAAAGCTAAATTATCCCCTACACAGCGGAACTAGCAGTAATATCAATCAAAATATACGCCGTTACTGTTTGGTTCAAGTCAACAACTAACCGAACGAAGTTAACTGCGGAGTCGTGATAGGTTAAAGTATTTTCTAATTGGCTGGATCATGTTTGTTATTTGAAAGTTAAAATAACTGAGTTCAGTTTACGGAGTTTATGTTGCTACTTGTTACTTGGCTCTTTAATAATATGTGTTATTTACTAAGATATTCTTAAAACAAGTATTTGATATATTTTACCTTACTTCTTTGAGATTTTTTTATGATACCAACTTAATCATTATCCTTCACAGTTATATTTTTACGATTTATTGCTAGATTTAGACCATCTGATAAACATTGTTTATGTAATACGTAGTATTAAATTAAATATTCTTAAACTCAACACACGAACTGCACTTATTTTTAAGGAGTTCATCCATACAGAGTGATCATGCAATCAATTAAATTCCAACACGATTCAATACTTGATCGATTGCATAACCCTGGAACTCACCTAACAATGCTAAAGTATAATTATTTATCGAAAAAATATCATAGTATTGTTAGTTTTATTGTATTTATAAATTACTGTAATGATATACGCCTCTAAGTCGTTATCGAAGTCCCTTTAAGAAGTTATTTAGGTCGTGTTAAATTAAGATTTTATTCTTGTCTTGTGAGAGAAGAGAGTTTAGAAGAATCTCAAGTTTTCCAACCTTAAAAAAACAATAACTGAAGCTTATTTTAACTGAAAAGTTACTCATCAATAAAGTCTAGATAATTCTCTCTTGATCCCAGCATTTTTTTTATTCTTGACCTAGAGATTTTTTTTATTGTGAGACAGTAAATTACTATTATTTATTACATCCTTGAACATACCCTTTCATTTTCTCTATGCTATAATAAGAATATTTATTTTGCTTGTTCTAATTATTATAGGAAATATAAATAACGACAGCCTTCAATAGGAAATTGGAGATTGTTATGTTAATTTATTGAATGTTTATAGTCATTGTTTATTATGGAATTTAAATATCAAAATGATGGGTTATTGTGAGTCTCTGTACTGGGATTCTATAAAACTCGATCAACAACTCGCATTTCACTTCGATTCGTAATGTCATTTCATACTTTAGGGGAGGTAGGGGAGGGATGGGCACTTTTTCACAATTTATTGCATAAAAAATCAGATTTTACAGATCATTATCAACTTTTATTGCCATTTCTTATATTCGGCTAGATATAATGAAAGAGCTTTCCTAAAAATTACAATCAGTTTCAACATTACGAGATATTTAAACGGTTTTATTTAGCTCACCCCGTTTGTTTTATTATTTATTCTTGGATCAAATTTAGTAATTCAAATTTCACCCTCTTCCTGTCAACCGATTGGTCTGAAATTTTGTATACACCTTTAATTAAATCCAATATGGCCGCCGGCACAAAATGGCACAGCCCCCTCAATATGGGTATCAAATGAAAGGGCTACACAAGTAGAATACTGTCAGCAACCCCAGCGGGGCGCAACAGGGCCAAGGCCTGCCTGCACGTCGATTCTATAAAATTCGAACAACAACTCGCATTTCACTTCGCTATTCACTCTCACTTCGCATTCGATTCAGAACGACCT
Source organism: Helicoverpa zea (assembly GCF_022581195.2). Lineage (NCBI taxonomy): Eukaryota > Metazoa > Arthropoda > Insecta > Lepidoptera > Noctuidae > Helicoverpa > Helicoverpa zea. The sequence goes on along the minus strand of NC_061463.1, from coordinate 12,514,487 downwards.
TGATTTTGCATTCTGTAAACATCACCTAATCACTTGCGAAGTGAAGTGAGCTCGACATCGACCAATGCTGTGCTAGTGACTTCCCCACTCGACAAAATGTCAACCGAGATTAATCAGTTTTTAATTTTATCAGTTTTGACACAGAATTTTAGCTAAATATGATGTTTTAGTTATAATTTGTTATTGTAAGGAATTTGAGGCAGCTTTTAAGTATAAAATAAACAGAAATCTCTAAATTCGTGCTGTGAATATAATCTATGCTTACCCTACGAAAAAAAATACTGACAGCGCCAATACCATTATTAATCTGTGGACAATATTTTCTTCTCTTCTGTCATAGAGGAAAGTAATATATCGGGTATCTTCTGTCTTCATATTGTGTTTAAGCTTGTTTGTTTTCGCCGGTTTTCGCCGTAATTGTGATAAAATCATGAAGTAATTTTATATTTCTTGTTATAAAGTTAAAAATAATATTAATTAAAGAAGTGTTTATTTTATTAATCCAACAATAATTTCAGTCCAAATGACAAGTAGATCAAGTTGGCAACGGTACCTGAAACAAGATTCTATAAAGGATTTTTCGCGCAGATTTATAACCTCACAAATTTTCACTGACGAAGAAAAGCCTCCCTACCATAGAGAGCATTGGACACTTTTGACTTAGTTTATGAAAAAAAAATCGGTAAAAAAACTTTTAAGTTAAACGGTTTTATCTTATGTGCACTGAAAACTAGAAAATAAAAAATAGTTACTTACCTGTCAACCTACGTAGGTGGTCCCGGTCATATTAGACTAAAATAAAAACGTGGGGCCCATTAACTATTGCTGTAGTACTCTCTTCTAAAGGTATAATAGGTGTGGATTGCATCGACTTACTATAATTGTAACTGGAGATTTTGACAATCAATAATTAATAATAGAAAATACACATACCTTTCATTAGTTTTCTCTTTATAACGATCCGAAACCGCAACAAAATATTTAAGTACTTTTACGAGTGTTTGTTCTTGACAACTCACAGAAATGACAGATAGTCTATGGATGAACACCGTTACCAGTCGGTAACGTAAACTACCCAATTAAAAAAAAACAAAACTATGATCAGAAATCAGAATAAAAGGACCCCCCTTTTATTCTGATTTGATCATGTCTCCCAACTGCCCATCTCTCCCCTACCTCCCCTATAGATAGACAGATTTTGACAAATCTGTCAAAATCTCGACTTTGATTTAGTTCAACTTGTCAACACGCTCGATAGTGAAGCGCTAGTGTAGTTTGACAATGTCAATCACGAAACTTTAAGGTAGAATTCCGTGGGTCGCGATTGTCGCAGCCGCGCGCGACAAAAGTCAACCTATGAAAATGTATGGCACCGCTGCCGAGGGCTGCGACAGTCGCGCGCGGACGACGAATTTCGTGAGCCGCTCGCGGCCGTACGCTTCTCAACATGGTCTAGCGCTTAATAACATCTATAGAATTTTAGTAAAACCAGAATTAAATTTTTGACAATGCCGCGAGCAGCTTACGAAATTCGTCGGCCGCGCGCGACTGTCACGGGCCTCGACAACGGTGCCATACATTTTCAAAGGTTGACTATTGTCGCGTCCACGGAATTCTACCTTTAGATCGAAGTCGAAGTGAGAGTGATGTCGAAGTGAGTTGTGATATTTTATAGAATCGACATGCTGACCATACAGAAGTATTGTTATTAATTTCTGGATAGGAGATAATGGTTATTTAAAAAACCCGTATTTAAATAATATGTTTTAGTTCCACCGTTTCCTTCCGCCAACGAGCGGTTTCGTCCGGGTCCTATGGTAACTATAGCCTCCCTCAATAAATAGGCTGTCTAGCACCAAATAATGTTCCAAATCGGACCAGAAGATTCTCAGATTAGAGCGATGAAGCACTCTTCAGACTTATCATGAAGAGATTGTCGTATACCGCAAGACTGTCCTGTATGTACCACGCGATACACTGATTTACTACACCAGAACTGACCACCAGAGCTCATTACATACACGTGCAGAACAGTGATCAAACCCCCATACGATAGGCATGGGGTCTATAAATCATGGCGTGGCTCACCACAGACTTCGCCAGCAGCCTTGCTAATCACGTATTACGGTGTGGCTAAGTATTAATATGCCTTTTCGTGTAGTGTGGTATGTGATGCAGTCTGTTTAAGATGCAATGTAATAAGAGCTGCTTTTGAACTATGCTAGGGAGATTTCGATGTCATCAAATAAATGTTTTCAGTGGACGGTAAGTAACAGCCGCCGATTTGGGTGCGATCCGTCCGCGAATGGGTTACCTTATTATGACGAATTGTGGTGCTTCTGTCTTATTGAGAGAGATTGGCTTAAAATGCAAGTAATGTTTTCTTTGATTACTCTAAACAGTTTTTGGTATGACTCAAGAATGTGATCCTTCCTAGTTTTAACCCTAAACCGAGGGGGTACAAACATAGTGACCGATCTTGACCACTAAATATTTAAGAGGGCTGCACCGCCCGGGAAAATATTTGCGTTTTAAATAATTCAACGACACGCTTGTGGACACGCTGTATAATATACATGGTGTTTCGTTGGTTGTCAGATTTAGTGAGGCAAGGCTGTTTATAAAGAATATTTTTATCCATATGTGTAAGCTAAATCAGATTTTTTTTTACAAGTTTGTGTTCTAATTGTCTCTCCATTCTTATATCTTCATTAGTCATCTCATCCCAATAAATCTTACAATAGTTATACGCGTATTGGTACTGATTTACAAAACTATGTAATTGCGTTCTATGTTACTGTGGACATTTATAATTACAACCTACAACTATTCAACGTTTGACCCATCACAATACTTCCAGTGGGTGGTCTCCCAGTCTTCATAAGACATAACGGCGCCATATATCGTGACTAAACAAACAAACAAATACTAAATCTCGTTGTATTCGTACAAAGTGCGCAGGCGCAAGTCTCTGGTTCGCTCGCGTGCTTGTGTCAGAGGTCGGCTAACAGTTGTTTCATTCGCTATGCTGTTCCCGCGGCGTCGCCCGCCATTATCGTAATCACGGACGCTTATATTGTTAACTTAATGCTTGCTGCAGCCTTTTGTGATTTTATTGTTAACTATTTTTGAGAGAATTTCTGCCCCAACTATTTTGAATGACGTTTGCAGTTTTTGTATAAACGTGAGATAGAAATTCGATGTGAACTAGAAAACAAACAAAATATTTTAAAACTATTTCCATTTACCTTTATAAACATAAATATTTCCATTATAAAATCTTCAAACAAGAAACGAAGATATAAATACATTCAGGAAGTCGGAGAATGAATGTCCGCTTGGTTATTACTTGTATTTATCATCATAAATGACCATAAGACGGGGAAACAATGGTGTTTTCGTTTACGAGTACACAGAAAAAATAGGAAATAGTTATGATTATTGGCAAGTATTGTGACGAGACAATAACTGGTCATCATGGATGACAGTACCACCTTAGAGAAAAAAAATATCAGGAGCCAAAATATAACAAACGTCAATAATTTGAACCTCCTTCTTTCTGAGAGGTCGGTTAAAAACTGTTTTATGAAGATAACTTTGTAATGTATTAAAGTTAGTTGTATTAGTCATAGATAACTTAATAAATAAAAAATAAATTGATAAAGGTAATACTAGTTTTGAGACATGGCTTTTCAGATTTCTTATTGCAAAATTACAAACATAAACAGTAACAATCATAAAGATCAAGAAATTAGTTAGTAGACAAAGATAACATTCGTAATCATCCCTACTTCATTAGACCCACAAACTTTTCTAGATCAATCCACTTCATTGTTCATGTTTCCGTAATATTCTACTCCTACGCAAGTTTGCAGCAACAATGGCGCCTCCGCCAGTTTTTTCAATGAGCCAAGTTTTTTCCATCAATCAACCCTTTGAAAGTTAAATTAGTCTGGCTCACAAGTGTCCAACTATTAACTATGGGGTTCGAAGCTCCTAACTTGTGTAATCTATACGTTTCTGTGGTAACCGAGATTTGCGATAATCCTCTACGGTTGGAAGTTACCAAGACGGGATCCTGAATTTAGAAACGCTTCGCAGATCTCGCTTAATGTGAAATAATAGTTACATTACAAGAAACTCCTCAATGTAATAAATGGCTATTAAAATTTTAAAAGCTATTATTGAATTCTATGTTTTATAGGTGAACACACATGTTACATCCAGGAATAGTTATTATAGTTATATTGCCTCGTGTCCACTTCAGAGGGGTTTTACGAGTACAGAAAATTGAATTTGTACCATAAACCTTAAAACAATACCATATAGGTCTGCAGTGACCTAACACAGGAGTAATATAAAGTCAAACTCAAGGATAACAGCATAGCATCGCGTCCGCAGTGAAAACTGATTTGCAACAGATCCAACATATTACCATTTAGAACGTCAAACGAAGGATGCATACAAACGTAACCCCATGCCCTTGAAAGCCTATCAGCGCCATGGTAACTGCCGACGATTTTCCACCATGACCACCGAAGCATGCGAGTCAATGACCTACTCACACAACACTTTCATTTCGACTGCCATCCATTACCGGCTACCTTCACTCAGTATACACACATCCCCATACTTACCACGCAATGGACGTGTAAAACAGTGATGTTTCAATTATAAAAGTGGGGGATTTGCAGTGGAGGGGCGCGTTGACATTCTTCTGCGCGGGCGCATTGGTAAGCGGTCGTCGTACGTCGCGAGGCTGTTTTTTGACATTGACAATGCACTGATAATGTGGAGTTTATTGTGTGTTATGGTGGCTGAAGGTTATTTGTGCGCATGCGTAATATAATTACGCAGTAACTCATTATAAAATAAAATTGCTTTAGTGCGCACTATTTTTAGCCGAGTAGGTAGTCACTTTCTCCGGACGGCTTCAAAAAGTACCTAGTACCGAATCGAAATAATAGTATGGTCATGTAACGATGAATCTACTGAATCTTTCCAGTGCACCTTAACTTCTCATAATATGATCCATTGGTGCATTCAACTGTCTTCTAAAGGAAGCAGATGTAATGTTAATAAACACATGGAATTACAACGAAACACATAGTATCCTTTTGTATCGAACATTGTTCACAAAAGGCAGTCATCAATCATACATGACAGCTATAATTACTTGTCTAGAGCCGATCGGCAATACTGCGCACACGCAAGTGGCGACGTAATCGCGTGCGCCGTAATCACAACTTTTCAATTAATTGCTCAACAAAGTTCCTGTTATGCAAAACTTTCATGAAATCAACTGATTGAATTCACTGAAGAAACTTCGCATTTTTTGCTGAAAAATTCTACGAGATTTTTCAGTGTTACCGAAGTGAAAGGAATTCAGTTTTCAGAAGTTTATGTTACCTAACAGCTAGAGGAATAATGATTGATTTTAAAACTGAAAACTGTAAGGAAAAGTTACGTGTTCAATGTTATTTTTTGTTCTCACCTAGTCTGGGTTTTTATAAACCATTTTTGTAGCTGCATAAAAGCAAACTAGACAGATTCTATTGACGTAAGTAAAGGCAAAAACTTAGATTAGTTTCCTCATAACACATTTATATCGTCGGCGACGATATAATTGCTGTTTCATCTTAGATCTATTTAACAAACACGCTTGAAAAAGTATAGGTATCCAATGCCAGATAAAAAGATGTTACTTCATATATCCGTCAGTCAAATATTTCCAAGCATAACTCTATTTTCTAACTAAAGTAGTGTAGAGTGTCTCGAATTACAAAGTATCATAATACCCTAACTAATCAACGACGAGTTCCTCCGCGCTTCGGTTAAATTGATGGGCTGATATTCGAACGTCTTTTGGCAGTCGTTACGAGTCAAAAAGTCTGTCAACTAGTCTTTCGAAAAGGTTGCCCAGTTACCTGTGTTGAGGAAGTTAGATAGGCAGTAGCTCCATGCAAAATACCAATTCCTAATTTCTCTACGTGGTGTAAAACCTTATGCAAGTCATCCTAGTATACCATCTAACATGTCGTACAAATTGGCAAGCAAACCCACAAGCGGAGCCTAGTCGGCAGCACTCGCCTAGCGGTTACACAAGTTCAAGGCAAATGCTTGCCAAACTGGTTCCGACCTCTCCCTCCCTCCCCCCACGCGAGAGGGAGATGGCACATGTTTAGATACCACGGTGGAAGGTTTTCAACTAACTCGTGGTAATTTGATGTAAAGGCTTCAAAGTCTTGGGTTACTGGTCATTAATTAAATGGTTGAAGTGATTAGTTTAGTATCGAGTTATATAGGGAAAGTTAATTCATTGATTCTATCTACGCAACAATGATATGCAGAATTAAAAACACTACAACGTCAACATCACACATATTTATCACCTCGCTTTAAAATTCTATAATACTGAACAAAGTCTCATGTGGTTTCCTCCTAAGACAGTACGATGAAGGCACCGGTAGATTTTAAAATATACTCTTGACAAATCCATGCAAATCGGTAGTAAATTATAAACCATTTTTTTTGACTAACTCTTGGTTCTAAGTCTAAACATCCAATAGTTATAGTCAACTAGATGTAAGCTAGTTTCCGCTAAAGTACCGTGTGTAATCGAGGTATGCCCTCCACATTATAAGGCTATTTAGTGCTCCAGCCTCCGCCCGCGGCCTGCCATTACGCTATCCATTTCTTCCTATTGATTTACAGCCTATACGAGGTTAAGTCTAGGTTAATAAACTGAAAAAATAGCCGTAATTGCCTAAATTCTTAAGAGGAAAAGTCAACACGAAATAGAGTTAGTAACGTATTTATTGAATTAAAATAATTGACAATCAATAACTTATAATTTATCTCCAAGATGAAAACCAAACTAGGAATACAAAATGGCAGACGTTAACAACTAGCTTTTAAATTACATTAGACAAGTATTTAATTTCTGAAGTAGCAAATTGTTACTTGTCAGCATTAAAATATTAATTTAAACATAAGATAGTTGATATTTTAGATCTCAAAAATCGATCATTACCTTCCAGAAGAAACCGAACCAAAGATAAAGCTTTGCATTTAAATCGATGGCGGGGAAGACCCATTTTTGAAGCCAGGTAAATAATCCTAACTAGCAAAAAGATAGTTGCAAAAAAGCACACAAACAACCAAGCTTATTATGTACTTTCATCGATCAGTTACGAAGTCTGAAACGTCAAAAATCTCACTGATATCTGAAAACATCTAGAGGTGCTGAACTCGTAAAAAAGCGCTTACGTTCGCTCGCTCAGGGCGGCGGAGAAAGTGCCTCGATTCGTGTCTATTGTAATTTCGACCGCTTTTTCATAAAAAACCACTCATCGAGGTAAAAGTTTTTCAAGCAAGTTTTTAATTCACTATCTCTGTTAAATGGTTTCGTTCAACACAGTGAGTTTATTGCTACATTCTTTTAGAATTAAAAGCTACTGAGTAAGACAAAGATGTAATTTTTATACAGGAAAAATATTTATAAGACTTCTAGTAAACGCCAATTTTCCAGAAATAGCCACTTTTTTCTAATTCTATGAACCATGAAGTTTTCATTACAAAGCCTACTTTTACCGAGTGAGAGGTATAAAACGACCGTGAAATCAATTAACTTTAAACAGCAAAAAAAATATCAATTGTTAATAAAATAATACTTACTAACCACGTAACCCAAATTCGCCGGATTGCGGTCAACCAACAATGCAACTTGACCACTAAATGCAATTTTGTACTTTATTACTGCGAATTAAAATACAGATTGGTTTGTGCCAATTTAGAAGTTGCGACTCGTATGAAATTTCAGAGTGATCAGCGTTTTGGAGACGGTGTATTGTGTTTATGTAATTAGCACTTTATATCTAAGGTGTTAAGGTGTAATTTGGTTTGTTAGTTTGTGGTGTATTGTGGTAGTGCCGGAAGAGAGCGATTGAGGGACAACGCGTCGTCGAGTCCTCTTCCGCTGGTCAATGTCGGCGACACTCGGGAGTACTCACTACTAGCGATTGTACCGTGACGTCACCTCACTACAACATTACTTACAGAAATACTACTGATACCACAGGCTTTAACAGAGTTTATATTGACCCTTATTTACAGCAGATCATAGGATACAAAATATTAAACAGGTGCTTGACATTTACTTTACATTAAATTACAACCTAGCCGATTTTATAAAGGGGGAATATTCTCAATTTAACAATATTATTTCACGTTTTTGTAATGTAGTAGAGCAAATACCCAAGAATGATATACCAGTAAATTTCTTCAAAGAAATTCTCCGTCTGTACCTTCTGTGTATAACATAAATGTTAGTATTCAGTGTTTGCAAAACTCCGAGTACATTGTACGAATAAACTCAGTATGTCATCTGTAGTCCATTAGACGTAATTTGTGGGTGTATCGGCCTGGAGGCGCGATCGAATATATTTTACTACGAACTACTCATGCAAACATGAGCATGAACAATTTTGAAAAGAATTAATATTAGAATTAAAACATTGATAACTAACTTTTAGCTTCATTAAGAGCCTGGAAAATAAAACTATTCTAGTAGTTTAATAGATGAAAAATCGTCCTACTAAGACTCAGTCCATTTAAGCACGTGTAAAAAGAATGAGTACCAGATAACACGTACAGAATAAATACATTCAGCAATAGAAAGATCACACAATTATAATCATATTCAACAAACCAGTTCTATGGTGATGTTCAAAAAAACCCTATAGGAATAACCTTAGCAAATAGGCCTCTTAAAACAAATCAACACATAGCTGACGTCACGAGGTCAATGACCGTTACCATAGACAACTGTAGTTTATGTCAAAATGACAACAAAATTGCTCCGCACTGCCACCTGAAAGGTAGATCCGTTTGGATTGCATTCTGATTGTGCATTTGACATTTATCGCAGTAGGCAGATTGTCGTGGTAGGTAAGGTGCAATATTTGATGATAATTGAGTCTGCTATGCCTACAAAATGATTTACTTGTTACTTTCCGAATTTACAGACAATTATGCTGTTGTAAACTTATGTTTTTTTTCTGCGATTTCACCATTTCGTGATTGCTTCAAGCGTAATTATTTGACAGGAATAGTTTTTGCAGCGGATCAAATATAAAGACTAATAATACACTATCAGAATCTATAGGAAACTAGGATCAGAATAGAATACGAAAGGTACCTAAATCCTTCAAACATGAAGATCTTACTTTTAAAACGAAAAGTTCTATCACGTAGAAAGTTCTCGAAAATTGAACAGTCGTACTAGAAGACAGACTTACATCCCCGAGTGAACTATCAAAAGCAGCCTGATGGGACATAAAACTACATTTTCGCAAGTAGCACTTAGCACACTGTAGACTAAACCGTCGGCCGATAATTGGCAAAAAATATTTTAATAGATAATCTTGATTCTTATCAAGTTTTCAGTTGTTTTGATACCAGCTAAATACCTGATCTTTGCAATGTGCGTAAAACCATTCATCTTCATGCTTATTTATGAGCCAAAACCAACTATCGGCCAACTAAAAGTATGCGAGTACTCTCAATATTAAAATGTTCTAAAAATATTTTTGATCGATTCTTGGTTGTTCAGTAAATAACTTATTATCGGGAGCGTAGCAAAGTCAATGCAGTGGAAAAGATTTCAACGAGCGCCCGCTTCTCACTTTTTGTACGAAACAGTTTTTATAACAACTATTATAAATTAATAATTATATTCTTATAAATAACGTGGCGTGGCTAAGAAAAAAGTTATAAAATAAAGTCTTCAAAATATAAAGGAAAAATACTGAGTGTTGTTTTTTTAAAGTCAGCGTATGATTCGTCTTAAAGAAATGTAAAAAACTATGGTCACGTTTCGTGATAAGATTTTTTCGTGTGTGATAAGTAAAAAAACTACCCTAACTTTGAGAATTCTTCCGGTATGATAAGACTAAACATATATGTACCATTCTCGTCAAGTAAGTTTGAGTCCTCTTGTAGAAAAGGATGATGGGTAAAATTGGCCGGTATATCCAATGAAAACCATTCGCATATCAAATGATAGCTTATACCCTAAGCTTCATTTTTTGTTATGGGCAAAACCTTCTAAACCACCGGAGAAAGAAGATATAATACCTGATAGCATAGGACAGCCCATGGACTTGAACCACTTCAGTGCGTATGGGAGGGATGTTTAAGTGCATTATTATTGTCAATAATTGTCAGAACGAGTCACAGAAGGTGTCTGTGCCCATTTTTTCCAAGTTTATTGAAAAAAAAAAGATTATTTAGCAGGTAGTATTTACAACGTATGGTGTACATATTCCGCCGTTCTGGTGAGTCTAACCAGCATAACCAATGAAAACCATTTGCATATCAAATGATAGCTTATACCCTAAGCTTTATTTTTTGTTATGGGCAAAACCTTGTAACCCTCCGGAGAACGAAGATATGACACTTGATAGCATAGGACAGCCTATGGACTTCAACCACTTCATTTTGTATGGGAGAGATGTTTAAGTGCATTATATTATTGTCAATAATTGTCAGAACAAGTCACAGAAGGTGTCTGTGCCCATATTTTCCAAGTTTATTGAAAAAAAAAAAACGATTATTTAGCAGGTAGTATTTACAACGTATGGTGTACGTATTCCGCAATTCCGGTGAGTCTAACCGGTATATCCAATAAAAACCATTTGCACATCAAATGATAGCTTATGTCATAAGCTTCATTTTTTATTATGGGCAAAATATTGTAAACCACCGGAGAACGAAGATATGACACTTGATAGCATAGGACAGCCCATGGACTTGAACCACTTCATTTTGTATGAGAGGGCTGTTAAGTGCATTATATTATTGTCAATATCAGTCAGGACGTGTCACAGAAGGTGCATGTGTCCATATTAAAAAAATATTAAAAATATAACAGTTAGTATTCACAACGTAAGGTGTAACTATTCCGCTGTTCCAGTGAGTTTAACCGGCATAATCAATAATATCCATTATTGGTGGAACATTGTTAACCACTGGGGAAAAAAGATATCAGTCCTGTAAGCCTACGACTGCCTATGGAATTAAACTACTTTGGCACGTATGGTATATAAGAAAAACCTATCTTCTTATCTATAATATAAAAATGAATCGTAAAATGTGTTGGTAAGCGCATAACTCAACAACGCCTGGACCAATTTGGCTAATTCTTTTTTGTTGTGTTTGTTATTGTCAGGAGAAGGTTCTTATGAAAAAAAATAGGGTAAAGTAGAGAAGTCAGTTGACGGGAGCGAAGCCGCGGGCAAAAGCTAGTTATTAATAACGTAGCTTTTCCACCACTGAAAGATTTTCCAAATCAGTTCAGTCAAGTTCGTAGCCTATTTAATGCAAATACTTGTCGGGCACAGACATCATCTAATAGCCAGGATATAATACATCTTGCTTTGAAATATAATCCTGTGGAATTAGAGGTGTGCTGGCATTTGTAATAACATCCGTTAAATAGTGAGGAAATACTGTTTTCCCGTGCGAAGCTGGGGTGGGTCGCTACTTTTCTAATAATTCGACAACCCAGGGCCGACTATCCTAGTGCCGCAGAACGAGGAAATGCTATCTCCAATAATGGAAATAATATACGGTGGTAGAAGTAAAAGTTTTTATGTTTTATTTTGCTATTAAAACAATTATGCCTAGTTAAGACCGATTTTAATTGATAGTCTACCCTAGGCTTACTTAAATAAGTGATAAGTTGACGAAAATACATCATACAATGAATTTTTCTACTATGGATTTTATTTTAACAAAAAAAAAATGGTGCAAAAAGTATAACTCTTTTGTGCCCGATTGTACTTATTTCCGGTCGATTCTTGACATGGACTGTTTTATTTCAGTAACTGTAGGGTATAAGCAATAATATAATATACATTAGAACTTTATTGGTTATCAGGCCAGGGTTCATACAAAATTGCCCATCATCCTTTCCGAATAGATATTTGACAAAACAAAACCTTCTCACCAACTGAACTAAGAGAAAATAAATTAACAATAACTTATTTGATTTTTTTCCTCATTCCATAGATTTTAGGCCCCTAATTGAACAGTTATTTAATATTCACAGAAGACAGTAATACAAAAAACACGGCGGTTCAACGAACACAGCCGTACGCCATTCATTCCGCGATCACGTACCATAGACCATTGTCTATGGCTTTGTGATGCAAAGACTCCGTTGTTTTGTGCGACCAACATCGCTAATTATAGAAACTACTAACGTGTTTTATGATGTACGCAAAATTGTATGGAAAATGTCAGAACTTAGGTGTTTTCTACAGCTATATATTTGTTGATAAGGGCATAAAAATATTATATTCTATTTAATAAGTATCTCTGCATTACTAAGAATAACCGATGGAAAAGTAAAGTTTTTTTGCCGAGTCCAATGTTCGAGTACCTTCCTAGAACCATTTTTTGTTGTTTTCGTTATGTGCCAACAAAGTTAATTAGATATTGTACGATTGAAGTAAATACCTACTTAATGTGGACTTGAAAAGAATGACTACCACATTATTCTTAATGTAAACCATTTTGGAAAGAGAGCGGGCGCAAAAAACCCAGAACATCGTGAACACATTTCTGCTACCTATTCAAAAAGCGTTCACGATTTAATTCATTAAGCTAGTTCCTTAGCTCCATTAATATGAATATTAAATAAATAAGAACCAGTTCTTATTCTTGAAGTTATCACAAGAAACAGCTCCGAAGTTTACGAACACAACGGTTTCGTTAAACTTGCTAAGTAGGTTGGCCATCGCGACAAAATATCTCCGACATTCACCGTTAGCCTAGGCATCTTACAATCATTCACGGCCATAAATTACGCCAAATGTGCAAAAAATATTTCACACGGAGTTGGACACAAGACGTTAAAAGTATAAAAACTTTTTGAGAACAAAACTTGTAAAAAAAATCTAAGTTGCGTTTGTAACTTCGCTAGGAGTATTTCGCCAGTGGCTATGTACGACACATTGGAGTATTGTTTCTTGTAAACAGTTATAAGTGGTACTGACCTGATAAGTGTCTGGTGTCGATCTGTGCTGCGGCAGCTACTGCCAGCAGCAGCAGGCAGAACGCCTGCCGGGCGCTCCGCATGTTCACTGCACCACAAACCACATCAACACTTACAAGCACTCACAATAATATCAATAAACTCGCGTTTTATATTAGTTTAGTGGGACGTGAAGAAAGTTTAGTTCGCCTTGGAAAGTTTGGTGACGTGTCGGTGGGTGCCGCGACGACAGACGTGCGTGCGAGGCTAGCGCGGACTTGCGACTGACGCGACACGCGAGCCGGCCGGCAGCGCTCGGGGTGACTAGCTAAACAACACAAATTGCACTCAACTTCATTTTTCTTGAGAATTTTAAAACAAATAAATACCTATAACTTTATCTACTTTTGTACACATTCTTTTATGAAAGGATTATGTTTTTCAAGTAATATTAATAGAGAATTGTATGTTAATGTTTATTTATACACGGCTAACATTCTGCTGAAGATATGCATCAATTAAGTTATTGTTCTTCACCTGAATGATTATGTAGATACCTATTACAGAATGATAAATAAAATAAACATAAACAATAACTTAGCACAGACTGCTGGTTGAGATACCTTTATTTTACCTACTTTCTGAAATAGATATAGCACATGTAAAATTAAGCAAATATCCTTTCAATTTGATCATCAAATAAAACACGACATTAAAATTGAATAACGAGCTCCTGCACCAAATCTCCTCAAATCGCGCGTGTTATTTCAGCGCTAGCAACACTGTGACTCGCACAGGTGGTCGCAGGCACACAGGCACAGGGTTGCAGGTTGCAGGTAGCGGGTTTGTAAACACGGCACGGCGCACACTGGCTGCCCCCGAGGGCTCAGTGCGTGCCAGTCTTAGGTAGCATTGTTCCGATAACAGGGAGATCATAAACCTTTATGGTGTGTTTGTTACAAAAAAAATAAGCTTTTGTTTGTGATTGCTTTACGTGAGATATAATGCCGACTGCCGAGAATAAACTGTTGGTATGTCTGTGTATGCAGAGTATGACGTGTAAGTACTTGCGTGTCCTTTTACTTATTCTAATGAGATAAGCAGGATCCTGTTGCGATTTGAACAGTTTCCATCTTTGGCAGAATGTATTTGCATTTCTAGATTTCAGTTTGCAACATAATAAAAGTGCTAGGTTCTTGAGTTCAACATTCATATCTACAAACTGTTGATCCGTGATTTTTACACTAGTCTACGTGTTTACATTATTTTGGGGAAAGTTTTCAATAGAAGGTAATTCCAAAACTACCTATGATGTGATTCCATCATCAGATCAGTCGAACTTAATAAAGTCTAGTTTTCTGACATACCCAACAGATTTTATATAAAACAATCTTCTACCCAACATAACATACTATCTTTTAACAAAAAGAAAAAGGACGATAAACATAGTAGGTATATGAGTATGTAGTTACAAGCAGACATCACAGCGACCGCCGCCATGCGCGTGCGCGTCCCTATTCGTTTTATCTAGATGAACACCATAATAAGATAATAATGCAAGTTCGTGTCAACACACCATGCAACACACCATCCCATGGTCAAGGCTGATATAGTAAATATTGTTATGGATCGAACTGAATTATCTGCCTAGTCTCTTCCTCCTAACTATGTTGGAGCCGACTGTGAGTCTAACCGGGTGCAGCTGAATACCTACTGGGGCCCGATTCTCCTAAGTTAATAATGTCAAAATCGAATAGAAATCGAATCGCAATATGATCGCAATAGTAGTTTTAACCATATTGGGCATTCTGCTACTAATATAAGACCAATCGTATTCCAACGACATTCGATTGGTTTGCGATTGGTCTGCTATTTTGTTGATTTTGGTCTATACAGTAGTTTGCTCTACAATCATATTGCAATCGTAAATCATATGCAGATAAAATGATTAATTATTGAATGACAGAAAAGGATAAAAACGTTTATTTCAAAGAAAAAATAGTGGAATTCCACTACGCTTCAATCGTAATCGAGTCGTAATTGGATCGCAGTCGAACGTGAATCGTACGACGCTTAAGTAAAATTAGGAAAATCGGGCCCCTGGTATTTTGTGTGGTGCAGAATACCGAAACGTATATTTCCAATTACGGAATTCTCCGTGAGCCAAAGGGGAAAAACTTGAGCTTAAACATAAAATCTAAAAAAAATCTTATATGGAAAATAGTAAAGCCAAGCAATAAAAATATTTCAATCTATAATAGTTAGCAACGCATCGTCACGATTTTTCAATTAGTAATTACAACATACGTGGAGTAGATAGAGGGAGTACAGAAGGGGGATACCGTACGATCTCCTTTGAAGCGGCATGCCTCCTAGCCGGATCCCCACCATGGGACCTAGACGGGAAAGTCCTCGCGTCACTCTATACATGGCGCGAGGAAGCAGTGCAGCAGGGTGAGTGTCTCGTGCCTCGACAAGGGGGGCGCAGGGCAGAGCTCCGCCAGGTGTTAATGGTAGAATGGGAGCAGCGACTTGCGCGACCCACGGCAGGGCACGCCGTTGTCGCGGCGGTCAGGCCCGTTATGAAGGAGTGGCTGGAGAGAAGCCACGGCGCCCTCAGCTTCCGCCTGACACAGGTTCTTACCGGACATGGGTGTTTCGGAAAGTTTCTGTGTCGCATAAGCCGGGAGCCCACGCCCGAATGCCACCACTGTGGGATCTGCAGTGAGGACTCGGCGCTGCACACGTTGTTGGAATGCCCAGCATGGGTAACGCAGCGCCGTGACCTAGCGGCAGTAGTAGATGCTGCGGGAAGTCTTTCGCTGCCGGCTGTCGTGTCCTGCATGGTCGGCAGCGAAGAAGGGTGGAACGCCGTCGCCTCCTTTTGTGAGGATGTGATGGTTTTAAAGGAGGCGGCGGAAAGGGAGAGAGAAACTGCTTCCTCTCTCCCCACCCGCAGCAGACGTGGTGGGCGTCGCAGGGTGGCTGATCTCGTGTTTACATGGGAATTTATAGGGGATAAGAGGGGGACTACATAAAGGATTGCGTACATAGGAGAGTACGTAATTGGGTGCATAGCAAGGTTCGGCCTTTACTGCAATCGAGTTTGTAACAAATATATAAAAAAAATATTAGTCGAATTGACGTCGATTAAAAATATCGTCCGGCTGTCGGTGAACAAATGTGATAATTCAATGCATATTTAATCGGAATAAGATAAGAAGGAAAACCCGAAATAATAAAAAATAGAAGGAGGATGTAACAAACAAGGTTTCGTTGTTTCTTTCCTCGAAGCAATGTATTTTTATTCGCGTTTACTAAGAATGGAATAGAAAGAAGCTGCGCTTTGTATTACAAGTTGAAGGAAGTTGGTAAGTACCTACATACATATTACTCAAAATTGTTACAATAGCTATGCTATACTATACCTACTGTCATCTTTATTGTTATAATTAGATTAAAATTAAATGTAGGAGTAACAGAAGCAAACATTACTAAAGTACCTATATATCTATCATAATAATCAAGAGGCACCTGATAGTGTAACAAGGAAACGGCTGGTTATTGTGGTAAAAAGGTGCAGGTTCATTCCCGGACGGGTCAACTACACAAAAAAGTACAAATAGAGAACTAGCTGTATTGAAACCAAACTAAGAGCTACCGTATCTGTTTTAATACAAAAAATGCTAAGATACATTTCTTGACTTATTCTGTTGCAGACTGTTGTAGTTTTCCTTGTATGTACCTACATTAGTGGTGCCTGCGTGGTACTGCCAAGCACGGATCATTTACATAGGGTTATTTTATTTACTCTTTTGTATTAATGAGTGAATAATACCTAAATATATTTAGAAATAAAGGCTAGAACCAATGATTAGTCTCATCTAATCCATTTAATTCATCATTTGAAACGATCTTGCCGCTCTAATCTACTTTATAAAAAAATGGACATAGTCGGATGCTGCGGAAACGTTTTTTTTTTTGGAATTCTCATCGCGTCCTCTCGCTGCGAGCCGCTCTCTCATTTTCAAGCTATCTGTTACGAATTGTTATTTCATTTAAGGCCTCTTTCTTGGTGTTCTTACCTCAACCCATTGAACACAATATACAGTCCACCTCCCACCGAGCACATCCCTTGGGATTTTTAACTTCCACTCTCGAGGCCTAGAAGTATAAACATATTAGTGAAGATTTTTATACGATCAGAGAGACAGGCAGATGAAAAATAATAAATAAATTAGGATAACTGAATACCGAACTTCTAAAAATAAGAAAGGTTTTTTATATTTTTGGCGACCACATTTCTTTTACTGGCAACGTGTTGTCTGTCATTGTCACACAGCTTCGAAACGTCAAGTAAAATCGCGTTCCAGGTTTAGCAAACGCTTTCAATTAGTAATTTTAAACATTAACTACTCTTCGCATCTCACTTTTACCCGTGGAGAATGCGATCTCTCAGCATGTAAGCTATTTTCAAAATGTTAGTTTATATGAAGTCTGCGTTGCTTTTGTTAAAAAAGCGGACGACTTGCCATGAAGTGTTTTGTTCGTCTACAAAATGTTTTAATTTAATAATTCTGAGTGAAGCTGACTGAAAATCAGCTACAATGTCGGCAAACGAACAGCCGGATCTTTTATTTTTTGATACTTTCTCACACGACACCAGTGAGGTACAGACAAACAATTGTTGAGATACACCAATGTTTTACCGTAATCTGCTATAGTTTTATCAATATCTTTCATTTATCCATTTACAGGAGCTTAATTTGGACTTGGTGCAGTTTCCAAAGTCAGTTTATGTGAGGGAAATACGTATAATTCCGCTGGGAGCGCGGGTGGAGGGCGATTTCCCCGGCGGAGTGCGGCTTGGCGCTACAAATCCTACGAAGTTCCACATAGATTTCTTCGTGAATGACCTGAGTAAGCCTGGAGCTTCCACCTTCGAAGCTCTGGGCAGCCTGGACTATTGCCAGAATGGACAGATACATATGGAGTGCGGCAGTGGACTGGATCAACCCAGAATTCCCACTGACGGTCTTGTTCTTAGAGGTTAGTTTGTATTTTATCATTTTGTTTATGTGAAAATATTGAAAGTAAATATTTATTGTGACAAAAAAACATATACTTGGTATTTTATTGAATACAAGATGTGGATTAGATGTTCTGAATTTAAAGCAGCAGCTGTAGAAAAATTGGATGAATTCAGTTTTGGTATTTCAGTTGTAGTCATAACTATTCAATAGTTCTTGTACTACTGTTCAGCATTCTAGTTATTGCAATGTGTAACTACTGTTCAGAAGAGAATCGGATTTAAATCCTAACTCTAGTTGCAGTCTTGTGTGTTTTATGGATCATTCACTAAATAGCGTGGAGTTTGGATATGTATATATGTGCCTCAGTGAACACAGTGGCCATAAATCAGCCTGGACATCTTTGATTCTGTGTTTTTCTTTTGCTTGAACTTCATTTAACTGGTAATATAAACAGAAAGGTATGTTCTTTCCATATGCCTTCTATATAAATGGTTGAACAGATACCATTATATTTTTAGATATGACTGGAACCGTGTAGAGAGTTAAGAATTTTTATGTTTTACACTATAACAATGGGATTAACCTTCAAAATTGCACAAAATAATTATTTTATTGGCAGTTGTTATTGACACAGAAATATTTTTATTATTATTTCATCTATCTCACCCATTTTTTTAAACTAGCTGTATAGAAACTCTTCAAAGTATAATTCTAAAAGGCTAGTAACTTAAAATACTAAAGCTACTGACTAAAATACTGACTTTCCGACTACTTTTCTCCGAATAAAAATTACGAAACGGCCGAATGAGATACTAAAGTCTTCGAAAAATAAACATTACTGTTTGTTGCTATAATACTTTTCTACCAGTATAAATTACGTTCTACTGAAAAATATGTTTTGTAATTTTTAATCTTTACTTGCCTACTATTAATTCATAAATTACTTTTCATATTTCATAGACTTGGTGCCATTTTAACTATAACATTATACTGATAATATTATTCTCAGTGGTTAAACAATACTTAAAAAAAATGTACTTGTAATAATAACTTTTACTTGCTTCATATATCATGAATTTCACTTACCGCGGGTATGCTTTGATATCGGTACTTATTTCAGGTTCAGGAAAAAGTTAGAACTAAAGTAGTATTTACGCTTTAATCTAAAACCAAGTAGATTTTGGTTTCCTAGCATATTTTTAACCGACTTCCCAAAAAGGAGGAGGTTCTCAATTCGGCCTGTATGTTTTTTTTTTCTATGTATGTACATCGATTACGCCGAGGTTTATTGACCGATTTACGTGATACTTTTTTTTTTCGACGCGGACTAGCTGCTAGTTGGTCCCATAGTCATCAGGTCAGGATCTGATGATGGAAACTCTGAGAAATCAAGGGCAACCTTCGAAAGTTGTAGGCATTTGATCAACACCCAACTTTTATTTCGACGATTCTTCTTCACCGGTATTGATGAACCAGCTCCCTCCTCTTCCTCCTCCGATCCAGAACGGTACACGGGTACCTCGTCCATATTTCGTAACAATACTAAGTTTCCTTAATAGATAGTAAGCTAGTAGTTTCCTTAGTACATTTATTATAAGTTATATTAGTGATAATACGAAAGCAAAAGCAACAAAAAACTATTTATTTTCTTAACATAAATAGACGTAAGTAATATGCAAGCATTGGTCGTTGCAAACGCACTGCGCTCGGATCTTTCGAACTCGCACACGAAAACAGCCGTCCGCGACCCGAACCCGATCGCGTGTGCCAAACTGTTGAGGTATTTTCATTATTATTGAGAGTTAAAAATAAATTTAATAACCAACAATAGAACTTATAACAGTTCATGCAAGTTGTAAAAATATGATTATTTTGTCAAAACCTCTGTTGTCGGAAGTTCAGTACTTTAGTTTTACTCGAAGAACGAATTTTTTTTAGGAGAAAAAGTTATTTGAACCTGCTCATATTTGTAGTTAAAATTGATATTTTTTGTCGTTTATGTTTTTAATTTTTTGTCGGTAATTCATTATAACGCTGGTTAATAAGAATAATAGTCGGCTACAGATCGCTGGAGATTAATTTGTTTTTCGGAACCATTACAATTATCCATTCTAAAATTATAATAATCTACAACTAATCTCTAATTAATTTAATTTCCAGGATGGTACACGACAATAACGTTGGCTGTTTATGGCAACCTGACTCAAGTGCTGCCTGAGACACCAGTGGGAGTCAATCCTCCTCCCGTTGTGCAAAGACCAGTAGTGGCCCGGGAAGTACCACCAGCTCCACCACCAGCTGTCCCTCAAAACCCTGAATGGACCCAAGAACCGTCTGTTCCAATACCTGCTTATACTGGTAATGTAGCCACTCCCAACCCTGAAGCCTATGGGCCCAGCAATTACCCTGAGAATTATGACCCTCAGATGTATAGGGGTGATTACTATAATCCCGAGCAACCGAAAGATCCTCGTACTTACCAGCACATTGAAGAGAATACTTGGGAGAAAAGGGAACTTAGCTGTGAGAGAGATCCAGAGAGGTTGCGTCATAGCCCGCATTCTATTGATCATGATAGGGACAGAGACAGACGAGACGTGCGCAGTCGCAGGCGCTCTCTTGACAGGGGACATAGTCGGGAGCCATCTAGGCTTCGCGATAGGAGCAGGGAGATTGATAGGATGGATAGACTTAGGTCTCGGTCCAGGAGCCGCGATAGAGACTACGTAGTTAAGGGAGAGTATCGTCCTCTCAGCCGCTCTAGATCACGAAGTATCGACAGAATGCGCGCCATATCTACCGACCGGGATCGCGACCGTGACTGGGACAGGGGAACATACAAGAAGGATGATTACCGCAGACATCGTGAACCATCTTACGATAGATCTCGCGGCGGGTCGTATGATAAAGAACCTGGCTCCTACGATCGTCGATCTCCTTATGATAAAAGAGCTCCTTCTTATGAAAGGAAGATCCCGTACGAGAAGCGTCTGTCTCCATATGAAAAGCGAGCGTCATCGTATGAGAGGCGTGCCCCGTCATACGAGAAGCAGACTTCGTATGATAGGAAGCGCCATTCGCCCTACACGCGCATCAGGGGATCCAGCTATAGTAGTCGGTCTCCAAGTCGCGATGATCCCAGGAAACGACCCAGGACTCCACCGGGCGAAAGTAGCCGCCGACCATTGTCACCGCGAGAAGTGGAAGGATCGAGTCCTATCAATTCTATCAGATCGGAGGAAGGTGCAGAGTATGACAGAAGTGGCAAGCAAATCCCAAGAGTTGACTTCTATCACCAAAGCTATCGTCATAAGACTTCGATTCGTAGTCCTTCTCAAGAAGCCGAAAATGCGGCATACGTGGAACAACAACATTCCAGTTTGGTTACTGTCCAAATTGTAGACAATGCCACTGCAAAGCCTATAGAATCACCGGTCAGAAACGCGGAAGAGGATAGATCTATGGATGGTGAACAATTTGAGCCTATCCTGTCAGATGAGGATATATGTGATGACCTCGAAGGCTCGGCCTATATGGAAGTGGATTACGATGTCAATGATTACGTTGGCGTTGATGACATCATCAAATATTACAACCCTTTCAAGTGTGACTGGAATAAATATGAAAATGTAAACAAAGTACATTTGCTGGGCCCTACGAGGGAAGGCGTTAAGGATGTACTCAACGCTACATTTGACGAACTGTGTGATGCTAGTCCAGAGCTCTTCAAGATCTCGGAAATGGCGAAGTCCAACAAGAAACTTGATCAGAAGTACTTTGCGAACACATTCGCAGATATTGACAACACTGCCAGGGAGGAGTGGGTGCACCAGTGTGAACAACTTTACGTGTCCATCACGAACCTTTGCAAAAACACCGACATTATACTGAGAATCTTCAAGAATCCAAATCGGAATGACACGTCTGATGAATTTACTGAGATCTACTACTTATTGATTACCTACTGCAAAATTGGCTTGAACTTCGAGTTCGCATTAGCTCAACAGCAGCCAACCTACAAGATAAGACACATGAAGTGTGGCATACGCCTCGCCGAAGCTCTAATGGGCCACAGACATAACGGGGAAGTCATGAAAATACTTTTATCAACTGGCATTGACATGCCCATGTTGCTATTAGAAATGTACACCAAAGAGTACATGGCATTGAGTATTCGTCTGATGATTTTGAAATCTCTGAACGCTTGTTTATCCTCAAAGGAATCTATCGACCACTTCATGAAAGAGACTGTGTTCCCTAAGTTTGACAAGACTGACGATAGGAAACCGAGGAATGGCTATCAGGCTTTGATAACGATGATGCAGACCAACCCTCTGGCGAGATTGAAGTTCTCCATAAGTGCACTTATAAAGAAGTTGAATATTTATGAACTGTTGGGTAAACTGCGTGATTTGGTCGTGAATTTCAGTAAATCTGGAAGTAACGATGACGCTGATCTCTCAGAAGCTGATGCACACTTTATAGTGAACTCTCTCGAAGAAGTATTGTACATGTATCGTTCACAGTGTTTCCATTTATCACAGCCGAAACGATTCCTACCAGTCTCTGCTCAGTTCGAGATCAGCAAAGAATGTTCGAACGAAACTCTTTTGGAATTCTTCAACATTCACCAAATTCTTGAAGTATGCTTATACTTGTTAACATGTCCTACGACTTGCAATAACCTCGTGGTTGTCAGCCCGATCCACGATTTGATCTACGAACTAATTCACTCACAAAATGGCTTAAACTTCTTATACAAGAATTTGGAAATGAGTGGACTGCTGTTTAAGACTTTGACGTTGCCGTACAGCCAGCAGAATAATGAGGAGTTTCTTTACCCTCACGATTTGAGTAACTACAGTGATTTGCAAATTTTGGGTTTAGAACTGGCATATAGATTGAAGGCTTTGTACTACTTGCAGTCGATCTGTGATCAGCAGGCAGGGAAAGCTGATGAGAATGAGCTTATAGATAGACTGCAATCCCTGTACTGTCTGAGTTTCGGTAGCATTGGGAGAACTGCTGTGCCTGATGTAATCGTGATGGGTGAAAACGCTGAATGCCTCATGGAAGTATTCGAGAATGATCTAAGAGCAAAGCCCAAGAACGAGTCGCCTCTAAAACAAAAATCGCCAGCGAAAGGTTACGCAATTGAGTTGATAGTTTCAGCTGTGAGGTTTGCAGCCAATGTTCAGTTTTTGAAGAAATATGGACAGAGACTGATCAATGTGTCCAGGGAACATGACCGGTTTGAACCCAGCGTCTCTAGTGTGTTACAAGAGGTCATTCCTTATCTAAAACCTGTAGAGAAGACGACGGTATTATCAGGAGAAGACATGACCGAGTGTGTAGAAATACTAAAGGCAAGCTCTGAACACGCTCCCGACCTACCAGGAGAATTGATGACGTGTCTAAGGATTTTAAGACACTACTGCATATCGGACTTTGAAAATAACGTGACGATCGCTTGTGAGTCAGCTACAGAAGAGTATGTAGAACTGAAATATAAGTACAATGTGCTGCAATTGTTCTCGTTGGATGGCGTGGCGCATCTGGCAGGAGTTCTCGACCGCTTGGCTACACATTTCGACCAGCCAAGCATGCACACTTCGTTATTTGCATCTGTGAAAGGGCTACAACTTGCCCAGTTGTTGCTGCCTTGTTTGAGATTGCTTGATGCGATGTTGGCGAGAGTAGTTCGATGCCGAGGACCGAGATTCCGCGACTTAACTGCGGCTCCTGTATTATTGAAGACATATGGAATTGCAAAGGCTTTCCCTGTAGGCTCGGTAGGGTACAGAACTGCAGCTAAGGCAGCAGAAGCCTCAGTAAGAGCACTGCTGGCTTACGCACAGCCGATAGCTGATGACGCTAACGACGGCGACTCCATCCGCCGAGGACCTTGGACATCGCTGTGCTCTGAAGTGATATCTTACATCACAACAGCCCCATATACTTTCGTTCCTGGATTACTAGTGTTCTCTGAACTGCTGCCTCTGCCGCTACCGATGCAGACTAAGACTCCTCCAACAGACCGCGAGTTGGCTGATGCTTCCAATGAGAGACGCCTGTGGTCGGCACACCTTCACGCGCTTTCCAACGATTTAACAGACATGATACAGATCATCTGTATGTCTACATACAGGCCTGTTGTTCACATGCTACGAAGAGTGTGTGTGCAAATTGCAGATTTGGCTCCGAACACAGCTGCGACGGTTGCCAAGGCTGCTGTGGGGGCGGTCACTCGGGAGTTGAAGCCATTAGAGGCGGCGACTGCCAGCGTCGCTAGAGTTTTAGGCTTTTTGGCGTGTTTAGTTTCCCACGCGCCTGTCAAATGCGCTGTCCTACATTCCATGAACAGTGGCGGACCCAGAGCTGCTGACGTTCAGACGGCGCTCTGTTCAGTGCTAGGTCTTGCCAACGCGTCTAACGAACACGCTGCAGCGCAAGAGTACGCGGCACACGCGTTAGCAGCCTTCTGTGACGCTGAGATCACCCTGACTCCTGTCAGCGGAGCATCAGATATAATATTATCAAACTCCTTGCCTAATAAGGACGCTTTGGCGGCTTTCTTGGATTCCACAGCGGACTGCCTCGAGTCTACAACTAAGACATGTTCAGTCGCATCGTCGATATTGAGAGCTTACTTCGTACTCACAGAACATGAGTATGGATTCCAGCAGTTTAGGAAATTCGTGTCCAAGAGGAGGGAGAGCCTTGGGAAGTTCTTCAAATGGGCTTTGGAAGGTCAGGGGGAAGATAAGGCGGAATGCTTGAGTTTGTACATAGATCTGATCAGGATCCTGAAGATGGAGGAAGGCGAGGGTCCTGTGGGGAGGAAGACCATGCTCACGGTGGGAGAGATGGCCGACATGGTGGGCTTCTCACCTTCCGATGAAGAGCATCCTGTCTTGAAGTTGGATAAGATTTTGAGAGTGAGTGTTATGCTGATTATGTTCATCTGACATTTTTTGTTCTAACGAAACTAAATTTTTACTCGCTCAAAGACATTTACAGTTGAAAAGATGACGAAATAAGTATTTTTTATAACATTTATTTGATGATGTGAAAACTAAGCTTCGTTAGAACCAATGTCTGCCTATTTACCTTTGGCTAATACATAATGCTTTTGTTACCGTTTTACCCTTGCTGCATGATCCTTACAAACCATAGTAGTTGTATATTAAGAGTAGACTTTCCTTCCACAGCCAAGAGAACAACACAGCAATTTTAATCACCGTTTTCAGGAAAGAAACTCTGACGAAGACGCTCTTGCCAACGCTAGCTTTCTGGCCAGTCATCTTCAGAAGCTGAAGGGTCTTGAGGAACCGGCGACTCCGCCTGAGGTCCAAGAGGCGGGGCTGCCTCCGCCGGAGACCCTGGTGGCGCAGTTCCAGGCCAGGACCATATATGCCATCGGAGAAGCCAGTGATGAGAGACTCACTTCTAGCTATTGGCTCAATGTGCCGGCTGCGGGAGGGGAGGATGATGTCAATGATAGTGAGCTGGTGAGTACTGGAATTCAAATTGCATTTCATATTGTACAGTATAAGGTGGCTTAAATCTTATGCTTATCATGTAAATATGAGTAAATAATATAGTCCTGGTTACTCGTAGATAATATTTTTAAGGCTCTAAACTGATATAAGAAAACTAAAATTTTTTGAGACAGTAAAAAAGTACGTGACAGTTCACATCACACTCTAGATTAGGTATAATCATCATTAAGCCATTACACTAGTTTTTTTTCTGCATTTCACTTTCTTGCTATCGAAACTACTTCCAGTACCCGGATTAAAATATAGCCTATGTGATGTTTCAAATCAGTCCTTCGTTAGTACTTTCGGAGTCTAAGGTACAAATAAACTTTACTTTGTTATATAAGTGTATATGTGTCCGTGTCCAGGTGTCGTGTGACCTGGTGTCGGTGGCGGCGGGCTACGTGTCGGGCGGCGGCGAGGCGCTGTGCGGCGCGGTGCGGCGGCTGGCGGGCTGTCTGCGCCCCAACGACGACAAGCCCAAGGACGACAAGCGACCGCCCGGTCAGTGCATACCCATGCTTTAACTAGTCCCCATCAGAGTCAGGAGTACAATTATAACCATTGGTCATTGTAGCTAAATCTTTGACTTCATAACTATCAGTTATAAAACTAAATTATTTGTAATTAGAATTCCTTATAAAACCTTCTATTGTAACTGCGGATAATAAATAATATAAATAAATATCTGATGAACAACATAACAACGTCACGTCACGTCACGGTCACCGTCGGACGCAGGTGCGCCCGATACCAACGCATACTTACCTACTAGTTGGAACTTCAACAAGGCGGATTTATTTAAATTATATACTTCGCTAGGGAATGTAGACTGGACACCGATGTACGATTTAGATTTAGAAAATAGTTTAAGTTACTTTTATGAGACAATCAATTCAATAATAGATGACTGTGTTCCCAGAAAAAGGCGAAGGCATGTAAACTCGAGGTACATTTATCCCGAGTGGTACACTGCTGATATAATTCGCGACATTAAATTGAAAGCTAGTTTACACAAACAGTACAAATCGAGTAAGTTAAGGTGTGATTACGAAGCATTTTCTGTATGTAGAGCAAACGTGAAATCTATGATATTAACAGCACATAACAATTACCAACAGCGTATTCAGAATAAGTTTCAAAAAGATCCTAAATCCTTTTGGAACTATGCAAAATCTAGAAGAGGTAGTAGAAATAAACAAACTATTTTAAAAGACGGTATAGAGTTGTCGGATGATGAATGTGCTAGAGAATTCGCAGAGTATTTCTATTCAGTATATAGTACCAAGCGGGCGGATCTTAATGTGGAAGCAGCGATAAACGCGGCGGGAAGCGAAAACGGGGCGGCTCGGGTCCACTTAGAAAGGTTGAGCTTCGAAGATGTACGAAATGCTCTACGGCGACTAAAACCGAAAACATCAGCCGGTCCGGATGGCATTCCACCTTACATATTTAGGGACTGTCAAATGGTAATTTGTGGTCCGTTGCTACATATTTTTAACTTAAGTCTGAAGCAAGCGGTATTTCCTGAAATATGGAAATTAACTCGGGTTGTTCCGGTACCAAAAGGAAGTTTGAAGTCGCAGGTGGAGGGATACAGGCCGGTGGCTGTGCTATCAACTGTAGCCAAGGTATTCGAGTCTGCCATACACAAAGCAATACACGAGCAGGTAAGTGCGCAACTGTCGGAAGCACAGCACGGGTTTCGACTTAAAAGGAGTACCACCAGCAATCTCCTTAGCCACATGGCTCATGTGGTACCGATAGTAGACAGTGGGGGGCAAGTCGATGCCGCTTACTTCGATTTTCAAAAAGCGTTTGATTTGGTGGACAACGACGTGCTTTTAACAAAGTTAGCGGCCGTTGGTTTTACACCACATTTACTAACTTTTTTTGCCAGCTACATGAGAGATAGGCAGCAATATGTTGATTATGCGGGGCGTACATCACAACCGTATTTTACAAGATCTGGAGTTAGTCAGGGCAGTAATCTTGGACCTTTAGCTTTTATACTAATGATTAATGACTTACCAAAGATAGTTATAAAGGCAAAATGTCTACTGTTTGCTGACGATCTCAAACTGTCCCTAGCTATTACCGACGAACAGGACTGTGAAGTGCTTCAGGAGGATATCGACAGAGTAGTGAACTGGAGTAAGCAGAACCTTTTAAAATTCAATGTGTCGAAGTGTCAGACTATTAGTTTCTCTCGGTCGCGCAAACCTGTCCTCTGTGATTATAAGGTGGACGGAACACCGATGCCTAGAGTCACAGAGGTCAGGGACTTAGGGGTTCGCCTTAACTCGGGGTTGGTGTTTCGTGATCACATAGTGAATTGTTGTAAAAAGGCATTTAGGAATTTAGGTTTTACTCTTAGGATGGTACATAATTTTACTAATATTAAGGTTATAATAGCATTATACAACGCTCTAGTCAGAAGTCACTTAGAATGTAACGCAGTCATCTGGTCTCCACATGAAACTAAATATAGTATTATGTTGGAGAGAGTGCAAAACAAGTTTATTAGGTATCTTTATATGAGGTATTACGGGGTATACCCGTTCTATCCCTTAATGTATCCCACTTTGTTTATACTGGGAATGGTAGGATATAACGAGCTGAGAGTCAGGAGGGAACTGGCACTCATATCGTATTTAGTTAAAGTGCTAAGAGGTGTAATACACAACCCCGATATTCTGGAGCAAATTGGCGTGTGCGTCCCGGACAGATACGTGTGGCGACGGCGCCGGCCGCCGTTGCTGGCCGTGCCGCGGGGGCGCACTAACTTGCTCGGAGAGGCACCGCTGACGCGCGCACTCCGCACCATGAACCTCATAGCAAACGAAATTGACCTATTTTGTTGCTCACTGAGCGAGTTTGAAAGAACCACAGTATTTATTATTAGTTATAAAACATAGAATTAGATTACTAAGCGGAATTGTTTTCCAGTAGTTATATTATGTATATATAGAATTAAGTTACACTATCGAATTAGATTTAATCTGTAAGGATAGTTGTAAGAGAGGAAAAATAAATAAATAAATAAATAAACAATTATTGGAACAGTTATCAATTTGTAGTACCTATAGCGTTAATTTAAAAACTTAGAGTGCATCTACACGGTGCAAGTAGCTTGTGCATATTGACTGCTTACACATGCGCATGTTATATGCATTTAAAAAACGTGTGCGGGATCTAGCGACTCGCACTTGTACCAGAGCAAAATATCCACTCGCGTGGTCTGTTACTTGTGCGCATCAAATGATGCCCGCAAGCATGTTAACTTGCTGCAGCTACATGCACCGTGTACAAGCACCCTTAGTAAACTGAACCGAACACAAGAGTAACAATATAATGTGTATGTTTCTAGTGGCCCTAACTCGCGTGCGTACGGAGGGCGGCGCGGACGCATTCCGCTCGCGTCCTCCCAACACATCACGGCCTCCCTCGCTGCACGTCGACGACTTCACCGCGCTGCACCAGCCATACACTGCCGCACAAGTCACCAGGTAATATGTCGCAGTTATTTGTTGATACGAGACATTAAATGTTGGGAAAATATTTTCCCAGTTCCTCCACAGTACGTCTCCAGAACATGTTCACTTGTCGACTGCTCCGAAGTGGGGTGAAACTTTTGTTGTCACGCGGAATGAACACTTAATATATCTCCAACGGTTAATAAATTTGTTAACTAGTCTGTATCTGTGTCTGCTACTGTCTTACTCTTACCTGGCTGGTCCTGACAGAAAAAAAGAGACAGTGTGTCCAACTTTTTTATGTTTGCGTTCAAAAGTCTACAGATCGCGGTAGTATTTCCATATCAAAAATGTACCTACACCCCAAACCCCCTATGCCCTGGGTTGGGCGATGATTGGACCTATGTTATTCTCATTTTTAAGCATTCTTCCTATACCATTATCATTAAGTTAAATGTTGTTGTGTGTACAGAGGCATGCGCCGCGGCATCGCGGTGTCGGACCGCGGGCGCTTCGCGTCGGCCGCGCCCATGCACGCGCACTACCGACATCTGTGAGTATACCCGCTCAACTACAGCATATCACAATGGTACTTTATACTGGAGTGGCAGACTTCCTCTATAGGGATCTGATCAGGACTAAGGTAGATTATCGTTTATTTCTAAGCATATAAGATAATACATTGAGGTTTTACCTTAAATAAATGTTGTTTCACATACACTCCCATTGCTGGTGTAGAAATATAATGTGAACCATGCTTTATAAAAAAAAATGTAATTATAATAATGTCAAGTAAATTAAATCCAAAAAAAATTTTTACCTATTGGCGTCAAAATGTACTAAGCCATTTCTACTCATAAAATTTACCCTATTTATGAGGATAGAACAGAGGATTCAAGTTATTGTTCCTGCTTCAATAATATTTTTTATAAAACAATTACATAAAAAACAATTAAATAATATTTTTTTGTGCGAATGTATAGTCACATTACAATGTAGATGATATTGCAATTTACTTTCCTATATATAAAAAAGTAGGTATACCTATAGATTTTGTTTGCAATTTAAAACCTATCACAACTCGACGATCATATCCTTTTGATCTGTATCAAATTGTTTACTATACTTTTAACTTTACCAAAAAAGAGAAACATTCATCAAAAGCTACATGTTCCCTATACGTATACTAGCTTAGGCCATGAATATCCTAGGCATTTTCGAAGTAGTATTCTCATTTGTGCTATCACAATGTTGTAAGCAAATGATTAAATACAAACCTTAATCGTCACAGTCGCGGTCGCGGCGCGTGGGAGATGGGAGCGTCGCACTTCGGGCACTTCCCACCCGCCTCACAGTACATGATGGGTAAGTTGTCGACTATATTTTGCTCATTCAGACTTTCTGAACACAAAAACATTAAAAAATACTTTGATCACGCCTGATATCTATTTTTAACCGACTTGCCAAAAAGGAGGAGGTTCTCAATTCGTCGGGATCTTTTTATTTTTTATGTATGTTCACGGATTACTCGAAGACGCCTTGACCGATTTGCAAAATTCTTTTTTTGTTTGATAGGGTATACCTCACAGGTGGTCCCATAATCATCAGGTCAGGATCTGATAATGGAAACCCTGAGAAATCGAGAGCAACTTTCGAAAATTGTAGGCATGCATAGGTTAAAAACTTGACAATGAGGTGTACGTCTGATAACACTATGCAACAGTGAAGGTTTGGAGCTGACCTGATGCCATCATCAGGTCAGGTCGTCTCCATAGACGAGAGAAGGTCGAGGGAACTCGACAACTGAATATGTAAACTACCTCGTGTTTGGGCTTATATTCTTTGTATTGACGAGACCTTTATAAAAGTGAAGGTTTGGAGCTGACCTGATCATGGAGACCAGAGAAGGTCGAGCGAACTCGTCAACTAAATATGTAAACTACCTTGTGTTTGGGCTTATATTATTCGTATTGATAAGAACTTTCCACTAATGCGGATAGTAACAACTATACTTGTCACTGAAAAGCCAAAAATAAAAAACTTTTTACAAAAAAACAAAACCTACTCCCAAAAACACTGAAAAGCAAAAAAAAACTATTCTTAGGTGCATCGGCCTAGAAGTCGGTGGCGAAATAAACATATCATCATCCACTAGACACCGAATTCTAGGCCGATGCACCTAAGAATAGTTTTTTTTTGCTTTTCAGTGTTTTTGGGAGTCGGTTTTATTTTTTTGTAATAAACTTAAGTAAAACAAAAAAAAACACTTTTTTCTCGTATTGGGCCTGCCTCTGCATTCCAGGTGGTGTTTGCCAATAGAATTTATTTTTTGTTTAAATTTTATGTCAACCGACTTCTTTCTATGGATAATTTTAACATAGGTTTGACTCTATAGGTTTGTCTCTGTATGAATACCAGCTTTATAACATGAAATGTATGTGTCCAGGCGGCATGGGTTGGGGCGGCGCGGGGCGCATGTCGCGCGGGCCGCGGCACCGCTCCTTCCTGCGGTGACCGCCGCACTACGCGCCGCAGCACTACGCGACGCCCGCCGCGCCGCAGCACTACGCGGCACCCGCCGCACCGCAGCATTATACGTCACCCGCCGCACCGCACTATATACCGCCGGCGACAAATACGAACATTATGTGCCCCAGTGGAAATTAAAAACCATTTCTTATCGTATTGTACTTGTAAAACATATTTTGAGCGATTTAAATGTGCTCTCAAAATTCATTTTTGTGCTAAGAATAACTACATATTGATCCTCATATTATTCTTCTCTGTGGATTGATCAATTTCTTACAGTTTCCATATAAATGTGTCACTTTTAATACTCTAATAGAACTAATCAGTAATTGGTGTTCTTATTCATCTCAGGATTAAAATAAATAGACAGTTGAAACATATTTTTGTTTTTCATTTCATTTTCATAGTCAAATGCAAAAATTATACAGCGCGTGTACAGTTTTGGAAGGATAACTAACTGTAAAACGTAAATGATAAAGGGGATTGGACAAGTATGTATGAAGCCTAGTCCAAATGTCTACCTCGAACTATAATTAAATAGTCCACTAAATTTAGACCATATAAACACAAAGAAAACAATTTTAGAAAATTTAGAAACAAATCAACTTTATTATCAAGATGAAAAAGATCAAATCATATATTATAATATATAAGCTTAAGAAACAGATATGTAAACCGCGACAATCACAGTCCAGCACTAACATAACCCTTGCTTTATATACCTTACTGCAAAACAAAACAAACGTTCACTATACATATTATAAGTATATCATAATTTACATTATACATATCAAATAAAAACAAACTATCATTTTCGCGTTCCAACTAAAGAGTAACGTTGTAAAATTTATAATTATAAGTATTATTAATACTCCACCGAGAATTTCCCATAGCGTTTCGTTTACTATAATTGTCTTTGTTTTTTTACTTATTTTTGTTTAATCATTAAACGGTAAAACATCTCACTAGCATAAGTTTATATTTACAAGGCCCGCGGGCACAGTCAGTTCAGTATAAAATATCACTCGCACATGGCACGGGCGGCGCCGGGCCGCGGCACTAGTCTCCGGGGTGCTCGGGGCACGATCTGTTCACTTCGAACCATTGGTCTATACATCTGGAACACAATCAAAACAAAATAGGTTAATAAATTATACGGCAATCAACACAGTTATTGGGGAACAGTTTCACAAGGTGAAATCAAGACAACGCCCAACAATTACCATACATAGCTGCCATTGAACATAACTTAATAACGTTAGAAGTTACCCTCACTCCCCATCGACCCTTGCGTTACAAATCCAACTACCACTGCACTATTGCCCAACATAGACTACATAGATGTATGTCACAAGTCAAACGCAGTAGAGGTTCGTATCAGTCGACCTACATCGCTGAGGGGCTTATCGGCCCTTTGTCTAGGTACCCTTTGAGCCCTGTAAGAGCGCTCGAGAGCATACCCATCTTACCACGGTAGGGAGCTTACGAGTATTGTTGACTATGAAAGATATGCTTGCATAGTCATTAGAGGTTTTTTTACAAAAAGTATCCTATTCAGTCAGTGAAATTAAGCTTACAGAGATACACACAGTTTAATGGACCGTTAAACATTATGTCGATAGTTGCAGTAAAATGGCATATTTATATGCATATTGTCAGAGCCGACTACAACACAGTTGGGAAAAGGCTCGGGAGATGATGGGTATGATTGTCAGAGCACAAGAGGTTGCATTACTGATTTATTCGACACAATATAACATGGAACTCATAAATTAATTGTGTATATTCATAAAGCACGTTGGTGACAACAATATGTACTTTATATGCTGCAGGTTTACGAAGATATGTGCATGTTCCGAGTTCCCGGTACCCTGCAATATCAGTAATCAATGTAATGCTGCTATCAGCCGGGTATCCATCAGATAACGGACTGCTATCGGCGAATTGATTGTGAAACGTATCATTTTGCATTATCTACTCAACTATTACTTATAGTGTTGTATAACATGTGTTTTAGTTTTTATATGAATAATAAATAATGATATTTGCAGATGCTAGTTTTACTAGAATTGATAACTTATTTTTGGGCTAAAAGATAACTGAGCTATTTAATCGTTTTTTTTTTTTCAAGAATATATTTTAGGTAACCTTGTTTTCTATTCTATTTATGTAATTGTGCCTCGCGTTACTACCAAATATAATTCAGTGACAATCACGTGCAAAATATTCCACAAAATAATTTAAGGAAAACAATATGGCATGTTCAAAATACCAAGCAACTCGTGTAACCCAGAAATTCGTGCGAAATTAATTATTAGTCATTATGTTGGTATTTGTTGTTGTGTACCTATTCACAATTCGGAATTTATATAGAAAACAGCACATTATTAAAATGTTGTCTTCTCAAATGTATAGGTAAGTTTTAACTACTTTTGTAGACTAGGCACTGTAAATAACTGGATTAAACTATTATTTCATGGACAGATAAGATGCAAAGCAATTGCGATCTCAGATAATGGCCTATGACTGCAAACACCCGTTCTTGAAAGATCCGGCTTACACAGCAACCTTTACAACGTTGCATAATAATCAGCTAATAACAATCAATTAAGTCGCAATGATTACATAAATGCTTGTAAACAAACAAAGAGTTCCGCGTAACAATTAATGGACGTTGATAGTCGTGGAGTGATTTAATCTGCGACATTCACTGACACACGACTATTACTCGATGACTTATCAGAAACATGTAACTTGTAACTGCGCAAAATAGTCACTGTTACGCGTGTGTAAAGTGTGACGGTAAATTTTAATTCATTCAATTAATTTATTATCGTTTAACTATGGCCTTTTCTGACATTAGCAATAGTCTACACGAGCACTGATATATATTAGTAGGTGCAACAGAAGTTCATTTGGGAATATTCTGTTATTGCGAGACCAGTAGACACTCACACCGCGTTCCTTACGTCTACATAATCCTTTCTAAATAAAGGGTATCCTCTGCCTTGTATTTTCCCAACTATTTTGGGGTCAGCTTCCAGTCTAACGGGATGCAGCTGAGTAGGTACCAGTATTTTACATGTAAAGACTAAC
Source organism: Helicoverpa zea (assembly GCF_022581195.2). NCBI lineage: Eukaryota > Metazoa > Arthropoda > Insecta > Lepidoptera > Noctuidae > Helicoverpa > Helicoverpa zea. The sequence continues at coordinate 12,479,773 of NC_061463.1, read as the reverse complement.
TAGATGACCTTCTCCTGGGCAACCCTTGGTAAGACTGATTATGAGTCTTTCTGGCATTTGTCTACCCTTGTTTATGTATGTAAATGAAGGATGTTCTTACCCCTTGTGGTAGATGCAAAGGCAGGGCAGGCGGGCGATGGTGTCTCCGGCGGACAGCTCCTCCAGGCAGATCACGCACTCGCCCTTCGAATCACTCAGCACATCCTCTGCAAACATTAGACACCATCCATCAGATGTTATGTACAAACAAATATTCCGTATTTTGGAAATATTGTTTAATACTGTCTAAGTAGACAGATTTTATAATAAAAGCCGAATGTTATTTAAGTAAACTAACTAGGCTGAAAAATCATTAAATTTTGAAAAACCCGTAACCTTAACGAATGAAAACAAACGGCTTTCTAAATACATAGGATGAATCGAGCAATACCCGGCAACAACAGGTAATATTGATCAACTAATAAAGATAAATTAACTGAAGCAAGAACAACTGAACATTCCATTAATTATCCAAGTTTAGTTTTAGTTCACAATGTCTGCATATTTGAATGAACTTTCAGATGTGCGAGTAAATTGTATTTCTAGTTGCTCTGCACGCTTTTCCCGACATACAGTCTTAAATCTTTGAGTAGTTAAGTTTATATAATTTTCTCGGGCGTGTTACAGGGAAAATTATAATAATAGTAATTGTACGGGCGTTCAGGCAGTCTTGTCGGGTTGTGCATAAATAGTGAATGTTATACTTCACTCGGCCTGGCTTGTAATTACCGGGAAAGCTCCCGTTCTGGCTACTGCGATATTATTATATTTCCTCTATTTGTTGAGCAATGGCTTAACAAATTGCGTTTGCAATTTCTCTGGAGTTACCGTTGTTATTAAGCTTAGTGAGTAATTTAAATATTGGTTCCTGAATCTACCTGTTTGTTTTAACTGTTGAGACAATAATAATAGTATTTCTTATATTGGTTATGTATAGCTATAAAATATGTAGGCTCTGATAAAAGGTTAATTGGGAAGAAATACTTCTGACTCACTAGTCTTTCCAATTAAATATCTAAAACTGACTAAGCTATGCAAATATGTGCATAATTGACTCAATTCAGAGAGACTTTCGCCAGTTCGTAGACATTTCTACAAAGGTGAATCATGTTTAGTTTCCAAACCTTTACTATTAGCTTTACATTTAATTAAATTAATAATGGGTCTCGAGGATTCTACTGATATGAGTAAACCACAGTCCGTAGTAGTTGCTCTTAGAACATACATTCAGCCAGTACTACCTAGGTTTCTAAGTATAGCTTTTAGAAGTGATGTTATCTTTAAAGGACTAGTATGTATGTAAGGTGTTACTAACCATTATAAGAGAGTCTTGGCCTGGTGAGACACATGACGAGATGGCACTCGATGTCGTCCGGCAACACAAACTTGCTGCACACCGGACATTTTATACCTGGAACATAATACAAACACATATTAATACAATATCCAGAATATGCATACCAACCAAACAGTTGACGGTTACATATATTTTAAAAGATTTGTTTTTCAGTTCAATTAAAAACTTAAATGTAAAAGCGAAATATTTAGTTTCATAAAAAACATTATGTACTATTTCGGTGAGTAGGTAATTTACTCGAGTACATTATGTAGGCTTTATAGTAATCTAGTAGACAGGTACACACTTTATAGTAATTTCCATAAGTAATAGTAAAGCTTTAACTCCACGAAAAACAAGTTCAGACAGATGATTAACGACACCATTTGTAACGCGCTAACGTTACTATCTAATCACATTAATGTATTGGCCGAACTAAAATTAACCTTCCAAGATCAAACTAAATCACACGGCGACCAATAAAGTAATCCATCAGGTTTGTACATAGACAAACACGTTTGAATAATAAATAAGGAATTATCGCGAACACGTAAATAATCTAAGCGTTATCCGCTTGATGTAAGTAACAAATATGGCGGGTCTGATATAAAATTCCGTGTGTCGTCAGTAATCCGCTGATGTAAGCCAATTTCACGCTTTACACTGCACCTACGTAGCTACGTACTACGGCCACTTTGACTTCATAAATATTTTTCCAGCTAACGAAGTAAACACAGCTGACGATATGATGTCAAAGGTAACACTAATGGAAGTTAAAATCCGTAAGAAAGTTAAGTTCGAGGCATCTTAGATAGTAGGGAAGAAAAAATCCATCAATCATTTTGTTGCTGTCAAAAATAAATTATAAGATAACTGTATTTTCATTAAGTGTGGAGAAACCTTTTTGTAAATGCATAATATAGCTGGAGTGAATGATGTGACGATAGATAGGTATTCTAACTGACAGTTAAATACAAATTCGCGTTTGATAACTTCACATATTATTGCGCCAATAACTACCAAAGATATAATAAAATAATGCAATACTAATAACATATCGAGTGGCCATAAAGTGGAGTATACAATTCATATAATGATATTATTGTCCTGGCATGCAATTAGGCACACTCCATGACTCAGCTATAATCGTTATTCGTTAGTACCAAGTAGATAATCGGTAGTACGTGCGTTACGCTCAAATCGATATTATTTGTGTAGCTAAGTGATACTTCGATACGTTCCGATTGAAATATGAAAGTGTAATCGAAAACATCTGCTTGTTTGTGATGCAGATTCGTTGGTTCATCGAAATTTATAGTATTGCCACTTGAAATATGTATGTTATGGACCAAGTGATAAATTGGGCAGTATACATAATGCCCGGTCATTATGAATAATGCCCAATATGAGAGTGCAATTTGATAATAATTATTCAAATAATCAAATTGACCGGGCACTATATATATTGCCCGTGACCTTTTGGGCAAAGTAATACAAACATATTTAATTTCATTTTTTTTTATTGTTATTGACATTTAACTTAAAATAAACTAAATATTAAACCACTTAAATAATCAGCCTCATGATTTGGATGAATTATGAAGGACTTCTGCCTTAAAAATCCATTAGTTTTTGCATTTAAAAGTTAAGGAAAGTCATATTAAAAATATAACATAAAATATAATTAAATTTAAAACCAAAAATTTACAACGTATCTTTGTTTTATACAAATGACTTATTATTATAAAACAAAATAAACTAAAGTTTAAGCGATCGGACTCATTATTTGGCATAATTAACTTTTATTATTTAGCTTCTCTAAATAAAAGTCACATAGAAAATATAATTAAAATAGGGTGCTATTTAAACAGGCTTCTTTTTAATATCATTACTCGCCCCCAAAAACGTATGTTGCCTTCTATTACTAAGTCAGCCACAACACATCCCATATCAATTGACAGAGCATGGAAGTAAGCATGCAACATGCAGCAAGCATGGCTTCTGTCACGGCTCCGGCGCTGCGGGGCTCCGGCGGTCCCATGCGAGCTTATCGTCGCAGATGGTTTTCACGCTCACCACCGCAGCTTCGGCTTGCTGGCCGGCTCAGCCGGCCAGCCTCAGCCGTGGCGGCGAGCGCTTCAACTACCTGCGCCTCAGCTCGCAGGCCGCCTCGCCCCTCCGCGCCTACGCAGTTTTGAATTGCACTCTAGGAGTAGGGCAGATAAGACTACGTGGAGTCGGTTTTGCAGCGATTCGTTTTCGTCACTAAGTTCAGATTTTAATACAATGTTTTGAATCCAAATTAAATTCTAACATAAAAAAAAAGGAACCAAGAAAAATGACATCAAGAAAAACGAGGCCGAGTTAGTAAATTAGATGACAATTGTCCAATTAATAATTTTGTGGCTAGACTTATAATTTCCCATTAAAATAGAACATATAATTTAAAACAATAATCATAAAATATGTAGCAAGTAACAGGATTTATTTATGAAGAGATAGAATAAGATAGAACAACTGCCACCCTCGCACCGCATAAAATATAGCTTTATTATCAATTTGCCCAACTATCATGTAGCAATATAATAATGCCCGTGCAATGTGATAAATAATGAAGTTAAGATAGTTATTAATCACTTGGCCCGATAAAGCTAGACATTATTCATAATGCTCGGGCATTATAAATAATGCCCGAATTAATCACATGGTCCATAACATGTATAAACAAAGGCTTTATTCTTTTCAGTACGTCGTTATATGTATAATAATGCCGGGACATAATAATAATGCCGGGACACTTTTTCACACACGGTCGGTTAGCCCCATTTTAAGTTATTAATTAACTTGTGTTATGGGTGCTAACACAACTGATAAACTACATATAGCTACATATATACATATTTTAATACATATGATAACACCCAGACCAACGGCCAACAAGCATGCTCATCACACAAATGTCGACCGAACCGGGAATCGAACCCGGGACCTCGGGTTCGGCAGTCCGGCATGGTGACCATTGCGCCATCGAGGTCGTCAACATCACGTCGTACTTGAACATCATGAATAAAACTTCCTATTCTTACTGAATGATGACCAACATCATATACGTCATTACGTATTGCTGATATAATGCACGCGTGTCCAGTCACCAGTGAAATGAAACGTGTCTACGCGTGACGGTGTGACGGAGCGCAGGATTCCGTCCGAGCGCCTCCATTGACACCGCGACATCTCCAGACGTTTGTCGCGGGAGATTCGCGAATCTGTGCTAGTTACGTAACACACCAGTATCTAGAGCTCAGCAATTTGTGCAATTGACTAGTCTCTATAGTGACTGGCAAATTGTGCTTGAAATATGTATTAAAGATTGTTCTTACGCAAGTAGGTAGCCGTCTACTGGTGTAAAAGCTGCAGCATACAAGAATGAAATGAAGCCAATAAAAGCGTTTATAATGATGATAGTACGCAAACAGCTTTGCTCTTATACCAACAAGTGTATGGTCAATAAATCGACTTATTTTGACCGAAAGTGGGCTCCACAGCTTAAAATAATCCCCATCAATGTTGCACTTGCAGATTCAGAGGAGTACTCTGGGATGGTCTATTGGTAACACGTCAATAACCACGCACTGTCTAGCATAAATATTCGGTGTTACCATAGAGTGAAGCATAGCTAGAAGTACCACTGTCCACTAACGCCGTCTTTCAATGAAGAAATAAATGGAAGAGATCTTATTATTTTTGAACATTATAGAAGACTGGAAGTTATGATTTCCTGAACTATCTGATGAATTCCATTTTGATTTATGTTTTTTTACCCAAAAAGTGTAAACCTTCTGCATGTATTCGTGTATCGTGAACGTTTTGCCTCGTCTGCGAGTGCACTAGACTGTGGGTAATAGTACTACGGGCTTAGCAGTTGGGGAGAGGGGACTTTTTTATTTAGAGACAATGGAAATACGTGGTTCTATCTACACTACACTAAGTACAACCCTTCGTACTTACATATACGAGTATTTTACCCTTGCACTATGAAATACTTCAAAAATCTATCCAAGTTAAATAACTTATTTAAATATCAAAAAGGACACCAATTTGTGGACCGTTCAAACTATTCTTGAAAGTGTAATCAAACTAACTCTAAATTATGCCGAAACTTACTTTATAAGTTACTCTGCCCAAGTTTAAGTGAGAGCAAACAAAGTTATCCATTGAAGTGACTTAGAAAATGCTTTTAAGATAGAGAAATATATTGGGAAATCGGCGGGATCTTTAGACAAAGAACTAGTGTATATTTGTGACGTGATAGAATATGAGCATTCCGTCGTTAGCACATGGTTGTTCACAACAATAACACGGCAACGGCTTGAACCCGCAGCGCGCGCAGTCCGGTCACGCGCGCAATAACTACGTGCTTTATGCTAAGTTTTACATAAAAAAATATAATGCTGCCGTGTGTGTCATGTTAAACAGATGTTAATAAAGGGTTTCCAAAACTATGTATTATTTAAGAGCCGTTTACGGAAGGCAAAAGTCAAATCTTTGGCAATAGTATTGAATAATAATATAATTAACGACTTCTTTGGTCTCCTATCTTCTCTTGAAAAAATCATTTAATTTCCTCACAGGTAAAAATGGAGTTAGAATTTCCTCGTTGCTATGTGCTCTAACTAATTGAAAGCAATTAACTGGCTTGTCGTAGCAGTGTGACAAAGTAACCAGTTCCCGACTGTTATACACTACAATGCAGTATACGATTCAATGTAACTACCGCGTTGTAGTTGTTAGCAGTCTTGCACTTGTCGACGAAGTGGATACTGGCCTTTTATACACGTCTTTAAAAGTTACTGGGACTAATCTTCGGAATCTAGAAAGAATATAATAGGACCATCTGGTCCTCAGACTGCTGTATTTTAGTTTTTATCAACACTATTTGGAATGAATTAATCACATTGATGAAAATCCTTCAGAAGAGCAAATATTTGAGCTACCTAGAGTTTTTCTTCAATAGCAAACACTTTTAGTAAACCCGTAAACCGCTGAATAAAAAACAAACGAACTGACCCGTCTATAACATACTTCAGATGAACCAATGTACAGGGAGATTGCAAGAGTATTGCAATTTGTTTTTAGGCAATTAAGCCTATTGGGGGCAGAATTTTCTAAGCATTCTGACTTGACCAGATTGGACTCTCTTTACTTATTAAACCGCTTTCACTATCTGTGTGTTTAACAGTTCTGTCTATATTTAAGTCTGTAATAATTTGACCATTTTGAAAACATGAAAATAATGGTGCCTCCGTGATTTTCCCTAGTAAGCCTTCTGAGTGTTCTCATGTGGTATGCCTATCTGATCCGCAGTCCACACACGTTCGGCGGACACTGACGGCCGAGGCATTGTACCTCTTACGGCCCGGCCCGGACTAACGACCGGCTGCAGCGCCCCACTCTTCAATTGATCATTGTTCTATATGTTTAGTGATCCACTCCATTCGTATTACTAATGTTCTACCCAGAGGGTGTTCAATAGTTTACATCTGAACTGAAAATATCTACCACCTATGCAAGCTTTTAATCAAGAATTATTTTATGTCCATTTCTAAAGTACTGTTGTAGTATTTTTACGTAAGATTGACATGGAATTGGTATTTATATGGCTATTTATCTGGTTAGCCTTCAAGACGGCTAGATGGCTAAAAATAGCTCAAAAGGGTTCACTTCGTGTCGGCTGGTATTGAGGCAGTGATCGTGAAATTTAATAAAATTGTTGTCATAAACAAACATTTTTCTAATAGATTATAAATCATACCGAGTAGGGAATTAGTTAACCAACATTTTGAATACCACCTATTTTCAAAACAATAAGATTTCGATTCTCGTGACAAGTTACACAGAACTGTTGTCTTCGCAAGTTACATAAGCCGCCATCTACATAGTTTGGTGAAGTTGCAAGTACAACAACGTCGAGCACCCGTAGTCGCCTGCTAAACACTGAACACCTGGAGCGTCGATAACTAAAACAAATAACTTCACGGCACATAAATTGCTTTCGCAATGTTTGCGTAACAAGCTACTGAAATACATTACATACACGGAGAACACATCAGTGGCGGACTGTGAACAGGCCATACACAAACACTATTCCTCATATAAAAACGTTCGCTTCCCAAATGGATGTTGAGAAACAGCATGAGAAACTTGGGTATGAAATATTTTGACAATATTTTGATTAGAAATCTCATCCTTGAAGGAAATTTTGGAGTCCGTAGTAATAGAAACGGGGTGATAAAATATTTATACTTTACTAGCTGATCCCGCGAACTTTGTATCGTTCAAACCTTTCCTGGACCTCTACAAACATTTTAAAACCAAAACCAGCTCAATCGGCCCAGCCGTTCTCGAGTTTTAATCAGATTAACGAACAACAATTCATTTTTATTTATACTTTATTATTGTAGGCAGACTGTTGACACGTGGAGAGGTTATTTATAGCTTATTATCTGAAACTTACGACTTATAATAAAGATCTGTTCTTTAATTTATTATTGTATAAACGAAAACTTTGATTGGTAGATTATTTTCAGACGCCCTATTTATTGCTTATGACGTAAGACATCGAAGTTTGCGATGACATCTATGAAGTTTCCCTACACATACACTGAAAGCATTTAAATATCCTGGATTGAACGAAAACGAAGCACATACACTTGAACTAACAAATAACTCACTCCGCACATTCAATGTTTTTCTTCCAACTCCAGACTTAGTAACATTAAATACGTTGCCAATGATGCCGAGAATAAAATTCTACGCCAAGACGAGTTTCAAAGAAATGTTGTACTTTCAGATGTCCTCTGTTTATAACTCTGGCTCTGCTGACGATGATCCCGCTGAGCACAGGCTACATAGACTGCAGGATATCCTGCAGGAGATGCCACGAGAACACCGAGCACCCCTCCGTGCTGGAGGTCTACTGCGCCATGTGCGAGGAGTGCAAGCAGCGACGGAGGGAAAGGTAAGCGCACAACAGACCGCCATTTATTTCATTTGTGCTCGGACCAAAGCTTTTATATTACACTATACTGAGTAAGTCAGAAGTAAATTCTTAATATTAGATGTAAAAACAGTTCTCAATTTCGAAGGATGGCAAATCGCACTCCTTCTAGAAGAATGACGCCGACAACTGCTGCGCAATTGGTCAGAATGAGGGATGGCGTGGCCAACAGTGCCGAGGCGCGAAGCAAATATGTGCAGATATCGGGGAGCAAGGCATCCACAGCGCAATCAATAACTGAACAGGACTTGACCCAGGCGTCGAAGCCGGTACAATCGCCACCAGTGCTGCATGTGCACCAGCATCCGAAACCGGCACAGAGAAATGCATACTACGGTCAAATGGGTAAGACAGCTGATGACTACCTAATTGAAGTTTGGAAAATGTTAGGAGTCAAGCTATCAGATCTTTTCCCATCAAAGTTTCCCAAATAAACACCTGCAATAATTAACTGTTATTATTTGATCGCTATATCCTTATCCTTTGTGTAATGATCAGACAGCGGGTACCCGGCGGGCTGTCCGACACCACCTATGTGCGAATCAGAGGAGCAGATACTGGTGTACCCAAACCCGCCTCCCCCCACCATGCCTGCCAGCACCACGACGACGACGACGACCACGCAGCCGACCCAGCCGCCGTGCCCGCCCGTGCACACCTGCAGGAAGAAGAAGCCGAGTATGCAAGGCATGTCCTGCATGCCTTGCATGCCCATGTGCCCGTGCCCCATGTACCCGTACCCGCCGCAGCAGCAGCAGCAGCAGCCGCAGCAGCCGCAGGCCGTGCTGAATCAACCCACCACGGCCGCCAGCAGTCAGGCAGGTCAGGATTACCACTACCTGTATGTCGGACTGCCAAAGAATGTCTTCAATACGAACTAGTCGTCTGTGTACATACTATAACATGGTTGTGCTACGTTAGTTTCATTGTACTTTTTTATGAGATGGATGATAAAAGGTATTGTGTAAAGATATTTCTATATTTTAATAAATAAACATAGTGGCTTTGTATTTATTTCATGATTTGACTTGGAGTTAGAAGTTTCTGTGTGGAACTCATTTTGGGCAGTGGTGCTTCTGCGATGTTTTTGCTTACAGTGCCCGAGGACACGAACGTAACCATTACGTCTACGATAGTCGTATCGTGAGTCCCTGACCCGAAACTAGATAACCTATATGTTACGTCAACAGCTCATCAATTCATTTTGATACTTAAGAGTACTTTGCTACATTATGTTGTGAACTCTACTATATTTTATAAATTATACCTTTATTATTTCGATAAAATACACACATGTACTAAAAAACACAGGAACTTATGCGGTATACTGGTCTTGTTGGTGTTTTTTTTTGCTGTACTTAGATTCTAACAAATGAATCCGTATCGTTAAATGTCAGGTGAAGTCCCCATGCCGTGACAAAACATACGTATTTTACGCGCGTTTGTATTTACGTCACAATGATTGGAACTGGTTCCGCAACTGTGTTATTAATGGATTCGTCAACTGCTATATCAAAGATAGTTTTAATTATGTGACGTTTCGTGTACTAATATATTATCTAATTAAAAGACAACGAGTTTGTTTAAAGGCGTCAGGCTAGGAAAGTACTAGTACGATTTGTCATTTTTTAATTGGTTTTGATATCTAATTCATGGGGGAAAGTTTGAGGTATTCATACATGTGGCTATAAGGAGCTAAGTGAAAAGTGCTTTGTCATACATGACTGTTGTCCGCAAAGGATCGATATGAGGATAAACGACTGCTGAAGGTTTATAACTAATAACTAAGTATATTTTCGGACACAGTAAATTCAATAATAAATGAAAAATTGATTCGTCGCTTTGCAGAAAAGCTTCCATAAGTATTTTCATTACCGGTACAGAGTAAGGCTACTTAAAGGTCCGAGGACCCATAGAGTCAAAACATACAGTAAATTCACTAATTAGGGTAATATATTCTGGGGCAGTGGTGGCTAATAGAATAAATTATTGAGCCAAAGCTTATTGAGGGGGAAAAGGACATGAACATTTAATTACTACGAAGATAGTAGCCGTTGTAGAAATATGAGGCACTTAGTAGCCGAGCTAAATGGAGATGATAAAACTTCTACTACTATACATAATTTGCTACCACAAGATAAGGAGGAAATGGAAAAGGCTAGGCACATGATAAGAACAAATTCCTTTACAGTATGAGAATAATGGTAATTCCTGTCGCAACTGCAGCGACTCATATAAAACTCATCCCGCTTGACACAGTCACGTAAGTGGGCGCAAGTAGTGTGTGTCCTAGCCTAAGTCTAGCAGCCTGCAGCCAGTCGATCACTTGTTGAGTATCGCCATCGATCGCGGCGCTCGTGTGTCATCGGGAACACTCGGTATGTAGGTCACCATAGTTTCGGGATGATACGTCCTAGTATTGTGAGGGAGAATATATAAAACCATGTAATCATCTAATAAAAGTCAGTATTTACTCATCAATTGTCGTGTCATTTACTCTCGAACCTTAACACAAATAGGCCATCCGTACAGTATAACTACTACACTGAATACAGTTTGGAACTATTAGTCACTAGCAAGCAGATAGGCCGTTTTACAAAAAACTATAGATATATGCCACAGGTTTCAATCAAAGGCCAGTTTCCAGGAATGAATTCAAATGGTTATGAATTCAAAATTAAATAATACGAATACCAGTAACGTTGTTAATAATATTGTTTATGTAACCTATTTGGTTAAGCGGTTTAACTAAAATAGCTAAAATATCATAAACTGCTAGTTTTCCTTCATACATTGCATTTTCCTGTGGGCGAGGAATATAGTTTCCAATAAAATTGACATACGGCAAACGAATATGACTATGAATTTTATTTGTACTTCCGATTAATCTACACTACAACCATAATATTATCTCTAGCCGAAAACCAAATTAGCCGAGTAGAAGACCCTGCAAGTGATTGATAAAATACCAGGCAGGTCTTCAATACTATAATAATGATATCGTGCCCCAGTCGACTCGCACAATACACTATAAACTATAAAACAATAACTTTAAAGGCAAACAATAGTCGTCAATAAAAAGTAATGCTCCGAGGTTCGTGAGCGGCGCTCGTAAGCGCCACCAGAGACCCTCCACGGGCCTCGTCTTATATCTATCAATATCTTTACTACACCCTTATAACATAAACCTACTTTTAAATTCAAGAAACAAATTGATCGAATTCCTACAAATGTACTTGATACAGGACGACAGGCGTTCTAATTTCACACGTAATCGGAAGGACCCATCTGGGACAGGCGAAGTAACGCGACTTAACATGTATGTCGATAAGGACGGACGGTGACTGATTGGATCTGGCTGCAAATTACCCGACCAAAGGCACATTGAGATGAACGCAATTATTGTAAAAGTGAAAAAAAGTTCATTAAGAATTTGATTGAATACTAATCGATTTATAAAAACTGAATGCGATTAGAATGTTCTGTAGACCAATCAATCACAAATTCGTAATTGTACTCAATAAATCGTGACAGAATATAGAGCACTCGTCCACAATGACCCGAATGGACAAAGTTTGAAATATATCAGTACATATTTACAAACGACGTACATGGACAAAGTTTTTTATTACTCTGTCCATCATTGTTTTGTGTGGATCGATATATTTGATCGGAGACAGCGAACTATCAAACTGGGTGATCTTTATTATAAGTAACAATAACTTCAAATAATCGTTTGATGATAACACCGACTCTAACATTTCTCGCAGAGAAGTGGCAGGCTATGGACGCAGTTGTATTTAAAATATACTCCTTCCTTTATGCCAGATAAGTTATTGCTGTCCATTTGGCCATCAAGTCAGTCTGCAAGCATGGATCTGTATCAATTTGTATAGTATGCCATCATATCCCAACATAACCGTCTTTATGTACCTCACAACTAACCATTAACATGTTATTGTTGGGCTACGGCGCCGGGTACCTCGCCTCTAATTTCAATTTTCAATGGACGTTAAATTGATAACAAGGATCTTCGTACACAATGAAGGATTTAGTATCAAACGCAAACTCGATAATTAATTAACAATTATTATTGAAAGGATTTTGTTTTTGTTGCGGGAATTTTCCTCAATTTTCATTGTGCAGCGGAAAATAACTAACCACTGAAGTTTAAAATTGCTGATTTTATCTTGATTAATCACTTGTTTAATTAAAATGTAAAGTAGTACAGAGTTGAACAGCACCATGGAATGCATACCATATAAAATCCTCCTGGGCGGGCGCCTTATTTGAGCACCATATGCGGAGTCCTGCTCAGCATCAGGCACACAGGTTCCTATTATAATACCCATCGCCACCATACCACTAGTCCGCACACACATCAGAAATTCACTATCACCTCATATTAAACATTACACTTGAGGACAAAAAAATGTCGCACACATTATTTTAAAAAGTCATCACTAAATGGGTACGATAAAGTTTGAATATAAAGTTGAGCAGTGGGACGTGCGTTCGGCGTAGATGTCAGAATGTAACTGGCTGTGGTTTGTTACCGGTGTGCTAGGTCGCGAGGTTCTCGTCACATTTGGCACGCAACTCGTGACGTCACGGCAGGCCAGCGCGCGTCACTTGCCCAGGACTACTTGGGCCATACCTGCCTTGAGCGTGCAAATAAGGCGATATTTATAGAGCCACTATACACAAGCGGAAAACTTGCCTGACTTTTACGTTTTTCTTTGCGTTGACAAAGGGTCCATAATTCACGACTTGGCATGACTATTTCTGGTTCAACTGGTACTCTTTGTAAGGTGACGTCAAGATGTTAATGAATGCTAATAGAAGAATTATTCGATGTCGAGCTTAATGAAATCCTTATAGCGTTATTTGTATGCATAAGGATGCAATGAGACCAAAAATAATACATCAGATATACGGTTGGTGGCGTGTGTCGCAACATGATATGTCAGTCACGCGCCTGTGAGGGAACTTCTGACGGCAACTTAATGAAATGAAAGTGTCCCTGACTGCACTAATAAGATTCATAAGCGAACAACGCTCGTCCGGACGAAAATAGAAACGGATTTCAGTAACTTAATTTACGATGTAGGAACCGGACACAGCCATGGTTTACGTAAACCTTGTAAACATGTGATGATGTTTTTATTTGGAATGAAAAAAACCGTTACTAGTAATTTCTTTGTATTGTTTTGGGTGTATTACGACATTGAGCATACGTCAGTCAAACAGTATAAATCATGTAAGAGCTTGTCCACTACAATATTCTGACAATCATGGAATATAACGATTGACTACTTACATGAGTGTCAATGTTTGTACGCGTACAAATGTATGCTATTACGAACGTCAGGATCATAAACAAAACTTGTGCAAACAGTCAAGGCAATGACATTAAAAGCGAAACGAATCATTTGTCTTTTCAACTTTTAAGTACCCAGTTGCGTAATACATAATATTTTTCAGATTTTCACAATGGAAATAACAGCATCTGAATCAACGAAATATGAACATTACATAATACGGTTCGAAATGACTTGTAGATGACTGTTAGTTGTATAACTAAGTAGGCACAATGGACGAGGGAGAGGCGAAGCTTGGTGAAAGCGGTAGTTAAACAGCCTCAAGCAGGAAAGGTTAGGTGTGAAGGCGTCGCGTGCAGCTAATGTCTGGTCGACCTGGCACAGATCTAATACCCCTGTTATTCAAACCGAGTAGCTCCAACAAAGTGTTTTAAGAAACTTGAATGCCATTCAAGTTTTCTATACAGAAGTAATGTTGAACGAATGTTGACAGACTTGTGTGACCTCGCTGCATGATGAAATGAAAATGTCTGCGCCAGTTACATGGACAATACTGCTCACTTGAATGGCAGCCGAAACATACAGAATACATGTGACGGATCCAAGAAGTTTTTGAGAGTCGTTTCATAACTGCACATTTTAAAGCCCATATTCATTTGCCAGTTCCTCTGTACATATTATATTACCCTATTACACTGCCAAGAATAGTCAAAGTTAAGTCATAAACACCCATTTATGTTGAAGTATATCTTAAGAATATGGGTAGGGGTATGTCACTCCTGAATGGAGTTCAGGCAGTGTCTACCACATCCCAATTTTAAATAGGATATTGGATCATTATAATCTGCAGTTTTGTTGAGCTCAATACAACTTACCATGTAAAATGTAAAACCTTGAAAAATGCATTGAAGAAAAAAAACCTTGTTAAATAATAATACAAAATGAGCGTTCAATTACTGGAAGCACTCGCTCGGTCTAGAAAGGCAGCAAATAAGCAGTAGGGCTCAGCCACGAAGCTTGTTATCTGCTATCAACTTGAGCACATAATGATCACCCTTAAGGGACCGCTGTCATTTGCGCAGCCGTCAATGAGGTACGTCGACACGCAACCGCTAAACCCAGCCTTTCAAGGACAAACTACAAATAAACATAAAGAAAAACCCAGTATCTTAGCTCTGTATTATGAAGGAATAAATGTTATTTATTTTTACATGATGTGGAGCAGAGACCATGTGGTTCTTCCTCTCGTTGATTATAATAATAATTTATTTTTATAACCCTAATAGCTAAGCTATGTTACAACTTGTCTCCATATTTTCTTGGCTTCCTTTTATGTGTTTTTATATGGCTTGGGAAGCTTGGCACCAGGAGCTATTTCAATTAAATCAGTGCTTAAAAATAATATACAAACATCTATTATGTATAAGCACAATTGAAAAAAGGCCTCTCTATACACAAAAGCCATTCAAATAATCTATTATGTAGAGAAGCAAAAGATGGTACGATGTAAAAAGTAATCAGTTGCGACGTAATTTCGGTTATAAATCTTCCGTATCAAACAATTACATTTTCATCTTTGAGCAAACGTAATTCGCCATCATTCATTCGGAAAGCACAATTGTATAACAAATAAAGACCATAAATAAAACGAATACACAAATGAAAATTGTATGCGTACATCGATCGGGCAGTTTTCATTGGCCTCAAGTGTACGAGGAAAGATGAATACGGAACCATTGGTGGAATGACGTGGCTGTCACGGGAAAGTTGGAACGATCAATCTGACCTAGGGAACCCTAAAAGGGACAAATTACTTCAATCTGGGAAGTAAATCAAAGTGATGCGGATTGTCTGAGTCTGGCAAAGTTGCGTTATATTCGTATCCTAGAGAATTAATATGTATGTTCTGTATGTACGAGTATCGTGAGGCAGATGCGGCTCTTGTGAGGCTAAGTAATCACTTGCGGTAACTTACTAGCGTGTTGCTACCAACTTAAGTTTAGGAGCTAATTCGAAAAGATAGCCAACATTAGTAAAATTAACTTGGAAAAATTACACCACTATATGGGCATGTAGGATATTTCTAGACTAGAATATCGTCATGTAAGCGTCGTAGCTAACACCGCTCCCGATATATGCACCAGTAAAATTTTATGGAAACTAAATTTGAATTGTATCGATAGTCGATAGAGTGAACGTTCGCATTGTTTCTCCAAGCGAAAACTTATCGATAGTGACGAGAATAGCACGAATAGAACCTTATTATATGTCATTGAACTGGCATCGTAAATATCTTGAATGAGGTGATTAGGTAGTTTGAATGTAGTGAATTATCTCGAGGAAGGCAAGTGATTCGTTAGTCGCAATTGTACTAGGTATAGCACAGCATGTCGGTGACGTCGCGACAAATTGCCGCCATTATAGCAATAGGGTATATTAATGTACGCTGTGTACGCAAGGGTGATTGTGGTCAACCTATCACTTAGATGTTTGCGTGGAAAGCGTCTCGTGATTATAATGGGTACCTCGGAAAATAACAGTCCACGCGACTTTAATAAGGGAAATATAACCAAGGATAATTTAGCTATATTTTACTGCGTTAGTAGTTCATGTGATGACGGCAAAATAATCGAGTTTGTCTCGACTCGTATAAGGAAAAAGGCGTGCCCTACCGGTACACACCGCTAAGACATACAAAGTCACAAAAAGAATCTGTTTCATTCTTATTTTCCTTGTTGATTATACATTCAGTTTTATTTATATTTTCGACGACGCAGACTGATAATCGCGGAAGCGGATCTCAAAAACATATTTTAAATAGATTTAAAATCAACTTCTTAAAGTATCTCAGAGTCCAAATAAACAAACATTTCTTCACAATTTTAGATAAAGTGACGTAGCTATGTCAATGAACGAACTTCGGCCCATTTCCATAGTGACAGACACACAGACTCGTAAACAAGTGTGTTTGTACAATGACATGCGTACGAGTCACTCCCGGCTTAATATAGACCGACCTTAAGGTCACTGAACCACTGGAGGGTCTGCGAATAAAGAACCATGAGATATGGTAATAACCTCACAATATTGCTCTCTGTCTGGCTGTTTATTGATTTATTTCGTCTGATGTCTAGCTAATCTAATATTAACACAAAAACAAATAAGATGAAAGAAAAATATATATGTGCAGACTCTTTCATATGCAAACAAGATTTTAAAAAGGTCACCTATAAAGCCCTAAAATTCTTAAGTACAAAAGCAATTAACGAAAAAATATTTAGCAGAACTAGGCCTAAGTGTGAATATTATTATAATTATAATCAACAAAGACGTAAAGGAAGAAAGATTGTAAAAGCATTTTAATTATAATTTTGTTTAAGTAAAGGAAACATTTGAAGTGTTAAAACCTAGGCTTTGGTAAGAATAAATACTGAAGAAATTATTCATAACTATGCAAAAGATTTTAACCTTACAATTAGCCCATTGAAAGCAAGATTACCATGACCGAACACGCATAAGTCAAATCAAAAACAAATAAAAACCAAGTTCACAGCTCGATTCCATATATTTCGGGAAGTCGGAAGTCATTACCACTTCACTACGGCCCAAATCTACATTTCAAACTTTCGATATTTACAATAATGTTTTCGCAAATATTTATAGCCAGCATTTCAGTAAAAAATGACTTTGAGATAAAAACCCGCATCATTAAAATTAAAAATGCCGGCTGCGTTTGCGTACGTGTTGAGTACTGTGTACGCGGAAAGTTTGTTCAACAAGCCGAAACTAACAAGTTGTACGTTAGCCATCCCTTTTAACTAGGCAGGCATGGATCTCTGGAGTAATGGCACAAAAGTCTAATAACTCCTGGGTATTGATCAGCAGTTATTGCAATAGGAGAGCTGGCCAGCGGGCCGTGCGGTCGCGGGTCACTCGCTCCAATTAAAACATTTCAGATATCAACGCCTGCGTTTGTAGGGGATGGATTTCGGGTAAATACTGCTTTAATTTTGCGTTGAAGAGCTAGACGAGATTCAGAACTTGGGAGTGGGACGGTTGCAAAGTGCCATTAAGTAAATACCATTAAAACATGAGTCATCTGAGAGAAAAACAAGAGAGATTTCAGAAAAGCGAACGCAATCTAAAATAAAATTACGGTATTCCTCTCCAAAAGCACTCAATCCCTAAATCCGTCGCAAGCCAGTACAGATGTGTAAATGGCGCGACATTAAAACATGACACACGCCAGTTAGCGAGTCGACGTAATTGAAACACATCGGAGCACTCGCTAATGCGACTCATAGAATCCCGCAAAACGCTCGTACGACCGACTTCATTTCAGCGGCTTAACCAGCGGCGGCATGTAGGCCTCCGCTCACTTCGCTTCATATTATGTCATATTTCACAAAAGTTTTCGCGTTTTACACGTCAAATATAATTTGATGGGACCGCATTTTGAATCCTCTTGCGGTTTTATTAAATTTGTACGTTGTAGTTTGTCTGATATGAAAGTTTCGTATCAGTGTGATTGGCTGGTTTATTTCATTTGGGCTTATATCTGATAAAAGGTTTTCTACTAATTGGATGAGCCGATTTCATACAAGAACGTTGCGTACTTACTTTTATTTTATCGATCTTCACTGAAATAGAGTTGAATAGAAGTTGCATTAGCTATTTCTATTTTAATGTTAAGAGAAATATGTTGGAGTGAAGTTTAAACTCAATTTTATGCTCGAGTAGAATGCGCAGCGCTATCGGTGCGCGTTGCTATCTTGCTTCACATTAGTTCAGCTCGAGGTTTTACCGTAAAGGAAGAAAATGGAAGAATTTTAAGCTTTGACTGCGGGCGAAATATTTTCAATGCTTTATCAAAAGTCTGTAAAAGGAAGCCAGTGCACACTACACAGAAGCTTTAGGAATAGTTCCATAAGGAAATATTGCAGAAATTGAGAAAATACCTTTATGCATTTAAACTTTAAGCGATTGAATTTATAGCATACAGAATTTGAAGTATGCGCTGTTAGGAATAAGGCATCAAAAAGATTTGATATTAACAAAAGTTAAGCTCCCACAATGAGTAATGAAGATCTGGCCGCAAGTGATAGGTCCGCTGTCAATACTCGAGGTTCCTCTGGCACCCCCTACATGGGGGGATTACTTTGTTCCGGAACCCTCCTGGTATTAATACGTCACTGGTATCATTTCACGGAGCAATTTCCTTGTGCCAGAGATACATAAGTATTTGGATTGCAAAAATAAAGTCTATTTTTAGGCAGAGATACGCCGTTTGTTAAACAGTTGAATAGCAAATTATAATAAACATAACATTAAATATTGAATCAAGAAAACGATCCTTAACATTAAATAAAAACATCTAAACAACAAACATCTTTAGCCAAAATAATGGAATTTATAAAAACGAGGACAAAACATTTTGAAGCCGGTGCGGAAACTCACAAAGCCCTCAAAACTGGAGAGTTTAAACTGAAGTGAAACGGGAACAATCAGCATAATTAAACTGCCTTTACGCATTATTTCACCTGGCTTTTTAATTTGTCTCTTTATTTTTTGACCTTTACAAAGCCTTTCTATTAAAAGGTTAAAAAATAGACACCAAATTGGTTTTGGAAAATCACCTACCATTGTACCACCCTGTATTTCGGTTTGTAATTCCTAAAAGCCCAAACAATGATTGTGTTTTCCGAAAGGAATCCGGTTTTATTTCGGGAGCGGAATTGCGAGATCGTCATTTATCGGGTCATGGGGCTTAACGCCATCATTGGCAGGCTATGAGTGGGCAACAGCCGCCAAATCACGATCCTTCTCTCCAAAGGGATCAAAAACGACAATTGTAAAATTCTTGCAAAAAATCAGAAGGATAATGTAAAATTCTAGGTATTAACGAAGGTCTGCAGTTTTAAGTCCAGGTCAGAAGAACAGAATTTTAACAATATCACCGAGGCCAGCGTTAACAATGTGGACTTTTAAAAATTGAATTACTATAACAAAAGCTGAAAGTGGAACGCGTCCATTAAAACGAGATTAACAAACACACTATTGAGAAAATACTGAAAAATAATCCAAATATAATATTTTACTGGATAAAGCTTTGCTGTATTAAAACATAAGCGAAGTTACTGATGCTAGTTAAACCAGATGCAGATGAGTTATGGCACACGGATGTATAAGTAACCAGAAATACCAAAGATTGCACATACTAAAACTACAAAAAATATATTCTAAAGCCTGTACAGTCAGTTATGAAACCAGGAGATAGTATAAGTAATGGTGAAGTCAAAGCGATCGATACAATCAAATTAGTATACACATGTATTATATTTATATTGATAGGAAGCATGCAAGTGTATGTGTGTGTGTGAATAAACTTGTATTAGAAAGGGTAGCAGGCCTGATACGTATTGCAAGATTAGCAACTGTTATGCCACGACATAGATGAAAATATATACATACTAAAATCATCTGCTCATTATAATGGAATCTATGAACCCGTAAGAATATAGATTTTCGAATAATTTCAAAATCATGATTTTAGGATCGATCACGATTTAATTCATGCGTTTCAAAAAACTCCAGTGCCACGTGTATCCACGTTAAACGGTTAATTTACAGTGTTATTTTTGACTTGCATTCATAAAATCAACGTAAGATAAAAGAAGCTTTAATTTATAAAGCACTTCCTTAATAATTCACTTATATCAAGATGAATATCACTACAAGAAACATATAAAAAGAAACAAGATTGTGTTACTCCGAGGTAAATGCGTTCCTTATGTTAATATTTTTCATGTCTTGTTAAAAATCGAAAGTATCTGTCAGTTGTGTTGGGAACGAGGAACGATATAAAGCTTTATGTACTTCAAAATACCTGGAAATTAATCTTCCATTACTAGGTAATTAACGGTCTCATTGTGAAGCACGTATTTGTAAATAATTTCCAAGCTAGAACCTAGACACTTTTTAGTTATTTCGGGCTCAGAAACTAGAAATCACAGACTTCAGTCGTTTTGTTAGAGACAAATGGTAATTTGTTCTATCTGAAAATAACTTTAGACTCTTTGATGTACAAACAAGTGACGTTTAAATATCTTTTTTGTCAGACATTACAGCATTACTTGACTGGCACTTGTAAAATATTCATAATTATTAAGTCACTCTTCATTTATTCGCTCTCGTCTCGGAGCGACAGTATTTTAATAAAAATATCTTCTACGTTAGCTGCTGAATAACATTCACTTTGTTTCATATACACATAACCTTTTATCCATTAGTGAAATAAAAAATAACGCAACTACTTTTAACCCACCGTATTTTCAAAAGCAAAAAGTTTAGTTATTCATAAAATAACGAACCCTATTCACAAATATGGAAATTCATGAAAAAGGTTCGTTTTTTTTTTAATAATTCGCAGCGGTGTGTAGTGATAAAAGGCGGAAACTATCCGGCGCCGGATGCGGTCCCGCCCGCCCCCGCCGCGCTGCCGGAAGCGGAAATAAAGACACCGAACGACACCTTCGGGCAACGACCGACATACAGCCAGACTCGTATATGCGTACAACTTGTTACTCCGCCTGGGGAGTTTTTTTTGCATATACTTTTTTAAAGACTTCTGTGTAGGACCTCGTTATAGTCAAGCGTTTTGTTTGCGGGGTATTTATTTTGTCACAATGTTATTTACTTATCGGGGTTGATACTAGCCCTTGCGTTACTCAAATAATAATAAATATCAACATGATCAGTTATTAGCACAAATCTATTGAGGTTATAGTGACGTACACCCAGTTGGGTCAATTAACAGGAATCAATGTATCCAGCATAGCCGGACACAGACTACCCCGAGTGGCTAATGGCCGCTGGCTGCAGGCTCTATCGCAGCTTAATTAAATCCACCGGCTAAGGGGCTTCACTTAAGCACCAACTTCACAGATATTTCAAACAAAGGTCCCCAGATGTGAACTTTACAGACGTTCAAAAGTGTTAAAACTACTACGTTACCAGATCAGATGGTACAGAAAAAAACTGACAGAACTTCTGCTGAGAACAAAGGAATAATATAAAAGAGCAGTCGTTTAGAACCGTGAGAAACTGAAGACCGACCTATTTTATTATATTAAGTTGAATTTAGTTTTCAAAGTGTAGAAACTTTAAGAGTAAAGAATAAAATAAATTTCTCACCTAATGTGTAAAAACGATGAAGAAAGAGTCTGTCATTGAGGATATTCACCGACTTATGGGAATGTTGAGATGTAATGCGATCATCTATGTATAATAATTTCAAGCTAATAAAGAAACTGGTAGAAAGATCACGAACAAAAAAATAAAACTTTAAATCTCGAAAATAGGACATTCAAAGGACCCACTGTCCTGAAAAACTTCCAAACTATATGAAATACACACAAATCAGTTCTGAGAAATATTAATTTAGAAACTGGAATGTTCAGATTACACCTGCCTTTCCACAGCTTATTCAGACGTTTTTATTTTAAGGTTGTCTGAAGGAGATCGCCGATTGCGATACACTGGCGTTTATATTGCTCTTAAATAATCATAATTTATAGCTTCTTTTCATTCGACGCATTACTAGTAAAGTACTTTATCTGTCAAAACAATTTTCCTCGTTTAAGAAAACAGAATACATATAAAAGTGTCCATCGTTTGAAGCCGCGTACACAAACAACAAATGGTTTCGACTAAGCAACAATCAGATATTTATGCACCAATAAACCTCTACGGAATGAATATCGAAGATTTTACTGCAAATAAAAGTCGGGAGGACGCGTTCAGGAAATTCCTACAATAACACAACCAAACGAAAATTTCATGTATTTCTGTACCCTTCGCCAAGAATTCGCCTTGAGATACTTTTTTTAAGAAAATACTTCTTATACAATTTTCCACTGTGGGAGTTTTTAATTAAATATAATTGTGTTTGTTACGGCATGCTTTGTTTAAGGTCAGATCGACACTTAGCATTCAGTTTGTTTAATAACGCTATAGTACGGGTAATATTAGTATTATTTAATAATGTCAATCACGCCAAGTCGTGGAATTATTGACTGCACGCAGAAGTAGGCGACCAATCAACACATTCAACATTATAAGTTATGTATTAACTTAATGTTGAGTAAAAACTAATCAAAACTTATTCACAACTCCTCAGGCAGAAAGCCTGTCTTTGTTTTGTTGCGGTGCCGCTTAATCTTAGTCACATTAGTGTATTCTCAGCTGAATAGTAGCTTTTATAACCTAACGTGGTGATTAATATGATTAGTACCTTTGTACCTGGCACTTAACTGTTCAACGATTCATGAAACCACAGTCAGTTAGATAACGTCAGTAAAATTGAACAGCACTGAGTGTTTATTATGAATGAGTAGAATCCGCGACACCTCGCCTGACGGCTATTTGTATAGATAGGAACAACATCAGTTATTGAAGATGTTTGTGTCGGAGGGCGAGAGCGCGGCGACGCGAGCGGCCGCGACTGGCGCCCGGCGGCGACTGCCGCGCGCCCCGGTACCCGGGAGCGTGGAAACCCCAGGAAACAACGAGGGTGCATTTATAAAATGAGCCTTTAACGGTGAAATATACGAACGAAACAAGACGCGTTTTTCTCTCCGAATAATATTTAATTAAAACAAAGGTGCAGTTAGCGGGAATTTACGGAATAATCACCGTCGAGGATTTATTTACCGCTTAATTAACTAGTTTGTTACGTTTTGTTTGTTTCCCTGGCATTTGGGTCGAAAGCATTTTGTTTTTGGTATGCAATGAGTTTAATAGAAACGAAAATACCCGGAAAATTGTGTAACCGTTTCTAAAAAATATGTCTGTTGAACGCACATTTAAGGCTTTTATCTCGACTGCGAAGAAAGGTTTAAGGAATACCTCCCGCGAACATAAACAACACAATGTTTTCGCAGTTCAGCCATATTTCTTCACTAAAGCTTTTCTCTGGGAGTTTTAATAGGCGCTGCTGTGAAGTTAGACATCGCTACATTTCGCGAGCGGTAAGTTTCAGCAATTAAACATGTGTTCGCATCATATTCCGGTAAAATTAGCGTTGTTTGTAGTTACCAGTAACATTCGGCAACTGTAAATAAACAACCTTTGAGCTTTAATTTTTCCTGGTAGCGTGAATCAGAGTTTTCTCTCGGAATTGAGACGTTGCACGCTCCCCCTGACGTATGCAACACAAATCTGACATGCTGATGACGTGAATGGCATTTCAAACGAACCTCACTTTCATGTGATTGATATTTGACTGAAATGCCTCGAAGAGCAGTGGAGAATGGGACTAGGGTACTAAATGTTTGTGTTTGTCAAGTCAATATTAGTATCGTGTGACGAAATGCAACATAGAAGCATGGATTTAAATCAGTCGCGTTCGCGGCTTCGATTCCATCGATAACTAAAACATGAAAGCACGATACGATCGGAACAAATACTCGGTTTAGTTATCCAATTTACATTATAACAAGCGTTGTTTCTAGAGCAGTTATATGGTATGATGTGGGAGCCATAATCCGGCGTTCGGTTCGACATGTCTGCAAACAAATTGGTTTGTTTGCGAACAGAACAACACGCGGAGTGTCGATGCGGTGACGTCATAGCACACATAACGCACACATCTACACACCACCCGGATAGGGTTGTCAAATGTACAGCCTATCTGATCAAGTCAAGGCATTTCAATTCAACTGCCCCTTTTCAATTTATTTGAGCACGGTACCTTGACATTTCCTCATCTCAATCATGATTATGGCTCCACATTTTTGCCAATATAATTTTCCTGTGGACATATTTGACCTCACTCTAAGTGAAATATTTCAGGAGCCTTTTACTGGTCAATAAAGGTGACCACTTGAACATTTATATACAAAGTATCGGATAAAACAGTCCAGAATATTTCCGACGGAGGGTATGGCCGCTCAAATTGTCAATTAACCGGGGAATTCACAAGT
Source organism: Helicoverpa zea (assembly GCF_022581195.2). Classification (NCBI taxonomy): domain Eukaryota; kingdom Metazoa; phylum Arthropoda; class Insecta; order Lepidoptera; family Noctuidae; genus Helicoverpa; species Helicoverpa zea. Next base: position 12,455,038 of record NC_061463.1, on the reverse strand, counting down.
GGCAGCCCTACCCGAGGATAGATGCAAATATTTACTTAAACATCACATCTCTGTGCCATTAGCGAGACCAGACATAATTATTAGGCAAATACATAGTTAGGCAAAGATGTTACTATTTAGGCCTGTGCCTACGAGAGTTTTGTTAGCAGAGGTAATATTACTGTTAGATGTCGTGATGCTAGTAGCGAAATTGTGGTTGAAGGTTTTCTCAATAATGGCGAAGTTAACACCGCATTACTCTTGCTAATAACTTAACAATGGTATAACACCTCCATATTTAACAATACAAACTGTTATTTAATTGGATAGCAACGAAATAATCGATGTATTTTTAAAATATCGGAAATACCACATTTTACATTTGAATAAACTTATAAGACAAAAACAACAAGGAGGGCAAACTTTTAATAAGCACGTATCAAAGGGTAGTCCATAAAACAGGGTGTAAGCCGTAAAGTCAACAAAGGCGAACAACAACGAGGCAACATACTTAATTCTTTAACTATAAAGAGAGCCTTAAACTTTTTTAATAAGACTGCCGAATGACAACGAAACTCGGGACACAAAGTTAGATTATTTACACATTTCCAAACGGGTGGGCAGCCTCGTAAATCCTGGGAGACTCAGAAGACAAATAAGTGGAAAACTTAAAAATAATGCGCTTCTGCGGAGGGAGAATGATGAACTGGCTCTATCAGCAGTTCCCTTCCCTGATTCAATTATGGCCTGTTTCGTAATGGCTGTTATTTTTCTCAGATTTTTGCAGTATTCGGTCGTTGTTTTTCAATTTAATGGTTCGGAAAAATGCGAGTGCTAGTGCTTTTAATAAAGCTGTGTTGATTACCAGTTTACCGATAAAGGTGTTAATAGTTCTTCTTACTCGTTATGTTCGGAAATATTTCCCATTAAAATTGATGTTGTAAATTGAACCAGGACGTGGAAATCCATGTATACGGTAACATATAAAGCGCATACAAAGTGTTGAGTATTTGGGGCATGTTCGGAACAGTGAAAGGGCACGATCGATACACATTGCTGTTTCCTGTGCAATATTTCAGTTCTCACATGCACCGACGTGTTATAGCCTAATTTCCTTTTAACATCTGTATTGTTCAATGAAGCTAGTTGTCGTGAACGAGTGAACCATTCATGAGGAAAAACTCTATTTTTGCTAACAAGCTCTAAACTACAACTTCAAGTGTACCGAGAGAACTATTTCACGTTTCTAAAAAAGTTATACCATCTATCATTGCATTTGATTTTCCAAGAAGGTTTTACTGCTAAACTCATTATTTAATTCTAGCAAGTAAGTATTTTTAATGAAAACGCTGTAGATAGATAAGTCACAGGTATAGAAACAAGGCTTCGAGTAATCCTCCACGTTTCTGCAAGGCAGCGGCCTTGTTCATGATTTATCAGGCTTCCTCGCGTCAGGTGGTGCGATTATCAACTTAATTGCGAGCAGACTCCATTGCCCGACACCATGATTAATGGCCTCGACCACCTGGATGTAATCAACAGGAATAACTGACGCTAATCTCAACCTGTCTACTGTCGACTGTAATGTGCTGTGCCATTCCACATAAGCTTCCATTAATAGGTTTTTCCTACAGATAAGAACTTTCTTGTTTGCCACGGAATGTAGGAATGAAGGTCAAAGAAACGTGGTGGGGTCACTTTATTAGCAAAAACTCTGGAATGTTTGCGTGTTCAATTTGCTCATTAACGCAGAGTATGCACGTGACATTTATAACAGGACTCTAACTGTGTCAATAGCTGATGATGGTGCAGTCATTGAAAATTATACACTTAGTGCCAATGTGGCAGATACGCAGAATAACAAAACTATCCACTAAACTTACATTAGCGTGCGTCATAACATTGTACTTAATTTTGACGTAATTGTCAACATCAATTCAGAGCGCATAACGGTACAATTTTAACCACTTTAAAATTGGGAGCTAACTGTTTCAAAAATCTAGTGGGAATGTCAAAAGTTTGACAATATAGAGTGATAAGGGTCGCTGATGCATCAGAGTTACGTCAGCGGGGCATAGTTGCCGGGGAATGCAATATGCGAGCGTAGGGCTGGCACGGCGCGCCGGCGGCATGCCAAACTGTCGCCGTCACTTGCCAACCGCGCTGCCAGGGTTCGATACCCTGCTGAGCACGAGGGCTGTACGAGCTTCAGTTTCGGCCCCACTTTTAGATAAACTACTAGATGTATGGTTTCCACGGGTGAGTTCAGACGTTTAAGTATACTCTTGAAATTCTTAATTGTATCTATTTCATTTTTGGCCACATTTCTAGCTATCTCTGGATTACATTTCCAAGAATTCCTGCCATTATAATAAAGAATTTACATCAGACCGATGTCTCCAGGCAGATTTTTCTTGAAAGTCCCTATCTACAAAGACGTCAAGAGATTTAAATTGTCAATAAAGCGGGCTGTAAGGAACTTACATAATTAAGATGGATAGTCGGCGAACAGCTTTATTGCGGAGCAGTAATACGCTCAACTGAGATATGGATGTCATTACATTAATCGTCTCATTACTTACGCTTCCTGTTCTCGACAGAGTAACTGGAAACTTACCTGCAACAAAATTATTTAAAAACATTAGTTAAACGAACGGGCACAAGAAAATGCGAAAAATATGATCAGATTTTCCCTAGTGTAGGCACTTGACATAAGTTAAGTGTAATTCATTTGCTTTATACTGAAAATTGAACTAAAATACATACAATTTGGTATATGATAAATGTGACTATAATTAGTTCTGTCATACCGTAGTGTTTGGCATCTGTTATTACATTATCAGAGTTGTAGTGAAACTTGGCGCCTCCAGTGACGAACTTAGACTCCAAGTTCTACTCCTAGGTGGCAAGGCGTTAGGTGAGCTATGCTAATGTTTCCAACTTTACTTCAAACTTCCCCTTTATAATATAATATTAAACTTGCTTTAATAACGTAATATGTTTTATGGGAATTGTGGTGGTTTTATGGCACGATCGATGGTTATATTATGGGAACTAAACCACTCTTGGCTGATCAACTGGTACACGCAAACTTTCCGGTCCTTGAAGTGGCAATAATGATATTATAATATTGAATAATTAATATACAGCAATTTCACAAATAAATGGAAAAAATTGAACTTCATCCTAGAAAATATTGCTATATTATAATGAGAGATTTTAGGTAAGCAACAGTACGTATACCTGATTTTGTAAGCTCAGACCTAAATAACAATTCGTCTCGTACCAATAATAAGTGACAGAATAAAACAAAACCGGCTTTAAATCGACAATTCGTAGTTAAGGAAAATATATGAATATATTAGCATGGTTATCACCAGATAATTATATGTTATTATCACTTAAAGACCCGGAACAGCATCGTTAAACGCGTTACGTGAGGGCGTTGAGATCTTACACTTTTCACATAAGAGGACAAAGGTACTGAATATTGTTTACATAAAACAATAGATATTTTAATAAGGAAAACTACAGACCATGGTAAAATAGAGTTGTCAAATAACTTTGTCGTACTTGAGTTGGCTATCAGTGACTTCACGGAAATCAATAACTATGGACGACCAAAACTTACTGTGCTAGCTTAGATTTCTACTTCAGAAAGGCTTATTTGATAAAAACTGTTAAAGAATAATTATTTGATATTTGCAAAGATTACAAATGAAATTACAATATGATCAACTAACGCTATGAATGTATGTACTGGAAATGCCTAAAGATATCCCTGAGATTATTATTTCGATAAAACTATTACGACATACATATAATAAATTTTGCGTGACTCACAGTTCCGCTACGATTCATCATTTTATCCTCCTGATAACGCATAGGTATTTCCTTAACTGAATGAAAATTCGCATTCATTGATAACCTTAACAGCTTATAAATATTTTTATACCTACATTCTAACCAAATAAAATTGTGTTAATTTTTCAGACCAGCCCTATGCACAAGAAACAGCAAGTTCACACCGTTACTACTTTTAGCATCGGTTCGAGGTTAAAAAACATCTATTTCTATGACTAGTCTGATTGGGGCATTAAAATGGCTAGTATTTTGCTGATCCTATTTCGATCGCTTGACCAGTGCACCTGACCACTAGAGACAATTTATATATTTTTATAATTTATTTCATATAGGTATATCTTTGCCAATTTCTAAAAACACATGACCTCCACCATATACATGTACTCTAAATGCACTTACAATATATTTAGTATTAATCTTATCAATATCAAAAAGGTAAAAAAAAAACTTTATCCCGGTCGCAAAATCAGATTATTGTAACAGTTTTTCGGCACATTTTCCTTATAGATTTTCCTGAATAGTTTGTAGGTGTAGTTAATCTAAACTAGCATGTGCCGGCAACACCCAGGGGTTAAAAATAACTGCGAACGTGATGACTTACTCATTGGAGCTAACACAGGAGCGGCGTTAAGGGGGGAACACACGAGGTGGCTTCAAATGCATTTATCACCCACCCTTTACCATGACGTATATAAGTCAAACTAAACAAGACTGACCTATGATATGTTTAAGCAAATGCCATTGGAATATTTTTGTAACTGATTTAATCATCAAGCTGCTTGGGATGTCAAAGGTATTTATTTTAATTAGGCCTTTGCAGGCTCTTGTGAAAAGTCAGACACTAGTTGCACGGTTCCAAAAAGTCCCATAAAGAAGAGACGAGTAAAAAACTCAATTTTTAAATTAATTTGTCTTAAGACAATAAGATGAAATTAACTGTTATTTTTGGTGTAACTGTATTTTTATGAGCATGCTTGCGTACTTAAAAAACTTCCGTATTCTAAAACACACACAACAGCAAAACGAAAATTACAAACAGCAGCTACATGTATCAAAATCTATACCGCACTTTATGTAGTGCGAAAGTATTGCATCTGGTGGGGGCATTATTTCAGCAGCAGTCGGCCATTACACATTGTGTGCGAAGCCGATGCATTTGCGAATGACGTCAGCTATCGGCTGTATGCCTGACAGGGTCGTTGCCTTGCCCAAGTGGGGTAAAAATTACTGCTCCAGATTAAATCTTTCACACTCACATTTATATCCTCCTTTGTGGATGTTTTTATTGGATCACATTTAACTTTATAAAGGTGTGAAAGTTACAGATCAGTCATTACTTGTGAACCTGAAAATTGTAAGAATTTCAAAGCTGTTCCTGAATACTTATCTATGCCCACATATGTCAATGCAAATGCACATTGTCCTGATGACTTTTTCCAATAAGATATAGGCGAGATCAACTTCTATTGCTTAGGTTTCGATATACTCGGTCAAGGACTTCTTTACTATCTAAGATTAGCCTAAAAGTACATTTTAGTAGCCCTTCTTCAAAAATGTGTAGTAAACAAGTGAGACGCAGTCGGTAGCAGTGTTTAAAGTGAGAAGTCTCGCCAAACGAAAGTCGACCAAATGCATGCAACATTCTACTTACAATTTTGCTCAGTAGTTGAAAATTAAAAGACGTGTATTTTTTACCTGACGAATCAAACTCAGTAGTTGGATGTTTCTTTTTGGTTTCTCCTTTTAATAACATCTAAATTTAAAGGGCTTGTTAGTTTTAGACACGGGTATTAATAGTACTTTGTTCGCTGTAATCAACTGTATTTGTATCCGTGATCCGTTGAATCAAAACAAAGTTGTATAAATAAATAATTGCGAATGTTGACGAATGTTTTTCTCATTTACCAGAAACTAAAACAAAACCTGTTGTGACAATTTATTTATTTGTCCGAATCCAAAATGGCAAATTGAATTGGAGATACATCGTGTAAAATCGACCTCCATTTCAAGGGTCGCGATACAAAGAGAAAAGTATTATTTACTACGAGACTAAGAGATACATTTTCAATAAAACCTACTTCGTCTCAAGGTATATTTGCTGATTTGTGTCTCAAAGGATAATCTTATATCTGAGCCTTTATCCATCGGTGTTTCTAAATTCAGTTTTCTTGGAAGCCGCGTGTAACGTCAAACATAGAATAAGCCGAGATTAAACGAACACTATTACGGTGTCATTACTTCATTAGTGAGATAATTAGGTAATTACGTTTATCTGTTAAGTCTTTAGCGATTACTTCGAGTTGACTTTGTTAAGTACAATGGAAAATAACTATTAGTTGCGCGAACTTATTGTAGAGCGCCGAGCCATTCTAGTACTCACAGAGAAGATGCTATTTCTGTTTCTTTAACTATTTATCTTGGGCGGAAAGCAATAATTCCAGCTCTCAAGAAAGTAGGTTTCGCTTCAGGTTTAAAAAAGTTTCGTGAATGTTTGAGATTGTTATTTCTCTCGTTTCCAACAAAAATAAACTTCTCGAGAGTTGCGACTGGCTTGTTGCAAGGAGTTCATAAAAAGTATAATTTTATGAATACCGGAGTCTGTGAACATTTTATCCGCATTTTGTTGAAAACAACTATTCAGAAGGTTTCACATAACATGACCTACTTGCCGAAAGTCACCGTTACAACAGTTATACGCGATTTGTGTGAATGTTTGCACATTCAATTATGCTTTCTTATCATTCGACTCCATTTTTACAGCCAAAATGTAAGTCTAAGTAACACTGTATAATCTCCATCATTTATTAGAACCGAGATAACCTTATATAATCTAAGAAAACAACACTTTCATTTCATGTTTACTTGCATTACAAATCACTCAAGAGATGCTCGCTTCGCCTAAAAATATAACTGAAAGAAATAAAAACGGAGTAATATTTAACGATGACAGATCGCCATCTCGTCGTTCACATCAACTTAACTAGAATTGATGGACTTCAAGCGATCTAACGACTTTCAACTCAAATGTATTCAACTACTTTCTATTAGCTGGAGTTGCTGAAGGTCTGTGTAAATACTGTTTAGTGAGCAGTTCATACAGACATTACATAAGAGTCACAGCGAGTCGAGATGCAGCGCCTCGCCGGCTTACGTAACATGCAGTCGACTGCAACATCACTGCACACTGACATTTCTAATAAATAACCTGACTATCACTAGTATTACTCTCTTCTCCACTAGATTTTCAGCTGGAAAATAGATCAATTTTTCCATAGGTTTGATATTATGTTATGGGTAACTTATCTATTATTGTCTTTCTCTTCCTATACAGGTCAGAAAATAAGAACAAATTGTACTTTAGAACGTTAATGGTCAAGAGTGGATTGTCGTAAACTACACGTAAGGCCATTAAAACATGGATAGTTACAACATTAACCGATTTTATCGTCCCGACGACCTGACTCCGCACTTATGTAATTCATGCCCCTACAGGCACGTATTCAGCGAAAAATAACATAAATCTGTAACGTCTACAGCTTCCCACTATTTTTATCGTACTATTTTCTACTTTTTAGATGAAAACTTTGTAATGTTTGTTCTATATGCATTGGAGTTCCATTACTGGAAGGCACAAGTGTGCCTGGGAAAGACATTTGTAATTTGAAAGTATCTCGAGTGGTCCGCAGATGCAAGTGAGCAAAGATATTTGATCCTTTGAGACTCGCCGCCATTGTGACATTACTGAAAGCAAAGTATTTGATAGAACGAACTCTGAAGTGTCCAATCGAGAAGAGTGCTGGTAAATTGGTTCAAACTACTATTTCTAGGAACCAATATTTTATAAGGCACGACAGATTGTCACAAACACTACTGTAACACTAGGTCTCTCGTTCACCAAACGAACACTCAAAACACTCTATTTTGCTTTCAGCGCGCAATCTCATCAAAGGCTGCATATTTCATGAAACCATAACGTTTTTAGCTGACAAATAAAAACACATATAGGTACACACACGGCAGACTAACAACGTAGTAATAGTGCGGAGTATAAAGCTGTATATTTGAGTGGTACATTTTTCTGTCCGCCAGTGCATCCGGGTCTGTTAGAACTAGGGATGACACTAAGTGGAAACTGGCAGACGGTGAAACAAAGGATGTGCACATATTGTGCTGTGCTGGAAGGAATTTGAAACGTACAATGAAACCATTGTACTTGTATCTATGTTTGTAATAGAAAATGCAGATAAATAAATATTTATAATGCTAGCAAAAGGAATTTTAGAGAAAAATGACAATAATTTCATGCAAAATAATAACAGGCCATCAAAGATATGGCACATATTTTTGAAAAGCAAAAAATACAATTCCTATTTCGAGGTTAATCCGAAATAGCTGAATAAGGCTTAATAAATTCCTTAACATAACTTTAGGCTCAGCATCAGATAAAGTAATGGAAATTTTGTATCAGCAAATATTTTTCTTGCGAGATAAAAAAAATGATAAAGTTGCTTTAAGAGAGAACGTGAGGGTTTTTTTAAAACTTTTTTGGAATATAGGTGTGTGTCAACCCTAGCCCTGGGGCTCTATCCTCAAATTATGCAAGTACAGTGTAGTGCAGTTTAGTTATAGGGGCGTAGTATAGTGGCTTCACCTGGCGTCGCTCGCGATCGATACGTCGCGACAACCGGGAAGTGCTCCCGTCTGGGGCCGCACTAACTTTTAGTTTAATTCTCTCTAGATGTATGGAGCAATGCTTTTGTTATGACTGCGAGAGAACTCGTTAATATGAAAACTGTTTTTTCACCTGTCTGGATTTATGATGGAATCCCCTATGTGGAGTCTAGGGGATTAATTATTTGAATTCTCACTAATGTAACGACACTACGAGTCTATTTGAATAGCAACTCGTATTAGCGAACCGTATATGCTTTTATTTTCAGAGTACATACAAAGAAGCGTCTCCATTATTCCTAGAATATATCCGACGCGAGTGTAGTGTGTAGGTATCAATTGTCACTAAAACTGCGATACATTGGTATATATTGACGCCATCAACGTCACGAGGTGCGAACAATCCCCATCAATTTGCTAACAGGGCCCCGGTGGCCGCGGTTTCAATCGATTACACCATCGAGAAGCGTTTATCGAGTTAATCGATTTGAATAATGGCGAGAACAAATCGTTTTGTTCTGTCGCGATTCGATTTGAAGTAGTGCGCTTGTGCGTATTAGTTTGTTTTGCATTTCATTTGAATGGAATATAAACAACAGGTAAATTGCTATTTGTTTAATTATGCAGAATTCTGTCAACTGTAAACAGCTTCATTTCAAAACAGATTTATTTTTATAGAGATATCACAATGGATGAACAGTCACTAAAAGCATGGCATAAAGTACGCAGCAGTATAGTCTTCGACTAATGATAAGGATTAGACACCATTAAAATCTCCAGGTGTGAATGACTAAAAGAAGAAACGGTGAGAATCCGTTCTTTATTTTAGATACTTCACAAATAAATAGGCACAATAAACAAGTGAAACAGCATCGCAATGGAAATCTCTAGACGTGAACAATTACAGTGCAGATAAAATCCTGTCGGGCAGCTATTAAGTATGATCATGGAATTGAGCGCGCTGATCAAATCGACTTGAACCGGACCCAGTCGTGGTCAAGGTCCCGACTGATCCACAGCGAGGAGTTATATGATATTATTGTGAGATAAACAAGGATTTTTGTAGTTAATCCTTAAATATTGGAGACTACTCTCTTTTGGGAAAGATCGGGAAATGTGGAAGCGAGATGGGGAAGCCTTTGCCTTTATAGGTTTGGTAATATTTTTGCAGTTATGATGAACAGGAACTTCAATGTTATTATACACATAGCCAATCCAAGTAGTTATGTAGTTCGATGACATCAGAAGTCGAGCATACTATTGACCTTTTAAGACTTAATTTATATCTTTATCTTATCCAAACAAAGCTACAGACAAAAAAAAACAGATGATTAAGAGTTCCTTATGAGGAATTAACCCAAAAAGTAGTCAAAGCCAGTAAAATAAAGCCATCAACTTGGTAATCACAATTACCGAGCAGTTCGCACCGGATCGAGGTGACCGGGTTCGCGTCATATTCGGACAATGACAGCGACGCGAATGCGCACGCGCACCGGTAACGAAACGCGCGAATTTTAAGCTGAGAACGTTATGTTTTTGGATAGCGATTGTTTATGTGTTTTTCATTCATTTAATAAACGTTAAGTTCGAAAAATAGATAAACATTTTATTAATACATAAGATTGATTATTTTTAGGCAATTTATGATAAGGTTCCTATGTACTTAGATATACCTAATGTAATCTCATTTAAGGCATATTTTAAATCAGACTAAATAAATAATTTTCAATTAAATAGGTAACTACATATTTTTTTACAGTTTATGTCAAAAAACCTGCGAAAGCCTTTTTCTTGAATTTAGCAATTGCTCTACACAGTAACTCTAATTCTGGTACACCTATTTCTAGACCATTCAATAAATAACGCGGACACAAACCAATACCCATTTAATGGATAAAGGACAAAAACACAAAAGCCTACACGCCGCGGGGTTTCGCGGTAAAAATAACAAGGAAATTATACGTCTTTTTGGATCAAAGGTCTATGAACCGGGGTCAAAATCTTCAATAAATAAAATTGTTACAAAAGATTAACAACGAAAATGGGACTTTAAGAAAGAATCTCGACATGTAGAGGCGCTGATACTAACAGCATCTTAAGATGAACCCTTTTATTTTGGTATTTGAAGAATACAGTCTGAATAACCCATAGGCATCTGCTTACCTCGCCATCAAAACGAGGCGTGAAGCAAACGATGATGAATGATTTAATAAATTCGCGCCAGTCGTATAAATCACTCGGCCACCGTTACAAAGACGGTGAATTATACGGCCGAGGGTAATGTGCGGAACCGCCGAGGTTATCATCACAGAACATAACAGGAACACCTAAAATTTTTGGCCATTCGTCAATTTTCGTTCTAGAAGATACGTCTAAAATTGCAAATTGAGTTAGGGTAAAATTAAATCAAATTCAACGGTAAATTCATTGCAGAAAATTATAGTGATCAACACGTTCGAAACATTGTTATTCAACGATAACAGCACAACCACATTTAATTTAATTCCACATCAGGATTCAATCATATCCAGCACTTAATATTATAAATAGTCATTAAGGCCAGCAGTTTAAACCCATTATAGTTCGGCCATTCAGAGAATGCGTTCCTGACACGTCGCGATTGAACTGACGACGTAATAACATTCATTGATTATTGATATAATAATGTTGTTTTAATGCTCCTCAATTGTTAAAACGGTAAACAACCAGCAAAAATATTTTTATCGTAACTGCAACGCCATTGCAAAGTTACGTCGTCAGTTCAATCGCGACGTGTCAGGAACGCATTCTCTGAATGGCCGAACTATAAGGGGGTAAATAATTCATTATAACATGATAATAGAGTTATCACTGACCGTGTGACATTGCGGCACAGGTCGCGATGTCAGCCCGTATGTTTTCACAGCTAAGACGCCAAACAAACACGGGAAAGGGAGAATACGTTGAATTATTTCGTTCGTCGTTTTTCTCTCGTATAAAGAAAACATTTGGAGTTTCAGATGACGAATTAATCGGCTCTTAGGACTATGAAACATTGAAGACTATTTTTATATGTCTTACGTTTTATCTCAACGTTTTGGCACGATCAATTTTACTTTTATTTATTGTAAAAATCACTCGGTTTTTACTTCCACTCATCATACATTTTGCAACCAACCAGTTGATAATTTGTAGATTTGTGTAAATACTATATTTTATCAACACAATAATTATAGCGAAGCGACGTGTTTGGTTAATTAATTAATTCATGTATTTATTAGCAATTTAAATACGGCGACATATTGCGACCCAATTATAACTGAACAAACAATTGTCGGAATAATGAATGTATCACTTTGGAGTTACTGCTAAGTCTACCTGATTTGGAGGTATGAAAGACGTTCAAGGCCGTAACCATGCCTAGAATTTGAAGGTATATTATGATAATGAAAACTTATCTTTTTACAGCTTTACTATAGATATAAATAAATAATCTTCGATATCATCGTCATCATCAGTCCACTGCTGGACATAGGCCTCTCCAAGTGCACGCCACTGAGATCGATTTTCGGCTTCTCGCATCCAGCCATCCTCGATATGCCGATCTAAAATTACGATACGAAATTCAATCCATCATTAAATCATAATGTATGGGAAAGTAAAAATAAAATCTGTTGTAAATAAAAGCAGTAGGCTTACAATGTCTAAGTTTTATCTCACTGAAGCAGGAAGCGGGTTAATGGCTAGTTAACGCGAAATAAACGTAATTGTGCGTTTCACAGCTCACTGGGCCGGGTCACGTCAATGACATTCTATCGAAAACTAGGCAAATTGATTTTCTAGAAACAACTTCATTGACTCTACTAGTACTAATTTTTTATTGTTCTAAATGGTTAATTCATTAGCTTTTATTTAATGTCCCATATAAATCTTTTGAACATAGTATGTCATTGTTTTGCCAGTTTACAAAAACCATTCCAGAAAATTACTTTAAGTGCATCTAAACTAAACCCATAGGACAGTAACAAAAAGTTAAGTACATATGAAAATTGCGGGTACATCGTTAGGGACGGGTGGTGGGGATACACTGTTAGATAGTCATTAATATTAGAGACTCGTTCGCGAGCGCTCGTCTCGGGCGTGCTGCCGGATTAGCATTCACAAAAAACCTTCAGAATGCTAATAACAACTAAACAAGTTGCTAACTTTATATTTAGTAGAATAGCATTACATACTTATTTGTTTTAAGGCCGTTTTTGCACGTCGCCTGATAATTTTAACTTAAGAAGATGTGTTTTTGACAGCTTTTGTATGGAAAATATATTTATGTCTAATCACCATATTTATACCTCCGATAAAAGTTAACTGGAAATGGACCCTTAAATAATTATTTTAATCAGTGAACTAATTTTATGATAAAAAATTAAGCAAATTATAACTGGGTATTTTAGTAGGTCTATAAAAATATATGAATGATTCATAGATTAATTTAGAGATAAATAAAAGCCAACCATGTAGTACCTAATATTTAAAGGATGCTAAACCCACAAATATTTATATGTGAGATAAGCTCAAGTACATAATCCTCTATCAGTCAGTTTGCCACCAAAACATGATTGATATGTTCGTGAATTTATCGACGTCTGATTTATTTGTTTTAGATACTGATAAACATTTGAGTCAGTTCACGTTATAAATGTTGATTATTGAATCATTCTTTTCAGTCTAAATATAGTGCATATTGGGGGCATGGGGAAACAGACTAGAAACAGAAAACCAGCATAAAATACTAAAATCTGGATTCCCAAGTAGCATATAACTGTCAAGGTTACATTAATTGTGGGTCTCATAACTCTGCTTAACTCCAAACTGCATTTATTTACAAATATTACATCCTGGGGTCGCTACCGGTCGGTATTGTATTGAAATGAAATGTATTTCAATTGTACTGCGTAATTCGAAACGAAACGAATACTAAGTAATGTTACGCTAATTGCTCCAACAGTAAAATCATTATGTCCCAGGATATGGGTAAAACCGCGTAAAATATTTAATAAGTAATCATTTAATTTATCCGCTTTGTCCTACCTATAGTCTATGTTTATGGTAGCGAGAAAAATATGAGATCATCATTGTGTGGGACAGTGGGTCACTAAGTTAGTCATCAAATTATGGGTCATTATCTCAGCAAGTATTATTATGATGCTACCATGAGTTTGCTAACCATTTACTAATTATTTTATTTTCTTCTTGTCATGTTACCAATTGTGCTAGGGGTTTTCCATGGTGTTCTAATCCACCCTCATACGTCATTCTAATATTCATTTTATTCTTATTCACGGTTCACCTCTCCCCCACACATCTACACTCCCACTTACTGTTTTGTACTGACTTCTTTGTTGTCTTTGAAATTCAAAAGTAGCTTTACAGTTAAATATTTCTGAAGATATTGATAGCCATTTCAGACATTGTGCCTTTTAGAACAATACTCTCTATGTAATTGTGATAATGTAATGTAACAAGAAGATCAATGGACATTCCAGTGCCATTTCATATAAATAGGTGTATGACATTATCATGGTATTTGTAAAGTTCCTCAAACAACAAACTTCAATGACAAGAAACATTGTTATGTGGACACCTACATATTGCTTTATGGCAGTTATAATATTTCAATACATTGAATATGTTTTGTATAACACTTCAATCAATTTCAAGGATTCCCTCCGTGTTAATATTTATATTATCAGGCACTTAGTGTGGCTTATTAATTTCTTCATTGTCACCTGCCCTGCCAATTTATTACTCACTCAGTAATTAACGACCCGCAAACATAACTTACCTGCAAACAAAATAAAAATATCATTAGTAAAAAAGTAAATTGATCTATTAAAAAACACAGAATAATCTAGAACTCTAACAATGTCTGTGTAACAATGCTTAACAAAAAACTATTCAACTCCCACAATTGAATACATTACGACCTCTGTGCAAACAACACAAGTAAATTGTATGAATAACAAACACACTACATTAATCTTAGTAATTTGAAAAAAATGTCACTTTATACTTCACAATACGGTCAAGGATTTTTCTACGTGGTAACACACGTAGACTACAATAATTGATTTAAATACTGCATTAAGTCTAAGAACAAGTTTTTTTTTTATCTTAATGGCGAATTAAACAGACAGCCCAGACTGTAGATGACATAAAAAGATGTGCTAAATAAATGGTCGCGAGGATATAAAACCAGTTTTTAAAATAAGTAAAGAAAATACCAATAAAAACTAAACATGATCTTATAAATTAAAAAATCGACTCAGTCTACGACTCACTAGATTAAAATTGGCAGCACTCTTTATGAACAAAAACCTAGCCATGGCATATTTTAAACCAATTCACAATAACGCAATTCGTTAGCCGTTCAGTCCAAATACTCAAATTATCCAGGAAAAACGATTAAAAAGCAAAATCCTCGATAATTGCTTCACTTGACTCAGACAGAACTATCGTAGACGGGAAAATGGCGACTGGATTTAATAAATCCCTACGGAGAAATTTATAATTCCAAAGGTCTAACTTTATCTTGTTCATTCGACAAAAGGTTAATCTATTTTGAGCGAAATCTGAAATCTATTCTAGTATATTGAAATGTGTAGGTAATACATGTTGGAATTTGGGTCTCTTTATCTATACTTGAGTTATCACGTATCATATAAGTGTACGGAATGTACCGATGTCTGGCTTTATACACTTAAGTCCATGTTATTGCATCACACATCGTATATCACCTAAATACATTACAAGAAAGGATTTTCTAGAGGAGGTATACAATTGCGCAATTCGTAACTTTCAACACAAACCATATGTTCTAAAGTGCGCTTGCAAGCACTAGACAAGCCGTAATCATCCTAATAAAACTCAAAGGCGTTACTAAGTTATGTAAATCCATAATCAAGTTTCAATCTATATTCAAATAATATAGGAGCCAATGTCCCCTTACTGTTATCACAGCTGCAATATCACTAGATATACCAGTTTCTGAACCAGCTCGCAACTAAACTGCTGCCACGACAGGTTTCATTGCACCAATCTAGTTTATATTGAGCAATGTTTAATAACACACCTCTTCTGTGACAAGAAACTACGCCTAAGATGTAAATATTAGGACCTTTCTAGTAATATTAGATCAAGGACTAAGTGCTGAGACTAACGAGGGAACTCTAATATGGATTACCTAGACCGAGCTAGGTATAATCAATAGGATCCCTAATGAAGCGTGCTATTAAATACGACCTGTTTAATTAACGTAGTGGTTTGTTATTCAAACGGTTTAATAGACATAGATTTTATATTCATAAGCCTTTTAATCGTGATGACATTTTACTTTTCAATTTAGTTTACCACATAATTGTGCAAGTCTCATGTATGAGAAGAATTTATTTTCATTAACCCGTCGCAAATCCCAGATTCTAGATAATAGTTGTTGCAGCTGAATAGGTTTATCGCAAAAAGGAAATCAACTATTCAATAGAAAACCAATTACAAAACGATTGCGCTATCTTGATGAAAACCAATAACAAAACCTGGCACTACAAACTATAGTCCAGTTTCCAATGAATTTATCGACTGGAAGTCATAAATTGTGATCCAATCTCTGTGAGCTGCGGTGAGCCCGGACCAGCTACACAGGCTAGCCAAATGGTCCCACTTCGTATATAACTCTTCAAAAGATAAACGGAATATAATTAAGACCGGAGAACCGGTTGCATAAAGCAGTTTCTTCAAAGAGTCGCTAAGTGCAATTAATTCACAACAACTTGCAACTTTCAACGAAAATGCTGAAGTTGTGTGTTTTGACTTTCAGCTTCCTCTGAAGATGTAATATTGATGCAATAACATTGCCCAGTATTTATTAATAAATACTAACTTGAATTAAGCGTCTTAAGGTTACGATACAGAAAGAACTTATCTTGACATTTTTTTATTATTTCATCTGGCGTACCTATGGCTCAATAATTCATATCATGTAAACCCTCAGTGCATAATTTATGACAATCAAATGGGCAATAATTAAACTCTACTCGTGCCAAAAAAGACAATATGAAAGGCACAAGTTTCGTGTTCGGATAAATATATTACAAAGGTAAACTAATGTTAATACAATAGCAATACCTAAAAGGGGGCGTTGTGAATTATGATCAATAAGCGATAGTGCACAATAGCGCAGTTAGTTGCGTAACTGTGACGTCACTAGGTAGTAGCTAAGAGTACTTGTCAATATGGTGATATCACGCATATCGTCTTAGTGCACGGTCATTTGAGTTCACTCATCAAAGGATATAATGTCATCTACCTATACATAGATGACTTGATGAGAGGCAGCTGATAGTATCCACAGGTTAAATCTACACTGCACAGAGTTGTTTTACCTTCACAACTTCAAGAACTTTAAAGAAAAATATTGTTTAAAACCAAACAGATGTATAGTATGCTATATCTAAAAAATTCTGTAGTCACAGTTCACTTTCAGCTCAATTGTTCGCCCCAAATGGTACATGTAACTGTTCAATAACGTCTGCAACATTTTGAAAGTTGTATGCAACCATTATCCAATAACAGTATTAAGTGGCTAACCAATCTACAATAACACAGTTTAGCACAATATTTTCGCACTGGCGTTAGTGCCAAAATATCACGCACGGAAGTCTGAAGGGGGATTGCCAAAAAGCTGGCAAACATACAGCATTGCTGTCCCACTGATGTTTCCGGTTTATCATTGTACGGATATAGCCGGTTCAATGGCCGACCCACTAATAGTGTGATTACCTGGGACCGAGCTGCTGAAATGGTAATGAACTGTAAATTGGATTCACAGATCCGATGTCGGGTTTAAAGAGCAATAAGTCGTCTTTTGCAATTTCTGTTGTGACAATATTGAGGATACCCTGACGTTTGGAAATATACGCGTAGGAGTCCAGCACGCAGAATGGTAAATGTAGCTATTTCATTTTGAAGGGTTTTATCTTAGTAACAGTAACACAATTCATATTTACAATTGCACTGTACATAAATATGTATATCATCTCTCATTGTGTTCCTATTTCCGCAGTTTTCACGTTCCTCGTAAGGGAAACAAAAGCGTAAACACACAGATAGGAATCTGTGAGAAATACTAGTAACGGCGTGTCGCTACGTGCATTACTCACGTCCCTTGGGGCACAGCCATATATTACGTCGCCTCGCATCGCACAAACTGTTTCACCGATCCCTCACGTCACTCTTTCGTATTAGATGGAACATCGCATATCAAAATGTCACAACTTCCACTCCCTCCTTGTTTATACGACACCTAATTTATTGACGATCCCTTAAGAGGAAGTGTCGTATCGGGTTTGTGTATAGGTACTGAATATGTATGTGTGTGTTCGATATTATCGGATGAGCATTTTCAGGGGAACTGAAATCAAGTCGAAGATACACCAATCTGTTGTAGCATCCATTTTGTGATATTGCCTAACTGTATATTATTCTAATTATAGACGAGATTGGCACTTGGCTTACTGTATATAGCAAATAACCCTAGGCAGAAATAGCAAAAATTAATGCGAGAAAGGGAACTGCCATTTCCCTTAGACACCACATCATTATGGAGGGCTCACAGCTCGTAATCACGACGCTCAGGCATAGAGGCACTGTTGCCATATCATTAGCGAGTGAAGCCGAAGCATAGACTACGGTCGTTAAGCTAACTCCTGCCTCTGTCATCGTGATACTGAGGTTATCGAAACACCTGTAGTCCAAGATAAACAAGAGATATTTGTTATGTTTACTAATTTGATAAATATAATAATTTAGTAGATTCCTGAAGTTAATCAGAAAGAATAGTAGGTACATCTTTTATCTACCATAAGACATCCTCCAAAATGTTTAACACAATAATATAGTGGCGTATCAAAAAATGACGATTTAATATTGACAGACGAATAAATGATACGACTTTGAAAACAACTCATCGACCTAATGACCCTTAATCCTAAATTCTTTTTTTAAGGACATTTACTACTACGAAGATAGCTATAACACCCACTTGACTTTCAAAATGCTAGATAATGAAACAAAACAAATATGTACAAAGCAGGCTTTATCTGATGACCATCAAATACTTGAAGAAAACTAAAACAAATGCATTCCGCCATATTGGTGTAAAGTAGCGTCAACGGACTGTCAAGGCAGCCATTACGTGCCGTCGAACTAGCTTATCTCGTTGGACACTCTTTTTTATCTGAGTTATTTAAATGATGTATTTGTTTTGCTACTTCCTTTTAGTTCGTAACGACCCATTTACTAATTAAACAATATGGGGAACTAGGCTTGTTAATTGGACATGAGGGCAGCAGTTTACGAGTGGTCTTCTTTCCGTGAAATGGTTATACTGCCCCCGCTTATTTCGATGTTATTACTTTGACTGATCCATATGTATGATAGTACTGTTTGGAATAACCTAGATCATTTTATTTAGGTAAATAGGTAGTTGTATTGCAATTTATCTCTCTCAGGAGAAACTACACAATTTCTCTAGTTGAGCCTATCAATCAAGCATCATTCACTGAGCTAGAAGACAATTTCTATCTTACATTTACAGGCAAAATTAACGTTGGAAGACTTTCTAAAACTATGCGCGTGATCTCTTGTTGCGTAAGTAAATGATCCTTTCTATGTGATGTGAAAGCGCTGGATGATGGTCAAACGTTCAGACATACAATACTGATTACCATTGGGGAATTAATTTCTGATAACCAAAAGCAATATACATATATCTGCAAGATTACAAAAATATAAAATCAAAAAAGTATTTGAAGAAAGATTACAACGCTATTCAAATAAGAAATTTATCGCAGCAGACCTTCACAATGGAATTGAAAAATATGTTTACTTATTTTTTGCTTATCTCCGAATGAATGGCAGTGGATTTTCCGCCGGAATAATAGAGCTGCTTTCATTATTAATACTATCTGTAAGACGTATCTTTAATAATAAAACATCAGAGATATGGCTATCGAAAGATGTCTATTGTAAAATTCCAATTCACTTATATGACCTCTGAGAGGCTTTATTTTAGCCAGAGAGCATCAGGGCAGACGTCTATTAATAGCCCCGGGCTAATGTCAATGACTCCGATAATATCACGTCTGGACAATTAGTCGTGCTAATTAGATAAACAGTTGTAGGCATAATGCTCATTTATCGCTACAACCCTTACTGGTACTAGGGTAATAATAGTCTTTTCAAGTATAATTAGGACAGAAACGACAACCCTGAAATGCCTGTCTAATTGACATAATTACATAGTTGGGTCCTAATCACCTTGTCGACTTATTAATAAATATAATACTATTTCTGCTGTATTGAAACTCCTTAATCTGAGTTGGGTCGTCTACGGGGTAGTCGTAGTGTTGAAAGTTTATGTTTCTGATTCAATTTAATTAAATGGTCAGTCAAAGAAAGCCATTAAATATTTAGTTGAAAGCTAATGGGAAAGTGAATGTCGATGAAAATTGGACAAGTCTTGTAATAAAGCATATCTTTTATAGCATGATGAAGAGAAATATGTGTTGAAAATTTGACACCGCATATTTTTCCCACACAAAGAGCAGACAATGACATGCCTTCTTTCATTCCAAAAATAAGAAACTACGCAATTCAATAAAGTGTGTCAGTGAGGTCGTAGTCCCAGATTGAATATTACACTATCTTCCATATTATTATCGCGATATCTTATCAATAAGACGAATAATAACACCTGCGTTATCAACGTTTCGTGTTCCGTCTTTAGATAAATTTGTTTGTCTATTTACATATATAAATAGGTTTTTGTAAGAAGTCTAATGATAAAAGATAGTGGGAGTACCACCCGAAGTGCTTGCTGAATTACCCGAAGATGCCTGACGTCATTAATGTTTTGTATAGTACTGGGTCAGGAGACGACCGGTCTAGTAGTAATAACATCTATGTATAAGATTCAACAATGTATGGAGAAAAGAATAAATTATGAGCAGCTATTGTAAAGAGAATGAATGTAGCTCGTAACTTTCCGATCATAACGAATGCAGAGCTATAACTTCGCTACTGAACGAACTTCGATCCTGCTTTCTTATGAAACTAGTGTAGTAGTTTAGAATTCGTCGTTTCCATTAGAAGTCTTATTATTCGCCAATTAACCTACTTACCGGTGTCGTTTGTGTCTATCATCATTAACATCATCATCATTCATGATATGGCAGCCCGATATAAAAACACAGCTTCATACAAAGGCCTAAACAAAAGATCATTCGTGTCTGCGATGATATCTCGATGCCCTATTGTATCAGATGGACGCTCGCACGACGGACGTGATAAACGCACACTCAAAACAAACAGGAGGATCCAATGGCCTGAAGGACGATTGTCTAGACTTTAGATAACCTCTCAAGTTACCTGATCTAGTTCGGAATCTTCTTTATAAGGACTACTAATAAAGTGCTCTGCTTTTTAACTTCTTACCACAAGATTAGATCAAATACATTTTTGTAAAACGGTCATATATTAAAGTAAACATTTATGGCCTTACTACAAAAACTTTAACCCCTGTTTTAGACTTGTCTAATAAAATTTTGGCTGCAAAATGAACCGTATGTCAACGTCATAATTTGTCATTTTTTTAGACAAGGCATAAACTGACGTTTAAAAGTTTTTGTGGTAAGACGGATATGCTTTCAATGGGCTACTGAAGTTGTTTGTACATTTAGATTAAATCAAAGCTTAAAAGCGTAGGATCACGATAGCCATTGAAATACGTGTTCCATGAGGGTAGAAAGCAGGAGCTTTTCTAACCACTTGCTTCGATTTGTACGCGTCTGTAGCTTTCTCCAGCTGTTCAAAGCTTCTATACGGGTGTACGTGCTCTGGAGCACTATTGTGAACAACCTGTTTATTTCCGACAGCTTCGCTGACTTCTACCTGCGCAGCATTCACTTCCCGCATAACACTCTCCTTTTCATATCCGCTACGAACAATTTAGAATCTTAATTGATATCCTTTAAGCTATTGTACAAACATATTTGACTTTTGAAGGATTTGCCTTTCTGTGATTTTCAAGTCTTAGTGTAAACTAGAAAGGCCGTGGAGGTTCATCACAACAGGTTGACTGACCTCTTGTGGCCCTGTCCGACCGCGATGTTGTTACTTTGCTAGAACCGTGACGAGTAACCGCAAAACCAAATAGTACGCCAAAGGAAACCTGAACCAGATAGTCCGATTTCTGCGAAAACCTTTTGCAGTAGAATTCTGGACATTTTGCCTCTGCATGTTGTAGAACTTTGGCGAACCCACATTTGGGAATTGTATAAATACGTGGAAATGTTTTGCGCAAACTGGATTATTCGCGAGTGGCCCAACTAAGTGCGAACCGCACTCAACCGGTATCTGCATTGAATAAGTGCCGCCGCCATTTTGTGTCATGCGAGATGTGAGTGGAACTGTTTATAACTCAGCATTATATCCTGAATATACGAAAGGATTTGCAACCACCAATCACAGAGATAACTTCGTAGTATTCAAAAAACAAAAAAGCAGACATTTGTCGCCCAAAAATTAACATTATTTTTTATGTATAAAAACTTGTATATGATGAATTATACAATTTTGTGTTTTTATTTGAATAAACGGATACTGAATTAATCCACTGTTGTGATGACCTCGAACGCAGGGAAAACAACGTTTAAAATTACGAATATTTTCAGCAAAACGTCTTCTCAAATACGATCCCAAAATAATACACTCGAATGGCCTTCTGTTAACCAGTCACCACTCGTTCAGAATTCTAATTTTATAAAATTTTGGTAGCCACTAGACCTGTCGAGGAAAATCATCAGTTCATATTCATCACTAGCTCTTATCTTAGAAAACTACTTAAGCTTTGTTATGAAAATGCATTTATTCTGACCAACATTTCTGGAAAGTTAAAAACTTTCTCACATTTCTTATCCGTTGGCCTCCGAGTTTAATTTTGTGCAAAACGTCGAGTGTTCGCGTTGTAAATTAAAACCGAATATTGTTTGTTTGCCGGGGAGCGGTTCGCCTTGAGCTGCGCCGGCGCCGGTCGACCTCAGCCACACTTCAGTACACAGCGCGCGAATTCAACCTTTTTATTGCGTTGTCAACGAGACGTGATTCAGAGAATGAGACATTTACTAACGGACACAAGTATCCATAGTGACAATGTAGATTCGGTAATCACGAATCGGTAATTGATTCTATTACTTTGTTATTTGAACAAATAAAATATGTTTACAGTTTCTGAAGTACGTAATGTCAGAGCCCCGAGCGTATCTCAATGCCAATCAGTAATCGGACACAATCACAAGGCGGCTGGACAATCAGTAGAAAAAGTATTTTTAAATACACTCAATCAGTTTACAAACTATACAATTGAAGCACGTCAGAACATGTACTTTTCCATTCCCCAAGGATAAACAAAAATACATCAGAACGAAACTGATCAACGCCGCCATATTGCAATGTTAGACTCGAAAATTGATCAACAGTAATTGGTGTACCTTATTATCTAATTACTGCAATAGTTTTAATTCCGAGTAAAGTATGGGTGCCACAACAAACATGTGAGGCGGCGGTTAAAAAGATAAGTGCGACGCGGCGACGTCGGTGCGTCGCATCCGGCGCGCGCGCAGTTGATTCAGTCCCGAACAAAGAATATAAACAACGACGGTTGATACATTGTGTTGCTTTTTGTGCCTCATTGAGAGATCGCGACAAATTATTCAACGATTTACTTTGTAGGTATGTTATATTGTTAAGTTGAATCAGGATGCTTTCTTTTATTTGAATGTCTTCTGTATACTATGTATTGTTTTAGTTAATAAAAATAATATAACAAAGAAAATAAATCGCACTCCTCGTACTCGTACACGTACAATAATGATGGCAGTCATTATGCGATACATAATTAGTTCATGCTCAAGGAGGACGGTGATGCTACGAGTAGGTGCAATCACTACGAGACGTGTGCAACTCATGCATTATAATACGTGAAGACAAATTACAATTTGATTGTATTTTAATCGTATCACAAACAATCTCTGAAACAGACACCACTTTATTTCAAGAGCTAGATCTTCTCTTGAAATATTCGCGTAGCTATACGTCGACTACGCAAGAACTACATGTCGTCTACGCTAGACCTACGAAGAGTCTACTAGTTGCTACGCCGACTACGCGGGGACTAGGATGCACCGTAGCATCTTCCTAGCGGCTACGCATAGTCTACGTGCTTGAAAACGCCTAGTCGTAAGATATTCGCGTTATCTAGAGTCCGCCACAATGGACTCTTTACAATTTGATTAGTGAAGTGATTAGCGAGGTAAAATTAGAGGCACTGATCACTTACAAGTGCTCGGTATACTCAGACTGTTTGTTACAATCTATGTACTTAGATATATCAGTCTTACTGGTCGTGCTGCGAACATTTTAACTAAATAAAACATTCGTTAGGTCTCACTCAGACGATTATAAGTCCCCAGTTATCAATTTAGATCTCTTGCTACCTGTAAGCCAAAGAATCTTTTTATAAAATTGTCTTGTCTCATTTGAGATGGGTAGCATTCACGTCATTTGAAAACGGGTTTCCCACAAAACCTAAACTTATTGTAGTTGTGCGGTCACCTTGGTTTTTAGAGCACAAACATGACCTGCAGGTGGGCACTACCTGGCTTTTTTATTAGTCTCGTTCGGTTTTTGACCTAAGTTTTTTAGTTCCATTAGCTTTGGGATTGAAGAATCAATTTTAAGTGTCAATAACCTGAACCTGATTATGTAGATGTCTTGACTTTTTTGTAAAAAGGCAAAGAAATGAGAACTAGTTTTTTATATTCAAAAGTTTTTGATTTTCAAGAACATTTCAAGGTTTAGTGGTCAAATGAGGATTGGCAAAGCTATTGAAAAGGCAAGAAAAGCAATTTAATCATTGAATGATGTTGATAACATTTCAATATACAAACAAACTGATTATGAATACCACAAAAAATTACAAAAAAAAGTGGAGACTACCGTCTTCGTTATAAAAAGGTTTTACCCATAATACTGTGTGATTAATTACATAAATAACTTAATAAAATCGAGTTATTTTATAACAAAAGTATAAAACATAACAACACGAGTATAAAATACACAAGGAAACAACAATGCATATTTATTCCTATATTTTCCTACTTCAGGAATGGAATAACTTAAGGTAATTGATAATTATAATTACAAGCAATTAAGGTTATATACCTACAGATTAAATAGGGTATCAAATTCAATGACTTCATTAAAGTCGCCATTTCATTTTCAATAATCCTTGGACAAGTTTTAAGAGATAGGAAATTGGGATTGCTCAGCTATTTGTTTAAATGGTTAAAACGGTTTTACTTTTTTGTATCTAAATCAAAAAATTAGGCCAGTGTTAGCAGAAGAACTTATTATTCGTTCTAGGCCGATAGATACTACAGTAACTTGGTTTTTAGGGCCAAACCAAAGTGAACGCGATAGAAGAAAGTGACCGCAGTGTAACAGCGAAATTACTGGTCTGCACTAAGCCGGCAAATAAACCGGTTTGCAAGCCGGTCCGGCAAATAGTCGCAAGTCTATCTAAAGTATTGTGAAACAAGACAACTGGTTCGTGTTAAATCATTGCTATCAATGTGTTATACAACCGCAGATAATCTCGGTGACGGTCGGGTCACTATACATACATGCATATTATACTATACATATGTATAAAGTGACGTATTCTAATTATATGTACAGATAAAATTGTATGTTTGAATACATTATTCCCGTGTCGTATATGCTACTCTTGATATAAATAAAACTATAGGTATTTTCAACTTGCATGAAAAACACAAGCAAGGATGAGTTCTCAAAGATAAAAATCTGATTTCGAGTCGTTCAAAACAGGTATGAGTAATATTTTTACTTTCGCACCTGTGTAGGAAATTCTTCCCAATATCAGAGAGAAAAATAATAACAATATGAGGTGCAATAAACTCGGATAAACAATAAAATGCGATAAACTATCTCGTGTATCTTAGAACTGGAATTTTTGTGCAAAAGCATTGTTTAAAATCTTATTTCTTTTCTTTCTAAACATCTAATAAAATAAAGAAATATACGATTTGAAAAATACGATCCTTTTAGCTAATCGAATTTATGGAGGTTAAAATTAATGATAAAAATATGTATTTCAGAGTAATGTAAATTGAATAATTTAAATGCAAACTAGATTTTAGGAGAATAAATAAATTAAACAAAAAATAAATATTTAAACTAAACAATTCTTATAATTAAATGCCAACAATTAATGTAAAATGCATAACTATTAGTTGTTAACTTGACCTGTTTATTATTCTGCATATTAGTGAATTTTATAATTCTTCTTAGTAATACAGCGAACTGTCCAAAAAACGTTTTAAAAAACCCGTTTTAATTAAAAGATGTGTTTATCATTAAAATGTAAATAAAAATGACAGTTAACTTCGTTATCAAACATAACATTGTTATTATAACCGTTCTTTTGGGGAACTTTTGTTATTTAAATAAGTCTGTTATTTTAATGTGCCTCATGTGCCTCACAATCGATGAACAGAGCACTTTAATATACAAAGTAGTACTTAGGATTAGTCGGTTTTGATAAAGTTATTACTAAGATAAATATACATTGTATTAATTATATTTGTAGATAACATTACTTTCTAGAAATACAAAATTAATCCTTGATGGCAAGAGGGTCATATCTTGTAGATTTCATAACAAACGATAAGAAATGCATACATCATGAGTACAATGAAAGTGTCACAAACACACTTATCAATTACAACGAAGAAAAAACAACTTTAATACTCAGAGATAAGATAGGGGGCGAGCGCAAAAAATAAGTTGTTTTTGTTCGCGCGATAACACCACAATACGCAATCAAAGTAACATAGGTTTGTTGAGACAAGCACGTAATTATACTAAGTGTTCGTTAAGATATTGATAATTTATTACACATTATAATTAAATTTATTTATTTCACATTACGATAAACTCTGTTTAACTTGTGTATTTTTTAAAGATGATGAACTTTAAGTCACCAAGACGATATTAGTTTAGCTGCTTGATGCTTCATACCAAAACTCAAGTTTAACATCTTTTTCAATCCTTTAAACTTACAGACGTGAAAATGAAGTATTTCATCAGTAAGACGCAGAATCTGACGCAACTAAAGACAAGAACCATATCCTGTACGTCGATAATACCGACGTGATTAATGGACACTTCACATATAAGAGAATCTATAATAATACACATGAAACATCCTTAAGTACTGTCGCAATAGTCTTCAACGTCATTCCGGTACTTTCCTCTAAGAATACTGACTAAACATCTAGCTGAGGTAATGACGTCAGAATAGTTTTTCTCATTACGGTATTATATTATGAAGTTTTTCATTTTCTGCTCCGATTTTTACAGCTTTGACGCAAGGCTGAAATTATTATTACCGACATTGAAGACGAAGGAAATAATTTAAATTAATCAGCGACGTAACTTCTCATGTAACTTCATTAACCTATTGTTAGGAAACTAGAATTGACTTTGAATTCGACAACTTAACAAAACCCGAAATAATCTGAATCTAGACAATTTTTAGAACACTCGGCTCCTAGATCGGCCGACAGACTTTGACCCTAGAATAAGTATGTTATCTATTTAGTACATCTGTAGCGGATAAAACTAAAAAAAATAATGAAGAATAAATTAATGTGAAGTAGATGCCAAGTTTTATAAAGTTCTGTGGCATGCCAATGCTTTACCACCATGACCAACATTAAATGAACATAATATCGTCACTTTTATAACAATTGAAATAGTTCTCACACTTATAAAAAAGGTCTTTAAAAGTATTTATGCTATTTCAAAGTACAAATATTAGAGCAATGAATGGCCTCCTTCTTTTTTTACCTCAAAAGGTATTCGTATTTGTTTGACTGTATTTCAATACAAGAAACTGGTGGAAACAACTCGTAAAGGTAACAATACTTATAAATATGTAACAGGACATTAATTATACATAAGCAATATAGAGAAAGTGTCCGTTTGTCCCCTAATAGCAGACCTTGACTCTTTGGCTTTTGACAACTTTCTAGAAATGTGTTTGATTGAACTTTACTTAATGATTCACAAACAAAACATCACATTAGTTGGTAGGCCTTCGATGAATATTGAAGAGAACAAATATAATCGTTGAAGATATAGATAATACGTAAATGAGAATATACCTATACAAATTCTTGCTAGAAATAGAGAAATTAATAATGCAGCACTTTATGGTTCAGGCCCCCAACTCTGCCTTTACTTACATTAGTGTCCATATGATCTCTGGAATCCATTTTTCAAAATGTACATACCGGATATATCTATATAGACCATATTCGGAAATACAATTTTGTTGTCATTGAATACCTTTTGGACACAATTGCAATAACAGATTTGGGTCTCTGCTATGTAATGCAACTTGTTTGGTGAAATCATTTAAAGGCGTAAATTCCATTAGTCACTTTGCTAATTATAGTGTTGCACAAAATATACCGAATAAGGTGGCAAAGACAGGTCTAGTCCAACCTCAGTATACACCCTTAATGTAGCATTTGAGTTCTAAGCCCAGAACACATCAGAATGGGCGATTCAATATCAATAATGTGCATGTTCAGGTTGCAGTGGGCTCCTTTGTCGCATTCTGATATTCAATACAAAGCCAGGACAGAGCGTTGTCAGTGCAATAGCTATAATAACATAACAGCACTCGGCTCGCCGTCAGCCACTCCAACAATAACAAACAAGACAATTGACATACCTATTTCTTTTCTGGTATAATGCCTCTGCTCATCATTGTGAGAATTCGTCGTTCCGAACGCCTGACCCATCTTTATATCACAGCACTGAGATCACAAATAGGAAAATAATAGAAAACTTGACAATCAGCTGATTAGACGGTACGTAATGATGCGTTAGTACGCATGCGCGGGCTCATATCACGGCAACGTGCGCGCCCCGCGGCGTCTCATACAACACTGGAGTCAGTGCTAAGGCTCGCGGCGTGCAAGCGAGACACACTACCTGTGACCGATAAGCTCCTTGTTGACCTACATGCAGCCGCAGTGCGCGCGAACGAGACGACGATACTTCAAGTTGCACAGATGCACGCAGATACGGTCTGTTTACATTCTGGGTAAGCGCAAAATGGCTACCGGCCGAACGTCTCAATTCGCAGACAACTTGCGAAAACAAACTTGTACACTGTGTTCTGCTTAGTATCAGCCTAACAGCAATCTAAACAGAAATTATCATCAACACACCAGCACTTCTAAACAGAAATAATCCTTAGAACTTCACCTCTAAACAAAAGAGAAAAGAAAATTTGCTTGGAAAACCAGTGCAAAGTTTTCCTGTTAAAAACTTTTAATAGAGTTAATTCTCTTAAATGTCTCACGGATTAATTTGAAATGGTTTAAAAATAACTACAACGGCTATACAAGGTGTTGATTTGCATTTGTGCCATACTTCAGGAGGAGGACATAAAATACATAAATAATCGATTGGAATTACAGTAGACGGGAAATAGCTAATATGCACTGCTTTTTTTGTCATTGTAATGTCGTAGTATTTCAGATGTAATCCAATTTTATGAATGAAAATTATGAATGATTGTTGCGTATGCTTTGTGTTTGCGTTTGTGTGAGGGCGCAGCACGGTTTTAAGGCCAGTAATACATGCGCCAAGTCTAAATACGGCTAGATGACATTGACGGAATTCCGAAAAAAAAAAAAAATACGTACCAATTTTTTCTTGATTTGGGTCGAGAATCATTAGCATAATTACGTCCTTGAATATGGCACGGATGCAAATCAACAGCTTGTATAAAAACTGTCAAATAAAAGATAAATAGATTTAAAAACTGCATCAGACACGTCAGAACCATTTAAATGAAAGTAAAAATAACCGAGCGTAACGTATCAGTAGAGTTAGTGTATCTAATTATAATTACAAATTAGACTTAAGGTCAACGGTACTCTTTGACTTGGCACTGAGCCTCGAATTTCGTAACTTAGTGATAAAGTGAACTTTATGGCTTGGATGGCATAGCTATTGCAAATTAGGGAATGGAAGCCGAGCTCTTGCATACAGAAACGAATATCTCTCGTTGGAAGATAACTTTACTCGGTGAGATGACTGTTATTCATGAAATCCAGCTGTAAACATTGAACATGCATTTCCAAAATTAGTACTATCCAATTTTCTGTTTAAAAAAATCTATGATTCGGTGTCAATCACCTCATGAGGAATACTGATCAAATTATAGCAATTGGTAACCAAGACCCTTCAGAAAGATGAGTTAACAGACCTATCGAAGACATTCCCTTGACATATTTGGAATGACGTCAAATAAATTAGAATGAACAATGCCAGTATATCGAAACCTGCCTATTGTAGCAAACGCAATAGTGAATTGAACTGGGTTAAAAAATACAATAGTTGTGAGAAAAAGTGTGAGTAATTAATGACTCATTGTGATCTCACTTACGAATATTCCACTTTTGCGGTAAAGAAGACCACCGAAAAATAACTTAAGAATTCATAATGACTAACTGTACAACGAGGGGTGAACACGCAGGATCTATGAATGTTGTAGAGAAAAGTGTACTTTTCAAATCAAAGCCATAGAAATAATTATAAGTTCTAACATAAACAACTTCATACAAAAATCCCAATAAATACCAGCTATCGACGGTATTGATACAACAGGTGAAAGTCATCAAGCTAATGGCGGGGGCACACGCGAGGATATGCTGGTGAGTGCACACTGTACAACTGCAGTAAGGTTACATAACACAGCCGTCAGTGCAACCTACTCCTAAAACAAACAGCCAGAGTGCTGGATCGCGTTACTGGTGCTATTGAACCGTTTGTGGAACGAGATCGAAGCTGAGGTTACCCTACATTTCCAAAATGTTCAACATTTTGGAGTGAGGCTGATCTTATCAGGCTTGAAGGTCTTTCAACCTGCGAGAAAGTCGCGAGTAAGAGTTGACCAAGAGAACAGAAAATATAATGTAGGAAAAAAACTGATTGTTAGTACGACATTTGGTGCTAAGGCGTCAAAATACTTGATCACGTTTACCACACCCAAAGATGTGAATAAAATATCCAAACACAACAAAAATAAAGTATGTAAATAGCATTCAGCAAGAACGTTTCAAGGGAAATAGTTTCAGAAATACATATTGTAATGAGGACATACGGTTATGTAAACAGGCCCTTTCAGGGAAACCTCAATTTGTATCGAGGATCGACTTCTGGGGATAATATTTGATAGCATCTCTCGGCTGCTATCAAGATGGAAGACCCGGCAGCCATTTTATGCTGATAAAGATAAGTGCATTTCTGGTTATTATAGTTAGTTAATTCCAGTAGCATACGACAGCAAATTCTTGTAGTTACTTCCTAGTTTAGTAATTTGCAGAGATTTTCCGTACTAAACAAGGGACAAAGACAGTTGAAGCGTTGCCTGCACACGGTACTGATAAGAACGGCCCTGACGCGACGCATGTGGAAATGCTACGAACGAATTGCGCAGCGTTTCACTCGTCAACAGCACGGACATTTGCATCAACCGACGCAAAATGTTTGACACTTACCACTACATAAACATACTGAGATGAATCGCTCTGCCTTCATCACTCATGGTAAAGTCAGATGTTTTTGAAATTCTGTATGTATAATTAAAACTTGGTATTCCTGCTGTTTTCTTTACTTCACATAGAGCAAGACACATACTTGAGCAAACGTTTATTGGCACAAATGTCGTGTTTTCATCATGTTCATGGGAACCTATTGTTTTTCTAATATTTTACACGTGGCTGTACGTAACAATATGTTTTGTTATGGTTCTTATTGTCATCGCTTCATTAAGTGGAGAGCACTGTAAGTGCAGAAGTATCAACGTCACAATTGATAGTGATTATCAAACCATCTTAAGCTGATAATAGAAATAAATAATTAGTATTTATTGATAGTCCTGGTCCAGTCTGTTCCGGTAAGTCTGCTAAATAGCTTATCTTTTATCTTCTCTTATTATAACAGCTTTCATATTAACCGTTATTTAGAACATTATGACTACTAGACGCTTCTTAGAACGTAGGCTTGATAGGTACCAGATAAAAAATATTTAAATAATGATGTCACCAAGGTGATGAGTTTCAAGAAGCGACAAGATTGTTAAGCAGTTGTTATTCTAGAACTTTCAGTTACACCACAAACAACAGCTGACTTTACCACATTCCTAGTTGAGCAACCGCATAACGAATTTAACCTTTACAGTATTACAATATTTACTTCACACCAAGTTACCTCTGCCAGAGGCCCGAAACGTTGGCTAGATAACTTAATACAGAAATAAGTTGCCCTTCAAATATTATTCCGTCAAGTGTGACCTAATTTCTTGTGATTCATGGCAACCCCTGCCTTAAGTCTAGCGAGGTAAATGCTAAAGTCGTGTGCATTCGTCATGTCTATAATACATGGCATTTGAATCCGTATTAAAGACCGTTAATACTGTGAATCATTAATCCTCTTGATAGAATACCTTTTATATTATTTGCTTGTCATCTGACGCTGAAAGAGCCAACTTAAACTTAATCATAGACTGGCCGAAGACGTGAAAGGACTTGTATTCTATACATTGGCTTTTGGTTATTGAAATACTGAGATAGCATTTCAATAACTTGATGAGACATGCCATAAATATCAGTTGTAAGGAAGGGTTCTAGACATAATACTGGTGCTTTATCATTTGCTTCAATATTTTAACTTTGCGACTTTTGTATTCATTTCTACATGGATTATGAAAGAGTCAGAATCGAAAGCTTTGAAAGATACTCACTGAATACACAATTTTTCATCTATTGTCAATGCCTTAGAGAAAGCTAGTCACACACAAGGACTTGACAATTTCAACCGTCACCAACGAACTTGTCCTCATAATCAATGAGGTCCGATCACAAACCGTCGCCACATCCCGATCACCTACATAAATGTCAAACAAATCAATTACCAAATAGGTGCTAACTTCACCGTACCGTTCCGTTTACCCTTCGTACATGAGAAGCATGTTAGTGCACACGTTCCCTCAAGGACCAATGATGAGCAAGTGTCATCAACCCAGACTCTCTCTTTGTGCTAAAATTGTGCTGTGACTAATCTTTCTGCGAATTTCATGTGATTGCTGACCAACTTATGTTAGGAGTGTTAAATTTTATAGGCTATGTTAATTTAATTTCGCCGATTCCGTGTTTGAATGGTGCCATCAGGATACCACATACAGTATCTACATTTAGTCTTATCTGCCGGTCTACTTTTATGACTGTGAGATGTATTTAAGTCTAATAAGCAGAAAAGTATAGGTAGTGGTATTTTTCTCTTGTGCAATTGCAAAAACACTTTTCCCGGGTTATTATGGATGACAAACAGACATCACCTATATGATTAAGTAGATACTGTTAACTACAGCCATCTGCAACATCAGAGGCATCGCAGATGCATTGTTATGACAAAAACAAAAGCCAGATCACACTGGACCACAGAACTCTTACAGAAGATATTATTAATGACGGTTCCTAAAACTTAATAAGTGAGCCCTTACAATGTTGCTAAAGGCTATGAAGATATTACATCAGAAACCACTTAATGAGATGTATTGTTAAAAATTAGTCATGTCTTGAATAATCATGAAATTTATGATTTCTTAGCAGGTAATACGTTTAAGATAACAGAAGTGGTGACTAACTTAACGAATATGATAAGTATTTGATCACAAGATTAATTGTCGCACTAGAGAAACCGATTTATCTACGAACTTGGTATCTACTAGATTTAAACATATTTGAAAATGGAAGATAGCAGTGGAGAACAATTTCTTCGTATTCTCCAGAAGAATTATTAACTTTTTTCCGTTTTCGGATTTCTAGAACATCCAAGTGTTTTTAAATAAGTTTGAACGTCCTGTTATAAGTTAACAAGTCGGACTTACTAAGCGTGTTTTCCGGTCAAACCGCAAACAATTTGACATTTTATATTTATTTTGTTTATATGAAACCCTTGTCGCGTTGCTGATTGTTCTGGAAAGTCATGTTTACGAAGTAGTCTTACCTGAAACAAATAAATATTGTAATTTAGTAAATTACCATCATAAAAGGTAGGCAAAACACATGATTTACATACATTGCGATTAAGACATCTCAAAAAAGTAGAATTTAGGACAAAAAAATCACGCCTATTAATTATTATAAAGGGGAAAGTTTGTGAGATTAGGAATGTTTGTTTCTTTTTCACACGTAAACAGCTGAACAGACTTTATGAAACTTGGCAGTTATAAAGCTAATACGTCAGAATAACATACATATAGGCTACTTGTTATCCTGTTCGGGAAATATTTCCCTCAGGCAGCGGGTGAAACCGCTGAAAAAGCTGGTTAAAAATATTTTCCAGTTAGCCGTAATCGATATAATATTAGAATGATATAAATTGTACTTCTGTAGACTTACAAACAATAATGCCTGATAATTTTGTTATAGCAACGAGTTGCTTATTATTGATATGAGTTTGTCTGTAGGCGCTTAAATACACACAGCTAAAATTAAAGATCTCTTCTATTTATTATTTTCCTCTTTAATATTGACATATACAGGTTTAGGGGACTTTATTTGTTTTTGTTGAATTAAAGATAAGAACATAAACACTGTTCATTCGAAAAAAGTATTAAGTATTTTTGCCGAGGCGGTACTAAAAACTAGTAGGAGGAAGTCATAAACATTGTTAAAGCTTTGTCAACAAATTATTATTCAGGGTTTATGAAAAGTATGAAAACAAAATAAAAACTGACAAACAGCTCATCATTATTCGAGACAGGCAGCGCCATCTAGCAGAAAACATCGGAACATCTTATTTACTACGTACATTTTAACAAAATTTTGTTTCATTTTCGAGTAATATTGCTTTATTATGATATTTTTTGCTCAACAACCACAACTGCACTTTTATACATCTGAGGAAAAATATACAGGTAACTAATACTCGTAAATAATACGTATTCAAGCATTATTTCTGGGCTGCCTCCCCTATTTCTCCACCTTGGGTCCGGCGGAGTAAATTTTCACTTTTCCCCGTGTGGCCTTGGAAATAAATCTCGCTAAAAGGGGTGCACGAACTCATTAATCTCGTGTTTTCCCATCTAAATCGCGCCTCGAGTGCTCTATGTAACGCAATGGATGCTGGCTCCAGAGCTAATTCTGTTGTTTGACGTGCAACTAACTAGATAGGTACTAGCAAACATAGAAACTCAATAGCAGCTTTGTGAATTTTATTGACTAAACCCCACATATTTTCTTTTAAAACTCCGTACTTTAAATGTAACAGGCTAAGACTAAACAGTCTGGGTGCAACATTCCTGTACAGCAAAGCCTTTATGATACCAGGCACGACCTCATGTTCACCCTAGTTAAACCACAAACTAAATACATAGTTGAGCTTACTGAATTATTTAATGTTTTATCCCATCTCGTATATCTATTTTATCAAAATGCGTCAATTTACCAACACAATCTGCTCCGATTTACTATAAAATCAATAAACCTAATTCGCATAACGAAGCTGCAACTACCAGAGCAACGTTGCAAAATAAAATTAAGGCCTACACGCTATGCAGCCCAGCAAATCTATTTAAGAAATATTTGCTCAGCCATATTCCCAAGTATAGGCAATCTGACATACATACATCGTGATTTACATCGCAGTATTTAATTAAACATCCGCCTCCTAATGAAATGCAGCCAGCGCCTATCTCAGACGTTATGCAATGTTTAAACTAGCGCTTATTGAATTTATTTCTAGGTTCGCTCGGGATTTTTACTCCTCCGGATATTATTAACATTCCTTTACTTTGAACTTGATCTGTTTACGATTGCAACAGTAAACACTAGAATATTAGCTGGAAAATTGGCTGGTTAGATACAGCTGTTCAGTAACTTATTGCTTTTAGATACATAGTTTTCCTTGTCCCATGGCTACCATGGTAAAGATAGCTATAATAATACGATCAATCTATACACCTTGGTCACTCAGATTCTCTCAAACAAAGCATTAGTTATGGCAGTCATACACGTTAATATATACATGTATAATGTATTAGCTTTTATTTGATTTTGTAAATACCCCATTTGACGTCACGTTGAAAAATCTAGAAGTGGCAGATGATATGAAATATGTTTGAGAATTAAAATAAATGTCAGACACAAATCAAAGTCTTTCTCTCAACAGAAGCAAGAAATAACTAGCGGATTATATGACTGTAGTTTTTGCTATATTTTTCCATCTTTCTTGAGAAAAACATGTAAAAGAAATATTAGGTATTAAAGCAGGAAGTAATTGTGAAAAGAGCGTGCAGTTTTGCTCAAGCCTGTAAAGAAAATGTTTGTTTTGCTACATTGTGTATTATAAAAATAACCGCACGTGTTCTGGCTATAATTTTCTACGCGATAACAAAGTTTTTCATGACGAGTAAAGAATACTCGAGCGTTATCAAAAGAGGGCGCTACAATCGCTCTTTTTCTGCATTTTCTTTTTAAGAATATTATAGGAAACTATTGCTGTTTTTGTATGTTTATTATATTTTATCAATAATTATTCGTAGTATAATTTATGTTTCTGAAGGTTTTAATTTCATGATTTGAAACTTACCACTAAATAAACACAGATCTATTTTTTTTTTCAAGATATCTAAAGCCGTGAGACCACAAAAGTGGCGACTAGCTTTCAAAAAATCATGATGATGATTTATAGCCTAATAGGGGAGGCCTATACCCAGTGGGCGATTCAGGCTGTAGGATATAAGATGCAAGTCAAACCTATACGAATCGCTGTAACGAAACCATAGCGACTTCTAATTCGACGCCAACACCATCTAGTTGTAAAATCGGAACTAACTGTAAGAAAATTTTCTTAGAAGGAAAATCTAATCAAATATTTTTACTCATATTTTTCACGGATAAGCTGATAAATTGGTCACAGATTTATTGAGCCTAAAAAGCGTTGGTTAGATTTATAAATATGGTCGTAAGATTTAAATCATATCTAGAATTTGCTATAGAAGTTTTAACATATAGCTACGTAAGTGTACGCTATACATTAGCGAGGACGAAAAGCAATTTGAAATCGCAATAAATCATCTAATTGCGAGTGTTTGCGAGACAAAGGAACAAACAAACGTTCACTACAATCGCCTACACAAACGTCGGAAACATATCGTCGCGAGTTCATTGACATAAAGCCTGTTTACTAAACATAGCATTTTAATAAAATATACATGAATTTATAAATAAACTTCGAAATTATCATCGATATTATAAAGGCTTAAAAACGACATGTTTGCTTAGCAACGCCAGCTTGGGAAGAATATTTCGTCTATGATTTTTGGACTAGCTAATCCTATTACTGTGTTTATGCCCATTCTTGTCA
Source organism: Helicoverpa zea (assembly GCF_022581195.2). Taxonomy (NCBI): domain Eukaryota; kingdom Metazoa; phylum Arthropoda; class Insecta; order Lepidoptera; family Noctuidae; genus Helicoverpa; species Helicoverpa zea. Next base: position 12,417,898 of record NC_061463.1, on the reverse strand, counting down.
AATATAAGCCCTAAAATAAATGTTTCATCATCATTTGCGTTGCCTTTTTCCAAACTTCAACCTATGTAGAGATTGGCTTCTAGTTTAACCGGATCCAGAGATTTACACAGAGCAACTGCCTATCGTGCTCTTTAACCCAGTAACCAAGGCAACTTAAAACGATCTAAGAGAAAAGACTGTTGATTTTCATGACGAAGCTTTAACCATGACAAAATGTCTCTCAGTGACTACTAACAGCTTAAAGATGCAAAGGCAGTCAATAATAACCGCAGTAAGCACATTGTTACCCCACGTGCAGACAAAGAGTGCATGGTGCTATTAATAGCGAGCCGCCCCCCGTGTCACACGGCCACTGACCAGGCCTTGGGAGTATTTGTGGCGCCATGGTCCACCACTTGTGGATCATAGCGGGAGATTCTGATTAATAAGCTCACCAGCTTGCATTTTTGTTAAGATGAGGAGAAAAAGGAAGGCACATGGGATACCTTACACCATGGAGAAGCTACTGTAAACTATTACTACTTGGATAAAAATATTTTTTGAGTACTGTGTGTCCTTGTTCGACGTAATAAAGTGTATGTTTAAGGTACAAATATAGCATCACGGATGATCACTTAAAAAACTTGTTTTGTCAAACGTCGCCCTACCTGAGTCCAACTGTTGAAACCTGTCCGTGCTTAGTATTCTAAGTTTTACATCAAAGAGACCAATTCAAGTACCGATTACGATGAATGTGCTTAGAATTTTAACGAAGCACTCCACACTTTATTACTTTGATAGATTACCTACAGCCTTCGAAAACTTACCTTTGGGTGTATAGACTTGAGGTTTTGATGAAGAAAGGACAGGTATGACGTCACTAACCTGACTGTAACTAGCACGAAGTTGACCTGAATTCCTAAAGACCATGACCGGCCACTGTGGAAGTAAACTATTGTCTACTGTGACTTGTAAGTACAATCCGCGACCTTTTGGTGGAATCCTTTGGTGTCGTCAACCTGTTCAGAAAATAGAAAGACGTGTGTTTCCTTATAAAAGAGGAAGTAAGAAAAGCCTTTTTCATTGTACTTGTATTTTTTTCTCTCTCCGCAGAAAATAAATAGGACATAACACACAATAACATTAGCAGTCGTCGGATATTCCGCACGAAGTGTCCTTGTATCATCGGGGAGTAAAACGAACAAATCAAATGTAGCGTTCGACTAAATTCGCATTTGCATTGCAAAGCGTTTGGAACAACTCGGCTAAAATGTGTTACAAGTGGAGAAACAAAACATTGTAATTTCCGGGATACTTGAGAGGAGTATCTTAAGTAACAAAGGGAATCAAAATTGTGTGTGGCTCTTGAAGATTGTATTATTACATCTTCCTGTTTTCATACGATATTTTGTTATTTATTCTCTTTGGCGTAATTTTAGCAGCTTGTTTTTGCTGTGGATACCAATTTCTATACGTATAGAAAGTAATCGACGAATTGTGAAATACAACATCTGGATAACATTGCATGTAAGCAATATGTAAACTGCTTCCAAATGTTATTACGAGCTTTGACATCCGACTTGTGTTTTGCTAATTCTTATTATTTCACGCAGAAAACAGTGTAACTGCAGGCTAAGAAACTGTGAAGAAACTTAATTTTTATGATATTCCTACGAATATGTTGGCAAACTGTCAACAAACGATTACTGCGGCAGAGATACATCTAAGCGTTGCCGCATTAGATACAACGTTGGGATCGGATCAAAAACATTTCTCATTAACAAAACTGAGTAATAGACCACGTCAAGCCGAGTGTGGTCATCGGCAGAAAAACACTAAAATAAAACTCCCGACATAAGTCGAGTTAAATTCAAAACACAGACGAAAACGTGGCGAAAATACAGATTCAAACATTATAGATCCATAAATCATTGGAGAATATTATTATAAGTTCAGAGAAACATCGAGCAGATTTGATAGTTTAACATTTAGTTGGTTTTCATTCGAATGCGGGTCACGCGGGTATAAAAACCAACTTTAAACACTGATACAACTTGTACCATTCGTCCAATACGTAGTCGTACATAGTCGTTCACTCACGTCAACACGGAATCTCCTAGTGATTGCTATTTTTAAAACTTGTTTTTATGACGTTCATTGAAGGCACATCCGTTGGCATAGCAACCCACATTAACACACTAAACTATAACTTGGTCAAACTAGGATTGTAAAGCCCGGAGCACCAACGTCATGAAACGCCAGCGTTAATTTTTAATGAAATCGACAGAAACCCAAATAGTATCACTTAAAATTTAAGAAACGAAAAATCTGTAAGTCGAGCCACGTCTACGTATCTATAACATTATCTGCGTAAAATTGGCGTCGTGTTAAAATAACTACGCCGCCACAAGGTCACTGCCTGCCTAAACATGGCTGAAGATTGATTCTAAACAAAACAAATGAATTTACTCAATAATTAATAACGTGCTATCTTTACATGGATAATGTTTGGAACACTTATTCGCAGGACTGGTGAATAGGCCGTTTATGATCGCCTCGAAATACGATGAATAATTTATTATGTATGTTATTAGGTACAGGCGATACCTGTTCATATATTTAAAAACCTGTAGCAAAAGCACCATACCTACTTGTACAACAGTGTTGACATACCGAATAAGCTCAAAAAAAAACTCAAATACATACACATTGAAAGACAGAGCATACGATGTATCTGTAGCGAGTAAACAGGAGAAAATATTGAAAGGTACTCGTATTCCAGGAGTCAATATACGCAGCTTATGAATAAACAAACACGAATCCGTCTGAAATTCGGCAGCATCCAATCTCGAGCGGAGACTTTACGACAGTCGGTGCACTCGTAAAATACCATAGTCTAGTTGAGCTTCAGAAACATATTAATGAAACAAAAGGTTTCATACAAAAACTTAGAAACATAGCCTGACATTTGCAGACAGTTTCATTACTTTTATAAGTTTTGCCAAGAGACATATTTGTTAAGCAAAAGCGTCGTTTCAATTCTGAAGTACACCAAGACATCAGTAAAAGGTTATTTACAACATTAGAAAAAAGTGTCATTGATAAAAATAGGTAGGCACTCATCGCAATTAGGAAAAGAACATCAATTAGGTGTGATAGCCAGGTCATGTAGTAATGTACGTCAGTCCAACATTATAACCATTGAGAACAAGAACACATGACACAAAGGTTGAAATACACACAGAATACGTCCCGTTCCTTGAAACGTACATGCAAAGGAATTCCTTATTTCGCATGTCATCGATATGTCACCGTAAGATTACAAACATCGTTAGATTACAATCTATCTCGAGAGATTGTAAACTGTCGAATTATTGTAAACCGTAACACCTGATTGCAATTTAACGCAATATTTTTCGCTATATTATAATCTATCGATGAGAAATTGTCAAATTGTCAACTGTCCGAAAGCTCTCCCTGATTGGTCAGTCTTTTTGTAAGATCGAGAGCGATGTAGAGCGGTCAAATTGTCAACTGGCGTAGAACGGAATGCATCTTGCGCGCTGATTGGTAGAACGTCAAAAAAGACAATGTTCTTTGCAACTCCCGGTGTCACAGCTCTTTGACGTGCAAAAATAAGTGACGGTTTAATTTTTTATAAAATCAAAAATTGTACTTAATTTTTAAGACTCAAATTACACACAATTAAAAATTGTATTAAAAATTGAAGTTAGTGACGAAAACGAATCGCTGCAAAACCGACTCCACGTAGTCTTGTCTGCCCTACCCCTAGAGTGCAATTCAAAACCGCGTAGGCGCGGAGGGGCGAGGCGGCCTGCGAGCTGAGGCGCAGGTAGTTTCAGCGCTCGCCGCCGCGGCTGAGGCTGGCCGGCAGAGCCGGCCAGCAAGCCGAAGCTGCGGTGGTGAGCGTGAAAACCATCTGCGACGATAAGCTCGCATGGGACCGCCGGAGCCCCGCAGCGCCGGAGCCGTGACAGAAGTTATGCTTGCTGCATGTTGCATGCTTACTTCCATGCTGGGTCAATTAATATGGGATGTGTTATATTTTAAACAAAAAACTCAGTAGGTACGAGTTAAAAAATTAGAAGGTAAATAAATATTTTTATGATGTCATTTAATAGTATTTAAGAAGTTTTCTGTTAGAATGCATGCTACAAATTTAGATGCAAAAAAATAACCATCATGCTGAGTTGTATTTAGAGTGGAAGATAACTCGTGGCTAAGATAGTATTATTTAGATGCTCGACGCTTTATTAATTGTGGCTGACTTAGTAATTTAGAAGGCAACATACATTTTTAGGGGCGAATAATGATATTAAAAAGAAGCCTGTTTAATTAGCACCCCTTTTATTTTATTTTTAAATATTAGTTTGTATTTGAAGACAAAATACCTAACTGTATTTTTATAAGAGTTATTTTTATATAAATTTAATACTTGAAGAATTTTTGAAGAGCATTTATTTTATTTAACTGACACCTCTATTTCATTCCTAACTCTACGGGAACTCCATGGGAACAGAACGGCTGGTCGTGATTGGTCGATCTTACAAAAAGACTGACCAATCAGAGAGAGCTTTCGGACAGTTGACAATTTGACAATTTCTCATCGATAGATTATAATATAGCGAAAAATAATGCGTTAAATTGCAATCAGATGTTACGGTTCACAATAATTCGACAGTTTACAATCTCTCGAGATAGATTGTAATCTAACGATGTTTGTAATCTTACGGTAACAGATACAATAAAGAAGTCAGTCACAATAAAATCACTGACACAGTGAACAAAACAAACAATAAGTGTTGACATCATTCTCTTTGAAAATTCATTGAACAACCCCGAAAATATATTGCTCCTGCCAGGTTTGCTAAAACTTACACTAATTAGTTCTCGCTTTGATTAATGATTTGTTTGTTGTTGACATTTGAATAACTATCTGGATTTTATTTACAGTTTCTAGATTTGCGTATTCCAAGTAATGTGGGTGTAATAAGGACATATTATCGTTGTCGGGTTTTAGTTTTTAATCTCATTAGTCGCTTGTGCGGCTTCGTAGTGCGTAATCAGGATTCTTGCGGTTTGTCCCACCGTAGCTTGCGAAATACAAGTAAAATGGGCGTATTCAATAAACCACTTCTACTGATTATATTTAAGAGTTTGTTGCTACAAAAATCACGCCCAAAGAAAGTGCTTAATAAAAGCAAAAATCATGATGACTATGATAATAACAAGGTGTTCTACAGCACATTACAGATAAGAAGAATCAACTGGCGAAAACAACGGACTTACCTATACAAATGAATGTAATACTGTATGTGTAACTACTAAGTACGTCACTGCAGTCCGCAGCGGTTAAGTGCTGCCAAAACTTGGCAGACAGGTCGAGCTGGCAGGCTTCGGTAACTATCACTTTGATGGATACTCTTCATTAGGATAAAAAGTTACACTGATGGGGACTAACGAAAAAGCTTAGAAAAACGGTTATGATGTATTGCAAAAAAACTAAAAAACCAAAATAATCTTAAGACCTTCATGCGGAGTTTGCGCTAACGACACCACAATGACAATGTTTTAAAAATATCACTAATAATCTTTTCCTAACATCACTGGGTGAAGAATTGTTTTGCCGCCGTACCTATGTGCTAAAAAATATAGCCATAAAACTGCGAAGAGGCATATAAGACGCCATATTCATCCCACGCGTTAGGTTCTTTATTTTCCTAAATTATAGCTTTGTTTATAAACGTGCTTGATATTGTTCACCTTTACAGGTTTGAAGATTTCTTGAACACGGTACAGCATTCGGCAGGAAAATCTTCCCTTATAAATAATCTTATGTTCTGTCGTCATAAAAATATGAACTGTTGGATCTAAGTCAAAAGAAGAAAAAAATACCAGTGCAGTCTGCCATACTAAATTATAATGTCCAGCAACTAAACTTAACGAGAATGAAACACAAATTGTAGTGCAATAAAAAATAGTAATTTCACGAAATGCAGGCGTTGACAAATAATAGGAGACGGAATTTTCTCGAAGAATAACTGCGTAATGCAGTTGCTTTTTCTTCAGTAGAACGAGCGTACGATCCGTCATCAGGTATCGTGTGGGAGTAAACTGTAGACAGGTGACCTCTATTACGTCAAATGAGCCCATGACAGTTTTATCGTGACATATTCAAACAGTGGTATTTCCACGACAAGGTAGCAAAATTCCTAAAAACCATAACCGTAATCAAACTTAAAGCCCTACTTCCGACAGCGTATAATTATGAGTATTAAGGCTAAAAGCCAACTATGTAAAGTCAGTCCCTAGAGCGTTATTAAATGAGTGTCGACGACCTGAGGATATAGAACAGTGCCAACTGCAACTATCGTTCCTTTATACTGTCCAGATGATGGTTCGGCTTACAGAAACACGTCTTTCACCTCCTTCTCATCATTAGGGAGCATTTCAGCATTTTGTTCCCCTAATGAGGCTATGCTATTAATTAACCTATATTGATGTATTATCCAGTTCAGAGATTGCATTCATCCGGCCATTTAGCGCGGCAAGCGTGGCCGCCGTTGGGAACAATGCGTTGCAGTAAAAATAGCTGGTTAGCCCCAATACACAAGGCCGAATGCGCTTTATTTTAGCTGGAAAGCGACACGAACCAAGAAAAACAAAAAAAAATGTCAGAAAGCTTATATACGAGATTTAAAGTAGAACTCGTACGTAAACAATGATTAGGATCGTTCTTCAATACTAATAAGAAAGACAGGGAGAAATCGTGAGAACAAGTCTTTCAACTTCAACCAGCCCAAATTGAATAAAATCGTCCAAAGCACATAACTCCTCCATAAACCTCGTTAATAAAACTGACTACAAGTTTGCAAAGACAATAAAAAATACCATCATAAACTTTGAACTCATTTATTGTTTCTATTATTTGTTCAATAGAGCCCGTCTCGCCGTTATTAAATTTATCACTCAGCATCGGCATCGGCAGTCAGACCGCAACATTTTTACTCCGACATAATTCAGTTTTAGAGCAAGATTCGAATAGTCCTAGCTAATTCCAAGTTCAAGGTCGCCGGGCTGCGAGTGTCAAGGTCACGATAAGGCGTATGAAAAGTACAGGATCTTATGTAACACCGACGTATTTGATCAGTTAAGTCTATTTGTAAGGCCCTTCTATGGCTGCCATGTTTAGACATTTTATCAAGCAAAGCTCTTTTATGAGTTTTGCGTGGATCCAATTTGTGGGTTTGTAATGGTATGGTTTCTGTTTTTAAAATTAAATCCTTTTTTCATTACGCATATTCCTAACTACTTACCTACTCCATAGATAATGTGAAATACATCCAATCAAGATTATTTTAAATGATATGCAGCACAATGACAACAAAGATTTCTAACACAATGAGAGCAGATGGCGCGAACAAACAAGAAGAGCCCGAAGGATGCTCTCACAAGCTTTGTTTGTTTTAAACAAGTTACGTGATTTTAATCCAAATTACAGTAACTCAAGGATGTGGGGTTGTTTTCTATTAATTATTGCATTATTTATAGCTGAAAGCGTTTGCATGCGCCGTACATGCCTGATTACTGGAAATAAGGCCGATATTTGCATATGCGTGTCTACGTGGGCTAAGTCTCAAGTTTGTTCGATTTGTCGGTATTTATAGTTTAACGGTACTGCAGGGCTGATGTTACTTGATGACAGACTTAGCAACTTGCCATTGCTATCGGTATTTTATGCGGACTTTGGTCTAGTTTTGTGTTGGCAGGTTTAGTGGCATCTAAAGGTCTTGTTGGAACATTAAACTTTGTTCGCCGTCCAAATGAGATTGTAAAGAACAAGTTTCTAAATAACAAAACGAAACCTTTAGCCGTTCTCCTTGTTAAATGTCTTTTATTACTACAATTCTCAGATTCCTGAGAAAATGCCTCTGGTGTTATGATCGGCCACTCGGCGTATGATTCAGGGGAGCGTCAATTTGAGGCCATTAGGAGCGCCCACGCAGTCTCTTTGTGGTTATTGACTCTACGCGACACCGGCTTCTGTCGCGATATCAATCCACATGGAAATTACTGACTTTGTTGTTTTTCTTAAAAAGGAATAAAAATTAAGTTCTAATTTTCAATTCAGATCTCAGATATTGATATCATAACTAAACCACCAAAAATTAAACTAAGAATTTGAGCAGAAAATAACATTATGATGAATAGAAAACTATGTAGACAGTAATAAGGAAAACTCTAAATGAAACAGTTCTGGCGAAACAAGATAATATTTATTTTATATTCATATCAATTTGATTTTATAAACTTCCTAATTTTATTATCTCAGTTGTACTTGCCTTACATTATTGCGTATATTGTTTTAGCAGTATCATAATCTGTGGTCATTATCGATTGTTTTTTTTTATTCTTACTATTCGCCTTGACCTTTTTATCGGTTCCTACATTAATAAATTCGACTGGTTTTGGACCACATGTAGCAAAATCCATGCGAACGAATGAGGCCTCATACTAGCTGATCGGTCTACGTCATACACATCGCGAACACAACAAAAAGGCTAATAAAGCTATCATCAGCAAGATCTGGGAGCCTCAACATCTGACACAGATTACGTAACTGATCCAGAGCATGAAGAACGTCCCACATCTGCTGACCTTCGCACCAGAAAATATACATTAAAAAATTAACGTTTTAAGACCTACGCACGGATGGCATATAGTCCGGCAACTGAACTCGTAAATCAAACAAAACACTAGATATAATAATTACTGTTACAGACGTTTTTATATAAATCGCTGCGGAACCGGCGGCGTTTGCGTCAAGTAATAAATTGCAATTTGGCTGTATACCAAAACAGTGTAAGTGATGTGTCTAACTCTATTAGCGGATTGATACGAGATGTTTTACTAGATTGCAACTTTACAGTAGTAGTTTTCCATAAAGATCTTCAAATAAGAACATTAATACTGTCTGCTAGCCACTTATTAGGATAAAGACTGGAATATTTATCGAGCCATTATATTTAACTAAGTCCACATAACGAGATAGAATAGAAATTACTATGATTATATCACACTGAAAGCCTCATCAATGCTCATGATTTAACATCAGGGCTCAATTCACAATTTCTTGCGCGTGTAACTTGTCAAGTTCTATCGAACAAGAACTTTCATCTAAATTCCTTGTAACTGAGAACTTGAAATGCATCCACCAACCGATAATATTCTAAGACCTGCTGCCAGATCTGCATACAGTGTTCCTTTTGTCAGCACGATTTATTACCTTACCTAAAACGGCTTAAAATGTATGTGACTATAAAGGCTATATACTAAGAATGTTTCTTAACTAGGTGCTGTTAGAGTATTAGGTACCCGTTTGGTAAAGGCATTTATTTCCAAACCATACATGAAATGCCTTAGTAGTACAGGTGCAACATCAAAGACAATGAATGGCAATAAAAAGCGGAACACATCGGCGCCAGTTGGTTCAATAACCCATTCATATCGACTGTAACGCTCATAAGAGTACTAAATCGATCGATGGTACCGATCATCATAGTCATAACACACATTCATCGATGCATAATTTTGCGGCTTAAAACACAACCAATGACGTCAATCCACTAGACAAACCTACGACGTTCAGGAAGTTATACATTTTCTTTAATAGTGTCATCAGATCAAGATTTAAAATAAATCGCAGTTTTAAGTAATGTAGAACGCAAAAGGGACACACAAAGGGTTTTGGCCACTGAATTATACAAGGACAACATCCTTATTATCTGCTTCTAAGCGACACCAAACAAAGGCTTCATTGCATCAGGATCACAACGGACATGTGTTTGCTCGGGATAATTAACAATTCTGTCAGTGCGTACACAAGCGGAACAAAAACAACCAATACAAGACAGCCTCTCAAATAATTGGACCGATCCAATTTTGTACATGCTGATAGAAAATAACATTCGTATTACCAATCACTTTCCAGAGGATCCATTTACAAGAAACAGAGGAAACGAACTTACTTATTTTGGAGATTGATACATTTTTGTGGGTCGAAGATAATATTCCAGATGTTTTCAATTTCTGAATGAATGTTTAATATTATTTACTCCAGCGATGAGGCTTCCTTATTTTGAATCCAGTAATAAGTTCAAAAAGGCAACAGAGACGAATTCTCAAATTGAATTACATAAATCAGTTCTTAAATGAGCTGTGATCGTATGTGATCTAGATTAAAATTAGCGACGTATAAAATTCGAATAAAACGACATCTTTAATTTATAGGACTGTTAAATGGGGCGAACCTATGTCATTGCCAAGGTTAGTAGCTTCTTGAATCCATTATAAGACGTATAGTACGAAATGTCATAGCAGCTGATGATGTTTTAAAAGCTCCAAGGATGTCATTTGTACACCCTAACGGACGAAACATACACGAGAGTTTGAAAGGGTAAAAAATCAATTGAAGTGACTTCAAAGAAACCGAACTGCCTGCAGGGGCGTTACTGAATCAAAGCTGGATCAATCTCCAAGCTCAGTGAAACATTAAAGATTTGGCATAACTTCACATCCATGTAGCTAAGAAGCAGTGGATTATTTGATCTATTTTTGTACCATTTTAGCTTGTTTTTTATGAGTTGCCAAAATTACATGGTAGTCTTTAACTGTAGACTGGTAGATCCACAGACTTTTTGACAGATATGAACAAAAAGCAGGAAAAGGTTATCATCTAAAATCTACACCAAGCATCTTCTGTAGCTAAGTGTCGACAAAATCCTATAATCTGACTTAAGTCAGTACTATAGACCGCGAGTCTATACCTATACATAGCAGAGAGCGATACAACCGGGTAGCTTTAGGGTAAAACTACTCGGTAACTGAACAACTCTCATGCACAACTGTTAACGAGACGAGCTAAAAATACCGCGGCGACACGACGCGACCGGCCTTCGGGGCAATTTTTTTATAAACCGGTATTGTAATGCGATTATACGATGAAATTCTGACAATTTCTTCAATACTTAAGGAATAACAAACTCTCATACCCTCGAGCACTTCGCAAAGGACATAAAAAAGAAGTTTCAACATTTTTTTGTTATTTTAATACACTAACTCGCCTTAGAATGGATATTTTATTCATTCAGATAAGCTTATCTCCATTTGATTTGATGAACTTAACAGGAAAAAGTTTCAACTACGTTACAACGGAAAAAAATGTTGAATGAAAGTCAAATAAGGAAAAACCGGCATAACTAATATATATGTTATAAGCTATGTACAAGGTCTACAAAACAGCAATCCGGAAACATGATGTAAATATAGAAAACGAAAAACTGAACAACTCACGCGTACCACGTGTGAAGGAATAATAAATTGTTGCAAATAATCGGAATACAAACACAATTGGTAAACGGAGTGTTCTGGAGTCTGTCCAATTAATTAACTATGAGGTTATGCGAATTGCAAGCGAAGATACCGGCGAAGCTGACTGGCAGTAAATAAATGAGGAAAATGAAACTGAATTAAGTATAATCAGAAATGATCGAAGAGTTACGGAAACAGACATTGCTTTAAATAAATCCAAGGATCAGAGAAAACTCATACTTTTTCTTCGGATCGTCAATTTCATGTAACCCACCCCGGAAGATTCGCGAAGACTAATGAACCTGATCACTTATTGCGCAAAGGTACACGTGACCAATCTAAATGCAGAACTTTTAATTCCTGGCGAGTGCACAGGCCTGGGTTCAGAGACCGAGTCGTGGACACCGAGTTAAATCCCGCCGTGATAAACACGGGAACTGGCGGGCTTCCAACGGGAATCGAACGGCACCCACAGGGGAACTCGCCCACAATAAACATTGAACCATTGTCTTTATGGTCAGAATGGAATTGGCGAAAATTTATGTTGCCTGGTTAGGAGTAATCTCTGTTCTGGTCTTATTTGGAAATTAAATTGCCGAATTGGCAAATCTGAAATACTTGGTCTACAAAACAAAGAACACCCAAAAAATTCTTTGCTACGACTGAAGAATCCTCTGAAAACTAACCAAAAATTCTTAAAAATATTCTTAGGTTTTCACTTTAGAATAAGCATTACAGGTAATAAATATACAAGTAGGTGTTATTGAACTTGATTGTTAATTCTGGACATCCGGAGAAAAATCAGACGAATTTAGAACGCTTTCGTTTATAATTTTCTTTAAATAGCTTTCCACGAACACTTTTCCCAGTACAGATTTGTTGTTTTATTTTTAAATCAGCTCTTAATTTTCATCGTAAAAATGTTTCCATTCCTGATGATGTTTCAAGAAGATAAACTTTATAATTTATTTGAAATTTGAAAAGACAAGCTGTTTCTTTCGGAAGAACTTTCATGAAAAGGAATGACTTCTTCATTATTTTCATATGCAGCTCAAGTTTCAGTAGCATCCTATGTAAATTTTCAGTAATATCGACATGTGCCAATAGCGGCACAGAGAGATGCGCGTACGCACTATTTAAAGCGGATGTAGGGCAAGTCAGTGGGACGGCTGCGTCCAGCCTAGTGCCAAATAACGGCCAGGTGGCAACCGCACACGGGGACTTCTATTTTGGATCTTACTACAGCGTTTGGGCAGAATTAGCTTTATATAACAAAATATATGAATGGATCATTAATAGCTGCTTATTTTTGGCCATTGCGTACTACACCTGAAGCTCAACTAGCATTGATTGTTGGAAGTCTTTCGCTTGCACATTTAGCCAGTTCATTGTCTCTCTTCCATTCCACTAATCCTTATGCACAAATTGGAAGCTTTTGTCGCTGCAGTCTGAATGAGGCAAAATTTAATTGTTCCTCTGCATTCATAAATCAATTCATGCCTAGTCTAAAGCTATGTCTGACCTAGTTTTATTGTTAGCGCATATAGGACATCGCTGGTACTATATACCAGTATTTGGAACACACGGATGTTTAACTTACGCTCACAAATAACGGCTGCAGTTAAAATACATATTGAAGCAGCTTTCAAATGTGTAATGGGAAATTATTACATCAGCTTCCATTTTATAGCGAAATTTTGATTAAAGCTAAGCGTCCACTTGTCGCTATCGTACGCAACGGACGTATCGCACGCAACGGATCGTAGTATTATTTATATAGAAACTCAAACAAGTGCGTCCACCTGTCCGCATCGTACGCATCGCACATCTTGTTTGAGTTTCTATATAAATAATACTACGATCCGTTGCGTGCATTGCGTCCGTTGCGTACGATACCGACAAGTGGACGCTTAGCTTAATTATCGAAGCAAATGTACCTAGTCTTGGAACCACGGACATTACAAATAAAGTAGACCTATATATGGGCAATTGTTTATTGAAGTTAGGAGCACATCTCCATCGACTAACGATGAGGTAATTAGTCAAAAACATGCTAAACAGAATGAATTAGTTCCAGACACGAGATAGTGTAACAGCTCAATCAGTTAGCACCCAAACGCGAGCGTTCCAGCTAATTAGCCACAATCACGCCGCGAGTAGTTCCGACACGCTGATTCACTTTTTACACTTAACTCCGTGCCAATCAATGTGTACACTAATTTGGCAATTTTCTGGAACAATTCAATTTCTCAACTTGAATTGTATTGTAGTAGTATACAATTGAAGTGTCGACAGTTGACACCAATGAGGAATAATGTCAAAATAGGTACACTGTCTAAAATCTATACAATTGAAACCCTTCTTCATGAATAAAGAATTCGATTTTAGAAGTAAGAATAAAAATCAAATTGTGTTTCAACAAATAAAAAATAAAAAATCTGCTTCGTTCATTTTATTCTGTGAGCTTTTAGAACTGGCTCTGCAAGACCATAACTTTGTTAGAAGCAACTCAAACGATTATAGCAAAAGAATGGGTTCCGCAGACAACGTGCTAGGCGTCTCATGACACCCCCGGGATCAATAGGGGGCGATATTCATAGCCGGCACGTGTGTGTTTAGGCGGATAACGTGTTGTTCCACAGATACCAAGGCAAATAGAAAAGAAACACGCTTTGCAAAGCCTTCGACGCCTTTCCTGATTCACATCCACCAGGATTTCCCGGATTTGTTCCTTGAAAGTATTGTCTGATCTATGCGCGTACCTAGCACATCCCTTTTGGTTTAAAGAGACCTTTAACCAGTTAATTCACTGCTGGTCAGTCCATTTTCTTGACTGTAATGAAAAGCTCTCAACTGGTCGAAATCGTGTTCAGTAACTTTATGTAAAACAGAAAGCCAAACAAAAACGTCATCCAGTGCTATCTAGTTAATTTGGATGCCAACCCAATGTTTGTAAATCAAGATAATGTTATTTGCATATAGAGTAATTTCTTTGTTTGCCGCAGTATGAAGAAAATTACTGGATGATGCAATTTCCTTTTACGACAGAAGAACTTCGCCTTAAACTTGTGTCTCCCAGGTGGCCACGTGTGGTACATTACCTGATGGTTTATGGCCTGCAATGATGCACAACCGTCTGCTCCTACATTTACGAGCTCATACTTCACTCCTACTTTATGACATAAGACGATAAAGGAAAACTTTTATTATACTAAACTTATTACTGATCAATACGAGGAAATATATTTTTTATGTTTACGCTTTTGTTTGCGAATTTGGAAAATGAGGTTAAGACGCAGAAGATCCTCGTAAAAGATAATATAGACGCGAATGTTATTGCAAACAGTTTTATTCTCAAGTGGCCCGATTTTAAAACGTTTTCATTTTGTATCGGTTCTATTGTTGCTAATTTGGCTAGAGGTTCTGCCATTAGCTGGTGCTGCATTTAGCAGCATAGTTATAATTAATTTCCAACTAAGAGAAGAAGGTTTCACAGCAAAATTAATGTCCCAATTTTCTTCTATTACAACGTTTTATACTAATGAAAAATACAGCTGATTGATAGGCAGCTCTCTACTTTTTGGCTTAATAAAAACAATATTTTTATTTTTCACGAAAAAAAGTGAAAGCTGTCTGAATCGGTGTCGCGTAAACATTACGATAGCGGATAGGATAATAAATGGAACATTATTGCGGCAACTTCCTCGGGAGAACTGCCACATTTCCACTAGGGAAGCGACTCTGCGGATATAGACCGACTCGCGGATACAGATACGAGAATCGTGCCGCGAACGTAAACAACGGGGTAATCGGTTTTATATCATTGTTTTACTTCTTTTCACCTCACTTTTTTCTTATACAAGACCATATTATTCGTGAATTTATTCCAAAAGTTTTTCTGAAGGTGACAATAGTACCAAATTGAACAACTTTGGATTGAAGGACACCTAATCTCTCAGATACAAGGATGCTCAACTCTCGTTCTCTCACCTTTGTAAATGAGTGCAAAAGAACAAATAACACACAGGTGAATCACCTTTGTTTTTCAGCTTCAGAATTAGTAGTAATTCAAGTAATTCCCACAGCGCGCAGATGTACAGCTTGACGTTTAGAATAAATCGCAGGAGTTAATTTATAGCGACGGGTTGTGCTACAGAACGTATAGTCAGACTAGTTCTCACGTAGTAATTCTTGAGCTTGCAAGGATAACAAATAACAGATCCACTGTTTTATTGCTAGAATTGTGTGGAAAATGAAAGTCATCTAAAGTCATAACATTGTTGAAGAATAAACTGAAAGCTCATGTAATTTTCTTTTTCATATTTTTATGATATAGCCACGGAAAAGTTTAAACCATTAAACGATTATAAATTGCGGATATCTAGTTGTTTACAAGTGTGGTAACAGCCCTAGTTTCGTCGAAATCGTAAATATTAAAATTAATATCTTAGCGGAGTGACGCGCTATTTGATTTAGCTTTTACGACAAATCGAGATCAGACGCTAGTCAAATGTCAGACTTATTTAAAGTCTGGACGTCTCTCATATACAGCGTGTTTACATACGCAGTCTGACTATAGTGGGGGTCGCACCATATATTTTAATAGTGGACATATTAATGGCCCATATCAAAATCTGTCTTATATTCATGGCTTTATGTAAATACTAATATTCAGATTATTATTTTCATATGTATATTAAAATCATGGTAATGATGCATTTTAGTACTAATTAGTTTGCGAAAACGCGACTTTATGAGAGCATTTAAAATGTTTATGGTATTTGAGAATTCTCCTTATTTTCCATCATTGATATAATTACACAATGCAATTAGCAATACGATAGATTGTAAAGCACATAAAATATCAACTATTTAAAGCAGTACGAATATTCCCTCAACCTTACAGTTACCGATATAAAGCGCGACATAAAAACCGACCAGTGTCATTTTAAACAGGATAGTTCAAAGTACCTATATTAATCTCACTATTCAGGTACAGCGTCCTAGGACTTCATTACGCAAAAAGGCAAGAAATGCTTAAATTAGTGCTCACAAAAACCATAAAAAAAGGTAGCCTGTGCCTGGGCTCCCTTACTTGACTACCTGAAAAGGCATATAGAGGCCACGCATTAAAAAAAACAAATGAACTCGGTACCAACGTCGTTTAATAAATGTTACAACTTTTTCGAAGATATTTCTAGTAGATGAATGTCCCTTTAGAAGAGTTTAGCTTCGGTTTTTGCAGCTTTTTCCAGACAAATTCCCTAGAATCCAATAATTAATTGCTCCTTGGAAAATAAATTTGAAAAAATGTTAATTATTATTTGCAGACGCTCCTAAAGCTCGGTAATTTATACATGTCTGTAAAGTTGTACGATTTGCACAGAATTAATTATGTTTTGAGTAACATTCGTCTGTGGCTCGAAAGCTCTAGGTCGTGTCGAAGAATGCTTGTTTGCAGACACATCGCCTAGCTCCAGATCTCGTGTGTCTGACATAATTATGTCAAAGCGTACTTGTCGCACTATTCTGACAACTACACTATTTATAGCACGCCTTACAGCTACATGATTTATTAACTAAACATCGTCAAGCTAAATAATATTAGTCTACGAATCTCGTTAATTGTTTGTAATAAATTACTATTGAAGTATAGACAAAAGTTAATAAATGTACGAAAATCTAAGCTTAATATTAGCGGGCCCACTTCAGCACATAGATCCGATAAAACTATAGTATTAAATGCAAACATGTGTTATCAAACTTTTTTATCTGGATCAGTGCAAGTTCCGTTCAAAAAATTCGTTATCGAAGAGGAAAACTATTACAATAAAGGGTACAGGAATAACAGCAAAGTGGACATTCGTAACTAACATCCCTATCATGAGGAAAACTAACAAAGAGATTATAGTCAGCCTGCCTCGTGTCGATATGCACGAGGAAATAACACGAAAATAAGTATTTTTTTAAGTTTTCCGATATCACTAGAGAATATGGTATTAGTCGCACACACGTTAGTAACACACGCACCTTGCGCTGTGCCGGCGTTTTCATACTTCGATTTGAGCTTAGCGGCAGTCGCACGCGCATCCGACCTGACAGTGTCAGTGGCTGTCGAGCTCGTGGTGGTCGTTCTGAACGACAGGGTCGTGGAGAACGTGGACGAGAAGGAGGACCCGAGCCCAAGGCCGAGGGTGGTGCGGTAGCGACGTCTGTACATAGTGGTGGCGATGTGAACGCTGCGGTAGTCCGAACGCGACTGAACGACGAAAGCGCGTGCGCCCCAACCCGGAAAAGCGGCCGCGATTTATTATAGTACGAGAAAGTCGCTCCCAGACGCGTAGACGCACGGGAGTTAATAGTGATGTTTCTGTCACGCCTGCTCCCTCGGGAGGTGGGCAGGAACACTGATATCCCACTAACATGACAAGTGACTCTGTCTGCTCATCATGGCTGAGGTGAATAAACTATTTTAATAGTTTAGCGTCTATCATGCCAGAAATATCTCGCGTGACGCCAGGAGGCCACTGCGATGTTTATCGATATTGTTTCGATGCTCTCGAGTCTGCGTGCAAGTCACAGGTGCGCTGCGCCATTCAGGATATCGACTCAATAAAGATCCTCCGCATTTTTTTTTTAAATTGATTCTCCACAAAACTTTCATATTGAAAGCTTTCATTCAAGGAAAATGCAATTCATATTCATACATGAAATTAGCTTATCTTTTATCACACTAACATACTCAATGACTCATGAAAATCGAGGTGATGATTAAAATCCAACCGAAAAAGCAAGTCAGTGCACACGCCCTTATTTCACACTTGAGCTTTGATTAGCATTGAATGAATTAAAATAATAATACCTAGTAGGCTATTACTTAATAAATGTAATCAAAATATCAAATAAGTATCACCTGTAATTCCCAATTATGTATTAATAAAGATATGTCAAAATTGCGAAGGTTAAAAAACGTTTATCAAATAATAATTTGTTTTATCCTTATATTTTAAACTAACCATTTTCCTGTGATATTACTGCTTCTCGAGGAAACTACAGCCAGTACTGGAATAAAATGTAGCCTATGTTTCTAGGGAAGAGTGAAGCTTTCTAACAGTGAAAGAAATTTTAAAGTCAATCCAGATTTTTTTAAGTTTATCCATTACAAACCAAGAAATAAATATAATATTAGTATAAGTATAGACATGAAAATAGAATACCAAAGTTTACACCGGGCAACACCTGTGAAATACATAGTAAAAGCCACAGGCAATAACAACAGTAATTTACAATTCCATTGTCACTCATTAGCTAACAAATTGTGAAAAACAATTCATTTTCTATTCATGTAATCGGTACTCTTTTCTGCTGTGAATGTGAAGTTCAGTGGTCATAAAAATAAATTAAAGACGCAATTGCTTACTTCAAGCAGTTGTGTTACCTAATTTTGGCAAAACCCAAAAAGAGGGTAGTGATAAAATTATGACCAAGCAATGTAGATATTGATTTTTATTTTGGGTCAAAACGAACTTAGCCTGTGTATTTTGGTGTTTTCCGGTTAGATTTTTTCAACAGCCCTTCATAGTATACTCGAAACTGTTTTCAAGTGTGTCATTCAAAAGATATGATAATTTATTTAATAATTTACCTTACTACATCCTGTATTGTTCAATACTTGCTGCTCAATATTACTCTTCCCATATTTTTCTAGAATAACTGTCACAGTTGACCTTGGAATCTCATGAATGACAATTATATTGGAAACATGTTCAGACAAGATGAATCACTACCCACACATTAATAAAAGACTAGCAATAAAAATTATACATAAGTTTTTATATTCCAAGTATGACTTGCAAGTAAGTTGCTAGTAGTGTCTGCTTAAAGTGATTTATGGTGATTTCATATTAGGTCCCAGTTAGAAAATAAGTTCCAATAGTTTTCCAGTTGGGTTTTTAAATTATTAAATCCTGACCACTCTCATCATAATCGAATTAAAATTAAAATATTGTTACAAAAAATTATGTTCTTTTGCAGGTTCCTACTATTTATTTACCAAAACTGGCCTAGAATATTTCAAGTTATAAAAGTGTTACTTATCATTATTCAGTTCACACATTCAATTGTAGACACAGAGCATTTTGTGTCCAGAAATAGACCTTATCTATTACAGAGAACTTGCTAATAAGCTGATCAAACAATGCTCTCTTATGAAAACATATCATTTATCTCTCAAATGTGCCACTTGACGCTCAAAGCAGTTCCATTAAATAATGTAACTATACCCACAATGTATGGAATACACATTGTCTCATGTACTTACACTTCATTCAACAAATTAATGATGATTGTCAACATAAACAATATATTTTACTAGGCTTATTCAATTCATTGACTTAAAACACTGGGGATTACCTAACAGTAGATAAGGCTGGCAACTACTGGTGGATAGGGATGTGTGTGTAGTACTCACCGTTTATTGACCAGATATGTGAGGGCAGGGAGTGCGCGGCGTACACCCTGCCGAGCGCGAGCGACGTGCCCGCCACGGGGCCCGCCTCCTCGTTGGAGCTGGAGTCTGTGTCGGGGCTGGCGGCAGCAGACGCCTCATAGCTCTGCGAGTTCGGTGGGATCGCGATCGCTTCGTGAGACGCATGCAGGTCCGGCACGGAAGACAGTGACCTGGCGCGCTGGCGGTCGTTTGATACTTGTATCCCTGGTATCGCTCTCAGGAGGCTGAACCCGGCGCTGCCCGACACCACCTCCGAGCTGGAGCTCGTGGAGAATGTCCTCGTACGCGGACTCTGCCCCCCGTTAGCCGTACTTGCCTTTGCGCCCATCGCGACTCCGTTACGCAAAATTCACACCTGTCACGCACTAAAACCAAGAATCACGAGCACACGCGGGACGCGACGACCGCGCCGGCGGAAGACATCGTACGACACACAGAAATTGGATAACTTTATGCTAAAAAAATAACACGGCAACGACAAACACAAGTATGTTGCAAAATTGTAAACAGCCTTTGCATGTGCCCTGCTGCAAAATTTTGACAGGTGTATCTTTTTTTATTGAAGTGAAGTTAGAACGGGTGTTCTGCGCCACTATCGTTCAAAAACAATCACGAGTTTATTCTATTCAGAATGGAATAAAAACGATTTACCCGAATGTATTTAGCTAAAATAAATGCAATTTTTCCTAAATTATTGAAATAATCACAAAGTTGTGAGGTGGAAACTTTTGAATGTAATAAAGAAGGCGTATTTTACTTGATTCATTAAAATCCTTCGTTCAACACCAACTCATATAAAAGTTTCATAATATTTCGTAGTGTTTTCATCACAGCGAGCGCGTACTACGAGTAATCGCGCACTCGATTTTATCCCAAATGTTAAAGTAACTATATGTCTGTCCGGCTCTTACGCCAAAACTATATCTACTCTTTTTATCTGATTGTGTTGTGGGTAGATTACACACGTGGCACAGATTATTAGTAGTAGTTCCCACTGAACGCTGCTGGAAAGTGGAGATCAGCTGGACTAAAACTACGGTCAGCAATTAAAAATCACTGACATATAGGTGCATGACGAGCCTATCATGAACTTACAACATTCTGTTTAACTAACCAGCTTAAAAGTTTTTTTTTAAGTTAAAGGTCTTATAGAGTTAGGAAATGAATAATAAAGAAACTGAACACAGTATGAGAGACTTTGGGTTAGGGATCCTGTCATTTAATAACGCGTGTGAAAGCGTTTTGGTTCTTCAGCAATCAATACTATCACAGTCATTATTTAACAGCGCGAGCAGCTGAAGCTCCCTCGACTTAGCTCGTAGCTATGTATTCTACTATTTTTTGACAGGAATAGTGGCTGTGGTTGAAATATTGATTGACTTGTTGCTGTGTAAAATAGGATAGCTGACTAGATATAAACTTGTGAGATGACGTTACATAGTGAACCATGATCTATCTTGGGACAATGCGGGAGGATCTTGATTTCATAGACTCATCCACCTTTTTCTTCTTATTTTCCTGTTACCATATTATAATTCTCATCAAACAAGGAAGTTTTAAGTTATTTCTTAAATGCCTGGGAACCACCACTGCATAGTTATCGATAGCTTGGAAGATTGAGGATCTCTAATTTGGATATGACATCTCCGGTCTGTCAATCTTGTGACAGTGCCAAACACATGTCAATTCCACTTTCAATTCAAAGCATTCCAATACATTTCGTAATATTTAGAGCATGTGCATTTGACTATCCTTTTCTATCTAATTGAAATTGTATCTCGGTATCTTTATCTTACTTTTCAACACGTCACTGACGGATGAGATACAAGTGGCTTGTTGTCAAATAATTTGTGATCGATGACGAATTATTAAAACTCGTGTAATTTAGATTTTAATTAAAAGAAATACATTATAATTTTACAGTGTAAACTGTAGTAATTGAAATAACAAATATGAATAATCCAGGAATGAATTCGGCGACTGTAAGTTGTTTTAAATTCGTATCCAACTATACTTTGATAACATGATTGAAAGCAGCGATTGACTTTAATTTTCATAACATTCCAAGTTTTAATTGAGTTTTGACCATTATCATGAGCATCTAAACTAAGTCATTGCCCCATTGCCCGTTAATGATATTAATTTTCTCGATAGCTGTTTTGATTTGCGTATGATTTCGTAGAGAGGATTTTTTTGTTGTTGTCTGATGATTGCCTAGTGATTGGCTTTGCACGGCTTGAGCTGATGTAGTGTTGTAACCGCGCTACTTACAGCCAGGTGTGCCGCAGGTGCCGCTGCTGGATGACGACACCATCGCCTTCGGAGAAGAGGATAATGCTAACAAACAGTTTGTGTAAGTGATCTTACTGTACCAGCTGTTGTTAAGTGCTAAAAGTTGTTTTTCAGAAATGCAATCAAATTTCACCTAAATTAATTAAATTTGTAGAATCCTGAACAACCCCATCTCTCATAAGCAGCAAAGCAGTAAAACTAAACAAATACAGATTAAAGAACAGATGTTGAATACATTTTGTTCTCTCTGATCAACTTATCAAGGTCTGAGTGTTTTTCCACTTCTAATGACCATGCCTTTCCAGAATAGAACCAGAGCATCAAACAAATATTTAGACATAATTATAGTTTCTTCTTAAAGCTAACATTAAACATGTTTTGATTTCTCACTGTATAACCAATACATGAGCTTCAACAAATTCCAGCCACCCGTATATAGTGTTCTTCCACCTGGTGTTCCGCTGCTCAGCTATAGTGGTGTACATGCTGTGCGGATGGTTCTCCGACTCCTTCATCGCCAGCTTTGTTCTTGTCATCTTGCTGCTGTCTGCCGACTTCTGGACTGTCAAGAATATAAGTGGTATGTAAGGCTTAATAGGAAAAATTATTCAAGCATTATATGAAAAACAACGAATTACAATTTATTAAGTCCTCTTAAAGAGCAACCTTTCACTTTATGATGTTTTACTTCTGCATAATGGAATAATATGTAATTCAAACCAAAATGACACAGATAAGTAATAAATGGAGTACCTAATTTATTAAATCTAATACCAGTGTTATAATGTAGATTGCTCCTTTCTAGTACTGCATTTACGTAAAAGAGAAAATGATTTCAAATTGAATTTCCCTGTTTTCAGGTCGGCTCCTAGTTGGATTGCGATGGTGGAACTATGTGGACGATGATGGCATGTCTCACTGGGTGTTCGAGACAAAACAGGTAAATGTGAGTGTTTGGTTTTATTCCATTGCTATTACTAACCTCCTTAAAAAATATCATAAACATAATTATTAAGCTACTAACATTTTTTGTAGCTAAGAAACTTAAAATCATCTAAGTTACCTACTAACATTATTTATGTCAAAAAACTGGAATATTGATATTGTTTTTTTATACATTTTCAGAATCGAGTGAATCAAAATGAGAGTCGTCTGTTCTGGATGGGGCTGATCCTGTGCCCTCTTATCTGGTCAACATTCTTCATCTTCTGTCTGTTTGGACTTAAATTCAAATGGATGGTATGTAACAATGAGGATAACTCCTGCTCTCAAATTACCATTATTAAGTTATTTCTCTTGTCCATACTCAAAAGGTAAATATCAGACAATGTAAGACAATATAAACCTTTTAACATTTTGATCAACACAAGTGATTAATGCTATCAGTGAGCTTATCGCGTCACGGCCGGTTATTTGTCAATGAGAGCATTTCAATGTACCTATTGTATTGAGTAATGTTAATGTATTGTACCAATCACCAGTCAAATATTTATGATCAATCTTTTAAACATTATTGAAGTTATGTACTTAAAACTGCAACAAGTCAGAATTATTAATGTAACACCGAATGTAATGTTTCAATTGGATTTAGGCCGAAAACGCTTATCCGAGCGAAAGCGATTTACGGTCTTATATTCTTTAGTATGATATAAAATGAAAAATTCATCAGTTATGGAACTATTTGTTCATCATCTTAACGAATTTTATTTTCCAGCTTCTAGTCCTCATCGCACTAACCCTAACTGGGGCCAACCTGTACGGCTACATCAAGTGCAAGTTTGGCGCCAAAGAGAACCTCAAGTCTGCCACCACGGAGTTCGTGAAGAAACAGCTGTTCCAAAACGCCACGACCTTCATGTTCACGCAGCCCGCGCCGCCTACCACTGGCAACACTGGCGTCGTGTAAATGTAGTCTATGGGCTTGTACGAAAAAAAATACAGAAGAATGATTCATACAATGTTTATTTTCTAATGTTAACATCTGTTATTAAACTAGAAATTGTATAGGTACTATTTACATAAAGCCAAGTTGTAAAAGAATGCATGCAAACACCTGCATGTAATATTAAAGTAAACAAATGAAAAATATTGTATGAAACTGATTCTAAATATCAATTGCAGAGCTGCGTACAAGCCTTCTACAGTAGGATATTGTTTTAAAATGATTTCGTGATATAATTTTATATTACGCGTGTGTTCCTTAATGTATTTATTTGTTTGTAGTTGTCAGTATTTCTGTCCAAGTCAGGTTTATATAAAAATAATCAGATAGTTATATCGAATTTAAATGTGTAATATAAAACGAGTTTATTTTTTGGGTAGTCAGAATCTGTTCATTTTAGCATCAATATCTATCAAAACTTCTGTTATTGTCTAATAATTGAAACAATTAACACAAATAAAAAATGGAAATGTCAGAGATATATTAAAGTGAGTGTAAATGCTCCATTTGCATTTTACTCTTTGGTTTGCAATACATGAGTAAATAATATTTGAGCAGTTGTTACAAACTTTGTGTTGTTTACGTTCAACCAAGAAATGTGTAAACAAGAATCAAGTGATTTATATGAATTATCGCACAATATATTAATTCACATGCTTGCTTTAAAATGCATTTGTCAAAATATTTTTCTCGCCAGCTTTTATTGTTATAAAATTATAACTTTTCAAGTTCGTCGATAAGAAATCATTGGTGCAAAAACAGTTTCATAATAGTTATCTCTTCTTCTGTATGTGTTTGCACTTTAATTCAAAGCATTTTTTCTCAGAAGTATCGATTTGAACAATTTTATTAATGTTGTAATTGGAATATCTGATTGTACATTGTTGAAGGCCCAATAGTTTTATTATATTGTATATAATTATTTTAAGATAATCAATAAATTATATTAAATGATATTTTCCTATTTTATTTCATTGCTATTCAGACCTGATATTTGTGTTTGTGCCTAACATCACATAAGAATCTCGTTTTTCACATTACACAATTTTACTAAACTGCCTCGTTAGTTTGTTTTACTAAGTACTTGCTTGAATTACTTCCTGCACCCAGATGAAGAGTAGCCTGTCTTTTCTTTGGATCTAGCTAGATGATCTGTCTATTTTTCATAAATCAGTTCAGTATTTTTGCGTGAAAGCAGGATTGCTACTTCTACGTTAGTAATTAATGTACAAGAAATTATAATTTTAATAATTGGGATAAGGGCAGGAGGATAATGATGAGTACAAGAATATTTCTCTAAGGCAATAAATTAAAACATTACACAATATTATTCCATTGTATAATTTTAAGAAATATTAAATTTTACTGTTTTATTTTACTTGGATACTTGTACAAAAAGATATTGCTCCAGGTGAGGCTCGAACTCACAACCCCGGCATTACTCACACGCTTACTGTCTTATAAGTACCGTGCGCTAACCAATTGCGCCACTGGAGCTATGGTAACACGGTCGAAAAATCGGGTGTGTATCTACAGCGCCACCAAAGTCAAGCGATGTTCTTTTTTGTGATTATCAAACGTCAAATCAGTCGTTCACATACATTTTTATATAGGGTTGTTGTTCAAACATTTTTCGTGGCATTTGCTCGATCTAGAAATTATCGTTTAATTTGGTGGAAGTTAACATTTTTTAGCCTCAGCGTACATTTATCAATAAAATATATGTGAAATACTTTGACAATTGCTTGCAAAATTCCTTTGAAAAATACATAAACAAAATGGAAACGTCACATGGTTTGTTGTGATTAGTTGAAGTGTATTTCCATGGTTAATCTCATAACAATCACGTTCTTAAGGCTACTAAAGAAGTGATACATTACTCAGTGTTTTGATTGGACTGTGGTTTGTGCTGTGTTGTGTCTAATGCGCCGACAAAATGAATTGGTTCGACACGTCAGGCCTTACGACCCTCGCTAAGAACGCTCTGAAGGAGGCTCAGAAGACGATTGACAAGGCTTTGGATATTCAGGATGAGAGTGGAGACGAGCTAGAGGAGGAGTCTACACCGCAAACTAGCGCCAAGTCATCACCAGGTCACAGTAACACTTTACAAAAGGACAATTCGGATTTCTTTTCCTCCTGGGGTCTGACTGTCAGTGCGGAGAGTGAACAGAATTATCCTATCAAGGAGCAGCCCGTCGTCACCGAGAGTCCCTCCAAGTCGACGTCTCAGAGCATCTGGGGCTCGTTTGCTGGCTCGTTCTTTGAACAACCTAAAGAAGACGACCCTGCAATCGTGAGACCACCTAAAGCTAAGTCTATGAACGTTATTTCTGATACCAAGTATGGTAGCCATGATGACCTGTTCTCTAAGAGTCAGTTGATCATGTCAGATAGTGAGGCACTAGATCACAGAATCACAAAATCTTTAAAAGATGAACTACCTAAAGGGAATGAAAGGCGTGATTCAGCAAAGTCACACAGATTGTCACTTGTGTCTAGTAGGAATAGTTCTGACTCAGTGGAAGTGTTGTCTCAGAGCATGAAGACAACTCCTGACTCTGAAGCGTCCGTACATTCCATATCACAGAGCAGTAGTACCGGCCAGAAACATAACTCAGAGTCTGTAGAAATATTGCCTGATAGTCTGGTTAGCCCTAGCTCCATTGAGTGCCTTGGTTTTGATAGCTATTCTAGTGAAAGAAACAGCAGCTCATCCTCCCTCTGCCTTTCTCCTGGAGACTTGAGTGACAAGAAGTCTACTCCCATTGGTGATAAGACTGAGAAAGCTGAAACTGCTGACAGTGTCAGCTTAGTTGCTGATGACGATGAGGATACTATGTCGTACAACTCCATATCAGAATGTACTGCACCCACTGTGTTAGATACTGATGACAAATCTGTGAGCCCCTTTCCTAAGCTAGTTAAGCCAGATGCAAGTAGGAAAGTTATTGAAAAAGAATTTATACATTTGGAACAAGCTATTCTGCCACAGAGGATGCAAATTAGTGAGAATTCTTCAAATGATGGCTCTTGGTCAGACAGAACGCTAAATGCTGACAATGACAGTATTAACTTAGATGTAACTGCAGAAGAACAGAAAAAGGACCAAGAAGACATTCTTATTGATAAACTGAGTGATTCATCATCATTCTACAATGTTAATGTTTCTAATGACATGCTGAGGTCAGAAAGTTCAGCATTTGTCAATGTTGAGAAGCAACAGTGCAATGAATCCAGCAGTAGTTCCTCTCAGAAAGATGGCAGTGTGAAAGAAAGGACCTCTCCGATAAGTTCTGACAGCAAAAGTGATTTAGTGAAGATAGGGTCTGACCGTACTTCAGGGCACACGTCTGGGGATGAACTTGAAACTGCTACATCTTCAGATATAGAAATCATTCCAAGCCCTAATGGGGATGGTCATGGCTTCAGAAACAGTCCTGCTAAATATGCTTTTAAACAGTCAAAGTTTGATGGCACTACTTCTCCAAACTTAGTAGACTTGGTGTTAGGAAAGTCTTTAGCTACAAAGATAAGGGGTCATAACCGGGAGTTATCAGAAGCTTCAGTTCAGAGTAACACAAGTGATGAGAGCCAGGGATCAGAGAACGAGAGACTGATGCGGAGACTGTGTGAGATGGCAGAACTGTTGGAGGCAAGAGAGAACAGACTGTTAGAGATGAGCAGAAATAATGCAGATCTGGCAGAGAATAATGCTGACCTGAAGAGTCAGGTGGAGTCATTGATATCCAAGCATGAGGGTGGTGATATTAATACCATCACAGAAGATTACACTCAGAGAATGTCAGCACTGGAAAAGAAGTTTCAACAGGCGATCAGAGAAAAGGTTTGAATTTATGTCTTTGCTGTACTATCTACTTGTTATCTAATTAATTAATCAAAATTCACCAATAACCAAGGGAATGCCATTGACATCATTGAATTGATTGACAACAAAGATTACTCAGATAAGCTTTATTGCAAGATTCACAAGGTAGTAAAAATATTTCATTTGAAAACAAATATTTTAATCCCCATTTGGATTTCTACAACACATAGATTAATGTTATTATGTATTGATGATTTACAGGATCAGCTACGTAAGCAACTAGACACATTCAAGTCAGAGTCGACCGCTCGCAAGAACTCCTCGGAGCTAGAGAACAGCCTGAAAGAGAAGGACGAGGTGATAGCCCAGCTGCAGGAGGAGGGGGAGAAGTTGGCGCGTCAGCAGCTGCAGCACTCCAACATCATCAAGAAGCTGAGGGCCAAGGAGAAAGACAATGAACAGGTCATTAAGGGCTTGAGGTGAGGATAAATGAGACATGGCATACATACATGTTTTTTGTACCTACAACTTGTAGATTTGTGCAATAAAATGAATTGATTTATATTGCAAGTATGTGATGAAATGATTAGTTGTGCATTCAGTCCTTTGCATATAGATAGATAATGGTTCCATGCATTATTTTAAATTGTATTACAAAAACCAAAGAGAATACATTGGTACTCAATTTTTGATAGATGGTTTGAGAGCAATCCATATTTATAATTACTGTTATGAGAAACTGATATTAAAATATATGTTGTTTGGTTCCAGAGATAAAATAGCAGAGCAGACCACAGAACTAGACAGGCTGAAGAGATCAATGGCAGCTAAGGAGGAGTTGGAAGTCAGCCAGATTGAGGCTGTGTACCGCCTCACCACGGCTAACAAGAAACTTGAGACTGAACTTATGGAGGTACCACTTATTTATTTATTTAATACTTTATGTACACAGCTATATGCAGAACGCAGACAAGAAGAATAATAGAACAAAGAAAGGCACAGCTTATTTCATAAGAAATCTTTTTAGCAGGCCCATTACCATTGCATATTTGTAAAAACACATCAGAATATGATGTTCTTTTTGTCCATATCATTCTAATGAACTTTACGATGCACTTGTTCATCTGATAATATTATTTGATCTATAAATAAAATGCGTTTTTAATGATAATGTTGTCATTTAGTTGCTAATTATTATTTGTTATAAATATTTTAAATAGCTCATATTTGGCAAACAAATTATGAAATTATTCTTATTAAGCATTTAATTGTATTTGTATGTAGGATAATGTTTAATTAAAATTGTTGCAGTAGGCTGGGAGGCTGTAAAATGTCCATGTGTTCACTTTATGTTGTGCTTATCGCGCGCGAGAGTTCTTATCAGTTGTGCAATGCGACACCGACCAACAACAAACAAATGAAATTATTTTCTTTTAACATGAGTTCTGAATATTGAGAATTAAAATTAATAGCAGGGGAAATATTCATAATTCTAATGAAGCAGCATGTCGTTATGTAACTCATATTCGACGTCAAATGTTTGGCTTGCACTCTACGCATGTCTCAAAGAGCATTTATGTAGAAAGTTACAATTTTACTCAATAACATCAAAAATCCTCATTTCATCCCCTGACAAATGAATCTGACAAATATATATCACTAGCCGTTTTACCGCGGGTTCACCCGCGTCCCGTGGGAGCTACTGCCCGCACTGGGATAAAATATAGCCTACGTTACTCGCAGATAATATAGCTTTCTAATGGTGAAAGAATATTTAAAATCGGTCCAGTAGTTTTTGAGTTTATCCCTTACAACCAAACAAACAAACAAACAAAGTTTTCCTCTTTATAATATTAATATAGATAAACATGTACACGTTATAGACAAAGAGTCTACTCGATGACACAACCCACAAGTTGGAAGGCAGCCGGTTGTCGCTCGACAGTGCTCGGCGCGAGCTGACTGAGCTGCAGCGCACCAGTGCCGAGCTGGCGCGACGCTCGGCGGGACACGAGCAGGCCCAAGACGAGCAGCGCAGGGCTCAGCATGAGCTGCAGCAAGCCCGCGCTGAGCTGCAGCAGCTTAGAGCTGATATGGTGAACGGTAAGTGGCTACATTAACAAACTAAGGAGGGGTTGCATTTTGTAACTGTAACGACAAATCAAACCCTGATCAGTCTTAAAATTGCCGTTTAAGTTTCTTAAGTAAATCCAACAGTTTTTTATCTCAGAAAATAAATATTAAACAAGTTTAAAAAAATGCTTTATTTTCATTTGTTCAGAGGAAAACAAATGGGTGGCGCGAGAGCAAGTGCTGCGGCAGGAGCTGCGCGAGATGCGCGAGGCATGGTCCGCCGTGGAGAGCAGCAGCGACGCCGGCGCCGGAGACATCCCCGCCGCCGCCGTGCTGCAGCAGCTCGCGCAGCTCCAGCGAGCCGCCCTCCAGCGCGACCAGCACCACGCGCACGTGCTGCGCCAGCGCGCCCAGCAGCACGGTGAGTACCGGCGACATGTCCGCCGCCGCAGCTCCAGCGCGACCAGCACCACGCGCACGTGCTGCGCCAGCGCGACCAGCACCACGCGCACGTGCTGCGCCAGCGCGCCCAGCAGCACGGTGAGTACCGGCGACATGTCCGCCGCCGCAGCTCCAGCGCGACCAGCACCACGCGCACGTGCTGCGCCAGCGCGCCCAGCAGCACGGTGAGTACCGGCGACATGTCCGCCGCCGCAGCTCCAGCGCGACCAGCACCACGCGCACGTGCTGCGCCAGCGCGCCCAGCAGCACGGTGAGTACCGGCGACATGTCCGCCGCCGCAGCTCCAGCGCGACCAGCACCACGCGCACGTGCTGCGCCAGCGCGCCCAGCAGCACGGTGAGTACCGGCGACATGTCCGCCGCCGCAGCTCCAGCGCGACCAGCACCACGCGCACGTGCTGCGCCAGCGCGCCCAGCAGCACGGTGAGTACCGGCGACATGTCCGCCGCCGTGCTGGCGCAGCTTGCACAGCTCCAGTCCTTCGACTATTAATGGGAAAATCGAAATAGCATGCAATCTTCTTATGTGTGAGTAGCGGGGAGTAGCCGGGGAATGTTTCGACCGGTAGCCACAAAATCAATCCTTATGTACTCCTTTATATAGTTTGGTATATTCCTGATAGCCATCAATTCACATACTGCCATATTTGAAGTGTTCCCTCCCCTCCACAGCGGAGTCGGAGCGTGCTCTAGCCGCATCAGTGGAGCGCGAGCAGGTCTCCCGCGAGGAGTGCGGCGCGCTGCAGCAGCGCCTGGCGCACGCCGACGCGGCGCTGCGGGCCGCGCGGGAGCAGCTGCAGCACGCGGCGCGGCGCGAGGACGAGCTCGTCGCCAGGCTGCAGCGGGCCGAGGATGAACTTACTCTGTGAGTGCCATGCATACAGGACCCCCATACGAGCAGGTTTCCCACGAGCAATTCATTCCATCAAAATGATGTGCTATGGATTTTTATCCATATAGTTATGTCTTAAAGAAGAGTGTAAAGATACTTTTTAACCATATTTGACAGCTGTTCAATAAAATTTATGAATTTGACTCATTCATCATCATCATCAGCCTATCGCAGTCCACTGCTGGACATAGGCCTCTCCAAGTGCACGCCACTGAGATCTATTTTCGGCTTCTCGCATCCAGCTCCTGCCAGCCGTCTTGCGCAAGTCATCACTCCACCGTGCCTGAGGACGTCCTACACTACGTTTGCCGAGGCGTGGTCTCCACTCTAGAACTCGTTTACCCCAACGGTTATCGGTTCTTCGGCTAATATGGCCAGCCCACTGCCACTTCAGCTTGCTGATTCGGTAGGCTATGTCGATGACCTTGGTTCTCTGACGGATTACCTCATTTCTGATGCGATCCCTCAGAGAAACGCCGAGCATAGCTCTTTCCATAGCCCGCTGAGCGACTTTGAACTTGTGGACCAGCCGTACCGTCAGTGTCCACGTTTCGGCTCCGTAAGTCATGACAGGTAGGACGCACTGATTGAAGACTTTTGTCTTTATAGTTCGGCCATTCAGAGAATGCGTTCCTGACACGTCGCGATTGAACTGACGACGTAACTACATTCATTGATTATTGATATAATAATGTTGTTTTAATGCTCCTCAATTGTTAAAACGGTAAACAACCAGCAAAAATATTTTTATCGTAACTGCAACGCCATTGCAAAGTTACGTCGTCAGTTCAATCGCGACGTGTCAGGAACGCATTCTCTGAATGGCCGAACTATAGGCACTGTGGGATCGACGATGTTAGGACTCGACGTAGCTTCCCAAATGCAGCCCAACCCAACTGAATTCTCCTATTCACCTCGTCCTCAAAGTTGTTTCTACCTAACTGCAATGTCTGCCCGAGGTATACATATTTCCGAACAACTTCGAGAACGGCGCCGTGTATCGCAATCGGTTCCGGTAGAACATGTTCATTGAACATGACCTTGGTTTTGTCCAAGTTCATCCGTAGGCCGATGCGTAGAGAAGATTCAGCCAGGTCGTTCAGCATCTGTTGTAGGTCCTGCAGCGTTTCCGCCATGATGACGATATCGTCAGCAAATCTCAAGTGAGAGATGTGTTCTCCATTGATGTTGATGCCGCGTCCTTTCCAGTTCAGCGTCTTGAACATATCCTCCATTGCATTAGTGAACAGTTTCGGGGAAATAACATCCCCTTGTCTCACTCCTCGATGCAACGGTATGGGCCTTGTTTGCTGATTCTGTACTTGGACGGACATTGTAGCGGCTTCGTAAAGACATCTCATCACTTGGATGTATCGCCAATCTACTTGAATTTTATGAGGTTAAAAATCGTTCTAAAAATAATAATGAAAATATTTTATTTGTTTAATATGTATTTATTCAAAAATTCTTATCAAGATTCTCGCAAATGGAGTACGCACGGTGTTCTAAATTCAAATCACTTTGCCGCTTTCGAGGATAAAACAGCTTAATTTTGCGCTCAGATATCGAAGTGCAAAACTAATCTCTCCAAGATGGTGGGATGAAAAACTATATATTTAATCCTGTTATGTAGTTGTACACTAGCTCAGTCCAATTTAATTTACTATTGCTATGAACAGTAAGAGCCAAGAACTGGAGACGTTACGGACTCACTACGAGTCCCGGCTGTCTGAGCTGCAGCAGCAGCTGACGGAGACGGAACAACTCCTGGTGGGGGAGAGGGACGCGCTCGACACTGAGAAGAAGAGAAATGCTATTCTACAGGTATTGTGCACTTGTTACTAATCATCATCTTGCTCCTTTATGTCGAGACTTTACTGTACCTTGAAGGATTTTCTTATTTTTGTCAAATAAAAAGCTATTTTATGTTTTCGTGAAGGTTTTAGTGTGTAAATATCGTAGGAATCGTTTTAGTAATTCGCCCTTTTTTTAATTTCAATCATGTCTTTGGTATTTATGATATCAATTCGGATATTCCATATTGATAAATATGTATCTGCATGTTATAGGAGCAGGTATCAAGTCGTGGCGACATGTCCCCACCGCACTCCGTCGCCTCCGACTCGCTCTCCGCGTCGCTGTGGCATTCCGTAAGTAATATTTGCTAATCATTTGATTAAAGATTTACTTAAATCAAGAATTTTACATTATGCAATAAGTCATAGAATGCAGCTTCCATGTAGGATTATTGTGTGTTGAGTATCGATTTCAATACATATTTTAATTAGTTGTGGATTTTCTTATAAATGTTGTCATATCATTCTGTAGTGTTAATAGCAGTGTGGTTGTGTTCCAGGAGGCGGGCGGCGAGGGTTGCGCGACGCCGCCGGGCGGGTCGGCGCTGGCGGTGCAGGACGCGCTGGCGCAGCTCACGCGCCGCGACGGCGAGCTGCGCGCACTGGCGGCGCAGCGAGACGCCCTGCTCAGCGAGCGGACACACCTCACCCGCCATCTGGCGCGGCTGCAGGCACAGCTCGACACCGCACAGGTACCTGCGCCACAAGGACATAATCCCATATCTTTTGAGTCGAAACAGGCACGGGCAAACCAGTTCTTTCGAGCAATATGAATGAACGTAACTGAGGTTCCGACTCCACTAAAGCAGGTTTTAGACAACCAATATAATTTTATCATTCAGAGGCGTTGAAAATCCTGTTGATTAAAAAAAAAAAACTTCTCCACATCGCTTTGCCTGACCCATGAGTCCGATCATTCTGTTAGTAGTCGGAATCCTGTTGATGGTTAAAAAACTTCTCCACATCGCTTTGGTGATATCTGGGCTTGACTCACAAGTGCTGTCATTCTGTGAGTAGTCGACTAACAAGTGTTTATTGTTACAGAGTGTGCAGGAGCAGTACGACGCGCTGCTGCAGATGTACGGCGAGAAGGAGGAGCAGCTGGCGGAGCTGCGCCTCGACCTGCACGACGTCACGCAGCTCTACAAGCAGCAGCTCGACGAGCTCATCGCGCTCAAGCAGAAGCGATAGCCGACGCCGTGTACACTCACGCCTCGCGACCACTGACGACACGACACTGACAAGTAGTAGGCGACGAATAAAAATACACTCTTTTTAACGGGCACTGTAAAATCTTGGTTTTAATGACTATGTTTAGTTCAAAAGATTTTTAATGATTGGAGTATGTTGCAAAAAGTCGTGGTGGCCTAGTGGGCAAAGAACCAACCTCTCGAGTGTGAGGGCGCGGGTTCGATTCCAGGTCAGGCAAGTACCAATGCAACTTTTCTAAGTTTATATCTACTTTCTAAGTATATCTTAGACACCATTGGCTGTGTTTCGGATGGCACGTTAAACTGTAGGTCCCGGCTGTCATTGAACATCCTTGGCAGTCGTTACGGGTATTCAGAAGCCAGTAAGTCTGACACCAGTCTAACCAAGGGGTATCGGGTTGCCTGGGTAACTGGGTTGAGGAGGTCAGATAGGCAGTCGCTTCTTGTAAAGCACTGGTACTCAGCTGAATCCGGTTAGACTGGAAGCCGACCCCAACATGATTGGGAAAAAAGGCTCGGAGGATGCTAACATCAAAAGGGTTAGTCAAGCATGCATAAGAGTCAAAGCCGTTAAAACCAAGATTTCGCATAAATGTGCGTTTTTTTTTTGCAAAAGAGTTGATAATTAGAGTTTAATGTTAAAATAATACAAATCTACTACCAATTTAAACTGTAGGTCGATACTGTTAAGTTATATTTTATTTGTTGCCTAAAAATACCGCGCCGTGCCGTCGATGGACGCGAGGCCTTATTCTGACATATTCTGTACACTAGCGACATCTAAGCTAAGTGATGAAAAAATATTGGGAATAACGTTTTGGTCTTGAAGGCAATATAGAAAAACAATTTAAGAAATTTCTCTTATCAAGCGAACGATGATAACACCAATCATTATCTTTTATTAAATTTTAGAGGAAACAATATATTTCATGCAAATATTCTGTGGAATTAATTGCACACACTACAACCATTCTATTGAGTTAAATTTCTATGAAAGGGTGCGTCCACATCTGGCGAATGCGCCGCGAATGCGCAGCACGCGAGCCGATCGCGAGCTGCGCGCGTGCATTTTTGTTCGTGCGCCGCTTCTGCTTGGCCCGCGCGCAGCTCGCGCGCGACCTAAGCGCCGCACGCGAGCGGCGCGCAGGCGGCGCGCGACGTCTGCCATCTTCGATAGTACTGAGCCAATATACGGAACTGTAAGGGCGAGAACTGATTGCGCGCAGATCGCGCGCCGCTCGCGCGCTCTATACGAGCCTTGCGTGAGTTGCGCTAAAGACAAGCACCGAACTATTGCAGTGACTGCACGCGCGCAGCTCGCGGACAGCTCGCGATCGGCTCGCGTGCTGCGCATTCGCGGCGCATTCGCCAGATGTGGACGCACCCTAATGCAAACCGAATATGTAATGGATAACTCAGCGAAGATGAAAACCTGTTTTGTGTTCCATAAAAGCATATCAGTATATTATTAAACAACAACAAAATTCATACTGCGATCGAGGCTTGTCGGTAAAAGTTTAGACAAAATTAATTAAATTATTTATAGATGTGGTGCTAAAATATACCGGGCGGTATCTGCAATTGTTTGCTTGTTTTACAAAATTAAGTATATTATGAAAATATTTTGCCAAAAGCATACTAAGCTATTCGTTGCTGTTTTCATCTCTCAGCTTCATAATTTAGAAGTATAGACATTACGAAAACTTGTATGAGGGGCAATTTCATCTGACTTTATAGTGATAATGAATTAATCTAGATGGCGCTATTAGGGGGTTTTATAGTAGTGTACCCGCACACTGCAGAATAAATAGTCACCCGACAGTTGGCCCGATGGTTGGTAAGGAAATCATGAATTCAAACATAGTTTTTAGACAGGCTGATACCGGCGAAATATCTGATCGTTTTCATACGTTTCTGTACTTATCAAGCAGCCAATCAAGGCTCGAGCAGACCGGATGCGTATGCGTAACCACGCGCGTAGTCACGCGCGTAGTTACGGCGTAACCATGAGTTGTAATGTATGGAAATGTATGAGACAGGCCACACCGCTTGCGTAACGTAGACACGCGCGTCGTTACGCAAGCGGTGTGGCCTGTCTCATACATTTCCATACATTACAACTCATGGTTACGCCGTAACTACGCGCGTGGTTACGCATACGCATCCGGTCTGCTCGAGCCTTCAAACTGTCGTCCGACTGAAAATTCTGCAGTGTGCGGGTACTCATTAAATTATGTATAGTGTAAGTATGTAAGTCGCGCTCGCGGTATTTCTCTAGATATTTTTGCTTCCGTCTTGAGATATTATATTTGCCAAACGTTGAACGTTCCTTTTTATATTTCGATCTTGTCATATTAATATAATTGTCACCTAAATGCTCTATAAATATAATATATTCTAAAAGTATATTGATATAATTATGTAACATGGTTTATAATTATATAATTATGATTGCACATAAATGTCATTAATTATTGTGTACAGTATAGTTTAAAATTCTTCGTGACATGGAATGTTTTAAAGACTTCGGAAAGATTTAGGAAGACAAACAATTTATTTCGTGTATTAGTATTAAACAAAATAACTTAGGACTTAATATTCGTAACATCGGTTGAACATCTTTATTTTAGGCGAATTTCAGACCAAAATGATCTACAATCAATACTCAAGTTATCTTAAAATTCTCAAGTGAAATTATTTGTCTTCCTAGAGTGGAAAGAATCCCAACTGCACTTGGGAAGTGTGAAGTTAATGTTTGTAGCACTAGTTGTGTGAGTGCTTCTTGTGATACCTGCGCGGGAGTGTACTAAAGTATTCTTTATTTATAGCTAGGGGATTATGGGCGTGTTTATTATAGATATATTGCAAGGGACGTGAAGTATAGCAGACAGTTGTTAAGGCTACAAAGCAAACTGCTTTATAATTGGAACAGTTAAAGTTTTAAAGATGTTACGCCTATCACAATACTACATTCTGCCTTGTCGTGTGTGATAAATAACGTAGCGTAACGTTTGTAGCAAGCTGTCAGCTGTATTTCACGTAGACTAGAATATACTTTTAAGTCATATTACAGCGCATTACCCCGTTTTATGAACAGGTTCAAATTGTAAGTTCCTTCGCAATACAGTTTAACCCACATGTGTTTATTGTTATGTAAATAAATATAAACTGCCAATTATAATGAGTGACTTTTATCTTATCCTGCAATAAAGGTTATGAATATCAGAGGTGTTTCACATAGTATTGCTTTTTAGAATTTTATCAAGGAACTAAGGAGTTTGGGAAAGGAATAGTTAACAAATAAAACATCATGTTCTACATACACCATTTATTTTAATGTGAAGCGATACAAGCACACGGTCGGCGGATGCATCGTAATGATTAGACCATAGACTACAACATGGATATATCTATGACAGGTCGAACTACACGCGCCTTCAGAACGCGGACACAACATCCAGTATCTATATAACATCCAATTTATCCATGAGCGAAATTTACTATGGCTCGCTGGAAACTAACAATACACATTATTACTAAATATTCTATGTCTATGGGGACACTTAACGCTAAAGCCTCTCCCATAGTTTGTTCCACTTCTTGTTTGGCAGGGTCTAACATTTACTATGAAAAACATGGTCTAAATCATGATGTTACAGTATTCAGTGTAGAATCGACTGCATCCGCCGTTACAAGCACACATAGACACGTCCGTATAGACGACACAAACACAGACACACATGAAGGTTACATAATGCGGTACGCGATACATAATCTACTATATAAAAATAAGTCCGGTTTTCCTCCCTGACGCTATAACTCCAGAACGCACGAACCGATTTCCACGGTTTTGCATTCGTTGGAAAGGTCTCGGGCTCCGTGAGGTTTATAGCAAAGAAAATTCAGGAAAAACAAAAAATATCACCAAACAATATGTTACATAAAACGAAGCCATCTGGTGGCGGAACGGAGTTCGCCGGGTTTGCTAGTATTATATGTTATTATGTACTCATAACTTGTAAAAATATTGTAGGGGCACATTTATGTCTGGAATCCTAAAACCAATTGATTGTCAGAAAAATAAATATATTCAACATTTTTAATTAATATAATGTCGATAAATGTGTCGATCATCGATTTGATGTGCATTATTCTTCAGTATCAGTGAATTTTGAGTTTGACAAATATTGTATTAGAAATTCTTTTGTCAAAATTCTTAAAATACATTTTTGAATAGACTACACCGATACGATACAAAAAAAAAACATGCAAATAATTACTTTTATCTCATCATAGAAATATTTATTGCGGCCTACGATAGGAAGATATTTCAGAGGCCACCAAGTTACAACATATTTTATACTGTCAGTAAAATGAAGTATGAATCTGCTGTATTATGTCAGTTCTCAAAAAATAAAAAAATATCTATCGTTTTATTACAATAATCTGGTCTTACACATACCGTCACGATTCAGCACTTAGTGTAACCATGACAAACGAGTGCACAGGTAGCTAAGCGTTGTTGATCATAATGAAAACTGCAAAGCAGATAAATATTAGGATGACAGTAAGGTGATTTTTTGATACATCAGATAAGTTGAATTTACTAGTCTGTTACATTGAGAGAATTTGGCAATTATCTTAAAAGATTAAGTTCTTGGATATCACAAAACTCATCATATTTTTACTATTGACTTAATTTTGAATTTTGTCTAGTTTATGACACTTTAGTTGGTGGCGCCTGATTAATTTAACATTATTATTTTTACAAGAAATGAGTACCAGTACTAAATTAATGTCTACATTAAGATACATTTATGCGTTACAATATAGAATATCGAAATATTGTTTATAAATGTTAACATGAACAGAATTATTTGAGAGCTAGCGAGTTTCGTGCAAAACTCCTACTTCTGTATTTATTCAGGTTTCTATTTCAAATTTCAATGGCCTATTACTTGGAATATAAGTCTAAAGTTATAATTTATACCAATTGAGCTATGGTGAGGATGCTACAGTTTAATATTTAATGCAACTATGATTGCATGCTGTATGGGATCTACATCTTAAATGACATTACAATTACGTCCAGAGACAAAAAATGAATGGATTAGTATTGCCATTCTGCATAGTTCGTTTCGTTGTTATTAATATATTTTTTTGGATTTTTTAAGTGTTTTTTTATATTAAAAAGTTATCATAGATGAGCTACAAATGAATTTTGTATGCCAATGATGTCACTAACGTGAGAAGTTTCTCGCCTTGACTCCAACATGTTTATAGAGATAAACACAGTAATCGCACGAGTGCGAGAGAGACATTACTTAAGTTAATGCGAAATGTTGACGAGCGAGCATGTAGCGTGTAACAACGAGTCGTTGTATATACAGACTACATGAGATGACGAGGCTGCGTCACATTTCTGACACGATACAACGAGATGCCGCGCGGGGCATGTCCGTCACAGTCGCGGGTCGCGGCGCCAGGTCGCCGGGTCGCGGGGTCACCGGGTCACGGGTCGCCAGGTCACCGGGCCTTGGGTCGCCACGTCGCGCTGCTCTTACAACTACGCCGAGTATTATCTGTCGGAGACGCCGCCCCTCGGCCGGGCGGCGCCGGACTGACAGTTGTTCCGTGTACCCGGGGTCGGGTCTCGGCTCGGTTTGTTCTGAGCCGCCGAATGTCGCGCACGTGTCGAGGACACGCTGCGTTACAAACGAAAACGAACAAAAAAGATAAAACTAGTAAAAAACGTGGTACCAAAAGTGAGGCTTAAACGAGTTATTCCGTCCCTCTGTGCGGCCCGAGCGGCCTTTACGGCCTGGGCGGCGGGGGGCGGTGCCGGGGGCGGGGCCGGCTGTCTGGGGGCGGGGCAGCGCCGGGCGGCGCGGGGGAGGGCTCACACCCACGCCATCCAGCCCTCGTACATCATGCACAGGTTCCCACTGCAGACTGCTTCCTTGATGATGTGCTCCACCTGGTCGTGCAGCGCGTGCCGGCGCTGCGCGAGGGCGTCGTCGCGTCCCTCCAGCTTCAGCCGCACGCGCTTCCACACGCCCGCGCCCACCGCGTTGCGCTCGCCTCCTGAAACATGCAATATTTGTATTATTCATTTAATATTCCTTGGCAAACTATGAAATTACATAAGCAAGATTTATATAGATGTGTATATTTTAGCTGTTTATTTCTCTTACTTAACAAATAAAAAATAAAGTAACAGCCGCATGGATCGACCGACATGGAAGGATGGCCATTCTTTTATGTCATAACGAGTTCCTGTATCTACGTGAAGTTAAATAACGGGTCCCAGCTATCATATGTACGACGCCAGTACATCAAGATCCTTCAAGTGAAAATATTATAGTTTACTAACCCTGCCTGGAGGCGGCGGCTTTACCGGGCGCGGCGAGGGCCTGCTGGCGCGTCAGCTTGCGGGCGCCAGACTCCGACACCCAGTTGCTGTGTAGTCTGCAAACAAAGTATTCATTATATAATATTTTAATGGCCAGATACTTAATGTTAAACTTCAAGTCATAGTTACGTAAATTGGTGCGAGAGAAAGACTTTGAAGATGGGTTACACCATTCAACTACAGCCTATAACAACTACCTAACGATAACCAAAATCGAAGTCACGATTCGTTACCGTTATGTGTAAGTAGTGAAATCCACTCAATTAACATTATGTAATCGAAAGTTAAACTTAATTAAAATGGTTAAATTGACCACTGTACTTATGACATCTTGTATACTTTGGAAATGTTAAATTTTTATTTACGAAATTGTTCATTGCGTCACAAAATACCCGACTAGTGTTCACAGTTTCTCCATGATTAAAGGATTATCCATTATTCACAAATAGCAATACATACTGTAAGAGCGCATCGTGGTGCTGCGCTAGTCCGTCGAGCAGCGCGGCGGCGGCGTCCCTCGCCTCGCTGACCGCCACCTCGTGGTCGCGGGTCGCCCACAGCGCTTGTATCTGATCCGATACTGTCTTCTCTTGAGACAAGAACTCTGAGGCTAAGTTGTTGCCCTGGAGAAGAAATAAAATGAATGTAGTGAATATAATAATGATGTCTAAGGCTGATTTCGGCCACGGCGGTTACTGTGTGCGGCTGCTGCGCGAGGGATGTTCATCCGCGGTAAACCTGCGTTTTGGTTGTGAATGTTCGAGCTGCCCGTGTGCGTTCCCGTGGCGTATATAGCGCAGCCGCTGTGCAAGTCAATGTTTGATGGTTTGCTGCGCGCAGCCGATACGCGGCTTTAGGTGGACGGACGATCTAGTCAGGGTTGTCTGTTTTGTATAGTTATTTGAGAAACTAAAGTTGTACATATGTAGTGACCTCATGCGCCTGCGCGAGCGTGAGCAGCGGCTGGCGGACGTCGTGCAGGAGGTGCGCGCGCGCGGCGGCGGGCGGCGCCGCGCGCTCGGCGGCCGCGCGCCGCGCCGCGCCCGCGCTGCGCACGCGCAGGCGCCGGGCGCTGGACTCCGCGCTCAGCTGGGAGATCATCTCGCGGAGGAGGGCTGACACGTTGTCCACCTATAAGGGGAAAATGCGTTTGTTTAAGTGTTAAATGTTTGGCTAATAACATGATAAGTAACAAATTGTGTTCAAACTCTTTATTGATTCACTATGAAAACGACAAATAATATGAAACTCGAAAGTTCATAGAAATATTCAACTTTACAATCAGTTTCAGTTTTACTGGTTACTGATAATCTCTAATAGCCTATCTGACAGACGAATAATAACTTTTTGTTTTACAGGTCTCGAGTCATCTAGCAGAAATTAAACACAACCCATATCCGACAGACAACATTAACCATCGAACAACTTACTAACACTATCGCTAAACCAGTGAAACCGAAACCCTGAAATCATATTTAAAAAATGCATTTAAATATACAACAGAAATAAAAACCTTAATCTAACATTTCATCAAGAAAACATTTTTACTATACTTTTACACAATAAAAAAACCATGAAATATCTTACCCATTGTGTGTCTATATTTCCTTCAGGGTGTAACATCTCCATAAGCGACTCTTCAACTGGAGATACTTTCAAAGAATATTTCTGTGCCAGTGTGCATGCCTGAAATCAAATTATAATTCAATATGAATAATATAATTCTCAAATATTATAGTGTAGTTGACCTTGTAATTAAAACTTCTACTCTGCAATGAAATAATGAAAATAATGTTATGAAATGC
Organism: Helicoverpa zea; assembly: GCF_022581195.2. NCBI lineage: Eukaryota > Metazoa > Arthropoda > Insecta > Lepidoptera > Noctuidae > Helicoverpa > Helicoverpa zea. Next base: position 12,375,247 of record NC_061463.1, on the reverse strand, counting down.
AACTTTCAATAAAAAAATACATAATATATAATAATAATTTTCTTGCTTAGAGTCAAACACCACAACTAGCTTGAAATATTGTATGAACACCACCGAACAACAGAGGTTCGATTAACATATTACAGCTACATTCAATAAATCCGATATAAAAATATTAATGAGCCTACTGTAACATGAAGTACGTTAAGCTCCCACAATCTTCCTTCACCTTCCGAGCCTTTTCCCAACTATATTGTGGTTGGCTTCCAGTTTAACCAGATGCAACTACGTAGACGTACCAGTATTTTATAACATGAAGTGTATCAGCCTACCTTCTCCCAATGATGCAGCGCAGTCAGCACAGCATGGTGCTGCCGGCCCCTGGCGCGAGCTGGTCGCTGTGCAGCCGCCGCTCTGGCGTGCTGCGCCAGCGCGGCGGCGGCGGCGCTGAGGCGCTGGGCGCGGGTGTATCAGCCTACCTTCTCCCAATGATGCAGCGCAGTCAGCACAGCATGGTGCTGCCGGCCCCTGGCGCGAGCTGGTCGCTGTGCAGCCGCCGCTCTGGCGTGCTGCGCCAGCGCGGCGGCGGCGGCGCTGAGGCGCTGGGCGCGGGTGTATCAGCCTACCTTCTCCCAATGATGCAGCGCAGTCAGCACAGCATGGTGCTGCCGGCCCCTGGCGCGAGCTGGTCGCTGTGCAGCCGCCGCTCTGGCGTGCTGCGCCAGCGCGGCGGCGGCGGCGCTGAGGCGCTGGGCGCGGGTGTATCAGCCTACCTTCTCCCAATGATGCAGCGCAGTCAGCACAGCATGGTGCTGCCGGCCCCTGGCGCGAGCTGGTCGCTGTGCAGCCGCCGCTCTGGCGTGCTGCGCCAGCGCGGCGGCGGCGGCGCTGAGGCGCTGGGCGCGGGTGTATCAGCCTACCTTCTCCCAATGATGCAGCGCAGTCAGCACAGCATGGTGCTGCCGGCCCCTGGCGCGAGCTGGTCGCTGTGCAGCCGCCGCTCTGGCGTGCTGCGCCAGCGCGGCGGCGGCGGCGCTGAGGCGCTGGGCGCGGGTGTATCAGCCTACCTTCTCCCAATGATGCAGCGCAGTCAGCACAGCATGGTGCTGCCGGCCCCTGGCGCGAGCTGGTCGCTGTGCAGCCGCCGCTCTGGCGTGCTGCGCCAGCGCGGCGGCGGCGGCGCTGAGGCGCTGGGCGCGGGTGTATCAGCCTACCTTCTCCCAATGATGCAGCGCAGTCAGCACAGCATGGTGCTGCCGGCCCCTGGCGCGAGCTGGTCGCTGTGCAGCCGCCGCTCTGGCGTGCTGCGCCAGCGCGGCGGCGGCGGCGCTGAGGCGCTGGGCGCGGGTGTATCAGCCTACCTTCTCCCAATGATGCAGCGCAGTCAGCACAGCATGGTGCTGCCGGCCCCTGGCGCGAGCTGGTCGCTGTGCAGCCGCCGCTCTGGCGTGCTGCGCCAGCGCGGCGGCGGCGGCGCTGAGGCGCTGGGCGCGGGTGTATCAGCCTACCTTCTCCCAATGATGCAGCGCAGTCAGCACAGCATGGTGCTGCCGGCCCCTGGCGCGAGCTGGTCGCTGTGCAGCCGCCGCTCTGGCGTGCTGCGCCAGCGCGGCGGCGGCGGCGCTGAGGCGCTGGGCGCGGGTGTATCAGCCTACCTTCTCCCAATGATGCAGCGCAGTCAGCACAGCATGGTGCTGCCGGCCCCTGGCGCGAGCTGGTCGCTGTGCAGCCGCCGCTCTGGCGTGCTGCGCCAGCGCGGCGGCGGCGGCGCTGAGGCGCTGGGCGCGGGTGTATCAGCCTACCTTCTCCCAATGATGCAGCGCAGTCAGCACAGCATGGTGCTGCCGGCCCCTGGCGCGAGCTGGTCGCTGTGCAGCCGCCGCTCTGGCGTGCTGCGCCAGCGCGGCGGCGGCGGCGCTGAGGCGCTGGGCGCGGGTGCTGGCGGCGGCGCCGGCGCGGGCGAGGCCGACGGCGACGCCGGAGAGAGCTGGGTTGGCTCCTGCGCCCCATTTGACTCTGTAACACGTAGTAAATTGAGTTAAGTTGACAGTTGATACTTAAAGATTGAAGCTCTATTCTGTTATGTATGACTATGCCCAGCAGCTGATGATGAATAGGTAACATCGTTTTATTTTCATTAAAAACGAATTACCTAGACCGACGCAACAGCTGTGCCCCTGACTCCTGGCTGCTGCCTGCATGTATGTGTGTGGAACCTCTGATGTGCGGCAGTGAGCAGGGCTCCGGCCTTGCTGCTGGCGGCCGACAGCCCCTGACTCCTGGCTGCTGCCTGCATGTATGTGTGTGGTACCTCTGATGTGCGGCAGTGAGCAGGGCTCCGGCCTTGCTGCTGGCGGCCGACAGCCCCTGACTCCTGGCTGCTGCCTGCATGTATGTGTGTGGAACCTCTGATGTGCGGCAGTGAGCAGGGCTCCGGCCTTGCTGCTGGCGGCCGACAGCCCCTGACTCCTGGCTGCTGCCTGCATGTATGTGTGTGGTACCTCTGATGTGCGGCAGTGAGCAGGGCTCCGGCCTTGCTGCTGGCGGCCGACAGCCCCTGACTCCTGGCTGCTGCCTGCATGTATGTGTGTGGTACCTCTGATGTGCGGCAGTGAGCAGGGCTCCGGCCTTGCTGCTGGCGGCCGACAGCCCCTGACTCCTGGCTGCTGCCTGCATGTATGTGTGTGGTACCTCTGATGTGCGGCAGTGAGCAGGGCTCCGGCCTTGCTGCTGGCGGCCGACAAGCGTTCCACCGCGTTCGACAGCTCGCGCGACCGACGCAGCAGCGCTGCTCCTGACTCCTGGTTGCTGCCTAGCACCTGTATGTAAAAAATCGTATTTAAACTCTTTGATATCTCTTTCACGACAGGTATAAAAATGAAAAATATTTTTATGACGGCCGTTCAATTTTTTCCAACCATTTTATTTACATATTTCACAAAAATGTAGTCAGTTAAAAGATATTCTAACTTAATGTTACGAAAATCAAGTTTTACTAGCTGCACAAAAGTACCGTGTCGATAAAGGCTATTCGATAGAAAACTTCAGCAGTCACCGACCTCAGCATGCAGATGCGAGTGCGCAGCGTGCGTGAGGCGCGCGCGGTGCGCGGCGGCCGCCCCGCGCGCGTGCGCCGCGCCGGCCCGCGCCGCGCGCTGCAGCCGCGCCCGCGCCGCCGCCAGCGCGCGCGCCAGCGCCGCGCCGCGCTCGGCGCCGGGGCTGCACGCCCGCGCCTTCTCGCACAGGGACTCCAGAGAGACGCTCCATGATGCTCCTGTCAGATATGTGACCGTTTCAATCATGTATTTATATTACAGAAATTGTAGAAAACATAATCATGATGTTAGATGAAAATAGTTTTGGCAAGGATTGACACGTAAATGATAGACGTATGGTACAAATAAACATGTCAAAACTACTCATCACTATTCAATTTGGTAAACCTATATATGTCTCTATGGTTAATCAAATTTGTAGTGAATTCCAGCAATGTCCGTAGAGTTTACAGATTCCGCACTGGACCTGCGGCATGATGTACTGACCGATCTCCTTCTGCTCGACCTCGGCGTGCAGGTCGAGGCGGGCGCGGCGCAGCAGCAGACAGCACTGAACCTGCGACATGATGTACTGACCGATCTCCTTCTGCTCGACCTCGGCGTGCAGGTCGAGGCGGGCGCGGCGCAGCAGCAGACAGCACTGAACCTGCGACATGATGTACTGACCGATCTCCTTCTGCTCGACCTCGGCGTGCAGGTCGAGGCGGGCGCGGCGCAGCAGCAGACACAGCACTGAACCTGCGACATGATGTACTGACCGATCTCCTTCTGCTCGACCTCGGCGTGCAGGTCGAGGCGGGCGCGGCGCAGCAGCAGACACAGCACTGAACCTGCGACATGATGTACTGACCGATCTCCTTCTGCTCGACCTCGGCGTGCAGGTCGAGGCGGGCGCGGCGCAGCAGCAGACACAGCACTGAACCTGCGACATGATGTACTGACCGATCTCCTTCTGCTCGACCTCGGCGTGCAGGTCGAGGCGGGCGCGGCGCAGCAGCAGACACAGCACTGAACCTGCGACATGATGTACTGACCGATCTCCTTCTGCTCGACCTCGGCGTGCAGGTCGAGGCGGGCGCGGCGCAGCAGCAGACACAGCACTGAACCTGCGACATGATGTACTGACCGATCTCCTTCTGCTCGACCTCGGCGTGCAGGTCGAGGCGGGCGCGGCGCAGCAGCAGACACAGCACTGAACCTGCGACATGATGTACTGACCGATCTCCTTCTGCTCGACCTCGGCGTGCAGGTCGAGGCGGGCGCGGCGCAGCAGCAGACACAGCACTGAACCTGCGACATGATGTACTGACCGATCTCCTTCTGCTCGACCTCGGCGTGCAGGTCGAGGCGGGCGCGGCGCAGCAGCAGACACAGCACTGAACCTGCGACATGATGTACTGACCGATCTCCTTCTGCTCGACCTCGGCGTGCAGGTCGAGGCGGGCGCGGCGCAGCAGCAGACACAGCACTGAACCTGCGGCATGATGTACTGACCGATCTCCTTCTGCTCGACCTCGGCGTGCAGGTCGAGGCGGGCGCGGCGCAGCAGCAGACACAGCACGGCCGCCAGCGCTTTCGAGTGCACGCCCAGCACGCAGCGCGACACGTACTCCGCACTGAACCTGCAATAGAGTACTTAGAGATTATATCTATGTCAAGAATAAGCTATCAAAAAACACTTTAACAACATTAAGAAAAAATACAAATAAGTGTCCTTTCTGCTTTCTACCTTCTCTTTTTTTAGAAAATTGGTCAAAAAGATATAATTATATGTATAAGCAACATTCATTGGTGTTTTGGTTTTGTGTCTTATTTGTTTGTTTTTTTTTCTTTTCTGTTATTATTTTTTGTATATTGTATGCGTCTTTTTTTATCAAAGCCACAGTAAACATACCTCCTAACAGGCTTGCAGAGCGCGGCATCGTCAAACAGCGAGGGCGGGCCGTTCGCCTTGAATGCGCACGCGCACTGCGCCACCATCGCGAACACCTCCGCGATGCTCTGCACGCGACGCACTAGGAAGATGTCTTCTAGCACAGCTCGGAGAACCGGGCTTTGGAGTGCCGCCTGGAATATTCAGACAAACATTTATTAACCGTTGTATTAACAACAATCCTTCTTTCACTGGTTTACGACTATTTTATTAATAGCTGGCTGTCACATGTCCTAAATATTTATAAAATCCACCCGACTCTAAAACGGTTCCTACAAACAACCATGCAAAATTGGCAAACCACACTTAGAATCAACCAAGGCACATCATCTGTATCTACTGAGCCAATCTCTATAAAACGTGAAATCTTCCAGGGAGACGCTCTAAGTCCACTGTGGTTTTGTATGGCACTAAACCCACTCTCTCACCTGCTCGACAAATCTGAAATAGGATACACACTCACAGACAACAACACATCATACACCTTGTCACACCTCCTGTATATGGACGATATTAAGTTATATGCAGCTAACACAAACGACTTATTCAAATTAGCCGACATCACCCAACAATTTTCTAACGACATTTGCATGCAATTTGGGGTAGACAAGTGCAAAATCTTATCAATTGTTAAAGGTAAAATACATAATAACTCATACACACTTGAATCAGGAGAATCAATACAACCAGTAGATCAGCACAGCACTTATAAATACTTAGGTTTTAAGCAATCCAGACAAATACAGCAAAAGACCACAAAACAAGAACTACACAAAAAATTCACACACCGCATCAATCTTATCTTAAAAACCAATCTTAACTCTAGAAACACAATCAAAGCTATTAACACATTTGCTATACCCATCCTCACATACTCTTTTGGAATCATACAGTGGTCTAATACTGACATCCAAAAATTACAACGCACTATTAACACTTCATTCACTAAACACAGAAAACACCACCCCAAATCATGCACACAACGTCTCACACTGCCAAGACAAGAAGGAGGAAGAGGATTGATAGACATACACAACCTACACAACAAACAAATATCGACACTCAGAACATATTTCCACAACAAATCTGAACATTCACCACTACACAGACACATCACGAACACCGACATACAACTAACACCACTCAACCTACACGACCGAAACACACAAACTAACGAAACAATAACAAACACACAGCAAAAAATAGCAGCATGGTCCACCAAAGCCTTACACGGAAGACACCGAGCCTTCCTGTGCCAGCCACACGTCGATAAACTTAAGTCGAACGAATGGCTCAGGAGAGGCGAGTTGTTTCCGGAGACCGAAGGGTTCATGCTCGCTATACAAGACCAGATTATAGTTACTAGGAACTATAGAAAATATATTATAAAAGACCAAACTCAGCCGACTGACCTATGTAGACACTGCAACACTGCGTCTGAAACGATACAACACATTACAGGGGCATGTAAATCCCTTGCACAGACCGACTATAAACACCGGCACGACCAGGTTGCAGCAATCATACACCAACACCTAGCTTACAGATACAAACTCACAGATAAGATGGTACCGTATTATAAATATAAACCCGAAACAATTTTAGAAAATCTTAATCATAAAATCTACTGGGACCGCACAATATTAACTGATAAAACGATACACTATAACAGACCTGATATTACAGTACACGATAAGTCTACCAAAACCGTCTACTTAATAGACATTGCAATACCAAACTCGCACAATATCCAAACAACCATATCAGAAAAACTAAGTAAATATCAGGATCTTGCAATAGAACTAAAAACCCAGTGGAAAGCACAAACCGTCCACATAGTCCCCATTGTACTGTCATCCACCGGTATTATACCCAAATCTCTCTCACAAAGTCTAAACACGTTACACATGCCTACCCACACACTACACATGCTTCAAAAAGCAACTATACTCAACACTTGCCGCATTACACGTAAATTCCTAACATCATCCACACTATCATCTACTTTTTCGATATAATCATCCCCTTACACGCTTGGCTCCGGCCCGCATGTAAGGTTTTACACTCTCTTCATAGAGAAGAAAACTAAATAACATACAAAATAGAATAATAATAATAATAAGCCCCGCAGGGCATCTGAGGCGGATGACGGGGAGTAGCGACCCCGCGGGGCTATATATCCGAGTGCTCCAGGGAGAGTATACTGTCCCCCATCTCCGGCTTGCCGGAGTGAAGCATGACGGGGGATAGGTCTCCCGCCTCTTGGCTTGCCTTCATCGGCCGGTCAGAGTGGAGTCGCTAGAGCAAGGTTAGTCCTGCTCGGAGGGTAGGTGCCTCGTGGTAAGTGGCGAGTGGGCCGGTGATGCTGGACCCACAGGGAGCGCGTGATCTGCGTTTAAAGTCCGCCGAGGTATCCTCACCCTTCTCAGCCGCTCATGTCCCTGTTGCCCTCTTGTTGCTTTTCAGTGACTGATTCCCGGGGGCCCAGTAAGTGAGTTGGCGAGTCTCCACCTGCCATTTTAACATGTATTTAATACATTGTCATCGGCAGGTGCCATAGTTCCCGTAGTTTCCCCATTCCTAGTCCATTAGCATCCCATCACAATAGCCTAAGTAGTTTTCATCCATAGTTAGCAATAGTTTAGCACAGAACCGGGGATTGTCCTTGGGTACATTTCTATAGTGTATACAGGGATAATCGTCGGTTTTGTGTTACCATTTCATTAAAGTTGTCTCAAAAGGGCTTCAGCGTGTTGGCTTCGGCCCCACGTTCGCCTTCCAAAAATCCGGGACTCTGTAGTCCCGTGGTCGGTTAGAGACATACAAATAATAATAATTTATTTATACTTATAATAATAAACAAAATTATAGACCGATCACTTGTTTACCGACGGTCTATAAACTTCTTACATCTATTTTGAGATTAAAAATAAACCAACATATTGAAAAATATTCAATTATGTCAGTTTCTCAAAATGGATGTAAGAAGGGGTCCCGTGCTACTAAGGAGCTGCTCCTCACTGATATGGTCATCAGCCAACAGGTTCGACGATCCCGAAAGAATTTGTCGACATGTTGGATAGACTATAAGAAGGCCTACGACTCGGTCCCCCATGCATGGCTTAGGAGGGTACTGGAGTTGTATAAAATAAATACAACTCTACGCGCCTTTCTTGCGTCATGTATGGAGCAATGGAGAACGGTTCTTCACTATCCAGGATGTAGACAAATTGAAGGGACCGGCGATCCTATTAAGATCGAGCGGGGAATATTCCAGGGTGACAGTTTGAGTCCACTTTGGTTTTGCCTGGCCTTGAACCCTTTGAGCACATTGCTAGAGGGTTCGGGGCTGGGCTATCCTTTGCGGAGAGGGGGTCAGGTTATATCCCATTTGCTTTATATGGATGATCTGAAACTGTTTGCCACTACAGAACTGCAGCTGATGAAGCTACTGAAGATCACTGAAAATTTCAGTAGTTGCATCAGGATGGAGTTCGGTGTGGACAAATGTGCAGTCATGCATGTAAAGCGAGGGGGAATTGTGGAATCTGAGGGAGTACAACTCTCAGATTCCATAAACCTGAGATCACTCTCCGCAAACGATACATATAAATACTTGGGTATGGCGGAGGGGTTAGGCATCAATGTGGCTGTCATGAAACAGTCATTACGGGAGCGTTTCTTTGGCCGCCTGAATAAGGTCCTAAAAAGTTCCTTATCAGGCGGCAACAAGGTTCGCGCCTATAATGGTTGGGTCATGCCAGTCCTGATGTACTCCTTCGGCATACTCAAATGGACTCAAACTGAATTGGATGCCTTGGATAGGAGAGTCCGCACACTGCTGACCGCAGAACGAATGCATCACCCACGATCGTCGGTGATGAGACTGTACATCCCACGGAAATGTGGAGGCCGAGGCTTTTTAAATGCAAAGACGCTCCACAACCGTGAGGTGTGCAGTCTCAGAGAATATCTTCTCAAAAGCGACGTGGGTATGCATCGTGATATGGTAGCAGTGGACAAAGGACTCACCCCGCTATCGTTGGCAAATGAGAACTGGCGCAGACCTGTGGTACTAACTACCCATGATCGCAAGGAGGTATGGCAGAGCAAACAGCTACACGGACGCTTCTTCGGGGCTCTTCATGGCCCCGATGTAGACTTCAATGCGTCCGTATCTTGGCTACGCTTCGGTGACTTGTTTGGAGAAACCGAAGGGTTTGTATGTGCAATTATGGACGAAGTTATCCTTACGAATAACTACCGGAGATATATCGTGAAAGACGGGACGGTTGACATATGTCGGGCATGTCACCATCCGGGTGAGTCTATCAGACATATTATATCTGGTTGTTCTCGTTTGGCTAATGGTGAATATTTGCACAGACATAACCAAGTGGCCAAGATTATCCACCAGCAGCTTGCTCTGCAATACAACCTTGTAGACCTTGAGGTACCGTACTACAGGTATGCGCCCGACCCAGTTCTCGAAAAGGACCATATCACGTTGTACTGGGATCGATCTATCATCACTGACAGGACTATTGTAGCCAATAAGCCTGATATTGTGGTGATAGATCGATCAGCGCGCCGCGCGATGATAGTCGATGTCGCCGTTCCGCATGACGAGAACCTTGTGAAAGCTGAGAAAGAGAAACAAATAAAGTATCTCGACTTAGCGCACGAGGTTGTCGCCATGTGGAGTGTCGACACGGCTGTTGTTGTGCCGATTGTCGTTACGGCCAATGGTTTAATAGCCAAGAGCCTCGACGAACACCTCAGGAGGCTCTCGTTGGGCGGCTGGATCAAGGGACTGATTCAGAAGGCAGTACTCCTTGATACGGCACGTATTGTGAGGAGGTTTCTGTCTCTGGGACCCTAACCACCGGTACCTTGGACCCTGTGCCCGATATCGGTGGCAACCTATTTTTTATATTTTTAAATGTTTTTTATTTTTATATTTAATATTTAAAAATGTAAATTATATGCTTGAAAATAAATAAATAGCCATGGAAATAATTTATTTATTTCACAAAATAGGACTTTTTGCACTGTATACAAGATAAAGCATTAATATAAACAATATCATATTATCAGCACAATATACACAACTCTATCCCTTAAACTAGGTCTAACCTGTATCTTAGAGATAGGGTTCAGCTATAAGGTAACAAAATTTATAATAATGTGACATTCGATAGCGAGTACTAAAACAATTAAAACAGTGTCGGTGTAACATTAACAAACAAAAAATAAAAATAGAAGATATTAAAAAAAATTAAAATAGACAAGTCTTTATTTACTACTGTATAAAAGAAAGAGATAAAAAAAATAAAATAAAAGTGAAATGTGGTTAGTGTTTTGAGTGTATTGTTAAGAGTTTGTGTATGAGATGCACATCGTCACTTGTGTGTGTATGTGTGTGTGTGTGTGTGTGTGTGTGTGTGTGTGTGAGTGGTTTTTGAAATTCTTTATTACGAGATAAATGTTAGGAGATTCTCTGTTGTAAGGTAGTCTAGTTGAAGTAGCCATTGAGTGATTTTACCTTTGAGAGTGTGCCTGTTTAGGTCAAGAATGTTCAGACTTTTGTGTACTTTTTTGTATATGTAGGTACTTATAACATAATGTTGGCGTTTAGCAAATGTAGTTTTATGACGTACACCTGATGGGACATTTGTGCGTTTTTTTGGGTTGGATTTGGGAATACTTCTATGAGTTCTGAGGATAGATTGCAAGATGAAGAGCTGTCAGACTGTTAGCACCTTACAGTCATTATAAAGTTGTTTGGTTGGATACAAGTATGGCTTCTTGGTCATTACTTTTAGTACAGCTCTCTGAGCTCTCTCTAACCTCAGGAAATTGGTTTTAAAGGTACCACCCCACGCAGTAATGCAGTATCCGATAATCGACTGACACAGTGCAAAATATACCATTTTCAATGTGTCTATATCAGCCGACTCCCTAAGCAATTTAAAAACATATATAAGTCGCATTGTTCTGTTGGTAACCATTTCCAGCTGTTTGTCCCATCGTAGGCCGTCATCTATAAGCAGACCCAGGTACTTCACACATTCACTCCTTACTAGTGTGGGACAGGAGCAAGGTGCTGCAGAGTTGGAGCAGGTGTGAGCAGTTACAACAAAACTCTGAGGTGGCTTAGTGTTTTGCCGAATTGCGAAAGGGATGAAACAGGATTTTTCCACATTTAGGGTAAGGAGATTTTGGTGAAACCACAGCATAGTAATTTTTAGAGCAGCTTCTGCCTTACTTTTAACCTCTTCCTCATTGATGTATATTTGGAATAGTGTGGGACCTAATATGCTTCCCTGTGGCACACCGTACGACACGATTTCCTCCCTACTGAGAAAACCATCTATTTTAACTTGTTGCGTACGGGTTTTAAGATAGTCCTTAAAGATGTCAAGGGCAAATCCACGTATACCCAAGAGCTCTAGTTTTGATATAAGCTTGGGAACAGGAACTGTGTCAAAAGCTTTGGAGAGATCCAGAAATATCCCCAAACACTTAGCCCCACTATCTAATTTTGCAGCTACAAATTGTGTAAGATCTAAAACAGCATCTTCAGTCGAGACCCCAGGCTTGAAGCCATACTGGTTCTCAGCAATGATATGCTGTTTATTTAAAAAGCCTCTTAGCTGCCTGTTAAGGATCTTTTCCAGTATTTTGGAGAGCGAGGGCAGAATGGAGATTGGCCTGTAATTGTTGACACAGGTCCTGCTCCCACTCTTATAAATGGGGTGGACTATGGCTTTCTTTAGTCCGTTTGGAAATGTTCCTGATTGCAAGGAGAGATTGCAGATGTGTGTAATGGGAGGCACCAGAACGCGGTGACAAATTTTTAATAAGTTAGATGATATTCCATCCCAGCCCACAGAGCAATAATTGCGTAACTGTAAGATGATTGATTCCACCTCGTCTTCATCAGTGTTTAGTATAACGAGGGAGTTAGCTGGGGATGAAAATATTGTATTTGTATATTGAGTACTGCAGGGGGAATTATTACTTAGACTTTTAGATTTTAGTATACCTGCTGCTAAATTTTTGCCAACATTGCTGAAGAACGAACATACTTCATTAACAGAAGAGTGAGGATTATCACATAGTTTAAGCAATTGATCGGCACTGGTACGCTCTCTGCGAGTATTAGTGATATCCTGTATGGTTTGCCAAAGAGCTTTAGGGTTATTTCTAGATTTTTCTAGTTGACGTTTCTCAAAGGCTATTTTAAGTTTGCGAAGTAAGTAATTACAGAAGTTTCTGTAGCGTGTGTATGTTAATTTTAATATAAGGTTATCCGGTGTTTTTTTAGACTTTATGTGAAGCCTGTCCCTGTTCTTGATACATTTTAACAGTCCTGGTGTAATCCAGGGTTTTAGTGTTCTCTGTCTCCTAGGAATTGTAACGATTGTGGTGTGTTTAGTTGTCACTGTAGCTACTGTTGAAACAAAATTATCCAACGCTTCATTAGGGTCAGTTATGTTATAAAACTCTGAAAAGTTAAAGTTTTCTAATTCAAATTTAATAGCATCTAGATTAGGACGGGAGATTGTGTGTTTCTGCTTCCGAGTTGGGTTCGCGTTATTTATGGTAAGTATAATTGGTTTATGGTCGGTGATGAACGAATCGAGAATTAATGTAATGGAGGGAAGTTTGGATTTTAATAAAATATGGTCAAGACAGTTTTGAAGTCTAGTAGGTATTAGGTGAGTTGGGAGTAGACCATGGGACGCAGTCTGAATAAGATATTCAAAACTATGTGGACTTTTGTTCCCTGGTTTAATATCAATATTTAAATCACCAATAAGCGCGATATTTGGAATAGACGAAAGTTCACTCAAAGTATTGTTTAAGCTGGTCAGGAAATCTTTTACTCCATCAATACTATTATAGGACGGCGAGCGGTAAACAACAACGAAAGCAAAGTTACAGTCAAGTTTGCATACAAGGGAGTTGGCGTTTACAATGCTTGGTTCCAAAATTGTGATATTTAGTCCTATTTTAGTATATATTATTACACCTTCATTTTGATTAGAGGTAAGTTTAGTTGAGTGTGACAAAAAACCATTTAGTCTCGGCGGCCTTGTTATTTTTCTCAGCCAGCACTCGGTTAACACAATAAGATCGAAACTCATTTTAGTGGAGCTGATAAGAACCTGTAAGTTATCAAAGTTTTTTTTGACACTGCGTATATTTATATGTAATAATTTAATATTCCTTTCAGATGCGTTAATATAATTTGTACAGTCTTGTGGATCACAGCAAAAGGACTTATCCAGCCTCAATATGTCCAAATCGTCATTGATATTTATTATGGTATTCACTTGCAACAAAAATAAAAACTAATTATAGACATAAGGATATTAGAGACAGATTTAATTAAATGAAGAATAATAACACCTCTCGTTAAAGAATTTAAACCATTGTTTGTTTGTATGTATGTCTGTATGAATGCGTGTATATTTTTCAGTAAGCTTGAATTTAATGTGTTGGTATTAATGTAGGATATATATGTGTATATCTTTTTATTGTGTGAATGTATATGTATGATTATGATGTTTGTAAGTATAATGTATTTTAAGACTAATTCTAGATACCGGAGGCAGATTGCAATGATCATCGAAGTATAGACAAGAGACATGAGCATACGTAAAAGAGTCAGTCATGCAATCTTCATACCAAGTTCCTGGAGACATTTTTCCGACTTAATTAGTATTTGCTTGTCACCGTCCCTTTTGCGAAGAAAGATGTTTCCGTTGCTGGTCCAGCAGAAAGCGAAGTGATTGTTTTTGGAAAATTGTCGTGCCATGTGAAAAAGCTTTTTGGAGCTGGCCGGTAGTAGTTCAGCTACATAGACCGGTTGTCGCTTGCCGGGAATGCCGATTTGTTCAGTGTTCAATTTGTTTTCCATTATATCTATATTTTTATTGTATGCCCGGACGGCCGATATTAGCTTTTGCTTGGTATTCACTGTCGTAAATTCCGCTATAATTGGGCGAGCGGTGCCGGCCTGGGTGGGTTTACCGGGGAGACGGTATATATCCCTGAGTTCAGGTTTTGTGATAGGAACTCCAACTAACTTCCCAATGTTGCAAACGGTTTGTACAAGGTCACTTGAATTCTCGTTATTAGACTGAGGTATGTTGCGAATTTCCATGCCGGCTGAGCGAGATTTCAGTTGGAGATCAACAATCTTTTTTTCTAGAGATTCTATGTAGGAACGTTGTTCTTGCCTTTCCTTTTTAAGCGACTCAACTTCCTTTCTTAATTCTTCGAAATTTTTATTCATAAAAGAGATGGCGCGCTCAATCTCAGTGTTTGACTTACAGATTTCTGCATTTGAATCCTGAATCTTAGAATTTTGTATTTTAATCTCCCGTATTTCAGTCACTAATTTTGCCAAAATGTCGGTTTGAACTTCCAATTTCGTAGAGAGATTAGTGTCTTCGTGTGTTCCCCGATTAAAGTAATCCTTACTTTCTGGTGAATTTCCTGGTCTTAGACGTTTGGGTCTGCTCGTCACATGTTCGCTAGCTGCCGTGATGTCCGGTTCTGATTGTGTATCAATCAGTTTGCCGACGACATAAAAAAAATAAGCTCTAATTCTTCAGCTAGCATGGAATTGATGTTGTACGATGTTTTTAGTCAATTCTATGACTCGTTATATGTCCAGGTTACAAAAAATGGCATATATTATACCTGGTGAAATAATAACCATTTTACCCTGTCCAATTTCTGCCTGTATTTTTTCCTATCTTTACGATAATATATGTTTGCCCGTCTTAACGATGTAAATATGCTTGACCACTTACCGACATATGCATAGACTCGCTAATATGATCAATCTTCCTCCACGCAGGGGGGATGGGTATAGCCAGATGATCAGCCAGCTCTCTAGCGCGCAGCTCCACGGCCGCAAACAGCCCGTTGAAGCCCATCAGCAGCATGCGCCCGGCTGATTGACCTTCAGCTTCTGATGTTGATGCTGAGAGGAGGGCTTCGTAGCGAGCTCGGACCTCTGCGGCTAGGAGGGGGGCACCACTCGCTGGAGACTGAAAATATAAACGAGAAAGTTTGATCATGTTGTATAGTGTATAAAAAGATGATGATTAAGACACCTACCTCCATATCCATAACCAAGTATCTAAGGTGCATCTCCAACTGCGTCAGAAGTTCGTTGAGAGGCACCGGCGAGTTCATGATGACAGCGTTCAGCTCATTGATCATCAGCAGCACCGACGGGTCTTCAGAGTGCACCTTCTTCAACGCCTCGGGTAATATGATGGTGCTGAAGTTGTAGTTCAGCTGTACTAAGTCGGCTAGTAGCAGGTTCGTGTTCCGGACGCATTCCACGGCGACCGGCATGGCGGCGTCTTCAGCCGATGCTGATTGTAGCGGCAGTAACGAGAGGAGCTCTACTGCCTGCATGGATAAAGCACTCATATCATCCAAGAACCATTCGCCTTCTCTAGATGTCAAGTCCACAAGGCAGTCCCCTGCACTCTGAGCTCCATTCTCCAACATCAAGTATCTCCTGTTCAGGTTGCAAAGCATGCCAATTACCACACACTCTAATGCGGCTCCTGCACCTTCTTCAGTCCTCACCCAGTTGCTTATGTTAGTCTTCGCCTCTCTGTAGGCTTCCTGGGCCAAAGCTAATGCATCAGGACCACCTTCCAACTGCAGTCTCTCTATAGCCTTGTTCAAGTTAGCGTTGGCTTCAGCATTCATGTTTTGTAAGCGGTAATTGTAATTAATGATCTGTTGTGATGTGTCATCCTTGTTGTTGTCGACGCTGATCTGTGCCGTCACTTGGCTGGCCACTTCTCGGCACACCTCGGGAGACTTGCTCTCGAGCGCGGCGGCGAGGCACTTCCTGAACATCACGACGCGGTGGTACTCCGTGTGGCTCTGCGGGTAGTACTGCGACACCGCCACGTATTGCGACAGCAGCTCCAGGCACGATCTCACGAGATGATGTGTCTGCTTCATGCTCTGGTACAGTTCCGTCTCAGCTTGTTCACACTGAGACAACATGGCGCCCTGTCCAGCATTCGTCAAAAACTCTTTTATATGTTCGAATATCGGTTGCTCCTCCTCGTCGTCGGATCCGGAGAATTCTTGGACCCACGCCATGAGTTGTGGCCCATTGATTGCTTCGGTCGTACTCGCGAAACTTTCGATCTGAGTATCGAAATCCTTCAGTATCTTCACTAACATTTTCATGGAGTCCTCCACAGCGTTCTTGGCTTGTTTGTAAGACGTGTATTTCTGAGAAATGGCGTATAGTGGATGATTGTTAAGATTAGGTCCGTAAGCTTCTATTTCCTTGATCAGTGCCATCTGCTGGTGACAGTCTTGCAGTCTAGTTTCCACTGACTTCAACTCATCGTTCTCTTTGAGCCAGTCTTCTGCACATTGCTTTATATCGGGTAGCACGGCCAGAAATTGTTCGCTGAAACAAATATCGGGCAATGAATAAACACTTCGGGCGGTTATTAATATTAAACGAGGCATATTGAACGCGTACAATTAATAATTCAGAGAAAACGGGAAGCGTGTTACGTTGACTCGTCTTTTAGTTGAACACGAATAGAATTGACGGGAAACAGTAGATGGTGAACATGAGTATTACGCGGAAACATGTGTAGCACTCAAAGAAAGAGATGTTATAGAATGTTTTGTATTCTTTGTGAGAATTTCTGTATTAAAACATGTACGTAGTGTTGTTATTGCGCGGTGATAAATGACCCCGAGAGAATTGAAACGTGAGCAATTCGTCTAGCTGTAAAGACGGAATAGTTCAAGGTCGTCCATGCATCAAGGATCTAAGTAATTAAGCCGGCCACTAACGGGCACATTAGTAGCGACGAAACGCTATCGTGTCGGATTAATATGAGACTAATAAATAGCTGCTACACTAACGACACGATTTAAATACATTTCGTATCTGTGGCAATTTGCTATTTCGTTAATGTTTACATATTTATGAGACATTTACTAATGAACTGTAATTACTGTTCGAGGTGATTTAATTCCACTCCCACATTATTTTGATTGGAGAAATGCTTCGGGAGAATTTTCTTTACAAAGTAACGTTAAATTCTAAATGGAAGACAAAATATGGTTACATATTCTTTATTAAATTAGTAGGGAACTGCTAATGTACTGTTACTCTGCTTTGATAACACCGAACCCATGATGAATTTGTAATTTCCTTTCTGATGTATCTGTTACGTTAAATTAAATTATATAAAATTCCAAATAGCAATACTTCTTTAGCCAAATAGCGCAATAAATTTGTTTTGATTGAATAATAACGATATATCTGTTTTGACGGGCCAGTGAGCTATAATGTTGTTCATTCATCATAAACAATAGACTACACAAATATTGACGGCCTGTGTATCGGTGGCCTCGATCATATTTATCGCTTTGTGCCCGATGGGTTTCAGTTTATTAGTGAGTCACTTTTAAACTCATTTTATAAATAGAGACGGGAGATATCGGCATTTCAGGGCTTCGAAGAAAATGAATATTAAAAAGCTGGATATTTCTTGTAGCTAGTCTTGTCGGCGATGGTCGATAGCCAATCATTTACTTCGTGGAACGATGGTTATTATGATAATTTATAGCCATCATTCCGATTGAGGGATTGAAATGAATAGTGGTCGTTCTTTTAGACTTCACTACTTTTAATATAGCATGGAAAGGGAGATACAAGAAGTAAAAGATTTTATTTGTTATGTTATGTGTATTCTAATTTGTGTTAAAAAAAAAAGATTTTGTTTGATTTTGTTTTGTAGTAATTACACCAGATCTATCAGTATTTACTTTTACTATGTATCGAAACCGTGAATGACACATCTTTAACGCCAATATAAATAGACGCATACTGAGCGCACAGCGGCCACACCATAGATAATGATAGTACATTTGACTGTAAAACGTAAATCTACGATGAGCATCGTACACACGACGTAACAAAGGCGATGCAACCCGCGCGGCAAACATATAGCGTACATAGGTCTTGTATTGTGAGGCGTCTTTATGAGGCGAACCTGATAATGGCTTAAGACTGGATAGTGTGAATAGAGAGCAGCGAACACAAAGGTTCCGAGATTACTGATAACTTTGATGTTATTTTGGACTTTAGTAGTTTTTGGAGTGATAGAGTAACCTTACCTAACAGAATAATAATTTAACAACTTCAAATAAATCTAGCAAAAAAAAAGCTAAAAATCATGAATTTGGAATGAGAGCATCAGTTCACACTGTAGCCTTAATATCGGGTCTCTTATACAAGCTGTTGATTTGCATGCGTGCCATAGTCAAGGACGTAATTATACTAATGATTCTCAACCCAAATCAACAAAAAAATTGGTACGAAAATTTTTGATTTTAATTTTTTTCCCGAAATTCGTCAACGTCACCTACCCGTTTTCAAACTCGGCGCGTATGTTACTGGCCTCAAAACCGTGCTCCTCCCTCACACAAACGCAAACACAAAGCATACGCAACGGTTATTCATTAATTTCATTCATAAAATTGGATTAGTTCTGAAATACTACGACATAATAATGACAAAAAAAGCAGTGCATATTAGCTATTTTCCGTCTACTTTAATTCCAATCGATTATTTACGTATTTTATGTCCTCCTCCTGAAGTATGGCACAAATGCAAATCAACACCTTGTATACATTGGTAATTTGGTCAAAATCCAAAACTGTTTTCAGGAGATCATTCATTAATTGATGCTCAGTTGAAGGCGATCAGTTCACCCCTATGCACACTCAGCATTAATCGAGGAACTCCCAGTTTGATACTTTAAACATTGCACAGTAAATACTCACGTGACTTCATTAAAGTGATGCTTCAACTCGTGCGCTCTGACAGCCATCATGGCGACGGCTGCGCGTACGTCGCGCGCGGTGGTGCGACGCTTGCCCCCTCCACCGGCGGCTCCGCCCCACTCCACCAGCGGGTCGTATACGAAGGCTTCGAGGAGTGTCAGTAGTGTCTCGCGGCCGCGTCTCATTGTGCGGAGGACGTGCTCGCAGGCGAGGCGGAATATACCCTGGAAAGATGAGGAGGATTAGTTGAGCAAAATAACTATAGGAACACATAGGAAGTAGTATCAGGTGGACGTTTTGGCGGCTGTCCTTTGTTTTGAAAGTTAGAAAAGCGCTGATTTATCAGCCTAATTTGAATCGTTCATTCAAATTAGGCTTAGAACTTAGGGTTAGAACTTTTCTTTGAACTTTTTTGAGTTTGAGATAGGTGTTGCAAACCTATGGTGATGGAAAAATACATTGTTTAACATTGATTTCAAGTAAATTCCACTGGCTTCCTAAGACCTTATGTAATCTGTAAACAGGTCAATCAAAGGCTCATCTGATCTTAACGTTTGGTTGATGTAGCTTAACGCTATAAGGACTTGGTAATGAAATAGCAAGCAAATCAAATCCTTAAACTAGTCTCAACAATCTAGTTTCACAACAAATGCAATAGGTAATTCGCGGTAGTAATAACCTTTCAGTGTTAGCCCGCGGCCGCCTAGTTTGACCCAATTCACTCGTCGCCTCTTAGCGAGACATAAATACCTAATCAAATACAATTCGGTTCCATTTTAAATCAGTAAATAGAATATAATAGTCATTTACCGGTTTAATACACCTGATAATTAGGCAAAATTTCAGCACAAACATGTGTGTATTTGTAGCATTGTTTACTTTCAATTAAAATTGTAATTAGTGCTCACAGGAAGGTAATTTGGTGCGTAATTTGAAATCCCCGGATAACATTAGAACGCGTATTTCAATCCTATTGTAGTAAGTTTGACATAGTGGTTAGTAGTTCTAGATTCGGTTAACGTAATGCGTGTGAGACGCTTCGTAGTAACTTGTTATGAGTTCTCCTTGTTGAACTGATTATACATGTTATAACTTAGTTGCGTAATGTGCTGCAGTTACATGAAGATGGAAAATGTATGAGTTATATGCTGTATTGCGAAATTAGTTGTGGTTAGGAAGTGTATAGAATATCTTGTTTGGTTTTTCACGAGGAATTTCATCGACAAATGTATCCTTAAGCCATGGCACATTGTTTTATGTTGTGTAAAACTATGTCACTATGGATAAAAAAATACTAATTTTCAAAGCCTAGCTCCCAGTTATTAAGTGCACTATGCACTATAGACTTGCATTGCATATTTAAGGGCGCGCGTCGCACAGAATGCAAGTGCTTACAAAGGCGCACTCATTCCGCCCCGAATATACCAGATTCTGGAGAAGCATACTGCTGCATATTTAACGTGGCTGTAGGAGCTGTTGATGAAGGCTTTTTGTGCATGCGTACTTGAGAAAAGTCCTGTTAGACTGGAAACCGACCCCAATATATAGCTGGAAAAAGGCTGGGCAGATGATACTTGGGAAAAGTAAAACTAAGACTGCCAACCATGGTTACCTAATTACAGCAACATATAAATAAAACTTCTTTTACAGATTTTATCGCGGTTATATTAATATTATTTAATGCTGTTTTAATCACGTTTCGGATCCTTTACAGCATCCATGGTCACGGGCAGACAGCTGCATAAGTAAAGTGCTGATATATTTCCAATACGAACTTATGAATAACCTCAGTAATAGCAATGTTATCACTACGAAATAACTTATATTCGTCCAGACACGTTTTTGTTGAACTTCGCGTCGAAGTCAAGGTAATCGCTGTTCAGGACTATATTACTAGCAGTTAGGAGTTAGGACTAAATCTATGTATTATATGTACTGTGTATTACGCACATAAATTGCTTTATGAGCTTTTGTTACAGTGTTATTTAAGTTTGAATCGACATTACAGATGGTATATTGTTATAGTTTAAATTGTAGGAATATTGCACAGAACATAATATGTTGTACACATATTATGTGTTAGTTGCAACATATCAGTTTAGGCTTTCATTTTGCATTTATTCTGGCAAGTTAAACATATGAAATTCTTATCTAAATACCAATCAAGAACATATAAAGCTATAAATAAACGACTGCTAAAATCGTAATAGAATTCCCCAACAGACTCACAATTTACAACAAGTGTGACTCCAAACAGTTTGCTTTTTCTCTAAACATTTTCACTACCATCCATTCAGATTCTACTGCGACGAGAAGTATCTATCCTGCGCTACGCTAAAGGCGTAGCCTGAATACTTAATGTAAAACAAGTACTGGGATACCAAATGAAATGAATAAATACATTATCCAGTACATACAATAAATATTTACAGGAACACTGAAATACAAAGCTGTAAATCGAATCCGACTAACAAAGACAGACCTAACGATTGCAACATGATAACTCGTAGCCACGTAGCGGTGCTACGAGTTACGGCGTAGCAGCGTCGCGCCATAGCAGCGTAGACTTGTAGCCTTGGATCTTAGTAAGTTGGGACGATATGGCAAGAATGGTATTAAAAGAATTTTACTGCCTAAACTTTGATGCTACTATCTTACGTCGTCAGAATATTAACGACTGCCGGTTGAGATTTTTCCCGGGGGCTGGTGGTATGCGTAGGCATTTTCTTGGCTTGATACAAAAACGATAAAAACAGTTTCGAGTTTCGTTTTTCGCGTTGGCTGATGCAGCTAGCAGATTATAAGAGGATGATGACATAATATGGAATGGCCTTATACAATAAAGCAAAAAATTTACAAGGTTTTCAAAATCTAATGGTGTCGGGTATGTCATATCCAGTGATTTGTATGGTCTAAGTAGGTCGTCTATCGGTAATACAAGTGGAGTGGTCTCGGCGTCAGGTTACGTCGACACTACCCGAGACTGTCGCTTGTTGCACTCATGTACTTGCACTGTTTATATGTTTGCTTATTTATTTGATGATGTGAGAATACTCTCGAGTATTCCCAAGGGAAGCACATCAAACGAACAATTAAAAAAATATGTCCTACATAGCGATGTAAATTATAAGCCAAAAAAATCCAATTCCAGTGCTCTGTTTCAGTATATTTATTTATCGAAAATACCTACGTACAAAAGTGATTAATAACATACATAACGCTACCGTCGGCCTACATACATATTGTATGAGTACGCCATATTTTGTTGAATATTATTCACATTGAGCCGGCCCCGAGCGACTTCATCTAAATAAATACATTAATGACGAACACCCAATTACAAGTTAGTGTCACATAACGTGTCAATGTGTGACACTCACTAACCTATGTACTTGCGCATGAATATGGATTTTAAATTAATGGAGCACTAATCCTACGTTAGGTAACGAGATTAGTTTAATTTGTAACGATCATTTTCATACAGTCAAATTGAGCATAAAAATTATAGTTTGCAATGTTGTGAAAAGATTTAGTTTTTGTATTTTTAATAGACCGCAAAAGGAAATAATATTTATCAGGAGATTCTGTATTCATGTTTTCTGATAACCATATACATCTTCTTCAATGTATGTTTGTATGTAAACACGAAATACTCCATGACCGATGCTTTTTTATGGCGCATCAAAGTTGTGAGCGCGACTTGCCCTCGCAATACAAACATTACGACATGGCAGGTGAGAGGGTAGGCTGAGTACATTACTCCATACATATCTGGCAGTGACGAGGGACCGGCACAGTGCCTGACACGGGGACTGACACAGTGAAGTGTGTATCATATGGTTACGGAAATGTAAAAAGGTGTTACTTTTCCTTTTTTGGTTAAGATAATTTAGAGTATAGACCTTTGTGTTTGTAGAAGTTTCATTTTATATAGGTTGAATGATTTTTAACTCTTAAAATACTATCGGGGTCAACAACTTCTTGTCTAAGATCGGGTACAGACTTAATTCTAGAAGACAATAGAATAGGATTTCAACAACAGTTGATTCACTAAAGATTCATCTCTATACCCAATACTTTCGCAGTTTTTTCTAGCAATATTACATGATTTAATATTCTGAAATACAACATGTGAGTAAGGTAGGAAGGACAGTCATCAGTCGTACCCGGGTTGGTAACGTGCGGCCGGGGACAAGCGGGACACGCCGGTCGACACAGAGCGACACTTCGCAGGACAACAGACGTTCACACGCACAACTTACATGTTAATAATATATACGTGGAAGAATAGCTAGATACACTTTCAAGCTCGTCTTACATGATTTTTTTTAGAAAGTAAATAAAAAGTTACAAGGCTATATCCTGCTTGAATGACTGGCTAAACACGCATTTAATATTGTAGGCAACCGATTTAGCTTCTCGAGTGATACAAGTGTGTATTTTTAGATTCACCGCAATTTTAAGTAACTAAAATTAAACTAGGAACTTCATCATGATAGCAAAAAGCACGAAAAATAAATATCATATTTTCAAGAAGAGGGAAATTAGGTACATTCAGTAAGAGCAAGAACTTTGTCCGTAGTTGTTAAGTCGCCAAATACCAATGTACCGTTGACTTTACACGCTGAAATGTGTAGTTCAGTAGAATTTCCTCACTGAAATGCTTTAGATTAAATTTCTCTTGTAAGGTTAATATTTGAAATGTGAAAACGCAGCTAAATAATTAACTAGGGCGAGCGTACGCAGCCGGAGCAAGTTTGTCTTGTGTCGAACTAAGTTTATTTCGACATTGTTTAAGATATTGCTCACCACCTACTTATGTGTAAGGCTGTGTACTCACTACGAGCGGTTAGACATGTAAGTTATATTAAAAACTATATTGAAGTTCAATAACTTTCAACAATAAAAATAGTAATACTTATTTGGAAATAAAATAAATTCGTCTACGATAACAATCGCCAGACTAAAATAAACTAACGAATTCCTAAACGTGTGATTAACTAATCACTATTTAACATCAATATAACACACGAATACCAGTACATAGTCGTGTGAGCACAATTAAGGGAGCTAATTACCGGTCAAAGGCACGCCGCCATGTTTTATTCAAGCGGCTCGCCTTTGTAAGAATGTTTGCGCCCTTTGAGACTGATGATATCTATTTGCATATGGTTATAATATTGGAGTACTCAGATCTGTATATAATGTGGTACAGGTAGTTAGAGTTTTGGTTATGTTTAATGTTAGAGATTTAGAACTATTAAGAATACAAATCGTTATTAAAGTTGAACAGCTTTGATTTTGGAAAACCCATATTGTTTCATGTAAAATCCGGATTTAAAACTCAATTAAAATGTTGCCCGTCCGATGTGTATTTATTTCGTATTAATAAAAAAAATTATCCCTTTTCCTATGACTATTAAGAAAACTACACCAACTTCTC
Source organism: Helicoverpa zea (assembly GCF_022581195.2). Classification (NCBI taxonomy): domain Eukaryota; kingdom Metazoa; phylum Arthropoda; class Insecta; order Lepidoptera; family Noctuidae; genus Helicoverpa; species Helicoverpa zea. Next base: position 12,350,964 of record NC_061463.1, on the reverse strand, counting down.
AGTACTCCAGACGAATTAACCCATTATACATCTACAAGTTGTCTGATCGTGGTGAAGACAAGTCAAGTGCGAGTCGGTAAGCAGTTGGCGTTAGTTTTTAACTCGGGGCTCCGGACACTTCATTAAAAGTTGTGCGGCGCGTTCAAAAATATCTCGCCTCGAGATATTGCCCCAATTCCGGCAGACGCTGATGAATCGCGAGCTCTCTGATATAAGAAGAATTATACTGTGATTTCGTGATGGGGGCGAACAAAAATATATTTAAGGAAAAAGGGATTTTTTAAATTGGTTGGTAGTATTTGAAAAGTATTTAACATGTATAAATTGTGCGGAAAAACTAGAGTAGCAAATTCTACAGAAAAAATAATTCTAAAAAATAATATTACGCTGTAATCGTCCCTTCATATTACTCGTAACTCAAACACGAACTGGAATCCACAAAGGAAATTGAAAGTTTTCTTGTTCTGAGATTTTCTATTCCAAGATTAAACCAGTTTCAAGCACCGAATGAAATAAAATGCCCAACTTTCACACTATGTCACGGAAACCTGAAATTACTTGCACTTGAGTTGCATTATTGCACACAATGGCTCATTTCAAGGCAGATTTTTGCTATCGTATCTACCATATAACAGATTCAAAGTATCAACTTGAGAATTATTAAGGATCTTACTCACATATAAAAGGTTAAAAGACAATATTATGAAGGTTAAAGTTCTAAAGACATGAAATATTAATGAGAAGTTAAGTTTGTCGAAAGCTCCTCTGAGCGAGGGTCGCAGTCACGATGCAATATTCATATAATCTGCCACCAGCTAATAATCACAGAGAGAGACAATTTTGTCGCAAACTGATGCTCGAATAAAACGCACAATTATGCAGATTAATTCCAATAAGGATATTTTTCTTCTTCTATATAAAATGCGGGTCATTAGGAGCAATAAATCAAGCGTCGATTCATTTCCTTCGTGAAAGGTTTTTGCAAAGTTTAGACTTCATTGTGTAACTGGAACCTTTGGGGTTATAAATAATTTTTGCTCTCTAATTTTTCACCTAGATATTAAGTATTAAAAGTTAAGGTAACTAAAAAAAAATGGTTTTGGGAAGTTAACACTGAAATACAACAGCTATAGAACACAAGTTACTTGTATTTCCCTACACACATATGTCCTCAAATACCTTCGCAGTAACATTCAGTAGGTTAGTAACAAATGGGTGAATGATGAGTTACTGTCGCGTGTCACACACGCACGCGGGGACTTTGTCTTCAGCTGTCACATCATATGAGGAAATTATATCGCATGTGAATTCAATACTGTTTGACAGGCTTCAAATTGATAAATGTGACATATCTGACTTGATATTCTTCTCTATATTTAGGCCATGTGACTAATGAAAGAAACTCTGGCTTTAGTTGCTTGCATTGACAAGCAAATATTAAATAAATTATGTGCTTTAAGTTTTTATGGTAATTTAAGTTAAGAAAAACTTAGAAAACAATGATTTCGATAAAAAACCTTATCTTAATTGCCATTTTATCGTGCACTATATCTCGTGAGATTTGAACGAGATCCAATTTATCGAAAGCAATATAACGCCTATTAAGGTTCAAAATAAACTTCAAAAACTTGGATTAAATTGGAAATTAATTCTACGAAGATACAACTCGTTAGGATTTCTATGTAAAAGCGTGTTCGTGTAAAATTGATTTGATTAGGATTATACATTCCGTTGACTCGGCCTTTCATTAAAAAGGAACCTTTCAATTTATTGGAAGATTCAATGAAAGCTGTTTGTAGGATTCGGTTGAAAACATGGCAAATAACAAATATGCCATTGAGTTTCAAGTATGTATTTTTCTATAGAAATAGAAATGTAGGTATTAAATAACACGTACATCTAATCATTATTCAAATAAGCATGCTACGCGAATAGTTTATATAGCTGTAGTTATGAATAAAAAAGTGTTAGACATCAATGTGGAAAACTTACGAATTTAGATTATATTCAAGAGTTCAAAGATATATCTGTCAGAAAGAGGATCAAAAGCGATTTAGATCATGAACGATTAGGATTTGTTTTTGAAACCAATAAATATCTTTGTCTTTAAATGACTCTAGAATTGGAGTAACATTGAAGACTTGTGACAAGTCCCTCCGCTTGTTCTCAAGATAATCAACATCTTATTTATTTGAAATGAAGTTGGTTGACAAGATACATTTTAAGAAAATTCATAAATTATAAATATAGAAGAAGAAAATGTTTAACCGCAGCTAACAGAATAAACAGAATATGAGTATATTCTGTTTCTACTATTCTCTACCATATTCTAAGGAACATTTAGCGTATTTCACAGCAATAAGGCACAATATATCTTTGAAGACATTAACTTGTCTACAGCCATCATTCAAGCACTTAGACAGCACACGATATATAGCGCGTCATGTATTTGAAGGCGCACTTTGAGCGTGTCGCCGACGACGTTATAAGTAACATTCCTTGCACCGCGTCACAGCCTCATTATAAGTGACAGCCTACCAATACCACAGCAAACGTGCTACAATTTGAGCGTGTCACCGACGACGTTATAAGCAACGTTCCTTGCACCGCGTCACAGCCTCATTATAAGTGACAGCCTACCAATACCACAGCAAACGTGCTACAATTTGAGCGTGTCACCGACGACGTTATAAGCAACGTTCCTTGCACCGCGTCACAGCCTCATTATAAGTGACAGCCTACCAATACCACAGCAAACGTGCTACAATTTGAGCGTGTCACCGACGACGTTATAAGCAACGTTCCTTGCACCGCGTCACAGCCTCATTATAAGTGACAGCCTACCAATACCACAGCAAACGTGCTACAATTTGAGCGTGTCACCGACGACGTTATAAGCAACGTTCCTTGCACCGCGTCACAGCCTCATTATAAGTGACAGCCTACCAATACCACAGCAAACGTGCTACAATTTGAGCGTGTCACCGACGACGTTATAAGCAACGTTCCTTGCACCGCGTCACAGCCTCATTATAAGTGACAGCCTACCAATACCACAGCAAACGTGCTACAATTTGAGCGTGTCACCGACGACGTTATAAGCAACGTTCCTTGCACCGCGTCACAGCCTCATTATAAGTGACAGCCTACCAATACCACAGCAAACGTGCTACAATTTGAGCGTGTCACCGACGACGTTATAAGCAACGTTCCTTGCACCGCGTCACAGCCTCATTATAAGTGACAGCCTACCAATACCACAGCAAACGTGCTACAATTTGAGCGTGTCACCGACGACGTTATAAGCAACGTTCCTTGCACCGCGTCACAGCCTCATTATAAGTGACAGCCTACCAATACCACAGCAAACGTGCTACAATTTGAGCGTGTCACCGACGACGTTATAAGCAACGTTCCTTGCACCGCGTCACAGCCTCATTATAAGTGACAGCCTACCAATACCACAGCAAACGTGCTACAATTTGAGCGTGTCACCGACGACGTTATAAGCAACGTTCCTTGCACCGCGTCACAGCCTCATTATAAGTGACAGCCTACCAATACCACAGCAAACGTGCTACAATTTGAGCGTGTCACCGACGACGTTATAAGCAACGTTCCTTGCACCGCGTCACAGCCTCATTATAAGTGACAGCCTACCAATACCACAGCAAACGTGCTACAATTTGAGCGTGTCACCGACGACGTTATAAGCAACGTTCCTTGCACCGCGTCACAGCCTCATTATAAGTGACAGCCTACCAATACCACAGCAAACGTGCTACAATTTGAGCGTGTCACCGACGACGTTATAAGCAACGTTCCTTGCACCGCGTCACAGCCTCATTATAAGTGACAGCCTACCAATACCACAGCAAACGTGCTACAATTTGAGCGTGTCACCGACGACGTTATAAGCAACGTTCCTTGCACCGCGTCACAGCCTCATTATAAGTGACAGCCTACCAATACCACAGCAAACGTGCTACAATTTGAGCGTGTCACCGACGACGTTATAAGCAACGTTCCTTGCACCGCGTCACAGCCTCATTATAAGTGACAGCCTACCAATACCACAGCAAACGTGCTACAATTTGAGCGTGTCACCGACGACGTTATAAGCAACGTTCCTTGCACCGCGTCACAGCCTCATTATAAGTGACAGCCTACCAATACCACAGCAAACGTGCTACAATTTGAGCGTGTCACCGACGACGTTATAAGCAACGTTCCTTGCACCGCGTCACAGCCTCATTATAAGTGACAGCCTACCAATACCACAGCAAACGTGCTACAATTTGAGCGTGTCACCGACGACGTTATAAGCAACGTTCCTTGCACCGCGTCACAGCCTCATTATAAGTGACAGCCTACCAATACCACAGCAAACGTGCTACAATTTGAGCGTGTCACCGACGACGTTATAAGCAACGTTCCTTGCACCGCGTCACAGCCTCATTATAAGTGACAGCCTACCAATACCACAGCAAACGTGCTACAATTTGAGCGTGTCACCGACGACGTTATAAGCAACGTTCCTTGCACCGCGTCACAGCCTCATTATAAGTGACAGCCTACCAATACCACAGCAAACGTGCTACAATTTGAGCGTGTCACCGACGACGTTATAAGCAACGTTCCTTGCACCGCGTCACAGCCTCATTATAAGTGACAGCCTACCAATACCACAGCAAACGTGCTACAATTTGAGCGTGTCACCGACGACGTTATAAGCAACGTTCCTTGCACCGCGTCACAGCCTCATTATAAGTGACAGCCTACCAATACCACAGCAAACGTGCTACAATTTGAGCGTGTCACCGACGACGTTATAAGCAACGTTCCTTGCACCGCGTCACAGCCTCATTATAAGTGACAGCCTACCAATACCACAGCAAACGTGCTACAATTTGAGCGTGTCACCGACGACGTTATAAGCAACGTTCCTTGCACCGCGTCACAGCCTCATTATAAGTGACAGCCTACCAATACCACAGCAAACGTGCTACAATTTGAGCGTGTCACCGACGACGTTATAAGCAACGTTCCTTGCACCGCGTCACAGCCTCATTATAAGTGACAGCCTACCAATACCACAGCAAACGTGCTACAATTTGAGCGTGTCACCGACGACGTTATAAGCAACGTTCCTTGCACCGCGTCACAGCCTCATTATAAGTGACAGCCTACCAATACCACAGCAAACGTGCTACAATTTGAGCGTGTCACCGACGACGTTATAAGCAACGTTCCTTGCACCGCGTCACAGCCTCATTATAAGTGACAGCCTACCAATACCACAGCAAACGTGCTACAATTTGAGCGTGTCACCGACGACGTTATAAGCAACGTTCCTTGCACCGCGTCACAGCCTCATTATAAGTGACAGCCTACCAATACCACAGCAAACGTGCTACAATTTGAGCGTGTCACCGACGACGTTATAAGCAACGTTCCTTGCACCGCGTCACAGCCTCATTATAAGTGACAGCCTACCAATACCACAGCAAACGTGCTACAATTTGAGCGTGTCACCGACGACGTTATAAGCAACGTTCCTTGCACCGCGTCACAGCCTCATTATAAGTGACAGCCTACCAATACCACAGCAAACGTGCTACAATTTGAGCGTGTCACCGACGACGTTATAAGCAACGTTCCTTGCACCGCGTCACAGCCTCATTATAAGTGACAGCCTACCAATACCACAGCAAACGTGCTACAATTTGAGCGTGTCACCGACGACGTTATAAGCAACGTTCCTTGCACCGCGTCACAGCCTCATTATAAGTGACAGCCTACCAATACCACAGCAAACGTGCTACAATTTGAGCGTGTCACCGACGACGTTATAAGCAACGTTCCTTGCACCGCGTCACAGCCTCATTATAAGTGACAGCCTACCAATACCACAGCAAACGTGCTACAATTTGAGCGTGTCACCGACGACGTTATAAGCAACGTTCCTTGCACCGCGTCACAGCCTCATTATAAGTGACAGCCTACCAATACCACAGCAAACGTGCTACAATTTGAGCGTGTCACCGACGACGTTATAAGCAACGTTCCTTGCACCGCGTCACAGCCTCATTATAAGTGACAGCCTACCAATACCACAGCAAACGTGCTACAATTTGAGCGTGTCACCGACGACGTTATAAGCAACGTTCCTTGCACCGCGTCACAGCCTCATTATAAGTGACAGCCTACCAATACCACAGCAAACGTGCTACAATTTGAGCGTGTCACCGACGACGTTATAAGCAACGTTCCTTGCACCGCGTCACAGCCTCATTATAAGTGACAGCCTACCAATACCACAGCAAACGTGCTACAATTTGAGCGTGTCACCGACGACGTTATAAGCAACGTTCCTTGCACCGCGTCACAGCCTCATTATAAGTGACAGCCTACCAATACCACAGCAAACGTGCTACAATTTGAGCGTGTCACCGACGACGTTATAAGCAACGTTCCTTGCACCGCGTCACAGCCTCATTATAAGTGACAGCCTACCAATACCACAGCAAACGTGCTACAATATCCTCCTTTACAAATTACAGTAGTGTCACAGTGTAGATATATTCTCTTGTAAACAGTTGTGAAGCTACCTACTTACGTGCCTAAAAATGTCACTAACATACGCATGTGATACATGACACTCGGTACTGACAGCACTGATAAAAGTTCATCGATGCACATGGGTGTGTGGGTGTTCACAACTGCTTACAAGAGAATATATCTAAACTGTGGTAATATACTGGGTGAGCCAATACCAATTCCAAGTTAAAACCAAGGAATTTCAAACCGAAAAACTTAGTTTAGTTCACTCGGTTAGTCCATCGTTTGAACCAATACATGTCAGTGCTACGCGGCTACATGCTACGAGCGTAGCTACGTCATCGTAGCCCGTAGCAACCGAAGACGGGCTACGGAATTATGTTAGATCTCTTTTAGAATACATAATGGCTGTGCCTTTGAGTTCTATAACTAGGTTTCTGTATGAATTTGGGAAATTCCTTTTGACGTTGTTTGAATCACAGTTTCAGTGAGTTATAGTAGCTTCTCTTAATGCTTGTTTTGATAAGCTATTTTCAGTATTTGTCTATAGTAGGGGAGGCCTAGAAGGGATTTTGGGATTTACTCAAGCGCGGCAGATTAGTATATAGGGAGGTACCTATTACCCCATTTAACACCTCCACCAAGTATAAGCCCTGTATATGCAGCCGCGCGTCTAGAATAAAGGATCAGATTAGTAAAAAAAAAAATATCATCTGACATTCTCCAGCGCGTCAGATTAAGATAGGGTAAGTTAGTTATATGCTAAAAAGTGTATATTCCACTAATCTGACAATTTGCGATTGACGACAAGAAGTAGGAAGGTTACAAACTTGTAAAAAAAAAACGTCATCTTGACTTTCTCGAGCGCGGCTAATTTTTTTTTATTTTGAAGGGAATAATCCAACGTTCACGAAAAATATATAATCTGACGATTCCCGTAAGCCGAAGTAAGGAAAATTAATCGATAAAGTTTAAAGCGTGCAGCTACGTGATGCCGGTATTCTCCTCCCAGGTTTCTATTCCTCTCTCTCTTTTTTCAATTCAATTCATTTGCGATAAGTGTTGGTACATTTTGGGTCTTAAATAATCTACACTAATATTATAAAGCTGAAGAGTTTTTTTGTTTGAACTCGCTAATCTCAGGAAGTCATACATAGTATGCAGATATACTGTTTTTAACGAAGACGATTCATTTTATTGGATACTTTCGTTAAATACGTGTGCCTTCCAGTTGCATTGTTTGTCTATCGTGATACCGAGAAATGCCATTTCGTATACTTCTTGTAATTTATGTCCTCTATAATTACTCTGTATAGTCTTCTTTTTATACAGTCGTGGTGGCCTAGTCATCCGGTTAGACTGGAAGCCGACCCCAACATTGTTGGGAAAAAGGCTAGGCAGATGATGATGAGCCTTATTTTTTTATCTATATGTATTAAATTGAATAAAATTAGTTTTTGTAAGATTTACGCGTAGATATTTCCGTCAAGCCATGTTATTATAGATTCAATTGTATGGTTTATGTCACATGTATATTTATCAATGTCATTATAATTCAATGTAATTATTATAGAAATGTATGTAATGTATGAGCAGATTGGTACACTCCGCCAATAGCAATTTCATACATATCATTGGATAGGCCTTTTTATCTAGAACAACCTTTATTATGACAGCTTTGTTGAAATGTTTGTCCGTTCTGGGATATAGATCAAAAAGTGTGTAAAAGTTAAAACTAAATAATCTATTGATATCTCAAGTTTTAAAGGAATACCAAAGTGCTACAACGTGTATGTCTTGTAAGTACTAAGTACTTGCTGTGCAGATATTGGTGTCCAAGATAAACTTAGACAGTAAATACAAACTTAGAAAAGTTGCATTGGTACTTGCCTGACCTGGAATCGAATCCACATACTTGAGAGGTTGGTTCTTTACCCACTAGGCCACCACGACTTAGATAATGATTATAACAAAATTAAAAAACAAAGACATTGGTGTTAATTTTTCAAAGAAAATTAGGTTACAGTATTGATTATTATTAGTTTTAAAAACTTTCCATTGTCAGATTAAGCGAGTCTCTCCAGATAATCGTCAGATTATAAGATGATTACGTTAAGGGTACATAAATGAACCATATATATCTTAATCTGACGCGCTCGAGTATTTCAAAATGGCGATTTTTTTTTGCAATTTCAAATAATGGCCACGAGTTTAGGTCACGTCTAAATCGTCAGATTATTGCATAAGAGACTTCGTTTTGGTTCACTTAACACCCCTTTTGAAAATCTGTCGCGCTCGATAAAATTATTTTTTTTCCCATTTTTAACCCTTACCTACGACCACCCCCACCATGGAAACAGTCAGATTAATATACGTATGTTTTCAAAATGACGTACGACGTGCATGCTATTAATATCTGACGCGCTCGAGTATGTCCATGCAACTGTTTTTTTTTACATTTTTGAAAGTTTATAGCCGCTCCACCCACCGATGAAAGTGTGTGTATGTCAGGACATTTTTTTCTTCTTATCATCTAAGCTTCGCAATCTAATAGGTCTCATGGACGCTCGAGTCACTCCCGGTTTAGCACCCTTGCCTCCCCTACTACTAGATGTGACCAGTTTTTATAAATATGCTTGATCCGTCACACGTCGGAATCACAATGTTCGCGATCCGCTTTACCGATGCGATCTGCCATTAATCAGATTATGTGAGCCCGTTTTATAATGGTGGGAGGCGAGGTCTGAAAGGGAGCTGATCTAGATACCCATCGTGCTCATTATATGTGCGTCTTTGTGCGACACAAGGCTGAGTCGAGCTGCTGATAACAGCCTAATACGACTTAGTGCTGATATAGCGAATACTGAAGCATATGGAGCCTTAACGTATGTAGATAGATTATGTATACTTATTCATATTCATTTATTTGCATTCCATAATGTACTTAGACTGCCTGCCATGCGTAAACAGTCGTAAAAGTTTGACAAACTAAAAATTTGACAGTTTTCAATAAATAAAAAATTGTTGCCAAATTATTTTGTACTCTTCTATCTCTAGTTGAAAGAAGGTATTCATTTAAAAATAAGTAAAAAGGCGACCAATTGAAAATCAACTGCAAGTTTTATCATCTACTTTCGTGACGACGACGACAAGACGAGAACATGATGTATCTATAACGCGACTGTTTGTCCGTTTGTGTGCTCATAAAGTGCTACATACGAACATTACAGCCGGGTTTATGTCCGTAAGTGTAAAGTTTTAAGTTTCTGGGTCAGCGCCGCTTCTGATTTATTTTAGTATCGAGCCTCTGGGCTATGGCGCTATGGACGCAGTTTGGGGCAGTATTCCGGCTGTTATTATAAACCAGTGTAGAATACCGCGTGTAGTTGTAACCTATGCAAATGTTTTGTTACGTCAACAAATAAATGTAGACTTTGATTTTGAAGAAAGGTATCTCCAGGAGTTGATAGGACACGGAATTATTTTAGTTATAATAAACTATAGATGGAGATAAGGCTATTTCAACAACAGGTTTCAAATCTATCCAAGATACTATGAAAAATATTTTATATTTTTATAATATCATAATGGAAATCGAAAACAAATATCAAGTTTATTGGCTACTATATTGAAACCGCTAATTAATTCGTCCAATATGGTGGCTAGCACCGAAATATAGTTGTGAACAGTTTGGCAGAAACTTCCGAGTAAGTACGTAATATAGGGGATAAGTTGTGGTCAGCCGTGCGCGACGCAAGTAAGGCGGAACATATATAAGTGTTATTCTTGTGTTTGTGTGTTTGTTCGGCTGAGTAATTCCTTGATGAATGAACGACGTAAACGATTGGACTTAGTACGGATGATGTTAACCGCGTCTGCCCGCGTCTGCCCCGCGTGGGGGCCCGTACATCCTTGCTATACTAATTGTATAATGTGATGTATGGAGGAAAATATTTAAGTTTTGTTAGTACCCGTTTTTCATCATCTGCAAAAGTTTTTTTCATCAGGTAAAGTAGGATGTTAATGTGGGTTTGCAAGCTTAACCACCACCTTTCGCTTTATCTTCGAATGATTTTAACATATGTATACACAAATAATGTCATGTTTCTCCTCCACCTAAAAGTTGACTGGTAGAGAACGCCTAAGGCGTTAAGTCCGCTGTTTTTTGTGTAAAATGTGTGCAAAAAGTGTAATAAATAAATACTTAAATCTGTATTAACATTAAAATTCTCGCGACTAGAACACCATAAAACTTAACACCATCCACAAATTGTAGTAATTAATTAATAGCATCGTAGTAATGAATAGTATTTATCGTGATGTTCGCAGCTTGTTATCCGCGACGAGAGACGCGCTAATGAAAACACTCAGAGTATTGTAACTCCATATCTCGGTGCTTAACTTGCGAGTGCTATCGGAAAACCATTGCCAAGTGCGGCTTTAATTGTACTATTGATTAATTTATATTGCCAAGTACGGCGTTAATTGTGTTATTGATTTAATTTGTATTGGGTGTTGGTTCGTCTGTTTTGTTGTATTTTAAAATCTGTTTTGGGTAAGAATTAACAGATCAGCCAGTTATTTGTTTTGACAATAGTACGCAGTAAGACAGCGAAACTAGGACGCCATAAAAAAATGTCGGCTACATGAAAAACCGTTCCATCAATCCAAACCAATCAAAAAGTCAAAATAACAGTACATGTACTATCAAATATTCGATTCATTGCCACAGCGTTGCATAGCATTTAACTACAGCAGTGTCTGTGCGTTGCTATCGAATAGCCCCGCACGCCACTCGCCGCAATTTGAATATGCAATGTTATGCCGCACACAGTTGCGGCGACGCTGTTCACTTTTGATCCAGAGGTTTTGAATTTATTGAACGTAACCCATAAACTGGTATTAAATATACATAAATCAGATGGTTCTAACTAACTTATAATACCACGTGAAATATGCATGTATTGTCGAGCATTGTATTAGATATTAATCGCCTATCCTGATGCTAGAATCGCTAATCTATTCTCTTGTTTTCATTCAAACCGGTGAATTATGAAATCAGGCGTATATTAGAAAAATTATTTAGTGTTAATTTCGCGAGACAATAATACATATACCGACACGCTTTTCACCGCTCATCCTCAGGAGATATTTTTTTCTAACATTTAAACCAAACCGGTACATTCATACAAACTATGTGACGAATAGTAAAACATTTTCCACACTTCTTCTAAACTTCTTATAAAGCAGTACAGAAGTAACATAGTAATGAGACAAAGTGCAATAAAGCCTTATAAAGTAATTTAAAGAGTTCATTGTTCGCGTTAGATGCAGCGAGTGCAGCAGACTAACACGTGGCTGCATTAGTCTTCGCTTGTAGTTAATGTGGCGGATCATTCTAACTGCGGACGACTAACTTGGATAATAAATAAAGTACTGTGTGACAATGTCTGAAAAGTTTTTATGTGTAACAATGAAATTAGGATTATGTCATGACTCAAGTGACAAAGAAACCTTTAGAAGAGACTGAATTTCGCAGGCAGATGAGTCTTACTAGACTCGCATATCTTGACGATAATTTCATAACTGTGTAAGTTTATTCGTTCCTGATCTAAAATTAGATTCTTTTGTTAACCTTAAAAGTACAGGACTATATCTCGCGTTTGTCAACTAATATACCTATTTCCTAAATATGAGTGCATCACAAACCCAACCATAAATCAACATAATAGCTTCAACACATATCTGGATAAAGCTACAATAATTGCTAATAGTTTCAGCAGAGAACAGCAATTCCGCGCACCAGGCAGATGTTCGCAATAGCTCGCTTGTAGGAAAACTGATCAACTTTTAAAACTTCCACACCGTTTCTTACAAGTTAATATTTACAACTTACGAAGAACAATGGAAACTTATTCATATTACCTGATAAAGTTAAAAATATGAATCTTGAAGAATTTGTTACACACTTCGACAAATAATAGGGAACAATATAATTGACATTAATTCATACAGAACAGACTATATCGCGTCACAAATTCTAATTCAAAAGAAAACGCCCGGTATTGAAATCGCGAAGAAAATTAGCAATTCGTCGTAAGAAAGACGTCTGCGTACAATCTGTAATTGATCAAAGAAAGCAATTACACAACACAGCATTGTGAGCGGGACAACAATGTACAATGGCGCTCAGGTGTTCCGCTCAATTGTCATGTACGTGTACAGACCTATCGCGAATATCATATTAAATTGCTTTTGACAGATATGTCAAAGGAATCGCGAGAACGTAGGCGTGATGATAACGAACATTGATAGGAAATAAAGAATCCTTTGACAGAGACATTAATTTACACTGAATCAAAAACAAGGCAAAATTTATGTACTCAGTATAGCCTGTTTCTGAGTACTCAATCTCTTCAATGTCAATACAGCTATGAATACTATTGGTGATTCAATCATAGTATAACATTACTGCAATATCAATCTTCGTAACAGCATCTACTCGCGAGTAGTACATCTCCGACCATGTTCGAGATTACATCACGAACAGACGAACAGATATATACTTTGCATATAGCTGCACCGCCGACCCGCTTGCAATAGTTGCAATCGTCCCGGTACACGTAGCGTATTGAATTCGAAGCCTCATGGGACGACGAATGAAAATTGATTTGTTAATAATACTGAATTAAGAATTAATAGAACACAACTTTGAATAGTTTATGACGCAGTAGGATAAGACAATAGTATTGGTAGTTATAAAGATTTTACTACTGACCCAAATTCATTGCACTCAAGTGTACTCCTATTTAATTTAGTGGGCAGTAATAAGATGTATGGCTGTTTAGGTGTTTGTTTACATCAAGCACAAATAGTATTAAGTAATCTCGGTTTATGTTTACGATCGGGAATAAAGCGAAGCTACTTACATTCCATAGATTTAATTAATTTATTTCTTTGTTGTTAACTTTATTATGATTTTCGTTTGTATTTTAGGACTACAAAGAAACGGCTTTTTGGGTAGACAGGAACGATTTTTATACCTTATGAAAAAACTTAATATATTTCGAAATAAAGTAGCTATTATATTTGGTCCATAAGACCAAGTGATAAATTGGGCAGTATACATAATGCCCGGTCATTATGAAAAATGCCCAATATGAGAGCGCAATTTGATAATAATTATTCAAATAATCAAATTGACCGGGCACTATACATATTGCCCGTGACCTTTTGGGAAAAGTAATACAAACATATTTAATTTCAATTTTTTTATTGTTATTGCCATTTAACTTAAAATAAACTAAATATTAAACCACTTAAATAATCAGCCTCATGATTTGGATTAATTATGAAGGACTTCTGCCTTTTTTCATCAAATGACCCCCCGCTGTGGGTTAGCAGCGGTGAGGGTGTCAGACTCTTACTGACTGACCGTCGTGTTCTGTCGTAGGCCTTTTATGTACCAGGGCCGCGGTCTTTCGAACAATCCCTTAGCCCCGGCAGACCTTGGCCCTGATGGGCCCCGCTGGGGTTGCTGACATCTCTTTGAGGATCGCGTGGAACAACGCGCCCCACCGACACGGGTCTGTTGCCTAAAAATAGACATGACCGAGCCACCCGAACTCACCGCCCACAGACCCACGCCTACGGTGGCCGGGAGTCATCTCGCGACACCCGGCGCCCGTGGTCTACCTGGTCCAGCGCGGCGGCTGGGATGAGAGGTGCGAACTCTCTGACGTTCCGCCGCCTCCTTCTCGAGCATGACTGCTTCGCAGAAGGAGGCAACGGCATCCCATTCCCTCTCGCCCCGGACCATGGCCTGAACCAGGGCCGGACGCGAGAGGTCGCCGCCGCCTAAAGCCTCGACTAGGACCCGGCGGTGCTCTTCCCACGCAGGGCACTCCTGGACTGTGTGGTCCACCGTGTCCTCGGGGCTGTCCGCACAGTGTTGGCACCCGGGCGCCTCCTCACAAGGACTTCTGCCTTAAAAATCCACTATTTTTTGCATATAAATGTTAAGGAAAGTCATATTAAAAATATAACATAAAATAAAATTAAGAATGGCTGTCTCTGATTGGTCAAAGCGTGTCACGCCATGCGTACTTCCCTCCCCGCCCTCGCACCGCGTAATATATAGCTTTATTATCAAATTGCCCAACTGTCATGTAGCAATATAATAATGCCCGTGCAATGTGATAAATAATGAAGTTAAGATAGTTATTAATCACTTGGCCCGATAAAGCTAGACATTATTCATAATGCTCGGGCATTATTTATAATGCCCGAATTAATCACATGGTCCATAACAGCTACACCAGATTACACCAACAGGTACATCCTTCTAAAAACGGGGAAGAAAAAAAATGAGTTGATGATCACAAATGAAAGAGCGAAGTTTTTTATTTAAGTTAATGACATATTTTCTACAGCGGCTTGGTAAATAGAGAGCGGACTTAGTTAATTGGACACCATTAGGGACATTTGACCTGTCCACAGGGTTGCCACAAACAAAAATTCTTACAAGTCAAATCTACATTTCGTTAGAAAGGACAATGCCGGATTTTGTATGGACCCTGTCCCCACCCACCAACAGACTTGAAACTAGTGTCATCGGAAGCGCATCCTTCGATAGATCATGATTATCAAAACTATTTACTCCAAATGTATGGGGTTTTGGAAATACACGACATTTTAATATCCTTAATAATCAATAAACGTCAAGTTTGTTAACCAATTACTCGGAATTGCGTGGACCGATTTTGATTATTTTTATTTTAATGCAAAGAAGGTTACGTTAGTCCGATATAATTTTCATCGGGATCTTTTTAGCAACTTTTGAGTTATCACCGGTTAGAATGATAATTGGTTTAATGATTTTGTATGGACCTTTACTGACTCCAACAGAGTTGAACCTAGTGCCATCAGAAGCGCCTTATCCGATAGATATTTTTTTACTGTGACGACATACTCTAAATGTTTAGGGTTTAATAAATTATTTTTTATTTTTAAATTATTCAAATCTCATTTTTTTTTTATATGAACGTTTACTAGTCATTGGATACATAAAGTGGGCTGCCGTTGTAAGACGACTAAAAAGTCACGGTGTATACCTACTAACCTAACCTAACGTTACGTTAATTGTGGATACTAAATTGTCTTATAGTTCCTAAACCCCATACTTTTAGAATGTGTCTCCATAATAAGAAATGGTCTATCAAATGAGGCGCAACCAATGACACTTAGTTGAACTCTGTTGGAGGTGGTTAAGGTGTCCTTACGAAGTACTACACTGGCTCTTCAAACCGATTATTTTAACCGAGGATAACTAAAAAACTGCTTAAAAGATCTTGATGAAAATTAAATTAGACTAACTTTGAGATAGATTCTTTAAAATAAAAATAAAAACATCAAAATCGGTTCACCCAACTCTGAGTAATTGGTTAACAAACTTGAAGTTAATTTTTCTATTATTTATTTATTTAGAACATATCATTTACATTTTTAAATATTAAATATAAAAATAAAAAACATTTAAAAATATAAAAAAATAGGTTGCCACCGATATCGGGCACAGGGTCCAAGGTACCGGTGGTTAGGGTCCCAGAGACAGAAACCTCCTCACAATACGTGCCGTATCAAGGAGTACTGCCTTCTGAATCAGTCCCTTGATCCAGCCGCCCAACGAGAGCCTCCTGAGGTGTTCGTCGAGGCTCTTGGCTATTAAACCATTGGCCGTAACGACAATCGGCACAACAACAGCCGTGTCGACACTCCACATGGCGACAACCTCGTGCGCTAAGTCGAGATACTTTATTTGTTTCTCTTTCTCAGCTTTCACAAGGTTCTCGTCATGCGGAACGGCGACATCGACTATCATCGCGCGGCGCGCTAATCGATCTATCACCACAATATCAGGCTTATTGGCTACAATAGTCCTGTCAGTGATGATAGATCGATCCCAGTACAACGTGATATGGTCCTTTTCGAGAACTGGGTCGGGCGCATACTTGTAGTACGGTACCTCAAGGTCTACAAGGTTGTATTGCAGAGCAAGCTGCTGGTGGATGATCTTGGCCACTTGGTTATGTCTGTGCAAATATTCACCATTAGCCAAACGAGAACAACCAGATATAATATGTCTGATAGACTCACCCGGATGGTGACATGCCCGACATATGTCAACCGTCCCGTCTTTCACGATATATCTCCGGTAGTTATTCGTAAGGATAGAATAACTACCGGAAATAATAAATAGAAGTTAATTGATTATTAAGGATACTAAATTGTCTTATAGTTCCTAAACCCCATACTTTTGGAATATGTCTCCATAATAAGAAATGATCTATTAAATGAGGCGCATCCAATGACACTACTTTCAAGTCTGTTGGTGGGTGGGGACGTTTTTAGGCATTGTCCTTTTCTTCAGGCTTTAAGGAATTGATGGAGATAATTCAATTATAATGTACTCCCCTATGTACTTCTTTATTTACTCCCCAATCTGCCATTTCATGTATCTATAAGCCAACTTACACTCCTATTCGCTTATGTACTTTCCCTATCTACTTCATTATGTACTCCATAGAGTCCGAGGAGTACTTCCTTAATAAATTGATAAAAAACTTGTTTAATCAAAAAACATATTTTTTTGAATTGATGCTGTGATAACTTTTTAAAACCTCTACGATAAGTAAGTCTTGAGGACCCGAAATTCCTAGGTCGTGAGTATCTTGGGCGAGTGTCAACCCTTTTTTTTTTTTTTTTTTTGTTGTCGCTGGGCTAAAAATGCTATTACGCATCCCCTTCCCGTCGGGGGACGGGAGAGGGGTATGTGGGACTCCCCGGTAAAAAGTTCCCGGTATACCCACTAAAAAGGCCCAGCGGCACTCCGACCTCGCCTGAGTGGAGGGGGTCTGGGAATCTATGGCATCCAGTCCCCCACCGGCGATTGCCCGCCTTACGGCAGGCCCCTCATTCCTCCCCCTAGTGGGGATGGATCCTTATAATGGCCGGAGCGCAGGGGTTGATCCTTGTGATGCAGGCGGTGGCGCCCCCGCGCCTGTCGCCCGCTGATCACCCCCCAGGGCGGATGGGGACGGAGGTTGTATTCGCCGTCTTCTGCCCCTTCTTCGTCTACGGAGCGGCACCGCGAGAGGATCGTTCTCCCGCATGCGCTCCGCAGCTTCCTTCTGGGACATGATGTCTTCACAGAAGGAGGCTACCGCTTCCCATGTCTCTTCACCTCCCAGCATGGCAGCAATCACGCTGGGAAGCGAGAGATCGTTCCCGACCACTGCCAGCAGGGCGCGGCGGGGTTCAGCCCACGATGGGCACACCTGGAGTGTGTGCTCTGCCGTATCCTCCGTGGCTTCGCAGTGGTGACACTGTGGGGTCGCCTCCCTCCCAATCCGGTGCAGGTACGATCCGAAGCAGCCATGTCCGGACAGCACCTGCACCAGACGCATCGAAAGGCACGCGAGTGTCTACCCTACGCATAGGCAAGTACAGAGACGACTTAATGACGGACGAGGTAATTAAAAGTTGTAAAGTACACTTTAAGGGTATGTCGTGCCTTTTGCCTCCATTCCGAGGTGGACGCTGGTTTTTTTTTCTTATTTGTACAGTACACGGAATTTCGTGAACTGGAGGTGGTGATAAAAGAAAGTCATTTATTCAGAGTAGGCTGAAAATCTGCGCTTTTTGAAGGTCAAAACTTTTAAAAGGCAGTTCCTAAAAATCCGGTGTTAGAAGAGATGTGGGACATTATGGTTGACATCTGCCATAATATATGTATGTATTTCCATCCTTTCTTGATCGTTGGAAACTTATCGAGGTATATGAACGTTAGGTCAGTCACATTAAAGACCGTATCTTTATGTGTTAAACTTGATGTATTCAGGATGTCCCGCCTATGAAAATTATATCTTCACCGAAGCCATAAATATCATATCATAATGACACTTTTACGAACAAATTCTTTTATCAATAGTGTCTGAATGTTCAGTAGCGCCATTTTATCGAATGATATTAAAATTCATGTAGATATCAAAGGTGTCATAATAAGTTGGCTGCCATACGATATTGGAATTGTGACAGTTTTGTAAGCAGCACTGTCACTGAAAAGATTTATTATTAGCCGAAATGATATCAAATTGTTGGTTATTTATAACGAGGGAGCTTTCATTTTAAATTCATATGGTAAGTGCAATGCATGAGCATACCTTTGTTGCATTTGAAAAATTGTTTTAACATTTTTGCTTAGTAATTCCAGGCTATTAAAAACTTGGCACGTAGCAATTAATCTTTGACAAATTATTATTTTCAAACCTTGACCACGCAAGATACTGCATAATCTTTTAAACAACAGCCTCGCTTGAGTCCTAAAAGAATGAATAACTATCCTCCCCTATAGTAAAAACAAACAAATACCCCTTCATAACATTAGTACCTACATCCTCAATGTACAGTACAATACATTACAGAGATTCAATGTACAGATAGTAGTTCGGAAATGATTGTCCGCGTCAATATCCTGCGCGCGTATCGTATCGCTCGCGTCGGTCGCGCGCTCAATTATACACACACGTTGTTATAAATAAGCTGATTAATTCATATGGATGGTTATGTGCAATTGTGTTGATGATAATGTTTTCGATATGGTTGGTTTTAAAGTTTCACTAATGTGATTTTTTAAGATTGCGCTATCTCTTACGCTTAAGGCGACGAATTGGTCAACAATAATTCCATAACCAGCACGCGCATCTAAGGCGCCAAAAGGGGTCGGAGCGTCTGAGCGGGGCGAGGATAACAATACGCGCGCTAGCTTATAACTAAAAGTCGTAAGCGACAAAATGGTTTTGTAATTTTATTATTTAGAAATGATAATTTGATAAAAATTCCTTCTACAATTTTAAAGAGTATGTATATGTTATGGACCATGTGATTAATTCGGGCATTATTAATAATGCCCGAGCATTATGACTAATGTCTAGCTTTATCGGGCCAAGTGATTAATAACTATCTTAACTTCATTATTTATCACATTGCACGGGCATTATTATATTGCTACATGACAGTTGGGCAATTTGATAATAAAGCAAAAAATTGAAGTTAGTGACGAAAACGTATCCCACGTAACGGTTGCCCGGGTAACTGGGTTGAGGAGGTCAGATAGGGCAGTCGCTCCTTGTAAAGCACTGGTACTCAGCTGCATCCGGTTAGACTGGAAGCCGACGCCAACATAGTTTGGGAAAAAGGCTCGGAGGATGATGTGACGAAAACGTATCGCTGCAAAACCGACTCCACGTAGTCTTGTCTGTCCTACCCCTAGAGTGCAATTCAAAACCGCGTAAGTGTGGAGAGGCGAGGCGGCCAGCAAGCCGAAGCTGCGGCGGTGAGCGTGAAAACCATCTGCGACGATAAGCTCGCATGGGACCGCCCGCCGGAGCCCCGCAGCACCGGAGCCGTGACAGAAGCCATGCTTGCTGCATGTTGCTTGCTTACATTTTAAACGTACTGAGTTAAAAAAATAGAAGCTAAATAAATAAATTTTATATAACGAGTGGCTGAGATAGTATTATTTAGTTGCTCGTTAATTGTGGCTGACTTAGTAATTTAGAAGGCAACATACATTATTCGGGGCGAATAATTATATTAAAAAGGAGCCTGAAAAAGATCGACTGTCAACTGTCAACACGCGCGAAAGTGCTGTTGGAGATTTTAGTGAAAACAAGTGTAAAACTGTACAAACCTTTATAGAATAGTGATAAAAACATTATTTAGTCAGTGTTTTCGATGTGACATTGTTAGTGAAAGAAAAGTGATAGTGATTAAAGCAGAAAACTTTATCTAAAAACCCAGAGTGACAATCAAATTTCCAAATTTTTCTTTAACCACCCTCATATTTTTTAATAATTTTAATTATTTGTCTTTGACATTTGAAATATGTCATCTGACATATGGAAAAGTGTTGCAATAGTGATAATAAATAAAATTCTACTATGAGCTCGGAAAATGTTGGAAATTTAGTGGACGCTGGGAATCACGCACCAAATGAAACAAGCGCCGAATGCGTAGTTATGAGTAACCAGCCACCTATAATAGCGAATGCTACTGGAAAACGATATGTCCAGCAAGCTTTTCACCCTAGCTTATTTATGAATAGACCAAGGAGTCCTTCCCTTAGAAATGAAGATCAGCTAGTAACAACTAACGCTACTCCCCTGACAGAGGAACAGAATATGCAAACATCAAGCAATAGCACACCCCGCCCACCGGAATGGCAAAGTGTACCAACAACTAGAGGCAACAAGCGAAAAAAGTTGTCACAAACCCCATCTCCTGAAGCAATTGAAACTAACAATAGGTATAACAGCCTACAGATTGATCAGATAGATAATGAGCCTGAAAACAAAGAGAAACGCCCGAACAAACCTCCACCCATTATATTATATGGTATTGAAGACATAAATAAATTAATTGAACTTATTAATACCGTAGCCAATAGAGACGATTTCTTCCTAAAATCCATAAATAAAAATCAATTAAGAATAAATTCCACAGATATCGAAGCCTACAAGAAAATTATTACCATAGTTCGTGAAAATGGACTAATAGGTCACACTTTTAACAGAAAAGACCAACGGTGCTGTCGTCTAGTTATTAAAAAACTCCATCATTCAACCCCTCATAGTGCCATAATTGAAGAAGTTGAAAAAACTGGAAATAAAGTACAGGGTGAAATTATCAATGTCAAACATGGCCCAGAAAAAATACCAACATCAACATTTTTTATAAATCTAATGGCTGGCCCTAATAACAATGCTGCTAAATCAATTAAATCTATCAACAACCAAATTGTGGTCATTGAAGAGCCTCATAAGAGAAACACAATGACGCAATGCCAAAGGTGTCAACAATATGGCCATTCAAAAAATTATTGCATGCGGCCATACCGCTGTGTAAAATGTGCACAGGACCATAAGACATCAGATTGTCCCAAAAAAGACCGCAATACCCCCGCGACCTGCGCATTATGTGAAGGTGCGCATCCAGCAAATTACAAAGGGTGTGAGGTATACAAAGAGATACTATCTAGAAGAACAGGTAACAAAAAAACAACAAGATCAATCAATCCTCCTACAACTACAAATAAATCAAACAATGAATGGCAGCCAGACAATAAAAACACCGGATTACGACAACAGAGACACCAAATGTTTGAGAAATCTAGACCCCCCAACAAAAACTCCATAGAAATAAAATCCTATGCAGATACTCTGAAAATGCACCCCCCAACTTATGATAATAATTTAGAGACTCTACTCACACAACAAGCTTTAAAGCTAGATAAATTACTAGATCAAATGTCAACAATGATGAACCTTCTAACAACAGTAATCAACAAACTTTTCCATTAACATGGCTCCTCTGAAAGTAGCAACTTGGAACACAAATGGCTTGATTAAACATAAATATGACGTACAAACCTTATTGCAACTTGAAAATATTGATGTCCTTCTTATATCCGAGGCGCACTTAACATCAAGTCAGAAAATTGAATTTAAAAATTACACCATTTACTCAACATTCCACCCTGATGGAACTGCTCATGCAGGCACAGCTGTAGTTATAAAAAAGCACATCAAGCATGAGATTCTACCGGCATACAAAACAGAATCAATTCAAGCAACTACAATAACGGTGCATGACAATCAGGGATCTCTAACTATGTCAGCCGTATACTGCCCACCGAAACATACGTTGAAAGAAGAAGCATTTACAAGTTATTTTAAAACACTTGGCCATAGATTCATATGTGGAGGTGATTGGAATGCGAAAAATATTCACTGGGGATCTAGACTAACTTTACCCAGAGGCCGAGAAATGAAAAAAAGTATAGACAAAAACAAACTTTATGTACTGAGTGCAGGCAAACCCTCGTACTGGCCTACAGATCCGAATAAGACACCCGATCTTCTAGATTTCTTTGTGTATAAAGGGCTGTCAAACCGTTACCTAAAGGTAGACACTTGCCTAGACAGCAGCTCAGATCACACGCCATTAATAGCCACTATAAGTACCACTTTTTTTTAAAAACCAACAAAACAGCGACTCTACACCAAAAAAACTGACTGGGACGCGTTCAGGGACAACATTAATGAAAACCTAAAACTGAAAGTGAAACTTAAAACGGAAGATGATATTGAGGAATATGCAACAACTATAACAAACCTAATACAAACAGCCGCATGGAAATGTACACCGGTTACAACACTGGAACGAGGTAGTAAGAATGTGCCCATGGACATTAAAACAAAAATCCTGGAAAAAAGGCGACTCAGAAGAGTGTGGCATTGCAGTCAACATTCCCAGGACAAAAAGGCATTTAATAAAGCTGCTGCTGAGCTGAAACAATACCTTAAGGATATTGAAGATGAGACCCTACAGAATAAACTGACTAACCTTAGTCCTCAAGGCAGAAACGAATATTCTCTCTGGAACAGTGTAAAAAGTAGTAAGGGGGCCCCCCAGGTCGCAAATCACCCTATCAGAAATAATGATAACACCTGGGCTAGATCAGATAAAGAGCGGGCTGAGGCGTTTGGGGAGTTTTTGCATAGAGTCTTCATTCCAAACAGTGGTGATATTGCAACTGAAAAAGAAATAAAAGCGTATCTCGAAACTGATCTACAACTCTGCCTTCCGACACAAAGCTGCTCACCTCGAGAAGTACAAAGAGAAATAAAAGGTCTGGAGTTAAATAAGGCACCTGGGTTTTGTTTGATAACAGCTGAAATTCTACGACAACTTCCAAAAAGAGGCATAATTGCCTTAACACAACTTTTTAATAGTGTAATTAGAATTGGATATATCCCTATGATATGGAAAATATCAGAGATAATAATGGTTCCTAAGCCTGGCAAACCCCCGCATCTTGTATCTTCATACAGACCAATAAGCCTTTTACCAGTTCTTTCGAAATTGTTTGAGAAAATCATCTTACGCAGGTTAACACGAATTCTTAATGAAAATAACAACATCCCCCAACACCAATTTGGATTTAGAAGTGGTCACTCCACTGTAGAACAAGTACATCGTGTTGTTAATAAAATTAGAGAAGCTCTCGAGAAAAAACAATACTGCTCTGCTGTTTTCCTTGATGTACAACAAGCCTTTGATAAAGTATGGCACTTGGGCTTACTTTTCAAAATAAAAAAGCAACTTCCACACAATTTATACCTACTCTTGAAGTCCTACTTGGAGGACAGGATATTCAGAGTTAAAATAAATGACACCTACTCTGCTTTTCATAGCATAAAGGCTGGGGTACCACAAGGATCTGTTTTAGGCCCCACTTTGTACATATTATATACTGCAGATATACCCACAAGTGACAATGTTCTGTCTGCAACGTTCGCTGATGACACAGCGGCACTCTGCAACCACAAAAACCCTACTGAAGCATCCTTGGCCCTCCAGACCCACTTGAACAAAGTTAATTCTTGGATGAAAAAGTGGCGAATCAGAGCCAGCTCCAATAAATCAGTGCATGTCACTTTTACTTTGAGACAAGAAAACTGCCCTCCAATCAAGCTCGGAGACGATACTCTACCCCATCACGATTCAGCCAAGTATTTGGGCATACATCTTGATAGGAAGCAAACCTGGAAAATCCACATAAAAAAAAAACGCGAAGAGTTAAACGCACGACTCAGAACCCTAAATTGGCTGGTAGGCAGAAGATCCTGCGTCACAATGGAAAATAAGATACTTATTTACAAAACTGTCATCAAACCCGTGTGGACGTATGGAATTGAGTTATGGGGCTCAGCAAAAAACTCAAATGTGGAGATTCTGCAACGGTTCCAAAATAAAGCACTGAGAATAATAACCAATGCACCACTGTTTATCAGAACAAATGAACTCCATGAATACACTGAAATGAATATGGTCAAGAAAGAAATAGAAAATAGAGTTAAAGCTTACAAGAGTCGCATCGACGCTCATACCAACACACTTGCATCAGCACTCTGTGAATCGTTAAAGGACAGAAGGCTAAAAAGACAACACACATGGGACGTTCTTTGTTGACTAATCCCAATCTAATATGAGACGGTTTCCTCGCTGGAGGAACAGTTCTCAACTGTCAATAAATCCTCACAAAAAATCTGTTTAAGGCTGGTAAAGCCGATCGCAAGATTATTGAGAAAAAAAAAAAAAAAAAAAAAAGGAGCCTGTTTAATAAGGACCCTTTAAATATGACTTTCCTTAACTTCTAAATGCAAAAACTAGTGGATTTTTAAGGCAGAAGTCCTTCATAATTAATCCAAATCATGAGGCTGATTATTTAAGTGGTTTAATATTCAGTTTATTTTAAATTAAATGGCAATAACAATAAAAAAATGAATATAAATATGTTATTACTTTGCTTGTATTACTTTGCCCAAAAGGTCACGGGCAATATGTATAGTGCCCGGTCAATTTGATTATTTGAATAATTATTATCAAATTGCGCTCTCATATTGGGCATTTTTCATAATGACCGGGCATTATGTATACTGCTCAATTTATCACTTGGTCCATAACATATATACTCAACTACTAAAAAAGTTAAGAGGCTTAAATCGGTCCCGTTTGCCACTAATATGTGAATCTCTTTTTAAAAAGAGGTATGTTTGATATATTTTTCTCTGTTATAAAAGTTACCTAATCATGTTTCTACGTCTAACAAAATAAGGTTTATATCATGAACTTTCAGGTAACCAAGTTGTATTTTAATCCGTTTTGTATTTACTGAGAAAAATTGAGATCCTTGGCGCCAAAAATTCCAATTCGTCCTCTTAACTTAAAACTCTGACATCAGGGCTTGCAAGGTAATTAAACTTGCAACTTACTTTATAAGAAGAACAAAACCCTAAACTATCATGTCAACGTTCTCAGTGTAGACAAGACAAAGTCATATAACGAACAACAATTTTTTTTTTCAAACTTAATTTCATTTTCATTTAAATGGCATCCAAGTCACAACAATTTAATAGTTGGTCCACTTGAACCGCACTTGACCAACCCATCAAAAATTCAAATATCCAATGACAATGTAATCTAACAAACATTAATATTGTAACAATCGATAACACGATGAACAACACTTCACTCGAGAGGCCGCGTAATTGATTTTTAACTCGATTTAATCGAACAAAGCGGACACTCGATTGTGGAATAAAAACATCGATTTGTTGCAATACTTTGTCACTGGAAATTATTTATTAAAAAACCTGTGTTGCTAGTGCAAAATAAGCAAAAAGTATTTATAGTGGTACTGAATTTTGTACTGATTGACAGAACTGTCAATTGCACCAAAAACGATCAGACCATAGTAAAATTTAAAATTCTGCCTTCATTGATACTACTTCTGATTCATCAACAATGATTGACTCATTGTTGATGAATCAGAAAACATATTTTACCCTTATGATCTTTTGCTTTAAAATTCTAGTGAAATTAATGTAGACTTACCCTTTTTATTTTTGTAAAGATAATATTCACGGTTCAAAAGTAAATTAAACATCAAGTAACTTAAACCAATTTAATTATTAAAATACGGAAACAACAAAATTTGCATGCAAAAACGATAACAGTCGATGCTTAGTCAATCGTATCTATCGTCATCGTATAATCGTAGTAAATTGCTCCATTAGAATACCCATAATCGTACACACAACAAGTACAAGTATAAAGTATCAACAACTCTTGACAAATTGGAGTGTCCCACACTGCAGACATATCAAGGACTAATTGAAGTAACTACCGAGTATGTGGAAACGATTAGATACTTTTATTTTTCACTATTACAGTATTAAATGTTAAAATTTGAGGTCAGTGTCTGCTTCAATTTTTAGTGTAGCTTTACAAATTCGAATGTCATTTGAAATTAAAAGAGTATTATTACGTTCTTGAGATTTGTAAACGTAACTTTATTTTTTACTTATTTAACTTTCAAGTATTTATTTAATTATGCTTTAGTGAAGCGCAATGAAAATTGACCTTTACTTAATATGAAAATATCACTTGTAGTGTATCAAGCGTCTCAAGTATTTCTTTTTTTTTTTTTTTTTCAAATGAAGCTTGAGATTGTTTTAATACTTTTTTATGCTATTCATACTGAATAAAAGCATAAATTAATTTAAAAATACTTTACATCATCATACTACCCGCCAAAGCAAAGTGCGAGCTGAACAGGAACGAGTCCCACGTTGGGCGCCACTTGGCTGGCTGCATGTCTTACCTGGCTGGCGGTCCTAAGTTCCGCGACGAACCGGCGAACACATTCATTTGTTTTATAAAATTGTATGTTCTTCCACTAACAGTACACTTAGGGATCGTGATATATTCATTAGTTTTCAGAATAGAGAACGTATGAGTTTTTGTATATTACAAAATTCTAAGATTTGGAAAAAAAATATCGAGCAATCTGTTCAATACTTTATCACTCGTTAGCAATGTTACAAGAAACTCAAACATGTTTCTTCGTGAACAAAAAAATAAACAGCAAAGTTTATATTACCCAACAATATTGAACCTTCGAACAACATCAAGGTCTCCCAACAAAAACTGAAATTGTGTTACGTTACGCAATTTCATCAATATCCTACACCCTGCCATCTAAAATTTTAATTAAAGTTATTCGAACGTTCTAGACTACGTATATAAGCATCATCGGCTTAAAGTGAGCCACATAAAGCTGGGTACTCACTTAGAAGTGTAGCACGTAACGTATCAGATACGGTATCAACCTGCAAGTAACGGCTCGTCCACGGTCCTCACGAACACACTGGGAGCCGCCTTTGTGTTCGCAGTGAAACCGCCACTCGGCGGGTTACTGCGAGCTTACAGCGCTCCACACGCGAGCGGCTTGCAGCGGGCTCGTGCCTACGTACTCACTTGATACCGTATCTGATACGTTACGTGCTACACTGTTAAGTGAGTACCCAGCTTAACCTGTTTCCACTTTTTCACTCGTGCGGAGTATGGAAACATGAGCGGAGATCCCAATGTACACGTAGGTTAGGCTTTCTTCTAGGTCACTTAGATAAGGTAGGCATCTAACTAAATGATCAGTTCCGAGTGTACTAACGAGGCGTTCAGGTTCTTTGACACGTCTGTCAAATATTTTAGGGTATTACATAAAATGGCGTTATAAGGTGAAGACAGTAACGTTCCTCGTCTCCCGCACACCCGCATTTTGGTACGCTTCTTTCTTAGGAAATATTTCGTTATGGCACCTCCGCTAAACATTTAGTTCTCCGTGACTCGTACAGTCAAATAACTAGAAATAATTTCATTGTACCCATATGTGCAGCGGTTTGAAATGACCTTGACTTGCATACAGGGCACGTAATTATATTACAGTTACGGAGGGCATTAGTAATGGCTGAGCTGGTCGGAGCGACGGGTGCACTATGCGACCTGCTATATGCATGTGTATGTATTGTAGTTTAAAAGTTGGAACTAAGTGACAGCGCTGTATGGCATTACGAGAGTATGTTTAGGGGATGTGGAGCTTAGGATTATTTTTATAAGAGATTTTCTGCTTATGAAGTTGTTATTGAGTGGCACGATAGCAAACGAATGACAGATGTATTATACATAATTTAGACAACTTAGATAAGTCTACATTAATTTCAAATTGTAATATTACAAAATTACTCTGCGATCAAACAGCGAGTGAGTGCTGGTTTTATTCAGTATTTGTGAATCATAAATGTAGCTTGATTAAAATTAACACGAGAGCGTTTCGTTAAGCCGGCTGTGATGAATTACGTGAAATAATCTCCGGCTTAGCAACACAGTTAATGATACGTTTTAAGTTGTATCACGCTAGTGTTTGTCTTGATTATTTTGGTAATCTCTTGTCAAACATTCTTTAACACTATAATAGGGTTAGTGAACAGAACTCCTAAAAAATCATACACATTTTAGATCCATAAATAGCGACTACACTAAATGTTCCAAAAATATTTTCCCTATCATGAAAGAAGTTGTCTTAAATCACCGTTGACAAAAGACAGTAGCACGACAATAATCACCCAAATAAGTTTGCAACTGTAAAGATAAACAACCACAGTCATACAGCCCATCTGAAAACTATCTCCAACACAACACAACGTTCCTTACATCCATGAGTGTTTCTGACAGTTCAGCAGCTGCAGCGCTCGATCGATCATCGCCAATATCCGTAGCGGAACGCACGGACAGCTGCAGCGCTTCAATTAATGAAATATAGCCACACACGGCATGTTTAATGAAAGGCTTTACGGATTTTGATACTGTAACCGTTTTTAAACATGAATAACTTTATTTTGGGACATGTTTGGGTGACTTTTTTGAGAGAATGTTAAGTTGGTAAATTTATATGTAGGTTAAACAAATATTTGTGTAAATAGTACAGGTGGTTGTTTTATTGAGTCAAATAATGAGTCCCTAGATTTCAAATTGGATTGAGCCTTGATGTTTAAAATACGATTGGTAGAATAAAATTCTCAAAATAGCCGTTTAATCTAAGGGCTGCCTATTCTAAAGCTAAAGGAGTTAAATAAAACATTATTTTAGATTAAAATCTTCCACAGAGCAATAGTTGGGCAAAGTTGCGATCACTAAATAAAACCTCCGATAGACGCTTTAATTCACTGTAGGTCACCTAGCGAGCACCCATTACAAAGAATTCTATTTGAATAGTTTTGGGTTTGATCGCATTCGAATTCGCTGTGGTCCTGATTTTAAAGTAAACCTTAAACGATTTTGTTATACATTCGTATGAGAGAAAAGCCTTCATTATTTTAAAGATTTACACCTTATGAACTTAACGGTACACACAATGAAGATTGCACATTCTTGGGGCACGAGCACACCAGCACAAAGCTGAAAACAAAATGTCGTCTGTTCTCGCTCGTTATTCTTTGCCTTTGGGTTTACTTCAATAATGCACGGCACGTGTTCGACAATTGCCGCGTCGTTGCAGCTTGCAAGCTGTACGCTGTAATCATAGTCGGTTTGACATTGTCATAATACATGATGATAGCGTTCGGGACTGAGGGACTGAATAACACCAATTACGTGTTCAAAAGAGTTGCAACAGAAATTTTTAGATCGCTTGTAGTAACCGTTGACTGAAAGAATTTTCTATTAATGTATGGTCTCTATCTCTTTGTTTGATTTACGTTTATTTAAGTCTAATATTCTCTCTAAGCTACGTTAGTAAGCTTAAGGCTTTGATTATAGGACAGCTTACCTCCTATAGTCTTTGCAGTGTACCTGAGAGCTACCCAATAGGATGAAGTTACGCCAGAGTGACCCAGTAACACTATTACCAGCTGCGTGGTCCACTGGCCATAAGAGCTCCTCCGATTAATTAAACGATATCGGCTTCAATCAGTCAATCAATCAGCTCAGCCAGGCTCCGGATGAGCTCTTATTGCAGTTAAGAGGATTATTTACCACAACGTTTGATGTTTAAACACATTTACTAGCTCAATATGCGTTTGGCACGTGGTTCTAGATACCAGTTTCCAATTTGCTTGAAGTGATCATGGTCCAATTCTCAGATATTCAATATTAGCAGCAATAATCTGTCAGGTAATGCAATCTTATGTATTGTCCAGATAAGGCCTTGGAATGTACACGTAAAACTGCGCCGCGAGGTGGGCAAATATACGCGGAATATTGCTACTGTACTATCGTTCCTGAGTACGAGGAAGCTTAGTCTATCCAAAACTTTATCTTTTCGTGTCCGTGTATAAAGGTAAAAGGTAATGCGTGTAGTTACTCGCGGCTCAAGTGTAAGGCGACTCGGAACGAGTCCCGCAGGTGCTGTTCAGTTACTCGGAGCGGTAATAAGATACGCGCACTTTCACTATAAAGTTAAGAGAATATTATTTGTGACATTACTATTTAATGTTATGAGGATGTATGATATCTTATACTTTTAATTACATCGGCTCTTACTTACTTATTTTTTTAACCCTTACATACTAATGGTTTCAATTATTTAGCTATCAGGATTAAATATCCGTGACCAGAGTTTCAGAGCAATATACGTTATGCATTTGCTTACTCGCGTGCAACCTACATCATCTATATTTATAAAACTACTTCTGAATAAGCCAATATAATCATTAAAACTATAATTGTTTATATAAAAAGGAAATTGCTACTATTAATGAAACTCTGTTTACTTTTCTCGATAAATTATGTTAACAAGACAAATTATACCTATACATATTTATTTGTTACATATGGATGGAACTATGTAAAGCTATTTTAGAAACACATGATATAAAACAAAATAAGCTGTAATCCCTGTAGATCCACCATAGAACCCCATTACTTCATGCCCCATTTATTATTACAGGTTAGCTTAAACAAAGTAAGCGTACTTTCAGCGTTTACAAAACGTTTCAATTCACTTAATTGAACGTACGGAACCATTACGCGAAACATCGAAGGGGGAATTGACACGGCACATGTGAAAATGAAAAGGAACGCTATGCTTGTGTCAAAATCTGCACATGCTAGCAATAACTGAATTTTGAAAATTGAAACATGTAAGGTGGTAACTAAGAAGAAGGTAGAAGTTGCTGAAGATTGGGCAAAATGGCAGGCCTATGTCCAGCGGGGTCATGCGGGCCATGGCCCTTTACGGGGCCCCGGTATGGGCACGTTCGGTACGGCCGCGGGCTGTACACTACCTGAACGTGCCCCAAAGGGTGATAGCCATTAGGCTAATCCGGGGGTACCGCACGATCTCCCGCGAAGCGGCTGGCCTACTTGCTGGACTGCCACCGTGGGATCTGGAGGCGAGGGTCTTCTTGCGCCTGTACGACTGGCGCGAGCGGGCGGAGCTCCGGCGCGATCTCATGGTGACCTGGAGGGAGCGACTGTCGCAACCCAGTGCAGGGCACGCCACCATCGTGGCGGTAAGTCCCCTCTTTGAGGAGTGGCTCGGGAGGAGTCACGGCGCCCTCACGTACCGCATGACGCAGGTCCTCACTGGACACGGTTGTTTCGGGAGGTACCTGCACCGTATCGGTCATGAGGAGGCGCCCGGGTGTCACCATTGTGCGGACAGCCCCGAGGACACGGTGGACCACACAGTCCAGGTGTGCCCCGCATGGGAAGGGCACCACCGCACTATGGGAAAGCCCCATACAAGGCCGTCTCAAAACCGTTTCACCTGAAAGTCATTGTTATGGAGTAAAACTAATTAATTAATTTAGTCTTATAAATAAGCTTTCTTTTCTATATTTTTTAAATTATTTTTTGCTAACCATAATGTATAAAAAAAAGGCATCAAAGCTAACCCATGTTCAATGATGTGATTTTGGCACAATACATTACTACAATTCAACGCCACATTACTCGAAAGTTTTTGATATAAATGTATAAGTATTATACATTTTTGAAATGCTTATAATCTCCTCATAACGTTTCTTAAATAATATTATGTATAATAAATAAATAAATAAAAATTAACCAATGTAGTTTAAGATGGTATAATTTTCGGGTTACTTTTTTTTTTAATGAGACTTACCCGGTTGCCGCTGTTTGCCGATGTCGAGATATTTGTTGTATTACGATCTTTATACATTAGTTTACACAAGGAGAAAAAAAAAAGTTGCGCATACTTGCGCCTTTTCTGACACGGTGCCAAAACATATCGCGAGATAAAAAAAATATTTTTTTCCAATATGTTTTTACTTCTCACATAATCATCTGTTATCTATTGTGTCAAATTGATAAAATGGTCATTACAGTGATGAGTATTATTAATAGTTATTTGTGGTTTTGATATAGTTTTGACCACCTTATATGATAAAATATGGTCACTTTATCTATTAGGGTCAAGTTAAAAACAGGTTGGTTATGGGAAGAATGCAAATATTAGTTTCTTATCTTTTTGCACATAGCACTATTTAATTGGCCTATAAAAGAAAGGCGAACCCTGAAACATCCACAGTTGTTCGTCAGAAATTCAGTTGCTTTTAAAAAGCAGTTCAAACCTATTTTCAAATATTCACAGAAGTTATCTGATTTGAAAATAATGGGTGAATTTGTTTGTAGTAAACGAGAGTTGTGCAATTTGTTGATAAATGGGAATAATATAGAAGACTACTTGCATGAAAATTTCAATTTGTCACCAGACGATATGGCTACTGTGATCTCCTACATTCAAAGAAACTTGGTGTCTTAATGTAACGAACGCTGGAGAAATGCATCCCGGAAAAGAGAACGCTTTGAAAGTAAGAACGTCGACTGGTTAAATGGTGAATTTCGTGTTCCACTGGAGTGTCGAGTCACAGTTAATGACCCTAATACATCTGGAAGCAGTGCAGGTGGCAGACCATCGAAACCATACGAAGCATCTTCAGAAAAAACAAAGAAACGAAAAAACATGCAATTAATACAAGAGTACGGATTGGAGTGTGTGCTCAATGCATAATACTCAGGAGTTGCGGTCTATGGGTGAGACGGAGGAGGCCACTATTGTTAATATTATACGAACTGCGCCAAAAAATGATAAGAAAAAGTTTCTTAAATTCATAACTGAGAACCCTGAAGACGTTACACCTTTTACAAAGGAAGAAGCACTACGGACATTTATTGACTTAGACCTTAACAAAGAACAGTATGGGAAACTTCGAATTTGTTTGGCGGACAAAAACTGCTCAGTGTTTCCTTCTTATCCAACTTTAGCCGAAGCGAAGAAGATGTGTTACCCACCAGATTCGAGCATAACCATTACTAACATAAGTGCAAAAGTCAATCTGCAGGACTTATTGGATCATACTGTAGCACGTATATTACTAATTGGTTCAGTTTACAAAAACGGTTTAAGACAGTTGAAACTATTCTGCAAATGGGGTTGTGACGGGTCATCAGGGCAAAGTGAATACAAGCAAGTTTTGCCCGAAGAAAGCGATTTCATATCAGATGCGAACCTTTTTATTGCTTCACTTGTACCCATTAAACTCATAGATGTGACAACTAATATCGTTATTTGGAAAAATGAAGCTTGCTCATCCGTAAGATATTGCCGACCTATATTAATAGAATTTGCCAAAGAAACTCCTGAAAAAACCGCGTCTGTTGTGGCTGATATCAAAAATCAAATTAAAAACCTGTCCCTTTCCATGATAAATAAGAATGGTGAAGTAATTGAAATTACTCAAGACCTATTTTTAACCAAGATTGATGGTAAAGTAGCACAAGTTTTAACTGAAACTCCTTCGAGCGCTTCTTGTACAATTTGTGGTGCTACTCCTCGGCAAATGAATAACTTAGAGGCAGTTAGGACACGATATGTGAATGAAAGTTCATTTCAATATGGACTGTCAACACTACACGCTTGGATTAGAAGCATGGAGATGATTTTACACATTTCCTATAACTTGTCTTTCCAAAAGTGGTCAGCCACTACACCAGAAAATAAAAAAAACAAAGACGAAAAGAAAAAAGTGGTACAAAAGCGGTTTAGGGAGGAAATGGGACTGCATATCGATAAACCTCGACAAGGCACTGGAAATAGTAATGATGGAAACACAGCTCGGAGATTTTTTCAGAATTACTCTTGCTCTGCAGACATTACAGGTGTAGACGTAGAACTTATAAAACGAATGTACATTATACTACAAACTATGTCATCTGGAATGGCTATTGATTCAAAAAAGTTCGGTGAATACGCATATAGTACCGCCCAACTGTACGTAAATATTTATAATTGGTATTATATGCCTTCCTCCGTACATAAAATACTTATTCACGGAGAAAAAATCATTGAGTACTATGCTATTTTACCTATCGGACAATTGTCCGAAGACGCTCAAGAATCCCGCAACAAGGATTACAAAAAGTTTAGACTTCATCATTCTAGAAAGTGTTCAAGAGCGGCTACCAATACAGACGTTTTCCATACCTTATTGTACACTTCTGATCCATATATATCAAGTTTGAGAAATACCTCAGAAACAATATCGAAAGAACTTTTCGATGAAGCCAAGTCCCTTCTTGCTGTCAACAAAAATCTGTAGGAGCTTGTTGAATTTTGTATATTATTGTTTTCTCGTTAGACACTGTTTATACAATGATATTTAATTCTATTTAATGTAAGTAAATTACAAAAATAAAATATATTTTTTCTTATAAATGCATGTATTTTTTTAAGTTTTATTTTTTAAATAAATTAATAAACATAATTTTTTAAATTATTATTTTTTTTTATTAAACCTTGTACTTTCAAGTATATGTGTGCAAAATTACAGATCATTTAGTTTTGAAATAACTGAGATACGGAGTTTTGAGACGAAACATACGCGATTTTCCCATAGTGCACCGCTGGGATGCCGTCGCCTCCTTCTGCGAAGCGGTCATGCTCGAGAAGGAGGAGGTGGAACGCCAGAGAGTTCGCACCTCTCATCCCGGCCGCCGCGCTGGACCAGGTAGACACCATGGGCGCCGGGTGTCGCGAGATGACTCCCGGCCACCGTAGGCGTGGGTCTGTGGGCGGTGAGTTCGGGTGGCTCATCGTCCCTCTGTCTGCTTAGACGACAGACCCGTGTCGACGGCGCGCGTTGTTCCACGCGCTCCTCAAAGAGATGTCAGCAACCCCAGCGGGGCCCAGCAGGGCCAAGGCCTGCCGGGGCTGCGGGTTGTTCGAAAGAGATACCGCGGCCCTGGTACATAAAAGGCCTATGAAGGAACACGACGGTTTTTAGTCAGTAAGAGTCTGACACTCCCTCACCGCTGCTAACCCACAGCGGGAGGGGTCATTTGATGATTTTTGACGTCGGGAAAAAAAAAAAAAAAAAAGGCCCATGTCCAGCAGTGGACATTTTTCGACTGAAACGACAAAGTATGAAGTTCCTTATGGAATATTTTCTAGCTATCGAGCAGAATCTAAGTCTAAGCTTAGATATTTAACAGTGGACTAATTAATATGCCTAAATAGGTTGATGACATTTGACACATTTTAAACCAGATTTTTTCAATGGTAATTTTCTTTAGGTACGGGATTTTCCTCTGAATGGTACTTTTGAGTGTGTCCTGCTTTGCAACATTATGCAATCGTCAGCAGTTGATGGTGGAAAGCAATTACAGTTTCGGGTGCCCCCCCCCCCCCCCACTCACTGTATAATTGGAGATAAAAAATGTAGTGAAACCGAATTTGTTGAATTTTGAAAACCGGTGTAAGTTTCTATGGTGAAATAAATATATCTGCGTGTCTAATGGAATGTAAAAAAACAGATAATCTTTATAAATACTTTTTGGGGCCATGCTCATTACTAAATATTTAGTTTTACAGTTATATCTTGGTATGATCGTCTAGCTAGAACGTTAGTGACTAACAATATCTGTTAATAATTAGGTTGGAACAACCTAAAAGTAAATGTATTAAAGTTTGACTTTTGTGCTATTTTTGAAAAATAAAAGAAAAAAACAGTAACATAACAGTAACAGTAACAACAATACACGTGAAAAATAAACTCTCCACAATCAAAATGCAGTATATACAGCCATCAATAATAATTGCATTGCATAACACCTCCAGCGGAACACACAATTTGTCAGTTCAAGTGTAGATTACACTGCAGGCCAAGGTCGCTCGGGGCACGTGCACCGGTGCACTGGCCACTCAATACCACCCCACTACTTGTGAACCTAGACAAAGTATCTTAAGGAAATGTTCACAGCGACGTCCCAAGAATAAAAGTACATAATGAGGGCCAACAAATTCAAATAGAAGGTGTTCTCACAATAGAGAAAGGAACCAATAAGTATGTTAAATTGTAAAGAAAACTGCGCCAATGGAAAGGAAACAAACGTATTAGAAAAAGTTTTCTGTTTGGGTACATTTTCAGTGGCACTCAAGGCCTCGGTGAGCACGTGTAAGATCTCTTTCGCACGAGTCGATTTGTCGCACTTATTCGGTCAATATATTACGCGTGAGACATCAACGCGGCAAAAATCCTGTTAACAACATTTGAAATGGTAGGTATCGATAGGTATGATACAAAACCTGAATGGAAATCCGCTAGTATGAAAGCACAGTAAGATTATTCTGTAGGCTGCAGTCGAGTGTGACGGATAAGAGGAACGGGGACAAGCGAATAGTGTTTAGCATAACACAACTATCTGTTTGCAACTATGGCAAGGAAAAATACGAACACATGCTATTCAAATATTAAGGTAGATACAGATTGTTTATCCTGTTGTACATTATACAGGTATAATTGATTACATATTTCATAACACACGAAAACCAACTTCCTTGTAAAACTCAATTTCCTTCCATTTTGTGGTAATACATGCTTACATAAATATTAAGAAATCTCTTCGGCTTCGGCTGAATTAATTCCCCATACTTGAGCCTCTCGCGAAGAATAAGTCTTACAATAGGAATGGCCGGGGGTGGGCAGAGGTCGTACTTATGCGGGCGTAAAGTTCGCTGAGAGCAAAGTTCCACAGGATACTCCAAACTTCTGCATCGGGACGGTAAAACATGTGTCAGGATGCGTTCTGGGAACGACAGTTTTAAGCACATACTATATAATAAAGATTAAATATATTTTAAAGAAAAAACTTTGGCCTAAATCCAGTACAAATACAATCAGCGTCGGCTAACTTTCAGTCGAAACGCTTTTACTTATCAGCTGCCGAATAAAGCTAGATAATTAAATTGAGCGTCAAACTCGGCCAGAAACCACTTAAAGGCCTTCGTTTTGGGATATAATCGGCCGAGCGTCTGCCGAATATTAGAGGATTAAACGCCGAATATTCGGCCTCGCTCGAAATTCAACTGATTTATTCATGGAGAAAATTGTCAAAACTACATTGATATATTGCTTGTCCATTAGTGATCGTTCAGTTGAGCTATTTATTTGAACGACGAATTAAAGTTAATAGGCTTCATTCGAGCCGAAAGCTTAATAAATATTATTTTATTTTTCATTGTCGGATGTGGGACGATTTCATGTAGGTACAGATAAAATCGTTGATGTTTTATGAATTATGAAACAAGTATCTCATGATTAATTCTCTATGTCAGATTATACGATATCTTATTAATATTAAGGTCGGTGTTTTAATCAAATCAGCAAAGGTTATGAAAAGAGCAATATTAATCAATCTCTGAACACAATCAGAGCGCCAACGCGTTAACGAAACTCAAACGGCATTAGGGGATAGGCTGGACGGTGTTTTTCTGGAGTATTGGACCCGTATGCATACCTACGGGTCTGATACTGCAGGAAAATACATGAATTGAATTAGTTGTAGGTTTTATTTTTATTTTGTTTGTTTGTTTTATAATTATAATTAAAGTTACTAACATAGTTACGTAAGTTGTATTACTAACAAACTATGGAGCAAGTCTCCGAAATAAACGACTTATTATTATATTATTATTATTAGAGCAATTTTTGCTCGGAATCGGAGAAGAGGCAACCTCTAAATTGGCAATAACCGTCACGGACTATGAATAAAGTGGCGTTTCGCAGTGCATCCCCCGGGGCGCGCATATCGGACGCCCATTTCCAATTTGCCATCGTTATTTCACCGGGAACTCTTGCAATTGTTCCAGTCCAATAATTTTTATATTAAAATATGCAATCAGTGACCGCGGAAACCTGTGCCAATAACCGATTATAATATACTCGTGTGTATGTTTATCTTATGTCGGCAAATATGATGGGAAAACAAACGATTATATCAACCGAATGACAGGATAAATAACACGTTATATACTAGGAAATGTTTGGGGAAGCCGAAACAGACATAATGGACAGATAAGGGAAAGTAGAAGGTTCATACGATACAAAATAAGATAGCAGGCTTCAAGATAAGTAGACAGAAAACGTGTAAGATTTTTGAGAATTAAGTTCCACAGCACTATAGGTTCTTAAGAAATGAATGACAGAAAGAAGCTTTCCGCTGTACAAGACTGTTGAAATTCTCATATTTTCGCGATTATTCGAACCTACGTATTTTTATTAACTAATACTTCTACGTGTTTTGTGATATAACGGTGAAAACAATCGGGGCGACGTTATTATGATTGATTCGCGGATACATTAGCCGCGTAATGCGCATCTGAGGAGCTGTCGGCTGTCTGGTGACACCTCGACAATACGGCGCCGCTCCACCGATGTACTACATTATAATCTTATGAATAAATGTGTTTATTTGCGTTACGTATTCATGGGGTTTCTTCGGCGATGAAGGTTTAATAGGTTGAGTAATGGTGATGGAAGTTGTGAAAGGAAAGCTCGGTTTTAAAGATTTGAAATAGTTAAGCTTTTCTACATATTCTACCATTAACACAATACGAACTTCTTTCAAACCACACAGGACCAGTAAAGTCCTCGAAAATCGGTTCGTAACCAAGAAAATAGTGTGCAAAAAGGTCCGTGTTTGTAAGGTAAGAGTAATAAATTGTGAAGCGCAGTAATGTGCTGCGAACTGCGCCCGGGGCTCCACCTGCGCCTCCAGTGAGTTACTGTTACCAGGCGGGAGATGGGCGTTTGAAAACTGAATTTCGTTTGAAAACTGGATGGTGTGGTTAGCATGACAAGATTGAAAAAGAAGTATACGGGACATTGCGATAATCCAAAAATAAAACCACATCCGAATGGAGGAGCTTATCTTTTTTGGAAGACATTTAAAAAGAGATCGATATGATTTGGATCTCAATAAGGTAGTCGGCAAAACTGGAAATGTTATGTTATGTTCCCTAGTGATGAATAAAAAATAACTATAAAATAATATTTACATGCAAAAGGCGCTTTCCTTCATACATTTCAGATAGGAATTGACCAGTATGTGGGGTGCGTTTCTATGTAAATGTCACTGAGGCACACTACAATATACCTACTACAGACGATGACGCTAAATAAATAACTCACATTATTCCAAAACAATTGTTTGTGAAACTACACTGTAATAAATAGTAATCAGAACACTACAGTCGTAATTACACTCATATTAACAGCACAGTTAACAAAAACACTACTATTACAAGTAACATTTAAAACTAATGTTTGTGATGTAAACCCCGACCGGGAGCAAACAGTAACTTCAATTAAACTTAACAGTAGTTTTAATTTTAGTTCAAACGGAGCCAAGTTTGCAAGTTTAGTCAGGTGGAAGTTACAGGAAAATTTTGCAT
The DNA here is from genome assembly GCF_022581195.2 of Helicoverpa zea. Taxonomy (NCBI): domain Eukaryota; kingdom Metazoa; phylum Arthropoda; class Insecta; order Lepidoptera; family Noctuidae; genus Helicoverpa; species Helicoverpa zea. Next base: position 12,311,186 of record NC_061463.1, on the reverse strand, counting down.
AAATGTTATATCGGCCGGTGTGATAATACCTACTTTATGATATTAATCATGATAATAAGGTTGATTTTCAAGTGCTATGCTTTTTCATAACATCACGAAAACCTGAACAAACCTGTTTCCAGACCTAGTAATCAATTTTTTATTAGAAAAATATATGCCTGCAGACTGTCCGCTCAATTTGTAGAAAAAATAAAAATCATAGATCGTCTACTAAAGTCAACTTTAAACATATTTCTATTCACAATTCCTCGGTCCTGATCATGGAATTCTCTCAATATTCGCAGCGGTTCCGCAGATTTGAATAATGTCGCCTGATTGTCTCCCGGTTACCTCTGTGCACTTAATTTTGCTTTCCAAGCTTGAGGGTTGGAAGCGAACAGTTTTGATAATCAGCACACGTGCTGTTTTGTCACGTTAGTTCTGATTTACAGTCATGTTTTAAGTTAACTAAATTCCCAGAAATCCACCTGTTTCTTTATGCTCTAAAACTTGTCTAAAACTCTAATTTTCAACAGACTTCAATCTATTTCCAGAACGGACTTCTTCGAGATTGGTTCATCAGTTTTAACTTCTGATAGTTTCATTCGTAATATTACAAACACCCCTTACACCAGACCGTCTTATATTTCTTTTCTCGTGTCACAGAATTGTCAAGGTCAACAGACATAAGTCAGCACATACAGAACCCAACGGACTGGAGACCAGCATTGGGCTCATTAGCGGCCACTCGACCCGCTTGCGGCCGCCACTTGCAGCCGATCGATTGTCTCAGCCACTACAATTATAACTATGTTCCATACATGCTTGTCAATTTCAGGGACGGCGTTAGTGTTACAGACCATTATTAAGTACGTACTGATTGGTTAAACTATTCCTTTATTTGGTCGATATAACTACAAAAGAGACCATATTTCCCTTTAAAGCTTATCAGTGAAAATAAATGTAAATGGTATGTTGTACTACTATTAATTAACAGGGTGTAAAGTCCGGATTAATGTGTGGTAACATCGTGTAATTAATGTCGTAGTTTATCCTTACTAATATTTTATAGTTAATGTGTAAGTGAGTTTGGAACAGATTTGCATGGAATAATACAAGCTGTTGATTTGCATCCGTGCCATATTTAAGGAGGTAATTATGCTAATGATTCTCGACCCAAATCAATAAAAAAATTGGTACGTAATTTTTTTTTCGGAATTCCGTAAATGTCATCTAGCCTTATTTAAACTTGGCGCGTATGTTACTGGCGTTAAAACCGTGCTGCACCCTCACACAAACGCAAACACAAAGCATACGCAACGATCACTCATAAATTTCATTCATAAAATTGGATTACTTCGGAAATACCACGACATTACAATGACAAAAAAGCAGTGCATATTAGTTATTTCCCATCGACTGTAATTCCAATCGATTATTATTGTATGTCCTCCTCCTGAACTACGGCACAAGTGCAAATCAACACCTTGTATAATAAGTGGTATACCCTGGAGTTAGGAAACTTTTGATCCAAGTAGGTGACGTAGACCCGTGGAAGGAAAGGGAATGAAGAAAGGCGTGTATACGCATACTATGTGCGAATAAAGATATCAAACTTAGCTATTACACTGATAAAGTTATTCTATTACAGTAACTGACCATGACCTAGTTTTTCCGATATAGAAAATTGAATATATACAGTGTACAATCAGTGGAATTGGACTTGGAAATGTAACATGTAGGCTGCCCGTAAGTAATCAATTTACTTTATATAGTTCTACATATGTAACTACGAATGAAAATTAGTTTACTTAAGGTATTAAGGCAGTTTAATAAAACTTGTTTTACACGATGTTTTTTATTACAAAAGTTTAGCAAAGGACATAGTTAGTTATTAGTTTACAATGTTGTTAGCCTTTCATAACAGTTCAGATCAGTTTGGGCCGTCGCAATTCTATGAGGAGTGTAGTTTGTTCTCGTATTTATTTTATTTTTAATCGCATTAGATACTTAAAGTACTCTTCAACTGGGTGGATTTTTTGTTAAAATACATGTAGGTATATAAAATGTTTGATATGTACGAAAATTGGGGCGGACTTTGAAGTCTCTCTTCAATTTAAGCATTCATGCAATATAAAACGAACTAGTTACATCAATATGATTAACTGGAGCATCATGTAAGATATACTGGAGGGGGGGGGGAAGGCCACCAGGGAGCGAGGCTATTACTGCCGACATGACCGAGGACAGCCGCAGAACAGATACTAGTATGCGCTCACATCAAGCTAAGTGCTTTTGAGAATCGCGTATTATTACTATTATGATGCTTTATTTAAGAACAGCAAACTTATAAAACTGTACTATTAAATCAATTAATAATTCAAGAGAAAAATATTTATGATTTTTAAAGCTCTGTAAATATCTACTCCTACATAACTATGAATCCTATGCTCAAGCAACGCAATTTAAAATCATTTTTCAAAACTTTCAACTTAGCAAAAGTTCCAAGAACATAGTAAGGTAAACTAAACTTTGTTAATGTGCTTGCCTTACCGTTCTTGGAAGTTATCATTAATTCATCTTAATACCACGAATAGAGATTATAAGCGACGTAATTGTAGTTACGCTATGATTCCCCGGAGGCCATAGCTCCGTCTTAATAATACATGGCTAATTTACATATGGACCTTCAGAGTTAAGAGGCAGGAGCCCCAAGAGTAAAGACTGACCGATGTAACTGACTCACGGATAAGGGATCTTAGGAAACATTTCCTTGAACGCCCAAACAAGGACATTTCTTGCCCTCGAGGTATAAGCCAATAAGGTAAATTAGTAAAATAAGCGTTACGGATTCACTTTTAATCGAACACAAGGAGTTGCTTCATTAATTCCCGCGCAAAATAACGCTTTGCTAACAGTAGGGTTCTCATATTACACATGGTTCTTTTACAACACTGAAGAAGCCTGATAGGCATAACACAACTCACGAAAGTAACGCCTCACACTTTATTTTGCTAAAAGCGATACAAGGAAACACACGAAAAAACCCTAACAATTTCCTAAAGCACTTCACACGTACATAGTTAACAATAACAAATTAGGCAGTTTTCCTCAAACGAAAAAAAAATAAACAAAGCGACTCATGCTTAATTCAGTATCTGAAGAAGACCGATTCGAGCCATGGTTATCACCAAATGCCTCTATTTATGTTCCGGCAGATGTATGTTGATGATATAATTATGTTTAAAGCCTACGTTCAATTGAGCGGTGTGTGAAACTCATGTATGGTGTGTAATTTACCGTTATAATCTGTTACTCTCAATTGTGTATGAAACTGTGAAGAGAGAGTTGGTGAAATTGAAAAGTAGCACTAAAAAATTACAAAAGACTTGAAACAGACTGCAAGTTAAAACTGCAATAAGGTCTGCAGCAAACACTAGTGTAATATAGGACGGCGCACAAAAGCCCGAGTATCTGGTGTTTGCAGCCCGCCAGCCAATTCAGAGGTATCATCGTTTCCACATCAATGGAGCCTTCTTCCACTCCCAATAGATCTCAGACTTACTGGATCTCGTTTAACTTTCTATTGGATTCTATTATAACTGTGTCAGTTTCGACTTTAAAATTAATTTATTGTACTAACTTTTGATGATATTTCTTTGCGAGTGATATTATGCTAAGCAAGAAGTATGTTTGTTATCTGATCCTCCGATGACACATTGCTAAGTCTTATAATTAGTATTTTTCCAAGGGCTTTATTGCCCTATTGACATAGTAACTGCCAAATATTGCCCATGTAATGAGCATTTCCGAATTCCTCTTAAGACATTAATCGTGAAAACATTTTCATTACAATACAGCTTGCTTTTGATCATCCTGGGTGATCTCAATGCAAAAGTGGGATCAGATGCTCATCAGCTGAGTCACTGTGCAGGTAAATTTGGATTAGGACAACGCAACGAGCGAGGAGACCGGCTCATTCAATTCGCGGCTGATAACGGCTTGGTGATATCCAATACATTCTTTGAACATCACCGACGCAGACTATATACTTGGATATCGCCAGACGGCAAACATCGCAATCAAATTGATTACATCCTGGTTAGATCGCGGTGGAAAACATCTATCAAGAATGCTCATACTCTACCGGGAGCAGACTGCGGTTCAGATCACCAATTGTTAATGTCGAAAGTGCAATTAAAATTAAGAGCAGTTAGGAAGCCCGGGACACGACGAAGGATTGAAGTGACAGACAATGCAAAGTTTTTAAGTGCACTGGAGCAAGCGATGGAACCGTGGACGAACGTGGACTTCAACACAGAGACTCCAGACCAGTTGTGGAATCGGGCTAAAAGCATTATAGTTAGCTCGGTCACAGAGTCTACTGTAAATATACAGAAACGAAAACGGCAGCATTGGATGAGCGATGCAACGCTAAGTCTTGTAGAGGAAAGGCGAAACATGAAAGCCTCTGGAGCAGATATAAGATCCCTCAATGAAAAGTCCGCTAGAATTCAGGAAGCTTGTAGGCGGGATAAAAACGACCAACTTCGGAAAATTTGTGCGGAAGTTGAAGTCCATGCACATAAGCATGAATCTAGGGACTTATACCAAAAAATTCGCACCATCACAAAGTCTCTGAGTTGCAAGACATGGGCCATCGAAAACTCTACTGGAGAAACAGTGACGAATATAGATTTGATAGCCGAAACGTGGAGACAATATTGCCAATCTCTCTTTCAAGATCCACAGTCAACGTGTTACGCCCCTACAGAACCCGGGAAAGAAGACCTCGAACCAGACATTCTGAAAGATGAGATTCGAGCCGCTATCAAACACCTAAAGAACGGCAAAGCCACAGGGACAGATGCTATACCTATTGAAACAATCAAAGCATCAGGCGAACATGGTGTACAGATTTTCCACACTCTATGCAATCAGATATGGCTCACGGGGCAATGGCCGAAAGAATGGGCTCACACTGTTTTTGTGCCCTTACACAAAAAAGGTTCCACCAAGACGTGCAGTAATTACCGACTTATAGCTCTTATCTCTCACGCAAGCAAGATTTTACTGCACATACTGAACGAGCGTCTGAAGGCCTATTTAAGCAAACAAATTGCTCCTGAACAGGCTGGTTTTGTGAAGGGGAGGGGAACCAGGGAGCAAATTTTGACAGTGCGACAAATTATAGAGAAGTCCAGGGAATTCAACAAGCCCGTCTACATATGCTTTGTGGACTTCTCTAAGGCGTTCGACTCTGTCAAATGGCCCAAACTCTGGGAAACGCTGGCGGCGATGGGTGTTCCAAAACACCTGATACATCTCCTACGAAGACTATACGAGGATGGCACAGCCTCAGTACGTGCAGACGACATTCAGTCTGATCTGTTTCACCCCAGCGCCGGAGTCCGTCAGGGATGTATTATTTCTCCTCTACTGTTCAATGTGTACACAGAGCTCATAATGAGGATCGCACTAGAAGACTGGGCAGACGGTGTTTCGATCGGTGGTTTGAAGATCTCCAACCTGCGATATGCAGACGATACCACTTTGTTCGCCACCAGTACCCAACACATGGAAGAGCTTCTTGGCAAGATGGCACAGGTTAGTCTTGAGTTCGGACTTAAGATAAACCGGAATAAAACAAAAATGATGATTGTCGACCGCATGAATAACAATTCTCCAGAAATTACAAAAATTGCAAATTGTGATGTGGTGCAATCGTACATTTATCTGGGGGCCTTAATAACGAACAACGGTGGATGTATCGACGAAATCAAAAGGCGTATGGCGATCTCCAGATCTGCAATGGACAAGCTGAGGAAAATATGGAGGAATCGCAACATTTTTAGAGCCACAAAGATCCGACTAGTACGGACACTCGTATTCCCCATATTCCTGTATGCCGCAGAAACGTGGACCGTTCGGGAGGTAGAGAGGAAGAAGATAGACGCCCTAGAGATGTGGTGCTGGAGAAGAATGCTCGGAGTATCGTGGACTGAATTTCGTACCAACGAATCTATACTTCGAGAACTAGGCATCAAGCAACGTCTATCGTCTTTGGTACAGTCTCGTATCCTCAGCTATTTTGGTCACGTATGCCGCCGAGGGGAGGTGGCTATTGAGCGACTTGTGGTTCAGGGCAGGGTTGAGGGTACCAGGCCACGAGGAAGATCGCCTATGAGGTGGACTGACCAGATAAAAGCGGCAGTAAATGGCTCATCGTCACTTTACGAATGCACGAGGAAGGCGGCCATCAGAGAGGAGTGGCGGCGGGTTGTTAAGCTTGCCACCAACACCTGAAGTGATGACCACGACCACTCTGTCAAGAGTGATAACGACAAAGAAGAAGAAGACAGCTTGCTATTTAATATATAGAAAGACGTGTAATAGAGCCCAAAACGATGTTAATAAAGAATGTTTATGAGGAATATAATATTTTTTCGTTAAATATTCATTGAGCGATCCAGTCACGCTCATGTTACTACAATTTTTATATTAATATACAAAATAAACTTACACAATGCCGACTCCGTTTTTCAATGTAACGTGTATGGAAGTTTGATTGCGCACTTACCTGAAACAAAATAATTGAAATAATTAAATACAGATAACAATAACGTGTACCTATATCTTACACAGCAGAAAATTATCTAACTGGATATGTAATAGTACTAATTGTCTTGAAACAACAAACAATAATATCTAGCAAACAAACCTCACTTATAATTACCATAAAAAAAAAGGGAAAACAATGTAGTCGCATAAACACACAACTACCCGCATGTAATATTCACACGCGTAGACAAAAATACTAGGTTTATTCGAGAACGCTCGTTTGGTTAAACAAATAAACCGGTTGCATCATTGTTATTCACACGGTTCCCCGGTGCCGCGGGGCTACCATTAAAAACAAGTTACCACTACACAGCCCGTTGCAAACTCGGGAAAAACTTATACCGTATTTTGAAAACAGTTTAACGCTACTAGCAAATAAATAGTAAATGTTTTGAGATAAAAGTTGATATTTCAGTATTTTTTACTAATCCGTAGTGAACTATGAATTGTGAACATGTTAAAACTTTGGGCATGTTGATTTATCATCCGCAAAGACAATAATCGAAAATACACAAAAAGCTGCTATAAAAATAGATGTAGTAAAGCCCATCAATAACAGTAAAACTGAATACAAAAAGTACTAGGATATATTTCACGTTTTATGTATGTAAAACACTGAATGTGCGCATATAAACCCGCATACTCGTATTATGTATCGTCACGGTCGTTTCCCCCGAGCATTTCAGGCTCGAAATTTTAAGCGATGCCTAGAACCAACATACGAATAGGGAGCTTAATTCTACCTACTTTTAGTGCCAGACAGTGTAATCCACTTTAAACGATATGAAGTAAATGTACATCTAGAACGTACAATGGAACGTTTTGTTTCATATTACTAAGCTCTGTAAGAGATACTGAATCGCTAACTTCAGTTGAAATAAGTCGGTAAGCTTTATCATAACCCTATAAACATCACTGGCGGGCGTACTGAAGCCGTGCTTAAAATTTCAACTGAGCCGAAATTGTCACTCAGACATTTACATCACGTAAGTTTTACTGTCCACCCACGTTCTGGGACTTGTAATTCAAATCATCCTAAGTGCCGGGAACCATATAGTGGCAAATAGAAAATTCTCGAACCTCCTGAGGCCCATTGGTGGACGAGACCCAAGAATCGAACGAGATATTGCAATGAAATGCAATAATAAAGGATGAGTCCGAAAGTAAAAACATTTGATGGCGCCCACCGTGGGACACACAACAGTGTCGGGCGCCTCGCTTGATGAAAATTTGTATTGCACGTGCTATTATTTTTTACGTTCACTGAAATAATCGTAAAAAATGTTATAAAACACTTTTTCTTTTCATCAAAAATGTTGATATACATACGTAGAAATAAAAATAATTTGTTTAGATTATTATTTATGAATAGATTTTATTTATCTTGTCATTCAATTACTTTTACTTATTTTTTAACAATCACAACATCAAATCAAACACGATTCAATGGTTCTTGAAAGATGAGACCAAGTAGATACCAAGTACCATTTCTAGCCACTGCTATCAAACAAAGTGTCAGATATCTTTAAATAAATATTGCTTCTACGCCGTAGCTTGCTCGTCATCTTTGACATTGAAATATTTGAAACGACTCATTCGATCCGAACAAGCCGAAGCATGGAAAGCAATAACCATTTATTTTGGCGCCCAACGTGGGCCCGGGCGCAAATGAAACTCCTACATACAAACTGTTGGTATACAGGTACTGAGATAACACGGCACCTCTGAATATGTAAATGCGTGTATTCTGCCTACTTTGGCTGCTTACTTGAAATGATTACTCGCATAATATGTGTCATTGTTGCTCGATTTAACCTGTCTTATGTGACTAATTGAAGTTTAGAACTACAGTCAATCAAAGCTTAAGTACATTACATCTGTACAGTGTACACATTACAATATTTTGGGAATAAATATAACAATAATTAAATATACCATAAAAGAAGTTATCATAGTAACATACGAAAACGTCAACGGGTTATGATCGCTTTCAAGTTTAACCAAAATACCTCATTCACTAAAAGCATAATAATAGCATTTGCCGCGAATTTTGACGAGAATATGAAACACTCTCCATTAACTGGCAACATAAACTAACGAGTTTATGAGAGACAAATACTCAGTTTCAAGCGTTTGAGGAGCATAATGAGCGTTTAAACACGGCCTGAGGGACTCCACTCGTTTACGACTTCATTAAGCAAATTATGAACGATAAATGAGATTGCAGCTTAGTTGCCTACCTACAAACAACCTACACAAATAATTTAGTAATGGGAAAAGATTAAAAAGTTTTCATTAGAGAGGATAAATAACTGCGAAAAATTGGTTAGTGCCTACAGATCCCGTAAAACAAACATATCCCGCTTCATATATTTTATAAGCTAGAGATTAGGACACTAAACTACAAAACATACGAACACAAAATGTTGATAAACACGTAAAGTTGGATAGGCCATAAAGCGCGCATGTACCAACCAAGATAAATATGTGCTGAAATGATTTGCGTAAACCCGTGTCTGTTTAGGACGAGCTAAACAACGCAGCGGCTATTCAGCAAATAACTGACGGTTATTATTATAAGCTTAGTTTTAGATTTTAATAACAATACCTTTGCTTATTAATATTACAGGTCGAAAATAAATACGTGGTTAAAGCTCATTTACAATACACTGGTTGTTTCATTTACGACACTCATCATATAACTAACGAGATAAAATCTCCCCACAGAACATTTCGTTCAAACCCATTGAATCTTAGATCGTGATAGACAGACAAAACCCGTTCACAATATTAGTACGAATCCGAAAATAAACGGATGTGTTTAGAGCTCATTTATACTATACAAATAGTATTGAGAAAGAGACCTAGATTCGTGATCCGCATATCAACACATGAATATAACAGTTTGATTCACGTGCGCCATATAACAATGATGCAGAACTTCTTCGGCGTATAATACCAGCTTATGTAGACTGGAGCATTTTGGAATATGTACCACGTTTGTGATAGAATCATCGACATTTGTAAATGCGAGACGAATTAGGAACTTTATACGTTGATGACGTGGTTAAAGTAACATTTGAATTTTTTAGGCTTTATTTATGTATGATTTTGCACATATCCTGAATACTATTCAATAATAATGACAATTGGTACATGTTCAACAAAAACAATTACCTACGCGTGTGAACCCGACAATTTGGTGTTTGTTATTCATAATTAATGTTTATTTAATAAATATTTTGTTTACTTTATAATTATTAATTTAATAAATATTTTGTAGTAATTATTTATTGTAACAGTATATAAGTAATTGTAGCTGTTTCCAAGCCATTAAATATTAACTACATCAAAATTTACTTCATCCACAAAATTAAATCATGAATATTTTATTTACTTTAATTTTTGTACAAACCAAATTTTCTATTATTCTCCAATAAATATTTGGTGAAACTCTATTTTGTAAAAAAAAAACAGTAGACTGTTCTTTTAGGAAAAAAATATTATAGCCTCTCTTTTCAAATGCCAGCCAAATCAAAGCCTATCGAATTCGCCGTAACAGTGTCCCCCATACATTTGCCTCAGTTCGAGAAAACATTTGCGTATAAATCTCAGTCGGAATGCGACAGGACAACGGTTGCAATAAACGTGCCCCCGGAGACGTACACTTTGATCTGGGTACCGGGATTATGTGGCCGAAAGTCGGACCAGGCCGAATTACGGGCATTTCGCATTCAAATCTATTCACAAACATCATATGGACATTTCAGGCAGAAACGTAAACTTCGTACGAAACAAAGAGGGAGTCTTGAAATATGCATCGTCAACTGAGAACTGTTAGCGGGGGTAATTCTTTGTCTTTCATATTTCAGAAAGAAAACAGATTCAGATCGTACACTATAAATGTTACACATAAACTTTAAAATATTTCTGAGTAGATATTAAGTCGATAACAGATGGCTGACAGGCGACATGACGTGTGACAGCACCTATCGAAGTTTCCAGATCATTAAACACGTTTGTAACACCATTGACCCTCAGAGTTAACATGCACCCACATTTGAAATGGATCAATCAAAAAGCACTTCCCATTACATATTACTATTTGATGATATCCCTACTCGTAGATATTTTCAAGTCGTTAGTGGAGTGTGTGAGCATCGTTTATATTACGGTAAAAAATATACACCCGTGATCAAAATATAAATGAAGGGCTGTACATCTCTGCTTACTCCTCAGGGATCACGGACGTGACTTAGATATGTGATACTTTTACATCTGAAAGCGATACATACGTTATATGTAACGCCTTTTATCTGTCCGTCCGTATATTTAGAACACACTTCACATTTTAGCCTGCAGCTCTCGCGTATGATAATAAATATTCGTAATTTGCAATTGAAATAAATTCTATTTACTGTTGTAACGGGTGTGCAATTTATTAGTGCTATGCGGTATTGTAGCGTTGTGTCGAGCCGACTGTCTGTTGTACCGACTGGACACCGCTATTGCGAAAGCAAAAGCTAATTGTAATCTCGACTCCAAAATCTGCAAATCCTTTATCATATCCTGACATCGCACAGGTTGTAACTTACCTGTTTCTTTATAAGTGAGTCAATAGGATTGTATTGAAATATTATACCTGCACTGATCGGTACCTACCCGTACAGCTTTGTCTGTACCGGCAACCTGTTTCTTTATGTAAGCACCCATACCCAGTACACTATAATTCAAAGGGATTTATTCAGAAGGCTAACACATCGTGCCAAAAATCTTAACCATAGAAATAACCGTTAACCCTGGTATTGAAATCTGCGTGAAGTGGACCTTCTGTATTCGCCTAGTCTCACGAGTGCCGACGTGCCACCGAGCCGTAACGCAGTCGCATTAGCCACACAGTTACCCCCGTGATATATCTGCACTATATTGTTCATTAGAAAGCTGCACCCATGCATCCTATAAGTAACCTTGCGTGCCGAGCTGTTTCATCAACTTTACATATAAATGCAAACTCTACCGTACAACGTTACTTACGTTACTTAAAAGGAAAGCTTTAAGAAAATGAAATATTTTTTTAAATTCAGTAAAACAAGCTTATAAATTCAATTTTAGCTTTAGCATTATATTTATACACGGAAGTCCGAGAAGATTCTGGAATTAAATATTTATAGGATAATCTGTATCGTTAGACGTGGATTATTTTTCCTGGTTGGTAGCACATTATTCAAGCACATCCATTAAGTCGGAACTTGGAACGCTAAAGCTGTTTAGAAAGGTGCAGGTTCAGTTTTTGTTCGGCGTCTGTAAATCCCCGACAAATTATGAAAAATCATACCAAAATTGCCATCAGAAATCCGACGGCAAATCGATGTTATGCATCAAACTGCACGGCTCAGTTCCGACCGAAGTATTCTCAGCGGCACGTAATAATTATATACCCGCGATATAAGCCGAGCATTTGCTAAATATGCACAGTTTTTCCCTCAAATGCCAAATGCCTATTACTGCAGGCTCTACTGGCGCGACTAATTAGTGCACGCGGCTCGGCTTGTGTTCGATATTATTTGAAATGTACGATATGTTCGTCGATTTGCTTGCGTTTTCCAGGCCATTTGCAGAACCCAATCGCATGTTAAGTTCGCCCACTGAAAATATCGATCATAATTACTTTAACAGATTTTAAAGACGAGGTGACATTATGTTTACCTATCTACAATTTGTGGTTATCCGCGAAAGTGCCAACAAAATAGCATATAATTATTATGATTACGTCGGAGCCAGCTTGAATTCATATTTGCAGTATATTATGAAAGCCGCCATTATGATAACAAGTGAGACCACAATAGCAGCAACACGGCACATTTGCACAAACATTTTCAGCGCCGAATACCGCCATTGACAATTTAATGAGGCTGCGTTTTAATTAATCGATTGTAGTGTAGGGAGCGAGATCTATGTGTTAATACTGAACTAACAATTGAGATTCGATTGTAATCGGACAAGTCAGTAGTGAACGGTTACAATTGAACTATAGCTGCAGGTTTGGGAAGTAGTAAAGAGTAATTAGGAACCATGTCACGCTTAGCCGGTAACTATACCCAGCCATTTCAGCACTACGGATTTACATGGGACCTACAGTGATTATTCTCCTGTCAAGTTTTGCTGAATGAAGGGTTATTAGTGCCTACATCTAATTTATCTGTATATAAGATTAGATGCCTATGGCACTGACTTGCTACTGCGTACTTTTTCGAAATACCCATACTAGCACATAGATATCCTACATATAGTAGGTAACAGTTAAATATGCCAAGCCTGTTAACTTACTCCTCAAGGGTATCCTGCCTCAGGCGACGTCTATTCTCAAATGATAAGTAGGTTACATGGAAACCATTATATTTGGAGTCACGTCTCCCGAAATAGAACGGATTGAAGGCTGCGTGGTTGTGGTTACGACAACCATGCTCCAGTTTTATGGTGTAGAGGAAATTTCCCAATATAGACACAGATTTATGTGGTCGTAAATGTTTACTGTAATGGAGTTGCTAACTGTTGGAAGACTGAAAAGTTACCTGATATTTTCTTAAGTCCTTATATTGTGCGTATAGTTTATTTTATTTTTTTTATTTTATTTTTTATTTTATTTTATTTTTTATTTTGGGACATTGTGAAGATCTATGCATATTTCGCATCCAGATACTATGCTCCTATAACGATCCGATTTCACAGCATATGATACCCATAAATTAGCAAGAGAAATCCAGCATGAATATATGAATACATAAAACCCAAATAAAGTTTTTGACTGTAGGTATGTGAATAAAACTGTTTCCCCTTCACAAAAGCTATATTCGCTAATCCTTAGTCAACACCAGTTAATTCAGTCTATCACACTGTCCAGCGGCCATTTTTCCTCCCATTTGCATAACGGTTAACCTGACAATGATCGTGGTGACAGCCACGCATAAATACGAATACATTACTTGTATCATCGTCCGGATCGGACGGACGGTTCGGACGTCGGACGCGGACCCGGACGTCGGACACGAGCGTCCTCTTAATTTGCATTTTAATTTGCTAGCACGTCGTTAATATACAGATGTGTAAAAACAGCCGCCAACGGTTATTGCTGTGTACTGAAATTATTAATTGCATGGTCCTTGTGGGTCGCGTTAAGCTGGCTTATTTCAGTCCGGGTGACCTAACATGACCCGAGTTAGTAATTCCGACAACTCTCGCGCCCAAAACCACGCGACTGCTTTTCGGAACTTGGTCTAATGCACTTAGGGTGACCTACTTGAAGTCTCGTTTGTAACGACTAAAGTTAGGTTGTATGCGGTAGCCATAAAGTACAGAACACCACGTGCTTTGGTTCCTTGCGTACATCTATCTGAGAAGAGAGAGAAGAGGATCACAATACCAACGAAAACCGTATTCTGAGCAAACTTAGTTTTGGCTGAAAAATCTTCCTTAATCTATTGTCGAAAACCACAAATACGCGGCAGTGTATTCAAGCCTGGAATGCATCTGCACCGCAAGCTCGGAGGCTCTCGAGCGCTCCTTGCATCACAGTTGGATTCCTGCCTCCACCGCGCCGCCGACAATTTGCGCCCAAAACTATAATGGCGCTTCACACACGATCGCACTCGTGCAGCGAGTGGCGGCATATTGGATCGCTGCGTCTCAATTTAAATGTGCTTTCATAACCAGATGCACTATTGAATGTGTGTGATAATGATGTATTTGGGCGTAGTCGAGAATTTTCAGATTCGTACCTACATAGCTTAATTTAATGAACGTTATTCTTTATTATAGCGTAACAAATAAATCATCATTTTCGGCCTGGCTACCTCTGCCGAAGCAGTACCTAGTCTTTAAAGCTTTTGTGAGTTACTAGCAACATAATGAAACATTTTCGGAGCACATTACCGATCCTGACGTATTTGATTGCTCCCACAACTCTTTAGCGCTGTCCCATTTGTCCGGCGATATTTTACACAGAGTACATATTTGTTCCGACCTAGTGTTCATTTAAGCTTCAAATGAGCTACAATTTGGTGGCAAACGGATGTACGGCAAATAGGTTTGTATTGTACGTGTTGTTGTGACCTTGGAGCTATATTTAGTGGAAAATATCGGGCTTGGAATACGTGGGCAGGCCGCGGGTACTGAATGCGCGCTCGTACACTTACATAACTGGATTAAAGTGTGAAGCTGGACTGTTATGTGACTTGAACGTTTAATTTAGTCATGAAAGCGGATTATACGGGCTGTTAATTAATAATTATTAACTCTAGACGTACATAACATATTACCGAATCGGGTCTTTAAAATCTGATAGAGATACCGATTCGAAAACATTAAGCCACATTATCGATGGCCCTTTTAACCTACTAAATCACAATATCGAACAAAGTCCAAAGCCTAACTGAAAGTTATTAGGCACACGCACCCCCAAAAGTGGCACATAAGGTCAGCTGATCAGTGGCAAGGCTGGCGCGTCCTCCCGCGGCAGACCTTGGCCGGCGCTGGCGAGCTGCCAAAGGTCTGGCCACTTTCACCTCGATCGATCTGAGGATGGCCCACATCGAGGCTTATTGCGTCGGGTAACAAGTGCAAGTTCACTTGGTATTGGTGCGTGCCTGGCTGCCAGCTGCTGCAGCGGTTTATGATAATGCTTGCGTGGCGGTTTGTTTATGAGCCGTAAAGTTTAAATGGTTCTGTACCATAATATAATATAGATCATTGAACTATTCTTTATCCCCAAAATTGGTGAACATATTTCACAAAGTTTTAAGTTAAGCGTTGAATTGTATTTTCCAAAAATCTAACACGAAATACATTCTAAAGTTTTATAGTGCGAGTTCTTGTACAAATAAATTCATTTCACTACAAAAGCAGCCCAATATCCCAGCGGCGTGTAAATCACTTGAACTTCTTCCTACGTGAGTTAGAAAATTCTGCAGAACAGATAGATAGCACACATTTCCATGCACGCCAGCATTACTAGCATTTTTCAATCGTCAGACACTCCCGTCTACATCTAAATTCCGTTCGAGTCTGCCCTGCAAGGTTATCAAGTGATCAAACAAAATGTTATTGAATATCTATTTCAAGCAGCTTTTAAAATGAACTTTCAAGAACAAAGACAGCATTACGCGACCTTCCCAATATAAGAGAATGGAAGAAAAAACTGTTTTGAAAAGATGTTTAATTTTAATTGGATTGCGAACGGCGGCAATTTGCATAGCTAATATTATGAAACAAAAGTGGTAAGTAAAGGCAGCGGAATTGCGTACAATCTGTCTGCGGGGCGTGAGCTGGCGCGAACATTCAGTGTCACGGAGCCACCGACCAACGACACGAGATAATTCTACGAATTTGCATTTTAATCACTGCGTCGCCAGCCCACTGATGGACAAAGAAAAATGCTTGAATTTATATAGTAAACTTTGCATTATTAACATGTGACACCATGGCAGACTGCGAATGATCTAAGAAACACGTAATCATCATTAGAATCAGTTAGCAACTTGTATTTTCTTCGTAATTTGTTCTGCATTTGTTTCAATGAATGTATAGTTGACGCCAGCAGCGGCGAACACTCCGACTCAACAACTTTGTCACGGAATACCTTACATTTAATAAGAATTTCGTAAAGTAAGTCGTTTCAAAACGGTCGCATACTTCATTTTGATTTATAACACTCCACTAAATTTTTCGTGTGAAACTGCAAGAATAATAGAATTCATAAAAGTTGTTCTTGGTCTCGGTTATGAAAAACACAAATTATGTTTTTTCTGAATTTGCCTTAACATTGAACTAAGGCACTTTTATAGGGATAGTCACTCTGTAATTTCCAGAAAATCTCTTTATCCTTTCTAAATTCCGCAAAACAAAGGAATTTGAGACAATTTCAGAAAAAAAGTGTACAAAAAGGTAAGAATATTAGGCGGTATTTCCTAACAATGCCAGGCAGAAAATTTCATACAAAATCTGTGTCGGAGTAAAACACTCGTGTAATTACAGGCCCTCTCAATATGACGTAATTCCCTCTCAGACCTCCATTCTGACGCCTCACAAATCTCTCCTAGAATGTGTTTTATGTAACTGTGGGAAAAGGACATTGTTCAATTTTGGCCTAAGAACCGATGTGAATGTAAATTATACTATAATTTTTATTTATTTTTATATTGTTTGAAACATATTTTAGTATTCCACGGACACTTCAAATAAAAAAATTCCAAATAAAAAGTAGGGTCACAATTATTGATGCCTTATAAAATGTTTCCGTCGGCCAGTGCTGCCAGTTTCGGAAGTTTTCGGGATTTCGGTAAATACGGATCGAATTGAGAACCTCCTTTCCGAAGTCGGTTATTAAAATTAGTTGCTAACACTTTATTCATTTAAATACCTAAACTGACTAGCTAGAAAAAAACTAGTATTTGTATAATGTTTTAAGATGGTTTTGAGCGAAATCGCGAATTTCTAGCTTGGCACTCGAGTAGGATTATAGATTTCGTAATTGGCAACACTGGTGTACTTCAGTCAGTTTTTGCTAGAAGTCAGTTTGATAGCTTTGCGACTATCGTTTCTTTTGTGATTTTCTATGCGTTTCATGGTTTTATTCTAACAACTTTGGCTTGATTACGGACTCCGATTAGATTGCGTACTTGGTAGACTCGGCTTTGTGTGAAGAACTGGATTTTACTAGCATTTTCGGATATTGCTCTGTCTGTGATCGAATTTAGTTATATTATAATTACAACAATGGATGCAGAATATAGTATATTGTATAAATTGTGGATCTGCTGGAGGTTCTTTGGTATTAGAAAACGAAGATATACTTCGTTGCATACAACAATGGACCGTTCCCCGTATGGTAAGTGGTCTACGAAAGTGTTTTTCTAATTTTGATAAGAATGTTACTACCTACTTATGTTTTCATAAGCACACAATTTCTCGGTTTTCAAATCAATTGCCACAATTGCAAGTTACTTGATATTTACTAATGTTTTTTGTATTTATTATTACAGGTTGAAGCTCATGACCTTATATGTACGACGTGTTGGTCTCAAGCAGTCAAGCATAATAAGATGCAATGCACTGTTGGACGCAATTGTGTACTTTGTAAGAAGCTCCTACCATCAGGCATACTGTTGCAATTGTATCTTTGGGCGTAGAACAGTGGGCTGTTGTGCC
This sequence comes from Helicoverpa zea, assembly GCF_022581195.2. Taxonomy (NCBI): domain Eukaryota; kingdom Metazoa; phylum Arthropoda; class Insecta; order Lepidoptera; family Noctuidae; genus Helicoverpa; species Helicoverpa zea. The sequence continues at coordinate 12,293,384 of NC_061463.1, read as the reverse complement.
CACATAATGACTATTATCTGGTATTTAAGCTGGGCGAGATACCAAAACTCAATTGAACCCCCTGCTCAGTTCTTAGATAATATATTATTGAGAAATATTGATGATTAAAAACCTTTAATTGAATATAAATATTGTTTTTATTGCACATCCTCGAAAACCTCTTTCATTGTTATTGGTAAACCTTACTTTAACTGTTAAATTATTTTGTGTGGTAATGACATTTTTAGTATGGTCTGTACCTTCTTGGTAATAGACCGCGGGTTCGATTCCCGCCTTATGGCATGTAGATAGCTAGGTAACTGTCTAATATAAAAGTAGTATCAATCATTTAAATAAATAATTCTCTATCGTAATAATATCGATATTTTATGAATTGTGGTGAATGGAACTCTTCCATTTCGGATACGTTTTATCACAAATCCAAAGTGGATTCACTATATATTAAGAAACGTAACGTTGAAAGCAAAAGCGTTTAGGTAGTTGTTTTTCATAAAAATTCTAAGCATTTATGAAAACTAGTCACACGCCCCGTCTTCGCACGGTGGCAATATAAAACCTTGGTGTTAACCTTCCTCTTGACCTACTCTATCTATTAAAAAAAAAAAAAAAAAAATCGCACCCAAATCCATCGCGTAGTTTTAAAGATCTAAAGCATTCATAGGGACAGACAGAAAATGCAACTTTATAAAATGATCATTGTCAAAGAATTATCTTAAACTTGACTATTTACTATCTCTTTTCCTAGTATCTAGTAGAGTAGTCTTTTCCTAGATCTAGAAGAGAACATATAGAGCTGTACATAGTATTGTTGATATTTTGTATAGTGTAGTTTGATAACACTACTCTGATATTTCACGCAAGCTTGGTTATTTTTTATTTATAACCTCAAAATATTAACTTTTTTCGTAATTATTTTAGTTTCCTGAAGTGTCCGTTCGTGAAAACTTATTTCATAGGATTCCATATAATTTTAAGAGTTTATAGAAGTCACTTTCCATTCAAACGGTTCTTAGGCAGAACATGTATGGAGCCGGAACAATGTCCTTTACGTTCTTACGTCTTTCCTGAAGCAAAGCATGTGTCTTTGAGAGCATGTTGTCCATTACTTGCAAAGGAAAGAATAAGGCGGCGTATGTAGTACATCTATTGTTACAAAACTTTACAAAACTACAACATGTAATGCTAGTATCAAAAGATACTCGGGCAAAACCATTTAACAATATTTGGAGCAAACTTTTGCTGGGATCACAAAGTTCCAAGTTGGAAAAGGACGCATAACGCAGGGATCAGGCCGAAAGGGTCATCGATCAAAAACACGTCACTTTCGGGAAATACTTTTAGCGAAACATTTTTCTCCGATTGGTCTGACTACCGGTGTCATAACACATCAGAAAGGTCCGCGGGAGTTTTGCAACTTAGGAATTAGTTCCAGTAACCTTTTCCTAGTAACCTTTCTTCAAGACATATATTAGCCGAACTTTGTAAATTGATTGATTGCCTATGATAATGAGATAACGATGTAACTACATAGGTATATTATATATTTCTCGTTACTCATGACATCAATCATGGATTACCTACTGAGAGAAAGTGTACCTACTTTTCTACCAAAATCTGGACATTTCGAGATGGAATGTTTTACGAAGTCTGAATATATCAGAAAGGTCGGCAGTATCTCGGTGCTGTATGTTTCGACAGGCTCCGAGCCAATCTGGTCGCATCTCGCCAGATGTTCTGCGAATTGGGTCAATGTTCTGACAGCCGTATTGACTTGTGCATACTTGGTTACTGCACTATTGATGTGTTCTATTTTTAGCTTGGCTTGATTATTTGAGCTGGATTCGAGTACGATTTTTAAAAGTCGTGGTGGCCTAGTGGGTAAAGGACCAACCTCTCAAGTATGAGGGCGCGGGTTCGATCCCAGGTCAGGCAAGTACCAATGCAACTTTTCTAAGTTTGTATGTACTTTCTAAGTATATCTTAGACACCATGGACTGTGTTTCGGATGGCACGTTAAACTGTAGGTCCCGGCTGTCATTGAACATCCTTGGCAGTCGTTACGGGTAGTCAGAAGCCAGTAAGTCTGACACCAGTCTAACCAAGGGGTATCGGGTTGCCCGGGTAACTGGGTTGAGGAGGTCAGATAGGCAGTCGCTTCTTGTAAAGCACTGGTACTCAGCTGAATCCGGTTAGACTGGAAGCCGACCCCAACATGATTGGGAAAAGGCTCGGAGGATGATGATTCGAGTACGATTTTTGACTTTACGGGTAAAAAATATTGTTATAATTTTTATTTGGAGTCGGCGCAGCGTACCTTTTTTTGCGTAACCTTCCTATTAACCGACATCTCCCTTTTACTCGTGTTAGCTTTATATATAAGTAAGCCAGTTCTATTCATAACATACTTTTAAGATCCGTTTTCCTCTCCATTTTCAAACCTCTAGGGAACAAAGCTACCAAAAGCAAAATGAATTAAGTTTCCTAGAACCAACATTTCATTAAAATTGAGTAAGTAAGGCACTTTACACATTCACTGCTCCGTGACTGAAATAAAATTCATATAATGCTTTATTTAAATCCCCGCCTACCTTGGGTGTCACGTTATGATCTCTGAGTTGACCTTCAACCTTCATGTTTTCCAGTTGGGCGGTGAAATATTAACGAGTTTGTTACCGTACGGTCGTCAGTCAGTCTCTCGGGTTAATAAGCGGACACCTCGGCCGGCCGGGATTGGAACCGGCGACCCGGTGCCTTGATTGCCTATTAGCATCACTACGCCTCCATTAGATTATGAAACACGTGACGGGACTTGTTTTGATGGCTCTATAACAATCTTCTAATATTCATTAAACATGAATTTTCTGTTATCTCACAAAGCAAACAGAACTTAGTGTAGAGCTGTTACCCTGTGAAACACGTTATCAACAACTTCGGAGTAATAAATCGCGACACGACTTGCTACTTCACTTTACGACTTAAATTATAGGAAACACTCCCTGCTCCTCCCGTTTAATGTCACTGAGTTGAATTTTTCAAGGCTTCATTAGGTAGCAAATAGTAGTTTCATTTACACCGAACCACCATATCGTTAATAATTAGGAGTGTAGTCGGCGGCCCGATACCCCATTAACGTCAAGTTGGCAAATGATTTGTATTGCCCGTGTAATCGTGTGCATTCGACCAGCCGACGACCTGCCAGTTACGGGTTATTGCTACTTATTGATGAACATGCTATGTGAAATAACAGTCATATTAACGGGAATAGATTTATGAATATCTTTATATTCTAGTGTGTAAGTCGGAACACACAAAATACGGCACCGACGAGGTTAATTAGTTTTAGTAATTTTACATAATTATCGAATCGAATAGAGGACTTAGTAATTCAATAATTGGGTTCACTATGCTATTTAAAGTACAAACATAATTCAAAGTATTCCACCCTCCAAACAATATTCTTTAACAGAATTTAATCAAGGCAAATCTCGTCCAAGTCATAATGTGTGGTCAAAACTAATATCTGTTGGTTACGTCTAGACAGGTCGGCAGTTAGAGGGTACTTCCACAATTAACATAGTTCACCCCCATCAGTCAGTCACAGCTGTTTAATGTGCTCTTAGCTTTGATGTCAGTTACCCGGGTAACCGGAATGTTTCACGTAGTTAGTAAAAACTGTCGGTTACGTTGTGAGTTCTGTGAGTTAAGCCCACAGTGATAATTAAGCTTTATGATTTCAAAGGGGAATGTTACGTTGTTGAGGAAGATTTATGATTAGGCTTTTAGTAAATAAGTGCTTTTGTTGCGTTTGCTATATAGGAGTTTGTGCATTAAGCGTGTTAATAAAAATAACTGAACATTTCAGATAAAACAATGTTTTCTAGACAATGGAGAATAAGCTCAGACTATCGGATAATTTCGGAAAAAAAAGCGACTATAAAGGATAATCCGGTTATAATCATAAACATATTTTAGCCATCGAAAAGATAAAGCTAAAAACCAATATAAACGAAAGCAGGCTAAAGGGAACCACCGGAAAATGAACACAATAAGTTTCTGAAATGTGGCACAATTTGGAAATAAGTGTCTATTATGAAATCAGGTTGTTATACTCTGAGCTGAGGATACTGAGTCTGAAGTAGCTCAGACTTGTTATACTCTGAGCTGAGGATACTGAGTCTGAATTAGCTCAGACTTGGGATTACTTTACGCAACGTTACGCCTAGTAAGTATACTGAAGGAAATTAGTTCCCGAATAAACTTAGAAGTGCTTTCTGAGAAGAGAGATAACTCGGTCATTCGCTAGATATTTCGCGAATCTTGAGAGTTTTCATGTATGTGGGTGACTGTCTGTTCTATTAGATCTATATTAATACAATATTTTGCTGTAGCACTCTCAGGAACTTTGACGAAAGTAGTACCTACTGAATTACGTAGAAAACATTCAATTATTATACTAGGTAAAGAACAACCACAACTTTTGAACACTAACAAAACTGTTACACATAAATGGGTGCCAAAAGCAACTCGAATGAAAAAAAAGCAAACATTTCCCCCATGAACTTTGTCGCGAACAAAACAGAAAAAATAAACGCTATCACAGTGAACGCTGTGCAATGTACGTGAATGTATTTGTGTGAGAACAGAACAATGGCGACACGCGGCGACTACGTAACGACCACGCAACGACAAGGCCCTTTCAAACGAACACCCAGCTACCACTGTCACAGAAAAAACGCCAGTTGTGTACATTGAAAAGGAAAATATTGGTAACAAAATATATACATGTACATTGGTCAACACGTGCTTCTAACACTACCTCATAAATGTTCTCCCGAGCACGTGCTTCGAACGGGCCTCTATAATCAACGGTCGTAAAAAATCTATTATCGTCGAGTTGACTAACTGATTAGCTGGCGATGTTGTTATTATCGCCTATAACCCCTTATCGCGTTCATAAAAGGGGTGGTTTATTCACCATATACATCACAACAACCACGCCGGTATAATATGAACTGAGCTTCGAATGCTAATCGAAAAAGTTTTAGATAGTCTTTTGTCTTCCACTACAATTTAAAAGATTGTTGGCCGTTTGTGATTTGTCCAAGTTATCCGAATTGGTAGTCCAATCGCCTTTTCATAATGGAGTTCGGAATAATGATGTCGTCGGAATTAGGTTAATTACTCGCTAGCGAATACCTACTTAGCATTATGAGCACAATCTTAACAACAGATCTTGTCTCACGCCTGTTAGATAGCTCTCTACTCCTCTGTAATGATAAAAACAAATGTTCGCTCATTACAGATGAGCGAACATTTGTTTTTAAAAAACAGACCACAAATTAAATGGTGGACGAGATAAATCAAAATATGGACAATAATAGCAATGATAAATATAGTTAACACAGACAATAAACAATTGTTACTTGTTATTATTAACTTATTTCAAAAAAATATCTGTTTCACTTGAAGTGACACAGATGTACCGATCGTGTAATCACAGAAAGCACAATTCGAGATCTAAATGAGCCAATAAATCCAGATAGTAATTTGCGTCGGTATTAATCAGACATAATTGGTTGTCTAGGAACCGTCTCAATGCTCACAACTAATCTACGTATCAGTCTGTCTGTCTGTCTGACACTGGAGAGCATGTCTATTAAATGCAATTAATTGCATATAGGGACAAGACAATCATTGCACACCACGCTGGTCCATTCTAACGCAAATCATATTTGTATAAAATGTTAGTTCAATAACCATCAGTGCTCGCGCCGCCACGTAGTTTTAAAACTTTAAAAGTGAGATTAAAATAAAGTTTCAAGAATAAACGTGATCAACTCATTAGTAAACAGTTCGTTAAAAGTTATTGCACAAATTGCTGATATTTACATTTTATAATACTTAAAAGCTGAAACTATTATCTTTATGTCACGGTTCAGTATAAGAACCTTTACAAACTTGAGACCTTGTGCAAACATCTTTTTGTTAAACTTTACAGATATTATTTGTTGAGGATAATGTGAAAATCTGTAAGACAGCAACTTCAAAGACTTGAAGCATTAGAATTTCAAACAACTGTACTGGACCCCTATAAGATTTGATTAAACAAAGTCTGCAGTGACGATTATACAAAGTTAGGCCTACAGAAACCGAATATTGCGGGAGGTGTTTCATCTGAAATAATAACATAAAACAGTATCCGAGTTCAAAGGCAACTAACTGGCTGCGTAATAAGAAACAATTGTCCGTCAGGTTTTCACGCCAGTTTCCCTTACGTGCGATTATTGTGCCGAGTTCAGCCGAACGTTCCCGAATCTCCCCGAATGTTTTGCGGTAACTTAGCATTATAATCTCTCTTTGTTCCGGATTTTGACAGGGTTCTTCATTGTGGAAAATTAGTAAACATTTCTCTTCTATTTGGGCACAATTAGCAATTTGCTTTTTTGAGATAAAATTATTCTTACTGTGGTTTGATGGATTGTTGGCAACTTTTGACACTTTTTGAGATGAATTGTGTACAAACAATTGGGTTGACGAAGTTAGGGACACAATTCAAAGGATTATTCACTTTTAATTGAATAATAAGCTTTTATATTTAGTATCATATTGTAACAATATATGTAGCTTGCTTCCATTACACAACTAACTGAATAGCGATAGTAGAGCGGACGACAGCGCTCCAATTGAATATTGCATCGGGAGTGAAAGCTGTAGCGCGCCCCGCGGGCCCGCTTCCGCAGTACATGCAGACTCGAACTATTGTAATTGTACCGGGTCTTGTTAATAAATGATGAATACTGATGCTACTCTTAACTCGTTGGACGATACAATGGTATTGAATAAAACTGTTTGTATAAATCGGGATTAGAGCGCAAATTAGACGGGAATATAATAAATATTAAAAACGTATTGATTTATAGGCGTTTGTAAATCATCCATCCTTCGGGCGTTTTACCCAACTATGTTGGGGTTATAGGCGTTTGTAAATAATTAAAATAATAAGTGGTCAAGTGTGAGTAGGAGTTTTAAGTGCATATAATAAAACACCATGCGTTATGTTTACAGCATTGCATGACATTGTAAAATCTATTGTTCCTGGAAATGCATCGCAAAATACGCTAATCCTCAAAATGTGTGGGGGACGATAACCTTCACTCATATCAGCTGATATTAGCGTATTTAATTTTAGCTAATACGATGACAACATCATAAATTCTGTTTTTCAGCGCCAATACTTGATCGAAATAAGTGCTGACAAACATGATAATTAGGAAAAGGGAATACTAATCACTTTGCAAGAAAATAACTACGAGCAGAAATACGAAATAACGAAAAACAGAACTATACATATTTGAATGCTCACATAAAAATCTTTTTTCTTTGAGCTTTGTTCCAAAAAATCCATGTTTTTTAAATAATTCTGATACAGTGCTGCTCCCACAAAGCCTACAAAGTACAAAGGCTGCAATATCCTCGAGCAGGCTGGCAGCAGAGGCAGTATTATTCAAAAGAAATGCAATTATGAATGCACCCGCTCCCCCTTTGTTTCGACACACAATCGTCTCGGAGGCGTGCTGCTACTGACGGGCCGTGATTTCCTTGCAAGTGCTTAAGAAACTAAAGTCTTGGATAATGTATTGTTTGAATACATTTAACTATTTTTAAGATAACACAACATAATCTATACAACATTCTTTTTGTTTCGGACGTTAATGGCTCGATACCACTGGACCGATTGGAAAAAATCTTTCACTGTTGGGAAGCTACAATATTCCAGAGTAAGTTGGCAGTTGTTCCCACGGGACTCGTGTGAAACCACGGTAACAAGGCTAGTTGGGTGTATGAAGGAAAATGTAACACCAACACAATAACTTCGGTCAAGGTAAGACATAAAAATGTCATCAACGTTAAATGGTCCGCTAAATGCCAATATGCAGGTAGATCATATTATGATCACCTTTACTTAGTAATCTACTGATGCATTTCAGGGTCTTAAGTTCAATATTCATACCGTCACTAAGCTAACCGTATTTGTACTTAATGTTTCATCAATTACGTAGTACCTATAACGTAACACAAGTAATAAATGACCCCACAAGCTTATGGCTTGTGTCCTCATTAACACCATTCACAAATTAAATACTAGTAGACGTTGCAAAATAACTGCCTTCGCACACAGTATAATTTAAACAAATTCCATTAATTAATAAGCTGAACAAACAGTAGATCTGCGTGCGGATTACATATTCTGGCTTGTTACCATTATATTCAAATTCATTCGGAGTTGCCTTATTTGAAAATGTACGGAATCTGCGTACTAGATATTAAAAATCGTTTTAGAATTGGTATGTCCGTTAACGATCTGTAAATGTACAAAAAAAAACCTTAAATGTATTTATGAAATGGTTGAACACAATGGAGTCCATTACTGAAATGATTATTTCAAAACGTTGTGTCACTGTCCTTGCCTGAGGACAGTCCCGAAGTTCGTAAGTAGGCACAAAGTGTATTCAAATAGGGGCTCCTAACTCAGACACTTACAACTTTCCACTAAGTTCCTCTGAGACAAGCTTAAAATGTTCAATGCAAAAGTAATAGATGGAAGGAATTTATTTATCTTCTTCATAAAGTATTTGTACAAATGAGTTTTTTTTTGTGGTTTAAAAGTGAAAGCAGTAATCCATTGCAACATTTAAGTCACGACATCACCAACAAAGAATGAAGGGTTGATCGATAGACTAAAAAAGTTTTTTTGGAAGTTTCGTTCGTCTTTGAAGTAGGGAACCCTAAAAACTCGGAAACTATTCATCTAAAATACTTATCTTTAATTCCTGTACAGACCCTCAAACGTAGGGTAAAAAAAAAAGTTTACAGTAATACATCGCTATTAAGGCCCGATTGTGTATAAATAATTCCATCACTGCCCACGGAATCTTCAAATAAATGGAGTCGAAGACACTGCCCCCAGGCAATAATTTCGTCCCACGGCTCGGCCCCCACATTTCATATTCAGAGCTTGCGCCTGTAAAACACTTGGGCACTCGCGAATATTTACTCAGCTCTAAGTGAATAAGTAAACAAATCTATACGAGATTGTTTACTCGATATGGACAGACTATTGATTTTTTATATGTTATATATCTTTGAGAAACAATCATTTTATGATTAGGTCCACTTCTAACAAATATGTGTGTTATTTATGACCAACATGATCTCGATTGTGTTAGAAAGCTTCCATATGAAGAAAGGTTTTACAAACTACAAATAGGCATGATGACAGTAATCAAAAATCATTAAAATAATATATTTATTAAATTAAACTTGAAGCTTGGAATATAAAACGCGCATTGTTTTCTTTATTAATAATGTGATTAATATGTATTTTTATAAAATAAAATTACGAAATAAGGCAATCCGCCATGATATCTTGAACACCAATCAGAGCTCGTGACGTCATCTCTCAAAACAACTCGCGCGAAAGCGCGCGAACGTCACATTTCGTTATGTGAACTTCCACTGCGATCTTTGTTTTTAATTAATTAATTGTTTGTAACACGAGTTATGGAGCCCGGATTTATCAAGGCAAACAGCGCTAATTTGCCTAGAATTGATATCATAATGCTGGGAGAGTTTTTGGCATCAAATAAAGATTTTTGTTCAGCTGAATTTAGAAATGTTAAAACTTCCATGTAAGTATACTAGTTTACTTAAAAAAACTTCCATGTAAGTGTATTAGCTTAATTAAAAAAACTTCTATGCTAGAATCTAGAGAACTATGTAATAACTTACATCAAAGCGATCTTCACAAAAATAAAGTTGTACCCTGGGCAATATTGCTTTTGAATCTCGCCTTGCAAGTTTACATAAGCCACTTGTTTTTTATTTTTTTATTGTGAGGAACATACACAAATAACTTATCAGGAGTTGTTTTGGATGTGTTCTTACACTGGGGGACCCCACAACACCTATGCACTTTAAACACTAAAAACTTAATTATTGCACGAGCGTTGTTTACTTGCGTCTTGTAATTTCAGTCGTGACGTCACGAGTGACGACATGACACTGACAAGCGTTTTCGCGCCGGATTCAAAGTGGACAGAGAAAAATGCAATTATTTGATAAAAAAACTTCGCATTTTCTTAAAATTAATAATTTTTCATATAAAATAGACGTATACCTACACCATAAAAAGGAATTTAAAAAATTGTCATCATGCCTATTATACCTTCTAATGTTCGGTTATATGTATAAGTATTTACCATACTTAAGTATGTATATAGAGTAGTGAGCACAATGTGAAAAAAAAAACGCAGTGCTAAACATTTGTAAAATTAATATCGAAAGCACAGTCACCCATGACTCACCTACCAACAAAAGATGGGTATTACCTCCCATAAAATCTGCCATAATCCATATACGAGTGCAGTCCACGTGCACTGTAGCGTCAGTGCATCACCGTGCACGGTGCTCTCGAGTGGACTATGACGTCATCACGATCATGAAGTATGTGCGTGATATGTTCCATAGTATGTTATGTACTGCGGGTGCAACTGAATGCTGGTTTTTAATATTCGTTGACTCAAAGTTAAATTAATTTCATTGGACTTGAATACGTGTTTATCTGATGCTGCTTAGTTAAATTCTCGCCCATTAGCCTATCATAGGAAAAGACAAAACGAAATGTCGATGTGCAAATATTAATGCATATTTATTTTATATAAAAAGGACAATGTTCGAGAAACAAATCAATCAATACTCGGTTTGTCCCCAATGTATTTATATAACAATTACAGCGAGCACTCGAGGCACCTAAATAAACCTGCATGTGTACACAGATAAGATAGCTGCCACATTATCGGCTGGTTATCGTTTACCACTGCAATTACTACAAGAAAAGCACTCTGCGAACATTTTACTAACTACATCAGACCGCTGAACAAACAAACTAGTAAATTTCAAATGTGTATAAAGTCTTGGTACTACATGGCGAAAGCCGCGTAGTATCTCGTAGACACGCTACGAATTTTCGTAGCGCTACAAACTACGAGCTGCTACGCCAGCTAAATTATTAGCTATTATTAATTACTGTAAAGCATATCCTATAATATAATGAATAATAAAGCGAATAGCTTTACATTGTTTTACGAAGGTATGAGTCGCAGAATGTTTTGTGTGGCAAAAGTCAACATGTCGCGACAACTAAACCCCCATAATACCTACTTCATATTATAGCCTTTACTAAGAGGATAAGGCTCGTATCGAAACAGGGACGAGACACTAGAAGCATCAAGATTACTTGAACGTCCGTCCGGCGGACAAAACTCTGTTTAACAAATAAAGGCACTCGCTATCAACACCATTAAACCGCTCACAAAATTCTAGCAAAACATTAATTTGTACTGGTTGGTAAATTAAATGAAAAACAAATAGAACCGTTGAATTCTTTAAAATTAATTCAACATCCAATCGGGACAATCTGTTGGTTTTCGATACGTTAGATCTATTGTCCGATGGTGAAATCGCTCAACCGAGTTAATTGTTCACGGAATAAAATTATAAATTTAAAAAAACCCCCGACTCAAAAAAAGTACACAATTATTATGACAAAAGGTTAAAAACGCTAAATCCCATAAAAAGCAAAAAATAACTTTTAACACTACGTAAGTACCAACTAAAGCATGTCAGACTAAACTAAATTTTGTCGTGTCGGGGGACCGCTCTAATTATCTAATTAAGATTCGTGTTTTTTTATATACGAATGTTGTAATTAGGTAGGTACCTATCATTTGATTTATGTAAGTATTTTTGAAGGTAAAAAGCGGTCCCCCGACACGTCAAAATTTAGTTTAGTCTGACATGCTTTAGTTGGTACTTACGTAGTGTTAAAAGTTATTTTTTGCTTTTTATGGGATTTAGCGTTTTTAACCTTTTGTCATAATAATTGTGTACTTTTTTTGAGTCGGGGGTTTTTTTAAATTTATAATTTAATTTTATTTCATGCTTTTTGAAGGAGCTACTTAATTTTTCCTTCATTTAATTTATTTTATTTTAAGATGGGGTAGCTATATGCGATCTCGGCCAAAGGAAGCTGTTTAACAATCCTCATGGCAAACTGGCTCTGGGAGAATTGCACAGATTGAGAAACAATAAAGATTAACCTTTGGTGATCCAGGGTTATATACCATTCTGGGGTTTCATCCGCCACATCCCATTTCCAGCATCAGGTTCTCGTCAATTAGAAACATGAAGAGAACCAGTCAAGACAAATTCAATGAGCCCAAACTCGATGGGTTTACTAAAAGGCAGTTCAGGGTTACGTCTCCTATCTTCGTGTCCCTACAGCAGACCAGCTCAGTGGTTCCAGAAGACATTAGTATTTCAAATTTCAGATCCCACATATGCTTGCAAGTAAACTGGGCGTGTAACATTCCTATCACACCTAACAAACGAGCTGATGACCTTGAAGACCTGAACCGATTTCCACCAAACATAGCTAAGAACACTCCCGAATGACATTACTTTCAAACAAAAAAAACCGCATTACAATCGGATCATCCGTTTGGGAGCTACGATGCCACATACACACACACACACACACACAGACACGTCAAACTTATAACACCCCGTCGTTTTTGCGTCGGGGGTTAAAAATAATAAACTGCGCTGCCAACGGCAAATTCTATTCACAGTATTTTTTCCCCATTTTCATTCATTTATACAGTAACACTATTTTTTTTCTCGCTGTTTCGCCTGCGTCCCGGTGGACAATGGTCCAATTAACAGACTCACTAATTTAAAGTATCCTCTACGATTCCATGTGCATTATTAGTTGTTTCAATCGATAGCGAGTGGAACTGAAAATAACCAAAACCAAAAGCTCCACTTATATACACGTACATACAGACACACACACACACACACACACACACACACACACACACACACACACACACACACACACACACACACGAAGCAACTATAATCCCCCGAGATAAAAGAGCCGCTGGCCAGCACCACGTGATTAGGGCGGTCGCGGTGCACTCAAAGCCACCCTCGCGATAAATTGCAGCCCTGAAAGGCTACGTTTGAAGGCTAAGGTGTACTTATATTGCGGGGGTGAAGTTTTTACTCTGAGTCGAATGTGGAGATAAATTAGTGAGGACGTAGGTCGTTATCTTCCATGCTAAATAAGTAATTATGTAGGACAAGCATAGTATATTTTTCTAAAGTTGGTGTAGAATACACGTGGCAAGCGGACTAAAGAAGGTCAAACTATATAGCATTAAAAAAGTTAGTTTATCGAACACATCCGACACAACTTCTAATTTTATTTAGTTCGATTACGAAATCGAATACGAAAAGTTAGCATCTAAGTTACGCTTAATTCGTTCCGTGTACGTAAAGCGTAATTGTTAGAAGAAGAAAGTACATATGTTATTGGTAGAACCTTCAAGTTTTGGATAATTATAACCCATGTTTCAAATGCGGTACCTTTTTTGTTACAAAAATAGAGGTTCATAATAATCCAAAACAACGGCCTAACAAGTAAACTTTAACCGACAAATCCAATTGAAAACACGGGTCAAATCAAACCAGGTGGAGTACGGGAGTAAGTACATTAAACGTGAATAATTGAGCATCAAACGGCAAGTTAATTGCATGATGACGATTGCAAACTGCATTAGTCCATTCATGAAATACTCACTGAAATACCAGGAATTCGCTAAGCAGCAATAAAGCTTGTTTAATGTACCTAAAACACTTTGATGCAGCTCTTTGATATAATTAATAAAATAATGTGAATTGGAATGGCATATTAATACTACAATATTATGAGACTAAAAATAGAATAGAAAATAAACTCCATTCATGAAACAAAAAAGTTACAACGTACGTGTGTAAAAGGAAATGATTAAAATACTGCAGAAACAATTACTTTGATAGATTCAAAACAAACCAGAAAACTGTGTTCACGGTAGAAATATTAAAAGGCAAATTCCAAAGTATGAACTAGATGAGAGAAGTATTCGGCGCGCGGGAGAGAATTGAAGAACTTTCATTGTTATAGGATGCTGGATAACCAGTACGAATGCTCAAAGAGATTTATTACAAAACTACAATAGCACGATCCAGAAAACTTTGGCCTTTATTTCGTTTTGCTTATTTGCTGGGAAACAAACGACTATTTCCAAGCCTCAATCCAACAGGACCTTTTCTGATCATTGATATAATGATACATCTACAAATAGGCTTGATATTATTACATCTATAAAGACCGTCATGAACAATTTGTGGGGTACTGAAATAGAAGCCGCTATACTATAACAAATCTTACTTTGAAATACGGTTATTATTTGTAAGTCCTGCAACACCTGGCCAGTCTACTCCCAGAATACATAACAACAATATTTAGTGGAACAACTGCCGATACAGCCGCGCGTCAAACTTGTCTTAAAGCTAATATTTATGTGGGAAGGTCAGAGAAGGTTGTAGCTTGTGCCAAACTTAACAGTTGTGTAACAACTTGTAACTACGTATTGAAGGATCGTGAACTGTAATTTTATATGAGTATTTTTTTTCCTACTTTTCTAGGATCAACTGATATTCAGGAAGAGTTCAATTATTATGAAGTACAAAACTAAGTAAACGAATCCTAATGAGACAAACCGGCAAGAAAGCCTATATCGGGTGTGTCGTCCATAATCACATTAAATGAAATGCTTTAATATACTGGTTAATATATGTCAATTAACACAAAGATAAAAGAAAAATACGTAAAAATAAAAAAATGATTTTTTCAAACAAAGTAAATGGAATAAAAATGTGCAAAAATTAGAACACCATATAAAAGTCAATCATTACAAACAACTGAAATTCTCCCTTGAAAACTGACAGCTGTCAACTGATCAAAACATACGATACTCCTAACTTTATCTCTGCTTTACACATGATGTTGTAAATTATAAAAACGAAAAATGACTCCTGTGGTTAAACCACTGAATGGATTAGGTTATTTTTTTTACAATTCGTCATAGAATATCATAAAGTATATGCGATATGATTTAATGTGATTGTGAACGACACACCCGATATAATAAAGTGGATGAAATCCACTGGTCAATGGAAGTACATTTCCTCCAGATTTATATAATGCACCTCAAGGTTATAGAAAACTTTTACAATATCTCGAAATGATGAAGCTTACCAGTTAGAACCTACACTAATATCTAAACAATAAAACAAAAGCGGCTCGCCGACAAATCTACATAGTAAAACAGAGCGCAGACAAGAAAAACATCTCCAGGGTTGTTTTGCAGGAAACTCGTTATCTTTATTGGGGGTTATATCGAGCGCTCTGAAGGGGTTGCACGCCAGGATATGGCTAGGTGTGCCGCACCGTACGAGAGAAACGTACGAAGGTTGATGACTTGCCCCAGGCTTTTAAAGGTCAGCTGTTTGTCGTTAAATAAACTCAGGTGAGGTAAACGTACTGAAAACGTCTGGGCATGGCTTTTTATTTTCACGTTATGTACTACTAGAATGTGTGTGAATAAGTTACGTTATGTGAACAGCTTGAAGTTTCATTCTGATACGGACGGAATTGCTATGTCATAGTGAAGGTCTACATTATTTACACCATTTTGCGATAGCGAGCACTGAATAAAAATATAAAAGTCTGAAACGAGTCAATTTGTTCCAAATCGATTTCAATACTGTGAATAGTTAAATTGAAAATGAAATAACATGGCTGGCCAAGGGCAGGAATATCAATAAGACAGACAATGTTAGTGCAGATTGTAGCGGCACCTCCCGCCGTGCATATTCAATGGAGCTCAGCCTCCGTAATGTTACGAATTCATAGCCGCCGGAATGTCTGCGATCGATACCAGCACTTGGATTTTCGATCTGACGTCATAGCCTGCAAAAAATGTTCTAACCTACATTTATACTTCACCAGAATTTTGCCGAGTCATGCTCCATGACTGAACTGTACATAATGTCAGAGGAAAACGAGCGAACGTTCGAGAGCCCCCATAATATGATAAACAATACCTTATCAAACAAGGAAACAATGAATTTACCTGAATCTGATATCCATCCTATCAGCATTGTATCTCTAAACCATAAACATTCAAAAAGCGCTATAAATAACGTTTCCAATTACGAAGGCCATTGTTACTCCATAGCCTAAGTAATCACTACGCAGTATAATGAAAACATATATTGCGGGTAGGAAAAAATCTAGGATAAAAGCGGCATCGGAGCGGACAAAAAGGCCGGCGGCAATGTTTCAACTGCGAGGGATGAACCCAGATCGTGGAAATAAGACAGATATGCCGCAGGTTAACTCAAAACTCTAGTTATTGAGTTTGTTTAATGTTTGAAGCAACAGTCTCTGTTATCCAGAGGTTTATTTATAGTTGAAGAAGGAACAAAATAATTTCATTTTCAGGAACTCAACTTGTCAAACAGAAAAGGACAATGGGCACTTTGTATGAGATTTGGTACCCGCTCCAACAGTAACGTATGATATATCATTTGAAAGGTATTTACGTGAAGAATAATAAAAAGTATGGGGCTTGCCTCAATTAGCTGTCCGATCCGAGTAACGATAAAAATTGAATCTACATAGAAACAAGTATGTCATCCATATATGCAAATTCATGAAGAGGAATATGTCGTCAGTATAATAATTTTAAACTCAGTTAATAGACTTCTTACATTGTTTGAGATACACTCTATTATAATCTAAAGGTTGTAATAGTCTATGGAGTCATACTACGGAAACACAATCGTCATCTGATTTGACAAAAGTTCAAAACATTTCTATTCATCTTTTTTGAAGAATAAATTCATCAATACCTCAGCACCTCTTGGGGAGCAAGATTAAGTCGTAATATGTACTATGTTAACATCGTCTCCTGACTTAACAACCTTAATTGATTGTAAATACTGAAAGACTTTTATCAAATACATAAGCTAGTTCTGCGTGAACTGCAAAGGTTTGCACAGTCTTTTTTTAGTCGGTAGGCAAACATTCTAAGAAGGCCAAATTCCTGTTTTTTTGTTACTTTACCAGTTTTTATTCAATACAGTTGGATTTAAGAACTACATCTACGTTGATGATTTATGAACATTACACATTCTATTAGTCGATGTCACGCGAAATGGACAAGGATTTGGGACTAGTCGTCATAGTAAACATTTTTTGCCTTGCCAAGACCTACGCACTGGTACTAGAATCAACACTGTTGGACAGGGTACCAAAACGCCCATCGTCCTTTGTACGATATTGGTTAAGTATATCCCGAACACTAACAAAGCTCCTTTAGCTTCTTCAGTGTATTTATGTCTGACTTCTTCAAGTATCAACACAAAACGTAATTGTTGTCTCTGCAATATACCCGTCATATTAGACGCTGTTAATAGTTCTCGTCTCATATTCTCTGATCTTCATGCGTGCATGTATGATAGCAAAAACGAGCAAATCAGCCAGTGCTAACGAGAGCAGCGCCGCTGAATACCAACCACTGTATAACGTAGGTCATTCCACAAATTATTATCTCTCGCTAGTTTATCTTGGCAAAAGAAAAATCTGAAAAACCATTTCCATTTAGATAGCTATCTGGAATATTATGTATGTTTTTTCGTGAGGGTTACAATGAGGGCTTATCTGTAGACTATCGAAATTTGTTTCATGTAGTATGTAATCATATCGACACCCTTGGTCATCAAGTTTCCTCAATCGAGACGAATTTTGTAAAAATATCCTTAGGAAAGCTTTCTTGCAAAATACAATTTTAGAAAAAGTTCCTAATTAAATTAATTATTCAGTAGCTATATCTTCACCTTTGTAGAGCCTTAGCTTAAATCCAATGCTCAAATTGTACTTAATCCGATTTCACGTAAAAAAAACGCGTAGTTTTCCACTTTTTTCACACAGGTCTAATTTAAAATTCCGTATTTGTACCAAACTCAAACTCAAACTCAAACTCAAAATTTTTTATTTCAAATAGGCCTATGAAAGCTCTTTCGAAACGTCAAAGTTAGGTGCACGGTTCCAAAGAGTTGGTCTCATGGAGAAGAACCGGCAAGAAACTCCATGGACACTCTTTTTAAAAGAAAATAAAAATAATTACAAACATACAGTTTTCTATCTAGTCCTGAGAATGTTATACAATCCAAATTGAGCTAAAAATGTATTAATAAATTATACAAAATAATTTTAGTGCAATCGTTACTCGAAAAATAATTTATACAATTCAAAGTAAAAATATATTGGGTAACCAAGTTATTATATAATGCAATTTGGGGTCTTGCTGGCTTGGGCTTGGCTGGTCTGGGCGGAGGCACTCCCGTGTCCCGGTCGCCGGGGAAGCCACATGTGCAGAGAAAAAGAAAAAACAATATTAATTTAACGCCAGGCATCACTGTCATTAATGTAATCCTGAATTTTATAATACGCCTTTTTAATCAAAATGTTTTTAACTACATTCTTAAACTTTTTATCAGTGAGATCAAGGATACATTTAGGTAGCTTGTTATAAAAACGTACACAATTCCCTAAGAACGACTTATTTGTTTTTGTTAGCCTAAACTTGGGAACCACTAATTTATGTTTGTTACGTGTATTTATCTGGTGAATGTCACTTTTAACTGTGAATTTATGGATGTTTTTGCGAACAAACATAATATTTTCAAAAATATACAAGGAAGGTAAAGTAAGTATATTAATTTCCTTAAAGAATTCTCTAAGAGATTCGCGAGAGCCCATGCCATAGATCTGTCCCCGAAGATGTTGAGCCGCAGACATCCACTTTTTGCTGTCTGTTGGATAAATAAGACCGGACAAGTTCAAGAGATTTTCCACGAATGCCGTAGTGTCTCAGCTTAGAAATGAGTGTATCGTGGTCCACACAATCAAACGCCTTGGAGAGATCACAGAAAATACCGACGGCATCCTGCGAACTCTCCCAGGCTTCCAAAATCTGAGTGACTAACCGCGCACTTGCGTCCGTAGTGGACCTACCCTTTGTGAAGCCGAATTGACGGTCGTGCAGTATATCGTTTAAGTTGAAATGGTTTAACATCTGATCAAGCATGATCCTTTCGAATATTTTACTTAGAGCCGGGAGAATAGAAATGGGTCTGTAGTTTGACGGATTTTTCTTACAACCTGACTTAAATATTGGAATGACCTTACTGTGTTTCATCAAATCAGGAAAGGAGCCTTCATCTATACATGAGTTAAAGATTTGACTGAGTATTGGTGCAATATTGTCAATCACGGAGCTCAGGGCTTTAACAGAGATGCCCCATAAGTCTTCCGTTTTTTTTAAATTAAGGTTTTTAAAAGCTTTTTTTACTGTATTAAAAGTTATGTAATGGAATCCGAAATCCGGTACTTCTTTAGTAAAATTTTGTTTTAGTAATGACTCTGCAAGTGTAGAGGACGAGTTAAGTGATTTAGTAACCTCTACTGGTACATTAGAGAAAAAATTATCAAACGCGTTAGCAACCTGCACATTATCCGACACAGTTGCATCATTAATCGTTAACGATAGTTCGGTATCCCGGACTTTAATTTGACCCGTTTCCGCATTTATTATTTTCCAAACGGTTTTTATTTTATTATCCGATTTAGTTATTCTGTCACTAATTGATTTAGACTTTGCAAGAATACATACACTTTTGAATACCTTAGAGTAGTTCCGTACATGATCATGAAAAGATTTATCAGATGTCATTGATTTTTCTCGGTACAGGTTATACAATACATCTCTGCTTATCCTAATCCCTTTTGTACACCATTCGTTGAATTTTAATTTATTGTCGATTTTTAGTTTCTTAATAGGACATGATTTATTAAATTCTAGACAAAGTGTGTTAAATAACTTATTAAATTTAGTATTCGAGTCCTCTGATTTAAAACTACTGCATAATTTATTGACAACATTATTTTTAAACGTTTCTAAGGTTCTGTCTGTTAGTTTTCTGTATTTTATTACTATGCTTGACGGAGTGTTTTTATTAGCAGGAAAGCTAACAAGCTGCCCCAAGTGATCCGATCTCACACCAGCAATAATGGAAGAATGCTGAACCACACAATTTGTAAAAATATTGTCTAAACATGAACTTGAAGATGGTGTAATTCTAGTGGGTTCATTAAACAAATGTTTTAAATTAAAAGATTGAAATAGAGATAACAGTTGATATTTATCAGAAGATTCAGAAGATATATCTATGTTAAAGTCACCGCAAATGAAAACTAGTTTATTTGACTTAAAAATCTTCCTAAGTATTTCCTCCATATTTGTAAGAAATAATGAAAAGGTACTTGCTGGTGGTCTATATACACATAAGAATAAATGACTTCCTATTTCTGCACATGCTACCTCGCACAGGCGATCAACAGAGCTCGAAGTAATGTCGCTTCTATCCTTAAATTTTAAATTATTTTTACACAATATCAATGTACCCCCACCCTCTGCAGTTACCCTATTAAATACACTAGCAACCTTGAAATTATTAATATTAAATAACATTTTCTCAGGCTTGAGCCATGTCTCACAAAGACATAGTATATCTATAGAAAACTTATCAGTTAAAAGTTCAATATCTAATATTTTGCCAGAAAAGCGGTTTACATTCTGATGAAGTAGGATGAGGTTGTCGCTACGCTTTTCTATTGTCTTAGAATCTAGTTTAAACAATCAATCACAGTATTGTTAGAATAACTAGTCAATACTGGCTCGTCGCTTATCCTACATTTTGTCATATTGTTGGCTATGACAATGTTAATATTATATGCTATCAATGTAGCTATATTATCTTTATATTTATTAGGGAAAAACATACTTTCCCTACTCAAGTGAAATTCACTAACAAACTTGTTAGTGTCAAAGAATAATAGTTTGTCCCTATGACAGCATGTCAATGTGTATATAAAATTGTTCAGAGTATGAACATAACTATTTTGAGTGTCAGAAAAACAATCAGAATATGGAAGTGCACAAATCATAATGCTTTTTAAATTTAGTTTTAATAAGGTGTTGATACCATTAGCAATGTCACTTTTAATTACATCAAGACTGTTGCCTATCAAAAGAACTAGTGTAGTGTTAGCATCAAACTGTGTATTAACTATCTTGTTTATTATGTAGTTGAAGTGTAGGTTTGGGTAACAGTAACTAGTTACAATATGTTCTTGTGGGAGTGAGTGTTGAATAAATGAGCCTAAACCTTTACCAAATTTATCTGTAAATAAGACTGACTTGTGTTGCTTAGTGTTGTGAATGCTTGGAACAGTATGAGGGGGGTCTAGTAATGTAGTAACAGGCCGGGGTTCAGGGATTGGGATTGGGTGAGCACGGGTACAGGAAAGATTAGTAGTTAGTGACTCATATCTCTCTGCACTGTATTTCACCAGATCCACTAGCTTACCAGCCTGCAACAAGCGCATACTCAGTTCGTGTTGAGATTCCTCATATTTCCTGAAAATATCAGATAGTAAATTTTCTTTCACAATTAATTGTTCATGCAACTGTTTTATGTCTAAGTCATGAGAAACTTGGCAATGTTCTAGCTCAAGAGAACAGGTTTTTAATTGTTGGACTAGCTTTACCCTATCTCTTCTAAGATTAACACAGTTTTTTACCCTACTTTGTTTTTTTAATGCTAAACGGCACTTCCTAATAATTTTGTTATACTTAATATACTTCTTAAATTTTTTATTACTTAATACTACAGGACATTGTGTGATGGTATCATCACCGGTCAGATCTATAATTGCAGCAGAGCTGCTCACAGCTGTGGTACTTCCTACTAACTTAGTGAAACGATTGAGGGTGTCAGAAGTTTGATCCCTAGCTAAATCAGACTCGTATGAAGATATTTTCTTGTAGGCCTCACTTAGTTCAAGCTCGAGATCAGTTATACGTCTCAAAGTAAGTTCATGTGTTTCACTACATTCCTGAAAAGATGATACAAATGCCTGAAGTTGGTTATGTTGGTCTAGAAGGTCCATATGCTGTATGTGCAGCTCGGCCAGGTCAGTTTTTAGGACTGTGTTTTTGTCGACAACATTTTTCACTTCCACCTCGCTGTCCTCCCTCTCCTGCAGTAACTGATTACACAGTGTTCTTGATGCCTCAAGATCCTTTAGAGTGGCCCTTAGCTTGTCCTCCAAGTCTTTGATAGCGGCCCTCCTGGTTGTCATTTTGTAAACTTTGAGTTCAGTTATCTGAAATGTGACAGGAAACAGCTTAGTGGCAGGCAAAATATGTTTCTTAGGACACAATCAGGGAAGAGCAATAGTGAACAGAATGAGAACTAGGAGAAAAAGAAGAAAAAAAAACACATAAGAAATTTTAACTAAAAATAAAAATTAAAGTGGGTAGGGTGAATTAATATTAAAATATTAAAAAATATTTTTTAAACAAGATAAGTGACTATAGTTAAGGAAGATTACATTAAACACAAAAGTTTGACTTTATTTAGAAAAAACAAAAGTGAAACTGACTATGTACAAACAAAGGAATTGGTTTGTAAGTTTGACACAGAACAGAAGTTAATAGAAATACATTGAAGGATTGATCATGGAAAAGTATAGTTATACTTAGTAGTTGTATGAGTGTATATATTAAATAATTGAAGTGTTTGAATGTCTGCGGCAAACGTTAACGTCGTCGATTCTGCTTCCACAATATTGTCAAGCAGAAGGAGACAGTAACTGAGCCGATGTGTGTGGAGGGACGTTGCTCATAACAATGAGCAGTGTACTTAAGTGGTTTGTATAGTGTATAAACACAGAGATACAATAATATTATAAAAGAAAAACAAAATACTCCCCAGATTTCAAATTGTCCGTTTGACAGCTGGTTCACTCAATTACATTTGCTTTGGATTTTCAATATTTGCGACAATAACATATTAACAACACTGTTACATACACTTATTAACTATATTACACGATTTTAAACACGATTATCAATAAATAACTATTTTTCTAAAATATTAAATCACGGAGCCGTTTTTTTCACGACTTGACACTTTGACACCAGTGTTGCCACTATTACCGAGCACGGAAACCACAGGGGCGACATAGTTAGGTTTATTTTTGTACAAAATATTTTCGCAAAGCATATTGTAGGCTGTACCAACAGCTTGGGACGCAAACTTGGCGGAAACAAACGCAAAGTAAACCGCTAACTGGCGCACGTGGAACTTGCCAGATTTCACCGGTTTGTACGCGGTTACCGGCTAATTTTGCTGCAAGAATTTAATGTTTAAAGCTCTGAACTAGGATTTTAGCGGCAGCTGCAGTTCATATGCATAATGCGACTCGTGTTTGGGTAGGGACACAAACAGGAAAATTCAATGCTGAATATTACGAATTAAAATGTCGTCCCTGAAAAAAAAGACATTGAAATACTCGAATGCAAGTAAATGCCTTTCACGTACAGCCTACATTGAGCTCGACAAATGAGACGTTATTCAATTCGCACGATCCGTTTAAGTAAACGCGCGACACGTCAAATGTATCGTAAGCGTATCTTCCTATTCAGCGCCACAATGAGCGGTTATCTGCTTACGCCCAAATTTGTATTTGTAAGCAGGTTTGCTCAATAATCTACGAAAAGCCATTAAACCTAACCCACGTTGGTGGTTCGCATCTCATTTAATGCAGCAACACAATAAATACTGAGATCAAAAGACCTACCGTAACGACCGAAAGGTATTTTGATGAGAACGGCGCGGGGCGGACCGTAAACAGCCATTTGATGGCGATTAGGGCGGGCGCCCGCCTTCCGGTGAGACAATATTGTGTAAAAAACACCCTCATCCGGTTTTATGATGGAAAAATTAAATGGCAACCAAATTAAATTTGTCTAGAGAAAACCTGGGTAAAATGTTAGGAAAAACAACTTTGGCAGACTCTTGTCAATAAAATGCAGTCATAACGAGCGACAATTTGTTTTATGTGAATCTTTATTCCTAAATAAGGAGGCTGTTAATACGGCAGTAAAACAGAATGTATGCGCCTGACGCATACACACGCAATTCGCAATTCTGAAATGGGTCACGAGGTTCTAATGGGGCCCGCAGTTTTCACTGCGAACGCATGATTACCTATCATTCCGACTTGCATTTCTTGTTCAAACCAAACTGCTCAGAAAAAACGTTTCTTAAAGGGGTCATTGACCGAAGATTTGCCACGACAATAAACAAATGAACGATACTCATGACAACGCAAAGATACTCGCTCCCTGATGGCATTACAACACAAATCTCCTATACGAACCACTGAGCTCGAAGTAAATACCCATAAAGTTGGGAAAAACTGTGTACAAATATTTATTGTACGCCTTAGAAAGATATTGGAGCCCATGCAGTAATGTAACTGACATCGATAAGTTTTCCAAAGGGCACGTAACGCTCGCGCCTACATATTTCACTTGCTAAAAAGCGCGCCAACTTGTCCAAAAACTCAATAAACAGATTGGAACTCATAACATTTTTATGGTAGGCACACAGAAATACTGTGCAGCTACATAAACAGTTGTTATCGTCTTTTATGACGGTTTGCCGATCCCATCATAAAGATATGGCGTCGTTATAAATTCGTTCGCTCGCTGGTGGTAGCTCTCTGTGACCAATACACGGTACATTTGAGGCTTCTGACCTTCTAATTGCTGGCCTGCAGTTGTCAATCAATATTAATAAAATATTATTGGTACCAAATCCTTCAGATATTAAATGTAACACATCATGTCCCTTATGTTTTTCCTGGTGAAAGATTACGGCAAAACTGATTTTCGAATTTTATCTAACCACAAAACACCCTTACTTTACTTTACTTTACCCTAAAATACCACAAGTCTAATAAGTAAACAACAAACTGTACTCAGCCTATTACAGAACAAAGCCTTTCTTAAAAGTTCGCGCAACACTTGACGGTTGGCTTCGGGAAGCCGTTCAAAGATTCTCAGCAACCATTTTACAATGGAAACCATGTCAAATATATTTCCACGCTTGCCTCGGCAAGTCGAACCGATCATGAGCATAATAGAGCCTTCGGATATTCTGAATATTTCGCAGCACGTGCAGCCTAATATAGGTCAATTTGCAATGACAATTTGCTTCAACTTCGAGGCTGAAGACAGATCAAGACAAGAATGTTTAACGCCGAGTGAAATACGGATATAATCCATTGTGAAATCCAGGAGTTACTGTACTATAACAAGGCTTACATCAGCATCATACAAACAACGTTCTGAATTTAATAAGTAAAATTTTGAAATATGTAGGTCATCATCATCATCTCAGCCATAGGACGTCCACTGCTGAACATAGGCCTCCCCCTTAGATCTCCACAGATACCTGTTGGAGGCGACCAACCAAATATGTAGGTGGTGCTAAATAACTCCCGTTTTGGTAGTAACAGTATAATTCGCATAAACTCTTTCACGGAAAACATTAACTAAGCTGTACGATAATTTCATGGCTGTTATCACCATAAAAACACCTTTCAAACGCGAAAATCTTCGTTACATTCAGATAACTGAATATAGGGTAGCAACAAGGAACCAATTCTGTCCAAACCAGTCCCATGCGGCCAGTAAAACGCCAAAAAGCGAGCATGGCATTTGGTTCATGCCATTGACATTGCCTGTAACGGTTGGCAACCTGCCAAGGGCGCACACCATGGCCGCTGGAGGTCGCTGTCTTACCATACCCCATACACTACCACCCTGCCATGGGAATATAAACTCTATTGTCTTAAGCAGAAGGGTCCTGTTAGCAGCATTTTATGATGGCTCAACGAATCGCGGCTTACTAAGCAAGTTTTTAAGTCTCCAGTAGACATGTGGGGTTTATAGTCCAGTTTATTCGGTTCAGTGGCTGAATGGCATCCGTCGGAGTGCGAACACGTGCCCGTTATGATCTGTCCTCACTTGTTTCAGTAAATGTTCAGCACTTGGGACACTCGCTGATCTTAATTAGAAACTTGCTACATGACCACATATTTAATTTTAAAGCTATTTATACTTATAACGATTAAACTGCCAGTTAAATGTTGGTCTATAACTTAAACTAAAAGTAGCGGTTACTAAAGATTTCATATTAGCACTGGCTCCCAGCCAGCTAATTTCAGCTAACTTGATCTATGGTTTCTACAAGACCAGTTCCAGAAGTTATGTGCATTGTTAAGTCAAACCTGGTCTTGAAACATGCATCCGACTTCGGCTTATGGTGGTGTTGACTATAATAACTGGAACTTACCTGAAACGAATTAAGAAAGTTAATTAGTATAACTAACAAAATGAAATAATAGATGTATTTCGCTGCCGCCACAACAGCATAGTATGCAATTTGGGAGCAGCCAATTATTCGTGATAAGGAATATGAAATGAGTGCGGCACGTGACCTAATAGCCCCCGGCTACAATATGCGGCCGGAGCACAAAAACGCTATTCCAATTACTCCGACTCACTAGAACAAACATAATCCAGCACGGGGCGCACTTTACTCATATTTTTTCGCTCCAGCATTGTCCCCGGTAAATATTCATAAGGCATGTCTCAGGTATTCTCTTATTCTGCCAATTTATATTCTTCTTGGAAAAACGTACTGCTAATACATGATTATGATAGATACGTTTGTTTATGATAGATCAAGTGTACAGAATTAATACTCGTGACTCCGCCGAAATTCCTTACAGAATACAATTTTCGTTTCCCTACATATAAACAAAGTTAATATTACATCAACATCGTGGAAACCCTCTTGACAATAGTAATGAATGATAAATTGAATGTATGTGAAACAATTCGCGTAGGTACATGTGTAAGGGAATGTTAGGAGTGCCGAAGTTCCAGTTCGGTGTTTAAGTAAAGCAATCAGGCTAGCGACGTTAAGCGAATAGTTGCGGTGTCGTCCGCGGCGGACGAATGCTGAGGCACCCTTCTCTGGCACAACTTAAGTTCGCTCTTGACCTATTATGGTGACACTTGGCAACATAAGTGGACCACGCTCTGTGGAGCACACTTTTTATCTCTGTGAGACGGAGCCAAAGGATAGTGACGCTATTTGTTATGGCGGAATATTTATGTGCTTTGCGTGGTTCTTTTCAAGTTTAAGTTCAAGCCGAGCACTTCGCTTATTCCCTACAAATGTTACTTTCTCGTATTTTGTACAAAACATACGCTAATATTTGAGAGAAAATGTAAATGGTGAATAAGATAGCAAGATACGCATGTGGAATAAAATATTAATCACTTTCTGGCACAAGTTTATCCGCTTTTGACAAATGAAATATTATCCGACTCGTCTAGGTCACAAAAGAAGCATGCCCAAAAAGCATTTGCAGCTTTTTGTACCAGTGAGAAGTAAATAAATGTACACATAATAGGTTACGACATGCATATTCGATAAGAAAACTTGATTTTCTGGAGAAGGTTATATTCTGCTGAGTTCTCTCTTTCATATTAAGCCTTCTAAGATGAGCTCATAAATCCATGTGTGTATAATTATGATATGTGACATAAGGGTGTAATCAGCCGAGCGAGGGAGTGCTCTTGACATTAACATCGGCCGCGCTGGCCTGCAGCCAGGGCGCGCCTGCCAACACCCACAGATTTTCCACTACGCGATATATTCACGTAAATTGATAAAACATAGTAACATGAGATGAATGGAAGCGTATTGTGAACGTAAATATGACTAACTGTCGTTTTGAACACCTGTGCTAGGAGACTTGCCAAATATTTATAATTTTAAAAGTTTTAAGCGCTGATTTTAATATTAAATAACGGCATGTCAAGTTAAACCATTAACCAACAGTATGGAAATTAGCAAGTTTTCTTCTGTAAAATAAACCGCAGTGCTAATAACGTTACCCAATTAGAACTACCTCCTTAGTGAGAAATTGTATGTAAATTTAATTTATTTTTCTACATAAAATGTAGGTTCTTTTCTTTATAAATTACAGTGGTCTGCGAAGCTTGTCCGTTGTGTTATAGAATGAGGAGGTTTTTCTTCTTCAATGTATGAGTTGATTTAACTGAGTCTATCCGAGCTTCCCGTGACCATACAAGCGATCGCGTTACTTTTCTTAATAGGCTATTTGTCTACATCATTAATCTCCTTTAACAATGCTATCTTTACACAACACGTCTAACAGGAAAACTAAATAAAGGGAAACCGTCTTCTTAGAAGTAAATCTAGCCAAACAACGCTTTGTTCCACACTAACAAAGATTTATTAACTCCGGGCGAAATACTTTGAAGCTAATTAGAGTATTAGATCATCGCGATTGTAGACAAAAGAGCGCTAATATTGTAAGTTCCAGCCGCGCCTGGGCTAACCTGATGACGTATTCCCGCCTTCTTTACTGAACTATGTAAGACGCTTGATATTAAAACATTTTGGGTAGTAAATAAAGTGGCCAGGCTGTAGAAGCTTGGCCACCTTTGGTAAACTTTTTCTTAATCTTGGACGGTGTATCAAATATTGACAAGTCATCTCCATATTGTGGATATCATGCCAGATAGCCAATAGTAACATTCCATCAAAAGTTAACGAGTGGAACTTAACAGAACACACTCCGAGAACAAAAATAACTCCAACTATTTTATAGCCAGATTTTATTGAACCACCAAAAATTTTAGTAATTCGCTATAAAAACATCTGTAAAACCAACGTTTGAGAAAACTTGTGTCTGAATGTAGTACGAAGAATAAATTATTCAGGTACGGATAAGTTTTGATTACAGACACAACCTTGACTTGTCTGTGTGTAGTTCGCGAGGATAAAAACTATATACAGCTGTAAATGTATTAATAGATTCCGTCTGAAAGTTATATATTCTTGCCTGGCAGCACGTAAACCTTAAACCAAACATACACTTTAGCATACAACATTCAATATTAGAGTTTAAAGTTGTTTCTGAAGTCATGATAAGAACGTTGAAAGTCAGAAAATTACCCTACAGCATATAACGTGTCTGTAGAACATTCTATCAGTCTTATTTACTTCGTGAAGCAAATGCTAATGCAATAATTTCTTCAGCCCTTAACCCTGCATCGGGGGGGGAGGGGGTCGCAAGCAAAAACCGCTGACGAGAAATAAAAACGCAAGTAATTGGAGCTTATAGATGTTCTTGTCGCGAAGGCCATGACACGCCACGTTTGGCCTTGAAGATATAAACAGGGAGGCCCCAAGATCCTATAATCGACGGCTAAAGATAAAGAGCTAAGTTTAGACTGCTAATCTAGAAATGTTCGAAGCTTTCTTTGTATGGAAATAAAAGAAAATTCTAAAAGAGAATTTTCATGGTTCCTAAAAACCACTTCAAAACACACAGTTTTCCCTTAGAACAGCAGTATGAATACATTCATTTAAATTCACGGTGTAGACACCATGATATCATCAAAGTAAGATATTCTGAATGTCAAAATTTCGCTATGTTTCGAGGCTTCCAGGCTCCTTTGTGGTGACTGTTTATTCAGGACGCGCAATTTTTGTGCCTTACTCTTTATTTTAGTTCTCTTTCTCCCAACCTTCGTGTTTGGTGTCTTATCTATACTCCTTAAACGAATTGAAGTTAAAGGCACAAAAGATAATATCTAAATTGTTACATAAACTAGGTGTTAAATCATCAACCTTCGAACTTTAGCAAAAACCTTCTGGTTCGAGTATTAGGTGTTCGTTGATCGGGAACAGCACTATATTCCGCGCACGTGGCGGAGATTGATGAGTGCACAAATAGTGTTGCAGCACGATCCACTGCGCTGACGATTAACGGGAATTTTTCAATGTTCCCGCTATTTGTAGACTGCGTGGGATTGCGGAATAGGAAAATCTTCCCAAACAGAATAAAGTTCAACCAATGGGATGGACAAATTAATTATAGAGTAACTATTGGAGAAAAATACTTTTACCACTCACGTGTTACCATTAGTAAAATGCATACATAAACCCTATATCAGACTGAACAGACTACATGAGCTACTTTCCCTATCGCTATAATGAGTCGTACGAGTGCAGTTTTATCAGCTTACAACATATTACACTACAAATTCCCAGCCACCAGTGCTTTGGCCCCGCATACGTTTTTATAATTGCTTTACCCGCCAGAGTGTTTCACGCGTACATATTAATGTGCTTTCTGCGAGCAAATTACATCCAGCACTTTGAAAAAAACTACTGAAACAAGTTGAATAATGAGTGTGTAATATTGTTCGCGGGACAAAGGTTAACTGAGTTTACTTTGGTAATGAACAAAGTGCAAGCTGAAAGTTTCAGGTGCAATATTTAGGAGGCGGGTCACCAAACCGAAGCTGAGCTACTTACAGACTGACCTACATCTGTGGCCTTTTCGATAGTTGTTGACACCTCAACAGCCAAAGGTCACAAGATCCGCTTTAAATAATAGAAGATATTTCGGTAGGCTGGCTTCGTGATTAGTTAGACTTAATATAGAAGTTTGACTTTCATTTATAATTAATAACTTGCTTGTATGATACAATACTCTATACGAGTACAAATGGCGAAAGAAGTACGCAGACTTTATTTTTCAAAGAACGTACGATTGCGCACAGAATAAATATCAAATTTTATAGCCACCGTTAGAACAAGCTACTAAACATCAAAATAACAGAATTAACTGCAAATATAAAATCTCACGTTCACCTTTGACCAACTGAAGAAAAGTCCCCACCAGTGCGAAAATAGAACAGGCTCGGTATCGGAGAAGGTCTACGACTACAAATAGACAAATCACCGCGTTATCTAAGACGCTAGTCAAGATAAACGGCCCACTGATAATCCAAATGGATGCAACACTGACACCCGACAACTGACATTACTATCAGCTAAGCTCCATAGTTTATTGCGAACATGTTTTAGGGAGTGCAAAACAGAAATACACCTTAGTTTTTTGGACGACCGTGACAGTTAATTGACGTACAAATTCACCTGTTAGTAGAACCAATATGGCAACTGGATAGCTTTTAGCCAACACGTTGTATTCATTTTCAGTCAACACACACCGCGTCAGTTTACTCAACTAATGAAACTCAGGGAAGAGTAAAAATCCGAGGCGACAGTGTACACGGAATTCACTTAGAACTAACTACTGCACGGTGTGGCTAACTTGGGAATAAACCTTGTGTACTGCACCACCCGGGAGATAACAACAAACTTTACAGTAAACAACGTTAAAAAACTATTGAAGATATTTTCCCGAAGGATAAAAGCTTTAAAATTTTATAACAGAAGTGAAACTTTAGTAAAGTCTGTATATACAGCAATACTCCCATTTATATATACAACAGCCCATTAAAGTTAAATTAAGCAAGAAATAGGTATCATCTTTGCCAAAATAGACCTCTAACCATAATTCAACAAATGTCACGACAAAAATAAACTAACACCAATATAAACATTGAAATCGATTCGACTTTCAGAAGATAAAAATAAGCGATCGCGTCTTATCGATAAACACTTGATCAATATAAACAATCTGAAGACACACTTGTGTACCAAAATAACTATTGTTTTAGTCCTCGACGATTCTATTTAAATCTTATTGCTTGTTACCACATTTTATGTCATAAAACACAAAACTTTTGTAACAATGCTACCTGAACAGATAAAAATTGCTATGATTACAAAATAAATGATATTGCTCTAAATGGGAAATGTAAAGCCTCGAAACTTTCAGGCGTGCACAATGGCGACCTAAAATAAAAGTGTCAAATATTTCAAAAGCGAACACAAAGCGTGTCATTTGTGTAGTATTCTTTCATTACTCCGTTCTCTGAGGAATTCTGTTAAAACACCAAAAAATCTTGCATTTGAGGGACAAAGCACTATAAGTGTTGCGGAAAAAAATGGAGATCCGTTATGGAGTAGTGATTAATTCTCATAGAGTTAACCATATATACTTATGTAGTAATTTGTCCACAGTTGAATAAAGGTCGTTTATCCTAAAATGAGCTTTGTAATCTACATAAATGACCAGTGGTTACCATTACTTATGGCAGTAACATAGTCTGACCAGTGTAAACTGCCATTGCCACTTTTTAAAAATGTACTGCATAAGTTTTTAGCGAGTAAAGTATATTATAATATTTTAGATTTCATAAATGAAAAAGACTTTATTATTCCTAATTATATTTTTCCTTGTTCTTCTTCTTAATCCTATGTTCAATAATGTTTGATTTATTAATATTATATTGCATGCCAATTGGTAAAATATGGCGGATCTTTTTACCCTTATGTAACAACATCATTGTAACCCGTATTTGCAATATGCTAGTCAACCATCACTGCTAGGTATGTAAATATACACAACTGATTCGGAAAATATTGACTTATGGTCAAAACACCTACAGTCTTACTTATAAACGTGAATTAAATAATAACTTATACTTAAGGGGTGTTTAAGAAAAAATCTTACTTATAAACGTGGCTTAAGTAAATCACTTGCTTAGCAATGTCTTAAATGAGCTGTCAAATTAAGTAACCTCACACCCTTGTTTAACCCGCTAATTAGCAAAATGGCTGGATCTTTACCAGCTGATTTTTCATTTCCGGTTTACAGCTCAACTTTTTAATTTTATATTTTACGGATGCCATTGTTGCCATTACACAACGTTTTGATGACAAATATTTTTTAAGCTACCAACATTCAGGTAGTGCTGAGAAATTAGTATGTTTTTTATTTCATTATCTGCTCATTGCTTAAGACATGCTTTAGCAACGTTTATAGGTATAAAAAATCTAATCACTACTTAACTCTTTAAGTAGTAATTAGTTAAAACAATGCTCAGAAGATGATTAGTTGCTTTTTATAAGTAAGGCTGCTAATGTTAAAACTAGTCTAATAACATTTTCGCATTGGATGCCCTCTCCTATTACTGCGGAGTCAAAGTGTATTGTCCAAAATATATTCGTTGTACAATAGGATAATGTTAGTTAGCGTAATCTGCGCTGCACGACACCTCGCGACAATTTATGTGCCGCCGGACGCACGGGATTAAACTCTCCGGGAACAACGAGCAAAAAGGAATTCTGCTCGATACTTCCCGTGCTTTATTAGCTGAAAATGTTGCTGAAAACACATGTGGATAGCGTATACAAAGATCGTTGATTACCTTCAACAAAGACAATGCTCATGAAGTATGAGAAAAAAACCCAGGCCCGGCGCAAAAGAAAAGTAACTCAAAATATAGGTATAAATAAGTAATTAAATATTACATGGGGGGCATCATCGAAATCAGTGGCTATATGTGTGAAATTGCCATTCGAATTTTAACATTTGCGCCACATTGCTACTCGAGATTTTAGAGGTAACATAATGTATTAGTAAAAGGAACATCAAACAGATACAGTTGTGGTTTAAGATTGTACATAATGACATGTTTATGGCAATTTCTCCACTATTCTACATACTTTTACAAGATAATAGGATGATAGAACTAAAACACGATATGAATGTATGTACTTTTCATTTTAATAACTACGCTTAAAAGTCACTGATACTCTATTTCTAACACGACATGATCCAAAAATGTTGCGAGATGTGCGAACTGTTCCTCATGTCTAGCTCACCCTAAGTAATATAAAACGCTCATGACGTGGGCGCAACAGCCCAATGTTCTCCTCCCATGAATACAGGAGCATTAATATCCTGATATGCCATTTTCCTTTGTATCTGTTTACTGTTCCTTTTACTAATACGTTATGTTACCTTTAAAATCTCGAGTAGCAATGTGGCGCAGATGCTAAAATTCGAAGAGCAATTTCACACATATAGCCACTGATTTCGATGATGCCTCCTATGCAGTATTTCATTACTTATTATTACCTATAATTTGAGTTACTTTTATTTTGCGCCGGGCTTGGGTTTTTTTTGAGCATTGTCCTTTATTTTACACATATTTTTACGGGTTCCTTCAAATTCATGTTTAATTTAGAAAGATGTGTATCAGGACGTAAGAATGAGTGCGAGACAGGTAACACAGGCGGTGAGGTAAACGTACCATGAAGTGTAAGCTCGTCAGCTTGGCAAACACCGCTAAATTGGCTAACGTAGCCGCCTATTTTGTTTCAGATAAACCGTGAGCCGTACTCACTGAATGCAGCAATTTTATATCGCTTTCCAACAGTTGAATACTAAAGTTTTCAGGTTTTTTTGAAAAATATATTTATGTAACTGCAACAGCACGGATACTATAACACTGCTACACCACTGCTCCAACACACGATATTAGGAAATTGACGCAATATTTATTATTATTTTAATTTGTAAGCAGCAATTAAAAACTGTTTAGTTTTAACGTAGATCGCTGGTGTGACAATTCGTGGCGCAATATAAATACAACTCAAGTCGAGGAAAGCCTTACAATAGCGGCTGCAATTAAAGCAGTTTCAAAACCATTACTGTATTTTTTGCAGCCGGAGAACTTCAGTAAACAATGAAGCTCCAAACGGTGGGAATATAAAAATGGTGCGCTTGGTTTTAGTTTCTTTTTTATAAGTCAACAGTAGATTGAACCGGCAAGCGCTGAAACTTTGATGTAGTCATAGATTCGCTCGGGAAAACCGACGATTATACTAAACCCCAGATAACAATTGCAACGAAAACGCTCAGAACTATCAGAAAAGTTTTTTTCCTGAGAACTGCGGGAAACAACAATACAATTACAATCAAAATCATACGTTACACTTTAGCAAAACTTCTGTCATTTCGGTAATAACAATATTAACTTTAAGAATGATGGGCGTAACCACCGAAAACCATTCCACTAACTTGGACAAAACTCCGCGTGGCGGGCGTTCCTATATCATCATTAAACAGTACGTGGGACTGGGAAAGCCGCGTATATCACCCACTAATCCGCATCAAATACATATTTGTAGCAGACTAACCACAAAAAACCATGACCTTTGCCACTGGTGTTTGTTCACTAATGCCTTCAAAGACCTCGAATTTCGTGTTTGGAAGCCGGCGCGGAGACCGCGGCCGTTAGTTGCGTGCCGACCGCCGACGCGAGCGTACGTCACCACGAACACTCCCTGCACCCCCGGAGAGGACCCCTACACGAAAAAGTTGCATCTAGTGAACAAACACAGTTCGAGTGCCAGTGTTGTTGTCTTATGCAGGAGCGTGATGTTTGCATAGCATTCCGTAGCAGGCCACTTTGGTAGTCTGTTCGCGCCAATGGCAGTATCGTCGAGGAGGTAAATATTGACGCTAGACGATGGCCGGCTCCGGCAAGTCCTTGCGACCACGGTCCGCTGCCAGATAAGTATTTGCTGAGCGTTCGAACCGCGTCCATTCCATTTCCCCGCGATTTCAATTGCATATTTGCATGATCATTGAAAACAAATACGGTTCGGACACGTTCTTTCAAATAATCCTCAGCTCGCGGACACACGTGAAATTCTCGGAGTTTGCTGTTAATAAATGCATTTCCAAGATAATTTCGAATATTTTGAATTTAGTACGTCGTTTAAAAGCTGTTTCTGGTTTGGTCGCGTCCCATATGTAAATGCGAGATCGTACGCCGGACCGATCGGAACCGTGCACGGCGTGTGTACTGCTCGCCAACAAAATAATATATCAATTAAAGTACTCTTTTATATTTCACTGTTAAAGTTCCAGACGAGCTTACGTAAGCTTTCGACGGACTCCCCGCCCCCACTTATGTAACTGCCCGATTTGGAAGGAACTTTTCTTTTTCAGATTCAATTTTAGGGAATATTGAAATATCTATCCCACAGTCCTACATCTTACAGTTGTTTCCGCATAGTCACGAGAAAATTGTCGAGCGCGGCGTTGCTACGCGTTCACTTGAATCAAATCTTTTCATTTAAAAGCTATTGTTTGTTTCAAACAGTGAGGAATTGAGTTTGGCGTGAATAGGCTTCGGAAGACTTATTTCGGTAAATAGGTCGATGCAACCTTGTTACTTGGTGTTATTGTTGCACCGCGAGGCTGGTGCACTGTGACGTGCTGAGCCAGACATTCGCTGCACGCGAGCTCATGGCGCTAATGCAATCCCATTGCGCCCTTGATCGAGTATCTGTGCAGCATTATCAATGAACATTGCAATGGATTGTAACGGCCTATTGATGCTCCGCCTGCCAAATATATCTGTTGAATTACTGGAACAATTGAGATGAACGACGCCACGATGAATCTGCCACGACAGCCAAACTTTACCTTCGTTTGAAGATGAACTCAAGTCTGGGATTATCCGAGATCTCGCTTTGAGGAAAGCAAAGATTCAAAGATAGTGCTCATTGAATTTAACCCTCTCACCAGTGTTTGTACAAGTTTCAGATAAGCAATCGAATTAACATTCGCGGATAGTGAAAGTGATAACTCAGGCTTCCAGTGTTCGTAACCCAGGCGCTTTGAAAGGGTTACGTTTGATGATGCCATTAACCGGTAAATCTCGGTAGATTTGAGTGTTATTATCAGCTGCGTTCGTTTACGACCTCCCTGTCTGATGCCAACGTTGCGTTTTAAACGCTAAATAAAATTATCCTTTATGTAGGCTATTACAGGATAATGGAATTAAATAAATATTAAATGGGCAGTAATAAAGTTAAAGCTTTTCGCCTCGGGGAGCAGTAGGCAGGTAAATTCTATATCTTCCTACGGATACATTACTTTACACTGAAGAATTAAAAGAAGGAAAGTTCACAGGCAAACAATCCGGCCAGCGTTAACTGAGGCTCGGCGGTCGATAAGAAGCTTGGAATTATCTATTCCATTACACAGGATGGCCTATATCTATATTGCCCTGGGGAGAGCTTTCTGTGAACTCGTGTAATTTCACTTACAATTTAGGTAGGTGGCCCGGCGAGTGTTGACCGCGTCGCAGTACATACGTACAGTATCGTAAACATGTAACGTTACTGCCGCACACCTCGTCATTTTATTGGGTAAAAATATAAGCGAAGGAGTTTTCAGGGGCCATAAACATTGATCAGTACCAATTTGTGCCCCGTGCAAAGTTTCGCAGTATATTTTGGGCAGTAGACGCCCTAAAGCAATAAGCCATTTTATTTCTAAGACACACATAAATCTTTAGAGAGACCATTTAAGTTGTGGTGATTGGTGGCTAGATAGTCAACATTTTTGAGTCTATACATTATGATTTCACGGAGTTATGAAGTCAAATAAAGCGTGAGAAGGGTTGGCTCCCCTGAGATCAGTCATGAAACAACATTCCTCTTGATTTTGATTTGCGTGATACGAATGACAACTATACACTTATGCTGGATAGCTTTCATATATTATAGTTCGGCCATTCAGAGAATGCGTTCCTGACACGTCGCGATTGAACTGACTGAATTATAACATTCATTGATTATTGATATAATAATGTTGTTTTAATGCTCCTCAATTGTTAAAACGGTAAACAACCAGCAAAAATATTTTTATCGTAACTGCAACGCCATTGCAAAGTTACGTCGTCAGTTCAATCGCGACGTGTCAGGAACGCATTCTCTGAATGGCCGAACTTTAGCATTATTTAATAATATCTTATCAATAGATATGATATGGATGGAAAAACAACATTAAGTATATGTATGAGCTATTTTTATCCTACCTAACAATTATTGGGAATCAATTAGTCTGTTATTATAAATTATTGCGGAAAAATACAATGTTGCCTTACTAAGTATATGTTGCTATACATAGAGATCTTTAAATAACTGCAATTTATGGCAATATAGGAAAACCACCGCACCCGATCTAGGTGGAATATGCGTTCAGTGGCAATTTGATGAGAAATAGGCAATATCTGCGGGTGGGTCGAAAACCCATTATCGAGTAGGTCAACAGTGAACACTAACGCTTCTGGATTGAACGCTTACGAACATTCTATGATTGAATTCTGTGCCGACTCTTCCGATGGATGGAGAAAAATCAACTATATCGATACAGAATTGACAATTCAATTGAACATTCTGACCACGTTTCGGGATCGAATCGTTTTCCTATACAGGTTTGACCGAGTTCTTTGTAAGTGAATACTACCCTTTTAGCACGATTCATAAAGCACTTGTAAAAAGTTAGATAAACCATGCGGCTTAAACGTTCCGGTTGAAAAATCTAGGAAGTGGTTTTAAACAAGCTTATAATAATAAGATTATTTTCACGGCTCTGAACTCCTACCATTAGCGGCATCAAGTGTCGCCGCCCTGGTACAAGCTTATCTGAAGCAAACTTTATGAGTACCAGCATATACACGGCTACACGCACACTCGCTATAATTTACGATAAAACATAGCTAAGGAAGTACTATTGAATAGATAATGTGCTGATAATGTAGATTAATAACGACAGATAATGATAACACGTTTCAAGTAGCGCATGCACAATGTGCTGTACACTTTACGAGCGGGGAAAGTGGCTAGAGCAGTTTGTAGGAGATAGTTACATAGCGGGAAAAATTATGAAGAAAAAGAGCAGATTAATGATTACAAGATAACCTTCAATTTATCTAGCGCAAGAACATAAAATTCCACTTAAAAATCCGCTCAAAGATAAATGCTCGGGATAGTGAAAAGTTAATTTTGTAAAGCTTCATCACTAATTTCGATCTCGGCTAGACAGACATATTATCGGACAGGCAAATTCATATCGCTTGGAACTTGACCTACAAAATTAATAAAAAGCTTTTCAAGTGTCTTCGAACATCGCGATGTTATAAGTAATGTTAGTTCGATAAGATTTTGTTAGAAAAAAATCTTATATTACACCCGTGGAACTCTTTGGAGCACTGCCCATTGGTGATAAGTATGAGCGGTACATACACAATTACGAAAAGGTGAAATTGTTGTTGTATCCTGATAAAATAAAAAGTTAATACCACAGCAATTAAACGCAGCCAGTCATTTCGGGTAAT
Organism: Helicoverpa zea; assembly: GCF_022581195.2. NCBI lineage: Eukaryota > Metazoa > Arthropoda > Insecta > Lepidoptera > Noctuidae > Helicoverpa > Helicoverpa zea. Next base: position 12,254,445 of record NC_061463.1, on the reverse strand, counting down.
TTGGGGACCGACGCGGATAATGTCGTTACGCACGATACCGCCTCTTGATAAACATCAATATTTGCTTGTTTCAAGTGCTTTTATTATTCAATTATAAGTTTACAGTGATATTTTATTGAAATAAGATAAGACCCGGTTGATGGACAGTAAAGTCGGACAAACAGTAAAGTTGAAATGTAAGAGTGGATCTGATACTGACGCCTACTTCACAATACGACCACATCGCGACATAAACTCCAAGTGATCTTTTGTGCTGACTAAGATTGTGCCGACAATGACAAACCGAATACCCTTAAATGCCTTATTTTATGTTCGTACCTTTTGAGTAAAGAATGTTAAACCTCTGGGTGTGGACGAAGGAGCATCTTGAATAGAGCCCTTCAGTTTTATGTTACTGATGCGCTTCAACACTACATCGACATGTAGGTTTGTGTCTTAGGAATTATCAAAACTTCAGGTATTATCGATACATTTTGTGGGTTTAGAAATTCATTAGACTGGCTTTATAACCGTGTAGGTACCAGAAACGAATTTTATTTATATTATACATAATAATATGTTTCACAATATTACATTTAATACTTAATGAGCGTTACACGCTAACAATACTTTTCTAGAAATTGGTCGGTCACTATTAATTATGAAAATTAAACCGGAAGCTTTGTGCACGAAATCCATGAAAAAATAAAATTGTAAACACAAAGTCAAGGAAGTCTGTTGAGTTCAAGGATACAATGGGAACATGTTATTTGCTAGAAGAAGACAGTAAAATATTTAAGTGTAGTCTGTAGCACGTAGGTTGTGTTGGTCGGCGTATCCGAGCGCAGCTACTCAACAACTCTCAACAAAGCGAACTTCACTCAAGAAACAATGAAACTTATGAATAAAATATCGCACCACCTTTGAGCTACAGGCCACCTTGTTTACTTATTTAGAGGAATTCACTAAATAAACTTCTTCATATATAAATAAAACGAAGTCTAGATAGTCTCTGATAAGGAACTTTTTCTTGTCGAAGAAAGGCAAAGCTTTTAAATCCATCAGTGGCATATGACGCGTGTGCCAGACGTCAATAAAAAAAGGGTTCGATAAATGCGAAGGTCTGAACACAAGGCACAGAGCCTCACACACTTCATACACATAGATACAACATAACTGTGGGTCAGTCGTGAAACCTTCAGTCGAACTACATCAAAATTTAACGGCTGGCTAAACTAAAGAAAAAATTAAGCCTTCCATTATTACAGATAATACAATAAAAAGCTTTCTTGAAGCGCTGTCCATCACAATGTTATTCGCTTTCAGGGTAATGTACACACTGACCGGCGCACCCTTAGCACACAATGTAAGTTTTATCACTATAATAAAGATGGGGTGGATCTGAAAGGGTAGTCTCCCGACTGGGACCACTATTATTGTCAAACAACAACATAAAATCTTTTAGGACATTGGTAATGAGAAAAAAGTGGACACGACTGAAAGAATTACAATCGTTACTGTCTGCAACTCTAATTGGGTACTATTTACATTGAATGTCTTACATGTTTGGAAACACGCTTTCATCTATGAGATGGCTCAATAAAATTGAGATAAACAAATTACCGGTAGTTCAAAAACTTATCTGGTGTACGCAGAATTTTGTCCTGATTGTATCAATGACATTTCAGCGTACTGTCATGTTAGTGAGAAACAGAGGTGCGCATCAAACGAGCACAACCGGACTCCGCTTTGATGTTTTGTCAATTCGTTTCGGCATTAACGAAGCGGACTATGTCTGCACAAATAAAGAATCTTGTTGCTGTCTCGGGGGTGTTCACGCAATTTCCTATAAGCTCTCAAGAGACTCGTGTCAATATATCACTTCTAAATTGCTTTATATAGAACACTGAAAATAAAACTCGGTATTATATTAGCACCAGAAGGATTTGTTTGGCGCGTTACCATCTAAAGAAGTTATTCCTTTATGTTTTGTCGAGACTTGAATTTGAGAAAGTGTGGGATATGTTTAGCGTCAAAAACAACTCCAACTATAAATAAATGTAATAAAATTTGCCAAAAAATACCGCGGTTCGCCTTCAATTGTTGCCTCAATGAAGTCCAAAAATGGTATTGAACTCTCAAAATTTTTCCGCGTTCAAAACTAGTGAACCAAACAGGCGACAAATTGATTGTGGTTAAGTGTTTAAAGTAAGCAAATCGTCGGGAATTAGCGGCTCTCATCTAATCAATTAAGGATGTTAATGAAAAGCGCCGCTTAGCCTTCCAAATATCGTGTGAGATCGCGCGTGTCTGTCACACGGTGCTGAGATCACCCGGCTAATTGCAACAGACCATACTACCGCCGATGTTACACGTCTTGAGTCTATTAAAGCTTAGTCTGTTCAACGGTGTTTGTAAATTGATTTATCTTTGCGCGGCTATAAGGTTAATCTGGGCAACAGGAGACGGTAGCTAGACACATGGCACGAAAACGTGATATCATTCGTTAGACAAAAAAAAACTATCAAGGCTTATTAATAAACTTTAATAGAATTTCTGCAGTAAACTACAAACAAAGTTGTGAAGGCAAAGAACAATCAGAGATGTCGAGCGAAACACTCGCACCGCCTCTCCAGTGTACTCTGTCGTGAGGCAAAGATATTGAGTGTGTCGAGTATCGCGACGTGTTGAGGACAGACACGAACTACACTTTAAACTTAGTCGTAATCAGTACGATAACCTGCTGGACCCTCGGAATACCTCCAGGATAGTTTCCAGTCTGTAAAATGACTTGTTAATTCGATTGCCGTTTGTTTTTGCTCCTTTTGTACTTAAAACGTTTAGAAGCTTCTTTTATTTAAAAAGGTATTTCCCTTTGTTCCAATTTTAGAATATAATTTGATTCTACAGCAATAAAAATATCCGCGCCTTTTAACTTGCTCTATATTAAATTCTAAAAGTCTACAACGTTTAGCCGAAGCTCCAAAGCCTATAATAACAAACCTCAACACAATAAAAAAATACTTTTTGGTTAACAATTTAGATAGCACGATATAATATCTTGATATGTCATCTATTAGCATTGGTGGAACAGGGTTGTGAAAGGGCGAAGGTTTATGCACCGGGCGACGACCTTTCGTTCACCCTAGCCCATGTTGGACGTAACGATGGACACATGTGTCCCGCGCACACCGTCCATCAAATACATGGGAAGCACTGTAATCAAGCAGAGTTATCATCTAGATAACGACATCGTTAAAATCTAACTCTTTGAAAATATGTATTGCAAGAGTGGCTTTTCATGCGAAATTAACTAAATAAAAAATTCAATCAAGTCGGATATTTTTCCTATTCAAATTCCAAAAGCCCCGAACTAGCTTCAATCAAAGGACGTTTTAATTAAGTTACAGAAAAAAGTTCTTAATTAATAAGACTTTTGTGTTCACTGATGGGGAAAATACTACAAAGAGTTTTGGTACTCAGCCAGTAGAAATGTAATCACAGAAACTGATTCGGTCGGATGTCAGACGTAACGCCAAATATCAAGTTCAACCCGTACAAAATATTCAATTTGCAATATTGTTTGTTTCGGTGATGATGTCAAGTTAATTTAGCAAGGAGATATAACTTTTGGGCACGGATCTTAGCACCCATGTTTTGTAACTACATCCACTGCCAAAATTGTTTTATGGACATAATGACGTCACTAATACGCAGATTTTTTTTATATTTGCACGCATTGTGCAAGTGTTAGGTGCCTATTTAGGAGTTTTCGCAATACGAGCGTTCGCGGAGTCAATAATGTCGTAATTTTAGCGTTTATTCTGTTTTTAACGAAGCGGAGATTATGTGAAGTCGACCTCGGCTTTACATCCGGCTTTGGTCAAATAGACAATGTACCGCGCACGTGTTAGGCAACTTTCTCTGTTTGTCGCGATGTTCACGTGCGAGATATGAGCACTCGTGACTGCTATCAGTAATGTTCAGGTTGGCTGCATCGCCAGTTTCCTCTCGCGCTGATGTCTTCCACTTGAGAGCTGCAGTTACAGCTCCTCACGTTCAGGGGACAACGACCCATATTTTTATCGAGACCAGTAGCTCTGCCACTGTTTTGATTTTAAGTTTATTTTATTCCGCCATTCACTTATTTCGTTCAAATAAGTTTATGAATAAACCTTATACTGCGAAAGCAGTATTGTATTATTTCATTTCCAATTTTTTTGCTCGTTCAAACATTCTTCTACTAGCCATTTCATGTAATTTAAAAGGTTACGTGATAAAGTTTTCAGGCCTTCAAATGAAGCTGGAACTGCCAAGTACGAGTATAAATCAAAGTTATTTGACAACTGAGATTTTCCAATAATAGGGGCATTTTCCTTTCCGCGCTCTTCGGAACGCGAACAACGAACGTCCGCACGAAACTTCGCACTTTCTTAGTCTTCGCATTATGTTGTGTTACACAACCCAATTGTAAAAAATATTTGTGCCTGTCTGGCTCAATATTGGTAGATGTTATATTTTATATCCGTTCCTCCATACAGTAGAAGAAATTCTTTTATACGCGTTGTTTTGTTCTAGTACAGCTAATCAATGAGTCACAAACATCACAGTTATCTCTTGCCCCCTGACCACGTCACTCGATAAGCCGCGGTAGTAATTCAAAGATCACAATTTCTAAACAGATAGTTTGCAACCTCTGAATGTTTATTTCCAAAGTTATTGGCTCCCCCAGTCGGCCACATAGTACCCCTGTAATAGAAACAATATTGCTATCTTGATTGAATTGTGACCAGTAATAGCCGGACCATTTGTCTTCATTTTTGACCTTTACCGAATCGAATCGGAGTTTACCCGACATAATAAATGTTTTGTGGTAGTTTCTATATGTGCGTTGTTTACGTTTAAATCGTGTATTTGGAACACAGTGATGGAGATTGCGCGTATGTACAACTGTCCGAGTGTCGATATCAAGGCCCTTAGGAGACGGGTAAGTGTTTGATGTTGCTTTATTTGTTTAAAACGTTGCATTATTTAATAGACATTTGTTAATACAACATTCACAGCTCACTACTTATTGATCAGTCACAAGCATGTTATATTGCAGACCTTACCCTGGTATTTACTTAAACACACAATACATTGTAATTGAAGAAACTACTATTCAGAGAAGGTTTTAATAACGGTCATTCGTTCGATAGTTCTATAATTACCCGTACGATAGTGGCATTGAAGTACGCTAATGTAAGTCCTCATTCCGAACAAAAATACACATTAATTAAAATCGAAATGTAACGAAAAATTGAGCAATTAAAATATGTAATGTTTAGTAAATCGAAGTGCAGAGGTCGCACGCGACGCTCCCACGCCACGTTACGTAAAGGACGATCGTAGATATAAACACAAAAATTTACAAATCGATTCCAGCCACTACACTAGCAGTCTCTGCTATTTTCTCGATTAACTTTTTCTGTGTCCCTGAACAACTTTACGGCATTCAATTACTTACGGTGAGAGTGCGTTAATCGATTTAAGGTGACTGTACCGTTTGAAAGTTTAATGATAATGAATTACATCGGAGACCTCGCGTGTTTATTTGTTTGTTGTGATAGTGTAAACACGTACCTCGCTTCAATAATATCGGACGATGTGATATATTGTCGTAGGACAGTAACAAATTATCTCAATTTAATTTCCCTCCCCGAAACAGAGCACAAGGTAAAACTTGAGCGTCAGGCAATAAATAACGTGGGAGTCCCGCGAGTGAAATGACTTGTAACGTGTGAGCAATATGGCGGTTGGCGCCAAATGGCTAAATATTCACAAACGCGCCTGTAAAACAACTCAATCAACGCGTCAGCTCGTTAAACATGTCACGCTATATTAATTTTCGTAGTCGGTTACCTGCGCATACGATAGTCATGGAAATTAGGATGGCTTTATTATTTATCACACGATATTTTATGTGATCGTTAATTATTGCCTTGAAGTGAACATCAAAGACGGCAATTAAATAGTGTGGTATAAATTCACGCGTAATTTCCAATAAACTATCATTGAGGAAAATCTTCATACGTTCGCAAATAAGTTGAGTGTTCTTAGTGCCCTTATATGCTCTTATGTATATGTATAAAGGGAGCAGCAGCTACACTCGGCGCTGTTTACCAACTAAATCTACTTAAGCTCGCTACCCAGCTGTAAAGTGGGTCCATTAGGCGTGGGATCCGATCAGATCGGATCATAATCGAAGCCCACATCGGGTCCATGAGCCACACAAACGACATTAGTCACGGCGACCGCAGCGCATGCTAATGTTCTAGGCATTGGCAAAGGGCATTCTAGTAGCCCTGTCTGTCTGTGACCGGAATACTATCTCCATCAAGCATTCGTATGCCGGCCCCCATCATGTTCTATCTATGGTCTATTCTAGATGTGTCTTCACTGGTCGCTATGTTGTAATACTTACAAATATCTATGTTGTTAGTAATCAGAAATATTTTGCTGCCCTCGTACCTAAATAGAAATTGTTTTAGTTACGCAAGTAAGCCTTGTTTGATTCAATCTTTGATTCGATTTTTACATTCCAAGATTTCTAGAAACAACGACTAGAAGGAGGAATTCATTGCCCTGCTATTCGTTTCCATAAATAGATTTACCGCCTTGTGCAATAGATTGAGATATAATTATTCTGATGAATAATAGTAAAACGAGAGCACCGATTCAATCAAAACACTAGAGCTGAAAGCATTAACGTATTCTCGGAGATATCCATAAATAATGTAACGCCACAAACTAATCCAATACGTATAGTACAGTTAGCGCGTGTCGGACGCGTGCGATGCGCGCCAAAATCACACGTGAATAAATCCATCCATTCAATCTGTGTATCGAAATGATCGCGTCGCAAATTGCTATCTGGTGTCAGTCATCGTGGCCACACAAAGGATTGCAACCAAATTGTAAAACCGCGTTTGACATCTCATTCATCAAAACATTGTTTGGGTTTACTGAGCAATTACGTAGCCAGCAACCGTTCTGTCACATCACAATCTGATTTTGATTCGCTGCTCTCTTATTTCATTAAAGCGTTCATCAATGACATCGAACCGCGATTCGATTTCCAATCTGGATTCCAAATTGATCGTTTTATTAATAAATGTCAATGAATTGTCGTAATAAGGCTGTCGAACCCGAATCTGCGTAAGGATCGATTCCGTGCAAAAATTCTAAAGCCGTTTCCGCGTCGGAGGAAATTTACGAATACTACCGCGTAGCTACTTCGTTATTTGTACGAACATAAATTGTCATCAAATGGACGCCGGCACCAAATGCACTTAAACGAAACGAAATAAATGGGACCGCTATAATTTTATTACTTTTTAATACAGGCGCCCATTAAAATGTATAATTCAGACTTTTATAGTTCTTTGTAAAATATTTTTAAAGGTTACCTTATTCGAGCTTCTTTACTTGTACAATATCAACAGATTTCTCTGTACAAAAGTATATTAGCACTAAAAAGATCAGCAAAATGGTGTTGATAAATTAAAATTAATGGAGTCTGTTTTGATCCGCGCCCATTTGTAATTCAGATGGCTGTGTCGCCGGTCGGTTCAGATGAGGCGAATGTAATTGACATTGTCAGTACCAGCCAAGTTAAATATTTCATTAAAAAATTACGCGACTACGGCATAAAGTTTTAAAAAGACTTAAAAAAACTAGTCCAATCCAGTAATAGTGTCCTGCCTTCTATAATGTGTGTGTGTAATTGTTTTAATTGAAGCATTTTCTGCACACTTGCCGTCTTCGTACTCCGAACTCTTGCAAGCAATAAAACCTGAGTGTGACGATCAGTCACACTCGCTGTTCAGAATCATTTATCGAGTTAGCAACTTACAAAGTTGCACGTGAATAAGTAACTTGGCTCCGAAGGACCCTACCTTCAAACATTACCGATTATAATTGTTACAAAACAGGCGCGAGTTTATGACCCACGTGGCCTTCGACGCCTGGAAATAATTCATTTATTGCGAGCCGGCAATCGATTAGGGCACCGACAGACAAAGCTCGTCTCATACTGTGCTACATAAATAATTCAACGGCGGCACCGGGAGCGCCAACTTCCGACGCTCTCGCAGGCGATCCCTTGAAAAACTTCATAATGTGATTTAGAGAGGCGTGCGAAGTGGAGCCGCTCCTAGCGAGTAATTTGTGTGGCGACGCGCCCCTGCATACTGAGCGCCACCGCCGGCGCATTATTTTGCACGCCGCTATGCATTTACAAGGACCCACGTGCACCCCGCCCACTCGCCCCTGCACATGCTCTAAATACTAACTAAACTAATATGCACATTTTGTTCCAGGTGTCCACAATCTTCAGCGTAGTGCAAATAAAATGTGCCACAAGTGCAAACGGGAAAAGACCTCTGTGCATATATCTAGTGTGTCGCGACCGCGAGTGACGTGTGAGGGTAACAGCTAAGAGAATGTGCGCGTGAGTGAGACACGACGTCGGACTACTCGGAGTGGGGGGCGCTGGCGACCGCGGCCAGCGATGGTATGGACGTTGTATTGGGGAATGAGAGCGACTGGGGGTGGAACGCGACCGAGGAGGGGGAGAGTGCGAACCTCTACAATTACTGGGCATGGAGCATCGTGGACGGCTCGCTGATGCTGCTCATAGTGAGCGGCAACACGCTCACCATCCTGGCGGTGACGCTGAGCCGCCGGCTGTCGTCGCTCGTGTCCAACCAGTTCGTGCTCAACCTGGCCATATCCGACCTCATGGTGGGCTTGACGCTGCCCTACCACCTGGTCTTCTACCTGAACGATGACTTCGGCACGATCAAATGGTCGTGCCTGATGCGGTTCATTCTAATAATCCTAGCGTGTCTCGCGTCCATTTACAACATCATAGCGATAGCTGTAGACAGGTAAGTGGAATGCCCTCTGTTTCAGTTTTATTTCAAACAAATCTTTTCACTATAAATAGAAACTTCAATGTCGTGGTTCTGTCACGCCATGTAAACTTCCATAAAAGAATTGAATTATTTTGTTTGTTGTAGAATTGCAACGTTATATTCATTGGTATATTCTGAATTGCAGGTACATAGCAATAGTGCACCCGCTGCACTACAGCCGGTACATGACGAAGCTGGTGACGCGGCTGCTGATGAGCGCCACGTGGTCGGTCGCCGTCTGCATCAGCTGCATACCCATGTTCTGGAACGACTGGCACGAGGGTGTCGCTTGCGAAATGAACATGGTACGTACCACACATACGTAGACGTATACATAATATAGTCAATCAGATCATCAAAATAGCTATCGGCAACTTCAAACATCTTGTGGATATCTTATAACCAAATTCATGACAGTAAAAACATCTAAAAAATATATCCTACAGCGCACAACAATACGATAACAGTTATATTGCCGAAAAGTATATAAATATCTCCATACTCCGGGAATGAATACTCTGTCAACACATTTCATAATAAGAAAACATTATCCGAAATTCATAGTGGAAACGAAGTGGTGTGCTCGGGGCACGTTCCTCAAGCAAACCCACTAAAATATAAATAGTAATACACTTAGTTTCTACGAACAATATTGTATTACGATACGTACTTATTCACCGGAGACTATGCATTAAACATAAGCTTATTAATTTAATTATTCACCAAAATGTATTCCTACATACATACATTATTGGTGGATTTAAGATTCTGCGCGAAATAAAAAAAATATACTGGGATATAAAAATTATACCGGACCCTACAAATTAGTATTTTTTATGACCCATTGGCAATGTTTGTAAACATATTCATTAAAAGGGTGCACAAACAAACTGCTCCTTGCCGATAACAGCTTCCAAGATAAAGTAATTACTAAACACATTAAAAACTGGATTGTTCGGGTATAAACCTTTGAACGGCACTTGGAGCACTTGGAACTCTATACTAATGTTCATAGTGCGTGGAAAAAATACCCGGATGCGACCTTTGTATCTCAGTTAATTTAGCGTTCCCAAATACACGCACATACATATTTCATACTCAAATATTTGAACGTGCAACGCACTTTATTGGCCAAGTCCAATCATTTAAAAATAATTTTAATGTACACGGTCAAATATAAGAAACGTGAGATTACTATCTAAACAAAGATTTAAAATATAAATTTGTGGAATCATAGACATGGTCGAGTACGTATTCCTTCTACGCAATGAAATGCAAGGCATGAATGCTTATGAGTTTTATGAGTTAAAAGAGATGATAACGAATTGTTTATGGGTGTTCCAGGTGGTGCCCAAGAACTACACGACGAGCATCCTGGCGCCGATGTTCTCTCTCATCTGGATGGTGATGTTCATCCTGTACTGGCGGATATGGCGTGAGGCCACCTGCCACGCACGCCGCATGCGGGCCAACACCTGCTGTCCCACGGGAGCCAACGATTGGAAGAGCATACAGGTGATAATATTACTTACAATAACCAAAAAGAGCAATGATTCAGGACGAAGTAAAAATGCCGATGAAGTAGGCTCTGTTGTTACACTCAAAATGTAACAAAAAAAGATTAAACTGAAGATACGTGATAAATATTTGAGTAATCGAAACTACACAATGTTTCCTAAGCCGCAAAAAATTAACATAAGTTTCTTTATTAACAGGTGGTACTCCTAGTACTGGGATCATTCTCAATATGCTGGATGCCGTTCGTGGTGGTGGCGTGTGCCCAGACGCTGCCGATCATGCCGCTGCACAATCACATCGCCTACCGGTTGACCTCCTCCCTGGCCATGTCCAACTCGGGCATCAACCCCCTCATCTACGCGTGGAAGAACGCTGGCTTCCGTGCCGCATTCGCTAAGCTACTGCGATGCAAGAGGCCAGACACCTCGGAGTACCGAGGCTCCCCGGCTCCGGAGAGAAAGCGCGGTTCGGTGGCCCTTCGAGAGGGTTCCATAACGCGGTCGAGCGCCCCCAGCGGGCTGTCGAGCCTGGGCGGGCGGCCGGCTCGGTTGCTGTATATCGAGCACGAGTCGGACACGTCGCGCTGCCGCATCATCGAAAACGCGGGCTACGTGGAGGCAGAGCGCGGGGACGCCAACCCCTCGTACGCGCCCGACGCGCCCACGCCCGTGCATCGGCCCGCGGCGCCCGCGCGCGCAGACATAGTGTAGTGTACAAACGATCATTAGACGTTTTGTGGGAAACGTGAAACGCTTCTAGTATTTAAAGTTGTTAGTGACTGTAGGTACCCCTTTCGCATTTAGGTACCTGTTCGAATCTACGCTCAAGTTTTTAAAAGCTTTATTGTTGAATTTTTATTGAGAGATTATAATGAGTTCCCTGCCATAATGATGTTTTAATATGAGGTTCTCTGTCAAATAAAGATGTTTAAATGATATAAATAATAATTAAAAGATGTTCTATGTAATATTAAACTGTCAATAACGTGTATTATTTCATCCTTTTTTTTCTTGGTGATATTATTTCAACTGCCACAACGTTCGGTAGGACTCACAACGCCATCTATGATTTAAACCCTGAAGTATGTAAAACATGAAACCGCCTGAAAGACGAGGAATTCACGTCTTATACCACAGATGGCGCTCAGTGACAGTATATGTGCCAACAGAAAATACACAACATGAATATGCAAAACTCGAATAATTTGCATAATTGCTAAATAAACGAAATAGTCAATCAAAAAACATAGCAAAAAAATCTTTGAAAGTACAAATTGAACGCTGAGACATTGACTGAATTGATTCTAATAAATATTTATAAGTTGGTGAATAAAGTAAATATCGCAAAGTGATAACGCGGACAAATAGCAGTAAATATATTCCTGTTTCTGTACATTGTGCAATCTAAAGAGGTCAGCGATGGACGAGAATCACGCCGACTCGGCTCGTTGCAATATTATCACTAGCATTCAGACAACGCTTGAATTTGTTAATTATTTAAAACTATATTATTAATTGGTGTTATCTGAGCGATATCGAGCTATTAGGTTAATGGCACCATTCTCACTGGACGCTTGATATTGGGCATTCGCTCGCGTGTATAAGAATAAGGAAAGATTAAAACTACCGTAACGTGACCGAAACTGCTTCAGACTTGGTTTTCAAGTGTTTTCATTGCTTTGCATATCATTTGCATTGAAAACGTGAGAAAAATTTCTATACTCGTTCTTAAATACAATACAAGGCACATAACATGGCAAGGATTTGGGTTATTTATTAAGTGTGAGCTTGCACATAGTGCACTAAATAATACAAAAGGTGGACCCTTGTAATGCTTATATACCTGTTTTAATCTAACGATTCTTGCCAAGTTACACGCCAGGGACTGTAGGTACATGTTGAAGAATATCTATCATAAACTAGATGGCAGCTACGACTCGCAAGACCTACTAAGTAATTGGTTAAAATCAAAATCTTAACTCATTAATTAAACGTCGTGACAAAGAAAGTTAATATTTAAATCACATGCTAAATACTTCGATATTTATGTATCGCTCTTCATATCTCATAAATCAATGTTTATGCTCGTGCATATAATAGTATCGCTACGGTTTGTTATAATAAATATTTCAGTGCGAATTTCGACGTGTTACAATCGATTTTGCTTGCGATACCTGCGTCTTTTTTACGTATATTCGTTATTTACAAAAGTAAGAGAATGTGACGCGTTGCCGGTGGATACGAAAATATCCGTTTCATAAATAAATTACCGATACCTGAAGAATACGATTTTAAATAAAGATAACACATAAAGGCTGGCAAATTCTTAATGACAGAAAAGAACACGACAAAATGTAGTCAAACTAGAAAATAAATAAACTAGGAAACTCACCTCGACTCCTGTGACGCCCAGCGCCGTCACCAAGTTGGGTGTCATCCGGAACGGCACCTTCTCCGGCACGCGCAGCGTCTTGCCTTTCTCGAAGCACACGTTATAGTCTATATGCACCACCTCGCCCGACGTGAGGTCCACCAACACATTGTCCAAGTGCCTGTCGCCCAGACCGATAATGTACCCTATCGTGCTCATCACGGCCACCGAGTAGCTGTACCGGCGCGTCATCTGCCACCACTGCTCCGGACTCACACTGCTGCACCACAGCTCACGCCACAGCAGGTCGCGCGGAGTCTCCGCTGACAACTCCTGCAGAACTTGCTTCAGGATTGACACTGGCCATTCTTTTCTGTTTTCCGTTGAAATACCCGCTTCTTTCAAAAGAGGATTTAACTTGTTATAAAATAATTCGGAAGGTCGCAACACGTTAACGGTCTTATTGGTTCTAGCAGATAGAATGGCGGCTTCTCGATTTTGCCAGCGTTTGTACAATGCAAACAGTGGTGTCACGTTATCTACCCAGCTGATCAGTCCCGAACGCGGACCTAAGGGTATCACCGAGTAATGGCGCGCTCGATAAGTCTGATTATCATTGTTTTCAGAGTCTCTGGCCATCATTGTATTGGTAATAGACAGCAGCTGCATAATCCTCTCGTCCAAATGCAGATCTTCTAATCCCTTGAACAAGTACGTATAAGCCTTGCCGTCTGACCCGTAGAACACTAATTTCTTTGGTCTTGTCTTTGTTGGGAGAATAGCTACATTGTTTTCAACCGATTTTATAGTTACTCTAACGGCTCTCTGATTCGTATGTACTCCTGGCATAGTAATCACTGTATTTTTAAGCTCTGCCAATACAGGGCTGATATCTGACATTCTCAAAATGTATGGAGATCTTTTGTTCACTTTTTGTTGAAGTTTTATTTGTAGTTGTTTCAAGGGCGCCCACGACTCTTGTGGCTTATCTGGGTTCGTGGGGTTCTTCAACTTGTCTATAACATCCGTGATAAGAGACTGGAATTTATTTTGAAATGATAGTTCATGTGGCGTCTCTGGTTTAGCTGAAGTTACATGATAGAGTTGCTCTAAGACATAAACGATTGGCTCGAAGATAATACGATGTTTTTCTTTGATCAGCTTTTCTTTGTCTTCTGCAGATAAATACGAATTATTTTTGACCTTAGCAACTTCGATTTCTAATTGTGTCAGTCGCTTCGTAAACTCTGAGTGATGTTGGACCAATGTACCGAGGCACAACTCATCCCAAAGCAAATTAATTCTTTGCAATTCTTTGACTAACAGTTTAACTTGCAGAATCGTTTTCGGGGCTTGTTTTGCTAGAGTTTCAACCATATCAAGGAAACAAGAATTTAGCTCATTGTTGATAACTTTGTCGCTAGCGGCATCATCAATTTCGAGATTATCTTCACCGCTTTCAGCGTCATTGGACATAAACGTCCGTGCAACATTTAGCTCCATCAAATCATTCTGTTCATTTTCGACAGCTCCAACAACTGCTGGAAACGTGATCAGATGTGGCGTGTCCTCTGCCAGTCTGCACAATAGATCAGATACACATTTTCTCACATACGTTTCAGGGTGGTTGAGACGCGAAAACAACTGCGGAATAATTACTTTCCAAGGTTGGGTAGGTGTGTTTGCTAATCCAGATTCCAATACAGTTTGCAATTCCATTGCATGCTTTACGATTAAACGTAAAAGTCTCAACGTAGCATTAACAACAGCGTTTTCTCCGCTGTGATTTATGTAGTCTGATGCACATATAAGCTGTAGGAATTTAAAGTACGCATCTGCCGAAAGTTCAAAGTAAGAAAATACACGTTTTTGTGCTTGACGCCAAATATCCACCAACAAAGCAAGGTGCTCAGGAAAAGCGTTGCTTAAAGATGGTACAGTGCGCAGTTGGCTCTCTATCATTTCAGATGTATTAATTTCATTCCAATCGATATCTTCATCGTCGCAAGTAGCTTTTGTCTTCGACAATATTTCACAGACCGCCTCAAAGTCTTGCGGTGAGCATCCAATCATAACGCTCTCAATTTGTAACTTATCATTTTCTGTCAATTGCTCTCGGGTTTTGGAACTGAATTCTACCATTTTTCGACCCCACCTAAAGCACCAAGCTGCAAAACTAGCCCATGCTTTAGCCAGCCCTGGGCATTGATTGACGCCAAATTGCAGAAGTTTTCCGACGGCGGAGTCTGACACAGGAATAACATTCTCTGATATGTTGTTGTCTACTAAACCGATTTCTGGTAGAGCTGAAACCAACTTCAATAGGGGTGAATCCACATCCAATATATTTTCCGTTTCACTTTGGACCCATTTTGAAAGTGTGAGAAGTAATCTTGTACTCTTTTCCCTCAGTTCATAACTTTGCTCGCCCATAGCTAATCTTTGAGAAAACCCAAATGAAATACTTGCACAAAGGTTAACTGCTCGTACTTTAGTTTCTTCTTTCGCGTATGTCAACTTACAAAGTTCAGCTAAAGCAGTGGCGTTGTTAAGAGTCCAAATCTCGAGGTCATAAGTATTAGTTGACATTAGCAGTGCTTCACTTAAGTCTTCTAGATTATTAATGTTTCCTAAACACATTTGGAAAGCTGAATTTTGCTTAAAATGTTTCAGTAGTTCTCTCTTTGCCATTATCAAGTTTGAGTTCTTCCTTGCACTTTTTATAACATCCAAACGAAGGCATTCTGCGAAGAAAATATTTTCTTCTGTCAGGTTTAGTTTTGTAAAATATTGATTCCACCATAATATTCGGCTCAAATTCTTGAATTCAGTTCCGTACTTATACTCTTTCACAGTTGATGGTTTAAATGGATTAGAAATTGCCTTCCCATTCTTGACAATGTTGCATAGCCCATGATTGGCCAATTGTAACACAGCGACTTCTTTTAAAAAGTGTACGGCATTGGTCCTGGAAAATTCTTCCGCTTGCGATTTGAGTAAGAGGTCACATTGTTTTAATGTATCCTCATATTTGTCATTATATTCACTGTTATACATCTGCACTGCAGTGCACACTAGCGTCGATTCAATTTTATTTAATAAACCTTGGTAGGAGCAGGTGTTCTTCGGTAAGCTATTGGCTTCAATATCAAGAATATCCCAGCTAGTGAATTCTTGTGGAATTTCTGAAGAATCTTCGAAAAACTTCAATGATGAAAAGGAGCACCACTGTGAACTATTCGCATGAGACTGTTCATTGTCTTTCCATTCTTGCATGTCATCCCAGCTTTGTATGTGTTTGTAACTTTCCATTATCTGGTCGTCAATAAATCTTTTACTCCTTGTGTCGACTTGCGCTGTTGATGATTCGCTATCTTTTGCCTCATCATTAGGTTTTAAGTTATTTAGTTTTTTATAGAACTCTATAGCTAGTTCATGTCTAGAGTTTGCCTGTTCGGCGGCTCCTTTTAGCCAAAGAAATTTCATATCAAAGTTCTGTTTTATCCAGACATACAATCCGTGCAAAACCTCTGGCTCTTCAATTTGTATAAGGGCTCGTGCAATACTAATAGCAAAGAATTCTATGTCAGTATTCGAGTTGGGATTAGCAGCAGCATTTTGCAATATGAGAGAAGCATGGTAAATAGCAGCGCCAAAATGTCCAGCGTACAGACTGACCACGAGCGCAGCAGGACGCACTCTGGTGAGCCACTCTCGACACGTAGGCCAGTTCGTATGGAAGAAGGTTCGAACAGGTTTTGCAACAGCTGGTAATACTGTGGCGGTACCTTCTGCCGCGTTATAAATATATTTTTCTAAGAACATCATGAACTCTGTTATCCAACGCGTCCTCGTCTGTTCTGAAGTAGTAACTTCGACTAACGTCTGTTGATCAGTACCAATGTATTTCGTGTCGTGAGATGATATTTCTCTAGCTATTCCCTTCAAGGCTCCCTCTATTCGCATGAATGTTTCTTGTGGTTTGCCCAGAATCGTCCTTAATTTCAAAGACACGCAAGTTTGAGCCAGTTCTGAGAGCGCCCAGCCAACACAGATAGAAGAGAAGCTGGTAGCACATTGTCGGAAGAACAATAAATTATTTTCGTCAATATCGGACGTTTGTAATGGCCACGATGTCAAAAACGCATCCACTAATGCTTTCTTGTCCTCAATTGTATGCTGGAGAAGACAGTTCATTATAATTTTGAAATGTTGATTAGAGAGATTACAAAAGGATCCTCGCATTAGGTATTCTTTAAAAGAATTAGCCTTAGTATCACTATTGAGCACATTCAGGCTCATCTTTCTGGCAGTAAACACTTTTACCACTTGTTTGTCTAATTCCAGTTGAACAATATCCCACGGCAATTCAAATAGTACATCTTTGCAAACATTTGACAATGTTTTATTTTGGTTATCAATATGTAAAATACAAAGTACTGCTATTGTTTTCAAAACCAAAACATTCCATGTGAGAGTTTTATTTTTAAGTAAATGTTGGGAATTCTTCATAACAAGCAAAACTACATCTTCATCGAATTGATATGCCAGTGTTAGCATATTAGTAGTTAATACCACGAAGCCCTTGGACATGCTCACAATGGGTAAATACTTATCTAGCTGACAAAATATATCAGATATCCAATTGAGAACCAAAATTAAAGTTTCTTTTGGAGTTTCTTCATCTAAGACCATACTTAATGTATTGAGGATAACGGCTAAGTGGCCAGATGTGGGGCTGGAGCTCGACACGTCTCCGAGACTAAGGTTTGATAGGCCAAATATGTCATTAGCTCTTTGCTGGGTATTTGTAACCAAGTCGCTTGAAGCAATGAAGTGATTATTCTTTTTGCAATGCGAATAAAGTAAATATAGGACAGAATATTGAAGAGCTGGCTTTTCTTTAATTAGATTTAATTCATGGGGACACATCTTTATAGCCAACAGTTCTAGTATGCTTGGTTGTAATGCCCACATTCCAATTATAGAGTTACTAGCATTTGCTAGATCTGACAAACATTGTAAATAGAAAATCACATTTTTATCTGCATCATCAATGTGCACGTTTTCATGATATTCTGGTATTATTATTTGTACATCTGGCAATATAACTGAATAGGAATTCTGAATATCTGTCAAGACATATTTATATGTTTCTTGTAAAAGTGGAATATTCTTCAAGTTTAGCAAGTTACTGTACACTGACATCACACTGTTTAAAATCAGAGAGCTATCTGAGTAGCGCAGCGGACGCAATAGTGATTCAGGCCCAATCGTTTGAGATATGAACTCTACAGGTAGGTTTGAAGAGATTTCCTTGATCACTGTAGATACTAACTCAATAACACTCAGGCTGACGCTTTCTTCTCCGCGCAAGAAGTTAGTCATCTCTTTTGAAATCAATGCAAATAAAGCAGGGGAGCAAGATGAGGATTTAGATTGTAAATATTTTAATAGTAAAGCAATGCATTCATTACCTGCCAATATCAGATCAGCATCTGCGTCATCCTTCAGGGTTTTAGTTAAAACTTGCAGAATTTTAGTGAATGCTTCAGTTAGAAATGACCATGACACAATTTGTGTGACAGTAGGACTCAAAAGTGTTCCCAAACTTTTGACAACAGTGTTGAATACATTGAGGAATGATGTGATCTTCTGCATACAATCTTCAGGTGTAGTCACATCATTTTGTTTTTCTGTACGATTTGGATCCATGTCCGTAGAATAAGCCACCATGTCTTCTACAAACTGGTTCAGTAGATTCACTGAAAATCCAACATCAGCTTGCCAGTGGCGACTCAGTTTGAACAATGATTGTAGAGCAAAGTCTTTGATCCTCTTAGGCTGAGCGTTATCAACATGCCAACCAACCAGTATATCCACAGTGTCCACAAAATGGTTTGCAAAGTGTTCTGGATATGAATTTGACATGACAATCATGGCATTTATAGCAGACATGAAGACATCAGCTGAGTCTGTGCCTTCAATGACAGTCTGAAGCCTGTCCAGAGTCAATTCAGCAAAATCAGTCAAATGAGGTGTTTGGTAATCCAGTTGAAAGGTCTCTGTAAATGATAGAATCAGATAATGTTTAATAGTTGAGTTGTGCACAGCAAAGGTAGCTGCAATCCAATCCAGATGTTTTCGAAAGTCAGGGCCCATGACGTAGCCGATTCTTCCAAGAACTATTGATGCACCTTCCTTTGTCTCAGGCCCAGGGGCATCATAGAGCACATCCAGGAGTGATTCCACTAATATGTCGTAAGAACGGCGTATGTACCGCGAGTTCTCCGGCAACATGATGGCGTCCTGAAGTTTGCTACATATGACAAGCGATTTTTCCATGTCCACCTCGGCACACAGTCGACGCAGCAACTTGGAGATTCGCGGATCTTCCGGGAGATTGACGACCAACTCTGATCGTTCATAGAACTTGTTGCTGTTGTTTCCTTGCGACCAGGTGTCGTTGGAGGACTGGTTTAGCGATTCGTGATATTTATAGGAATTATCGAGGGGTTCACGATCACCGCGGGGCGGGAATCCGCCGCGGCCCCTGCCCCCGCGCCCACCGCCTCGCGACGGCCTGAACTCGGTGACACGACCGCGGGACCGATACCTGCCATCTCTGGACGGCCCCCCAAAAGATGAGGATGCATCATACGCACCAACATAACCTCTGACCTTATCGTCCGTGTTTTCTTGTCCAATTTCGTCCCTTTCTGGAGCATCGATACCCTCCGTTCCCTTCGGGTTTTTTACTTTACTATTTGCAGTGGTGGATATCATCACTAGAAATTTTGTCAAACACGTAATTGTAACCACACATGGCCGTAAAATTACGACAAAATACGGGCAAAACAGACACTCTCCGCCAACAGTCACTGTATATCATAGACAAAATAGTAAATCTGTCACGACTGTCACTGTTGTTGTTGAGTCTGTCAACTTCTGTCAATATGCGGGCATAGAGTATATGTAGAATCTAGTAATTTCAAAACGAAGCAATGTTTGTTTCGTATTATATAAATGTTAATATGGATAATGATTTAGACTAAGAGTCTTTCAATTTTTCACAAATTAACATCCATTTATTGTATGTGTAATAAATTTGGGAACATGAAACAATAAATAGACTGAAATCATTTGTACTCGAATTCAAATTTAAAATGTTCGGATTTTGACTGTATTAGTTTAATTGCATTCATAACAATCTAAAATGATATAAGAAAATGTATCGTGAATTTGAAATAATAATTTTGTATGTAATTTAATTTTGACATTGGTTGGTATTATTATTTATTTATTTACTCGTTAATGACATTTATTAGTGTATTTTAATTTGAAGTGTTGGGACTTTCATTTCTTTGGTATACCTATTCTGATTGAAATTATTAATAATAAAAACCATTGTTTTATTATTTGCATGCCCATTGCCGGCAAAACATGGAGAACTTATATTTTATTGTAACATCTATGTACTTACCACCCATGTTTGCAAAATAAATGATTTGATTTGATTTGATTTTGATTTGATTTTGAACGACGAATGCAATTGTCAATTCGTAGGTACAATACAAAACATAACCTCATCGAATTGAATAAACATGTTGAACGTTGTTATTTTTTCTGATAACTAATAAAATATTAAGATATCCTATTAAATTACACAAATTCTTAAAACCTTTAAAATGAAGGCCACGAAACGTGTTCAAGATTTTAAATGTAAGCCGTGTTTGAGATTACTAATATTTTGTTCACCTACTTATTTTACTTTAGGTTTAATACAAAATTTCTCTTTACAGATTTACCTCTCAAGTTAACCGCAGATTCAGAGGCACCGCACACAATTTATATGAAGGAACACATAGTAAGAGAACACACAAAAGACAAACCTCAGGGTCGTACACTGCTAGTAGTGAACGTGCCTCCATACGCTGACGAGAAAGGTTTGATGAACGCATTCAGAGAAGCTGGTTCTGTGCAGTCAGTGCAACTGTGCCTCAAACCCTCAACTGCCGATGTCAAAGTTATTAACAGGTTCATACCTGAACCAAATACCACCACATTTAGAGCAGCATACATAGTTTTCAAAAAGGTAGCAGAATTAGACAAAGCTTTAAAGTTAACCCAACTACAGCCCCTGAACTCTGAAGATCATCAAGTTAAAGTTGGAATGAAAAAGTGGATAGATGAGTATAACAGTCGCATAGTATTGCCTAAAACACTGAAAGAAAACATTGAAACATTCATGAAACAGTTTGACGAAAATGCCCAGAAAGCAGAAAAGAAAGAGAAGGAGTTAGAACAAGAAGATGATGAGGGCTGGGTCACAGTCACCAAGAGGGGCAAAGTGCAGAGCTTTGCAAGAACTGAGAAAGTAGAAAACAAGATAATGCAGAAGGAAGAGAAGAATAAGAAGCGGAAAGAGTTGAAGAACTTCTACACCTTCCAAATAAGAGAATCTAAAATGAAACATATTGTATCACTCAGGCAGAAGTTTGAAGAAGATAAGAAGAAAATAGCGCAGATCAAACAGAGTCGTAGATTTAAACCATTTTGAAATAAATCATAGTTAATTATCACAGTATTTTATTTACAGTATACATATTTAAATTATAAGATAAAGTTTTAGTTACAAATACTTTAAAATTGATACACTGTAATTGGCCACCACAAAATTATACATGCATAACATAATTGTACTATTTTCATTATACAGTAAATAACTTCTTGATAACCAGTATCAACAACAACTTCGGGACTAATATGCTTTCATTTCATTTCCACAAAAGGTCTGTAATGAGAGCACTACACAAGTATCTTTAAGTTTTGAAGAACTTCTCAATGTTCAAACTGAGTGTGAGCACATGTCAGATAGTTTGTTGGTGAGTCTTTATGATGATCCGTAGCAGTCGGTTCTCTGGTAAGGTGTCCAACGCTGCAAGGAGGTTGCTCATGTTGCCATAAACACAGCCATTTGCAAGGGCCACTTGAACTGCTTGCCCAATCCTGTCTAAGGAATCCTGTAAATAACAAAATATTAAGATAAATAGAATACTATTGAGCAATAAATTAATTTCTTTCTCTATTGTTATAGTAATACCAACCTGTAATTTAGTGTCAGTCTGTAACTTGCCACCTCTTTTGAGCACACCATGAGCATACCCCTGCACTATGGGCGCCAGTGCAGCCAAGTGTTGTGCATTCACTGCAGTGGGAGGGCCGTGAGTACGTCTCCCAGCTCGCAAGCTATGCAGCACACCAAGATGCAGCTTTATGTATAACTCACACTCTGTGAGAGGTTTGTTTGTCACAGTCTTTATAATTGCTCTGTCATTTTCACCTTCCAGTTTAATTTTCTTCACTGGTACTGGGACTTCTACCATTTCAGCATCTAGAAAGTACATTTTTTATCAGGCCTTCACTGAATATTTGATACACCTTTTTGTTTTCTAAGTAAGCAGGATGATAGTCCTACATAGGTTGATGTAACTTCTTACCATCATCAATATAAAGTGGAGCAAGTGCACACCAGTGTATGAGGCCAGCCAGGGGTGTCACAGCAGCCATAGGTATGGAGCCACTAGGCAATGCTGCAGGGTTCAATTGTGCTGACATGCACAGGGTAGGGTTTGAGTAAACCTGAAAAAATACATTTTACTTTTGGTTATTTTAGTCTAGAAATACATATTGATGTGTTTTTGGCAATGAAAAACAATAATATCAATAATCTTCCCATTTCTATGTTTTAATAAACGTTGGTAATAGCATAATGACTTACCCAAGCAGTTATCACTTCCAAAAGGTTCTTAGGGGGCAGTTTTGTGGAGCCTTGAGCATCATGCATATACAATTCAGTCACTGCAGTGATGAAGTTAGACACAAACTGTGGTGCCGTGTTAGCCAGGGACCTTAGGGCTAGTTGGTTTGAAGTGTTCAAGTAGAAGTGGTCTCTGATGACATTCTCAACCAGCTGAAGGGATTGTGATGATGAACACCCCATTTGCTGAAGCCAAACTCCAACAGCCAGTAAAACCTGAAAAGTAAAATGATTATAAGTATATCATGCAGAAGTCATATAGTAAGATTTTATATGGTGTATAAGGAATCTCTAGAAATTCAAAACTCACTGGAGTACTTGATGCAGACACTGCCATGCTGGCAAGGATACTCAGTATTTTCAACCTTCTTTGACTCTCCATGCCTCCAAACAGCGACAGAAACACTGTATTCTTAGTTGTCTCATTTGTACAGGCGGACAGATAGTCGCATATTATGTCTATCAGCTGAAGATCTTGTAGAGGCGTGAGGCCCGCGCCTCGGCGGCCACCGCGCCGGTCTGACTCGCAGAACACGAACTCTGATATGATATCCATCGCTATATCTAGCTGCTTGCTTGATGGAGCCGCCCGGCCCACCAGCAATTGTTCTGAAAGAAATATCAAATGTCATGAAGTAATAAGTAAACAAAAAGGACAATAATAACTAAAACCAACCTAAGTAGAAAGCAGGTTTTTAGATAGTTTAAAGATACGAGATGTGTACAGAATGCATTATAAATAAATACGTCGTTATTGGTTATTTCTCCACTTACCAATTCTGATAAGAGCTTCCCTAGCACAGGTAGGAAACTCAAATTTCCTTAAAGCATGTTTTAAATCTGATACAGACATCTTTACGTATTGCTTTTTATCCTATTATAAAAAATAATTAAAACCTGCTATGAAGCAAACTTTGACAATGACAAAATATGTGAACCAATTTTCTGTGATCGTGGTTTCTCTTTCTATACTACTAGATAAACAGAGATAAGACTCTTTAGAGTCTTTTATGCTGAACATAGCAGATTTTGAGTACCTGGAACATTTTGAGCTCTTGCTGAAGTTGCGTTTCATTTGATTGCTGATTAGAAAATCAAAATTATTATATTCAACGAAAACCGTGGTTACTATTATTTATTAATGAAAGTAAGATGCGCCTAGGTGTAGAAAAAAGACATTTAAATATTTAATTATTACGTTAATAACTTTTGCATGGTTAGTTTTATTCATTCTTTTGTTCTAAATTATCTGTATCATAGCTACTGCCGCTGGCGGCCTCTGTCTGTCATTCAGCAGATTCATCTGTCATTTTGCGTGTGATTTGCGATCGGTCGTCGTTTGATGTTGCTAAACGAATATAATCCTTTATTTCTAACTAATAAGTGAAAATAGTCTAATAAAACATGGAAGTCATAGTTGCTAATGTCGACCATATTAAATTTGATATAGATTATGCTTTGGAAGAACAGTATGGGGCACTACCGTTACCATTCCCAGGAATGGATAGTGAGTTGTTATTCTACCAGTAAACAGTCCAAAATCAAATCCTTGGCGCAGGTTTAACTACGATGTTGAATTATTTCCTTATTTCCAGAGTCGACCGCTGCAGTATGTGAATTTTTCAGCCAGCCCGGAGGTTGTGGCAATGGCCCTCAATGTCCGTACAGACACGTCCGAGGGGACCGCACGGTGGTCTGCAAGCATTGGCTCAGAGGGCTATGCAAGAAAGGTGACCAGTGCGAGTTCCTTCACGAGTACGACATGTCAAAGATGCCTGAATGTTACTTCTATGCCAGATTCAATGCATGCCACAACAAAGAATGTCCATTCCTTCACATAGATCCTGAAAGTAAAATTAAAGATTGCCCATGGTATGTATTTATTTAAGCTACATTTCACAGGCTTATAAATTGATAATATATTTTTTTACTTAAATCAAATAAAATGATTTTTCCAGGTATGACCGAGGTTTCTGCCGGCACGGTCCTCACTGCCGACACCGGCACGTGCGGCGAGTGCTCTGCATGAACTACCTGTCTGGCTTCTGTCCTGATGGCTCCTCCTGCAAATACATGCATCCTCGGTTTGAGCTTCCCGCCCCTCCTGAACAAACAAAGGATGCTAAGAGACTACCCGTGTGTCATTACTGCTCTGAGGCTGGACACAAAGCTTCATCTTGCAATAAAATACCAGCTGAGGTGTGTATTCTAAGCTAATTTAATTACACACTGTTAATAACAATAATTAAGGGCATAAATAATTTAGTACAAAGATACTGCTTATTTCAAAAGAAATTCTTACCAGCAGACCTGTATCTTCTTGGCATTAATATTTTTGCTTTAAATATAGCTGTCATAAAAGTTAGAATAAATAATTTATTTAAGAATTAATTTCACCAACTTTGCAACCCCTAGTTTACCTATTGGTCTCATTTCGTCTCTATTTAAATATTTCTATGATTAAATTACAGCAAAGAGAAGCTGCCCAGAGACAGGAAGAGGCCAGATATCGCGCCCTTGGCTACGTCAAACCGGCCGAGAATGACGACAACAATGCTCAAAGACTGCAGAGGATCGTCCACAAACCTCTTGAAGAGGTCACATGCTTCAAATGTGGCACTAAAGGACATTATGCCAACAAGTGCCCCAAGGGACATCTCGCTTTCCTGTCTAGCCAGTCCAACCAGAACAATATGAACACATTCAAAAAACCCAACTAGTACAGATATGTGAAGCCCTCATTAGAGAGGCTTCAGTGACAGACTATTCATTAAAAATAAGTTATGTGAAAATTAAAATATTAGAGTGCAACTCAAACTTGCAACAATATCCCACATTGCATGTTATTCATAACTATCTTTGTACATTACATTCTTCATTCATTGTAATAGTGCTTGTAAAATGCAGTATATATACGCATGAACTCCAAAACGATTACAGATTAGCGTGTTATACCTGCGTTCAAACTCGGTTTTGTAAGCTCTATGTATTATACTCACAGTTATATGCACGTCTTTTGGCAAACATTACTGCTACGACTTACAAGCGTTTTCTTGTTCATAAGATTTTTTAACAGCAAGTGTGTACATAGCTGATTATGCCAAACCGAGCGTATACACATAATCATTTATAGTAATACAGCATATTTTATACTCGATTGGTATCTAAGACCCAGACTCCACCAAGGCGGAGCGAAGCGGAAAAGTTTTTAAACATCCAGTAGAATTTCCCACCACAGGGGGGATACTACCGAATGGGCGAATAACGAAATTCCATTGGTTGTTAAATATAAAATTCTGCTAGTCTTTCGTAACACGTATTTATGATGTGTAGTCAAGGACGCCACTTCTGTTGTAAATAAAGCAAATGCGTAGATATTACTACATATACCCGTGACCCATAGATGCATGCATATATATACAATAAAATTTAGGACCATATTCCAAATGCGACGATTGGTAGGGGGAAAATATTTTACTTTTATGAATATATGGTATGAATTTTCGAAGTAAAACCAAGACAATAAAACTTTCTTTGGGGTATATTATTTTCGATCGAATGACAAGATAATGTCCCCGAATATCTTTTCTTACCACACAGTAAAACACCAAAAAATCTTTTTAATTTCCCGCTACCATTTGAAGCTGTGGACAGTAGGCTAAGTTTAATCTTGGACGCCATGCCACTGGCTTTTACCGGTGCTCGTTTAGTACGCGGTTGTATTAAAAAAACATGTAAAATAGTTTTGTTTGTGTTGGGTTTTGGTTAATAAATTATAACTGAAAATTACATCTTTACTCGCAATAAAGTATAGATAAGTACAGTTATTTGTGACCAGGGCCACACAGTTTTTTTTTTATTAATTCATTACTGTTGAGATTAGGATTAAGTGCCTAAGAGAGTTATCTAGATGCGAACGCAAAGCGGTGCGGCGCGAACTCTCAATTCGCATAGTAAATCGCGCCACACCGCTCCGAGTTCGCGTTCAGATCGCTCCCTGGACACACCCTTAGAATTTGTACCCTACGCCTAATATTATCCTTCGTCATGAGGATGACTGAGGTGATTCTCACACTGCCCCGCATGATGCAGCGTAGCGCGTGGATGCGTGTTCTTCCGTTGTTTGTAAGTATCTCCGTTTGTATGGAAAACACGCACAGTCTAACACACTGAAAATGCATCCACGCGCGTTCATGCGGATCACGCGCATACACGCGGAGAATCATGCACCCCCGCGCGTAGGTGCGGGGCGAGACGCATGATATGGTACACCGAATCCCGCATGGCCGCGCGTGATTTTGAATGGGCGTGACGTGTTTTTTTGAAAATGGATCTCGATGAAAGCCGCCGTGCGTGAATCTGCAAAACGCATCTACGCGCGTGAGTGCGCAAAAAACCCGCACGATGATGCAGATCTGGACTCCTGCAGGAACGCGCGTAGGTGCGTCGACACGCAATATGCAGCATCATGCGGGGCAGTGTGAAGATCGCCTTATACATGTTATTACCCCGACAATATATCTTAGAATTATTTTTAATAAATCATTAAAGTCCAAAGTTGTATCTTTTATTATCCCTTACCATATGATGATGATGATGTCCTCCTAGCCGATTATCGGCTACGGCGGCTGTTCTCATGTAAGGAGATTAGCCAACTACGCAGGACATATTATAGTGCACGAGCATTTGCGCAGACACAGGTGCACTCACTATTCCTTAACTCTCATAGCCCGATGGGACGGTAATCCGACACGACCGGAGAGAGATCAGGCGCAGGGCCGACATTTACGTGCTCTCCGATGCACGGGTGTATCAATCACCAGCTTCCAGGCTCCGGGCTGCTTTGTGAAAGTCTTCTAAAACCCACAAGGCGATTTCGGCCCGACTCGGGAATCGAACCCGAGACCTCGTGCTTAGCAGCCGCACTTGCGACAGCTAGACCAACGAGTACAACCATATACCAAAAGGTTCTTTCACATTCGGCAAAGGCAGACGTGACTGCGCGAGTGCCGCAAACCCAACTAAAAAGTGGAAAGAATGTGGTCTATTCAGCCGTTCAAAGCTCAACAAAAAGCAAAGCAAAGAAAAACACATGTTGTTATGAATTCATGCCTAATAAATTACACACAATGCATTGGAATAATTGCATTGGCTTTTTTTATTTTACTTTTCGTATGAACCTATTGCGAATGAAAATAGCCTCTTTTTATTTTTATTGGATTGCCACCCTGAATTTCAGAACTGAACAGTCCTGTCATAAGTGTCAAAGTCGTAACGCACCGCACGCATTGTCGCATCGCGTCTTTTCTCGTATTTGTGATTACTTATTATTTCTCTGTTTACTGTAAGTAAACCTAGTTCTAGCAATACTTCAACGGTTTCTAGTTTTCCCTGCCCGTCAAGGTCCTCAGTGAAGCGAGAAATCGCCGAGAGGTTGAGAAATAAATCAACGCTCGGAAAAAAGAGATAACCAACATGGTGAGCACGTGTACTTTTCTCTGATATAGTTTTAAATAATTCAATTTCAGACAAATTCCCATTGTTTTCACTTAAGGTTTAAAATTAATAATATTTGTATTTACGTCAGAGTAAGGACAAAAATAACAACACGTTGTGAATTTGAGGTTATGTTTACAATGCCGCCTCTTCAATTAGGTTATTTAAATTTTTGCAGGGCGATTCAGAGGCAGCAGTTAACCCTAAAGCATACCCACTTGCCGATGCCGCTCTCACGGCCAAGATCTTGAACTTGGTGCAGCAAGCCGCCAACTACAAGCAGCTACGTAAGGGCGCCAATGAAGCGACCAAGACGTTGAACAGGGGACTCTCCGAGTTCATCATAATGGCGGCGGATGCCGAGCCATTGGAAATTGTGCTACACATTCCTATCCTCTGTGAGGACAAAAATGTACCTTATGTATTTGTTAGGTCAAAGCAGGCTCTGGGCAGAGCATGTGGTGTCTCCCGGCCGATCATCTCCTGTTCTATTACTATCAATGAAGGTTCCCAGTTGAAACCGCAAATTCAGAGCATTCAACAAGAAATTGAAAGACTCCTAGTTTAAGCGATTTGTGTGTAAAAGTGCTATTTTTAATAATACAAATAAAATTGTTTTATACAATAAAAATTACATGGATAGCAATTTGAAAAATCCATGAAATACAAAAACGAATAACCAATTATTGTCTCTCATTATCTTCACCTCTATGTCACAAGCATGCCTAAAAGTACTTATAGTAATACAGAATGCCTGTGTTACAAAATGTATGTTATTTATAACACAGAAAGCAGAGGAGTACGTACATCAACCAACATGGTTAATTTTCTGTTTTCAATGAACAAAACTTGCACTATATGTATGTATGTATAATAATCATTGTATTAAAATAAAGCATCATATACATTAATTTGGACCTAAAGCTAGAACAACAACTTTGATCATACAAATAACTTCTTGACCCTGAGGTTCCAGTTATCTTCCCATCTAGTCTGTCTGAACACAGCTATCTCTTTGCGCATTCTCTCTGCTATCTTGTTCTGTTCAGTGTTGTTGGGGAACCCTTCAAACCAACGAACTAAATCTTTGAACAGTTCATTGCTTGATCTAAATGTGTACCCATTGACTCCATTTTCAACAAGCTCATCAAGGCTGAAAACAAACAAATAGTTTTAAGATAAATGAGAGTTACTTCAGGCAAAATACTTTAGTGTAATATGATGTATCATTACTACCTACCAAAGAAAATCAAAAGCACATACAGGGAGTCCAGCTCCAAACATATCAACTATCTTCATGGGCAGGTCTAAGCCTGAGGAACTTGTATGTAGACACACACCAAGGTCTGCACTGCCCACCATCTTGGGGTAGTCTGCAGCATCGAGCCATGGTGTGAACACCCGGATGTTCTGCCATTTCCTTCTTGCTATTTCCTTTAAATAATTGTCCTTCTCCGGACCCTTGCCAGTGATTACACAGATCAGCTTCGGCAGATTTTCAGATATTTCACAAGCTGATTCATACACTGAAAATAATAACATTTAGTTAAATACATAATGCAATGTATTCTTCATTACTTAAAGCACATAAAATATCCATAACTTAAAAAAAATATGAAAAACATGCAATTTATAAGTTACTGGGACAAAACAAAAACAGACTAACTCTGTAAAGCCTCCATCAGTAATCCAAAGTCTTCATCTGGTGTCCAGCTAGTACTGCTGAACAGTAGGCCCGGTCTATCAGGCAGCGGTTGCACTTGCCCATCAGACGAACAAGTGAATAGTGTCTTCACAATGTCCTGTTGATGGGGATCATTGAGCTGCTCCCGACCCTGGCCTCCAAATTCAGGGAATGTCTTGCTTAGCTGCAGGAACCAATCATGTTTCTCTTGTAGTGAGAGTGGCTTGAATATTTTTGGTGGTCTATCATAAAGCACTATTGCATTGCTAAAACCAAATATTTCATGCATTTCAATTTTAGTATATTTTTTAAATTCTCAAGTAACTTCAAAAGTTTACAACCACACTCTTCAAACATAATAGTGGGAGATAGATCTGAAATTATCCTAAAGTTGGTAGATAATATCACACTATTATCAGATATTGAGATGCTAAAAGGCTATCACTACAAAATATTAAACGTGACACTTACTGAACATTCCAATTCATTAACAAATCTTCCTTCATAGAATAAGTTACACATATACTGTTATCTGCTGACTGACCAAAGAACTTCTCTATAAATCTTGCAAATCTTACTATATAGTGATCAGGCGTTAGAGACATCGCCATTATAGAATACGCATAGTTGTGCCAGTCTATTATGTACTTTGCTTTCGTGAATAAGCAGTATATCCGACATACAGGCAGAGTGGGAATAGCTGGAGGGTTCTGACACAGCACGAAGTGGCATTTCCCCGTGACGACCAACGTTAAAAGTAAGCTTATTGTCTGCCATATCGCTTTGGCCACATATCTCACTATCGCAGGACCACTAAGATTTATTGAGCGTAGTTTCGTGATAGTAATGTGAGGGTGCTCCAGGATTTCTGTGAGAGGTTGAGAATCCAAGTACCCAATTATATTCACATCCAATCCATTATTTGCAAGAGATAACGCATGATATTGCATACGTGGACTTCTGCCGATATCGCCCAAAACTACGACTTTGACAACTTTTCTATCTTGTTGTGCTGCCATTGTACCTTGATATAAGTTCGCACGATTACTAGTTTTACCACTATTTATTACACCTCATAACTTAGGAAGTTTGTGCCACTTTTTCACTACAACCGGTGATTAATATTCGGACTGTTTTCAAATATTTACTTTTCGTGCACCGCACAACAGATGAAAATGACATTGATAGATGTGGTGATGACAGACATGATATCCACAGGTGACATCAGCTTCAGCACAGAGTATTTTTAAGTTGCTGTGCATACATATGGATTTTATTTATTTTATATATAATTTAAACAAATAAAATCAGTTTTTTGCGATGAAATAATAATTCATAGTTTAATTTAAGAGGAAACAAAACATAATTTGAATCTTCTGAAAGGAGCAAGTGACCATATTATGTCAAAAACAGCTGTATTTTGAATGTCAAACCGGGGTGGCTTATGCTTTATTTTTTGTATGTACCGTTTAAAAGGTTTTTAGATTTAAGTAATTCGTGCGTGTTATAGGAACTTGTTGAAGGTAACAGATTGAGGAAAAGTTATAACATATCCACTATTCATTCAGCATCTTACGCAAATCAACATGTCTAAAGTGCTAATGATTCGACATTTACCAGCTGCACTATCGTTTCAAGATAAAGAACAGCTTCTAAGACATTTTGGAGCTGACAAAGTGTGGGAGACGAGATCCAAACGTAATTACATATTTGCGTCATTTAGTAGCATAGAGAAAGCAAAAGCTTCACTAAACCGTCTTCACCAGCTCGAAATAGCTCACAGGCGTCTTGTAGTGGAGTACTCCACAGAGAAGGCACCAGTAACTGATGACAAGCCTGAGACAGAACAAAATTCAGACACCACAAAAGTGATAAAACAGTTCCTCAAAGTACTGAATGCATGGAATCCATCTATAGACTTCTATCAACCTCCACCCATACATTTAAGCTACAAATACCCAGATATCAGTCCTGCCATAGCTATAAATATAATTCATGCACTATTTACTCATAAACCATTTTACACACAGACCTTGCATTTGATGAACAAAATGTGTCTGGATGTGCCATTCCAAGATAATGATAAGTGTAAGGAATTTTTCAAAGAAACATATCGGCACATGTTTGTGGGTGATATACAGCTACCACCTCCACCTGTCAGTGACCCTGAGTCTGAAATATCCAGTGCTGAGGATGAGCACAAAGAACAGACTGTCAGAAAACTAGTCACAAGGAAAAGGAAATTACCCGTGCCTAAGCACAATCCTTTGAAATTACCACCCACAATGCCAGTAGCTAAGGCAAAGAAAACTGTAGTTAGTCAAGAGGAGGTATTTGAAACTATAGTATCAATTCAGGAACCAAAGAAAATACAGCTCAATGTTCACCAAGATGCCTTACAAAAGCCTACAGAAGAACCAGCTGTTATAGGGGAACTTGGAAAGTTCCAGAAAGAGGAACAGCCAGCTGAAGAGGAAAAGAAGCCAGAAGAGCCAGAACAACCGATTATCAGCAAAAAGGAGTTATTACGAAACAGGATATCTTACAAAGACATGAAGATTTTACCAGTCTTCAAAAACTATCACCCTGGGCAGCCATCCATGAGATTGTATATAAAAAATTTGGCTAAGACTGTGACTGAACAAGATGTAACAAGTATATATAAGCGTTATGTCGAAGGATTGACTGACGAGGAGCTCACTGGGTTTGATGTGAGGGTCATGCAGGAAGGCAGGATGAAGGGACAAGCATTTGTCACATTCCCCTCAGTGAGGATAGCAGAAACAGCTTTAAATGAAACTAATGGTTATTTGCTGAAGGAAAAACCCATGGTTGTACAGTTTGCTAGAGCTGCTAATAAAAAAACTATAGAATAGACTTGTCTTTGAAACTTTCCTACCTACTCTGTTCACTTTACTCAGCATTTTGACCATTAGCTTTTCTCAGGATAAACAATATTTTTTTCATAGCGTAAATAAAAATGCCATGTAAAATTAAAATTATATTTGCATTAATTCAATTGCATAGGATAAAGAATCTGAATCATTTTCAATCATTTTACCACTCAGCAGTTTATTTATTAGGGGTAATACCTCACTGACAGAATGTAATTGTTTTATCAGGTCCAATACAAGGTTCAGGGAATTCTGCAGTACTGATGTTACTTTCTCATCTTTTGTCATCAAAAACTGTTGGTAGAAAGCATCCATTAGCAAAATGTACCAATCAAAAAGTTTGCTTTCATACTCAGTGTCTAAGTTCTTCTCTGAATTTACAAGAACATGGGCCATGTATGTCATGAGGAATAGTGTGTCATCCACACTAAGGCCACTCCTCAAAGGAGGTATAATCAATGCATCACTGAATGATATTTGCAGTGTGTAATTTAGTAACTCAAACTTAGCTCTGTGCACTATCTGCTCCATTTTACTGGAGTGTTCCCCAGAACATAATTTGGAGAATTCTTCAGCATCAGTGACATCTATATTGTTTGGGTTAACTAAATTGATGGCATACTTGAGTACTGCTACAAGAGTAGTCTCTGGAATGTCTTTGAACTGCTTGAGTATTCTGTAAACAGCTCTAAAGTCATCCTTTTCTAAGAGTGGTGGTACAGCATTGTGACAAATACTCCTTTCTGTGAGACCTAATTTTATTAGATCTTTTGTTTCATCATTTACTGGGAACTGAGGTTCTGTTGGGGAATCCCAGTTAGCAATCTCCATGCCCTCATCCTGAACAACTTCATGGGATCCTAATAGACTTGACAGGTTTCTCTTTGCTTCTAGGACATATGGTAACATGCCAATGTGGTTAGAAGCTTCTAGAATGATTCTTCCATGGTAGCAATATAACTTAGCACCTTCGGAATACATCTTCATGGGGTACTTGCATGTTCCCACTCCTAGCACTATGTTGTAAGCAATGATGATGGCTCCATCTTGCTCTGTATTACTTCCAAACACTATGAGGTGTTCCTTGCCCATCCAGGTTATGGAGACACTGGACAGTGTAGATACCCAGGGGACTGTGCCTATTGTTTTCCAATCTTTAAAGTTGTATATGGTCATTTTTCCATCACTCCCTGGAAAAAAACATAGTCAAATTAATTTAGCATCTACAGTAAATGGATTTTTATATAATAACAGCTAGAGTACTTACACAATATGTACACAGCATTTTTTTCTTCAGTGCAGATATATTTCCCAACAACATACACATCCTCTGGTCTTGTAACTTTGGTCCTCGTCAACTTAGACCTGTCCATGTCTCCTAACTCATCTCGTAGAGGACAGTTTATTATTTCATAGTGATCCTTATTATTCTTTACTATGTAGCATACAAAGTCTGTCTTGTTGACGGTGAAGCAAGCTGTGTCAACTATAGTGTCAGTGTCTTTCAGCAGGGATTTGCTTTCATAAGTCTTTCTGTTGTCGAGGGCATATGGTAGCGATGCACAGTTGCCGTTAGAGAACACTATGAGGGGTGACTGTTTGCTTCTAGGTATGACTTTTAAGATATTCAGGGGGAACTGCAAAATAATAAACAGTTAATTGAAGTTCTTTTTCATGGTGCTGCTTTTCTATATGTATATATATCAGTAGATATGAATGAATATTTCCGTAGTTACCTTAAATTTCTTAATTTTATCTAAATTTTCTGATTCCTCTTTCCATGTTTTGATGGTGTTCTTATTGAACACACCAACATAACTCTCCTGTTCTTTGTCATAGATTACGGCTGATGTTATGTGGTCTTTTGATGTCCACCCACCAACTTGCTTTTGGTCTGAAAGCTAATAAAATATGGATTTTAAACACAAACATAACCTTTACAAAACTCCAATTATTTACACAATTTGATTTTGTTTAAGAAAATAATTATAAATCAGCTGAGAAGAGTTTGAGATTATGCAAGAATTAAGAAACAATATTTACTTGATATTTATTCACAACATTTCGTCCCAAAGTCACAATAACGTGTTCGTCTTCTTTATCTTCTGAAACGCCGAGAAAGCTTTTCTGATCTATTAATGGGCACAGAACGTAATAATTATGAAGCTTGGCCATTACTGCAAATATGTATCAATACGATATAATCCTTTTAATTGAAAAAACCTCGTGTTCCAAGTTAAAAACAAACTAAAACCACACACGGCACACACACGAAGAAAATTCGCTGTCAACTAGATTTTGTCAAAGAAAATTATATATTCTGTGGTGGAATTGTTCCAGAGATAGTTAGAGATAAACTCAGCATTAATTTGACGTACACAGGATGTCCCAGTGACAAAAGCGGCAAAGTTCAGAAACATGCGAAAATAATAATTCGCCGTTTTTCTCTAGTCTATAATTCTTTCTATATTTTAATATAAGTGAGAGAAAAGTAATCAAATTAATTTGATAAACACTAAATTAGGACGAGACTTCAGCGTATTGTTTAGTGGCGGTTCTAGAAAATCAACATTAGCAAAATAGAAAATTCATGATCAGAGTTCAAGGTTATTATTATTGAAGTTTGGCTCTTATCGTTCACATTTATTACATCATCACCGTTGCTACAACATTAATTCGTTGACGCAGACGTGCACGTTCGATTCACTTATTTTGTGGCAGTGATCCAGTGCGCACGAACATGTCGACAGCCGGGAAAGTTATCAAATGTCAAGCTGCCGTCGCATGGGAGGCCGGCAAGCCGCTGTCGATCGAAGAGATCGAAGTGGACCCGCCTAAAGCCGGCGAAGTGCGCGTCAAGATCATCGCGACTGGAGTGTGCCACACGGATGCGTACACGCTCTCCGGCAAGGACCCCGAGGGCGTGTTCCCCGTGGTGCTGGGGCACGAGGGCGGCGGCATCGTCGAGAGCGTCGGCGAGGGCGTCACCTCCGTCAAACCCGG
This sequence comes from Helicoverpa zea, assembly GCF_022581195.2. Classification (NCBI taxonomy): domain Eukaryota; kingdom Metazoa; phylum Arthropoda; class Insecta; order Lepidoptera; family Noctuidae; genus Helicoverpa; species Helicoverpa zea. Next base: position 12,218,724 of record NC_061463.1, on the reverse strand, counting down.
AGACCACGTCGTGCCCCTGTACGTGCCGCAGTGCAACACATGTAAGTTCTGCCTGAACCCCAAGACTAACCTCTGCCAGAAGGTGCGCATCACACAAGGCCAGGGCGTCATGCCCGACGGCACGCGCCGCTTCCGCTGCAAGGGACAGGAACTCTACCACTTCATGGGATGCTCTACATTCAGTGAATACACAGTTGTTCTAGAAATATCTCTATGCAAAGTAAATGATGCAGCAGCTTTAGACAAAGTTTGCCTGCTGGGTTGTGGAGTGCCCACTGGCTACGGAGCTGCCCTAAACACTGCCAAGGTGGAGGCAGGATCAAACTGTGCTATCTTTGGTCTGGGAGCAGTTGGTCTTGCTGTTGCGCTGGGATGTAAGGCTGCTGGAGCCAAACGCATCATTGGAGTGGACATCAACCCTGACAAATTTGAAGTGGCCAAGAAGTTTGGAGTCAATGAGTTTGTGAACCCCAAGGATTATGACAAACCTATTCAGCAGGTACTTGTTGACTTGACTGATGGAGGTCTAGATTACACTTTTGAATGCATCGGTAACATTAACACGATGAGAGCTGCTCTAGAAGCATGCCATAAGGGTTGGGGTGTATCAGTCATTATTGGTGTAGCTGCTGCAGGTGAAGAGATCAGCACTCGCCCATTCCAGCTTGTCACTGGTCGCACCTGGAAGGGAACAGCGTTTGGAGGCTACAAGAGCCGTGAGAGTGTGCCCAAACTTGTAGATGAGTACTTGGCAAACAAACTTCCCCTGGATGCCTTTGTCACCCACACCGTGCCCCTGAAGGAGATCAATGAGGCTTTCCACCTGATGCATGTAGGCAAATCTATCCGTGCTGTTGTACAGTTGTAATTTTAAGGAAAACTAAATATTTTTATAAGCATTTATGTTATTGTCATTGTTATACTGCATTTTACAAGAAGTGATAAACATGTGAAACATGTACCCCAATATTTATGTGAAAATAAACAGAGTTCAAAGTAATAGTATTTGTTTTTTTGTATTTTTATTCCATATTAGTATGTTACTGTTACTTGTGTAATATTCTAAAAGCTGGTTGAATACTCTGGGCTTACTATAATCCAAGTAGGATTACTAAAATCATAAATAATCCATTTATTTAAGTTACTAGGTTAAAATCATAAGTATGTTACTGCACTAATTATGGAGGTACTTGTGAATTTGGGCACTTATCAACAATATTATCTTGAGTATCAAGTATTCAGAATTAATTTGACGAGTTATACCTACTACTTATTATAACATCGAGTTACGTAGTCAATTGTTATTGTACATACACATACCTACTGATGTATTTAAATTCAAGTTACAATAGCTGTATAATAGTCATTCTGCTTTTATTAATAGTCTTCTTGTTTGTTAATTATCAATTCAGAGAGCGTCCGGTCGATGCATCGGCAGAGTACCTAAGTATGTTTTTACTAGATTCCGCCAGCGGCTTCGCCCGCGTAGTATGTTCATAAAAAGTAGCCTTTGTGTTAATCCAGGGTATCACCTATCTACATACCAAATTCCAATAAAATCGGTCCAGCCGTTTTTGCGTGATTGAATAACAAACATACATCCATACATTCTCACAAACTTTCACATTTATAATATAAGTAGGATATGGTCTCATGCCAGTACATCTATGTCAATGCTATTGTTCGAGTTGCGTTATTACATCTCATGCACCCAGTTTTTTACTCGACTACGCAAAAAAGTTGGACTTATGATCGAAAATTGCTAACTTTGTAAAATAACCCTTCTCGCACAGGGCCCCGATTCTCCTAATTTAGCGTCATACGATTCACGTTCGACTCGATTCGACTGAGATCCGATCCCGACTCGATTACGATTGAAGCGTATGTGGCATTCCGCTATTTTTTCTTTGAAATAAACGTTTTTATCCTTTTCTGTCATTCAATAATGAATCATTTTGTCTGCAAATGATTTACGATTGCAAAATGATTGTACAGCAAACTACCGTATGGACCAAAATCACCAAAATAGCAGACCAATCGCACACCAATCAAATGTCAATCGAATACGATTGGTCTTTTATTAGTAGCAGAATGCCCGAAATGGTTAAAACTGCTATTGCGATCATATCGCGATTCGATTTCTATTCGATTTTGACATTATTAACTTAGGAGAATCGGGCCCCAGTTTAAACAAGGTACTAAAATGTTAATTCATATTTCAAAGTTCAAATTACTTATAAAGTTGTTTGTTTCTACTGAGTTCGGCTAACTTTTTACTTTACAACCAACGAACAACAAACAAAAAATTAATTGTCGAGTCGCTCGACGAGATAGATATCTTCACAAAATATTTCATCTAAATCTGATCAGCCACTGTAAGTTAATTAAACAAACTATGAGTGTAGTAAAGAAGGAATAGTTGGTTGGTTAATTACAGTGGTCCTAGGTAAGTTATTCTTAATTTATTTAATTGTGTTGATAAACTGTGGCGATTACAGGAGTGTAATCTATTTCTTAAAGTCCTCAGATCCAAGAAGTTTTTCGCACCAAATGAAGTAACGCACATTCACCATGAACTTGTAAAATTACCCATAAATTAATTTCGTGAAACTGTAATAATATTTTCTATATCTAATCTCCCTCATTACTTATGATAAACAACATCACGAAATATTTTAAACGGTGGCCTTGACTATCACTAAGATATAAACGAGTTGAATTAAGACAGGCATGTGAAAAACATTTCCTTGTCTTTTTCTTTGACTAAAAACTTCATTGATTTGTTCAGGTAACTGTTTTCCTTGAAAGGTAAGGCATGCTTTCAGGAAAATAATTGTATCGCAAGCCCGGCGTAAGCAAACAAACTTCAGATTTATAAAACATATTAGTATATGTAGATAAACTATAAGCAGTGGTGGAAAAGCGAGCGCCCGCAAAGCTGCCACGCGCGGAATAATTTTTGTCCCAAACCAAGAAGGTCAAGTTGATTATCGTCCTGTCGTTTAGTATAAAGGCAGTAATTAGAAGTTATAAATTGTGTGCCTATAAGACTTTTTAGGTACGCGATTTCTTTTTATTGTGTGACGTACACAATAAAAGAGTCATTAGTGCTAACAAGGTCGACCTTTCGATCAATTAAGTAATAAATAAAGCAAATTACTCAAAATAACATTTGTCTATATTCATAACAAAATATACATTGCATTACTTAATTAGGTAACTAATCAACATTTTTACAAACATTCACGTATTTACAATTTACACAATAATTTCCACTAATTACAGAAACATTGTTATAATAATTATAAATATTTTGTCAAAATTATTACACCTATAAAATTTTAATGATAAACAATGAAAGATAGTGTACTCTTGCAGATACCATCTTTGTCATAGTTTCATGAAAAAGTTAACACAAATAATATTATTTTAAAATTATGAATTTCCATTAAATATATTAGACCTATTCCATTGGACAAATGCGAGGAATTCAACTAAACACTATTAAAAATTACAGTGAATATAAACATATAAATAAATAGTAATAAAACAAAGCAGGAAACATATTGAGATTATTCGGCAACGTATTATTGTTTATAGTGGCAAGCATCATGAAAACCGCGAAACGCATAATGTAGTTTTTATTCATAGAAAATCTTGCACGTCAGTTATGTTGCCATTTGATGATAACAATGGTTCTAACAAAGGTGTGAACAAGATTATAGTTATTAACATTAGTTTCCATCGTTAATCTCATTGAGTATCCGGAGCGATTGTCTTCTCTGGCGGTTCAGAAGTAATCTGCTTGTAGTATTCCACGTAACTGTCGCATTGTTCCCCTGAAACAATAGCTCTGTGTTACACAATCATTCAATATAGCCTTTTATTATTTAGCTTAGATTAGTAACTGTCTCCACAATCCCACCTACTTATACACAATATTTGATGTCAAACTTTACAAACATACAGCCAATTCACATTCTCATTAATGTCAATTCATGTTTTTTGTTCGCCCTTTCGTTAAATATTCACCCATATCAATTATCACTTAAATAACTCGCTTTCGTAGGGAGGGAGGAAGAAGACAGACCTCTAAAAATAATTCACAATAACTTACGAGACTATTGGAGTAGGAGTAGGAGCATTAACATGCCCAATACTTTCTTATGCTGTTTCAACTACCTGCATATTCGAGTCACGCCGAATACAAAAGCTAGTATTCATATTGTTCTAGTAACACAGTTGTTAACATCTACCTTATCGCGCACATAAAGCAGAGTTTATCTGAAGCAACCCCATGACATTAATGTGACATCGAATGGTGTTGATAACTTATCAGTTCGATACTGACGTAAACACCATGATAATGATGTGTTTTTCATTTTTAAACTATACTAAACTGGTTTGGACCGATTTTATAAATTGCTATCACTAACGGCGGATCCAGCTGACAAAAAAGGTTGTGGACGTCCGATATAGCTGACATTCGTTCATTCTCATTAAATTCAGATGCAACAGGGAGCATAAGGGGAGTAGATTAGAGCGAATACAAGGGTAATAAATAAAGGAGTACCTACTTAAGGAAGAACATTAGGGGAGTATGCGAAGGAGTACGTAGGGTAGTGCATAAGTGGAGAATATAAAGGATTGATTATATTAGGAAATAAATACATAAGAGGGTACATACATATCTAAGAGCAGAACATAAGGTAGTTTATAAGGGGAGAACATAAATTGCCTGCATAAGGCAGTATATAAGGAAATACATAGGGGTAGTTCATAAGGCAGTTTTTAATGGGAGTAGGTACTTAATAAAGGACAGTAGGGAGTAAAACATATGACACATTTGAATATACCTATGTAAATCATAATATTTTGTAGTTCTGATTACCTTTCAAGAAGTGTGGCGATCCTCTAGTCCGCTCATTCCTGTTCTGCAGCGCGTGGTATATCGCGGTGAAGGCGGCAGGCCTGCCGTGCGCTTGTGCATGCGCCCGCGCCGCCGCCAGCAGCTTGCGCGGCGGGAGGGACAGCCAGGTGGCGCCGGCCTGACGCGCAGCCCCGGCGGCACCTACTGGCTCCTCCCAGCTTAGGAGGACTTCTACTACTTCCTAGTGTATGAAAATAATTTATTTTCAGTAAAACTATATTGTTATTATTTTCTTATTGCCAAGTGCAATATTTTTTACATGAGGTTGGCGCAGCATGTTTTGATCTTCCCTACTCTTCTGTAATTCGTGTCTTAACACGACATTCGTTATAGTCATGTCGTTAGTAAAACTAGAGATCTGATGAATTCGCCTGAAGCATGCATGTCGTAACTACATTTCACGAGCGTACGGATTCTAAATAAGATTCTTGAAAAAAATATCCTGCCATACACACGCCATTTATGCAATTTTCTCTCGATTAGGTGTACAATTCCTGTTATGCATCAAGTCTTACATCATGAAAAAAAAGCCTGTAACATCCCTTACACTAATCTCAGCCCACCTCATAGGCCTTCAACCGCCACAACATATCCAACGCCAGCTGTGCTGCAGCAGGGTCTAGGTGCCCCAGCGACAGCAGCGCGCAGGCCAGCGCCCGCGCATCACCCAGCGCCCCGCGCCGCAGCGCCGCGCGTAGCCGTGCCGCACTGCCCCGCGTCACAAGTGCACGCACCATCAGCTCCGAGGTCACTGGCTGAATGACTAGCGAGTTGCGGCAGAGGGAAGCGACGTATGCTGTTACTACCTGTGTGGGGGACAGTAAAAATAGTTCAAAAGACGGTCAGCAACCTTTTTTTATTTATTCAGTCGTTAAAGAGTTCCATAAAAACATTGACAAAGGAAAAAAAATACGTTGCCAAAATGACAGCGAAACTTGTTTATAACTTGGTGAGAATGAATGTAATAAAGTATATAAGGGGAATACATAAGGGGATATATAAGAGGAGTATATAAGGAAGTACATAAGGGGAGTACATAAGGAAATATATTAGGGAAGTACATAAGGGGAGTACATAAGGAAGTATATTAGGGAAGTACATAAGGGGAGTACATAAGGAAGTACATAAGGAAGTATATTAGGGAAGTACATAAGGGGAGTACATAAGGAAGTACATAAGGGGAGCACATAAGGAAGTACATAAGGGGAGTACATAAGGAAGTATATAAGGGGAGTACATAAGGAAGTACATAAGGGGAGTACATAAGGAAGTATATAAGGGGAGTACATAAGGAAGTTGAAAGTTTAGATAAGGGATTACATTAGAGCACTAAAGAGACTTCGTTACGGAAATTTCATCAGTACTTCAAGAAAGCCTGCAAAAGTGGCTGAAAAAGAGGGAAAATATATTATTTCTACACAACAATGTAGACACCTTCAACAATGTAGAAGACAGACTATGAATGTTTTCTTTATTTAAAGACCATGAGATGACGTTACATACAGCGTCACACCTAATTAATGACAACATAAAAATACAACACAGCTTTAGTAAGTCCTAGTTCTAGAACTGCTGCGTGTGCTGTGGCGCGGGGGACTGACCCGCCGTGTTACACTCACCTGCACGAGGAACTGGTCGGCGGCGTGCTGCTGCAGCAGCGCGCAGGCGTCGGGCTGCGACACCAGCACGCGGAACTGCTGCGTGTGCTTCAGCGCGGGGGACTGACCCGCCGTGTTACACTCACCTGCACGAGGAACTGGTCGGCGGCGTGCTGCTGCAGCAGCGCGCAGGCGTCGGGCTGCGACACCAGCACGCGGAACTGCTGCGTGTGCTGTGGCGCGGGGGACTGACCCGCCGTGTTACGGGCTACCTCGAGCTCCGCCCATTTTCTAGAAAATCACGGAACGAACATTAGGAAAATACCAAAAATAATGCAAAATTGAGAGAAGACCAAAAATACAATTTTTAAACTGGCTACATTAACCCTCACCAATCTATGTTTCTGTGAAATTATTCGAAAGAACTTTTACTGACTTGACCGCCACCAAGGTTAGTGAGTAAAAGTTTGATGAGTTTCAGCTCTGGGTAGAGCTGAAAACACATCACACATGAGTCATTTGATACTGCGTCCAACCAACAGCCTGATCTCATATTTGGATATAGTAGGATCTAATGATAGAAGATAATTTCCTAGTTGTCTTTCTGCCGCAGTTAGTTAGTCTTTATACCTGTAGAGCGCGTGTATCTCGTCGAAGACGTGCGACAGCTGCGCGAGGTAGCAGCCGGCCTGCGTCACGAGCTGGTTGAGCAGCCGGTAGATGGCGTCGCGTCCGTCTGTCCGTCGCAGCAGCACGGCCACTATCTTCGATAGCTCATCTTTTGGGAGCTGTAACACGAATTTATATTTATTTGAAATGGACCAAAAATGTGACCAAAAATGGCTGGATTACCACGCATATCCGAGTCGATGTGTAGCGTCATGTACCCAAGTGCGCCACCCTTTAGAGTACTAGGCGCCAGTGGCGGATCTACCGCAGTTGGCACTGTGATGTGTGTGTGCCTACAATTTTGATTTACTTTTGACGTCACACTTATTTCTTCTTATGTGCTCCTGTATTACCCCTTATGTTTTCCCCTACGTACTCCCTTCAAGGAAACTGAGTACATAAGGTTAGTACACAAGGGAGTAACATAGAGGCATTCATGCCTATATGTCGAGTCTGTGTGTGCGTCATGTTAGTGAGGATATGTTACCTCATGCGCCAGTCCGGAGGGCACGAGGCGCACGCGCCACAGACAGCCGAGGCGCGCGTCGATGATGTAGTCCGGCTGGAACACCACCCACGTGTCCGAGTCTGTGTGTGCGTCATGTTAGTGAGGATATGTTACCTCATGCGCCAGTCCGGAGGGCACGAGGCGCACGCGCCACAGACAGCCGAGGCGCGCGTCGATGATGTAGTCCGGCTGGAACACCACCCACGTGTCCGAGTCTGTGTGTGCGTCATGTTAGTGAGGATATGTTACCTCATGCGCCAGTCCGGAGGGCACGAGGCGCACGCGCCACAGACAGCCGAGGCGCGCGTCGATGATGTAGTCCGGCTGGAACACCACCCACGTGTCCGAGTCTGTGTGTAGCGTCAAGGTCAATTATCTCCCAAAGATAACGATAGGATTTCAGCAGGTAAACATACAATAAAATGACAAAAAGCATGACAAAAACCGTTCCAAAACCGGTTCCTAGTTGAAATAACAATTTTTACAAAAGGATACACATAGGACAGAGCATGTCCCCGACTAACGCAGGCTTCATGCTGACTCCTGGCACGACGGGTATGTGTATCACGCAGTTGTTCTCAGCCCGCGACTCCTCCATAATGTCGAATATTTGAGACGATTGGGAGGCCTGCAATGTTAAATTAATGTTACTGTTCGCGCCATAACACTTTGCTACTGATCATCCATTGTTTAAGCCTTAAACACTTTAAACTTAAACTTTAAGGTATACAAATAACCCTAATTTACTTGTAACGTCACACTCATTTCTAATTTATATGTACGTCCCCTTCAAACTTCCTAATATACTTCCTTAGGTTCACCTTATGTACTTTCTAGCGTATTCTCCCAATATACTCTCCTTAAGTACACCCATTTCTACTACCCCAAAGTTCTCCCTAGTATACTTTATTATGTAGTCCCTTATAAAGTCTTTTATTTATTTCCCCTATCCTCCGAGCCTTTTTCCCAATCATGTTGGGGTCGGCTTCCAGTCTAACCGGATTCAGCTGAGTACCAGTGCTTTACAAGAAGCGACTGCCTATCTGACCTCCTCAACCCAGTTACCCGGGCAACCCGATACCCCTTGGTTAGACTGGTGTTAGACTTACTGGCTTCTGACTACCTGTAACGACTGCCAAGGATGTTCAATGACAGCCGGGACCTACAGTTTAACGTGCCATCCGAAACACAGTCCATGGTGTCTAAGATATACTTAGAAAGTACATACAAACTTAGAAAAGTTGCATTGGTACTTGCCTGACCTGGGATCGAACCCGCGCCCTCATACTTGAGAGGTTGGTCCTTTACCCCCTAGGCCACCACGAATCTTTCTTTTTTTTTATTTATTCCCCCTAATGTGTAATGAATTCCCCCTTTTCCACCCCAATTTAATGGCTATGAATTTATGTGAATATCTGCCGTATCTGTCTATTACGGATGAATGTGCCTACAACCATTTTTGTCGGCTGATTCGCTCTCTGCATTTGAGTCATTTTAAAATTGTGATTTACATAGATTATCAACTGAAACCATTTTGAAAACAATAGAATAGTTTACCTGATGATGCACGACGATCAGATCGTCTACCACGTTGACGGCAAACCTGCCGACCAGCCCCGTCTTGAGCACGTGCGTGCTGTGGAGACCGGCAGGGCCCGTGATGGGCATCAGCCATACCTAATAAAATATCCGTTTATTTATTCGATCAAGTACTGCTTTACCATGAAGGGTCTTTAAATACTATGATATTTTGAGCTTTTTTTGACCACACAGATTAATATAGAGAATAATACTGGTCCCTTTGTGGACCGTTGAGGTCCCATTTAATAATGCAAGCTGTATTTTGCGGTTCCTCCCGCATCCCAGGGAACTGATTCGCGCATCCGGATACAAAATGACCTGTCTTTTCTCATGCTCAAACTACACAATTTTGATGTTAGATATTACGACAAGTTAAACAGTCCTTTGACAACTGTTAAAATTGTATTTAAATTGGTGCAATAGTCTTAGCGTGAAACAACAACATTAGACAGACAGAGTTACTTTACCATCTATAATATTGAGTTTAAGTAACAGTATTGTTAATGTTCAAGAACTGAGTTACCTCAGTGGGTCCAGGAGCGGAGACGGTGGCACAGTGTCCGTGCCTGAACACGGCGCACCAGGTCGCCTCGCACAGCCGCAGGATGAACACGTCGCGCTCCACTACTGGTCTTGTAGCCTCCACTAGAATGTGTGTGTGATATGCAACAGAGGTATAATCTATGAAACTGAGGAAAACGGCAGGTCATTGCAATGTTCTTGATCATTAGGTAGTGACTTAATTACTGTGGAAAAAGTATTCTGTTTAATGTAGTACATCAGCCTAGCTTTTTCCAAACTATGTTAGGGTCAGATTCTACTCTAAGGGTGCGTCCACATCTGGCGAATGCGCCGCGAATGCGCAGCACGCGAGCCGATCGCGAGCTGTCCGCGAGCTGCGCGCGTGCAGTCACTGCAATAGTTCGGTGCTTGTCTTTAGCGCAACTCACGCAAGGCTCGTATAGAGCGCGCGAGCGGCGCGCGATCTGCGCGCAATCAGTTCTCGCCCTTACAGTTCCGTATATTGGCTCAGTACTATCGAAGATGGCAGACGTCGCGCGCCGCCTGCGCGCCGCTCGCGTGCGGCGCTTAGGTCGCGCGCGAGCTGCGCGCGGGCCAAGCAGAAGCGGCGCACGAACAAAAATGCACGCGCGCAGCTCGCGATCGGCTCGCGTGCTGCGCATTCGCGGCGCATTCGCCAGATGTGGACGCACCCTAACCCGATGCAGCTTAGTACCAGTATTTTACATGGATTGACCACCTGTCTGACCTTGGCCTTATATTTGATTGACTTATGTGACTATTATTTTTTATTATTATCTCCTGAATGAATCACATATGTAGTTTAATGTTTCACTAGTAATCAACATAGTTATTTTTTATTGTCAATATTACTAAAAACATAATAAACTCCATTCCTTACACTCTAACTTCTGCAGCTTGGTGATGGTGGAGTTATTGAGAGAGAAGGGCTGCAGCAGCAAGCCATTGTTGCCGGCCAGCAGCACGATGTTGCTTTGAGAGCACCACGAGAACCATGCACAGCTGCCAAAGATAAATAGAATGGCTTTAGGAGACTTAACATTTTTAATACTATAGGGATATTTTGTTTGTAATTGCGTGACAGGGACAAGTTAATAGGGAAAGACTTAAATTGTATTACCTGAAAGAAGTGTTTTTCAAACTCTTCAACTGTTTCTTCTCAGGCAAAACTTGTAGTAATTCAATACCATGGTCTGTTATAAAAGTAATCTCATTTACTTTGGGCCAAACAAAACCCAATATCTTTGCATTCTTCCATTTACATGTGTGTGAGTATTCAACATTAGTGGGGGCCAAGTCTTTGAAGTTCACGAATTCTACGGTAGCATTCTGAGTGTCTTGGTTTCTTTGTATGGCCAGTATTTTCAGATCTGGTGAGAATTTTATTGATATTATTGGTCCTCGGTCCTCCATACGGAATGAAGTGGATTTTGATTCGTCCATGCCATTGACCGTGACGCCTGTAACGCCCCCGGATCTAACTGTAAAAACCTGGAAAACAAAAAATGGTGAAGTATTAGTCATAACAACATGTCTTTCTAAATTACTTTTGAGCCGGTTAAAATCATTTTTAAGATTGACAAAGATGTTGACATTATAATAGGATTATCTAAGTGTTAATTACGGTCTACTAATCACGACCAATTAGTAATAGAAACAAGGAAATTCATGGTCATTACCTGTCCATTACTGTCGTCGAAAAATACATTCGTGACTGGACTATCGGCGTCAAAACGTTTTGGCTGGTCGGAGAGTGCCAAACAGTACTCATCGCTGCCTTCTAAACTAAATCGTGCCATGTTTTGAACATAATAAACTTTCGTTTGAATAAACTCACAAAACTTTCGTCTTTGTTGTGAAACGGTGACAGTGACATAATCTTCTGACAGTTAATGTCATGCCTCGCCATCTGTCGGATTAAAATATTCGGATCTAACCAGATCTAACTTAACGGCTTTTCGCTCTGTGAGACTTTTATTCATATGAGTTGTTGTGTTTATTGAACTATGTACTCTACTACATTAATTGGTTTTTATTTCATGATGTACTGAATTTATTTATTCAGGTTAGCCAACAATCGTTTACACCTTCACATAACAAAAGTTACATAGAAAAGAGTTAAGTATACAAGTACAACATTTTTTTTTACAGACTACACCTACACCTCTTGACACCTTTTGTTACAATTGAGCTTTTTTTTAAAATAAGTTACATATAATATGACTAGATTAGAATGTAAAGTGATATAATAATAATATAAGTACCTAATATTAAACAGAAAGGTAATGAAAAAGAGTTACAATAGCTAACTATAGACATAATACCATAAATTAGGTTTCCGGAGCAACCAATGGCGGTAACAACAAACGAGAGTGTGATATTGTGATTGTAAATACTACAAAAAATATAACATTATGAATGAAAATATAGAAATGAGTAATTTTACTGCCGATGATTCACTTGAGAACGATATCCAAGAGTATCACGAAATAAAACAAGACACGACACTTGATGATATTGAGACTTCGTTTTCTTCAAAACAATCACCGAAACATTTGAATGAATATGATTTTTTTACGCAGATAGATGTTAAAACGGAACCTAAGAAGCATTTTAAGAAGAAAAAGGGGAAGAAAAAAGAAAAGCCATCTAATTTGATGGACTTGATAAGTTCAGAGATAGCCGCGTCCGTTGTGCCGGTGACCGACAATGTGGTGTCTTTAGTAGATGTTTCTAAGGAACGCCAAAATAGTTATTTGCGAACGAATTCTAAATTCACTCCATTTCAGAAACCTAAAACATTCGTTGTGGATGCTGAAAACGGGTAAGTTTTTCATCAAATAAAATAAAATTAAACTAATTACCTGATAACATGTATATGGTGGTATCTTATGAATCTTTATCATATTTGCAAGTAACTGCAAGTATATTGAAACCATTTATTTCACTTGTATACGTTATAGGTGGACCCGTAAAGCCAAAGCTGCTTACTTGAACCCCATATTTCCAAGAATACTGGAGAATGCTGTGTCTGACGACTCTCCGATTGCAGTAGAATATGTTGATCCCCGTGCATTCGATGACGTAGTAGCCAAACACACTGAAAGAGATAAAGATGACTCCATCAAGTTTTTAGACATAACAATAAAAAATATAACACCTAAACATCACCATTCCTTCACATTAGAAAAACTACTTTGTGTCAAAGTTGTAGAATATTATAATGAATACATTTATATTCAGAGAGTTCTTAAAGATCTCGCTAAAGACATCAAAGTAAGTAGAGATACAAAAGACAACCTTAAGATAGATTTAATGAAAGTTAGTCCCAGTAAAAAATACGACGTACGGTTTGATAAAACACTGAGAAATTACACAGAAAAGTTACTCAAGCTGAAAGAAAAATATAAAGAATCACTTAAAGCAAAGAAAGAAGCCACTCATAAAATAATATCGCTATGGGCAGATGTAGAAATGTTAAGAGAGAGGCGTGAATGTATTGACACACCTTACAATTTGGAGTTAAATCAAATTATTTTAGATGAAACTGAATACGAGAAAGAATGGAATGATGTATTCAACACAGAATATACAGATACACTTGACCAAATTGAATATGACTTTGTGACTAGGTACTTGGAGTATAAAGAAGCTAAGAACGAGCAAAATACAAATACAGATAAAAAACTTTCTAAGCCAAAATTACAATTTGATGAAGACAAAATAAAAAGCGAAGTTGAATTGTTCGTTAATACTGTTTTAACTAAAAGTCAAGTGGAATTGTATTTGAAAAAAGACGAATCAATCATTACAGATTTTGAACAGCAGGGTCAGCGATTTCCGAAAACTAATTATAACTTTTTGATGTATGTGGACGATGTTTTTGTATGCGAATCTGAAAATTATTCTAGTGATGATATGTTTTGTGCGGAATTTACCGAGAGTTTCTCAGTGCAGATTCTTGCAAAGAATAAAAGTATAAGGATTGTTTTACTAGAAAATGGTACAAAGGTTTCGGATTTTAAAATTAATTTGCAAGAGATAAGAAAAACGAACGAAAATGCTGAATTCGTGGCTGAAAGTCTAATCCGAGAGGAAATAGTTGAATCAAATTTGAAATATGTAGGCAGTGGAGTAAGTATGAAGGAAATAGCGCACGCAAATAAAGTCAGACTTAAAAGTAGCAATTTATTCAAAGGAAAGTTATTTACGAACTACGAAATAAACATGAAAGTTGGTTGGAACGATAAGCTAGATCAGAATAAATCTCAAGCTGTTAAATCTTCAATAGAATTAGGGAAAAGAATTAAAAGACTGTTGCATGGTATTGAGAAACCGAATTTAGACGTATTATTAGACGTTATCAGTAAGATATATGAGAAAGATGTAACTGACGAAAATATGATAGAGACAATTACAAAACTATGCCAAATGGAAGTACAAGATGACGACACCTTTCCTCTGGAAGATAATAATCCAGAGATTACACGGCTGAAGTTGCTTCACTTGAGGAATATTGGAGGTTTTACTGGTATCGACAAGAAACTGGTTCCTCTCCACGCAAGTCAAATAACTACAGATCAACTAAACTGTCTTCAAAAGACGAACGAAAAGGAGTTCGATATGGACTATCTCAATAACGCAGAAATGGAGATGGATCCTATCGAGTTGCAAAGGTTTATTGGAGCGAAGTATGTTCAAAAGTTAAACAGAAATATGTTGCGAAGTCTGAACGAGTATCTACTTCAGAAGACACATAAAGATGTCGTTAAGGAGTTTAATTTTAGTTTCAGGTCGTTACCATGAACATTTTTCCCCTATCTTTTTTCTTGACCACCATCTGATTTGAGCTTATCCTTGTTAATTTTTCCATTACAGAAGTTTATTTTCCAACCAGTCTAACGTAGGGGTTCTTGCGACGGCCTCAAACTCTACTAAACAGCAGATTTTGAGAGAGTCTTTAGGCAAAGATCAAGAGATTCATGTGACTGTAATAAGAGCTTTCAATCTGCTTGACCGAACTGCTGCGGTTGCGGTTCTTGACGAGATAGCTGAAGATGATGAGATGATTGCAGGTGACTTTGGAAATTACTTATTATCTGTCACAAAATAGTACGACTCAATGCTCCAATTTCTTCAGGATTAATTTACTGGACAATGGCTTTTCTTTAATCGACTTCTCAAAAAGGAGGAGGTTCTCAATTCGGATCGTTGTATGTTTTTGTTGCAGGTTTCAAAGTGCGATCTCTAAGGCCTTTCGTTCGGGTGAACTACAGAGGCACGTCAGCTCAGACTGTTACCGCCATCGGCTGTCATCCGTCTTGGAATCACACCCTCAAAATTAATACCAAGTTAGTAACATGATGAGGGATGTTATTTTGCATTAAGAACACTTTCTGTCTTTTCGCCACTATAATTCCCTTTAGACATACATAGCGTAATTAATTTATTATCGGCAGAAAGTTTCTCATTACTTTCAGACTTGAGCCTTTATCATCAGTCCACATCAATATCTATGACGAATATAAAGCCAACATAGTGGAAGGTTTCTCCGAAGAGGAACATTCTAACAAGACCGTTCACTATCGCTACTATAACAAATGGTTGGGAACTTTGGAGGTACCACTGTATGCGGTGTTGAGTCTGGGCACAGTAAGTATTCCCAACAGTAATTAGCGGAAATTGAGTAAGAAGCTAAAAATGAGAAAAAACCTAAGGGTGAAATAGGACAAAATGACAGCCATTGCACAAAAGCGGACGGGCTAGCAAACTCAGATAGGTGTATTTTAAAAAAAGCAATGCGCCGGGCTCGCTTTTGCAGCAAAAAATTTTCGAGTTTAGGTTTTAACCTGGGATAGCAGATAGGTCCTATTTTCAGACGGATTTATTAACGGTTAAACTCAGGGGTGTGTCATATCAAAGACAGGATGATTGTAGTCTCGTTAAGAGTGTCGCGAGGAAGCGTGATTCATGCTCAATCCAGTGTAATTGAGAGTAACGTCCTGGCAACGAATTCGCGGATGACGCCAGCTGGCGCGATGGGCGTGTCGCTGACGTATGATCCAACACGACTTATTGACATGCACCGGATTCTACGGCGTAGGAATAGTGCGATAATCACACAACTCAATAATGTTGACATACATCCATTTGAATATTTAGCAAGTCTATTTGACAGGTGCGAATTTTTTTCAACTATTTTGTTAACTTTGATCTCTAATCCAAACGATTAATGACTTGAAAAGTTGGATGAGATATTCCTGAGTCCAGAGATTCACCCATGACTTATTGGCTCAACTCAGTATTTGCATCTAACAGCAACTACTTATCCCATTTACATAGATAGCATGCCAACTGGATGACTGCAGCACGTGCGCGAGTTGCCAAATTATCCAACTAAATACAATTTGTGTTAGCTCAAATATTGACATAACCGATGTTTATGTAACGATCACGTTTCCAGCTCCGGGGCACATTCAAAATCACGACCCCGCCGCTCTTGTTTGGTTACGAAACCCACCAAACGAAGGAGTCAACATCGCTAATCCCAGAAATAACGCAACTCATGAAAAAACACACCACTTTCATAACATTAGAAATAACGACCAGCCTATCGCATTTGGGAGGATTGCACGCTTATAACCAGCCGCTACCAAGCTCAATAGAAGACGATTATTTGATTAAACATTTGAACAATTTCGTAACTGAATACACAAACGAATTTCCGATGAGGAATATTTCGTTGACTTTTATAGATAGCGCGGGTAGGAACAAATGCGTCACGCAGTTTCTACAGCCAATACCTTTGCCAGAGAAGGATTTCATTCCCAAGAATCCGAGAGGAGACTCGGCTATATCGAAGTCTTCTGGGTTTTCTAAGAGTTCGTCATCAAGTGGGAAGAGAAGAGAAAGAGAGCTGGATGTTGATGGCATGAGTCATGAGGAGAAGGAGTCGATATACAGCGCTCGCGAAGGAGACAATCTGTCAAAAATGATGAATGCGTGTATGCGATACGTGTCTTTGATCCCCAGCTATGAAGTGACGGAGACTCATGCCGTGACATTGTTGGGACTCGTTAGTATATTTCACTATATTGCATGTAGTTATTTTTGCTACCGAAGCAAATGAACACTAGAAGCTTTTTTATTTTACAGGAACTTCTTAAAGTACTTCACGGTTCACCTCTAGACCACACGATACTCCTAGCGAGCTACTTCATATACCTTGGCATTAAATGCTGGGTGGCAATAGGTCTTGGTCTCCCACGAGGCCAGAGCAGCTTCGTGCTATTTAAATACGACCTGACAACACGAAGGATCGTACTGGAAAGTGATCAGCTGTTCAGAAGTAGGGGGTTTCTGAACAAAGGTGATGGGTACACTTGGTATGTGTGTGACGCAAGCAGTGGGGAACGCCATGAGCTTAGAGACGTCGGCTGTCCCATGAAGACTGTCGACTATGTGTTTGATAATGAAAATGTGAGTAAAAACTCTTCAGCGAAAACTTATTAGTTGAGCAGAATAATGGAATGTTACTTTTCCAGATATGGGTCAACGTCCAAGCGTCTCAAGATTGCGAAAATATGGGGTTTGATTTCACAAAGTCCTCTGAGTGGCAAGCTGTAAGTATACAAATAGATCGGCCAAGTTATAAGCGAAGACACAGAAGTTTCATAAAATGTTGAATACAAATAAGACCTTAATGCCTTAATCTTAAAATCTATTTTACAACACAGGTGTTTGACAAAAGTGTGTTCGTGATGAAGCAGCCAGTGGTAACAGATAGTACACTATACTCCCCCCCACCGAGTGTGGAGGGGTTGAGGGTTGCTCTTGAGAACAAGATTAAGATGAAGGTTCAAAAATGGAGATCACACATGAAGACTATTTGGAACAGGTAATAGGAACTTTCTGGTCAATATTAATGAGAACAACGCAAACGGATAAATCTCGACAATGAGAGAAAATGAACTGTAGATTTCAATGACTTCTAACGGGAATAAAAATATGAAATATGTGTTTTAAAATGGGGAAATTATTTACTTTCTGGATTTCATATACTAGCGTCTCTCATTTTCATTAAAATTCTATTATTAGGTATTGCAGTACACTGCTACGCGACATGTTGCTACAATGGGAGTATTGGGTCTTCTTTCCTACTGGCCCCAAGCCAGTCTTCAGTCAGAAGCTGAAACATTTAATGGTGACATTTAAGGTAAGGCCTTAGAACCCTATCATCTATCTTGCCTTTTCATAACTTCATATTAGGGTGCGTCCACATCTGGCGAATGCGCCGCGAATGCGCAGCACGCGAGCCGATCGCGAGCTGTCCGCGAGCTGCGCGCGTGCAGTCACTGCAATAGTTCGGTGCTTGTCTTTAGCGCAACTCACGCAAGGCTCGTATAGAGCGCGCGAGCGGCGCGCGATCTGCGCGCAATCAGTTCTCGCCCTTACAGTTCCGTATATTGGCTCAGTACTATCGAAGATGGCAGACGTCGCGCGCCGCCTGCGCGCCGCTCGCGTGCGGCGCTTAGGTCGCGCGCGAGCTGCGCGCGGGCCAAGCAGAAGCGGCGCACGAACAAAAATGCACGCGCGCAGCTCGCGGACAGCTCGCGATCGGCTCGCGTGCTGCGCATTCGCGGCGCATTCGCCAGATGTGGACGCACCCTTACAAGACTGCTAACTTGAGTATGTTTTCAGATATTTGGCTTCCCTCTAAACATGTCGTACGTGAATACAAAATCGGTGATATCAGCGGTCAAGTCTACTGGCCTGTACCTGACAGACGATCCTAATGTGGAGTTTGCGCTCGGTGTCGAGGTGTGCGCCTACCCTAATAATGTAATTAGTGTCTGGCTATTCCTCGCTAGCATCAGCAGAATGTAGATAAGTCAGTGTGGTGTTTTTGCGAAATAAACCGATTTACAAAATGACGACCTCTTGTTTAAGGCTATGTAGGTATTGTGCATACCCTGTGTCACACACTGACGTGTTTTGACTTCCAGCTATATGATTAATATAATATAAAATGCGTCAAACAGTTTCCGCAGAAGTCTAAAAGCGGATCACTCCGCGCCGCTTCGCAAGGTAAATATTTGGGTAACCACCGTCCACCAAACAAAAACTTTACAGAAGAGCAATATAAAAGTTTATTTTAAAACTAAACATTTCATCAGGACTATAAAACCAGATTTTAATTTAAATAAAAAATAGAGCTTGTATGTCTTTTCGTTTTAATGCTAACAAAATAAAATTAACATTTATTCCATTGTAGTATAAAAATATACGTAAAAATAGAAAAAAGGAGATGTTATACGTGTTGTGGGGTCGCGGTCGTTTGAAGCCCAACGCGACGCAGCGCGCTGCCGCGGCTAGATTCAGTTCCGGGCTGCCTTAACCTAGCGGCCGAGCCGAGCCTAGCTGCCGGGGTCGTCGGGCTTGCTCTGTTTGGAGCGGCGCAGCTGCTGGATGTAGTGGCGCTGGATGGGCTTGTGCAGCGCCAGCTGCGCCAGCGCGTCGTCTATGGAGAACCACTGCCGCTTGCGACCCATCAGCCGCGAGTCCTCCCACTCCGCCAGCTCCTGGGTCACCGTCATCACGTACACTTCTGTTCGGTGTTTGTGCTCTCGGTTCTGGAATTAAACAAACACAAACTTTAACTAAATCCTCACTGATTAAAATCTGGATCGGCTTTATGAACAGATTTGAAAGATCTCAGACAACCAACACAAGATTAGAAATCTTGCCAATAAAGCTTAGACTGAATCGAGTAATTCATTCGCCTAACGCGTTAGGTTCAAAGAGTTCACAAAGATAACAAGACTTTTATGTACGATTTTAGTGAACAAAGCGCTGGCCACGACCGCAGAACATGATCCCCCACACGGCGCGGCCCTGGCTATGTTTGACATAGGCCCAGCCAATGTAACTTTACACACAGGTAGCTTTGCACAGCGATTGTCGGGGATCAAATGACGTCACCGCACTTATTTTCTCCGAGTAATGAAACCTGTTTGATCCAAGTGCTACAAAAACAGTAGCTGGTACTTGATATCGAACGAATCTAGTTTGTAAACAATAGAACTGCGGCATGACGTAAATAACCAATCAAGCGATCTTAATTAATTTTATGACAAAGTAATTGCTTACGTAATTAGCGGCACTGGTTAACGTGTGATAAGTCAGGAGTTCACTTGGATGAGTTAAATCATAAGCTTTATTGTATAAATATAATCCGAGCGGGATGCCACCGATGTTATTCATATTTGCGACTGATTATTCATAAGCTATTGTGGTTCGAATCGAATGCCGCTACAGATTAGACTTACGAGCATAAATATGTAGGTTATCACTAAGCAACAGGCCAGCTTAACTAGCCAAGCTACTACCAACTAACCACTTAAGATGAGAATAGCTTGATAGAGAGCTAATGTTTCACAGTTTAATTTTGGTAAATACATAATATAGCAACCCATTTTACTCATAATGGTAATTTACTGGTAATAAATGTGACAGAAGTACCAGTAAATTAAAACGACTACCGTAATATCGAAGGTGAATTAACGGTCGAACGTAACAATGTAAATAACAAGTCTTATCTCAGGGAAATTCATAGACCGTTAGTCAAGGGATAAAATTCGTAAAGCTCGCCAATGTTGCGCACATTGTCTTTGGACGTTCATAAACATTCTTATCTATAATTGGAACATTTCATTGTTTTATTCATTTCCGTAATGATTCAAAGAAAAATAAACAATGAGGTTTAGTTCAGTGCCTGCGAGCTAGCTATTTGTGTTTGGCAGAATCAGATAGACTGGATTTTGTATGCAGTGGACTAAATTTCAGAAATCTGGAGATTTGAATAGGAGGAACATTAGTTCCTCTGTCTAATATTTATCCTACGGAAAAAAATTCACTACGTAGATTAGTGCCGAAATATATTAATTAGGACTCACTCCTAACGAATATTTTTTATTCGACATACGATAGCTACATTGGGGAACATCGCATCGAAAAAGCGCATTCGATACTTTTTACATGTTTCTGTATTGATGAAAAGTACGTTTTGGTTAATGTGGAAACTTAAAAACTTCCTCTTGTATACAAATTGCGAGTTTCGTTTTCAAGAAGTAATTAACGTTGATCGTGAATTTATGTGATTTCCTAGTATGTGGTCCGTGGTCCACTTTATCCTTTTCCTAAAATATATATTTTCAAATTACATTTTACGTAACAGGACTTCGTTTATTATTCTATTAGTCTAGATAAGTCTAAACCCTGACTCAGGCCTTGAAATACATTCATTGGATTTAGAAGGGGACTCAAAATAAATGCGGCCCGATTATTACAAATTCTGAGACAAATATAGTACATTCGATACTAAAGTACAGTTTTTATCGTTCCGTCTGACAATTAGTCATGTGCTTCCGTGCCGTATTTTGTTTGAATTGCTAAGTATCTAACTATCCAACTTTTACTTGGGAACCTTGGCAATTTATATTTATGGGTTCAGTGAGGCAGAATCAAAACTATGAGGTAAAAGGAGTCAAAAGGAAATGCGACACATCATAAAATTGAGTCATTGTTGAAATATTCGCCTATATCCTACTGGTTTGCCATAATATTTCCTTATAAAACACCGGATCGCTTCATAGCAAACTGCTACATTGTCTGCGAAACTAATTTAGATAGGGTAAACAATAACGTGTTTACTTTCTGTTATGATGAAGCGGTATTATTTAGAGCAATTTGTGAGCAAGTCCCTTGTATTGTTCGATAATTATACTGGCTAAGCAAAGTTGGAACATTTTGTACACAAAACAAAAACCCCTTCAGTTACTGTGGTGATCGAAACATCGAGACCTCTATAACCAACATTACAAGTTAGGATTGTTAAAACGTTATTACTAAATGCAGATTAAAAGAAAGGCTTAAATCTGATTCTGGCATAAAAGTCAAAGTATTTATTTGCATCAACGATAACAATAAAGCTATTAACGATTTCACGGCTTATAATTCACAGATTGATACGCCCTTCAATCACTTTCTTCTGATGGACATTCGTGCCATGAACACGACACAGAAACGTGTTTGGACAATATTTTGCAAATGTGCGTCATAAGAAGGATACAGAATTACTTTTATCAACGTTATTAAACTGATATGGACACTGACAGGTTGTAATGCTATCTATTTTCTCACGGAGAAGAGTTGCATGGGGCACTTGACGACTATTTGAGAATGTCCAATTCGGCTTTGATAAAGCAAGATTGTTTAGAATAGATGCCGAATAGAGTTAACGCATGAACGATGTATGAAACGAAAATGGAGTTCCTTGCCAATTGCACTTGGGTCATCCAGGGCTCAAAAAAACAAGAAGATTACCTAAACAAGGCAAAGAGTGTGCCTATTATTAAAGCCTATGTAACCACATTGGCCTGCTTAAGTCTCGGAATTTTAAAGGCTTCGATGTTAACCCGTAGCACGCTGGGGCTGATTGATCGATCAGGGTTTGCTAGAAAAACTTGGAAACAGTAGCTTTTGTTACGATATAACGATTTACCGTCGGACGCCTCTGATGAGTCTAGTCCGTGAAGAGAGAAAAAATATGATTAATGAAAGTTATACTCAGAGAGATTCTTCTAAAATGGGCACACAGGAATGCAATTGTATGCACCTGCCGCCTGAGTGCCGCTCTTTTGTCGATAATTAAATGAACTAAGCCTGTTGCTGGAATTCTAGCACCTGTTGTCGACCTTGGAGGTCTGTCCGGTAATAAAAATAATTGGAATTTGTTAGCCCTATATTCATTTTATCTAGTGTAGGGACACCATGGGAAAAAGTTTTTTTGAGGAAGCGTTTCGGCCGATATGATAATAATGTTATCATTAGTTTGTACATGAAATTAATTTACCATATTTAGAAGTAGGGCATGAAAACCGCAACCAGATAAATCAATGCTTACATAAATATCCGCCTAACGAGATTCGGGTGAAGTAGGTTTATTAACCAAATTTTATTAGGCATCAATAATTTGCGTGCGACCCTCGAACTAGTTAGATACAAGCTTTTTCTTTGGCTCCACTCCTAATGGCCTATTGTGTAATATGTTTATAAACAGAAACGGTACTGTGAAATAAATGTAAAGACATGTTTATGTACAGTATTGTTTTTTTGATAAATTCCATTACCGTTTTTTGTACTCTCTCGTTTTTGTTATTGCAACAATGGGTAATTTTTTGTTATTGCTTTTTGAGTAACTGAATAAAATACCTATGTATAGAAAGGTCATGCCTGAGATAAATAAATGGTAGATAAATTCTGTTTACTAAACATTTAATGAGATGATATGTTTTGAAGTTTCTATTGTATTTTATTGATATTGTATCATGATTCTTTATTGCTGTGGACATTAGGATGTAGACAGATTTATAATTCTTGTTAGTCTTGTTTTACATTTTTTTTGTGAAGATAAACATTACCTCATTCATATTACAAATCCAAAAATTAGTAAGGGGCTTTCACAATACTTATCCAAGGATAGCCTTTAGTATCGTAGGGAGGTTTATTATAGACCACTTTGTTTATTTTACATCTATTGTATAATTAAACGGGAACTGAAAATAAAATTATTAATAATTTCATGCGTGTTAATGTATTACTCATCAATTAGCTATTTTAGTGGAGTGCAGGAACTTGTTCCATAAATATTTACACCTTTTTCGTACCAACAATATCTTAGCAACACGTGGGGTTTTAGACTGATAGACAGCTATGACAAGACCATGAGAGTTTCTTGTCTAATATGAAACCCTTAAATAATAATTATACATATATAATCAATGAATAGCCACAGATAAAGTTACTTTAAATCTTATTTGCTTATTTTCCAGTCATTATGACTTTCTTTTACAATTCTAAACACTAAAACGGAATGGGCCTTACCAGTGGATTAATTCTTGAAATTCAATCTTAGGGAAACACAATAATTGTTATTAATATGAAACAGCATTGGTAAATTATTAATACTCGCACTATATCAGTCCGCTTAAATTGTTCTAAGTATATTAACAATATAGATCAGTCCTTTAAAAAAAAAATTACCTACTCCTATTTATACTTTTTTTAGTTAATAACGTTATTTTTTTGAATAATAATTCTGGGACAACTAAATGAAGATGTAAGCAATACACATTAACTTTCATAGACCATATTAGAATTTTATGTGTATCATGCTTATTCACTATTTACGGGATTAACCTATAATCTTGAATAACAGACTAAGTATGGTGACTATTAGTGTTGCAAATATAATTTTAGTTGATCTATTCAAGTCATACAAGAATGTTATTATCAACACTCGTGACTAAGCTCAGATGTAACAGGTTCTGTCACAATTCAGATATCATGTGAGATAAACTGAGAAATTGACCTTTCATCTCATTACCATATGTTTCATCACTACCACAACACTCTAGGATGACTATTATATGGCTTCATATACTCACAGCTGTGATTTGGCATTCGAATATACACTGTCATCAGGTTTACAGCCTCCGAATGACATTTCATCGTGTAAATAACATGTATTCGGTGTTTGGTCTGTGCTCACCTCGAATACTCCGAGACATCGGCCGAGTTTGCCGATGACGCCGGCCTCCTCGAGCACCTCGCGCATTGCGGTCACCGAGGGCTCCTCTTCGGGCTCGACGCCGCCGCCGGGCACGATCCAGTTGTCCGGCCGTCGCGACGATGTCACCAGGAGCACCTACACAACACAACGCAAACACACCTGCTTTACAACCAGTTCACAGCTCCAGACGCACCGAAACAACAGAAATACAACGCTAACCTCTGTTTCGGCGTCAGAACGAACGCAGATACACGCCGCGCGACGTCTAAATCCCTCGTCGTCGTAAATCCGAATCGAATTAGGCTTCTCCTTCACCATTTTTACATTAAACACGTAAACACGAACTAAACAGACGATCACAAACGAAAAGCTGACATCAAATATAAAGAAAAACTATCAACTGAACGTAATTTTTTAATGATCAACAAACGCCATAACCGAAGTATCCTATGTTGAACGTATCCATTTTCTACTAATAAAGTTACACAACGTACATGTAAAATGAAACTATAATAACAATAACGCTACAATTAGAGCAATATTTCAGCTAAAACTAGCTTTTGATCGCGTATTTCAAGCCCATGTTGAATGGTGCCTGACGTATTCTTTCTTTGCGAAAATCGAAATAGTTTTTGGTGGAAAGCAATAGGGAGTCTATCAGCTGACAGCCGGAAGTCGGAAACGGTATTGCCTTATAATTCGATTTTATTTCCCGAATGTTGCTATTGTCTGATAATCTAAGGGCATATTTTTTCAAGGATACAGGATTCAAGGTCAATTATTCCGTTGTTGACTGAGTAACAACGAATAATATTTTATTTTTCTGAACTTTAGATCCAATAGTTGTTTTTTTATGCTGTAAAAATCAAAATATGTCACCTTAAATATTTTTTTTATTCATGTGTACTATATACTTACGTATCCTAAAATGATGTTTAATATACAATTCTATAGCGGAACTAGCTAGTATCTACAGTTATTCAATTATAAAAAAAAATCAAGGTCAGGTAAGCTAAAGATTCATTGACCTTTATTTGGCCTTTGCTCATTGGCACTTTTTAGTCGATTATTAAACTGGGTTCTGTGATGAATCACACACCACTAAATTCTTGCCCATCACTAATTTGCTCTATAGTCTGTGGTTACATCAGTGTTGATGACAGTTATTTATTTAAATTTGCGGTTTTTAGTTTTTTTTCAGGTACCATGGGTAAGTTAATCCAATTAATTATAAACAATAAGGGTACATTTCCAATTAAGGGTTTAAAATAATTCTTTAATCCAGTATACAATGACTAGTAAATATCACAATTTACCTAGACATCATCAGTTGATAGATTTGAATTTAGCATTTGAATTGTTTGTATATGAAGCGTCATATTCCTGATTTCAGACAAGAGTTTCGACTTCGGTAGACTGCTGAAGAATCACGAAAAGAAGCACAAGAGCAGACCGTCACAGTTCGGCAGCGTAGCTGGCGGGGTGTGTTTCCACTAATTTGTAATAAAAACCGTAAATTGTAGTTATCATCATCATGCATGAGGTTGAACTGTCCTGTAAAGTAGGTATACTGCGGTGCATTCATATAGCTGCACTTTGTTTTTGCTGTTAGTGTAGTTATGGACTTTTTTGGAGTAAATTCTGCATGCCAATTGAGGGTCAATTTTTTCCCTGACTGAGAATGATTAGTTTTGCATGACTTTTAGACTTGTAGTTGTTATTATTAGTTATCATTGGGGAGATGGCACATAGATCAATTGACTAGTTTGTTATGTTTTCTTACATTATTTATTGCATTAAAATTCTGCATTATATCATTGCATACAAACAAAGGTTGCTTTATGAATGCACAATCTCAATCTAATTGGATGCTGTTTTCAATCGATTAATTAGTCTGATTTTGGATTTCAGGTCCAGAAAAGACTTGAGCACAACCTTAAATATAGGAAGAGCAACCGTCTGTCAGTCTTTGATAACTTGAGAAACTTGGCAAAATGCGAGAGTCCAGTACCTGTGCCCAAGGTACAGTCAAAGGTAGAACACAGGAGACAGCAGCTGGAGAAATGGAAGGAGGAGAAGGACAAGAAGAAAAAGGAAGCAGCGGCACAGAAGAAGAAGCCATTCCTAGTGGGAGTGTCACATGCACCAATCAAGTTTGTGCCTCCACCGCCTGCCCCCAGACCCCTGCCCAGCACTTCTGGCAGAGTGACACGCTCCCAGTCCGCTAGGTGCAGTGTCAAACCTAAGGACACCAAGGAGACCAAAGCTGCCTCTCAGTCCTTTGCACCAAAAAATGCTTCATTTAGGCCACCTGAAATAAAAACTTTGACTAAACTGCCAAACTTGGCACCACCAAAGACTAGGAAGGATAAAAAACAACAACAAAATATTACTTTTGACCCAGTGTTACCAACTGAGATGCAAACTAGCAAACAAACAAGATCTAAGACTACTAAACAGAGTGTGGTAGAAACTAAACCTGTACGTAAACCAGCAGAGAAACCAACCAAAGGAAAAGTCACCAAACCTGCTCCAAAAACTAATAAACTACCATCACTGCAGAGCAGTTCCTCAAGTGAGATAGAGTCCAGCAAGGAAATGTCACCCATTTTGATGACCAAGGTGTTGAGGAAGTCATTGCCAGCTCCAAGTTCACCTCAGGTGACAGCTAAGACACCCAGGAAGTCTGTAGACAGTTATACTCCTAACAGACCTGTGCCTAGGAGTGAGTCCAGCTCAGAGGAACGGCTGCGGTCTCCTAAGTCCTTGGATGACGTTCCCATGACTCCTGAACAGATAGCAGAAGAGGCTAAGAACATCAGTCCTTGTGTGACCATGTCTCGGGGCAAGGATAATGCAAGAAAGGAAATGAAGAAGAAAATGGATGAGGGTATGTTTCAGTATCACTCAGCTATTTATGTATTTCCATGAAGGATATTTAATTGATATGGCTGGGCCACTTAAATCCAATTGAATAAATAAGCTGTAAACAATTTGTGTTAGAATATACTTTAGTTATCAAAGCTTGCTTGTTTTCTCTAATAAAATCTAGTGTCAGATTGTGCTGTAACAGTCATTACTATTAAATCTTATGCTTATGTATTTACAAAATCAGGTCTACTGGATGAGGACAACAGCCACATAGAGAGTGTGGATCACTTCAGGAGACAGCTGGCCTCGGAGATCAAGCGCATGACTGAGATGTGTGACACCTGGGACAAGATCTCTGAACAGACTGTGCTGCCAGAAACTGTGCAGGTAAACTTGCCTTGAAACGTTGTTACTTCTAAAGTCATACAAAATTTTTTTTTCATTACAAAAACATATAAACTAAGGGTAACTTCAAAACATTTTCACATTACATATTTTGTATTAAAGAAAAATATCAATATTGGTGGAAAATAGTATAATCAACACAACCACAATAAAACATAACAATTGAATCATTTTTATGAGAAGTACATATTTTGTTTGTTTAACATGCATTTGTGTAGAAAGTCCTATCAAGATTTATTACCTTTAGTTAAGTGCCTACTCAAATTTAGTATAATGGATGGAATGGGCAACTAGAATCAAAGTTATTTACATTTTTGATGTTTATAAGAGCTTGTAAAGGCCTTAACGCTTTGACTTCGATACTTGTGTGTGCAGGAGGCAGTGCTGTCGGCAGTGGGGCAGGCGCGGCTGCTGATGACGCAGAAGCTGCAGCAGTTCGCGTCGCTGGTGGAGCGCTGCGCGCGGCCCGAGCCCGGCGTGGCGCTCGTCACGCCCGCTGACCTGCACGGCTTCTGGGATATGGTGTTTATGCAGGTAATATACTATTGAGAGAATGAAAAAGTTTAGTTTTTCAACTTAATTTTAACCGTGTAGTCAAAATTCGATTTTATTTAAAACGTTTTCTTTAGTTTCTACTATTGGCTAACTTACTATTGAGTTTTACATGCATTTTTTAAATGGTATTATGGCAATCATGACCGACGTATATTGCCATTTTAATGGTGAGTACTGATTTACAGCCTATGAGTTTCACTTCACAAAACTGAACACAATACTTACCCATAGGTCCTACTTTGAGATATAGAACCCTTGAGTCTATTACAAGTACTACTTGAAAAAACTATACTTCATTTAAGAAGGTACTTAATTAAAGGAATAAAGAATCTTGATAGGCCTTTCTACACACATAACAAAAATCTGCTGTTTAACTGGTTCAATTAATGAAGTAATTGTTATTATTGTATTTACATAAGCCATTTTTAAACTGGGATTTTGAGTAAAAAGTTGTATCAAAATTGTTCTTTAAAATATCACAGCTAAGTGTTTGTTCAAGTTGGTATACATATTATTCAAAACTATTATTTAATCTCCACAATAGTATGTACTTACTTATAACTTTGAGTTGTATTTTGTTCCAATATCAAGTAATTCCAAAAATACAAAAAACGAATTGAGATTATTTAATTTTGGAGAAGTTTCAACAATATGCAAACTCTATATCCATAGGTGGAGAACGTAGACATGCGCTTCAAGAAGTTAGAAGAGCTGCGCTTGTGCGGCTGGGTGGAGGACAAGCCTATCGAGGCCAAGAAGAAGGTGGTGAAGGGCCCAGCCCAGGTTAAGAAAGTGGCCAAGCCTGCCGGTGGACCTAGCCGGCTCAGGGAGATGATTGCTGGTAAGGAAATATGGTATTTGTTATTAGACCATACTGCAGTGATAAATAATGGAGTTATGTAGAATTCATTATCATGGAAATGCAAAGCCTTACTACAAAAGGGTTGTATCATGTTTACTTTATTATTTTTTTAGTAAAACAAATTGCAATACATCCTAATGTTGTAGGAAATGTATAATGAACACAGAATTTTTTGATTACTTTAATTTGTTTAATAAGAAAATATGGAATACTTAACAATGATAATCAACATTAATATAGCTGCAAGAAAAGCAAAGAAGGAGCAAGAAGAAGCTAAGCCAGCAACCCTCCAGCCACCTACCGAGGACAGCAAGACATTCGAGGCCGGGTTCTTCAGCGTGCGGTCACCCGTGCGGTCCCCCGCGGCCTCGCCCGCGCTGTCGCCCTCGCAGCGCACCCCGGGGAGCAAGACTAGCTTGCTGAAGGCTGTGTTGTCCAGTGAGGCTAAGAAATCTGCTAGCAAGGTATGTTTGTGTGTTAAAATATGGTATTTGGAATCTTAAAGTATTATTTATTTGAATAAAAGATGTTATTTAGAACGAAAAAAAATGTATTGTTACAACATTTTGATCTAGTTTAACATAACTTAACTTAAACTAAACATAGAGAATAGTAGAAAATGCGCAGCTATGAATGGCTTTAATATTTAAAATTGTAGATTTTACGTTGAAGGCTATCCTAAATATTATTTTGTAAAATCATTTCAGAATTCCACATCGTTTGCGATGCTACGTGCCTCTGTATTTGGCAAGAACATGGAGTGTGATGGATTCTCTTTGCTACCAGTAAGTATTAACAACATTCATAAAATCCTTACCTTATCGCTTGATATTCATAAATCCACTAAAACCCCATTAATTTCACAGCAGACCCCTGTACCAGTGACTCCAATCAACTTATACGCGACCCCCGGGCGTAGTATACTCAAGGGAGCCAACACAGAGACCAAAAAATCTACCAGGAAGTCCATCAAAATGGTTCTGTTCAACCGTTCAGACACCGACTTACAAGATGTGTCTTACCACACCCCAGACAGCGAGGTTAACGAACAGAGACCTGATGACATACATACAGACAGTGGCATTTCTTCCATGGATTTGGAGAAAGTGGAAAATAAAGAGAATTCTAGAAGGAAGTCAAAGTTAGTGAGGCAGGATGCGGAGGATAGAAGTCCAGTTGTCACTCGCAGTAGGCGCAAGTCCTTAAACACGACGGTAGAGGGCGACGCTGTCACTCCAAGAAGGTCGTCTCGCAAGAAGGTGCTGCACGATTCAGAAGATAATGTCGTTGCAGAAAAGGCGAAACGGTCTTCTAGAAGACGAAAGAGTGGTGTGCAAGCATAGTTTGTATATGACCTTTAAAAGTGTTGCCATATTGCGTAAAACGGCTCTTCAATTTTTTTAAATGTGTCGATGCCTGATTGGGCAAGAAACATTGAGATTAATTTGTAGTCCAGAAAATTGCGCTTAATTCTTTGTTAATAGGGATGATAGTGCTTTTGACAGTGAAAAGCTTAGTATATCTTTTTTCTTCTAAAATAAAATTATTGGTCCTTGTTTAGTTGACAAAAATGTCATCAATCTTAAATGAACTAAATATTCGCTTTGTAATAAGGATGATCAAAGCCATTCTTACAGGGAGGTCGACAATGAGTCAAGTGTTGCCATGTTTTAAATAAAATTGGCCCAATTTATACATAAAGGGATTGAAGATTATGCCCATAAGAGGCCAAACTGTTATTTTTATGTTATTAGTATTTGTAGATTATTCTGATATTCCATTAGTGTTTAATGTTTGCGACAGTTGTGAGTGATCTGAGTAATAATTCCATACGTAATAAAGATTAGCCAAAGGAATATTCGCCATAATTACTAAACTATTAGTAATCATAAGGTTTCACTTCATATTAGTTTTGTGTTAAAAATACTTGTATTGTCTATTTTAGTGAAATATTCATAAAGATCATGATTAGTTATTACATTCATTTTATGCCTGTTTTTAGGAAATTATGCCAATTTGTTTAATTAATATTCAATTATGTAGTTTGTGTAGATGTAATCATTTGTTTTTAGTTTCTTTTTGTGAGGCAGTCACGGGAAAGTGCCTTTTATCGAAAAGCAAGTATGCCTCTTCCAATTTCTCTTATAATCTTAGATTACAGTCCTTGTAAACATAATAATTATAAGTTCCTTGTTTTCCAAGTTAACAGGCAGTATTACTGAGGCGTACTTGCGCGTTTTCCAATACGCCAGTGTGACCAGTGCCTTGAAATATCGTTATTTATTGAACTTTAAAGTACCGAGGCTGCCTCGGGTGAGTTAAGTTATATAATATCGACTGTGTGAAATTTGTCAAGCCATGTCTTGATTATTGTACAATATTAGTATACAAGAGTTTTTAATAATGATTCTGGTTTTATTTTTAAAGGACTACCGCGGAATACCCGCAGTAATTAGCTTACCTAATCTAAACAAATATTTCTTAAGTTTTTCACAAAGTTAGCAGCGGATTAGATCCTTTTTTTATGACCCGATAATAGTCAACACTAATACACGAAGGGACACAGAGCTAAGCCATAGCTCTCTATCCCTCTCTCTCTCTGGGAGCTCTGTGTCCCTTCGTGTATTGTCCCTTCTTAATTAAAGTTATTCCCAACAACAGGAGGAAAAAAATCTGCAAAAGTTACTAACACAAACCCACTAAAAGAGCATTTGAAAACCATCCAGCTTAATCCCCAACAAAGCTTACTAGAGCTGCGTTAGCTCGCCAAGTGTAGGACGTAACTAAGCGGAGTTATCCGTTGGCCCACTACACTGACACATTAAGCGCCATGCCAACTCGTTATCGCGACAACGCCGCCATTCCCAATAAAAACTAGAACGAGCTTAGAATTTGTCTATTGTTCCTCATTTGAATAGCCTGTGTTTATGTGCCTTCTTCCTACAGATTAATATTAAGTTTATAAAATAATTAATTACCACAAGAGCTTCACACTAATTAGACACCTAATACCATCTAATAGGTAAGCGTAAATCTTGATTTTATCCCAACATTAACTGTAAGATTAATTAATAGTCCTTAATCAGCACCGAACGTTCGTTAGGCTTCATCTTGACGAAAATCTCAAACAATTTCCCGACACTTGATGTTTCAAGAGGACCATAATTAAAACGGACAATTAAAAATGGCAGAAAAGGTTGAGATAATAATAACAATTAAATTACTCGTTGGTTGTTAAACCGGGAATAACAATGGGTCAGATTAAGTAAATCTATGCAAATTCAGACTGGGCGGAAGACAGTAATAGGGGGTAATTTGGGTGCTCTCGCTGGCAACCGTGATAATGGTGAGCGCGCGAAATTGCTGCTTTTAAATATTATTGTCATAGAGTTTATTGTTTATGTAATTAGAGATGAAGGCAGGCTGCGAGCGTCCGCTAGCGAGCGTGACCAAATTACAACCAAAATTGACGGTAGGTAGCGTTTGTCAAAAGCGGCAAATGTCTGTCTACCACTTGTATACCGCTATCGTGACACTTCATATTACAGGGGCGGCTCAGCCCTGCACGTCGATCAGTGTAGGTGAAATGATGAGTATTAAAATTACGAAAATGGTAATCATTCTTAGAGACGTCTATATCGAGTGTGTCGTTCATAATCACATTAAATTAAATGAGTTAATATACTGGTTAATATATGTCCATTAACACAAAGAAAAAAGAAAAATACGTAAAAATAAAAAAAATGAATTTTTAAAACGAAGTAAATAGAATAAAAATAGAACAAAAGAACAAAGAGAAAATTGGAACACCATATAAAAGTCATTACAAACAACTGAAATTCTCCCTTGAAAACTGACAACTGTCAACTGGTCAAAACATTCGATACTCCTAAGGCTAGGCGCTGATTGCAACTTTTCGTCACCGTGACTTTTTGTCACTTAGTCAAGTGCAATGAAAACTATACTGAGTGCGCTCATTATGGTGACGTGACAATACGGTGACAAATAGTTGCAGCAGCAGGCAATGCCGGAGTGACGTGACTGTCACTCGTCCAATGGGAGTAATGGGATACAATGGGAGTCCGCTCACTGGTGACTTTTTGTCACTCAGCCGGCATACAAAAATGAACGCGATTTGTCACCCAAGAACAGATTCAGTGAGCGCATCGTGGGTGACAGCAGGTGACAGTGACAAAAAGTCACGGTGACTAAAAGTTGCAATCAGCGGCGGGCCTAACTTTAATTCTGCTTTACACATGATATTGTAAATTATAAAAACGAAAAATGACTCCTGTGGTTAAACCACTCAATGGATTAGGTTATTTTTTTTTACAATTCGCCATAGAATATCATAAAGTATATGCGCTAGGATTTAATGTGATTGTGAACGACACACCCTGTATATAGTTATCGGCAGGAATCTTGAGCTCTTACCTTCACCTGCGCAGAAGTAATTTATTGGGTCCCTTTTGTGGTATGAAGTGAGGCGGGGGGGTAAGCTTGCTGTCACCGCAAACTCAATATTATTTTAAGACAGTTATGATCATAGATATAATATTACTAAACAAGATTGCGCACGCTCAAAATATATATTTACGAAAATGAACTCTATTCTAACGCAATAAGGTACTAAATTGGTTGCATAATACACAGAGGCAAATCCGAGCCGAGAGGGATAGTTCGAACGGAGGCTGTTTGTCTCTTTCTAACACCTTGCCAGCATAAAAAAATGTTGTGATCAAAAGTTTTGTCTTCCCAAAAAACAATTGAATCACATAAAATTTTTATCTTATTTTAACAATTGTAAGTCAACATATTAATAACAATCGCATTAATTTATTCGTATTTATTATTAAAACATAAACAACATAAATTTTTATTTTGTTTTTTTTTTTTTTCTAGCGGTAACCCTGAACATTCTTGGCGCGTAATCAGCATTTAAAATTTTGTTTATATTTTTTGTATTAAATCAATTTAAACTATTTAAATGGTGAAAAAGTGTTGCGTTTATACTTGTAAAAGTGAATCCTATGGTGGTTGCAATATATCGTTCCACAGGTAAGCTAATAATAACCTTTTCGTAAACCAAACAACTAGGGTGCCCATGAATTCTTGTAACGAGTCAAAATATGGGTGATGGATTTTAAAACTGTTGTACTATTGTTATAGCTTCCCAAAAAAAGAAAAAAGGCGACATAAATGGCTCAGCAGTCTATATATGAAGTAGAAATACAAAAAAAACAGTCTTCACTTCGAATCTTCCTGCTTTTATACTGCTAATTCCCGCTAATTATTAAAAGCCTTTATTAGTATCTTAAGGTCACAAACTGCGTAAGTTAAAACTTCAATACCAATCTGTGTTTAATAATCTTAGCAAATTCGGATTTGTCTCACATAACTTAATCTCATAGTCACCCTATTAGAAAGGGACAGACAGCCTCCGTACTAACTGTTTCACTCGGCTCGTTTTTTGGGTTTATATGCGCAGTCCTGTTTACTAATATTATGTCTATGGTTATGATTGAACACGACGCAATGACGTTGTTTCGCTGCCGGCTCGGAGTCGGCGCGTAATTAGCACGCCGTCGGCGCGCTGTACGCATGAGGTCCGCTCGCTTGCAGCACGCGCGCGGCGAGTCGAGTTGTGTGGTAGCGGCAAGCGCGCTGACTGCTCGCCGTTGGCTTTTTCATATTGATATTACGAAATATATTATAATATACACGATTTAATGCTCTAAATTGAATGACAACTTAAATGCTGGTGTGGAGCCGTGCTGTTGCGGTGCCGCTATACTGTACCATAACCTTAAAGCGGTGATTGGCCCGCAGAGCATCGCGTCATAGCCGTCACTCGGGATGGGTTCTTTGCTAATAAATCACTTCTGCGCAGATGTAGGTCAGAGCTCAAGATTCGTGCCGATAATTATAGTAATCTGTGCCTGGATGACGAAGTTTTTTTTAAACCGATTTAAAAAAAAGGAGGTTTTTAGTTTGTACAGAGTACCTGTACAGTGTATGGCGATTGTCTCGCGTCTGCCTGAACCGATTTTGATAAATTTATGGCTCGGTGACGTTTAGCTAATCATAAACCTAGATTCGTGTGAGTTTCCAAGTTGGTTTCAAGTAAGTACTTACTTACCTAGGGTAATGGATATATTATCTGCTCTGCTACTAAACCTAGATGTGCCTACTTAGGTACTG
This sequence comes from Helicoverpa zea, assembly GCF_022581195.2. Lineage (NCBI taxonomy): Eukaryota > Metazoa > Arthropoda > Insecta > Lepidoptera > Noctuidae > Helicoverpa > Helicoverpa zea. The sequence goes on along the minus strand of NC_061463.1, from coordinate 12,183,369 downwards.
TGGTTAAATAAACGCATGAATTATCATCGAATAAGAGAAATATCTGCAAGCATTTTTACTCGCCCTTAATAACATTCAATGACCAATCTCCATTCCTCGACATTTATTTTAATCCAGAATTAAATAAACTTGTCACAGTTTCTGAGATTTCAAGTGAGAATATGCAAATACCGTTGGTTAAATGTAGGCGCGCCATTTATTATGTTATCTCGTAATTACTTGAAGGCTTAAAAAATCCGTTAAAATTTGTCTCATGTCAGCGTTCTAAAGACGCGAATATTTCTCGCAAATAAAAGTAAAAACGTGCATTTCGCGTGCGCTGCTGAGAGTAACGACGATGTATGTTTGTTAGTGATGGGCTGAGTGGATAGATATCGATGAGATTTGTGTATTTATTAATTTTATTTACTTTAAATAACACCCACTTGATTGCCAAACTTGCCTACTTAGTCGAACTCCTATAAAACATCTTCAGAAGGCTGAGTTTCTGATTACCTATGTAAACAACAACAGTCATGGCATAGGTACCTATGCGGAAACACGTTACGTTATTTTTCAAATGCAGAATTTTCTGTTCCCAGATACAAATTTTTCCTAATGCTTTAGAGAAAACGTACCTACGTCGACTTTTATCGATATCATGCATCGACAGTACTGCATCCCTTATTGTGATCCGTCGTCTCGCGGCTGCAGCAAGAATGTTATTTCACTTAATTTCCCCGTGACACGCGCCACGTTAGCCAATGTGGATGATGTAATAACATTTTTTGGATTGTTTTTAAGAAACCTTATTTGAGGAATGTCGCATGCTGCATGGCTTTTGACTCCTGCAATTCATTTTGTGAGAAAATCTGGTTTTATTAAGGGCAACGAACCTGAATATTTCAGAGTAAAATTATCCACTAAATGTCTGCAAAACCTCATCTTACTAAGCGATCATGCAAAATGAAGCAGAAAAACATAACAGCTATTTACTCTCACCCTTTACTTATTAGCCTAAGACGATACGTCTTCATTCGTCAACGACTATCTATTTCCCCATGCAACCTTCTCGGTAATGAACTCGACGACCTCTGGGGTAGAGGCTGCTACTCATTATTTTGCCCCGACTAGGGAGGACGCAAAAAATAGTTTGTATAGGTAGTATTGCAAAAGCATGGCGCGCGCTGTGAGGCGAATAATCCACTATAAACAGTGTCTCTTCTCTACGCGTCGGTTAGGGGACATTGGGGTGTCTGCGCTGTAGCGTTGAAAGGGATATTTACTGATCTGGAAAGTTTATTGAATTTCATTTGAGCATTGGTTCAAAATCTTATAAAGAGATCGGTTATCAATATAGGTAGGTATAAAGAGAGGTATCTTTGCCACAGTTAACAAGTGATGTTAACTAAAACTGTTATGTTCAGATACCAAGGATGTAGGCATAAAAAAAATAGAAGAAATCCGTTAGTTATGTCTCAAGTTTTCTACATTCATGGACATACTCCTCTGGCTAAGAGAGTGAGTTTATTAAAAATTGGATTTGTTCATAGCTTGGCGTGGCACGCGGCGCTCCCTCACACCGGCACATTATTGTTATTATTTTATTATTACCCCATAGGCGGGAACCCATGGCTTTCTCTATGGGTAAATATTTTGTTTTTATTAGACGCTAGGATCCGATTTCTTTTCTTGGAAAAAAGTACGCACGTACGCACGAAGTTTTAGATACTATTCTGAAATACGATTTTATTTTCATTTATATGAATTTCAGCTAGTTCAATGTAATTAGGTACATATTGTAGGACTACTTAATACCTTACTGTTTATTTGAAACCAACACTGAACGTGGTAATTAATTTTAATTGATGTAGGTACGTGTTTCACTCAGCTTGCTTTCAGAAAATTAAATAAGAGACTTTGTACAACTGCGGACAAAATAATGGAGCAAATGTCCAGTTCTCGCTACTTTACAAATGAATTTAATCCTAAATCTGTTAATTTCCACTCCTGAAAGCAACGTTAACTTTCCATTAGTTGTCATCATCTATCTATTTGAAGGCGAACTCGAACTTGCAATCCGCGCCTCCGCTTTCCGAATACGGATTAGGGAAACAATTTACAATTTAATTAGCATTTAGCCATTAAAGCTGTGCAGTTCCCGGACAAGATGCGTATTTGTAAATTAGATCGGAAATTCGGAACTTGTTTAATCTCGTTTGTGACCCTTCACCCTTTACCCGGAGGCATGTCGACCTAAAATATTGCTGACATTTTTCAGGGACTTAGCTCTCTGCCCGCCCCTCGTGATGACTGTGATGAGGGATAGTTATAACGAGATGTGTTTGTTTGCAGCCGAAGGGGCGGTGAATTAATTTTGTTAAAATTTTCAACTTGATATATTAGAGTGGGTGTATTTCGGTGGCCGGCAGTGTAAACGAAATTTTACGGCCACCAGTTTAGGTTTTAATTATGTCCGATTGAGAGTAATTTATTAGATTGAAATTCTGTTATATTAAATGTTATTTTTGGAAACAAATTAGTTGACGGAATATACCATGAATATAGAAATACCCAGAATTTGATTATTTGATTCGGCGCACAGCTGAAGGATGAGCCCTATAAAGGGTTTGTGGCCGAATGTAGGCCGCCGTTATTAAATAAGTTTCTATATAAGTTCACCGCTGGATTAATTTGCTTTACATTTTGGGACCTACATGCGTACATGAATCTACTTTTCTCATTACCAAATATTGGCCACCAAGTTAGGAAGCTATTAAAACTTATCTATGGATAGACTATAATTTCATATACAATCACAATGAAATTAAACTCTAGCACAGCTTCATCAACTGGTACAATACAAGTTTGTAGCCCGGGTGGTCTCGGCGCGTCATCAGCTGCGCGCACGCAGCGTCGCCAATCGTTTAGACGCGCCGGTCATTTGTACCGAGACGGTAACGCCAAGGGTTTTTTACTTTGAAATAATTTGAAGGAAGTAATCTGAGAAAGGAAATTAATTCGAGAGTGAGATACTTTTTTTGGTTTTGTGTTGACCAGTGATACTTTGATTAAAATAATCACACAACATCTCAACTTCTCACCTCAATGTTCTTACCTATTTAATCAGATATCGAATCAAAGAATATATTTTATCTAAGGAGAAAAAAAATCTGCCAAAGAATTCTCCAATGAAGTAGTGACCACAAAACATGCCAGCTCTATCATATTAATAGCACTATGGTCTAAACAACCTTTTCATTCATCTATCTATACATACATAGTACACTATTGACTATTGTATACAGGCTTTGTTTCTTATATCTATGTCAGCGTCCGATGTTCCACTTCCCGTCCGTCCGGCTCTCGTCCGGCTCGCGTCCGGCTGACAAATCAATCGACGGCTCATGACTGATGGCCGCCCAGCGGGTTCCATGGAATGAGATTTGCATCGATTGATCGCCGATTCCAAACCAAGAAAAGAAAACCAAGAAAACCAAGGTCATGTTCAATGAACATGTTCTACCGGAACCGATAGCGATACACGGCGCCGTTCTCGAAGTTGTTCGGAAATATGTTTACCTCGGGCAGACATTGCAGTTAGGTAGAAACAACTTTGAGGACGAGGTGAATAGGAGAATTCAGTTGGGTTGGGCTGCATTTGGGAAGCTACGTCGAGTCCTAACATCGTCGATCCCACAGTGCCTAAAGACAAAAGTCTTCAATCAGTGCGTCCTACCTGTCATGACTTACGGAGCCGAAACGTGGACACTGTCGGTGCGGCTGGTTCACAAGTTTAAAGTCGCTCAGCGGGCTATGGAAAGGGCTATGCTCGGCATTTCTCTGAGGGATCGCATCAGAAATGAGGTAATCCGTCAGAGAACCAAGGTCATCGACATAGCCCACCGAATCAGCAAGCTGAAGTGGCAGTGGGCTGGCCATATTAGCCGAAGAACCGATAACCGTTGGGGTAAACGAGTTCTGGAGTGGAGACCACGCCTCGGCAAACGTAGTGTAGGACGTCCTCAGGCACGGTGGAGTGATGACTTGCGCAAGGCGGCTGGCAGGAGCTGGATGCGAGAAGCCGAAAATCGATCTCAGTGGCGTGCACTTGGAGAGGCCTATGTCCAGCAGTGGACTGCGATAGGCTGATGATGATGATGATGATGATGTCATTTATATCGATATGTAACTGATCTTTTTGCTTAGAGGAACATTCTTTGGAATTCTCAATTATTTATTGTTACGAGTTAAGAAAATAAAGAAATAGATACATAATGTATTTGTAAAACAAGAGTTTACACACAGATCTAAATACATAGTTATATGTGGTAAATGTAAAAATACCAATGGATTATCCCAAAGTTGGAGCTACTTGTTTAGTGTATATTATGGCTTGTAGTATCGATTTATTTTGTACGTATGATTAATTTTAAAATAGAACTTTTATTTATGAACTTTTCACACTAACTACTCCATTAAATCCCACCTACGAAATCTTCAAAATAGCTCCAAGCGAGTCTAATCTTGTACACAAACTAACATTGATAGATAACATACCAGCAAACCTTTACTACACAGCATACTTCCAGGTAGCCCACCTATCTGCCAAGCCTATAATCCCATCCATAGCTCAATAAACGCGGTTCCGGCACTACAAAGGTATCTGAACATATCGCCGCAACGTCACTGGCAGCGCGCCCTCGGATTCGCGGAACTTTTCGTTTGTCACGCTGCGGTACCCACTACTTGCGCCTACGTATGTGTAACGTGTACCGATATGTTAATTTACTTGGCAGCTTCATTTTATTGAAAGCGCTTGAGTACCGGTATTGCTTTGAACGAATTGGTTTAAAGCAAACAAACACTGCATAGAATGGACATAATTATTTAGTCTATTTGTTTTTATGTAAATGAACCTCATTTTTTGTGAACGTTAATGTTAAAACCTTTTAGGTAATACCAGTTTGGCTAGATGAGTGAACGATATAATGTAGGATCCATTCTTAATAGATTAGCCTAGGGCCCTTAAAACCCTTGTTACTGCATACCTAACTCAATAACATCATTAGACGGGCACAGGTTCCTACTACCAGGTCGGAAGTACCTTTCAATAACCTTGTTCAAGCCAATTTAACACGAACAGCACGCTGAGTCACCCTTATCTAGATATCCAGATTGAAGTCTATGTGAAGTATTCGCTGTGAGAATAATAGTTAATGTCTTATTCAAACGGTCGATGATTTAATACGATTGGATTTGAGTCCGAATTATTTAAATATTTGCCTTATCTACAGTACTGATTTAGTTAGTACAGGCCCTTTAAATAGTAATAGGTAGTTTATGTTCTTAGTTTCTGGGTGTTTAGGATGAAAGGTTTTAGCTTGAACGCGCTAATATCAGGAACTACGGTTCGTTGTGTAAACATAGCCCGTTTCTCAAGGAAAGTTTTTTCGCGTGTGGAAACTGCTCAAGGAAGCTGGTTCAGTAAGATAAATTAAGAACTACATAATAAGTTATGCCCTGATCAGAATTAAAACTAATCAATGCAGAAACATCCACAGACCCAACATCCTAGATTTTGTCTACCAGCCTATTTACTCATCAATTTTCTCCCATTTCATGAGGACAGACATCTAGAATTGTGCACAATTGCATTCGTGCGTCAATTCGTGTGCATAATAGTATTAATTGTGCATAACTCGGTCACTTGTCTCGCTACATCAGGACATGGTACAATTTCTCTCGGGCAATTGTAATTGTCACAGCTAGTTTCGCTGACACCCACTGATGAGCTTATTTGCACAAGTTTCTGGTTGAGTTGAAATAACTAGATAAGTGATGTTGCCAATTAATGTATTTAAGACATTGTTATGATTGTGATGTAGCAATTAATTGTAGTGTGACGTGTCTTACAAATATTTGGCATGATTCTGTCTCGTTATGTTTTGCCATTTTCTAGATTGGGTCGGCAACAAACAAAGTTCAACATCAGCCTGTATCCTGTCTTTAGAAAGAGCTAACTCCCGCAAATAGCTGCAGTAGTTTTAGCGAGAGAATCGGTCACCCAGATCGAGACATTACTTTCTATTAAGTACAGATTTAAAAAAGACAGGTAATAATAGGAAGGTACCCAAACTCCAGGAATCCATTTGTCGTGGCATATTGATCCCGTTTGACATAAATTGCCATGTCATTGGAATATGAAGAGAGGAGCAGCCAAATCTCACTTATAAAGGTGAGACTTTTGATATGACATGTTCAACGAGATGTATTCTACCTCAGAATGCTCACAGGGAAAAGGCACGTGGTGATAGATATTTTTTATCTGAAAAAAGGATATTTTTTACCTTGTCTTAATTTAATTTCTCGTACTGTAACTTACCTAATTAAAAATTGCAAATTAACATAAGTACTGTACCAATAACTAAACATGCTTAGCTATGCTTGCAGAACAATATAATATAGGTACACGTCACACATCACACCATGTTTCACGGAAATAAATATTCTTATTCTTAATACTAGCGAGACGCGACTGAAACCGCGAGAAAACAGTTAGTAATTAACATAATGATAGACGAATTATCCAAATAACTTTTTAACCAAATAATTTTGAACATCACTCGTATAACCGAAATACTGAAAACGTATTTTCCTCACACAAACAGCTAGTTTACAAGTAAATCCCTCGGCTGAACCCGTAGAGCGCCTGTCAGGGTGCTCAGGGTACGACGTATGATAACGGTATCCGAACATTATATTTCTACAAGCCCTTATTGAACGTGCTCCTAATAATTTATGGACTACCAAAATATATTTTGTGAGGTTTTTTGCTGTAGGAACAAAAATCCCTTTTGTATTTTGATGTTCCTGAAAGAAAGGAAATAAAACACATCGTTTTAATGTTCGAACTTCATATGCCTCTGATTATCAGTTTAGGTGGCTAAACGTACATACCTACCTGAGAGAAAGTCATATCGATCTTTAACCGACTTCTTCGTATACAATTTAATTAGCAAAATTTTTTTCAGCAATCGGGAAAACAATTTATCTTTTTTTTTACCAGGCTGAGCACTCCATTGTCTTAGATTATGTCCATTATGTAAAGTCTGTATCTCCCACACGGGGCTGCGGGATTGTTCGCCAAGAAAAAATACCGCGGCCTTGGTACATAAAGTGGAGTCATTTGATGATTTCCCATAAACTAAAAGTCTATATCCCACCTTGATGGAACATGGTACACAGTAGCGACCGCTAGATGTCGCTGCGTGGCAGTGAGTGGCGTTACCACTCTCGTGCTCACCGCACAATGAACATCGCACCGCGGGACTAAGGTAATTGTCACACTGTGAGATATAAGGAGAAATATATTTTTGATATCATGAAGGAGTTATAACATAGCACGTAATGACCTCACGAAGCTCGTTGATGCTGCATCCATCCCAATATTTATTAATTTCTCTAATTGCTTTTGTACTTTGGATGTCAAAAGGTTTTGCACACTATAGTTTGTCAAATCACTATATTGAGGGCTACCGCGTATGAAATCGCCGCTAGAGGCGCTTGTGTAGCGTGAGGTCTTCGAAACGTCAAATGTCACTGTTTTTTTACGCGCGCGTGTTTATATTTCTAATTAAATTAATATTGCGAATATTTAACAATACTTTAGATTAATTATGACAGATACAGATTACGGATTTATAAATGTCACTGCTTTGACACACTTTTATCTTTCGGAAACTTATGTCCGCCTTTCTTTTCCGAGCAAAACGGCACTGCGCAACACTGTGGCATCGCCAATACGTTCACACTATAGTTCTATTGTATTAAATATGATTTAATATAATCATCTAATGTAGATATAAGTTTTGTCGCTCATAATACGAACTTTGATTACCGTAGTTTAGAACCTCAAGCTACAATTGCACCATCTGGTGAAACAAAAACGGTAGCCCCCATTTGTCAAACAAGTCATAGATTGTAAGAGAAAAATAGAAACTTCTTTTTGAAAAATCTATGTTCATCAATGGTTATCCCTACGAATGATGAACGGGTAGAGTGGGAAGCGTGACATGGTCTGGACTTGACTTCCTACAAAGAACGCCACTTTCAACTCAGTAATTATCACTACTTAGATGGCTTCTTGAATGGACAGTTGCTAAAATTAAAAGTTCTAAATATAGCATGTCAAAGCTTTATCGCCTAGCAAACAGTATGCAGTATCCGTAAGCACTTCTCGTGGCATCACGCCACAGTAATTAAGTCGCTTCAGACGGCAGCTAATAGTACTGTGCGACTAATAACTTGTAACTGCATTGTCCTCCACATGCATCGTCTGGTAGGCACTTGCATGGGCTGCATGGGTTTTTGATAACGTTGGCTATAATAGCTGTACCTATTGATACATATTTTGAATACCTGAGTAATGATTGAAAGAATCATACTCGCTGCTATGTAGACACAGAACAGAAAATATTGTCATTGATACTCTCTACATAGAAGCCTGCACTATTTAAATGTATCCCAATTCTCAGGTTGTCGCATCGTTTCGTTAAAATCTTGCAAGGACATTGCGTATACATATACACACTTTCATAACAAAAGCTTAGCTAATTACAAAGATAAGCCTTAACTTTTGTTATTTCAGCACTAATTAGTGTCAACTCTATCTACAAGGCCAAATGAATTCAGTAAAGACAAGTGCATACGTATAAATCAGACAAGTAATACTAAGATAACGAGACCGGGTTAAATCATAAATCTCGCCACTGGCTCTATAAATTCATTAATACCAATAGGGAGCTAGCCAGAATTCATTCTTTAAATTTATCGGCGCCTGCGCTGGAAGGCGGCACATTTGATAATGTGATGAACTAGATATTAAGGTTAATCGTCGTGAAATTGCTGTTAATGTTCTCGATAATGGGTTTAAATCAGACTTAAACGTACAAACAAGTTGTTTATTTCTGGCTTTCAGGACTGTTACACTTTGGGAATGGCGAGATTGTAGCCATTCGTAAATTCTTTGAACGTAATGATTCTGGCAAAACATTGCTCTTTAAAAGTAAATAAATATAAATCCTACTTATATTATAATCCTACTTCCTACTTATATTATAAATGTGAAAGAAAGTTTGTGAGAATGTATGGATGTATGTTTGTTATTCAATCACGCAAAAACAGCTGGACCGATTTGATTGAAATTTGGTATGTAGATAGGTGATACCCTGGATTAACACATAGGCTACTTTTTATCAACACACCACGCGGGCGAAGCCGCTGGCGGAAGCTAGTTATTTTTAAATTGAAATGATGAAGAATTTGAACTGAAATGATTCAAATCGAAAAGAATTTCAGGAATACTCTACATTACTCTTGATACGGGGAAATGAAATCCAATAAATATAGGTAAAACTGAACGTAGCTCGGTAAACTTGCAGAAGAGAAGTTTTTCTTGTATTTACAACACGAGAAATGCGCGGTGTGTCCATCATCACAGCTCATACCATGCTTGACCACTGACGTATGTGTGTCACTCGGGACTTCACGCTCATTCCTCGCGTAACACAGGTGGCGCCACCTGCTGTCATTGCTAGAATACTCACGTCACTAATTTGTGTGTTTGTTTGTCCTAACAAGATCTAGACTAATTGTCCTTTGTAGGCAGGCGGTCTGACAGATTTGGGAAATTCTGATTCAGGGCTTGCTTTGATAATCTATTTCAAATCTGCAGCCTGTTTGATTCAATATCTTCTAAGAATCATAAATCAAGTTAAATAGTAAACAAATAAAGCCTTATTTGGAAACTGGATTGTAGTCGTAGTTATTTACTGTCTAATATCCACGATAAGGCACATTGCTCCATATATCATATATAATACATTAACTATGTACATATGCGCAGAAGGTAGCTCTGAAGTAATTCGATCTATTTCCTAAAATATTTCTGTGACAGCGAAATGTCTAATGTTCTCTAAAAGGGCACCAGTTCCGGAACAATAAATGACCAATTGTAAGGAACTTTGGTGACCAGTGCTTAGTGCTATCTTGAGGGTGTTAACATTTACTTGGCTTGCTAACTTTTATTTATTTCCTGGCCATCGTAGCGACAGATTCCCACATCCATTATTTCTAAGCTCACAATAGTGATTACTGGAAGAGTTTAATTATAAATAAATTCTGCAAACAATGGCGACGTCGTCAGAATTAAGATTTCGTTGTAATAATAAACTGGCGTTTGGAGAAACCTGACCTTGTTCGCAGTACGAGCTTAATATAATCTGATTTAATGAAACACGCCATGTTTTACAAATATGTTTTCCTGGTTTTTACAGTATATTTTTAACAGACTTAATACATGATTTTGTTGGTAGGTAACTATATACTTGTAATTGTATACCAGCAATTGCTGAATTCAATATCAAAAACAAGTTTATCGATCGATAACTGTTCCTACCCGCTGCATCAAAAATTCCCGAAGACGCTAATTGTAATTGATCATTTAGTGCATTTAATAGGTCCATTTTTTATTCCTGCAAAAAACAAGAAGTGGCTATAATGAAGATGTCTTTAGTGCTTGTAATGATCCTTAATAGTCCTGAGGGGGAGGGGCGTGGCAGTCCATTAGCCTGATGGGTTCCGGCAACTGGACCCTGTCACGTGTTGCAATATCATCATGGATGCAGAAGTGATCTGCACTATTGAGCCTAATAATTGTCAAGAGCAAATGTGGATCAGCATTTTCTGCAGTATATCATTCTGTAGATTATACTTAAAAACTAGCTTCTGCCCGCGACTTCGTACGCGGATCCTGTCCCTTATGCCAGCGACTACGGGGTCAGCAAAATCAAAGATCTGAATAGTCTGATATTGAATTTTAAGGGCCCGTTGACTTGAAAACAACGGAATATGCATAACCATTAGAAACGTCCCATATATTTAATTTTTGTACTTTAACGGCAAAAGCACAGCAGACTAAACAAAACGCTGAGAACTGAACCGCAATAGACGTGACCGTAGGGATAAAAGTAGTGATTCTAATTAGTCCGCATTTAAGTTGTGTGTGGCAAAAACATTACACGTATTATTACGTAAAAAAACATTAAATAGATGACAAAGTCGTGGTGACTTAGCGGAAGTCGTGGTGGTTTAGTGGGTAGAGAACCAATCTCTCAAGTATGAGCGTTCGTCTTTGATTCCAGGTCTGGCAAGTGCCTGCCAATGCAACTTTTCTAAGTTCGTATGTACTTTCTACGTATATTTTGGATACCAATGACCGTTATTTGGAGGGGATGTTAAACTGGAGGTTCCGGCTGTCATTGAACATTCTTGGCAGTCGTTATGGGTAGTCAGAAGGCAGTAAGTCTTACCAAGGGGTGTTGGGTTGAGCGGGTAACCGGGTTGTGGAGGTCAGATAGGCAGTCGCTCCTTGTAAAACACTGGTACTCAGTTGCATCGTGACTGGAAGTCGACCCTAACATAATTGGGACAAAGGCTCTTGAGATAATAACGACAATGATAATGAGATATAGGCACCGCAGGACATCTGAGGCTGATGACGGGGAGTAGCGACCCCGCGAGGCTATATATACAGAGTTCTCCAGGGAGAGTATACTGTCCCCCATCTCCGGCCGGTCGGAGTGAACCATGACGGGGGTAGGTCTCACGCCTCTGGCTTGGCTTGGCCGTCCAGAGTGGAGTCGCTAGAGCAGGATTAGTAGCCCTGCTCGGAGGGTAGGTGCTTAATCTGCGTTTAAAGTCCGCCGAGGTATCCTCACCCTTCAGCCGCTCATGTCCCTGTTGCCCTCTTGTTGCTATAGAGTGACTGGTTCCCGGGGGCCCAGTAAGTGAGGTGGCAAGTCTCCACCTGCCATTTTTACATGTATCTAAAATACATTGTCATCCACTAACATCCCATCACAATAGCCCAAGTAGTTTTCCTCCATAGTTAGCAATAGTTCGGCACAGAACCGGGGATTGTCTTTTTTTTAACGACGTCCACCGGGGATTGTCCATGGGTTCATTTCTATAGTGTATAAAGGGATAATCGTCGGTTTTGTGTCACCATTTCATTAAAGTTGTCTCAAGGGCTTCAGCGTGTTGGGCTTCAGCGTGTTCGGTTCGGCCCCACGTTTGCCTCCCAAAAATTCGGAACTCTGTAGTCCCGAGGTCTGGAAGAGACATACAAAATAATAATGAGATATAACGCAACAAAGTCGGAGAGTCGGGTCTCGTGACGCCACGTCTAGGTATGTAAAATTTGTACAAAGCAGTGACTTAACACGAAATTCAAGCGCTGTTGTATCTTCGTTATTATTTGTTTGTGAGAGAGAGAAAAGAAAAATACGTGTCCATTATTTTAGGGTTATCTAAAAGACGGACTAATTACTTTTTTTGATTCACCATACCTATTTCATAACATTCATTTCTATACATTTGAAGTGTAGTATTGCTCTTGAAGTTCCACATCAGGTGTTCCAGATCTTCGATGTTTATACGTCAATAGAGAGTGCTTATCAGATTGAACCACTTTTGCTAAAACGTCATATCTTCATATGCTATAGTCTAGCTGGGCTCCTGGAGTTCCACATCAGGTGTTTTACATCTTCAATTTTTATAAGTCGACAGAGAGTGCTTATCAGATTGAACAACTTTTGCTAAAACGTCATACCTCTACAACATGTAACTTAATTAACGCACATCCTGAAATCAGTTTGTTCAGAATCGTTTACTGAATCGATTTATATCATTTTTAATATGGGTAATTTTTTATCCCAAAAATAATTAAAACTGCGGAAATTATTGTCATATTAACCCTGTACAGTCAAAACAAATTCAAATAGACCGTAACTCAAAGTAATAAGACTTCGTGTATTGTCGGCTTTTTCCGTAGTTTCGTTATGTTGCGTCGAGTCGAGCGGCGCGCGGCGCGATATTTGCGTGCGTAGTAGTATGACCAAAAAGTTCTCCGAGAATTGGTATAACTAATTTAGTAAATAACAATGCATATACATGTTAAATTAAAAATTCAGTGTATGTATTATGATTATAACAAAATATTCTAATTGGGGTGTTTGAGGGTGTGCGTTAATTACGTTACATGTTGTATATGCTATAGTCTAGCTGGGCCCCTGGAGTTCCACATCAGGTGTTTTAGATCTTCAATTTGTATAAGTCAATAGAAAGTGCTTATCAAATTGAACAACTTTTGCTAAAACGTCATACCTGTATATGGTACAGAGAAACTGGGCTCTTGGGGTTCCACATCAGGTGTTCCAGATCTTAAAATTTATTATCTCAGCTGAAAATGCTCATCACATGAAACAATTTTTGCCATGGCACCATTTTTGTATCTCTTATAGTTTTGTTGGTCTGTTGGAGTTCTGCATCAGGTCTTCAAGTTTCGAAGATAAATTATAGCCTATATGTTGACCAGGCTTAATACTGATATAGCAAAGAAAAAATCATTGAAATCCGTTCAGTAGTTCGGAAGATTAGCGTGTACAAACAAACAGACATACAGACATACAGACAAACAGACAGAATTTTTTTATTTTATTTGTGCTCCATTACTGTTTCTAAACCCCACCCAATTATTATTTTTTTAATATATTCAATGTACAGACACAGTTTTTTTTACAGATTTATTATATGTATAGATAACAGAAAGATGGGCGTATGACGGGTGCGGGAAGAAGTTCCCAAGTTCGTTAAAAAAATATTTTGAGAATTGTGCTACTAGGCTTAAAAAACCTTGTTAAAGTTACATATCATACAAAATTAATTTGGTTTTCATTAATGCAAACTATAATCTGCTTTAAATATGGAATAAGTACCTAGCTCTTCTATGTCAAAAGAAACAAAAATTATCAGCCCAAAACATTTTGGACAGCCCGTCTTGAATAATATAAATTCATTCATATAAAAAGACAGGTCCCTAAAACCCTCTTCGCTTGCCACTTTCGTGCCTACAGCAATAACCTTCAGGACAAACAAGACAGTTCTTCAGCCAGTCTAGACTGAAACTGAAGGCAACCGGCGAATCTGCCGTGTATGCCGGTCACGTGCCGGTAATGCACTCGGCACGGTGCCGCTCCGGCGGCTACTGTTTACTTACTGCGAAATCATTTTAATGGGGATGCGAGGGAGTACAATTGTATGTTCTTGGATGTGTGTGTAGGTATGATGCTGTCTTATAGGCTCGAGAAAGTTTTAAGAAAATAAAGTCAATGGTTATTTAGATTTATTTTATGAATTACAATGTTAAAAGGTGGTTTTCTGTTGTTTACCGAGGTTAAGCAGAATTGTGACTTCAATAATGTACCTTCTAAAGTTTAGAATCTAAGCTTAGCTAGGAATCCATATTCTTGGCTAACTTCGACAAGGAAAGAATGAAAGAAACCAAACGATACGCAATGATAGTGGTTTTTGAAGGTTTTCCTTAACTTCCTAAAGCGACATAGGTTTCTACAATTTTTACCAACTGCGGAGCATTGACCTCTTCACAAGTTTCAAGTTTCATAGCCATATTTTCCTTCACCATTGTTAGTGACGAATAAGCAAATCTACATTTACTCGCCTATAATATTACTACAACCATCCAAAAAACACATAATCAGAATCCCATTTCTAAGACATATGTTCCCCAAATCACCGATATAAACAGTAGGCATTATGTAAAGTGAATCGCAGCTGTTCCGATACTATGAATAATTCAGGGCTCGTGTCCCGATGTGGTCCATTCGACTTCGAAGTCGGGAGACCTATTCAACGGGTTAAGAATTAAGGACGTTTAGTTTATCGTTACTAGGGGGTTGAGGGATGAAAGGCTTTTTGATGGCCTGGTGAAATGGTTCAGTTGGGGGATGGTTCTTGTGAATTCTGCGCGGTTAGCTGTTCTTGTGATTTCTATCACAAGATTTGTAATTTTATGTCCATAAAAATGTTTTACGTTTCTACGAGTTATCGTTTACGATTGTAGAAAGATACTTTGGCAACAGATTACGTTTTCTGCGGAAGTAAAGCTACCGAAATGGTAATAGGATTCTCCCAATCTAAATTAGGTATCTGATCCGTTATTGAGCTAAGAAATACATTTGCTGATGTTTTTGGTGCCAGCATAAACACTAGCTTCACACAAATAATGATACACATGTTACAGATATTACAATTGCTATCTTTGTTCTAAAACCACTCATCGCATTACACACTACAAACATGAATTTCTCTTCCACATCTTTGGCTCCAACATCTAATTTAAGTTGAAAGCCGCGGGCAGTAGCTAGTGCAACGGTACTACTAGTAGCATACCCCGACTTCGCTCGAACTTGCAGGCTGTGGAAGTGCAACCGCGTGCAATTTCCGGCCGTCGCTCACAGCGCCCTGCGAATTAAACTATTAATATAGAATTACGAGATTGTTATTAGTAGTGATGTGGATGAAGGCTTCTGTCTTGAGGGGAATACGGTGGTAGGTGGTTTAAATATACTATAATATTACTATTGTAAGGTTTTGGATATGATTGCGGCCTTAGGACAAAAAACTGCCTAAGGCAGAAAACCGCTTGAAATCTTAGATATCAAATAAAGCATAAAAAGTAGTATACAAAAGATAAAGTTTTAGCTCCATCCCTTAATTGTTCGGAGTAGATCAAGACATAATAAACCAGTTTTATCCCGCGATATTACATCTTGCCGTCTGCTTATAATCTTTCCAGCTTCCTGATCTAACTTTTCTATTGATCTTCTTTCTCTCCTTAATTATATTTTTTATATTATATTTTGAAGTCGCAGAGCAACATTTACTAAGTCTTTTTCATTTCGAACCTCTAATATGTAAAACAGTAAATGTAAATAAATTACAACATAACAAATTAATTACAAAAACAGTTTTGAAATAGTAAACATTATAAATATCTGCGCAGCGAAGAATGTCGGATTGTGCGTAACAACGGGGTAGCAACCCTCTGTTAATTAAATGTTTTCAATGGCCACGCGGGGGTGGAGGGTGATACCAGAGGGGAGGCGAGGGAGGAGGTAATCCTTCACAATTTGTCACGACATTTGATATCGTATTTATTGCGAAAGAGACTCAATAAAAAGGTTAGAGCAGGTTAAACAAATGAGTTTACTAAAGGGGTGAGTTGTAGAGGGGGCAATATGATGCTAAACGGATAATTTGTAGGTACACTGAGAGATAAAGTAGCATTCCAGAGTATGCGTGTCTCCTTTTAAAAGTCATTTAAAAACAGAACCCCCTTTTGTCGGACTGTCGTAGTCGAGTAAAAGGTACACTTTCATGTGTTCTTAATTCCACTGATTATAATTAAATCCTCAAGTTAGTATTCGCCCTGCAATAGTGAGATTTAATGTGATCATGCATCACTGAAGAAACATGTCCCCAGAGATTTGTCCGAGCGGAAAACAACAAGATGCTCATCACTCGAGGGAGAGCAAGTTAATCTCTTACACTTTCCATTTAATCTTATCTTTGTGTTTAGTTATTTTTGTCTTGAGAAGAAATAGATTGTTTCATTTGAAGCTGATTGTGATACAGGACACGTCGTTTCCAGGTAATGATGGAATTAATAAATAATGTTATTGTGATGGCGGATACTTTAAGGTCACTTTGAGAATTAATTTTGGGTATCTACGATATCCTTAACATTGAATTGTTTATTATTTAGTACCTCATACTGAGTGTGTTGTATCAATAAAAGAGTTTCTTGGACAGTATGGAAGGAACTGGATAAAAATTTAATAATAGGTAATTATTATTCCCTCAGGCATATTTGGGTAAAAATGATAAAAGTTGTTACCTACCTAGTAGTGTGACAAAACTATAGTGCACTGCGTACATGTTTACTAATATATGTTTTAAATACAGTGAAGTACATATTAATTTAGAGTTAGAGTCGATTTTACTAAAATAGGTTAACAGAACTATCGCGATTGTTAACTGATTTTACTATTTAGTTATTACCTATTTAAACTGTCGTAAAATATTGTCCAAGTAAAGTGATACATAAACTATTCTTAACAAATACTAAAACCTACGTCTCAATAATAATTCTTTGGATTAAATTACATAGTGGTTGTAGCAATAAAATTGTACTACAAGTGTAGTATTGCAAATATTTCCCTGTTGGCAATATTTCGCGAGGTGCCGTGGGAGTCGAGTGGTGCACCTTTTTAGGTGATATAGGTGCAATAGGTTTGTGTTCCTACATTGTCTAATAGGCCGTGAATAGGTTTGACTATTTAGTTTCCGTTATCGTACAACTCGAGCAGTTTATGGGGATTTTTGTTTAGTGTTTAAGTGAAAAGTTTGTTATATAAGACAGAACAAGAAAAGTGGACTTTAATGAGTATCAGTATAACTTAGAAGCACTTATGAATTGGCACAGGAATTAGCGTGTTTGTCAAAAATAGAAATAGACCAACCCAGAGACCAGGATAGAGGAAAATAACTAAAATTAAAAAGGTTTAGAAGATAAGGTTCCTGTTTTTAACTGTTATGATTGTATACGATTTTAAAGTCGTGGTGGCTTAGTGGGTAAATGACCAACCTCAAGTATGAGGGCACGGGTTCGATTCCAAGTCAGGCAAGTACCAATGCAACTTTTCTAAGTTTGTATGTACTTTCTAAGTATATCTTAGACACCATTGACTGTGTTTCGGATGGCACGTTAAACTGTAGGTCCTTGCTGTCAGTGAACATCCTTGGCAGTCGTTACGGGTAGTCAGAAGCCAGAAAGTCTGACACCAGTCTAACCAAGGGGTATCGGGTTGCCCGGGTTACTGGGTTGAGGAGGTCAGATAGGCAGTCGCTTCTTGTAAAGCACTGGTACTCAGCTGAATCCGGTTAGACTGGAAGCCGACCCCAACATGATTGGGAAAAGGCTCGGAGGATGATGATGATTGTATACGATTTTAAGTACAGTGGTAAAAAATGTCATAGGCGAGGCATAAGACAATATCTAGTGGTCGATACACTGATCACTTCCAGTACTGGTAAAGCGAACATAAAACTGATAAAGTCGACTATCTTAACTTCCTCAAGATGGAAACTGATTCAGTTACAGTAAAACGTGGTTGAAATCAGAGGTATCTCGCGTTATCAGTAATTGGACGTGTTCGCGTGATAACGAGACGGACAGACAGACGGACAACTGTTAGAGGCGCAGTAAAAACTCAATCAGGAACACACCTAGTTTGGTCGGGAGATCTTTATAGAGGGCGACACGATTTGCACTATACGACTGTTGACAAAATGATTCTCTCTCTATAAACCTCATATTATGTACCGTATGTAACTACAAATTGGTATTTGAGTCGAATTTATATGGGAAGAGTCTAGAGTTTACATTAACATCAATGTGAGAATACAACCCTGTAAATTCTGATTGTAAATTACTACAAACTTTACGCTATAAGACAAACAAAGGTAGGCTTAAGTTTGCAAGACCGCTTTAAGTCTCACTCTCCCTCCAACTGCACACACCGTGTGAGGGGTCTTGATGGCTTCCGACTTCCGACATAAAAGGTACAGTACCTGAAGCCTATATAGAACTTATTTGCTTAACTTGCGGGTATTTGAAAATGAATCCGAAGAAGAAATTAAATTATACAATTTCGTTCTTCTACTGATTTATAGAAATTTTACACAAATTGCATTGGCATCCAATTTTCTGAAAAATATACTGAAACTGACAGATTTCCACATGCACCTCGACAATGAAGACCTGCCGCCACATTAGCAGTCGTCGCCACTAAACAAAACCGTTTTATTCGACCACTTTATTCCAAGTTAGTTTTAAGGTCCATAAAATTTACAACCAGTCCCGATAAGGAGTCGGGCCGGTGTTTGTCCAGATTTATCATCTCATAAATAAACATAACATGTTACAATTATACGAAAACCTCGCTATGATGTATTTCAAGACAAATTAGTCTCGTTTGGAAATTATTCCGGCCGTAACTTTGGGAACTAAACGGTAACTGTCTTGTAAATTTAAAGAAAGTGATGATTTGTGATTTAAAGGTTAGTTATGGCTTAATCAGATTTTGGTGGGTTTCCGTTTAGCGAGCATGTCACCACTTGATTTACGTAGGAACTCGCATAATTAGAAGTTTACATTAGAGTTTGTTTATACCCAGGTGGATCAATGTTTTATCTGGAAATTAGCATTCTGCGCATTCATATATATTTTTTGTTAATTTGCATGTACCTATACGAATAAGTTTCTTAAGGTCTTATAATATCTCAGTATAATTAAAATCGTTATTTTCTCCAGCATCCCATTATAAAAACCATAATAATCAAAAATCCGTCGCAGCGTGTTAAATATTTTATTTCCGTAGTGTTCGCCACGTTAACCCAATTTAGTTGAATTATTCGGGTTATGAAGATGAGTTGCAGTCGTTTTGTCGCACTATATTTACGGCGGCTTTGGAAAAATATGCGCGCGCGCAGACCGACGCGACTTGATCAGTGTACAGCTGATCTGCGTGACACTGCGCAGCGCTGAGATAAGTATCAGCTAGAGTTCCGTCAAGTTGCTCCCATTGAGTTATTCACACGCTGATTGCTATTAGTAAATATGTTATGCAGGTTTGAGTAAGAAAAGCCACTGTTTGCTTATTTATTGAAAAAGTAGTAAATTAAAGAAAACGAAAATTGGCATTCATTTTACAACTTACAGAAGATCTTACAAAAGATTTTTCAGAAAAGCAATTTACTTAAAAGTAAATGAATAGAGGTACATACTTAATATACTACCTATAAATAAGGAAACTGTTGATCTCCAAAACATTTAAAACACACGTATTCGATTCATGTTAATAACTTCTTCAGCCTGCAGATTAAATCGTAAATACTATCATGTGGCTAATTATTGTGAATATCAGGCTGTCTTATGGTTACGAGCAAAACTGACAAGTTTATTAAAATTTTCGTAAATTATGATTGTCATTATAGACAGTACAGTTAAAATAAAGATGTTCTTCGTGACTTCATTATCATGAATTGTTCGTGGTCAAATAATATCAATTAGCAGAAGTCGTTATAGAATACTATGAGATCAAACTTGGTTTTAAAACTCTGAAATCGCCAACCGCCTTAAGCAAGCTTGGTAAATAACGCACGTTCCTTCTCCGTGTGGGAAGATGCATGTGTCCTGCAGTGGGACAACACAAAGGCTGATGATGTAGGTTTATCGGCATTTTATAAATCCTCACGGGGAGTTTCTCGGTCACTTTGCTGTTCTTCGATACTAGGAACTAGAACTTAAGGAAGGAACCACCGTTCTTGGAGGTTGCCCTCAGGGCTACGCAACAAATTAAGCAACCACGTGTCCAATAAAACAACTTGATTTATGATATTATGATCACTATTCAACACCTTACCTTGGCTAACTTTGTTTAATAGTTTGTCCATACATAGTCACCTGGTATAAATACTTCATGCCCACATACGCATTATTACAACGATCGGGCCGACACTTAGTTATATAGCTTGCCATCAAAAACACCTACAAAGTTAATGAGACCCTCTACATCTTAAGTATTGGTATATCATTGGACGTTCAAAGCGCCGACAGACAGACAGACAAACTTTACTTGCACACCTGTCAAAATATCTGGCGATCCTTATCATAAACTAGTAAGGTTGAAAATACAACGAAGGGTTGGGGTTCCAGCTGTAAGTGTATGTTGGCACGTCAATCCTCGGGTACAGACGTCAAATCAGTGATCGTTGAGTTGAAGTACTCCGGCTGATGACTCTACATTTGTTTTGTTGACTGTACTTCAAATTATTTGTGTGTGAATTTGCTTGAAGTGGGCTAAATTGTATTAGCATTGCTTGTGCCTGAGTTTTGCTGGTTATCTGTTTATTTGAAATGGATGATGATAGGTACATCGTTTGTAAACTCCCCTAGGTACATCGTTTTTAAAGCTGTTATGGAAACGCTTCAAGTGAATAGACAGAGATATTGGATTTTATTCTCACAATTTCTACATGTATCGTCTATCTTGAAGAGCTAATTCGTATGCTTGAACTCGCTGATCTCATCATCTCAGTAACTATTGGTCCAATTTGAAAAAAATCTTTCAGAGTTACCTACACAGCCCATTGATCAAGAAGGGCTCCATTTTACCAGGGTTACAAAGTTTTACAAAGTGTCAGTGCAAAACTTTTTCAGCATTCAGCAGCTTACCTTTCTACTGGCGTAAATAGCCGTGTTCCTCACACGTGATATTTCGGTCGCGCACCTGATTGGCTGCAGCTTGGCTCTGCGCCAGCGCATGTACAGCTGCTAATAGCCAATTATGTGTTTCTGAACGATTCGACGCCGTGCTGACGTGGCCAAGGAGATTTCGTGGGAAGAACATGTAGGATTAATTCTCGAAGGAGATGAGCCAGCTACGCAGGACATAGTGCACAAGCATTTGCGCACACACAGGTGCACTCACTATTCCTTCACTCTCATAGCCCTATGGGATGGCAATCCGACCGGAGAGAGATCAGGCGTAGGATCGACTGCTTACCGTTACGACGCAATAGTTTAGTAATTTATTTAAGTCTAGTGATGGATTTAACTATTGAAGTCTACAAAGAACAATAGGTACTTTCTTTGTAACTTATAATCCACTCCTTTTAAGAAAGAAAGCCTGCTTAGAACAAACAATGCTTGGATTTTATGGAAACCTAATATTTACCTGCAATTCAAATTTATTTGCAATCGTACTTGGTTGCATCTTAGAAAGAGATAGCGTTAGCGAAGATATCTTCCTCTCTATCCAATCAGGAGAACAATGATATCAAATAGTTGCAGACCGCAGTTTCAGACATTCATCTTATACCGTTAGTCAATACTGTGAGAAGTCACAGAAGCTAGAAGGTCCACTTCATACACATTATGAAATTATCATCACCTCCCAAGCTTTTTCCCTACTATGTTGGGCTCGGCGTCCACTCTGACTGGATGCAGTTGAGTACCAGTGTGTCACATGGAGTGATTGCCTATCTGACGTCCTCAACCCAGTTACCCGGACAACCCGACCGGCAATTATTTTTAGCTTTGTAGTTTGACTTTGGTAACTTTGTGAGTCATTGCAAAAGCACGAGTACATATATTATTATTATTTATGTGAAATAAAATATTTAGTTTAATTTCTGAAGTTCTTGCATTGTGAAGAGCGTTAGGGTGTGCTCGAATTACCGGCTGATTGTGACTGGGCGCGTGACAGACTTGTCTGTAGTCATGTAATTCAGTTCTACGACTCTGTTTCATAGTATAATTGACCAGTGATCTATCTGTTCAGATCTTTGAGCAAATTATCAATAGATTACACTGTTCTTAACTGCAATAACTCACGGTGAGTTGCGATAATTAACTATAACCGAATTATTTCCAGTTGTAAAATCGACGATTTGATCAATGAGCGGTCATTTTATATCTGGTTATGGTTTGCGTATAGTTAAATGTGTAACTCACCTTTAGGTTTCAGTTATTTAATGACCTTTTATGCAGTATGTAGTAGCTAAAAAGAAACCCAAAACATAACTTAGTATTTACCTAGGTAACAAAATATTATAAGCTTCGCAATCTTAGAAATACGTGTGTTGCTACTTAGCACCCACGTGCTTAACTTTCCTTCCCGGCAACCATCAGCATCCATACTTACGTTTAAATTAACAATATTTACTAGTATTAAAATATAGTATTAGTTTCTCAAGTCTAAATACGTAACACGGTGTAATATGTACAGAAAATTAGGACGATTAAGTCGCAAAAACAAAAGATTATCGCTTTTGATTTACGAATTAATTGTTACTGATATCTATCATCAAGAATATATTTCATCTTTAATTTTTACTAATATGTATAAAGCATGATGATTTACGCTCATTCTTCCTCAGTTTGAGAAGAGGCCTTGTGGGTCAATAACAATTGACGACGCTATTGTTACTTACAGTTTACAACTCTTCAGATTAATTATATAGGAATGTACCTACATTTCAGCAGTAACGTAAATAACAGTAGGCAATATTAACAGGCTCGTTAGCGCCTTCCCGCAGATAGGCGAGGCCGGGCGGCTACCCTAGTTATCGGGTAAGGGAAGCGAGGGGATGTGAGCTGAATACTGAGCAGTACCGTCATTACCAGTGTTAATGTTATGTATACTTGGGTCTATTGATTGGGTTGGATGGGTTTCTGGTATTTTCGGTCGAAGGTTCGATTAGTTATATTACCAAATTGATGAAGGCTTTGGTATTATTACAGATTCATGCATAATACCTACTAGATCTGTCTCAAGCTCTTATAGATTCCAATCTTCTCATTTATTTATTTTTAACAGCTTCCATTCTTTGCTATACCTAATTTAAACTTTATTACATGGGTAGCTAATAATAGCAGTTATCCATAGGAGATAGCTTCTTTATTTTTTCAAATAATATATGTACATTCCTACTTATTCGAATTGTAGTTGGGGCATTCTTATGGGGTATCATGTTTCCTTTTATTACGATGCCTATCACAAGAATTCTACAGATACACAAATAAAACAGTTGCTATATACCCTCTAAATCCACCTTTAAGCATCATCCACTATTCACAATAACAGCTCAATCCGTCTTAACCACAGACCACCATAAACCTACAGTATCCAGATAGGCAAGTTTACCATGAAATATAAAAACTAGCAGCCAGTGAAGTATCGATGATTATCATAACATGAAGTTATTGAATGCACCATGTGCGATACTCGAGTTGTATCTACAACCTTATGTGAATATTCCTAGAATTATACACGGATGTAGGAATTGATGTGGATGTGGTAAGTTTATTAGTACATGGAAGTTTGTGATTGTAAGGTGTGTAGAAGACACTATTGTTACCTGTTAACATTACTAGATGCAATTAAATAATTATCTAATTAGCACACAATGTAATGAAGGTTTATTGAATAGTTTACCTATTTGAAAAGTCTGCCATTCTAGATTTCATAGGAGAGTTTCGTATGCGTAAATCCTAATTCATATTTTAAGTGAAAATTATGCCTATTACGACACACCAGCAATCAAGATTACTTTACATAGAGATTGCCTTTCCCCTTCATAGTTATTGGTGATTTATTTACTTAGAAAAATCATATTATTCACAGTCACATCACATCCCCTCACTCCTCAATCCTAGTTCCCCTCATCAAGAATCAGTATGATAGTCTCAGGCACGCGTCCATACGCGCACCGTGCGAGCGGCGCGGCTCACAAGTGTCGCGGCGCGGGCGCACATCTTCCGCATAGCTTGTTTTTACTCACGCGCCGAGAGATCTTGCTCACAGGATTAGTGAAGAACTGATACTAGGAGAAAGGAGGCTGTATTCTGGAGAAGTTTGGGAGGTTTATTAGATTGGTGGTGTATGGCTAATTACAAAGGTGAGGTATGGTTCAGGGGTTCTAGATTCTTTGTTGCAGTTTTCTTTTCAGGAAGTTAATTTTTCTGTTCTGTGTGCCTCTGAAAACAACGACATTATTTATTTAAGGTCGTCTGTTGGATCTTCTAATTTAGCAATTTTGGGGTCGATAAGAAAATTCATATAAAAAATCAGACAGTCCTGGACCCTCACGGACTTAAACCACGCTGCGTTCCTCCTTTTGTCTACGGTAGGGCCTGTAGCCTCTTACGCGTTTGTTCCCACCCCTGAAGACATGGCCAGGCCAACTCCAGACATTCCTGCCTTGTCATTACTTTAAACAACAAAGTTTTGAGCTCGACGCGAAGGAATGTCAACAAGCCGTGATTACACCCTTTGGTAGGTCGTTTCTTTTTTTGGACCTTAAATCGATAAGTATAGAGTCCCTCTGATAATGTGGTGGTATGTGTTGGTAGATTTATGGCAGGTTTCCTTATCTGTTATCAGGAACCAGAATTGCATTGTTTTTGTAGAATGTCAGTGGTTTCTTGGCACTTCGTTTTTAGCGCTGCTTCTTTTGATATTTCCCTGAGAAATTCTTTAAAAAGCTCTTCTATTCATTTTTAGGTACTTATTTGTATGATTTTTGGTACCTAGCTACTGTCAATAACATGGACGTGGTTTTTTTTTATAGATACCCGAAAGGCAGAATGTTAAGATTCTAATTCTAAAGTTGAACCAAAAACGAGTGACAGATTTACAATAAGGGGTGCAACCAGTGTCCCTGTTTCAACCTCTTACCTAATCATTATCTGTTTTATATGTGTTCCGTATCCCCAACATCAATAACCGTATACTAATCCTGGCAGCAGAATATCAGTCGGAACAAGAGTGACGTGTCTCCGGCGTCGATAAGTAATTGTCCACTAAGCAGGCAGCGACTGCTATTCCGTTTTTGTGTCTGTTCGCCCGCCACCGTAAATGTCCTGCGGTTTCTATAGAATAGATAATGGGTAGAGGCGGCAAGGTGTATAAATTGTCAGGAATTTAGTACATTACTTAGGTACCTAGTGTCTTATGAAAATATATGTAGGTAGATTTTCAAAATTATTATTTAAAATTAGATATTGTATTTAAAAGTTCTTTGTAGTTAATAATTTATTGACAAAAAGTCCAATCATTTTGGTGACACAGACACAATGATATACATATATGTATACGCTAAAAAACTAATTATTAGCAGTCGTACAACATCAAATACAGCAATCTAAACACGAGGTAGAATCAAGTAACAGAATTGGCGAGCAGCACCACATAATACGCACAAAAATATCTTCAAACTATCTACCACTGTCTACTCTATGGCCGTGTAGTCCATACAGGGCTAATGGCAGCGATTAGTCGCCATTGGGCGCGACTTTTTGTGCGACTATCCGTCAGATCGCATCGGACGGCCTCGTATCGCCAGTTATGTTATTACACTTGCTAAATGCAGTTGTTCAGGCTTTACAGGATAGCTACATGGTGTTGCCAGGGGAATGTTGTATGTGTTCTATGGAATTGCATAGAAATTAATTGGTGGAGTGAGTTATTTCAGCGCTTCTAAAAAGGTGTATCTTGAATGGGGATGGTATTCATAACTTGCAATTGCAACGTGTGGTATGCACTCATAAGCTAAAAGAAGAATTTTTTAAATTACATAAGAATATAATTCCTAAAGTAATTCGGATAGTCATAAAAAGGTTGATTGTATATCTTCATCCCTTCACCTTCACCTTAATCCCAGGTAGATTACATAATAAATACCAAATAAACATAAAACTAAAATCAATTCTGAATGACTTCCTATTCGTTTAAAGCGTTAAAATACATGCATCAAAACATTTCTATCTAGCCAGCACAACAATACATCTAAATTGACTAACACAACACTTGAATTGACCAACACGCCTTTCCACCGTCACATAAAACGCAACAAACATTTCTAGGAGTGGTCCTGTCATCTCGGATCTGATGCATCCATTCTTACAATTGCATGCGATGCATTGTTCTCGTCGCGTCACGCGTGCCATTTGCGTAATCATACGCTGCGATACCGAGATACTCTGCTAATCATTGTGGCTTATGAATATGTGGCTGATTGAAAATATAGGCCGGAATCTATAGATGGGATTGGGTAATGTGAATCTATGAAAGTGGTTCAAAATTTTGAAATCGTTGTCTTCGAATTTTAAAGAAGTAGGTCGAATAACTTCAAGTTTTAATTATTTCATTGTTGAGAAAGTAACTGATTATGTTCCTGGATACTTTGTTACACCATTTCTCATTCCCAGCGAAAATACACAGAAGATGAAGAGCGGGCGTTTCTGGGGCTGTCTTTTGTAAAACGTTATCAGCCTACTTTGAATACACGACTTTTTATCTTTCCATTATAATTACATATGTATTTCTTATGTATAAACGCTTGCGACACTGAACTAGACGTATGATTTGTATGCATCGACCATGTTTTACAATACGCGTTAGTTTTCTAGTGCTCATGTACCTAAGTTGTAAGCTATTGATGTGCCAATGCGCTTATTGAATATTGTAGTCGAGAAACGATGTATTATGTTCAGACGTAACGCGCTTACAATGGCGGTTTTACCTATAAGAAAATATAGGTTTGTATGTAAATCGTCATAGCGCTGAGAGCGTCATAACGCTGAGAAGAAAAATAGCAGCTCAGATAAACGAAATAGTATAAAGACAGCTAATAGAGAGCAAACGAGACGTCAAGAAAATAAAATACATATACTTGGAACCCAGCAGATTGTAAACATGGCAACTCGATTGAATGACATGAGAACTAATTCTAAGTTCGAGAAGTATATAGTATCCGGGATAACAAAGAGCAATGCGACAGCAACCCAGCTGATAGGTAATAATTACGATCTCAGATGTAGACAAACGGACAAAATTATTATTTGTATAGGTGAGAATGACAATAACCCTCTTATGATTTCCAGTGAACTGTGTAATTTTATAAAAGTAAATAACAAATGTCCTATTATAGTATTAAGTATTGTGTCTAATAAATATCTTAATGAGAAAATGTTGAATAAGTATTTAGAGTTAATTTGTAAAAACCATCAGAATTGTTATTTTTTAGAATCTGATAGCAACACATGTCATAAACTAAACTTACTAATTGATTCAATTGATTATAATAATAAGTATTTACTCTTTAACCAAGGTATGGCTCAGGCAAGATGCACCAAGTGGTTATGTGATTCGAACAACGAAATATCAGTTAATCATTATAAAAATTCATTAAGAAAATATAATTCAGCTAAAATAAAACAATACAATAGTGTAAAAAGAAACAGGATAAAATTTTTTCGTTACTGATAATGTTAAAAATAACAACCTAGATCCTTCTAAAAACTCAGATAAAAGTATAACAGATTATGATATTGATAACTCAGTAATAATTAACAACATAAAAAATAATACAGCGGATAAAAATAAGGAAGCCAATAAAAGTGACTCGGATTTTAGTAATATAAATGATAGACAGAAAAAACAAAATGATAGTGCTCTGAACATTCTTCACCAGAATATAGCGGGGTTTAGAAGTAAGAAAGAACACCTGGAAATAACAATTGACACGTTTAGTGACAAAAATAAAAACATTAATATTTTAGGTCTAACAGAGACTTTTATTAAAGCTGGCGATGAGAGCAACGTTAACTTAAGGGGATACAAATTAGCTGATTGGTTCTCTAGGAAAAACAAAAAGAGAGGAGGTGTTTGTGTATTTTGCCAGAACTTTGTTGAATATAAAGTCATAGAAAAACTAAAACAATTCGCTAAGGAACAAGTTTTTGAGTGTTGTGGCATTGAACTGCCGCAATACGACATTTTAGTGATTGTCCTGTACCGGACGCCAAACTCAAATCCGATTACTTTTCTAAAAACATTGGAAACTATGTTGTGCAACCTTCGTTATAAATTTAAGAAAAAAATAGTATTACTAGGTGACCTAAATATAAATATACTAGGTAATAGGAAGGATGGGAAACACGACAGTGTATCTGAACTGAATAGAATAGCATTAAATTTTGGTCTCCAGTTGCACATACAACAACCAACTAGAAGACACGCATGTCTGGATCAAATTATTAGCAATATAAAAGACTCGTCTTGTGAAGTCATTCCATTAGGACTATCAGATCATGAAACGGCCCAGTTAATATCAGTGCCGATTGAGACAAAAATCGAACCAGATCGATTCCGAAAAATTACGAAACTAGACTTTAGCCCCGAAAATAAACAAAAATTTTATTATTATCTATCTAATTTGAATTGGTCTGAAGTATATAATGAAAAAGATGTGAATATAGCGTTTAATAACTTTCATGAAAATCTTATGTTATTTTACCACCTTTGCTTTCCTAAAATAACAATAAAAATAGATGTAACTAAAAATAACATGAAATGGATAAGCAAGGGGATAAAGAAATCGACTAAAACTAAAAGACTCCTTCGCTTTCAATACTATCGTATGCCTAATAAAGAAAATAGATACAAATATACTAAATATAATTATTTAATGAGAAAATGCATACAAAAAGCGCAAAGATTAAGTAATACTAAATATATAGCTAAAGCTAAAAATAAATGCAAAGCAACGTGGAACTTAATCAGGTATAATACAAATAATGAAAAAACATATAACACACATATTCAGGAATTGGAAGTAGATGGAACAACTATTAATAAACCTATAGAAATAGCGAACCATTTCAATAACTATTTCATTAAATTAACCAATAAGGAGTTTGATAGTAAAATCAACAATTACAAAATTAATCAAACTGACTCAAGTATATTTTTACGGCCCGCCACTAGTTATGAAATACTTCGAATAATAAAATCACTCAATGATAGTAACGCAACCGGATATGATCAGATAAACACACAGATCATTAAGTTAGCTGCGCCAATAATAACCCCGATACTAACTCATTTAATAAATCAATCTATATCAGATGGTGTATTTCCTGATAGACTAAAAATATCCGTAATCAAGCCAATATATAAGAAAGGTGATAAAAGGAATGCCTCTAACTATAGACCGGTCGCTTTGATTCCTATTATTTCCAAAGTTTATGAGAAAGTTATGCATTCAAGAATACTACACTTCATAAATAAATTTCAAATACTAAAAAAAGAACAGAATGGTTTTCAGAAAGGTAAATCTACTACCCTCGCCGCATTTTCATTGATCAGCAAAGTTATCAAATATATAGATGACAAAATACCAACCACCGTAGTATTCTTTGATATGTCAAAAGCTTTTGACTTCGTATCACATGACCTACTATTAAAAAAGTGTGATAAATATGGCTTACGTGGTAACGCTAACAATTGGATTAAAAGCTATCTCACAAACAGATCACAATTTGTTGAAATAGAAAGTAAGGGCCACGATATAAATTGGTCGACGTGCCAAAGCACGCAAATCGAAAATAAATTCGGGGTTCCGCAGGGAAGCATTTTAGGACCATTGCTTTTTCTTATTTATATAAATGATCTCCCAGACGTAACCAACTATACCTGCACACTTTTTGCTGACGATGTATCGGTAACTATACCTAAATTAGAGAAAAATTATGAGGAGGAAATCAACTGTACAATAAATGAAATAGCCAAGTGGATGGAAAATAATAATTTAAAACCTAATGTAGACAAAACAAATTACATACAATTTTACAATAAAGATGAAACTAAAACGAGATTAAACTTAAAATTAAACAACAAACCATTAAATAAAACGGACAAAACCACCTTTCTAGGAATAGTTCTCGATGAACGATGTTCGTGGAGCGGTCATGTGGAAAAAGTGTGCGGAAAAATCGACAGATTTGCATATGCTTTGTGGCGATTAGGTAATGTTTCCACAAAACAGGCGACTATGCAAGCCTACCATGCATATGTCGCATCAGTATTAAGATATGGTATTTTAATATGGGGAAACTCGGTGCATGTTGGCAGAGTCTTTATCTCACAAAAACGGTGTATTAGAGCTATTTGTAATGTGGATAATTTGACATCATGCAAACCACTTTTCAAACAGCTAAAAATTCTAACACTTGCATGCATTTATATAGAGGAAGTTTGCAAATTTACAAAATTATATGAAGATGTTATGTTTAAGAAACTTGGTGATGATTGCACATTTAACTGTCGATTCCCAAAGAAATTAAATTTACCATTTATGAGAACTGAATTGTACCGTAGAAATTGTTACCCAATGTGCATTCGAATATATAATAAGCTACCATCCCGCATTAAAGACCTACCAATGAGTAAATTTAAGAGGTCCCTCAGAAATTGGCTTATTGATAAATGTTTTTATACAGTCAAAGAGTACCTAGAAGAGAAATAGTTATAATGCAAAATGATTGTAGGTACTTTCTTAGCTATTAGATAATAGAACTTAAGATAAATATTTGCATGACTAAATTATAAGTCGAATATAGTGAGACCATATATTTTTTATTGTATCGACCATCATATTGTACCTATATTCTGGCAAATAAATAAATTTCATTTCATTTCATTTCATTTCATTTCATTTCATTTCATTTCATAACATTAAGCCTGTACAACCTGGCTGCGTAAGGTTTTTATCGGAAACTTTGAGGAAAGGTATGACCGTAATATAATTTTTTACTGACTTCTGAAAAGGAGGAGGATGTTTTGTCAGCAATGTTTATGAAATGGGCTCCAGTTTGAATTCTAGTAGATTACTTAAGAAAATAGTCGGACTTTTAACCAATTTTCATTCAAATTCTAAACGAGAGAAAGAAAGTTAACAGGAAACTATTTAAAACATTATCGTACTAAATCTACTCTAACATAAGAACCCCATATACCCCTTACCCCACACATAAAAAATATACCCACTAACTTTTTTAACCACATAAAACAAAAAACTTCATCCTAGAAAAACGCCATAAATCGTGCAAATCTCTCGACCAATAAATATGGGGCCCATAAAAATATATAGGGGGTGGTCAGGGAAGTAGGAAATGAGTAATTAAGCCTTTGGAAGATAGCGTAACTAAGTCATCTGGACACTCAAGCGCAGTGTAATGAAATTATTCCCGTCCGGAATGCAATTCTTTTTGTAATTAGTCGGGTAGTTGTGGAATTTTATGTGCGAGCAGTTTGTCGGGAATTTTATACTGTTTGGTTTTGTTTTATTCGTTGAGTGGTGTTTTCAGGTGTACGAATATGTTGGACATTATAACAAGTGCTGCATATAACAATTATACATTGTCATGAAAAGGTACTATCATGTGTGAGTTATTGCTATCATTTAACGAATTTAACACAGGTGTTAATGTCAGCCATAGAATTATGATATTTCCCCAGTAGGTTTAGTTACCAGCTACGGTGCAGTTACTTTACAAAAAATAAATAACAATGTTCATACAAAATTACAATTTCACCAAAACGTAGACAAACCCGCGGGCATGTTGCCAGTTCGCTCCAAAAACTCGTGCACAAAACAAAACCGTTTTAAAATACAAACAAATGACCGAGTGAGTGAAAGGTATTTAATTGCTCAATTAAGTGAACGTCGGCGGATAATGAATGAATGATTGATGAACATATTCGCAACACCCATGAGATGTAGGTAGGTACTATTAAAAAGAACAAATAAGTCTCACATACATTATTCGGATATTATTAATTACAGTGTAGAAAATTCGTTTCTCTCAGCTTCACTTGTGTCTGGTTTATTATAACTGAAACGAAACCAAAATAAGAGTATTAAAGATACTGTAGATATTGCGTTTCTGTTGAAAAAATTGTTAAGTAATACATACCTTTAAAAATGTTTTTTATTAAACGTTAACGATTTCCTGTAAAAAAGAATTGTTTGGTCCAATTTTCCCCTTACGGATAATTAATCGTAAAAACTTATTTTTTCAGGAAACTCGTAATGAACTGGTTGGTTTTTAGGCAGCTTATCGACTGAAGCCTACCACTGCTTGTGGAAAGCTTCCAGCTTTAATCTGAAGTGTAAGCTCGAGGCGTTACGATGCGGCCTCTATTGTAGGTAACTAATTGGATACTTTTCATACATTAAGTAACTTAATCATGGTTTAAACATTATAATGACTGTCCACTAAAATAATTCTGAAATGTTGTTAGATTGTCTATTGGAGTAAACATTTTATGTATTTAGCACAGCGGGGAAATTGGGGAAATATTTTAGTGATAAAATCCGGAAACAAAGAAAAATATAGTCAAGTTTTAAGAGGGCGTTAAGATAATTATTTTGTGTATGGCAATTTTTATTTACTTAAGGATCATTAACATATCGGTACAAGAACACCTATTCTCGACCGACAGTATTCTTTACAAATCTCAAATCATAATAGCAAATTATTCAACCCTAAAATTATAATTAACTGCCGACAAAAACAAATCGGCAGAACAAGCAAACATAATGAAGTCAGTCTTTATACGACTGCAAACAAAACGATTCAGTAGCGGGGGTAACACCCGGGGGTAACAGTTCGGGGGCTCGGGGG
This sequence comes from Helicoverpa zea, assembly GCF_022581195.2. Classification (NCBI taxonomy): domain Eukaryota; kingdom Metazoa; phylum Arthropoda; class Insecta; order Lepidoptera; family Noctuidae; genus Helicoverpa; species Helicoverpa zea. Next base: position 12,150,371 of record NC_061463.1, on the reverse strand, counting down.
TCAGGGGTAAGCGGGTTATGAATTAGTCTCAGGTACAGCGCTGGGTGCGTGGAGTGCCGCATTCTTACACACGCACAATAAACGTCTGGCGCAGGTCTGCGCCCTATTGCGCTTCCCTAACGTCCCTATTGCGCTTTATCAACTTATTACAGACAGGATAGCTAATGTAGAGGTAGATAGCCCAATAAAAACAACAGACATAATAGTATAGTATAATGTAAAGTTATATTTTAACAATCTCCTAAACAGCGAGTGATTACAGATAACAAGAGTGCCAATCACTGCAGACAGCACTCAGACCTGAGAGCGCTCGTTGATGTCGTTTGTACAACAGAGGTAATTTATACCTATCTGCCTATCTAATCAAATCACACACGATATTAAAAATAGTAAACTTTCACTGTACGGTGCGCTCGGCGGCCGAGGCGAGCGCCTCCGCGGCAAAGCTCTCAAAGCTCCGCGCCCCTTCAGTCCGCCGGCGGCAGTCGACCGGCGAGTACGTGCCGCCCGTGACGCCCTCCCGCGGAAACTTTACGCGAGTGCAGTGACAGTGAGTGAGCATGCCCGCCCGCGCCGTGGCCCTCCTAGCCACCGCGGCCCTCGCGCTCGCCGCCACCCCGCCCGACCCCTGCATGGAGGATGGCCGCCCGCGCCGCTGCATCCCCGACTTCGTCAACGCTGCTTTCGGGGCCCCCGTGGTCGCCTCCTCCATTTGCGGAAGACGAGGACCCGAGCGCCTCTGTGATCCTCCCGGCGATCAGCCCCCCGAAAATTCTTGTAGAGTATGCGATGCCGCTAGATCCGACCGCCGACACCCTCCGACACATCTCACCGACCTGAACAACCCCAACGATGTGACGTGCTGGCGATCCGCGCCGATCCCGCCAACCTCATACGACTCGCCACCCGACAACGTCTCGCTGACCCTATCTCTGGGCAAGAAGTATGAGCTAACTTATGTGAGTCTGCAGTTCTGTCCGAAGGCCGCTCGTCCGGACTCCGTCGCTATCTACAAGAGCGCGGACAACGGCGTCACCTGGCAACCCTTCCAGTTCTACTCGAGCCAGTGCAGGCGAGTGTACGGTCGGCAGAACAAGGCGACCGTTACTGCTGCTAATGAGCAGGAGGCCAGGTGCTCCGACAGTCACCGGTTGACTGGGGAGAGCTCTGGGGGAGCTCGGCTTGCGTTCAGTACTCTGGAAGGACGGCCGAGCGCTGCTAACTTTGACATTTCGCCTGTGCTGCAAGACTGGGTGACGGCGACGGACGTGCGGGTGGTGTTCAACCGGCTGCACATGGTGAGCGAGGGCGACGAGGTGGACAGCAAGAAGCAGGCGGCGCCGGGCGCGCAGCACTACGCCGTGTCGGACTTCGCGGTGGGCGGGCGCTGCAAGTGCAACGGGCACGCGTCGCGCTGCGTGCCGCTGAAGGGCGAGGCTGCCGGCGGCGTGACGCAGCTCACCTGCGAGTGCAAGCACAACACCGCGGGCCGCGACTGCGAGCGCTGCAAGCCCTTCCACTTCGACCGGCCCTGGGGACGCGCCACCGCCAGGGACGCCAACGAGTGCAAAGGTCAGAACACATCCTTATTTCATCCTTATTTCGTTATTTAGTTTCACCCCACATCCTTGTTCCATCATTTAATGTCTCAAAAACTTCTTCCAAATATCTCTTCGTAGATCTGCTACAAGGCAATTTGGCTAAGTAATTAACATTCTCGTTTTCAAACAATTACATGATTTGCTTATTTTTTGTGGCCGTCTGTTTGTTTTATGAGTGTCCAATCAAAGTTATTTCCGCTCGTAATCACTCTTAAAAGTATACAATAATTATACTTGAGTAATTAAGTTCTACGTGGTAACTTCTAGAAAAAAAAGTTGATTTTGTTAATGGTGATACCGAAAATCTTGTTTCGTTAAGAACTTTGGCAAATAGGTTGGAGAATTCAAAAAGGAATAGAGTAAGACTGATTGTATTTAACTAAAAATAAAATGTTACAAGTAAGGAAGATTACATTCGCCTACACAACATAATGTAAGGCCTGCGTTTAACTAAATAGCTTTGCCTTCATATTATGGACTACAGAATATATCGTGCAATCTTTATTGAAACTTGCTTTATTTTGACAGAAATACTTTGAAAATGAAAATAAATATTTTCATTATAAATATTTTTATATTCTTCGTTCTTATATCTTCGTCTTGATAATTCTGATTAATGTTCGTCTTTTTTTTTGGGTTAATTCATTGAGCTCTTAAGCAAATAAAGATATAGTTTTTCTGCTTATAGGTATTTGTTGTTTTCTTAGTTTGTTTGCAATTAATATTGCCATAATTATGAAATAGGTAATTATTTTTCTTTATCTACCTTCCTATTTAAAGTTTACTTCATTAACATGGTATGTTTTATTATTAGTTATTCATATTAGAAATAATTCATATTTGAAGGAGGTATTTTGTTACCAAAACCCATTATAAACCAATATTATTTCATAAAATGATTTTCAGCTGTATTACAGCGCGAAAATTCATGTAGGGAGCTACAAAATATTTTTAACTGTCCCAATTTTTGACATCATGAGCTCATAAAAACCTTTTCCTCATGATACACTACTTTCTTAACGCGAGATATTGAACCCGTTCCCTTCCGACATAATTGCTGGTTAAACTAATTGATTTATTGCACGGCATAGCTGTCAGTTAATTAACATTTATGACTTATAAATTTTTATTCTGAGCGATGCAAGCGTATCGCATCCATCAGAGATTGATGGCCGTCAACTCTGAGAGAGAATGCCATGTTAGAAAATTAGAACGCGAATGGAAAATTATGTTTTGAAATGGCTTGTGTTGTGATGAAATTAGGTAGGTACATGTTTATTGAAGAAATTGGATGTAAAAAGAGCTTTTTGATGTTGTTCATTAGTATAGAAAGTAGGTTTTGTGGGAAAAAATACTGCAATATCAGTTGCGAAGTTCTCAGAAAAAGCTACCGCAGCCTATTTAATTATTCTGTAGAGATAGCTAGAATGTCTTGTTCGTAATACATTTTTTGTTACAATAGCCTTCTAACTAGTTTGTCACGTATCTTGAATTTTCGTCCTCACCTAATTACCCATCCATTTGGTACCACAATGTGGAGCTAACAAACTCTGCCTTGATAATAGTGCTGCGCCCACGCACCCACCTCTATGATTTGTGGTCCACAAACGCATATTATCATAAATTTACCAACTCTACTTTTAAAGACGTCTCAAGGATTTTTTTTCGTGTTATTATCATCGAAAAGTAATGGGTATGACTTATTTCGAATTTTATGTAGATCGTTAATTTCTTTTTGGATATTTTTATCGATTATTTCGACACTGAATGGATTTGTTGAATAAGCGACTTTCGTTTTCGGAAATTCAGTGTAAGGTGTTCTTACGTAAATTATTTAAGTGACAAATAATTGCTCAATATCTTATTGAGTAGGCAGCAAAAGTATGCGGACTTACACTATTTTTGCAACCTCAGTATACCTATATACTTGTGGAAAAGGAAACACTATTTTATCATCACATTTAGAATGCCACACTGAATTTGGACATCAAATATTTTCTAATACATACTTTCAAGCGACAATATAGGCCAAAAACAAGTTTACAAAAATGACATAGAAATAGAAATAAAGCCATAAAACCACGGTGTGGTGTAATAAAGGCCATTCCCAGCCATTTGACTATCGCAACGGACATTCAGAAGCACCCACATGTAGTGTAGATATATAAATAACGACTTTATACTATTTCAATAAAACGATACTAGTTTCGATGGAAGGCTTGATAAATTAGCCTTCTATGAAACTTTTATGAGTTGAAGAAGCTGTGGTAGGTAATTTTTTGTGGATAAATGTGAGGAAAACGCAATAATGTAACTTATTTATTTATTTATTTTATTTATTTATTATACTTTTTGCACACATTTTACAAAAAAAACAATGTACAAAGGCGGACTTAACGCCTTAGGCGTTCTCTACCAGTCAACCTTTAGGTGGAGGAGAAATTTCATGGCAGGTGCACTAAATATGTATATAAGACAAATCGAAAATATATAAACGTACATAGACTTATTATACATACACATATATATATATATATATATATAATATTAAATAAACTTTAATACATATATAAATAACACAAAATCAAATGCATAGTTGTCTTATTCTTTGAAACCAAATTGTACATTTGGGTGTAGAAATTGAAATGGTGGATTAGGACTTCATATTATAAGTATTGCTGTAAGGGATTCTATATTTTTGTGCGCAAGTACAATACAGATGGAGTAACAAACTTCTGCAAGCACTTCCCGAGTACAAATTACTTATCAAGAAGACACTGTACATCGTCTAACCTTCAGTAGTAGAGAGCTAGCAGAAGAAGAAAAAGTAACAATTGACTATCGCTATTATAGATTGACAATCTCGCGGTGTCAGAACCGAGAACACAACCTTTGCTTGTACCAAAAAAAACCGGCCAAGTGCGAGTCGGACTCGTGCACGAAGGGTTCCGTAAATTACAGTTAAATCAACCTATCTCAAAAACTATAAGAGATACTTTGATCAAACCAAAAATCGTTGAAAGAGTTAATTAGCATGCATCACCTCTATTTTTTTTAGAATTTTATACCCCGTAGTTATAAAAATAGAGGGGGGGGACATACTTTTTACGACTTTGAGAGCTGATATCTCAAAAACCGTTCACTTTAAGAAAAATGTTTTTTAGAAAACTTTATATCATTTTAAAAGACCTTTCCATTGATACCCCACACGGGTATGTACATCGAAAAAAAAAATTTCATCCCTCAGTTACATGTATGGGGGGCCCCACCCCCAATTCTTTTTTTTACTATTTAGTGTCATATTTTTGTAGCGGTTCATACAACACATATTCCCATCAAATTTCATCACTGTAGTACTTATAGTTTCCGAGTAAATCGGCTGTGACAGACGGACAGACGGACAGACGGACAGACGGACATGACGAAACTATAAGGGTTCCGTTTTTGCCATTTTGGCTACGGAACCCTAAAAAGAAGTCACAGTAGCTGTAAAAGGTATAAAATTATGAATTAAAATTATTATGTGTCAAATACCTCTGTCAGACCAATAAGGATCCTTCTGATTACCTCCAAAGTACAGACAATAAAAAGTACAAGAATTAGGATGGATGCCACGTGATCGGCGTTACGATAATGTTACTTTATTGTGATAGTTTAGTGTTAAATGTGCTGTTTGTCTCGGAATTCTTGTTTATGGCTTTATACCCCGGTGTAGGGTTGACACCTAAACTTTTATGAACTGTGAAATTAATTTTAACGCTTTAAATACGACTTGTGCTACCTTATTATAAAAGTTGTCTTAAAAAGTGCCGTCTTTAGTGTGGTTTAGACCATTAACTTGGTTCGGGACGATCGCGATGGTTTAAGGCTAGTACGAAAGCAGATTATTTTTTAAGATCCATCTTACTTTTTAAGTTTTTCTGTGAGTTTAGTGAAATAGAATGGTACAAGCATTTTCTTATTTCTTAGCTCAAATCTCCTCTTATTGCTTAGCTTAGTATCCTTAACATGCATTGAAAAAAGATAGGCATTTCACTCGGACATTACGACGTGAAAGGAAGTCGTTTAAAAAAGTCACAGCCTTTTGAAAGTGGTCCCTGTAATCTCTTTTTGACCACAAAACGGTTTTTGCCTCAAACATTTTGTAAGCGAAACTATTGACAACCGTTATCTAGGAATGTATTCCGCAGCTAGCAAACATGGTGCAAAAAATCTTCTGACTAGACTGCTTGAAAGATATGGAAAGGCCACATACTCGCATACAATTTGAGAGTTAGTATATTAGTTTCGACCAGAAAGGTGATAGAAAAACTTAGCTGAACTTTTATAATTTCAATAATAATTTCAAAAATATCGTCTTTGAATGAACTTTTTGGTATTTTTTAATTTAAGTGTTCAAAATTTCAATTACCGAGGGTGCATCGGGGCTTCGCAGTAATTTAGCTTTTAGCAACCTTACAAGGGAGCTTAGGCAACAAAAAGAACTTGCGAATTACAATAAAAATACTGCAAAATAAATAACCGTTTACCAAACCGACTTAGCAAAAACCCAAGAAAATCTCGATACCAAATACAAATCAGTCTTGCAAGTTGCAATAATATTGAGAATTCTAACTATCTTATTACTGTTACCACAAAAACTAGTCGAGCCAACCCTATCAGTTCCCGTGATTGATAATATCAAGTTATTTGTCCACATATGTGACTGCGGCTTGTTTTATAGCCTTAGGAAGTGATAAAAACCATGTATTTGATTACCAATAGCTTATTTCCTTTGGACTGGGTTAGACACGGCTGTCATTGTTTAACAACATATTTCAATAATCGATCCATTCATTGCAGAATGAATTTTGACATTAGCTTCATATAAATTACTAGCTGTTTTCCCGAGGTTTCACCCGCGTCTCGTCCCACTACATACTGGGATAAAATATATGTAGCTTATGTTACTGGCTGAAAATGTAGCTTTCCAATGGTGAAAGATGTTTCTAAATAGGTTCAATAGTTTTTGAGTTTATCCATTACGAACAAACGAAGTTATTCTCTTTATAATATTAGTTTAGATGTCTTTCAATCTCTAATTCAAAAACAAAGGATGGATCGGTTATTAGAATCCGCAGTTAATTGTTCTCTGTTTAGTTCGGTTATGCGGGCTTGTGGTTCCGTGAAGTTTATTAAGAGTTAATATTATTGCTGTTTTATGTCACTCATTTGCATGAGAGTCATGAAAGTCGTTTTTGTGATGAATAGAGATGGTTAAATTAAGCTTCAATATATTTTGTATAGGGTATGGTTTTGTCAAGTATTTATAGGAAGTAAACTTCTCGCCCGACCTGTTAAAATAGTTCTGTACGACGTTTTGTGTCACTGAACCAAGTTTAAAATAATAAAGGATAAGGATGACCTTTATAATTTTAAAATCAGAGATAATCATCTGGTTGGTGACACCAAGAAACTAAAAACTGAAAAGGAATAAGAAAAGGAGAAAGAAATAGGATACACCTAACTTTAGCTGCCAGCGGCTGCACCTAGTTCTAGTCATTACCATGAAGACTACACCTCGTTCTAACCATAGATAAGAGAATACAACGGGAGGGCACTTCGGCCTTTAGCCGTAACGTATACAAATCAACGAATTTCCTTAGTCACCGGCACTACACTGGCTGTCATAAAAACAGACACATCGCAGCTAATTTAGTCACCAAAACATAGTAAAAAAAGTTTCGGAGATAAGCGAGTATTTACAGCCCACTGTTTATCCGGAGCTATCGAGTTGGCAGTGCCTCAACGGGCGAGCTACTGGCGCGAGTCACTGGCGCGAGTCACTAGAGTCAGCGATAAATGTAATTGGCTACGTTTCATTTGTGTTGTGTTTACATTTGAATGACATAATATGTAGTTAGGTTTTTTATTTTTTTAAAGGATTTTAGGTCGTATTCATGTGCCTGTTCACGTAGAAATAATTTCATTAATCTGGCTGAAAGAAAAAGTTTTATTTATCATTGAAGTAGAATTATATGATGATTTGTAGATGACAAGTTGTAACATATTATGGCTAGACTTAATGACCTGAGATTGGTAATTTTTTTTGTCTGTTAACATTCATATATCCACAAAGCATTCATAAAAGAAATATTTACAGCAACAAGATTGCAGATTGTAAATCAGCTAACTTCACATAAAGTCTATCAGCTACTTAATTCAAGAGCACTAATTATGACACGGACCCTTTTTTATGCACTCTCCAAGCTTTAGTTCCGTGTTCAAGAGTCCAGCAGTTCCCAGCATCCAAGCAACTATATCATAAGACACATTCAATAAAGCTAACCTTCCTTGTAATATTTCTTCTACGTTTTTATAAATCAACCAGCCTATACATTATTTATTGAGCTAAGTACTAAAATTTAAATTGTAATTTTCTTTAAAAGGATTGAGACAGTATCTTCGAGTTGTATTGCATTTATTAGCTTAGAGTACCTGCAGATTGCCAACTTTTAGTCGGCCGATAGTTAGTTTGGGCTCATTAATTAGTATGAAGATAAATGGTAGAACGCACATTACAAAGATCAGGTATTTAGCCGGTATTAGACCGACTGAAAACTTTGTCGATATATTTTTTGGCAACCATCGGGTCAACTGTCAGCCGACTGTTTCGTCTCCAGTGTACTTTAACTGTACCGTTTAGGAGTAATAGTTTGTTTGTCCATATACGTTAAGAGATTGCCTACTTGATATTGCAGTAGTAAGTTGTAGTCCTTATGGAAATTACAAGAATAAACTAAGCTACAAAAAGGTGATACAGAAAATTAGTCTCTAGAAATGGTCATTAAATAGAGATGTTGTGTATAGATAGGTAATCATGTTTTTCTTTGATAACCACTTTGCCTTGAAGAGCATGTTAAGAAGGTGGATTGATAAACGAAGTCAAATCAAGTTAACATGAGAAAATACATATACATATTTTAACGGAAGGAAAACCTTTAATCTAATTTATTTAATGAGGACCAAATTAGTTATCCCAATGAACAATTTTACTGTTGTGTTAAATACCAAGAAACTACCCACTTCTTGAGGGACCAACATTTCACATAGTTTTTGACGTTTCATAGAATTTGATAGATCCGTATGGGAATAAATACTTTGACAAAAAATTTGTTCCGCTATCATTACAGCCAAAGCACAGAGTAAAGAACACAGTTATCTAAACCGTCTGTATTTATTTACTCTGTGGCTCGAGTGCAACACGAGCTAGTGCTTGACCCAGTACAGATCATGGGCTTTCGAGTGTCGCGTCTGGTTATTAAGTGTATATCTACTCTATCTCTACCTATTGATGAATATATAAATACGTTACGAAGCTGTATTTATTTTATGTAGCTGTAGGTACTGTGTAAAAGTTATTTTTTCTAACTTTGAGGCAGTAAACCTTCATGAAATAAATTTTAAAATCCCAGAAGTTCCTACTCGTATATACACATAATCTGCCTCTTAATTATCCCACAAAAGGCTCTCCTCATCCAGGAAAAGCAAATCATATAAACTTCAACTACACTTAAAAGTCCAGGTTTCCTTAAGATAGATGTCCCTTGTCCTTTTCCTTCACCACCAACTTTGAATTCTTATATCTGAAAAAAAAAACACATTTTTAACTTCAGCTAAAGGTTAGTACAGAACTAACCAGTCCAGTTAGTTACCCAGGCTCCGTTATTTGCGCTGAGCTGATCTCCGACCCAACACGTTGCTACCAAGGCTTTGAGTGATGCCGACACGGTTATATTCGTACTAGAGGTTAGCTCACTCGGTTAGATATAAACTAGCGCCTGTTATCATGTTAATATTGACCTCTTTCAAATAAAGTTAAATTATAGATACTGGACAAAGTAAATATTTGTACATTTACTTTGCCATCTTTAAAAATAATTATTTGCTTGAAAAACATACCATGTTATTTCAGTAGGTACATGAAAACTTATAAAAACTGAAAACCAGGAAACAAAATGTGACCTCACACTTGCATTTTGTTTATTTATTTTGTTCTGCAATAGGAATTTCTCCTAAATAAACACAAACAAGTTTGCATAAAAACTCGATCCCGGAACTTGTGTTCTGTTGGAATCGAACTCGCCACACACAGTGAATATCCGTTACATACAATACAACATTAGTCAATTGTATTGGTTAAATCAGCGGGACATTTACTAGTAACTAACTAAATCTCTCCCACAAGTAATTCTTAGGAAATCTTAAATATTCAACCTCAGGTACACACTAACATTATTTTATTACCACTATTGTTTTTATAGAACCATTGTACGTATTTACGACAAAAAAGATTTAGCATAGTGGGCGGTCAAAACTTAACAACACATCAATTACAGTTGACAGTTCGAAAACAAACTTACTTTTACTACTCTAGTTGGTACATCTCAATCGATTTACAAACTAATGACTTGAGTAATAAGGGTGATGATTAAATTTTTAAAAGGGTGAAGTTAAGTTTGCGAAAATTGGTGACATAAGGACAAACTGTCAGTTTTGTTTTGTTGAATGATTTCCGAAGTTGAATGCTTGAATATTGTGTCGTTATAATCTCAATGCTGACAATGATTCATTTGGAATCGTTACGGCTGATGATGATTACAGCCGTCATTAAGAATATTAATGGTTTATGTGTTGCTACTTACTGTTTGTTTGTTGTGTGGGTTTTTTCATTCATTTTCATTTTCATAAACTCGGAGTACTGTAAAATGTCACTATACCATAAATATTTTTTGTCTTAATTATACCTAAATAATTTGTAACTGTCGATTTGCTATAAGATTGCAAGCCGTTTTTATTTTATGCGTCAACATGAAAGCAGAGTGACATGACACATGCTAAGAAGTGCTTAAACTAAACGAACAAAAAACTAAAGATATGAAGATCAAGAACATGCTGCATTTCGGCAGACATTCCTAACAAATTCCTTTATTCTTGACAACACAGTCTTTAGTAGTTCTTTCTAAAAGAATTTGACAGGCAGAGATAGAATGAGCATTCGCTTGTTTTGGATCTAACAGAGATCAAATATAAAACCTAATGATGGATAATGTTAAGTGTAAAAATAACAAAACAAGCAATAAACTATCTCCGCGAAAGAAAGCTGATTACTATGTAAACAGGCATCGTTTGTCAAACGGAATAACTTGTAACTAGCTCATTGGCCATTGGGCACGGAATGCAACTTTATTGGAAACTTGGGGACCAGCCAACTATGCTCGCGTTTATTTTATTTCACAGATAATGTTTCTATGCTAATGTGGACATGAAAAATGCATGAATAGAGCGGTTTGTTTGAACGGAAGATAAGTTCGAGTAATAGGTTATTGTAGTGGATTGTAATGGGCATTTTAATGGAATTTTACTACTTTGAAATGTTATTGTGTGATTTCTGTAGAAAGCATTTTATTGAGACTTATTTGGTTTATAGAGATGGGAGAGTATGAACAATATTTCTTGCTGAGTTACCTGTTTTAAATTTTAATTTATTTTCAATGTTTATTTTATTTACTAAGTACAGGTGCAGATAACTAGGTAACAAGCATTCTCACTTAAACAATAAATAATTCTAAAATTTCTCCGATAACTTCTTGACATTCCCATAACACCACATATTTCTCACCACAACCACATTGCTTAACATAAGAAACAAGTTTTCAATGAAAACAAACACTTTATTTCACTTTTCTTTCAAAACAGCACTTAAGTCATTTCCTTTAGAATTATGTATGCAGACACGCGATAGTTCAATTACTAAACAACCAGTTTAAAAAGACCCTTCATTTGTCCCCCTTTGTACTGGGAACCAAACAGTTAAAACTTCCTGATAGGTCAACGTACTTTGGTTGATAGAAGCTTATTATGTTAAGCTGTTCTCAAAATATGAAATTGTTAAGTTGCTTGTCGATCTAATAGTTATATGCCTTTATGATGATAATGGAACCCTCATTATACGTAGTTAGAGTTGGATGAAAGTTAAGCTTTTATATTTTTTTGTGTGCACGAAAATATGTTTTGATCTCCACTCTAGGTGTGTTTATAAGCTTGTTTGTATGTGTTTAAGCTTTCATACATATGAATAAAGTTTTTCTTATACAATAGGTTCTTGTCTCTCTTCTGATCAAAAGAGTACTTATTATGGATAGATTTCGAGTTTTGATTGGAGAGTTCTATCTTCTTGTTATAGAATTAATACGAAAAATCTGTATCTGAAGACGTTTGAAAACAATATCGGTTGCTCGTACTGTAACTTACTTACCACAAGATAACCTTAAATAATTCAACTCGCTGTTGTAATAATGATTCATAATAAATGTCGCGGTTGTTCACCGCTAAATGACTATACCCAGGTGTCACAGCCTTGCCAGCCACATAAAAACTAATATAATAATGTCATTAAGTTGGCAACTCCTGGCTGCCACTGCCCTGGGTCACTGCTAACCAGCGCTGACCTCCGACCCCGCACGAGCATAGCTTCACACTTTATACTGATAAATATGCCTTCATTCCACCACCTCAAGATAAATCCCCACAAACGCACATTGCGACAGAATCTAATAATTCCTGTGTAAACATTTAACTATTAGTTATTAAAATCTGAATACAATAATGCTGTATATGAATTATTCATGTCCGCTTGCATAGGTTTAACATTAATTTACGCTCTTGTGAAAAATTGTTGGACATGCAGCTAAGTAATTGACTATTCTTGCGTAAATATAAGTATCATGTAAATTAAGATAGCATACATGTTCTAAAATTGTTGACTAAACCATTTGACGGTAGGCAAATGGTTCAAATATGCATATAGGTACTTGAATCAGCTTAGAGTGCGTAATCCGGATTATCCGTCTGCCAGTTTTTGAGGATGTTCCGGGAAAATTCATCTTGTTATTAAATTAAATCTCAGTAATTACTCTCACTGACTCCGTCATTAACTTAAGGGAGGACAGTGCTGAAAAAAGTTGTAAATAAGGGGAAACATAAGTGCTCAATCCCAGCCAATACTTAGAATGTCTAAACTAGGATTATTCTGACGCGAATGTTTTAGAAGCATCTCGCATTAAGGTGAACTTTTGGCGACCTAGTTTCTACAACAGTTCTAAATGCTTTTAGTCAAGTAAAACCAAAATATTTGTCCCGGATGAACAAGACGCCAGTCTATTCATAGATTACATTATTATGGAAATAGGTCTATCCGTATTGAACAACGAGATAATTTAAAAATGCCTTGTTCAGACCGCGCCGTTAGAATTTAAGCCGCCATGATGGATGATGGCCGATGACAGTAATGACAGTTAAATGCGTTCAGATATTCTTCTAATAATATGTCGTTAGCTCAACTTAAGGCTGTATATGTGTTGACGTGTGATTATTAAAAACTTGTTGCCAAGTTTTTGTTTGGTGTTGATGATTAGGGATTGAAAAGTGCGTTTAGTTTCTTGCCTATACTGTTGTTATTTCAGAATGTATGTCAATGAAGTGGAGTCTAAAAATTCACCTTGAAGGTTAAGAGTCACATTAAAACCCAGACTTCATAGAAAGTGTCGCATATTACTAAAAATATTTTCCTTATTACACGTGCTTCTAACGTTTGAAATAGCTTTGAGGAAGCTGTGAAAGTCGCAGTCATTATACAGTTTTTTACGGCACATTTGTTTAAAATAACGATACGTTTAGTTCGAATATCAGTCATAAAACCGTCGCTGTAATAACTAACGTTTAGTATGGCGCGGTGTAGTGTCGCCAGAAATGGGGCGACTTATTCTGGGATATTGAACTTTAATCGTTTCTGAGCTCTATGAATTTAGCTTTCTAACATGCACTATTCAAATCGCTTAGAGGACAAATTTCATTTATTTTTGTTCAATATAAATGTAGTTCACTATTGTTTTACAATTTTGAAAACAACTTCCATAAATCCACTTCATCATTATCTACTTGGCCATAGCCGATTCAACGTAGGTTTTAAATTTTAAAGGTGACTGGAATTAAAAAGTAAACTATTCCATACATGCTGTTGGATTGATACATCCAAAATATTGGTATGATTTATGTCTTATTATCCCACCTCTGATTATTTATCCCACCAGGAAGTTAACAGTCAAACACTACAAAGTTACACAACAAAATCCAGGTTCTCTTGTCCGCGCACCCGCGTCCACCTGGTCACTCTAACCGCCGTTCTATTTTAACCTGGCGTTAAACGCGCGGTTAAAGCTAGATTTATGGCGCACTGTAACAGGACTCTTTGCTTTTTTTCAACGGCCGTCAATGGAAACGTTTGTTGCCAGTTATGTAATTCGAAATACGAATCTGTTTTGAGAATAAAGACTTTGTTTGTTTCTGATTTTATGGTTTGAACTTGGAACAACAGGTGGTTTCGTTATAGGTGGTGTTTTGTTTTCGGTATTTAAAAATATGAAGACTTAAAATATGTAGAGGTCTCTTTAAAGAATTTAAGCTAATAATTTCAGTCTTTATATGCTAAGAGGAACTTGGTCTATGTATCCTTTTTTTTGTTAAAAATTTTGAGGATTTTTGAAGTTGTTGTAAAGTTGGGTCCTGCAGTGTAGGGTTTATTTAGGTGAGGTGCTAATGCATATACTTCAGAACTTTAGAACTTAAACATTTACATATAATAAGTAAATTTAACGTAAATTTCTTAAAAAAAGTTTTCAAAATTTATTTTCTGAAAACTAGGAAATCTAACTTACACATCGTACTTTCGTCCATGCCTATAACAAGATGTACCGTTGTCTCACAAATGACTGCAATTTGTTCTATTTCAGGCAGCCGCCATTCCGACTCGCCTACATAGGATCTAAATTGGCCTTTCGCCAAAATAAGTATGTTTCCGAATTGTCAAACAAATACTCTATTTAGATGAATGCTTCACATCACAAATTGAAATGTTTCAGCTTATTTGTGTACAGTCCAGATGTAGGGTAACGACGGGACTGAAATTCCTGTCAATAATATAAACGTGTTAATGGAGTCATTAAGATATGAATGTAGTTTCAACTTAAGTATGTTTGTGTCTATTAAACATAGTTAGGATTTTACATCGAGTATTTTGTGTGTTATCTGCATTAAATATGAATTTTAACTACCACGTCTTAAAACTAACGGTTAACGTATTTACCCGTTGTTAACAAAGTACAGTGGGTTGACGAACGGCTTACTGTCACGGTGCGACTACCGCGGAGGTGGATATTTGTCCACTCGCGTCCAGTAAGCACTACGTTACGTAGACATGCAACAGATGACGACAATGGCCACCGTCCCTCCACACGCATTCATTAGCTTAACAACATTAATACCCGCCATTCAACAGCTGCGCATCGCTACAATTCAATTACTACAAATTAAGTCGTGCATCAAAACTTTACGCAGATGCACGCCTTTTGCAACATTCACACCCCCGACCTGCAACCATTATTGTCAATACAGCAGTGCAAAATGGCCGTCCAACTGTCATCCGATTCCAATTCGCGCGCTTTCTATACACAATATACGACTTCATTGTACGCAAAAATGTTGGGGATCTCGTAAATACAGCAGATAATTTGATGTATGAATAGAGTTAATTATGGCATTTATTTATTGTATCCGTTTCATTGCACGCGGGGGTGGCACTGCCCCTGTTTTTATTAGCAATATGCGCCCTAAACTTTACGGTTTCCACTGGGGTGAGTTTAGCCATGTTGATTTATTTCTTTTGCGACGTATGAAAACATTTTTTTTTGTCTATGCCACGCACACAAAGGAGGTTACGAGAAAGGTTGGATTTTATTGAGGTTATGTTAAAATTGGCGGAAAATACTTTTTTTGTATCGTCCGTGACGATTGTAAACACGTAGAATTCAGTACGAATCAAAAGGGGGATTTGGCTGTTCAGAAAAGTAAAGCGAATTCTTTTGTGAAACAAGATTAACCGAAGTTAAGGCGAAGTCGGCGCGTTAGATAATTCGCATCAGAATTTGCCTTTAAAAAGCTCGTTTATCTTGCAGACGTTAATTTATTTAATAAATCAGTTTGGACGATGGCGGGGCTGCCATTAGTCAAACAGAGCGGGCTGAGATTCAATACGGGGATTGGTGGGGGCTGGCGAGTGGCGGGAACTACAAATGACGGCGTATGACGGAGATGGATGGCGGCGCGCCCGCTCGCCGACAGACGTTTAACTTAATATAACGACACAATGCTAAGTACGTGTAATTGGAAAACTTGCGGGACAACTGTGTTTATTGATATCGCTGTCCCACTGTGGGAGACACTCGGAATTACTTAATAGAGCACTCTATTCGTAATCTGATGTTGATTTATACTTTTCTGAATGCTTAGTGATTCTATAATTTCGTTTAAGAGAGTATTCTGTAAAGTTATCAAAACTTGATTCACAAATATTCTCTATGGAAACTCTGGAGCTAATCCCTCAAAACTTTTGAAAATTTTTTAAAACAAACATTTTGGCAACGATGTGATTAAATACGATAGCATTGCGGAAACAAGATTTTTCGCTTTGAACCATTGCTTATGTTTTTTACTTACGAAAATACGTAAAAGTTGTAATAAGATGAAAAAGTTTGTAGCTTTCTAACACTAGGAACCGCTGTTTCCAAGTATTAGGTATTATTAGTTTATGAACAATATCAGAGGCCCATAAAGTAACATTGTTACAATTTATTAGGCACGCGTGTCTTGCTTTTTATAGAAATGTTCTTTATTTTTACTCCAGAGAGAAAGCTTTCGAGTATCAAACGTGAATAGATTCGATTCACAGATGACTAATGGTTTGTCGAAACACCGCGCTGTTTCATCTTCGTGTCCTGGTCTCGTAATGGTCACCACCACATAAAGCGGTAGAGGAAACATTTTTCACCGCGATTTCTTTCATTATGTCACTTTCATCGGTCAATAACGTTAATAAAAAATATTTTTGTAATCCTTCGACCGTCGCCTTAAGGGCACGTCGCGTGTGACGCGCACACGCATACCCCGCGCGGATTATCGCGACATAATGCCGCGGAACTTCCTCCGACAGTACTTCCCCTTAATGAACCGACCCAACACTCGTAATTACGACTTTATTACGTTACCCCTAAAGGTTAATTTTAATTGTTTGCATTTACATAAAGTTGCGTTAAAAAAATAAGCTTAGTGTAGGTTTAGGTGAAAGTAGATCGTATTAACACGGAGTAGGGTAGACTTTTGTTTGTTTAAGATTAAATAAACATAGTGGATGGGACCGAACTCGTGTCTACGCATAATATCATTGGCACACACTCTTATTGGTGATGATTTGTCAACTTTACCGCGCACATTTGATTTTGAACTTTACTTTTAGGTACTGAAGGTTCTTTTTTCAGAAATGAGTTGTGAAAACTTTGTTTTCTTTGAGCGCAGTTGTAAAAAGTCCATTCACGCTGTGATGTTGGCAGTATGGGCAGGAAATTATTATAATTTTGCCTTCACGAGAACGTTGCTTGAATTTTAAGTTGTATTAAAATGTCGGCTAACTTGATTGTCGTGTTTTCTTTAGCTCATATCTGTGGTAATGCAGACATTTCGAGTATTTCACAAATGTTGGTCAATCTTTGACTCGCACGTAATAATATCTGGCAAGAACTTTCATAAATTTTAATTTATGATAGGTATTTATTTAAGAGTCATAAAAATGAGCCTTCATCACTTTATTTAAGAAAACGTAAAGATGAAATGCATTCAGTTTTCCTTAGTAGATTTAGAAACACCAAAAAAAAAGTATCAAAGAAATTCAAATGACAGCAATTTAACACATTTTTTAAAGCAAAAAAGTTTAATTAAGTCACATTTACAGCATGCAATCTTGTCCGTTCCTGAGATTTGTACACACAAACTGACACTCACTTCCCCCAATGAATGGATCTCGTTAATTTTCCAAGGGAAGTCGGAATGAATAAATCATGACGTCACTACCGGTGCGACTCATTTCAGGATTTTCAGGTACTCACGTAAATTATTTTCTTTTCTGTAGATTTCTCTTCGTAGACGGTATGCTAATCTTATTTATTTTTTAAGTTGAACGTACCTAGGCGGAAGACTTTTATTTCATGTTTTTACGAATTAAATTACGTTAGTTTATCATTATGTTCGTATGTACAATATCAGGGCCTACTAGGTTAAACAATAAATTAAATAACATGCCACCTTACTATACACCTACTTATTAAATTGAGGAAAACCTTCATAAAGTTAAACAATTACCTCCGTGCCTTTAACACAATAAAGCTAACGTATCACGACAAAACAATTATTTCATAATCTATCATAATTCCATTGATACCAGCAAATACTATTTACTACTACGTGTATCTCAGCTACAAATTATCTTGTCACAATTATTATTAACGCCGACAACAATATAATATTACAATTTACGATAATCCTATACCAGGCTATTTATTAACTGACTTATTGTCAAATAAACTGTTAAATCAGATAACAGTTACAGTTCCGAGTTATTAAGTTATTATGCTAATTTTAGCGATACTTGTGTATTTATTGGAAATCGATGTTTTGTGTCAAAATGGCGGACACTGAAAATGATTTACAGTAACTGAAATTAATGAGAATTTATCAGTTCTTTGACTAAGCCACTAAACAAGGATCAATAACTATTGTAAAATAATCCATGGGTGTCAAATAATACAATAACAAGAGGTTTACAACACCGTTTTCACATAATTTCTTTCAAAACAGACTGCAAATTGGATACAAATGTATTTACGACTTTCAAAACATCATGAATACAGCCCTTTGAAAGTCCAGGTTTTACAACGTAAGCCTGTTTCCCTTTTCTACCTAGACACAGAAGCCCTATGTGGGATTATCCATAGATAAAAAATCGCACAGTGGGCTAATCCTTCCATACGTCTGTCATGGATAAATCCGCACGTTTGTGAACGAATAAAAAGGCATATTTGTCCTTTTTGCTAACTTGTAATACTGGCATTTCAATAGCCGTATTGTGTAGAGTCTGGCCAACGAAAGCTGTCCACGAAAAAAGGCGGCAATTTTAAAAAATCAAGAGCTGGCAACCCCGGCTATACGCTGCTTAAACAGAGTTGATACTTATTATTATTCTAAACTAATAAGCGATATTTATATCAGTCTTTCATATCAGAACATTACGACTGTAATAACATTATTAAAAATGCCATAGCATAGCCAGGGTATGGCATTTTTTAACTTCTGCATGCATTGAAGTCCACAGGGATGAATAAAAAAAAAAGTTATTACAAAACGTTTATTTGATGGAATAGATATTTTAATTTCTTTACTATTTCCGCAGTTGTAAGTTTTGTTTCCCCGTAGTCGTTGTCCTCGTCAATATTATCTGAAAAGTAGATACACCGTGAAAACTATTGCGTTTTTTGCAAATAAGTCAAAAGTATCAAGATGTTTCAATGGAAATTCAAAAAACTAACCTAAAAGTGAAATGACTGAATACAGTCGTCGTATTTTCTCTGCAAATTTCTGATTCAAATCACTTTGTACGTCTTTATATTAGTCAATCATAGTAAATAGAAGCTTTCTCGTCGAACTTTTGATTGTTTTCGGCATTATTTTATACAAAACCAATGAAATAAAATAACAAACTGACTTTATTAAGAAACGTCAATGGGACATTTTGACAGTTCTAAAATATTGCCATATTAAAAGTTTAGAAAATAATTCGTGGTCAGCTTTCGTTGGCCAGACTCTAGAAACGAAACAAAAGCTATTGGAAGTTTTGGTTGCGCAATGTACAACTTTAAAAGTATTTTGACTAGGATTTGTTTGTACACTGGTTCAAGTTTTAATGGTTGAAATGGTTTTTGTATTATTTTCGAACAGTCTAATGTTTCTAATAGTTTTTCCTAAAGTATTATTTTTGTTGCTCAGTCTTTGTCTCTTGATGAATTCAAGTGTCCTTCTTATAAGAAAATAGTGTAACTTTCAATACTTACCATCTTACTTTCCAAGCAGTACAAGAAAATTTTCATCTTTTTGCCCGAACTACTTAAAAAAGCATGCAGACCAAATTACAGAATTTGTCCTCTACGTCGTAATAAGGAACTTTTATAATTTCATGGTCCGGAATGGCGCCGGAGCGATAAAATGCCGGTCGAATGTAAGTTCCAATTACTGGAGATTCCGCCGGGCGTCCATAACGCGTATATTATTAATTTATTCATAGGACTGCGACTGTTACTAACTAGCTGCATTTTAGTGGCCCTCGTAGACGTACTTAAGAGATGAGACATACGGGCACTGGGAGGGTGAAGCATTTGTGTACAGACACATTTTGATAATGAAAATATTCGATGGTCATATATTACAAGATCTGAAAAAATATTAATTGCTAAATGGCTACGAAGGACAGGGTCTATCGCGATTGTTCTGTCATTGATAAATAACAATCTCATAAAAACTCAAGATTATGTACAGAAAAGAGTTAAAACGTAGAATCTGACTAATTTAAAGATCTTTTTTTTCTTGCACTAATGAGGAAACAAGTAAATGAGTTAGTACAAAGTACAGTATAGCTGTAAAAAGCAGAATTGTCCATTCCTCGGTCCCGTGTGTGACTATCAGCAGGGTGTCTTCATCGCTTGGCAGTGTAAAACACATTGTCACCTCGCCTGCCGTCGGTAACTGTCACCTTAACTACTAAACTACTAACTGCTAGTTAACTTGAATACTTATTACCAACCGTTTATAACTTTAAGATTTTTCACAGCAACTTTGTATGCGAAGAATGCTATAAAAATCTCTAGTTACGTTAATGTTATCATTGTTGGACTCTAGTGTACCAATTTGGATCATTTGTGGTCATATAAACTGCAGTAAAATGCCGTACTTTCAAACCAATTTGAGGTTATTTTAGTACAATTGACTTTCATGATAATGTTCCCCAATTTCTTCACGTTCTCACGTCAGTAGCTATTGTTCTGTTTTACGACTAGAAGGGCTTAAGTACGCAAGATTTAGCTCAGAGTGAGTTTTGAAATATGTACTTTCAACAGTGATATGATTTCCTGATGTTTCTTAAGCCTACTGGGCTGCTGCCCCTGGCGGGCTTATGTCGTAACTTCCCAGAACTTACAAACCAGTTTTTATGTTATTCCGTAGAGAATAATTTGCTTTCAAATCAATGTAAAACTCCCGGTCCCGGAAAGAGAGCAAAAAGTATTTTGACAAGCTGTCAATGGCTTCCGTTTGTATTTTTTTGGGATTTGTCGATAGCCATTTGGACTAATCGTTTATGCAGTAGTCAGATATATTCAACAAATTGTGCCAAGAGTAGATAGTACAGTAAAATCATCGAAACAAATTGATTAAATATTGGAGTAGCCTTTACTCGATAGCCACCTCTTTTCCTACCTTTATAACTTCAAGAAACAATAACAAAATTCCAATTCCACGTCATCATTCATCTCCACCAAACATCCCGTTACGTATACAACTCTCCACAGGCGGGTATCATGTTTTGTCAGCCATCAAGCTCCTCCAAGCTGTTTGCGCTCAGTATCTGAGACTGCAGCCGCTCTGTACAAACTGACGGACAAACATGCGAGCATACAAACATACAGACAGCTTATTGGGTCAATAGTTTGCAGATGTGCAGGTATGAACAGGTGCAGGAGTTTGAAGTTTGACCCCGTTTTGTATGCGATCCAAACAGTTCGGTAGTTGATCATGATTTGTTAATTTTGTTATGGATATAACTGTTATTTAGAATTGAATTAGAGAGTAAGACGCTTATATTGTTAGCATGAAATTCTAGGATTGCTTTTCCATAACGTGTATGGAAAAATCACCAGCCTGTAACAAAAATAAGGTAGCTGAGAATGTGAACAGTACAGTTGCAACAGTTTTCCTTCGAGCACGCGTATTGATAGACCTATAAACACGGATAGAAAAATGTTTTGTTTTACTATAAAGAGCATGAAACCTTTCCTCAATATAGGATATCCATCCCGATGCATCATTCTATAGCATACAAGGGGACACTTTTAGGAGATGAAATATCATTTTCCTGAGCCGTGAAGGACGTGAGGACTTTCGGAAGATAAGGGTCTACCTGAAGCACTCGTCAACGAAAAATATCAGCATTATTCAGCCTCACGTATTATTATTTATTAGTAAAACATTGTTGAAATCCTCCGCACTGTATGAGCACGGCTCACACTGTTGGTAGACATTTTATGAATATTCACGGCGCGAAAGTGTGACCAAACCAGAAAGTGGCGTCACAATGGACAGGTATTTTTGTTAGGGCCTATCTCGGAAACGACTGGATAGATTTGGAGAATAGTTACGGTATTAAATAGCTATTTGATGATAGAGTAACTTGGGTTACGTTTGATACTGTTGTTATTTGGCTACAGTTTTTGCGAAATGGTCAAATTATGAACGGCACGCTATTGAGCAGGTGCAAGGCATCAAATTACTGTGTTCGGAGTAATATTCAATCATTATCAGTCTAGATATGATTTTTCTCTCTTAAAAACAGGCCTTCTTTTTAGTTTACCACATTACGGCCTAATTCTCAGCATACCTACCTAATACATATAAGTAATCTTCAGTTTTTCACAGATCATCACTCAATCTTGCCAAAGTTAAAGTAGCTTCTTTGACACAAATTCTAACTAAATAGGCAAACAAATAAATATGTCTACTACGATATGTGTCTGTTAGTGTAAACAATATTTAAGTGTTTGCAGCCATCTTATATGCATATTGAGTGCCTAGATGACTCACTAATAGTTGTTACTCTTAGTAAAGCGATAGGTTTGTCAAGAGTTTGTTAAGTTATCAACTTTCTAGCTTTTCTCTCTCATATAATATAATGTATGTATTGAAATTAATGAGTTAACAGGTTTTCAGTGTTAAAACACTTTGTCATTTCCGATACTTTAACATCCAATTACATAGGTACATATATTCTATTTGTATTTGTGTAATTATATTTTGCGAGTTATACGCGAATTTGGCATTGCTATGTCACGTAGTAAATTATTATTGCTCTTTGTTTTGTGTTTGCCCATGTGTGACTAAGTCGTAAAAACTTATAACGAAGAAAATTTTGCCTTAAAAACTTCTTTATTTCATTTAACCCCAACGCAAGAAGAGGGGTGTTATAAGTTTCACCTCTATGTGCCTGTACGTAGTATCTAAATGGATGCTTTTTTGTGTTGAAAGAGAAAGAAATATAAAAAATTACAGACGGTACTTTTCTTCAAACTTTCTAGATCAGGTGTTACTAAAACTTTTCTCGTGCAAATTACTAATTGAATCTAGCCGCCATCCGTCCGTGTATTCCAACCCGTTATAAAGACCAGGAAGATATATTTCCACATAGAAACTCCTTACAAATGCATCGATTACTCGTCCATACAAACTGGAGAGTCGCAATAAATCCTATTTATTTATTACCCCAACTTATACATTATTTATCTACTTACTTAATCATAAGTTTTCCAAGTGAAATGTATCGAATGTCCTGTATCGTGCTGGTCTTAATATGTCCTGTTTTACAAAGTAAGTATTACTAATTATAGTACTAGTTTTGCAAACAACAGTTGACTTTTCAGGTTGAATAGTCTGTAGCAATTTCTGTCACCTTTTATGTTCATAATAGGTAAGATATTATGTTTTTGCAAGATGTTCCAAAGAAACCGTACATTTTACGTATGTTGAACTAAGATATTTTTATACTCTTATTTAGTTTATTTTCAACAATCCATCTTCATGATAACCCCACATTTTCCTTCTAAAACCTTTGCTTTGATGTCTTCTAAATATAAATGTTAATATTCGAGTTTCTTACACATATAAAGATGTATAAGGAAATAAAAGATTACATGTATATTCTTCGCATTTTCCGCAACATAACGTTGAGGTTAGGTAAAGGGCCTTGTTTCCTGGCAAATAATAGGCCATTTATATTTTTCCCTACGGGGCTGTAGAGGTCAAGATGCAGTGAATTCGTTTGTACTAATGATGATATATCACTACTATCAAGAATTATACGGATGGATTTCCATTTTATTCCGAGGTAGGGAAATTGTAAAATTAGTCGTAGATTCTTGATTTTCCATGTACAGTATGTAGTATTATATGTGTTTTCATGATTTCCAATGAAGTAATAAAGAATTTTCCATATCGACCAAGGCGTCTTTAAGAAATCGAAGGACAAACTTCTTTCTGGGAAGCCGGAAACTAATTTCAATTATTTTCAGTTATGGCCCATACAACAAGTAAAGCAAAACAATTATTTCAGTCCATCTTAAATGGTAATTTAGACGGTTTCTTAAAAATTAACATCACGTAAAAAGTGAAACCCTACTGGAATATAATATGTTCATAATAAAATCCTTTTTATACCAAGTGAAAGTGGAATTAAAACAAAAGCGTTACGTGTTTGTTACACTATAATGTCACCAAAATTGGCCAAATATGTCACAAGACAGAACACCTTATTTGGCACAAGGTTAACTTAGATCTAAAAGATTGCACTAGTTTTGGAGTTTAGGAGTCATTTCCAAGGTTATGTAAGAACTAATGTATAAGATTTTATGACTAAATGTTCATATAAACGGTTCCTAATATAAATAAATTAATATTTAATTGATCATTAGCCCTAAGTAAATGTTAGTGCTCGTTAGATAATCACTTCAACTAATATTAGCTCTGAGATTTCTTCCATACCTAAGTTTTATTTATTTAGGCAACTTGTGTACTTGTGTAATTAGTGTGCATGATGATAATCATAGATTTAGGACCCCATAGACAAAATAAGATATAACTTTACGACTCTGTTAATCCGAGACCTCAAACACAGTAGTCGTTTAAATAAAATAATTTGAAGTACTCGTATTAAAATACTTTTATTCAAAAGATCAAGAAAATGCCTCTCTATTGAAGTTCTCATAAAATGAATTTTAATTGAATTTTCTTAATATCTTAGTATCCATACAACTAGGCAATTACTTCTTACATATGACAAAAATATAAAACTGCAAACAGCCTATTACAATGTAGCATCTGTTGATACCTACCTCCTCTCGCGTTGTTCGTCATAAACAGACTACAGACAGTATCACCGGCAGTTATTCAAGGTTTATCGCTTCTAGCTCAGCCAGAAATGGAAAAACTACGACCTATGTGTGGCAGAATAAAACTGGAATACTCGTAAATGTATATAACGTGTTTAGTTTATTGTGGAAAGTTGCATTCTCTATGTAAAATCTGAATAGTTTCTTAGTGTCTATGTTTTGAGACTCCTTAAATATTAACAATACTGTGAAGTATATAGCTTCGGAAAATGTATTAATCGAAAAACGATCTCTTTGGAAGATGTCCTTTTGCTTGACAAATGGTTTGCATTAAGTATAGGTTTTAAAAAAACAAGGCGATATAGATATTTACTTAATAGGAATAAATGGTAATATGATAAAAAAATTAAACATAAAATCTAATTATAGTAACCATTCGTATCATTTATCTCAATATTCTTTCCCCGCTATCAAGTTAATGGCAACACTCATTTGATATCGGCTTGTCAATGCAAATGTTGCCATTAGCAGTTAGCAGCACTACATATCCTTTACTTTATGAGATAGTAACTGTTAAAATAAATATCTTGTTTTTAATCATCTTTTATTTTCACTTTAATATTACAAAGGAACATTATTATTACTTTATTACTTAATATTTTAATATGCAAAGAACACACAGAAAAACGTGGCGAGGAGAGAGAACATTGACAATAGACAACAGAGTGATACCATAACTTTAATAAAGAAGAAATATAAATGTACCACAGATACTAACAGTAACACTGGATGAGATAATATAGTCTAGTAGAACAAGTGAAGGGGTTTTAAAGATATTTACCTAAGTTATTTATAGAGTTCAGCGAGTAGTAGGAAAGATACATAGGATCCTAGCAAAAACACACAGGAAGTGGTGAAGTGTGGGAAGTTTGGGCATTTTGGTGTACAAAAAGGCTTGCAGACATTTATATGGAAGTTTTGATGGGAAGCTCTTATAACACGCACTTCACTTCCTACTATGCGCCTAATTGTATCTGAAATTAGTACTAAATGGCATTTTCTTTTATATAAGAATTTATATTACCCCATTACATTTTGTTTAATTCTTTTAAATTTAATACCTGAAATACGATTAACAAAAATCTATAGGCTCAAAACAAGTTCCTAACTTGAAATCGTTCTGTAACCCGAACCCCCATGAATCTTCTTCCTCGAGAGAAACCCATGTATTCTCTCCAGCGTTATTTAACAGAGGACAAGCCATAAAGTGGTGTAACTCCCACGCTAGGATCACTATCTGCGCTCGCGCTCCCGACACACACCTCGCTTCAATTCGCGTACTTTGCACTAGCATTTGTTTTTTTAGTTATTTAAGAAAGAATATGCGTAGGCCATTTAGGCTTGGATAGGAATTGCACAAAATATTTTTTTTCGACACAAAATTTTGTTGGTAAATTGTGATTCCACATAAAATCTATCTAGGTTTATCTAATAAACATAATATTAGGTGGCAGCAATGTTTAATAAAACAAGTTGTTGTTTTAAATATTTATTGTATGGCGTGTTTAACTTTTAAGATAGACATCTGAGAGTTCTAGCCTTTATTCATATTGTCCTGTATTCCTATGTTTAATCGGTATGAAAATAAGCTCACTTATTATTAAAATCGAAAGAAACGGATTAAAATCTGACCTGAGAATTAAACTGCATTTGACAAAACAAAATCCTATTGTTTTTGAACTCTCGTCAAGACTTTATTCAATGACTACCCAGAATCAATGAATTAGCCGACAAATTAATGCCTACTGAATCCAATTTTCTGTGATTACGCAACGGCGCCAAGACGCGGGAAAACCCAGTATTCTCTCAGTATAAATCATTAAGTGACATGTAATATTAAACAGTTGTAACCACGTACAATCACTTAAGTTATTCACACTTTGTCTTAACTAAATTTATTGTTTCTTGTTACAGGTAATTAAACTTTCCTATTGGTGCGCGGTGGGAATCTTAATATCGTATGTACGTATGACGGAGATCAACTTAACTGTTTAAGGAAAGATCTTAATGACTCATTAGCTGGTGTTTGTTTTAATGTTACGTGTATTATTCAAATTGTTGTGATGGTTTCGTAATATTATTGATATTACAACGTGTTGGAGCTGTTGCTAGTTTTATGCTATGTGGCTGAAATCTAAGCGCGTGACAATGCTTTTACATTGAAGTGTCTTCACAAATTGTGGCTTGTACCTATATGCTATTTTTGCATTGGAACGTTTTAAAACAAGCAACGATCCAGTAGAGTACCTAGTATCTAATTTGTTACTATTATTGAACAAGCGCTCGGCCCGTCAATCTGCATGATTATACGCTCGTAAAGATACGATACAACTTATGTTCGCTCCAATAATCCACTAAATAACCAAACAGTTCGCCCTTGACTTGTTTTTGTTGTACAGTTAAAATAAACTCAGTTTACCACTCAATAGCTACGTTATTACAAAACTACTCGATAATTAGTGAACTCCTACGTAGTGTTGCGAGACTCAAGTAGGTACCATCACTAATTATTTACGGTATTAAAATAACTATCGATAGGAAAATTGTTTAAAATTCACCTCTATTTGTCTAACAATAAGTAGCAAATTGTACAGAAAATCTACGTTCGTTAAGCCGTTTTTCACGAGTTATCCGACAATAGTGCACATAGGTTATGGTAAAATTATTACGAAATAATTTGCTTGAAATAAACACAAAGCCTTGAGCTACCGTTGTTGTGAGAATGAAGACTTATTTAGATACAAAATTGCTTTGAAATTACTGTTCTTAAATGCCATTATTTTTTGCTACATCCAATAAGTAAAATAATGTGTTTACAACTCAATATAATTCACGTGCCTTGATTAAAAACAAAATTAAACCAAAGAACTGTAAATGAAAATTACGACCGCAAACGACTCCCACCTCACAATTTTACTACTGGCAACACATTTAACTCACACTCATTAGAAACAGCTGTAAAATAAATAATAAAAAACAAAATTGCCAAACGCCATTAATGTATAAATAACTGGCAACTAATTACGAATGCAAGCTAGCGCCATTTCTCACGACTATCGCGGAGAAACGCTGCGTCGTCGATAGAAGGTGTCGACGTTCAACAAAAAAACAAAAACTATCGATAATTTTTCCCCGCACTAACTCAATTTGACGTAAGTTTTGAGCGGAGCGATTACAATTCATGGCAAATAAAGATAAAATATCAGAAGAAACACCAAGTTTGTCATTAAATTGAAAATAGCTAACTGATATCGGAAGCTAATGGATTTAATTAATTTGTAGTGATTCTTTAGTTCTGAAATCAAGTTCGGTGGAACATTTTGCGTTGTAAATTATTCTGTTTAAGGTATTTCATTATATCTTTACATTGATTACAGAAACAGTTGGACCACATTATCTACAAAAGTTATGTTCGCACTGAAGTCCGAGATTTACTACATTATAAAAGTGAACTAGAATTTCACTTTATTTCCTTATTAGCGCTAACGAATTACCTAATACTGATACAAATTAAATCGAACAACCGTAATATTTCCTTACACAGGTATCCAGTCAATATAAAGCACATATTTTATTATAATTCGAGACACATATTTAGTGGTTTGAATAATAAATAAGGCGTAAATGTATTCATCGCCTCAGTATGGCAAAATCGCCGCAATTTTATAGTTTGGCCCCACCCTCTCCGCAGGGGTCCTCTAATTTATTTGAAGGCTCTATTACTAGACACCGAGTGGTCAGATAGGCTTTTTATTTATATTCTTTATACACATAGTCATACACACGTATTTACATATAGATATACTGCATTCAGGTGAGATCATTTTGCTGTTGTTATGCAGATTACATTGCTCTATCGTTTGTTGTGATCTTTTTACGATGTAGAATTATGAAAAATACAGATATTCACCAACGTGCTATTCTTACAAGTCGGTGGGTGTTTCTCTTAAGTGTTTTTAGTTTGTTGCTCGTCTATCAGTTCTGCCCACGTCTGTATGTTTATGGTGTCTAACACAACGTTTTGACAGCTTATAATGGCTTTATTGGCCATATTTTAAATTTCTTTCGGTGTACAAATGTGTGTTTGTAATGGTCGTAAATGATGAGTTGTTTGGGTCATTGAGTTACGGTTGCGGAAGCATATTATATGCAACTTCAAAATAAATTATATTTAGATTGGTTTCGAATGCTTATTTACGTAGGTATCTATGAAAGTCTTGGTTCTGGACCTAACCTCTTTCTTTCACTTGGTTCAAGTGATTTGCTCAAAGAAAGTTGCATGTGTCACTAGGTTATCTATAAACTAGAACTTAGGTACCTACTTATAGTCCAGTCACTCGCGTTGGGTCTTTAATCCGACTGGCCATATGTTGCATGCACCTACTAGTACGGCTTCTATTGCATTCGATGTCACATTATAAACAGATTACGGACGGATATATACAATTTTAAGGTCCAAGTTTAATGGACGTTATAGGTATCTTAGTTTATTTTTTGATACTAATATTCTAAATGTGATTTGGATGTTGGTTACTCTTTCTTGCAATAAATGCATTATATAGGTACGGATATTATTTGATGTAGCTTAAGCATCCGAAAGACAGATAGACTACTATCTTAACCCAGTGCAAGGGATGGTTCTGTCCAGACGTGGGTGAAACCGCCGGGGATAGACAGTCTGAAATAAAGAAATTATACATTTTAATTAATTTATGAAGACCGTTAATATATGCAGGGATGTTATCTAGACACTACTGCCTAGACTTCTGATTATGTACAATACATACATAATTTGTAATTAATTTCCTTCAATCAACAGTCGGTATTTACACTAAATACGTTCCTAATTAATAACCCATCTCACACGTACTTAGCGCGAACATAATGTACTGTATATTGTCATTACGTAATATATATATAACGCTTATTGCATTATCATTCTATGTATGTATATATGAATAGGTAATTAGCAAGTCCCAGCGATTGTTTCAATCTGAATTCATTAATTAATATCTAAACTAGATTTGCCGGTTCTAAATTCGTTCTAATTCAAGAGTTGATTATGAAAATTAATTAGGAGTTAAGTTTAATGGGCAGCCCTTTTCTTGAAAATGTTAATTATATTTCCTTGACTTTAGCACGTGGAATTTATTTAGAGCTAAAATCTTTTAGATAATTTGCTTTGGTTATTAAAAATCTTTATCCCAATGGTTGACTGGTAGAGGATGCCCTGTGGTAATGAGTCCGCCAATATACAATTTTTTGGACATGAAGTTTTTTTTAGCCATTATACTCTTAAATTAAAACATACAGACACACATAGAGTATTATTTTATATTTTAAATTGCTAATTCAGAACACTATATTATCTTAGCAGTAACTGTAAAAATTAACTATGTCATCGCTATTGTAATGAATTTTATTTTCTACCGCAAAATTCAGCCATATTGGAAATAAGACACTGTTTGTCAGTTTCAGTGGGGTGAGCAGTCACACGTGAAGTCAAGGTGACACACAAGGCTAGTACTTAGATTACAATTAGGGTTAAGGTGGGCTAAATATAATATGTGACGTATTTTAGGTCGGGAATAGTTAGTCATATTTGCACGCGAGGGAAGAGAATCTAGGATTTTTTATAGCTGATATTTTAGCTTTTTTGTCAATCAATAGGAGTTTGGATTAACAGTTTCGGAACTTAATAACTTTTTCTCTTCTCTCCCTATGAAAAAAAAACATATGCCAAGAAGTGTCTATTAATGAAATGGAAGGTTAAGTTAGAGTGTTAGACATTGTTTGAGACTGGACAGATGACAAAAATGAAAAGCATAGTTATCTTTTGAATTACACATTTGGATAATCTCAATTATCCCAATAAAGTTCGATACTCTAGGAATATCTAGTGTTTTGAGTATAATTATATTCTGTAACGAGGCATCGAGGTGCAAGGCGATGTTGTGTCTATAATAATGAGATAATGAGCGATAATCGCGTGATAACTGGGTGAGAATCGAGAGAGCCTATCGTTATTGTGTGGTTTAAATTATTATTATGCTGTTTAACTTGTAGAGGCTGTAAGAGTTGTATATTTTATAGCGATGATGGCATAGATGAAAAGATTGGAATTATTTAAGTAATTTATAAGTAGGGTTTGGACTATAAAGGTACAAACGAGTAGGAAAACTTAACTGAGGTCGATATAGATTTGTAGATAAATAAGTCAGATAACAGAGTGTTAAAATAAAAACAACCAGTACAATAAATAAACCCTCATATATTTACATCATCACATAATTCAAAAACCAGCCCCATTTACTCGTACCGCTAGCAATAGCCCATAATTTCATCAATAGAGCAGGCCTTGAGGCAGCACTCGTCCACCGGGCCGCGCTTGCCGCGCACGCCAGCCAGCACGTGGTGCGCCGGTGGCCACCAACCGCGCTTGTCCAGCTCGGGCCAGCACAGCGTCGCGATCGCTTCCGACAGCTGCCGGCCGCACAGCACGGCGCGCCCGCCCGCCGCCTGCGAGCGCGCGCTCACCAGCACCAGCGATACTACTACCAGCAGCTTCAACATTGTCAAGGCGTCACAATATACTGTACTAACAGATGTAACTACACCGATGTATCGGGGATGAATGTGCCCTTCCCTTAGGGTGCTTACCTTTTATACCTGGTGTTTGCTGATTAATATGCACATCCCATTGACACCTAACAATGTAGGTTGTACACTTCCCACTCTTTCCTTGAAACTTAAAGGAATTTTACTTCGAATTTTGTTGGCATGTCCTACACACAAGTCTGTACGAGTTTACATGTACCAAAGCGATTTTGTATAGAGCTCCTGGAACATTGTGCTGTCTGAAAGCCGTTCATTGTGTTTTGTAGGAATGACTCGCATTTCTTCGTCCATAAAATAACGAGACGCTTACCATAGAGATTTACGTTGGCATGTTTCTTGGTAAAGGGTTTCTCTAATATAGATAGAATATATAGCATACGATAAATTACAATAGCCAAACGCAATTACTACGATAAAGAATGCAAATCAAAAAACATGTTGTGTAGATGAGATTCAAGCACAGTAGTGATTTTCAGCTGGCTCCTCACAGTTGAGCAATTTAACGCGTACACGAAAAAATAAAGAATAACAAAAATTAAGACAGTAGTACTTCATTAAATAAAAATCACAATTTATTGATTTCGAATAAGGCCTACAGTGCGTAGCAACAACCGCGTAGGCAAACAAGCTGAAAATATCCTTCCGAAAGGCTTCCAAAATATATTTTTTATATGACAAGTTGACAACAACAACGGCCACGAGACATGTCTACCACGTGTAGGAAGCATCTCCTACACAATCAGGTAGCTGAGACGTAGCTGAATATTAATGAGCAAACCCTAAGTATAAAAGGGGAGCACCCTAAGAGGAGGGCACATTCATCCCCGATACATCGGTGTAGTTACATCTGTTAGTACAGTATATCGTGACGCCTTGACAATGTTGAAGCTGCTGGTAGTAGTATCGCTGGTGCTGGCGAGCGCGCGCTCGCAGGCGGCGGGCGGGCGCGCCGTGCTGTGCGGCCGGCAGCTGTCGGAAGCGATCGCGACGCTGTGCTGGCCCGAGCTGGACAAGCGCGGCTGGTGGCCGCCGGCGCACCACGTGCTGGCTGGCGTGCGCGGCAAGCGCGGCCCGGTGGACGAGTGCTGCCTCAAGTCCTGCTCTATTGATGAACTTATGGGATATTGCTAGCGGTACGAGTAAAGGCTGGTTGTTGATTATGTGATGATGTAAATATATGATGAGGCTTATTGTTTAATAGGTTTTTTTATTTACCTCATACCCTTAGAACAAGAAGAATATAATGAGCATGTTATATTACGTTTTTTATATTGTGCCCCTAAAGCTTCCTGCATAAATATCTCACTTCTGAAATACCTACCCATGCCATCACTACCTCTTACATCAATTGATCGCTTTTAGAGTTTCCGTACGAATTATGTATACCTAAGTAAATATATTCTGGTAATAAATGCATATAAATGTAGAATATGCATAAAGTCTAAGATCTAGCAGTTTCTGGCGTCTTAACGTCTAATGCAATAGCAAAAATTGATTGGATTTATCTGGTGTTAATATTATTATCTGTGTAAGCCTAGCTCATAACTTAGCGGCTTTGCAGTTAATTATTTACCGCGTTAATAACTTGCGCAAACTGACAGCCGATAAGATACCTGCCTATTCATTAGTTACGCGTTTTATTTTACATCTACTATTAAACTAAAGAGAATTTACTTACTGCTTATATTTTTCATATCTTCAGATCAGATATGTTTAAAAAATCCAAACAAACTTATGGTTGCTTTTCAATAACTTTGACACCCATTTCCCACTTAACCATCCGATATATTAAATACATAGATTGGCCAAGACGAGCCAAACGAATCGTAGCCTACCTTTTCGCATAAATATTTCAAAGAGAAATATCTACGTGATTCGAATAATTCACGCTAAATTCAGTTTCTTTGCCAAATTATGTCTCGACAATATAAAGTACCCAAGTTATTCAGTGGCTAATCAAATTGTTTTGATTGTGCAATAAATTGAAAATACTCAATTTACTGAAAGCTATTTGAGTATTCTATAACTGTGGTAGGTACGTCGCGTCGTCATGGTATGTCCTGTGAGCGATCTGGATGCGAAAGCAAAGCGACACGGTGCGATTTTCTTTGAAGTGGGCAACATGACATTGCTCGCAGCGTACATCTGTCAATTCGCTACTGATCGCTTTGCTTTCGCGAGACGCCTACACAGGACGCACCCTTACTACAATTAATGATTAAAGGATTTCATTCATGTTACCTATTGCCTTAATCGTTAATTTATTTCTAAAGCCATCGTGTATATCACATCTTATCTTTTCAGTAGCCCATTCAAGTGTAGAATGATGTCATATTGTAACTCCTACATGTACATAATTGACGTACTTAGGTATTTTCAGATTTAATTAAGTTAATGTGTATAAAAAAATAATGTGAACATTTTCTTTGAAAGTCACATTTTGCACGTTTTTTTATTATTTTTTAAGTCTGCAATAAATCATTTGTTCGTTTCAATTCGTCTTTTATAGAGGCTTATTATAAATTGCCAATTAATACAATGTACAATAACATTCACATCGATAATAAAACGGCAATTTTTATTAGTATCAAGAATTTACGATTGTCCATCTGGGTGGTACGGTCAGCAGGTTAAATGCGGCCGTAAATCAGCCAGATAAAACCATATTCAATGGCTGCTTTGTTAATTGTAAAGCGATTTAATTGATTCAGTTCTGATAGGATTTCTTTGAACAAGAGTCTAAGGAATCAGGTCACAGTTTTGCTATCTGTACTTACTTGTGTGAGTTTGTGTAGTTTATTGTGAATGTGCTGAAAGATGGAGTATTTTGAGTCTGTTGGTTGTTGGATTATTGCGATATGTGCTGCTCCTTTGGCTTGATAGACACATTCACTCTTGATGCTGAATTATATTGCTTCTTGGTAGGACCAAAAACATGTAGACACTCCTTTGAATAAAAAGTGCGATCTAGTAAATCTCCAATTATCTAAGGTCAACAGTCCTCTTCAAATAAGTTTCCCATTCTTATATTGACTACTAGTACCTAAATTCTCAATAAGTCAAAAAGTGTACCTCACAAACCTACAGTTCTGGCTTAATGAAGACTCTATTTGACGAGAACTGTACCTACCCTTAAAATCGGTACACAACTAATTGCAAATTATATTTCCAAAGCTCATATAAAAGACCGCAAAAGCCGAAAATAGATCTCAGTGGCGTGCACTTGGAGAGGCCTATTAAACCTCATACAAGTTCTAATTACATACATACCACACATTAGCTCCACACCCAAAGATTTACAATCAGTATAAATTAATAGTTATTAGAAGGGTTTATCTGTTTATCAGCCGATCGGCCGATAGCGGCTGTTAAGTGGCCGCATTGTCTCACCGTTTATAAACGATGCTGGTGCTGATAATCTGAGATTTATAGCTAGATACTGTATGTGGGCGGCACCTACGGATTAAGGATGCTGGATTAACGAACTTTTTGGTCTTATTGTGAGGACTTTGAAAAGTCCTTTATGTAGTATGGTAAGTACGGCTTTTTTTTAGAGATTGGAAATGATCTATCTGTAATTGTATGTTGTCAATTAGTATTAAATCATAATTTCAATAGACATGAGGTACCTATATGATTGAATAAAATCAAAATTGGTAAAATGGTACACCTATTATAGTATCTACTGTGTATCGCTTACAGTCCATTGAAAAAAATCCTTCTAGATGCTCTTAAAACAGATTGATGTTAACTTTTCAGTAATCTAAGTATGTATTAATTTTTCACCCACTGCACACACATTATATCGCTAACTTACATCATATTTCCCCACACAATCAACACAAAATTATACCTAATAATCTACCTTTTTAATATCTACACACAGACATATGCCCATACATCATACAAGCCTAGTAAAGCTGACTCGATCTACTTAATGATTGAGAACACACGAACGCATTAGCCGCGCGTCCGATCCCATCATATTGCTATTGAAAGTCATTCCTCGTGACTCGCGCACCGAATTATGCATTTGTTGTGTGGTAAAAGGGATAGGCGGATCGAGTGTAGATAGAATGTTGTTTTTGGTTCTTGATTTATTTTTCGGGATACTAATGTAATGTTATGATTACGTAACAGATCTTGTGGATTGAGCATAAAAATGGAGTTAGTAACGTTTCATTATCATTGCTTTTCCTATAAAAGAAATTTTATTAAATTTGGATGCATTTTGTGGCAGTTTTTTTTTGCAGGAATTCACCTAGTAAACAACTCTCAAATGATATAAAAGATAAAGTGTCATTTATTTATTTATTGTTATAATTACTTTTAGTCTTGTACTTGTATTTTGATCTCACTAGTCCTTAAGGAAACCGTATTGTTGATAGCCGCGATACAGGCTTTGCCTAGTGCGGTTGTCATTGTAAATTATTACTGTATACTCTGGGATGCCTAATAAAGATTTATTATTATTATTATTATTTTTGTATGTCTCTAACCGACTACGGGACTACAGAGTCCCGGATTTTTGGAAGGCGAACGTGGGGCCGAAGCCAACACGCTGAAGCCCTTTTGAGACAACTTTAATGAAATGGTAACACAAAACCGACGATTATCCCTGTATACACTATAGAAATGTACCCAAGAACAATCCCCGGTTCTGTGCTAAACTATTGCTAACTATGGATAAAAACTACTTAGGCTATTGTGATGGGATGCTAATGGACTAGGAATGGGGAAACTACGGGAACTATGGCACCTGCCGATGACAATGTATTAAATACATGTTAAAATGGCAGGTGGAGACTCGCCAACTCACTTACTGGGCCCCCGGGAATCAGTCACTGAAAAGCAACAAGAGGGCAACAGGGACATGAGCGGCTGAGAAGGGTGAGGATACCTCGGCGGACTTTAAACGCAGATCACGCGCTCCCTGTGGGTCCAGCATCACCGGCCCACTCGCCACTTACCACGAGGCACCTACCCTCCGAGCAGGACTAACCTTGCTCTAGCGACTCCACTCTGACCGGCCGATGAAGGCAAGCCAAGAGGCGGGAGACCTATCCCCCGTCATGCTTCACTCCGGCAAGCCGGAGGTGGGGGACAGTATACTCTCCCTGGAGCACTCGGATATATAGCCCCGCGGGGTCGCTACTCCCCGTCATCCGCCTCAGATGCCCTGCGGGGCTTATTATTATTATCCAACTTGTATGTCTCTACCAGACCTCGGGACTACAGAGTCCCGGATTTTTGGGAGGCGAACGTGGGGCCGAAGCCAACACGCTGAAGCCCTTTTGAGACAACTTTAATGAAATGGTGACACAAAACCGACGATTATCCCTGTATACACTATAGAAATGTACCCAAGGACAATCCCCGGTTCTGTGCTAAACTATTGCTAACTATGGATGAAAACTACTTGGGCTATTGTGATGGGATGCTAGTGGACTAAGAATGGGGGAACTACGGGAACTATGGCACCTGCCGATAACAATGTAATAAATACACGTAAAAATGGCAGGTGGAGACTCGCCAACTCACTTACTGGGCCCCCGGGAATCAGTCGCTAAATCGCAACAAGGGGGCAACAGGTACATGAGCGGCTGAAGGGTGAGGATACCTCGGCGGACTTTAAACGCAGATCACGCGCTCCCTGTGGGTCCAGCATCACCGGCCCACTCGCCACTTACCACGAGGCACCTACCCTCCGAGCGGGCTGCTAACCCTACTATTATTATTATTATCTCTTCCAGACCTCGGGACTACAGAGTCCCGGATTTTTGGGAGGCGAACGTGGGGCCGAAGCCAACACGCTGAAGCCCTTTTGAGACAACTTTAATGAAATGGTGACACAAAACCGACGATTATCCCTGTATACACTATAGAAATGTACCCAAGGACAATCCCCGGTCATGTGCTAAACTATTGCTAACTATGGACGAAAACTACTTGGGCTATTGTGATGGGATGCTAATGGACTAGGAATGGGGAAACTACGGGAACTATGGCACCTGCCGATGACAATGTATTAAATACATGTTAAAATGGCAGGTGGAGACTCGCCAACTCACTTACTGGGCCCCCGGGAATCAGTCACTAAAAAGCAACAAGAGGGCAACAGGGACATGAGCGGCTGAGAAGGGTGAGGATACCTCGGCGGACTTTAAACGCAGATCACGCGCTCCCTGTGGGTCCAGCATCACCGGCCCACTCGCCACTTACCACGAGGCACCTACCCTCCGAGCAGGACTAACCTTGCTCTAGCGACTCCACTCTGACCGGCCGATGAAGGCAAGCCAAGAGGCGGGAGACCTATCCCCCGTCATGCTTCACTCCGGCAGGCCGGAGATGGGGGACAGTATACTCTCCCTGGAGCACTCGGATATATAGCCCCGCGGGGTCGCTACTCCCCGTCATCCGCCTCAGATGCCCTGCGGGGCTTATTATTATTATTATTAAGTACGCTGAAAAATCAACACTTTTTTAAGGTCAAGTTTACAAAAAGAAAGCTCCCAAAAAACGCCCCGTTGAAAAAGTTTTGACATTCGAGTCAAAAAGTTATTAGACATTAAAAACGCTACCGCTCATAACTTGTCGATGAGGTCGCGGTATTAAGTGCAGTGCAGCTCTAGGCGGTATCACACCTCAGCTGATCCCTGCATTATCGACACGCAGCCTCTTCCCCGTATTGATTGAAAATAATATCTAATTATATCCAGCCAGATGCCGCCTCAGATGCCCTGCGGGGCTTATTATTATTATCCAACTTGTATGTCTCTACCAGACCTCGGGACTACAGAGTCCCGGATTTTTGGGAGGCGAACGTGGGGCCGAAGCCAACACG
This sequence comes from Helicoverpa zea, assembly GCF_022581195.2. Classification (NCBI taxonomy): domain Eukaryota; kingdom Metazoa; phylum Arthropoda; class Insecta; order Lepidoptera; family Noctuidae; genus Helicoverpa; species Helicoverpa zea. The sequence continues at coordinate 12,112,122 of NC_061463.1, read as the reverse complement.
CTGAAGCCCTTTTGAGACAACTTTAATGAAATGGTGACACAAAACCGACGATTATCCCTGTATACACTATAGAAATGTACCCAAGGACAATCCCCGGTTCTGTGCTAAACTATTGCTAACTATGGATGAAAACTACTTGGGCTATTGTGATGGGATGCTAGTGGACTAAGAATGGGGGAACTACGGGAACTATGGCACCTGCCGATAACAATGTAATAAATACACGTAAAAATGGCAGGTGGAGACTCGCCAACTCACTTACTGGGCCCCCGGGAATCAGTCGCTAAATCGCAACAAGGGGGCAACAGGTACATGAGCGGCTGAAGGGTGAGGATACCTCGGCGGACTTTAAACGCAGATCACGCGCTCCCTGTGGGTCCAGCATCACCGGCCCACTCGCCACTTACCACGAGGCACCTACCCTCCGAGCGGGCTGCTAACCCTACTATTATTATTATTATTTCTCTTGTATGTCTCTACCAGACCTCGGGACTATAGAGTCCCGGATTTTTGGGAGGCGAACGTGGGGCCGAAGCCAACACGCTGAAGCCCTTTTGAGACAACTTTAATGAAATGGTGACACAAAACCGACGATTATCCCTATATACACTATAGAAATGTACCCAAGGACAATCCCCGGTTCTGTGCTAAACTATTGCTAACTATGGATGAAAACTACTTGGGCTATTGTGATGGGATGCTAGTGGACTAGGAATGGGGAAACTACGGGAACTATGGCACCTGCCGATAACAATGTAATAAATACACGTAAAAATGGCAGGTGGAGACTCGCCAACTCACTTACTGGGCCCCCGGGAATCAGTCGCTAAATCGCAACAAGGGGGCAACAGGTACATGAGCGGCTGAGAAGGGTGAGGATACCTCGGCGGACTTTAAACGCAGATCACGCGCTCCCTGTGGGTCCAGCATCACCGGCCCACTCGCCACTTACCACGAGGCACCTACCCTCCGAGTGGGCTGTTAACCCTGCTCTAGCGACTCCACTCTGACCGGCCGATGAAGGCAAGCCAAGAGGCGGGAGACCTATCCCCCGTCATGCTTCACTCCGGCAGGCCGGAGATGGGGGACAGTATACTCTCCCTGGAGCACTCGGATATATAGCCCCGCGGGGTCGCTACTCCCCGTCATCCGCCTCAGATGCCCTGCGGGGCTTATTATTATTATTATTAAGTACGCTGAAAAATCAACACTTTTTTAAGGTCAAGTTTACAAAAAGAAAGCTCCCAAAAAACGCCCCGTTGAAAAAGTTTTGACATTCGAGTCAAAAAGTTATTAGACATTAAAAACGCTACCGCTCATAACTTGTCGATGAGGTCGCGGTATTAAGTGCAGTGCAGCTCTAGGCGGTATCACACCTCAGCTGATCCCTGCATTATCGACACGCAGCCTCTTCCCCGTATTGATTGAAAATAATATCTAATTATATCCAGCCAACCATCGTGCCCACAATAAAACAAAGAAACAAACCTTTGTTGTTTTAAAACTTTCCGTGTACCTATGGCTTCAGAGAATCTTTCAAATAAATGCTCACTTAACAAACAAAAGCGCCCGACAAAGCACGTTCATATATTTCTCACGGTAATGCAAAAGTAGGCACAAGCAATAACATTAAACACACAACGGGCAACAAATCATACAAATTAAATTTCAACAACTTGACACAACAATTACGAGCACAAACATTAATTTCCGCAACAAGTTAAACAAAATAAATTACAGAAAAAAGATGTCGTCGCTAGAAGCAAATACGTTACATTCCGCGGCCGCTGCGCCCACAATTATAATTGCCTTAACCGCTACACGTTATAAATCTTTCACTAAGATGGAGATTAGGCTGTTTGTAATAAAAATAAACATTCCCTTGCTATGGAACGCGATGATAGTATGACAAATTAATCGGAACGCGCTCGACGCTTTGTAATAATTTGAAAATAGAACGTCGCGTGGCTGAGCCGTGTCTGGCATGGCGGCAATGGCGGCAATGGCCTAACCACGTGTAATAATAGATTAGTGTTATTAATTTCAGTTGGAAACACTCATTCATGACGCTTTTTGTAGCAGACATGATCAGAATTTGTGAAGAAAAACATATTTTGGAGACTTCGCGTCACGCGTCGTGTCAAATGATGTTGGTGACAGATACACGAGTCTGGGCTAAATTCGAAGAGATTACCTAACATTTTTCGATGATTTTTTTCTTAGAAGTGAAAATCTCTACAATTTCGATAACTCCTCTGTTTATTTTACTGAGCTATAAACTTGCTGTTTCCTTGTTCTATTGTTTACTAAGAGAGTGAACAATGCGACTCTTCAATATCATCATTAACTAAAGGCGTAAAATGACACAGCACAGACACACCTTTTTACATTACATTTATCGTGAAAGCTGTAGTAAATAATGTACATACTTAATAGGATTTTCTTCTATAAATAACGCAATAGTTAAGTTTGTATTTGAGTGAATTTTTTTTTAATTCTTTTGAAAGAATTTTCAATAAGTATAATTTTCAATTTAAAAAATATTCACTAAAAACTTTCATTTTAAAATTATTTGGATATCCATAATTCTCTTTAGCGTTGAAATAAAAAATTGTGGTTAAAATTATTTGCGTAAAAAAACAACCCAACATAATTCCCTTTTTGATTACCAATTCCACACAAAAAATACAGACGGGCTAACAGTTTCGACCATAGTTTCCTTTTGAGTGTATTTTATTTACCAACGGTTTAGGGCGCATTTATTTAAAGAACTGATAAGTAGGTACCAAGAATTATGCAAAATACATAATTTACATAAATGCATCTCAAATCCTGTAAGTATTTACCTAAACGTGCGATTTCAAAAGTCAAAGTTAAGTTTAACTATTCAAGTTTGTTTTCACTGCAATGCCACCATTAACACTTGGCATACTTAACATATAAACTTAAATTAATTACTTTTCCGAACAGTTTAAAAGCGATTTCGGCACGCAGTTGAAATGATTAATATTGTTCTGTCAAAGTTGTATTTACGTGCGAAGCTCGCGAGTTATGGCGTATTGTGTAAGGCGGTACAATGGAGAAGTAACCTCGACGCCAGGAAGGAATGTCAGGAGTGTAATGTTGGCTAATAACTGTATTTGCACGAAAAGAAATGTATGTTTTTGGTGATTTTATATGTATGCACATATTTATATCAGTATTTTGTAGAGCATTAGTACAAGTTATATGAAAAAGAAATAAGAGCTCGAAGAAAAATCGGCCGTTAGATAAAGAGAAGAGTATATAGCTCTGAGATAAAAACTAGTTATTTATATTTTTCGCGAATGATGGTGAAATATTTTTATTTCAGCTTCAAGCTGAAATACGTAACTATAACCTGCTTCGGAACTTACACTTGCCATAAACTTAATGCAGCAATACTTCTATAAACGCCTTCAACGAGGCGTGGCACAAAATAATAAATTCATGACGTTAAGTACCCCATATAGCTATAAACTATAAAACTCGTTGCATCATTAAAAACCTATTGAAAACCACCGCTAAATCATAATTACGTAGTTTTACATTGCTTCGTAACCGTCCAAGTGATCTGACCTCTATTAACCTTATCTAGTCGATAGCCGGTCGGAATATAGTTAGGAAATACTAGGAAGACGCCAAATTAGTTTAGCATTAGTAAGCAGTACTGGGAAACTTGAACGTGGGATAAATTAGCTTCAGAAGTTCTACTTTGTTACACGGTTTCTGCAAGGAGCTAAGTTTTAGCTGACTATGGAAAAGGAAGTTTGTACTAAACCTAGATTGCGTTGCTTTCGATAATATTGCTGCGAGAGCTTTTAAAACGCTTTCACATTACACATTCTAAGAGACAAAGACCTGCGCGGTCTTGCTCACATGTCATCATCGTTTAAACTTCTAGCTGTCAATTGTTTCCTGACACCACCCATATAATCCATTCGGAAGATTAAAAAATATGAAACCACTGCTAAGTTACGATTCAGTTTAAAAACAGCGTCTAGTCTTAATATTAAAAAAACATCGAAGGAGAATAATTCAGAAATAACTTGGCGTAAATAATCTCCTAAATAACCTTCTGTTTTCTCCATTATGTACCAAAACGGACACACACAGACAGACAAATTGAATTTATCAGTGCATTGTAAGCGAGACAAATGGCGTTTTTATTGAAGACGTCGGGGCTGATGCAAAATAATGTAATGTCATCGCTATGATTTTAATATCAGTGGAGCATTATGTCGGCCGCACTGACATACTTAACCAGCTCGTTTTACTTGGGACATGCGAATTAATACAATCAATGGTCTGTGAGAGAGATATGCGTCATGTATTTATTGGTTGAGATATTTTTCAGCATGTAACATGTAAAGTCATATTGGTCTTCTGCAGGGCCTATGTGATCGTGGCAAGATAATAGGTGTGAATTGGATACAAATCTTGTCCCGTCCTTTAGAGAGACCGTCAAATGATTTCTGCGATCATTTTAGTTAGTAAAAGTCTGACACGAAGAATGTATGATTCACGTATGAATCTCATGGTATGAAATTCTCCATAGATGACACAATCTTTCATAGATGACTTAATTTTTCTTACTTCTTTTGGTTAGGTCGGACCTCACGTGAAGACACAACATACATACATCAATGTTTTTCAAACAGCAATAGAGCAAAAGGCAATTTGTTAACAGACTTACAGAAACGCATCCAATTTTTAACTCAATCTCCCTTAACCCTTTCTCAATACATCATGAAGATTGAAGACATCGAAAGCAAACGCTTTTCCCGATGAACTGTGAACCCTTGTTACATCATATTGGTTGGTTATCAGTTGCCCAACAGTGAGCGATGCTGCGTGCCTCTGCTATCCGTCAATACCCGGCGATTCATCTCGCCTTATCTATAATGTATTCTACCTCAGCCTTTGTATGTATTGTTCCCAAAGACCCGATAAGTGGATCTCGGTCTAATGTTTGTAAACAGGTGATCGATTCAATCGTTCGTGATCGGTTTAATCAATGTTTGTGTGTTTGCGTGTGTGCGTGGTTGTGTTGGATCAACAGTTTGGTTGAATGGTAAATGGTTGGTATCTTGTGCCTTTGTAAGTACTGTTTTAGTATCACAATTATAAGGATTGAATTTATTGGATTAAATCAGCATGGTACTTCTGTTCTCTGTGATATTTTACGCCATAAAAGTAAGAGGGAAATGAGTCACTATGATACTACATTATCCATAAAATGCGTTAACACCCTCTTACTCAGAAAGGGAGAGCACAACACCAAACATTAACAACTTTCCAAGTAAACAGCAATAATGTGACGTCACTGAATACAAAATGGCGACAGATAACTAATTAGGAACTAGTCTTGTAGTCACGAGTTTTAGATCTACAATAGATAGTAAAATATATCTCGGAATATTATGCGATTACTTCACATTACTAGCTCAATTCTTAGAGCAGTTAACCAACTAGATACGTCATGACTACAAAGGCCTATTGATGGGCAGGGGGTGAGGTAACGTAAATAGTGATATCAGTTCACTCATGAATTTTCGATCAAATCTGCAAAATATAAATCCTCACTCCGGTCGGGGCTAAGGATGCCTGCCGAGGCTGTAGAATTATTCGAAAGTTACCGCGGCACCGGTATCCAGAAGGAACATGATGGAATTTAGTCAGTAAGAGTCTGACACTCCCTCACGTTACACTCAGTTTGAGAAAGCTAGGTATACCTTTAGCAGAGGGTGAAGGTATGCCAATAGTGTCTCCGGCTGCTAAAATGCTCTAGGACTAAATAACAAACGCAAAAACAAAACACGACACAGAATCTAATAAACCAAGCTTCCATTACCATTGAATCGTGATCTTCCACGAATCGTGAACCGAGAATCGAGAATGTGGAATCGAGTTGCGAAACACTTGACAATATCGAGTTGGTTTGTGAACGATAATCGATATAATGAGAAGGGAACGCAATCGATAGCGAATGTTTAATGCACAGGGTGTGCGGTTACGCGGAGTTTTACTTAGTTAAAGCTTAAGGGAATTCACAGTTTTTCTTGGTATTTCGCTTGTAAAGATGGTATCAAGAATTACAACGTTTTTACCAACTACAGCATTGTTAGTCGTGAGAAAGAAAATTTTCTTTAAATTATTTTTATTTCAACAGCTTATAAACAAGAGTAATTACATCACAAGTTATATCGCTGTTCCGCCATTAAGTACTTGTTAATTTAGAATATTTCTGGAAACCGGTATAATTCCCTAGAATTCATTCGACTATATATCAATTTCATTTCCGATAATCTCGAAATACCAGCGCCTACAAAGTATGCATAACGCACCGTATTTTCGAAGACAAACAACTTAGCCCTCCAAAAATCTAAATTCCGTTCCAATTTCACAACCATTAAATTTAATAACCCCCATAATTTTGTCACTGTTTATTAACCCTTAACGTACCCGCATACTGCAGACAAATAGTCGGCCGACAGTAGACGGACTGGCAAAGTTTTTTTTTAAAGAAAATTTTGATTCTAATTAAAGTTTTCAGTCAGTCTCATACTAGCTAAGTAATATTTTCAAATAACCACTCCCGTTGTGGGTGCAGCGTGAGGGAGTGTAAGTCTCTTACTGACTAAAACCCACCATGTTCCTTCTTAAGCCCTTTACGTACCAGGGCCACGGTAACTCTTTCGAACAATCTCGCAGCCACGGGACCGGCTAAATACCTGATCTTTGTAATGTGCGTACTACCATTCATCTTGGCACTGCTTTATGGGTCTAAACAAACTATCGGCCGACTAAAAGTTTGCAGTGTGTGCTCTTACGAAGTTAGTAAAATCAAAGGCCAATAAAACGGATTGTTATTGCAGGGTTGATCGTCTAAGTTTGCAGAGAGCTTCAGATAAATGAATTTGTGCTTTGTACCGGCGCGCACAGCGGTTGTCATGCGATACTGTTGTGGCCGGCCGTGTTGGGCGTTCGAGCGTTTGAGTCCAGGGTTTTACCACTAAATAGACACTGTTTTTTAATAGTTTACAATTTTTTTTTATATGAACAGAATGTGTTGAACTTAAGTTTTTTTTTTAAATGATGCGAAAGTACTGAACTCTGTTTGCATCCTTGCTTTTGCTTTTATTTACATCGATGTCATTTTAACAAAGATTATCTGCCAAATCACATAAACATTATCTTTTACTTACTCTTAAAGATAGTGTACAAATAATTAAAAATAAAATATTACTTTCACATAGTCGAAACAAAAAATATCAAACTTCAACTTCTGTAACCGACGCGACGATACATTGACAGCCCGCGGCGTCCACTGATCCAGACGTTTCATTAGTATCCCAACACTATTGACCAGCCTTACTTGACCCCCGACCATCCACCAACCTTCCTCTCTCCACCCTTCAAGTGAAACACCACGCACAGTGAACACGCGGGGGTCGGGAGGTCAACTAACTCTGGCCAATAAATTTGTACCAACATCATCAAAATCAATGGTCTGTGAGAGAGATATGCGTCATGTATTTATTGGTTGAGATATTTTTCAGTATGTAACATGTAAAGTCATATTGGTCTTCTGCAGGGCCTATGTGATCGTGGCAAGATAATAGGTGTGAATTGGATACAAATCTTGTCCCGACCTTTAGAGAGACCGTCAAATGATTTCTGCGATCATTTTAGTTAGTAAAAGTCTGACACGAAGAATGTATGATTCACGTATGAATCTCATGGTATGAAATTCTCCATAGATGACACAATCTTTCATAGATGACTTAATTTTTCTTACTTCTTTTGGTTAGGTCGGACCTCACGTGAAGACACAACATACATACATCAATGTTTTTCAAACTGCAATAGAGCAAAAGGCAATTTGTTAACAGACTTACAGAAACGCATCCAATTTTTAACTCAATCTCCCTTAACCCTTTCTCAATACCAAAAAATATCAAACTTCAACTTCTGTAACCGACGCGACGATACATTGACAGCCCGCGGCGTCCACTGATCCAGACGTTTCATTAGTATCCCAACATTATTGACCAGCCTTACTTGACCCCCGACCATCCACCAACCTTCCTCTCTCTACCCTTCAAGTGAAACACCACGCACAGTGAACACGCGGGGGTCGGGAGGTCAACTAACTCTGGCCAATAAATATGTACCAACGTAATTCTGCACTAGTAGTTCCTGTCAGTTTGTTTGACGGAATTTGCATAGTTATTAGCCCCAGCGTTGTTTACTTTATAGTGTATATTTGTTTTACCCTCATTTACAAAGGGGAGCTTTTTAATTATTTCAGGATTTGCAGTTAAATCGGGATTAATGTAATGTTTGATGCTATATTTTAATCTTAAATATGTGCTTATTGTGTAGCGGGGATTTGAATCGCTTGAATCTCTTTGAAGGATTAAATTTAAAAGCAAGTGGAATGGGGATATTTTTTGTTGTATTTAAATTGTGTACGAATGGGTATTTTTTTCAGTAGTCAATGTTTGCTACCGAGATGAAAGGACTCGTTCAATCGTTTAAATAATCTGATATAGGAAAATAAGTTTATTATATGTAACGTATCTCAAGATATTTTTTAATTGATTTTATTCTTTGATAAAAAGGACAATGGGCACTTTGTATGGGATTTGGTACCCGCTCCAACAGTAACGTATGATATATCATTAGAAAGGTATTTGCGTGAACAATAATAAAAACTATGGGGCTTGCCTCAATTAGCTGTCCGATCCGAGTAACGATAAAAATTAAATCGACATAGAAACAAGTATGTCATCCATATATGCAAATTCATTAAGAGGCATATGTCGTCAGTATAATAATTTTAAACTCAGTTAATAGACATCTTAAATTGTTTGAGATACACTCTATTATAATCTAAAGGTTGTAATAGTATATGGAGTCATACTACGGAAACACAATCGTCATCTGATTTGACAAAAGTTCAAAACATTTCTGAAAACACAACTAATCATTTTAGTTACATACTATCTTTAAACATACTGGCTTCCATGTACCTACACATTATATGAAATAAAAAAAACCTGTTATTAAAACACGATAATCATTAAACATTAATTGATTGTAAATACTGAAAGACTTTCATCAAATACATAAGCTATATTCTGCGTGAACTGCAAAGGTTTGCACACAGACTTTTTTTAAAGCAGTGGGCAGGCATACATTCTAAGAAGGCCAAATTCTTGTTTTTTTGTTACTTTACCAGTTTTTATTCAATACAGTTGGATTTAAGAACTACATCTACGTTGATGATTTATGAACATTATACATTCTATTAGTCGATGTCACGCGAAATGGACAAGGAATTGGGACTAGTCGTCATAGTAAACATTTTTTGGCTTGCCAAGACCTACGCAATGGTACTAGAATCAACACTGTTGGACAGGGTACCAAAACGCCCATCGTCCTTTATTTGCGAGTTTTTTGTTTAATAAGTAATTATAATTATCAGTTTTTTATAGTTTGAATTTCCTCATGAATGTACTCTAATAAAACTGAAACAAACAAAATAAACAGACTACAAAAACTATCAAATAAAATACAATAAACTATTATTCAACATTTACAATATAATAATTGTACATTGTATGTAGATGTGTGTGTCTGGGCCTATTGTCCTGTCTGCTGGGCTAGGTTACGCTGGTAGACAGCTAGACTTTGTCGCTTTTTATTTTATTTTCAACCTTAGTATATCTAGTGTCAGTGTGGTATTATGTTTAAACAGTTTTGTGTGCAATTGTACCCATGTAAGTTTAAAACAAAAAAATACATTCAAAGGTCTCAACTTAGCCATTTTGGTTGATCATAAGCTAAAGAATAGTCTATGTAACATAAGCTTTTGATTCGTGAAATTATTTTTGCAATTGTAATGATAGTTACACAGAAAAAAAAGAGAAACATAAATGGAAATATACTCAACTTAAACTGGGCATTTTTGATTAGTTTATTTTCACCCTAAACCTTCCTAAACGAAGATAGTTCAATCAAAACATCCAAGTTTCACATTACTTAACGTAACCACTAACTTCGATCAACTTTAACATCAAGTACCATTCACCCAAACTGTAAGATCATATAATTAAGCAAACATGTACAAACTCCTCACATAGTTCAACTAAGCACCCATGTCCAACAGTTCTGCGTTTTCCAAGTTTTGCCAACGTTTCTGACAGGGACGGATTGTGGTTTGGATAGGGCCCTATAATATGGGCCCCTTGTAATTGTTCAATTGTGTCCCTGTAAGGCTTGCATACTGTCAAGGTCTTATAATATGACCTCTGAAAGTGTGTAGTTTATTTTTAAATTCATAGATATCACAGTGTGCTTTTTGTTCCAAAATTATACCTACGTCTGTATTAAGATGTCTTAAAGGAAAGTACTTCATGTAAATAAGGAAATGCTCTCTCTCTCTTTTTAAAAACCATTTTTTTGCTGAAGCCATAAACACCTTGAAGTCTTTTGGACACTTTTCACATTGGTTTCCTCATGTTATGTATTTTGGGGCCTGCTGGTTGCGTACTTAGGGACATTACCTATTAGGGTGAAGTACGCCCCTGTATCTTGCTACCAGCCTGAAACCCGATACAGTCTGAACTCACTGACCGAATGTTCTGGTACGTGAACACACTTCCTGGGACATAGGGACTGTCCCTTTTATGTACAGACATGCTTCGTAAGCACAGAGATTAATGCTTGCAAATTGTTGTAGTCTTACTGTAAAGGAAATGTTTTTATATGCGTGTGTGTGTGTGTGTAGTTGTTGGCTGTGTGGGAATGGAATTTGATTGTGAAAATGTAGTCTGTGATTATTTTAGGTCATACTTTAAAAAAAGAATATGGTATGTAATGTAGTAACAAGTTACAAAGTAAATTCGTACTAGTACTATTCGTAATAGTAACAAGTTACACTTCAAATAATTCATATAGATTGCCAATTCTTATTCCCAACCGCTTCAATAGAAGGTTATTTCATCTCAGTTCATCGGGTGCCCTCTGACGACCGTTGTTATAGTAATGACTGTATTATCGACTCGTGAGATCCGAATCTGCATAACTATTAGCTATATCATCGCTAAGAAATTATGTATCTGTAGTTAATTGAAAATTATGTCAATGTTTCTAAGCAGATTGACCGTGATAAAGGAAAAATTCTAAAGGAATTTGGGCTCTCATTTGTACACTTCTTAGACTGACTTAATGGGTAGTCAATATAGATAGTCCTAACAATAGGTATAATATGCATAGGTAACGGTTTGAGAACGTGTGATAGGCTCTATGTAAAACTTTTGTACTCAGCTGAATCCGTTTATATCATGGTAGGGTGAGAACTTGTTCCTGGAATTATGAAACTCGTGGTTAAAATATCAAAGTTGCCAAAACTGTGGGTAAAACTCAACACTCAAATGATGAAACATTGTTACAATATTTCACTACTAGTTGTATCTAAATAATGAAACATAGCTACGGCAGGATTTTCCATTATATTGCGACCAAAATATTTTTATTAAAGTTACAGCGATTTTCACTGCGAATGCATGAACATAGTTTTCCATTTTAGAAATATGTTGAAATAAATCTGCCAAGTACTAATAGAAATGCCGTCTGGCTGTCTTGACGGAGATGTTGCAGTGAGAAATTATCTGCGCTCCTTGGAATGTGAAAAATTTCTGGGTGTAACTGAGATTCTAGCTAGTCTTAACATATTTGAAGGTCTTGGGTTTCAAGTTTGATGGTTGAATAAGTATGGTTAGCAACAAAATTTGTTAACTCAGTTTAAATTACAAAATGCCTGAACAATCTAATGTAAATGTCTGAAAATATTAAATGCAAAAACTGTTTTTAACAACTTAATTATCTAATGTCTAGTTTTGACCGTGTTACTGTATCTTCGTGTGAAAAACTTTTAATTTTGCAACTGTATAGGAGTGAGTGAGATGTTTCAGAGCAAAAATATTCTAGCTAATAAGATAACAGAGGCACTTTCTATTCCCTTCAGGCCCTATCCTCATTATCTTGCGACATTCTACCAGAAGTGTCATTAACCCCCCCCCTCTCCCTTCCTAATATTCCTGGGCCGCCTATAATGGTCCAATAACTTAATTAAGTGGAGATTTCCTTCGCAGAAGAGTCGCATGCGCCCACTGTGGAGGGGCCCGTAAAATTAATTAGCTTAAGTAATTTATTTTGTTAATTTATTGCCAGAGGAAGAATGTAAGGTTCTGTTATGAGTTTAATAGCAATTCTAATTGTTCGCTTTTGTTTACTGTTTGTGTGTATTGTTTTCTGGGTTCGAAGTTCGAATACATTTGGTGTATTTATATTTTTTCCTGCTAAATAATTGTAATTATTGTTTGTAGAACGTTTATCGTGTCTTAGAACAAATTAATATTAATTTTGTCCTCGCTCATTCTTCCCAACTCTGCATTCGAAAAACACAATAAATAAGAATATCATAAAAATACCCCTAAATCTTGCACTTAACAGTTATACTATCACAAATACAATCAATCTAACATTTTATTGATATTCAGTTTATCTACTAGAAAGCGTAGAATTCTATCTATGCGACGCGCGCCGGCGCTTGCACAGGTGACGTCATTTTGACAGGTGGCGCGATCAATCACACGGTAATCCGGGAAGCTCGGTCTATAAGCTATGGTACAAGTTGGTTATAGGATTATGTATAGATTAAGTAACTGTAGGCTTGTTATTTTTGTTCTTGAGAATATAATATTTCTGATGATGAAACTTCATGGTTGTAGCAATTTATTTCCATAGACCTTGCTAAATGTACTATCAAATTCGTTATTGGTCTTAATTCTAATGAAGAAAAATACCTGCGAAATTAAACAATACAACAAATTAGGTACGTGTATATGATTTTCCATCAGTAAGATTTACGTAGTGTTATGTAATTTCAAAGTGGAAAACCTTCGTGAAAAACTTCGTCTTATGTAAAATACTCGTTTTATACACATAAACACACATGACAAATTATCACCCAAACCAGGAACAAACTGATTTGTCAAATGCCGGAATCAAACGCGCCACATGACAACATAAATCCTGAATCAAATTCCAAAGTTAGCAGCACCTCTGAAAAAACAGTAGGTACATATTTCCTATCTATAATGTTGTCAGCACATCGTGATACGCGTATTAATTATTAATTACCAATATTTATGCACTAATAAATAAAAAGTGTCTGTCTGTTTGTCTTCATATTAAAATTAAGCACTTTTTACAATTACTCACGGCACAAACAACCAATATTTTTTTTTAAATTGTGGGTTTAAATGGATCCACCGATTTTGACAGGACTCTCACTGGCAAATAGCTGAAATAGCAAGGCGTATCTTAGGCTACTTTTTATTTGTATTTATAAAAAAATCGGACTAAAACGCGATACTTTATATAATTTTGTGTGTACAAATCGCGAAAGTTTAAACACCTTTACTTTTACCCGGGTGGGGAGAAGCAATTCTCTTTAAATGCGGGTGAAACCGCAGTTAACACCTAGTTTAATATATCCGACAATGAATGCTCGCCTGTTGACACGCCTCGGTATCCGACAGTCGGCTCGGCTCAACCGACAGATGTATTAATTAACATGTCATTATCTACGGCTACACTGATATCAAGCTGATTGCTATCTAATGCGAGTGTACGTATTAGTTGTAGTTATATTGATTGTGAATTACGTGTTATGGTTTATAAATATGAGCGGCATCTGTGAAATGTAATAAAACAGTATTTTTTGCAGTAGGGAGACACGTATCTAATGAATGGTATGGTATGGGGTTTTCTCTCACTATATATGGTCCATTTTCTTCTTCAATCTGCAATCTTATTTATATTACTTTGGTTTGCATCTTGAAAGCTCTGAAACTGCTGAACTTACTAAAAAAATCTTCACTGTAGGGAAGCTGCAGTTTCCCTGACTGATATAAACTGTTTTTTTTACGGGAAGTAGTTTACAAATGACGTGGGTAAAACGTCTAGTGTTCATTAAAATACTTCCTAGTCCTTTAGACACTCTTACTCAAAGTGCTTTAATCGTATTCGCCTTAAAACCAACTGTCTTTTAATTCGCGGTTCCTAAATTACAGTCAAAACTTGATAACATTACAGTTAGATTATATCCTTAACATAATTTAGCTCTTTCAATCACTTACCTTTGTCGGTTCGCGATTCAAGCCACCTGAACCATATCGCATTGTAATTTCGTGCGTTCAATCAATCCGACATGCCGACACCCGGCTTCTGATCCGACATCCGACACCGAATCGTATCCGACGTTGTGACTAATTAACGCTTTGAAATAGGCGTGTAATGTATTTAGTTGTAGTGATAACTACTGGGCTTCTACGCCTACGATAGGTTATAATGGCCTACATTAATAGAGTGGATTAGGAACATAGTACTTATAAGTTTTATGGTAGTCTGGATTCCTGAAAAAGTGAAATTAGGTCAAAATCATGAAAGCTATCAAACTATTGTTTACGTATCCTATTTAGAGAATATTTGAACCAGTGAAAGTAGTTTCTGTTGACAATTGATAAAACATAATTCCAGCATTTATTTTAGTTTTGAACACATCGGAAAAAGGTTTACCAAGTTATCTTGTTTCATACTTTAATAAAAACTATACAGCAATTGTAAGCACCTCGAAATTTTATGTTTTCTTTCTCTACCACAACCTAAGTATATCCTATACACATTCGACCTTTATTTACGAGTGTTTCTTGGCGTGACAACAACTGTTTACTTTGTCTGAGCAAAAAGAAAATGTCTGGAAACAGCAATATGTCTGGACGAGCCAATTCAACTCCCCAGCCTGTCGTTAAATGGTAATTTAGGACCTAATGAGCTTTGCGCTGTTTAATAATAAATAAATCGGTTTATTGTCAATAAATGCCGAGTTATAGGATGCTGTCTGGAATTAGTTTCTTTACTTCAACGCCTTTTCGTAGTTTAGAGTTTCATTGAAATTGCCCTGTGGTAAAGAAATTTTATTTAGATGGCTTGTATCATATAGTTAATTTCTACTCTTGTAATAAGGCTACCAGACATATCTCGACAAAAATGCGTCACCAATCATTGTATTCTTTAAGTTCTTCATCGAAATATTCCAAAAATATGAAGAAACACGAAAACTCAATTACCCTCAACAATAAATGCCCCAAAACCTAACAAGTCGTTTTCAAAGTGCCATCAAACGTCACTGTATTGGCACATAACTATTGTGCGGTATATCGCTCCTCTCGTAATTGGTGCTGCAGTAAACGTCATCGTATATCGTTTACCGAGAGCGTTGATAGCCCGGGCCGACTGTACGACTTGTACGAGAGTGTTGATATCGTCGTCGCACTGTAGCCCCCTTCGCAGAGGTGAGGTTAGGCCCTGTGTGGGCCGCGCTTTATTGCTATTGCAAGCTGTTACATCGTTATGAACTTCATAAGGAGTGATTAGGATCTAAAAGGGATCTTACAGTAATTTGCGTACTAATAAATATAAACGAATATGAATCGGAAGCCTGGGAAGATATAAGACAGTATTAAAGTCCGGAATGTTTTATTTTTTGTAGAAATTTTCTCCTTGTAGAGTTTTATGGGCTGCGATGTTTGTTCGGCTAAGCGCAGGAGACAGAAACACATTAAAAAGATCCCGCTCCAAAAGCAGACGATCTCAAATCACAAGTTACAGCATTAGCTTTACGACATAGATGCACATAAAAACTCCCTAAAGAAATAACCAAACGTCCATAGGTATAATTTACAGCGGGCTCTAGATCGGGTGCAGTTTCTAAATAAAGCGAATTTACTGGCGCAGTAAAATCTATTATTCCTCGTGCTGGCTCGGGGTGTAAATTAATATTATTCGCTTCTTATTCTCTCCTCGCATCCGTTTTATACCGTTGCGGCAGAAAGGTCATGAGATCCCGCACTGGTTTGGACCGACTAATATTTTCTGGTTTGCGGAGTAGCAGTTTAGTCCAAGATTCCGTGTAATGGTTTTCTTGGCTTAGCTCTCGCAATATTTTATTATGCTAGTTCCCGAGCGTAAAGCAAAGCTACATTTCTGACTTACTTTAAGTTTTCTACTTTATCTTCCGCGCAGTAAATATCTCTTTTAAATCTATAAAATTAAATCCTTTATAACTTCAGTTTGCAAGTCGAGCCAGTTGGAGAGTAATAACAAAATCTAATATTCCTCCGTTGTCTGGCGTAAATGAATATTATTCACTTCAGTTGTTTTATGTGGGTGTCTGTGCGGAGCTTGCAAGATGCTCAGTCTAGCTTTGTCGGCGATATTGTCGCAGTTGCGACTTTAGAAATGTTGTGCGACTATTACTTGGCTATTGTTGATTAATAGTCGTTTTACGATGCACTGGGATGTAATGTGCATGAATTTACCATAGCTATGCGATTTTACGTGACCATCCATCTAATAGAATCAATTCTCATTCTGACGTTTGTATTGTCGTGTACGGCTTCGTTTTCTACTTCCTTCCCAAAGAAATGAACAAATATTCAAAATGACTTCTTTTTCGAAAGGAATAGTATTCTCAAAATTATTACGACTCACTCAATATCTAATAGCAGGTAGTTACACCGCCATGTTGGTGTTGTTTTTTTTTTTGGCTTCCTTCGAGTCGCCGGTTCTCAATGGACGACGATTTACGGCAGACATCGTGGCAACAAAAAGAACCTTTTTTTTTTCAAAATGAGAATACGACGAGTCATTCATAAAGATGACCTTAAAGGCCTTATGTTCAAATTAAGTTCAAAGAATTTTGAACTTTATTACTGGAGCTTAAGAGTGCAGTTTTGATTGATTGTGATTTTGTATTTATTCTTCTTTTTTTTGTAAAAGTTTGTTTAGGACCATTTAGTTCGATGTATCGATGCGTTATATATTTTTTTTCTGGTAGTTGACAAAATTATTTGCGGTTAAAACGAGAAAGGACTTTTAAAATGGAAATTCATTTTGGGATTAGGATTGTAAATTAAATCCCGTACCTTTCTTTGGTGGACGGTTTAGTAGTTAGTTTCAATTGAAAATAATGTTCTTTTTTAAGTTTATTTATCATTGCCCTTATTTATATCCGTATTTTGTACTAAATTGTGTGTGGCACAAGGACTTTTTTATTATTGACATGTTAATTATGACCTTTAAAATTATTTACTTATAAGAACTGTTTTGATTTATTCAGGGTAAAATTTCATCATCCTCCGAGCCTTTTTCCCAACTATGTTGGGGTCGGCTTCCAGTCTAACCGGATTCAGCTGAGTACCAGTGCTTTACAAGAAGCGACTGCCTATCTGACCTCCTCAACCCAGTTACCCGGGCAACCCGATACCCCTTGGTTAGACTGGTGTCAGACTTACTGGCTTCTGACTACCCGTAACGACTGCCAAGGATGTTCAATGACAGCCGGGACCTACAGTGTAACGTGCCATCCGAAACACAGCCAATGGTGTCCAAGATATACTTAGAAAGTACATACAAACTTAGAAAAGTTGCATTGGTACTTGCCTGAGCTGGGATCGAACCCGCGCTCTCATACTTGAGAGGTTGGTCCTTTACCCACTAGGCCACCACGACTCTCCACGATTCACCACCACGATTCAGGGTAAAATTTAATTAAAAAAAAAATTGGGGCAATATAAAACGCTTAGGTTTACTTTACTTACTATACTTCGCAGACATGTATATTTATTTCTATTCCGCTCTCCCTAAAACAAAAATGCCAAAATTACAATCCCTGAGCTAAGCAAGCGCTTTTCATTACCCCGGCTTTATTCGACAAAGGAAACACAAAACATACAGCCTACTAGTCTTTTTTCGTCAGTTCAGTTCAGACCATGGAGAACAAAATGACTAGCGGAGGTGCCATAACGGACAATCTTCAACGAAAGTAGCGTGCCAAAATGCATGTGTACGGGGACGAGGAATGTTACTGTCTTCACCCTTATACACTTTCGTTGGACCCGATATATTTTTGCAATAGGTACTTACCAAAAATCTTAGACAAATGTTTAGAAGACCCCGAACGTATCCTTAGTTTACTCGTAACTGGTCGTTTAAGCTTGTCCACTGTACGTATTTGACCTAGGAGAAGGCGCCTGACCTACCTGCAATAAGTAGGTACTCTCCACTCATCTTTCCGTACTCCGTGGTTCAGACAAAAATAAAAGGTTCCAATCCACATGTTAATTACAAACTAACATTGTTTTACAGTTGTAAACATTGCTGAGCCATAACACGCTTACATTGTTGATACGCGTAAATATTTGTGTGTTTGTGTGTCTGTCCGTCTGTGAGGGCTTTCTCCCGGTTTGGTAGAAGTTATGCTATTTGGGATTACTGTTACGAGGGTGTAATGTTAGGGAGTTTATGATTTTCATTACAGATTGAGTTGAAGCTAGTTGGTGTTAAAATTAAGCAGGGTTGCTAGAGCTAAATTTGGAAGATCTGACTTTCACGAAATCATTGTTAGTGTAGGCTGTTAAAACCTTTCGAGAGTTCTTCATGTCAAATAACTTTTAATTTTATCAATATGCTCTTCCAACCAACTTCAGAGTTACTTAAAAAGAGCTATATGTACATAATGCACTTTGAAGAACATAGCCAACGTTTATTCCGTAAAACATATTTAACTTAAACTAAATCACAGCTTAATTCCCTGTCTTCATCGCAGTAATTCGTCATTCCAAATCTGGGCCCCGATTCTCCTAATTTTACTTAAGCGTCATACGATTCACGTTCGACTCGATTCGACTGAGGTCCAATCCCGACTCGATTACGATTGAAGCGTATGTGGCATTCCGCTATTTTTTCTTTGAAATAAACATTTTTATCCTTTTCTGTCATTCAATAATGAATCATTTTGTCTGCAAATGATTTACGATTGCAAAATGATTGTACAGCAAACTACCGTATAGACCAAAATCACCAAAATAGCAGACCAATCGCACACCAATCAAATGTCAATCGAATACGATTGGTCTTTTATTAATAGCAGAATGCCCGATATGGTTAAAACTGCTATTGCGATCATATTCGATTCGATTTCTATTCGATTTTGACAATATTAACTTAGGAGAATCGGGCTCCTGTAATTGTAACGGTCGTCGATCACAAACAATGGCGGAGTCAAGATGGCGACTTTGAACATGATTATGGTTTATGGTTCTTTGTTCGTTCACAACGTTACACTGACGACTGTTTGTTTTGTGTATGTCGCCGAAATTACACTTGCAAGTCTGGTTAATGTTGTGACGTTTTAAGTATTGAGCTTGGCGTTTAAAGTAGGTACCTACTATGGACTAAAGTTATGTTCATTGTAAATAGTTACTTCTTGGTCATTATTACATCCAGCAATCAGAATCGGACAAGTCACTTGCTTTCCGCAAAAGCCGTGTAGATGGCCATGTATTTTAAGATTAAGAGCAAATCACGCACAAGAAAAGAAAAAGGAAGATCTTTGATATGTACCACCTGTAACCCATTCCTTTACAGGATAACAAAAGAACAATACATTTCCAAAGAATCATTTTACCCTAAATACTGTCTCCATCACTTAACACAATGACTTAGCAGCATCCTTGCAACGGAACGCATCAAGTGCAGTAACCAGATGCAACTCATCAATATTGCTTCATTTATGTTAGCAGCTCTTAAACTCTGTTAATTTACCATTAGCTGCGCAAATGTTTACTTAAACACTAAGTTTACACTTTAGATTGTTGCTAATATTTATTATAGAACACTAACTTAGGTTCGTGTTTGTTTGCCTTGCATGTTTCCAACAGTACATTTCTATGTCCGGGAGTTGGCGCCAAAATTATGCAGTTGTCAAATAAGTTGTAGCTGTCAACTGTCAAATAGTTTTGGTGTTGCTATAATTCAAAATGTTCTTTAAAAACTTCTTTGACATATTTTTGCTTTGCTTTGAAAACCATACAGAGAGTGAAGTAACTTTTTGAAAAGCTATCAATCATATTTCTAGCTCTACTATCAAATAAGGCCTCCAAAGTAAAATCAATAGCATACACATTAGCATAGTGATTACAAACATCCGAATAGATCAAATTATAATTCAATTATTCCGGTGTAATTACAATAAAATGGTCATTAGTATCGCCTGTTACTACCAATAGAAAACCAACCTTATATTGTGTAATTAAGGTAGGATTTTCAATGAATGCTTTGCCTATTGTGAAGAATGACGGATGTCTAAATAATAGGTAAGCACAGATGTGCTATTTGTGTAGTGGATTATTGTTCTGTAATTATGGTTATAATTTTGTCATTTTGATTGTTCTGTGTAGGTAGGACTACAAATTACCTGGCATATGGTCACCACTACTGATGAGGTCAAGAGTTTCATGTCTGGCTTCTACAAATATGAAACGCGTCGTTTTGCTTGCAGATGGCAACTTTGTACTTTATTTCAGTGAAATCTAAATAAATGGAATCTTCAAACCCACCATATATTCGAGTAATTATTGTTTGCCAGCTTCCTTTATATCCTATGGTTACTTACAATTCCTTGTATTTACCAATTCATTATTTTTGTTACAGGTACTTATTTTGTTTGTTTGAAGCCAACTGCAAGTCTGCACTAACTGTAAGTGTACACACTACTGCATAAGTTAAACATTCTGGTACAGTATATCTTTGCTAATATCTAAAGTGAGTTCGTTTGTTAATTTTGCTTTCGGCTACAGTGATTGAGATGAAGTTAAGCAAGATTATATAGGTATACATATAGGTGGTACCCTGGAGATGGACTTCTTTAATCCAGGGGGCATGGAAAAGTCGGGTATAGAAGACTTATTAGTGTTTTTACCGGCGTCACGGTGACACTGCTCCATGCAGCAGAAAAAATTGTCCAAAGGCCAAGCCTTCCTCAATCTCTGTAAGTAACAATTTTTTATTCTTGTCGTTGGTGCGATCAAAGAAGTAAACAAACTGTTCAGCTTTATAATTTTATAGTATTGAATACTACAGATCCATGAACATATGTATGAAAAACGTTTGATAATGCCTACCGAAATCATAACTTCCGTACAGTAAATTACAAAATTATAGCTTCAATAATTGCTCAATCATTGGTTTTAGTAACGAATTATTGAACATTAATTTGTTTGTTTATTTTCTTATTTACTTTTCCAGTTAGTTATGATAATTGCAAAATAATTAATAGGAATTTCAACGAATTTAAAGCGATGATTGGCAAATGGGTAAATTAATGATTAAATAGTGGTTTTAATTATTTATTTATGTGAATTAATTGGAAAATGTAATTAAAAGCTATGATGAAAACCAATTCCTATTTTAGTGTGGTAATAATATTTTTTTTAGGATCATAACTTGATTTGTGTATTAACTATTCACTGTACCTATCTCAAAAATACAATACGCTGACTACTTTATAGATATGGAGTACTAGCTTTTGCCCGCAACTTCGTTTGCGTGGAATAGTGACTACCAGCAGATTTTTGATTTGACCAATAGATGGCGCTATATGTCCGGAATAATTTTATTTTTATTTTTTTTTGTAAGAAAAACTATCCTATGTCCTTTCTCAAGTTTCAAACTATGTCTGTACCAAATTTCACACAAATCGGTTCAGTAGTTTAGGCGTGAAGAAAAGACAGACAGACAGACAGACAGAGTTACTTTCGCATTTATAATATTAAGTTTGGATTTATTTTCTCTTTATCAAAAAATAACAAGAAATAAATAAATAAACTTTATCCCTGAACCAATTTACAGGTTGAAAAAATTAACCAAAAATGTTCACTCCAATTTCGGGTGCACCCATAAACGTCAGTGGCACTTATAATTTCGCGCGTCACAGAGTAAAAAGAGCAAAAAGTTCGGCAGGTCCAGAGGTTGGAAGATTGCGACATTATCGAGATAATAACTGTAGACTGTGGCTGTAGCTGCTGGCTTATTCGCTAACTTTCGAATTCTCAGATGTCAACTGGCCTCAGTTGTCATCGGAACTTTGATGTCAACCTATAAGTTCAAAACATTGGTATTCTGTATCGCATGAAGTGGATATCGGTGGATATCGTTACACGGTTGCTGACGCCAAAACTACGATGACAACTTGACAACTCTATTTTTTTATCGACTATTATACTGCTAAGTAGGAAATACCCTATTAGCATTACATTACTACGTTTGAGAGAACGCTTTATTTTCAGCGTGTTATATATTTAAAAACAATCTGTGGCGGTAAAATTCAGTATTTGCTTTCTATTGTGTGTGAACTTGGTGTCTAAAGTTCCGTGTGGTTGAACAATATTTTAATTGAGAATATTGTGAGTATTGTATGTAGTTATTATAAATTTAACAACGTAAACAATATTTTGATACGTAGATTCTTATGTTTTGCATGCAAAAAAAAAATTGGTACACTACAGGAAGGTAACTTTACGTACTTGAGTAGGTCGTCCCAAACATTGAGAGCATCGGTTACCTCACTTACTAAATGAAGGTTGAGACATGCTGCAAATTAGTAACATCAAATTATGTAATATTGGTATTTATTTAACTTTTTACGTTATAAATTCTTACTTTTAGCTCAATTGCAACAGCAGTGTTTTTTTGAGCACGTTGCAGAAACGGACGTAACTCTGCCGAAACTCGCTGAAACCTTGATTTGTTGATACGGAAATTTGCCATGAATTCCTTCTCCCGTAAATCCAGAGAATTATTGCAATCTCGCATACGACGTTTCTGGATTCTGGATAAACTTCGTTTTGTCTCTTATTCCACAAATGCCAGCAAAAATACACGCGAAATTTATATTCCACACAAAGAAATATAAAACAAACAAAAATAATACAATTAAAAATAACACTATCAAAAAATAAAGGAAATGACTCAGGGTTTGTATTTCTATTGGAATCGCAAAATTAGAGAAATCTAATATGTCCGATGCAACAATATAGTATAGACATCCCAGTGATGAGGCATAAAACACTGCTATTTGTAGTGTATTTCAAAAAATGACATTGGCTATCAATTTGATGTCCACTGGGCTTACGGAATCGCAATATAACGTTTATCGATACAGAAACCGCTGTCAAAATGAGTCATGGTGGATATCAGCCTGTGTCGATGCTGATGACGTCATCTCATTTGGTAACTGGCTTTAGCGAATAAGAAAATAGCTGTTTGACAATATACTGATGTACACTTTACCAATTGATGATATCTGCGAGCTGTCAGTGGAGTTAGCGAATAAGGCTACTGATCTGTGGATTCCTGTTGCGTGTAATAACGTGACTTGCGGCTGCGCCTGTAACGATAGCAAATAAAGAAATATTATTAGAAAAAAAAAATGTGTGCCTGAAATGCCATCCCTTGTATTGTACAAGCTTAGGTAGGCTAGCAAATATTAAAAAAGCTAGATAATTGGTTTTCATAATCCTTTTGTTCTGAGTTTTATTTTTATATCGAATGAAAGAGCTTTTAACACTTCTCTTGAGCACAATTATTGTGCTCAAGAGAAGTTAGTAGCATATCCAAACTAATCTCTTCATAAATCCTCTTTTATAAAGCCGATAAGCTTAAAAATAAATAAAGAAGATGACCAAATAAACAGGCTTTGATTGAGGTAGCATTCCCAAAAGTCCTCTTTTTAGGTAGCAATATTTTATCAGGCACATAATTGGCATGCTACCAACGCCCAAAGACTAATTTGGGTTTGATCAAACATTCTTAACAATCAGGTACTAATTATGAAAAATAAAAGGAATAACTCTTGTTAGAAACCAATTTAATATCTACTTCGTAAATAATTTGTGGACGTTACTTTCCGGTCGACCGGCCGCGGTCACAATGACCATCTTGCCGAGTCGTCATTACATTATTGGCAAAAACTATAATAACCCATTGTTTTTGAGGTAACAATCGCGCCGCAGGGGTATTTTCGACCCAATTGTAATTTCATCCAAAGCTAATTTAGGGTTACAGAACTTGATTCCTGATGATATCCATGTGTTCTGTCTCGCGAATTATGATGAATTGACGCCTATGTGTGTAAGCTTGTGTTCACGAGTGTGTGTGTGTGTGTTTGAAATATGTTTTTTTACGAAACGTTGATTGATGGCTTGATGTTCAATGTTATTAAAGTCAAATGTAAAAGAGTTGTAGATGTGTTAATCTGTGTGATGAATTAGAGACACATTTTATCTGAGTTAAGATCTATTATACCTTTGAATGGGAAATAGAATTGCATTTAAACATGCATCGATTACAATTCTAATGGCCAGTTTCATCGGTTACTTATAAAGTCTGTCATAGTCTATCAGGAACTTGCCTAACAGATAAACTACAACTTTTTTTCACAAGTCTCGGATAGCAATACCTGGTAGAACATATAAAAAGTATTTATCTGGGAGATAGCTTTAACTATACCAGCCACTTTTTCCGTAACCAGTAAAGCCTTGCCTTAGATATCTAAAGACTACACTAAATAATAACAATCACTATAAATGATCGTCACTTACGTTAAGACAGAAGCCTGTCCAAAACGGAGGCTTGTCAAGTTTTTGTAAGGTCACCGACGCTCAGCTGACGGCTGACGGTGGACAGGCTCACAGCGTGTAGGTGTCCTGGGAACTGAGGACTGGCGTGAATATGTGTGGTACAAGTCAGAGGCGAACAGAGTTTTGCATAGGTACTAAGTTTTGAAAGATTGTGACTGGATTGCATTCTGAAGTCATTCTCTTGCAAGCTTAAGAAGAGTGCTTATATCTGTATTGCCCACTACTCTTTACTTGAACAATTTACCATTTTCTAAGAGGTTATATTGAAATAACTTCCTCTATGATGATTTCCTTTTTTATATTTATATATAAAACACGATTACATATAATTTTTCAGTTATATTTAGTAACTTATTTATTCTGCCATTTATATAGCCCTACTAACTACCTACCTAATTTATCACATTTTAAAATGGAAGGATGAAAGTAATCCCAGTCCTAACTAATATCTAAGCCTGTCAGATTGTATGATATCAAACTTATGATAAATATTCATTACATAGCTTGTTTCATTCTATATGCGTATAAGAAGTACGAGGGAATATTGTTCAGTGTGAAAATACTGCCCTTTGGGAAATCTATTAAATGTTCTGTCTTTGCATACGAGATGAGGAGGATCATACTTTTTAGATTTACTGATGTAGCTACAGCAGAGTATAAGGAAAATTGTAAAGATTGCAAACAAGCAATTGTTCTTTTGTTTTTAGTTGTGTTTGAAAACTTTTTAAGAAGTAGAGTATGGATGGATGAATATGGGTGTGGCCTTTGCCCAGCAATGGTACAGCACAGGCTAATAAAAAAAGAGTTGGTAACAGTTTCGTTGTTTGATATTATTGTTTTATTTATTTGATTTACATGACTTCAAAAGTCGCTTACAAATCAGTTTAGTATTTAAAGGGAATCCAACCTACGATCAAAAGTATTATTGATTGAAGAATCAGTCCAAAAACAAGTTGATTTGATTCCCACCGAAGATAATTTACCGCTACCGCCTATCTCTCGATCTGAACCTGCATGCTGTCAGTTTGACAGGTGTCATTCCACTTGCGCGCCAAATTCACCAGCTTTTTGCTTTTTTTCTTCATGTGTAGATTCTTGAAGATAACTTTCTTTTAGGTTCTTGTTTATTTATGAAACACATGAAAAAAGGTGAATGGCTAGTTAATCAGGTATTTACTTTAAAACAATGCTGAATCATTTTACATCTATTCATGAAGTCTTTTTAAATGTGAATATATGATTCTACAAGGACCGTTCGTTATTCGATTTATAGAAGTTTAATAAAATGTCAAAACAGGTGTAAGGTTTGTTTATTTTAAAAGGCTCGGTCTCACACTATAACATAATACCCCCACGTTGCCTGTCATGACTGTATTTACGACTGTAGCACCAACAGAGAAGGTCCCAACACCAAATAAATAAATACAGACTTGTGGGATCGCCATAAAATGGGTAAACTATTGTAAAGGGTTTCTACCGAATTCTGATTTGGGTTTAATAATCAGAAGTTTTATTTAATAATATTATAATTTTTCAGTTAAAACTTAGATTTGACTATAGCTGCTCCCTTTAATTTGCTTATAACCACACAAAATATAATCGGATTTGACTTATGTAAGTGGTAACTTTATCTACAAGGCAAAAATTCGATAGCAAAGTTTTGTTTTAGTGTCTACAAAAATGTATTTATTTGGAAAAATATTTTATGGTACTTATGCCATCTTTCTATAGCTTTTTTCTTCCCATTATTTTGTTTCAAACTACTTCTACAAGTAAGTAAATTCACAGTAGATTTTCTGCAAAAATTTCTGTACCATGCCACCGAAAGATATGCAACGGTGATCAATTCTGAGTTATTGAATATGAACGCTAGTTCACGGAAATTGCGGGTTCTTTTACTAGTAGCCATTTACAAGGGTTTATGGAGATAGGACACGTACTTGAGGGTTGGTCAGAATAAATCGTTATTTAGGGTCCTTTGAATATTATGGCTGTCACTGCTGTCGTAAATGTTTAGGGGTTGATCGAATTGAGTCGTTCTCGAGTATGATTTTAAAATGGTATCTCGGTTTAAGACGTCGAATAGTTTCTGAGAGACATTTTATTTTTAAACATAACGTCAACGTTGTGTTAATAGAAATCGACATAAAAAATGGCATCATTATATTATTTCCCATTTCATTTAAAAAAAGCGTTCTTTTCTGAATTCTGAATCTGAATGATCTCGATAAAATTCTAAACTGTTTCCAATGACTCCTTGATAGATAAAAAAATAGATTGAATCACCAAACCATTCCCTTGGGAACTTGGGAAGAGTTATTCCAACGCTGCGCGCGCGCCGGTCGTCCTACACTTGACGTCACTAAATCTTTCACCGCGGTACAGTGTTGCCAGTCCCCAGTGTTGCCACACACTGAGTAACGATATAATTGAATCGAAGTATGTCTGTAGTATTTATTGGGTAATGAAGTATATACTTGCTTGAAAAATAATATTTTTGAGCGAGTTATCTAAATCATAAATGGTATATTTTTCTGTTTGGAGCAATAACTCATAAAGAACGGTTCCCATTTATTAGAAATATGAATAATATCATAATATTACTTGCCTTGTTTGAAATAGATGAGTAGATTAAGAAGCTACTTGATAACAAATACGTTGCGTGCACGACGCAATTTTTAAAAATGAAATATCTCTCCATGCAAGGAAAGACAATTTGGAATATGTCACAGCAAATCTGACAGATTGTTGACATTTCCCGCCCTTTGTCGACGCCATGACACATAGATTTATATGTCTATTATTGAATTCATTGTATTGAGGTATGTTTATATATCCGTCAATTTCCAAAAATCCAGAGCACACCAACTTTCTAATACCTCCAACGTGGAACAAAAAGCTTTCAAACAGCATAGTCCTTTAATTTTCACTTTATAAATTATAGCGGCTACTGCGCATGCGTGCGACGTGTCATTAGCACCCTATAAAGTGGCTGTGTAAACACGGCGGGGGCTAAATGCGACCACAGACTGCAGTTAATTTTGTCCCCAAAACAAGTATAGGTTTAGTATCGGAATTTGGTGATATATTTTGGTAGGAATGTTAACTTTTTAGGTTGGTAACCTTAGTTAATTGTTTTGTATTATTTTGACTGTTGAATGTAAAAAAAATGCCAAGTCTAATTCATCTTAACTGATTGTAAATGTGAAAGTAACTGAAAGAAAGAAATTACATTTATTCACGCCGTTATGACACATAGACAGAACAAAAACTATAGTAAAAACTGTAAATAAACAACTACAACAAGAAAACTCTGTCTTTGTGTTACGAAATCATGCTAAAATAGCTAAACAAATTGATGGCAAAATCACAAAGTTAGGTGATAGCTGGACAGGCTATTCTATATAGTTTTATTCGATATGATATTTTAAGCTACAGACAAGTCTAGTCTTTAAGTAAATAGGTAACCTATATCCGACTTCAGGTCAAGTTTAATAGCTTTATGCCAAGAAACTAGGCTAAGCGGACTGGCTGTAAACTACAGATAAGAACCACGGACGTGTTTGGAATATTAATTTTTATAACGATGTTTAATTTTCCGCTTAACTTAATTTGTGCCATTTTAATTCATTTATTGTAGAAATTATTTTCTTTGTAAATATATTTCGCTACAAAAGATGATTTTTTTGACTGTACAAATCTCTAATATTATGAGCAAAGTGAAGTAGGTAGACACGAAGTTTTACAATAGTAGATGCTTTAGATAAAACCAATAAACTACACTGATTGGAACAGTTGAAATCTTTATGATATTCAACATAATTTAGTAAAGCAGAGCATTGCTTGCATGCATGTCACATACAGAAGCTGCATCACTAAAATACAAGTCTATTCTCTATAGTTGTCACTCACAACTCGAGCGGAATACTAAAACGCTAACATATTTACCTCCAACTTTTCCTCACAAATTGCAAAGCTCTTAAATAAAGAATAACTCAAAATAAATCGTTCTCGACTTATATTTCACAAAGCCACTAACATACATCAGATTTTCAGTCAATTAGTCGATTATTCATTGTATCGAGTTACAAAAAAAAGTATGTCATGCACGGCATTAAGCATTCGTTAACTGGCATAAAATACTTCATTACCCGCGGCCGCCATTTAAAAAGCGAGACGAGTCCGTTTCGCGCCCTTTTTGTTTATTTTTTAAAAAGATTCTTTTTCATCGAGTGATTGATGTTGTGCACGGGTCGCGGGAAGGATGCACCCTGCAAAAACCTGCTGTATTAAATAACAATTTTTCACTTTGATAAATTTCTGGGCGCGCTTTAAATCCTTATTTTTATGAAGCTTTTTGTACATCAAAATTCAGATCGTGTAAACGAGTTGCCGAAAGAAGCCGAAAATCGATCTCAATGGCGTGCACTTGGAGAGGCCTATGTCCAGCAGTGGACTGCGATAGGCTGATGATGATGATGATGATGATGAAACGAGTTGAAATGAATAAAAACACTAACAGACAATTGTTTTAAATGAAAACCGTTTATTTTTAAATGCAGTTAAATGTATACTTTTGCCATATAAACAGAATCGTTTGAGAAATACTTAGAATCGAAAGTTCCGTTCGATTGTGGAATCGATCAATCGATAATTTTATAAATAGTGCGCCTTTGATGTGTCGACTGGCGCGATTTGATCAAAGCATTATATATTAGTGTCTGTTTGTCTGTATGTTGTTAGCTCGTCGACAAGACATGTTTTATGGACTTTCTTTACTAATTTATTGATGTAAATCGAACGTACCGGTGGAGGTATGCGAGAGATAAGCGAGCGATTGTCAATCTAGACATCGCATATGTAAAACGTTAGTGGGCTAGCAGCGAGGCTTCCGATGCGTCTGGGTACGGCATTACCTTGTATAGTTTTTAATGTTAAAGCGAACATAATTGGAAATCAGTTTCAACAAGGTTTATGCGAGTAAGAAATGAATTTATTGCACTGCCGCGTTGTTTCACGAAACAAAGTACACTAAAAGATAAAAACAATAAATTCACGTCAGTGTCCTTTATTCACACATGACACGCTTCACTGTCAGAAAAACACACGGTGTCACAAGTTTACCGTGTCATTCTTTATCGCGACTTCACACTGTCTGCTCAGACCGAATATGTCATAAAAGTGAAAAAATCTACAGAAACGCTTGAAAGGCCGCGGCAAGTCGCGCGTTATCGCGGCAATTAATCGCGCGGCCGGTCGTATCGCGCGACAAATCGGTTGCACGACCGACGACCAGCGCGTTTTATGATTTCATTTTGTCGATGTGATGTCATTTGACACTCTGGAGACGTGGACTGGTTTGGGGTTAAGTTTTTTTATTGTGCATTGGGGGTTTCTTTATTCTTGCATTACATAGAAGGAGTTCTAGTAGTTGGAGTCAATAAAGGTCTATTGAAAGAATTATCAGTAAGGTAGGTATGTTATGTACTTATGTACAAAGTTATATAGTTTAATATGCATTTAACAGTGGTATATATTTAAAGAGCAGGCTTAAAGCTTTTAGTCAGCAAGTGTGAGAATATAATCCTCTTAAAAGATATCAAAGACAGTCTTGAACGGAACCCAGGACCATAAAATGAAGAAGTTATAAAACATAAAATACTTCTAAAACTGCGAAAACTATTAAATGTAATCATAAAAATAGTGTTATTAGTGTGTAATCCGATTAACATGGCAATAAACTGCTATGAAATAACAACAAAACATTATATAGGCGTTTTATCGCTGTCATTTTAACCGATAGTTAAATCTAAGCTCGTGTTACTATTGACCACATTGACTGCGCAATTATGCTAAGTAAATAAACTTAATTTATTTAAAGTAGATTGTAAAGATAAACGCCTTTTACCTAATACAGACTATGAAGGTTTTATCATAGCAGTTAAATAAAATAGCTGGCTGCTTGACGTAACATTGAAAAAAAAAGAAATATATTAAAAATAAAACTTTAATGGCATCAATATTTTTTTCGACGAAAAGTTGCCAGCTACACTTTTCTATATCTGCATGATAAACCAATGAGGTTTGTAACAAATAAGTTTAAAAATCTTATATCAAGAATTTACGATCCTACAACACGATAAAATATTGCTGCATAGCCGTAGGCAATCTGTGCATCAACCCGCATGCCTTATTTTTAATTCATCCTAAAAAAGAAACATGAATAAGTGTAACATGCTTCATACAAATCACGAAATTAAAATAAATCCGCACGTAGTCTTAAAATAAACCTGTGAACGGACGCGAATTAATTTTGCGATCACTGTCAACAACTGTTAGAAACATCAAATGTAGAACAGTAAAATTTCAATCAAGTGTATTTGGTATGGCTGTAAAAATTTATAACAAACTCCCAAACTATATTAAGAGTATCTCTTCATTAAATGTTTTTAAACTAAAACTGAAAGAATTTCTGCTATGTAAGACATATTATTCAATTAACGAATTTCTTAATGACCAAAACATTGAATAGAATGAATTTAGCTATTGTGACTTTAATATTGAATGACATTATTGAGATTGTATTGAATTCATTTAATTGACTCGCTAATGAAAATTGTAATATTGTAATAATTATGACTATGAATGTGTAATGAGATTTGAATGTAAAATGTACAAACAACTAATTATATAACTACCTACATTTATAATTATTAACAAATATTGTACACCCCATGGGTATGTTACAGTGATACAACTATGAAACTTGTAAGAACTACCTTTTACCTGTGACAAACAATAAATGGATTTGATTTGATTTGATTTGATTTGAACAGGTGCCATGCATAACTTACGACAAATCCTTATAAGTGTCCCAGTCCACGGTAAAACATACACTAAATTATTGTGTTGATTTGTTGGTTGAGACTCAGCGTTTGTTGGTGCAAAATACTTTATGGGCACAATATTTATTCAATGATTTAGGATTGTTTGTTTTAGACACAATTTGGTTATTTAAATTGCACTTTCGAGGTCTCGGGAAATCCACATTACTTAAACTAAAAGACCTAAAACAGTGTAAATGTACCAAAGTTTTTCTTTGCTCTCAACCACGTCGAAAATCTACTACGTCAAACCACAAATTTTACTCCTCCACGAATATAATTCCCCAAGAGGTATACAGTCTTACAGAAATCCTTTACGTGCAGTAATCCTTCCCACTAAACTTTGGATTCAACATAGATGTGAAACGTCAGACCATTTGACAGACGGTGTGAGATCGCAAAGGGCTTCAGAAGTCATGTTCCCTTTAACATTTCTGACATTAACTGGTCTGTGTTGAAGCCATGATAAGAATGTGTTATAATTTGTCGAACGCTTTGAACTTGATTTACAAGCGCAAAAGGCACAATTTACTACATACCTAGTTCAGATGACAGTTTTATTTATTTGTTTTGAATACGCGTTTATGTGTCAATTAATTTTAGTGTTCTAGATATTAAAAAGTTGCGTAACTGTGCATTTTTGGGTAGATTAATGTGATGATATTATTTACACATCAAAACAGTGATTCTTTATTTTGTTTTGACGTTGAAGAACATTTCCGGGATTCTTTCAATATTTAACTATGTATAATCTTTTGAGCACCTCAAAGTTAACATACCACTTCCCACTTTTTATTTTTGAAATTAGCATCAAACAACACTAATTGAGCAGCTTACAACAAGTATGTCTCGTGAGTGGCGACCCTAAGCGTCAGTTTTGATCAAATAGTTGATAAGCTGAAGCTCCGTAGTTTGTAAACTACTATGTTTATGCCCCGGCGCTGCTTGCAAACGAGTCGTAAACTGTGATGTTTACGTGCTCGCAATTAGAACGCTTGATGTTGAGAAAGTTTCTGACGACAATTTATTTGTTCTAATTTGCTGTATTTTTGGCTGCAGTAACGTAATTTTGTTTGACAAAGTTTTAAATATGAGTTGTGGTTCGTGGAGATCGCAGTTTTTTATTAAACCATTACTTACTACGGGGATTATCGTAACAATAAGTGGGTTACTAGTTTAAGTGTTTGCACCTGATTCAACACTCAAGTGCTCAAGTTTGAGAATCAAACTACTATACGCCGATATATCTTCGAAACAAGATTATGTAGGACTCTTTTCAGTCCCAAACTGAATCATAATAAAGCTAGTTATTCACAACAATGTAAACAAACCTATTTCCCAGACACGAAACCACGACATACTAATACAAACAGGCATTATAATCACATAAATCATATAAAGTAATAAGGGGTCATCATGGCGGACTTTGTGACAGTATTTACGTAAATAATGGCGGCCAGACGAAACGGACCACGTAATTACAAGCTCGTTTCCCGCGCAATTTCACAAAACAAGATGGAAGACGAGACGTTTGGATTATTGTTGCCTTATTTGCGTTTTTTGATCGTTCGGTTTGTTTTTTAGTGTTATAATTATGTATAAGATTTGAAGGAGTTAGTTACATTTTCCGAAAAATTGATATTTTGCTTGTTGAACAGTTTTTCTAATTCAGAATTAGTTGATAGCGTAAAAAGTCTGTCAACCCCTGTTGCTTTAGTTTCTTAATATAAAATGCATAAAATGAAAATAACATGGTGTCAAACAATAGGGAAAAATCTAGTATCACCAAAAGTAGAAATATGTGTTAGGTTAGGTTAAGTGATTTTGTAAAAACATTGGCTTATAAATGCATCCTTTGTTCGTGCAACTTCAGTAACACACAAAATCACTTCTTATTACCAACCAATACACCAAACTAAGACTACGAATAAGCAATTACAACGCAGCTATTTCTGGCAAAGCATTGTAACAACAATTTTAGTGCTGACTTAATTGCAGCTCACAAACTTTTAGTCGGCCGATCTTTTGATTCGGGCTTTTAAAACAGTATGAAGATGAATGATGGTACGCACATTACAAAGATCAGGTATATAGCCGGTATCAGAACGACTGAAAACTTTGGCTAGAATAAAGATTTTCTTTTAAAAAAAATTGGCTAGCATCGCTCAACTGTCGGGCGACAGTTTAGTCTGGTAACACACAAAATCACTTCTTATTACCAACCAATACACCAAACTAAGACTACGAATAAGCAATTACAACGCAGCTATTTCTGGCAAAGCATTGTAACAACAATTTTAGTGCTGACTTAATTGCAGCTCACAAACTTTTAGTCGGCCGATCTTTTGATTCGGGCTTTTAAAACAGTATGAAGATGAATGATGGTACGCACATTACAAAGATCAGGTATATAGCCGGTATCAGAACGACTGAAAACTTTGGCTAGAATAAAGATTTTCTTTTTAAAAAAATTGGCTAGCATCGCTCAACTGTCGGGCGACAGTTTAGTCTGCAGTCTGCTTGTACTTTAAGTGCCAACTTAATTGCAGCTTAAGGCGTTTCAGATTTACCAAATACGCAATGTTTTATGTTCAACAGTACTGCTAGGCTTGTAAGGAAACGCCTGTAAATAAACTATCAAGTAGGTCGAATTGTCTTAAATGGGAGAAACAAATTAATTCGTGGTACGTGGGTGTATGTATATGGAGCTATAGTTAAATGATAGCTGTTTATTGTGGCTTTATATGCAGAAATGTTGGTACTGCTGTCTCATCATGATTTATGGTAGACGTGATGGATTTTGGTATTGCGAGGTATCCTTCTAATGGACACACAAGCCTAGATATTCCGATAAAAAGGAGTAGGAACATAGGATTAAGGCAGGAAAGCTAATCTTTGAATTTCATGAAAAAGCTGGCTGTAAGAGAACCCAATTCTGGGTTAAGCTCGCCATTGTACATAAACTGTCTGTATTATTTTTATATATATATTTGTTGTTAAGTGTGCAATAAAGAATAAGAAAAAGCGGTCAAAATGTTGATGCAGCATCATCATTTTTATAAACTATCCTATAGATTATTTTGATTAATCTGATCCAACAGACAAACTGTTGTACACAGTTTTGTTTGATTTTGTACTTTTTAGAACATAAAATGTACCTTCTAATAAGCAATAAATAAAAATAAAATAAATAATAAAAATAAATTAATCTCGACTTAACATCGAAAGTACCTCCCAAGAAATATGTAGGCAGGTATCGAGTAACTACATGGTTGTTATCTAGGATCTAATCAGATGTAAGTATGTGATGGCAATACTTTTAGCTGCAGTAGTGTTTTGTAATTTATAGTATATGATATGATTTGATAGTGATTACATATTAATGGTGTGCAGCTAGTGTTGGGCATCGTTGTCATCGCGGATATTCCACCTGTCATTACGTTGTGGCGGGAAAACTAGAGAGTGCAAGTTATAAGGGGTCGCGTGATTGAACCAACCTCTTTTTACAATTTAAGTATAGTAGTACTACACTGATTTTGATGAAACATGTCTAAGGACCACCGATGCAACATCATCTTTCGTCTAAATAAAACCTGCATCCTTTACGGTTCATAGGTTTAAGAGCCACAGATTGACACATAGTCAGATATTCAGACAGACACGAAGCGGTCTGTTTTGCGTCGGAGATTAAAAAAGATAAAGATGTGAAAATGAGCTGTTTATTAAAAATAGGACGGTAATTGAAACTTGAACTGAAGAGAAAGTTTGAAACTTCAGAAAATCTTGTGGTACGGCTTCCGAGTTTTCTTTTACAGCTCTGCTTTCAAGATCTGTTTAATAATGAAAAGATTTTCATTTCACATTTATTTTTTACCAGAAAAATACAATATTTATGACACCACAAACTTACAAACTAACTTCAGTCAAACTTGTTACAATATTGTGATACTAATCTCTAGAACACAAAAATCACCTGTTTGAAGTTTCCCGTAAAACAAATGTCAAAACAGCTGGCTCCTATACCTCGCACTGGTTTCAAATAAAATCGTTGACAGCATGACAAATGGGTGCACGTCGCTTAGCGTGGCGTCGAGCGTCACGCCATCGCTGCCCGCGATCGAAGGGACACTGCCCTGCCCTAGTGGCAGATGTGACGATACAACGTTGTATTGAGGTTTGGACACTAAAAATGATAAAATTAGTAAAACTTGCTACTAACACCTACAGTGATGACGACAAGAAAGAAGATTTTTGTTTAAACTTCACAAAATATGATTAAAAATAAAAATTTGATAGAAACACTACTTGTAATATTCACCTGAGTCAATCTGAAAGGGTATTGTGTTGAAAGCTGGCTTTACTGTCGCGTATGTCAATGATGATTCTAGTGTCGACTAAATACACACATTACCAAAATGCAAAAATACAAAATGTTAAAAGAACAATATTTTCAATGACTGAATGAATTCATAGTGAATTTTAAATGCAAGCGCTGTTACCAAACTTTTTCGACACCACTTCGTGCTGACCACGGATTATAAACACGAAAATATATGGATTGACGACTTGCATGCATAAATTCATGTTGACCACTATGGAACGTGCTGCGTACGGAGTTTACATATTCATGTTGCGATGTAGGCTGTTGGTTTGTACTTGACTGTCCTTTTTGAAGGACTTCGTCGTAGCCTACATTTGACTCCATTTGTCTTGGTCTTGTAACTTTACCTGTAAGGTCAGTGATACACGAGGACTTCTTAGTAGCCTACTTTTGACTCCATTTGGCTCAATGTAAAGGATGTGTCTTGTAACGTGTAAGGTCGATGATACATGGACTAATTTATGCCTAATGGGTATTTTGTCCCGCATAAAGCTTATACCTACTTGCAATCTTTCTTTTTAAGAGATTTGGTTCAATCAAAAGGCTTACCCATGTTCAACTACTTTTGCAAAGTTTTTGACTCTCACCCATTTTTATTGTAAATAAAAAAAAACTTTTGTCTGTACCGTGTAAGTCGTTTTAAGTAGTTAGTTTTTCTAGTTTATTTTCTCGATTTTTTTTTGCAAATGACTTCACAAACAATATATTTCAAGCTAATCTTCCTAAGGGTTTAGAGAAAGCCTTAATGTGTCCCCCGAGAGTCTCCCGGAGTTAACTTAACTTACAGTCATTTAGTTTACAATTACTTTAAGTGCTTTTGTTAGAATAAAGCGGATACAGAAACGGTTAATAGTTTTCTGCGGTAGTCTTAGTAATAGCGGGGAGAATTCTTCTTATTGAGGTACCTAGGCGTATTAAGCTAAGTATACAGAGGTATATCTCTATATATAAACTACTATATACACTTAAATAATTGTTAATATTCACTTAATTCACAAAATAACAAATGACTCTCAAAAGTTGGCGAGCATTTGTCTACTAACTAAAACTCAACTTGTCTTCGGCTAACTTTAATATGGAAGCTCCAAAACAATTTTGTCGGGCTTTCTGGATCGTATGGAGCATCAAGGAACGTATGTTCCACCTAATTAACATAATAATAACCCCCTAATTTAGCACAAAATTACCTTTTTACCGAACATAATTTTTAACGACATTTAAAACCTTCCATTATCTTAACAAGTACATCAGATATTTTTATATTCCTCGTCGGCTCGTTAATTATACACAAATTGTCCGCCTGTGTTTCGGTTATTAATGGCTTTAGCCGGACAATGTGCGTAACGACCGGAATATTAATGCATTCGCCAATGCACTTTAATCATAAACGTGTTATACGGAATTATGAGTTCATGCGCATTTTGTATGGTGGCTAACGGTGATTTATTTTGAACTAGCGGTGTAAACAATTTTGCTTGCCTTGCCCCGTGGGAACTCCTTTCTGCATTCGAGTAAAAAGTATATTATAGCCATTCTGATTCATTTGCTATATTATTTTAAAATTTAGTTTTTGCATGAAAAATCCGCCATCCATCAAAATTAATATGATTCAGATCAGTTAGGTATTGCTTACCTAAAAATAGATTACCTCAAAGGCGATTCTAAACTAACAATCCATGAATCCATTTGATTTTTTGGCACAACTCTTTTGACGTTCCCCAACCGGCTACACATGCAATAATATCCAGAAATCATTGCAACCAGGCTGGGCTTAAAAGAGTGGAAACAAAACGAATCATCCACACTAAAGGGTTGAAACGTGGCCGAAACTCGGCTGGCTTCCAATCACGCCACTAGGATCCAATCCCCATGAACAAAAATAAAAAATCTTCAACTATACTGTTCTGTAAAGGGTTTTTTCAAAAAGGAGGTATCGAGTTCACTTGCTAGAGTTTCCGAAATACGATTATCGATTTTTGTTTCGTCGCTAACGAGTTTAATTCTCGTTTGGATCCCAAATCTGGGGAGATTTATTTATATTTCTTTGTTAAAGGCTGAGTTGGTGGCTGATTATATTACAATGGAATGGACATGGTATGCTATGAGATTTAAGAGTGATGGTTAGATAAAGATAGATATCCTGAGAGAATCTGGTTCGTCGTTGATTTCGAGCTAGTTGCAATGGTTATTTCTCTCTATACAAATAACTAGCCGTTTACCCGCGGTTTCACCCGCCTCCCGTGGAGACTACTGCCCATATCGGGATGCGATATTACCTATGTTACTCAGGAACTGTAGAAGGTAGCTACTCGGGAAGTGTATAACAGTTAATTTTTTTTTCAAATCTGTTCAGTAGTTTCGAAGCTTTTAGGGTACAAACAATTAAAATTTCCCTTTATTATATTATTGCAGATGGCACAATTCGTGAGCTAGCCCGACTAGCACTTACCTCGTTTTTACAAAAACATACGCTAGTTTTATCAACGCGTTGCAATACCACTAACAACGACCACTAACGTTTTCACGCACAATTTTTCAATTCCCCATAGCTTTTACAAAAACATGGCGCGATATTAATATCAGTCAGTATTCCGACATACGAGCGTATTATTGTTTGTGCAGTGGCAAACGATTTGCACTGGTCAGCCATTGATGTTTGTAATAAAACAACTGTGGTGGGTAAAACCGCGGGTATTCAATATGTGAGCGATGTGCTGCTGTTTTTTTTTAATAGTAGCAGATAGAAAAACGAATGTATATTAATGTAGCTTGAAAATGCGATCAGAAGCACTTACGACATTATATTGCATTTGTAGCTGTTATGGTATATTTATTTCATCCATTATTAATTTTGTTTAAATATTTAAAAAAGCTATATAATCACCATTACCTTTCTATTACTTCAATTACACAAAGATTTTATTATTGGTTAAGAAATCGAAACAAAAGTATACACTTAAAACTTTAGGACTCACTCTAACGAACAAAGTCTAAGCCTTAGTAATTTTCTAATTTTCCTTTCAAGCTTTTGTACAATCATATTTAATGTTTAATATTATTGTTTCAGGTATGTTCCTACTTTGATTCAACACATTGGTAAGAAGAGCAGCACATATTCATGATGAAATACCTATTTTAAGTAGGTATAGGAAACTTACGACCTAAAATAAGTCATCAAACACTCAAAAACCTCGAGAATTCTTCTATTTAAACCTTTATTTTGAAACTCCAGCCTTGTTTAGTATGCACACGAGCACCACAAGTATAGCTATACATATCATCGGCACCGCAGTCGGTGGGGCGTGATCCTAATTCAATAACATTCAATTAAGGCCTGCAATTAGAAACCGGCCCTAAGGTGGTGAGCGACCGGGATCCGTAGAACAGGATAAGGATATTTTTATTTTGTTGGTAGTACAAGTTTGGTTTTTTAATTGACAAGGGATGATTTTTCTCATTACTGTTTTGATTGTTTTTGAAAATACATGTATGTATTTAGCATATGCACATAATTTTACATATATGTACAATTACAATTTTGCAATACTAAGAGCGATCGCCTTTTAGTTGACTTTTGTATGGTTCTGAAATGACCAACTATCAACTTTTCAACTCTTTTAGCTTTTGATAATTACATTTAGCAGTTCTTTGCTATATCATCCATTTATTTAAAGATATTTTTTTTTATATTACAAGAAATATCTCTGCTTAGTATCTACTATTTTGCAGTTCAAGGTACAGCTGAATCCGCATAAAAAACAAAACAAATTAAACAAATCCAACAGATTCTTATCCACCCTTACTACAATCCAAGTAGTCGTCCACTAAGATCTCCGTAACAAATTGTTGTGTCATGTTTTGTGTTATTTAAGCGCTATCTACACGCGAGCTGCCCACTGCCCACCGTACACCGTAATGTCTAGTGTCTGACACTGGTAGATCTCTATCGGTGTCTGGGAATTTACAAGGGGTAAGAGAAAAAGTGTCAGTGTTGAGAGTTTAGTTTTAGTAGTATTTTGAAGTTGGAACGGTTTTGGTTTTGGTTTGGATGTGGTCGTGATAGCGGGGTTAAATATGGAGTGCTTTTTGATATTTTACCTTAGTTAATATTTCAAATATCAATTATGACTAGTGATATTAGGAAATATTCTCGATGTTAGTAAACTTCAAAGTATTTTTTGGTGTCTTTGTCCAAGAGCTATAGAAGTGTTTCTCTAAAATCTTTTTAATGTATAATTATATATTTTTTAAAATATATGTATATAAGTACACTCAAAATATATTATAATTTCTGTAGGAGTGTCTAAACGTTACTGTTTTCAATACCTTTGATTTATAAATACCTGACCTTTAAATCTACCTCTGGCACCAATCCTGCGCACCGTACAAGCAATGTTGCCAGCTATTAACAACAATAATTAATTAATAAACATGCAACATTCACCAACAGGTTACGAGCACCTCACTAACCTAGATCCAAAGCGAACTAGACTGAGTCTATGCCCGACCATAGACACTAATCCATAGATTTAATCCCTTGGATAAGATCTACAACGTGTAAATAAGAGTAAAGTGTGTCTATGGTTTCGAAACATGCTAATGCGTGAGCTCATTGGATTTATTTGATGCGTTTAAATGATATTATTTATTAAACGATGATAGCTTGATAATATAATTTGTCTTGATACAAGTAAGTATTCATTGGGGTATCATATTTATGATGGTAGGTTGAGCTTTTTTTCTGCAAATGTGTAGTTTGCCTCCATAAGGAGGTGAAAGTTCACTTGGACCGTTGCTAAAATGTTTCCTGTAGTCTAGAGCTTATTCAAACTACCGTATCATCTGCTCAGTTTTTCCACTCATCTCTCAGTTTGGACGAGCAAACAATTGAAAACTATCTGTGCGAAAAACGCGACAGATTTTTGCTACTCGGAAAGTGACGCGTAGAGGAAAATCTATCGTTCGACCTTGAGCAGAAAGTTCGATGTCCCTCGTTTATTGTAATAACACTTAAAACATGCATAAAAAGTACTAAATGATCGAGAATATAT
Organism: Helicoverpa zea; assembly: GCF_022581195.2. Classification (NCBI taxonomy): domain Eukaryota; kingdom Metazoa; phylum Arthropoda; class Insecta; order Lepidoptera; family Noctuidae; genus Helicoverpa; species Helicoverpa zea. Next base: position 12,071,171 of record NC_061463.1, on the reverse strand, counting down.
CTGTAACAAGGTTGTTAGTGTTATTGTAAACATTGCCGAAGAGATCAAAGCTATATTTAATAACTTTTAGCTCTTTGAATGTTATAGTTAAAACATGTGTAGAAAACTATTCATCTTAGAAGATTAGTTTGAAAAATCAAACAGTTATTATGACATGGAATAGACGTAAATCGGTATATTTTTAATTCAACTGTCAGTTTTTAAGAAAATAACATAATCTTATAATCTATCTATGATCCTCAGCAAGGCATTTTAAATGAATAGTTATGAAAATGAAATTCTTGTCACAATTTTTAGCGGCTTGGACCTTTGAAAGAGATTTTCCGCAGTAACCATTTTAAGGTATGAGCCTACGGACAGCGGAAAAGTGTGTGGATTATAGCCACTTGTGTTTATTTACTAGGAAAATTGCTGGCCGCCATGAAGTTTGGCGAGAACTTAGTTACCGGCTTACGATTATATCAGCCTTACTATAAAAACTTAAATATCTGTTGAACACTTGTCTAAAAAAGTGTGGCAAAACGGACTTTATTTCAACGTCATTTTTAGACAAGTGTTCAACAGACGTTTAAACGATTTTGTGGTAAGACGGTATATCTTTAGCGCTTTAAAAAAAATCCGTTTGCATATAACAGCATATATTTTCTCCAAAAAACTTACAAGAGCCCCTTCTTTCACCAGAAGCCATATAAGTCGAGCCAGGAATACGTTTGCATATCAATAATAACGGGACTGATGTTTTTATGTCTTGTTTGCGCGCGCGCAGCCGCCCGGTGGCGGAGATCAGCGATAGCGCGGTATGGATGAAGTTTGGTGAAATGGAGTTTTCTGTGGTGGTATGTAATTTGATGAGTACCTCAGGGTTTTTAAATAAGGAGGCTGTCAGACTCTTGAAGGAATATTGGGTTTAGCTATAGCTAATAGGTAAAAAATTGGCTGTAGGTAAAATCCCGTAGGAAAGCCAGAAAAATCCCTAATGCAATCACAAAAGTTAAATTACATTTGGGACGATAATTTAATAGAATCATTAGTTAAAGTTTCAAGGAATTCCCAATTTAATTATCATAATCCACATAAAAAAGCAACATCTTAATAACGAAAGCTTTTAAAATGTTTTGTCATCACCGACATCTAAATAATGTCCATGGAGTTAACATCAAGTCCAAAATCAGTTAAAGGACCTTTTTTGTTTGTACCGCAAAGGTATCAAATATGTTATCTCAATCATCACAGGTATCATTTACCCCAACCCTGATAATCGGATAAGGGTAGCTCCATAAACTGTGTGACGACTATTTTCAACCACTTTAGCGACCGATCTGATGATATCGACCTTTTAATACACTGATCGCTTTTAAAATCTCACTAAAAAGGCTAAGATTGTTTCCCAAGAAGACTCACTGGTTAATTTGATGAAAAATGAATGCCATTGTGACTTTCCCAAGAATGGTGTGAAAATTGATTTACATTTTGTCAACAAAACTCTACAAAAATATCTCCTATAAACATCTCAAGCAAGGAAATTGATTTTCCGTTTCCAAATTAAATTTTCTAAAACTAAACACAAACCAAAATTTTGCCCAAAATCCCATCGATGTGCGCTCAATCGGAAACTCTGCGTCCATTCAAGCGTCAGATGAAGTTTTTTAAAACAATAAATATAAAAAACAAAAGCAATGTTGCCATCCGGTTACGGCGGAATATTTACAATGAGTCGAGTCGGCCATCGGCTGGTTCGATTGTCTCGATTCTCGATTTATTTTTATTCGATTCTTGTCTCCAGTTCAGCGAGTGGGAATGCGTGAAGCATTCTCCGAGTTTATATTTAATGTCCACGTTTATTTGGGAAGCAAATTGGGCTTTCGTTCTTAAATTAAGACATCGCTTTCTCATTTGTATTAATGTTTATCCTTCATGTTCATCGTCGTCATTCTTTTATTTGGAATCACACGTCATAAATACTTATCAAGTCATCTCAAAATAAGCGCATAATTTATCAAAAAATAATCCGATCCGTTGTGTTTGCTTTAACTTTTCCGTCGACATTTTTTTATCCATCTACTTTTAATGATACTAGTTATTCGAATGACAAATTAAATAGAACAACACTATATTGCTTTCAAATTAATTGCTCAATAAATAACGTAATCAGTAATTACTACTCTTATCAGCTTCTAACTCAGTCATTAAGATCTTATCGGATATGTAAAGGGTAAACGATCTCAAATATAAGTTCGTTAGCATGAGTTTAGTCGTTCCATATAAAACTTGTGACACAAGATTCTACTTTCACAAACTCTGTAGGTACTTTCATTGTTATGGCTACAAACTTTGTTTCCACTAAACGTTACACCCATTTCATTAGAAACTTTATTACAGAACAGTAGCGAACAGACTCGTAATCTAACTGTTTTCTAATTGAAAACTCAAGCTGCCTGTTACATTCCTTTAGCGCTGGACATTATACATTTTTACGACGGCACCTTTATAGAACCGGCGCATGCTTTTCTCTACAACTTTAATTATGTCAGCATGACAAAGGATATTGTACTCTCCTACTTACAGAATAGGAGCTTAATGAATTACATTTGTATGGTTGTCCGTCGGCGTTTTTGATTAGCCACCTTTGTACAGCAAGAATTGTTTTAATCTCGAAACTTCATTATAGTGAGGAGTTAAAAAATGAACATCTGAAACGGTAGTGTTTTATCAAGAAAGTCATTATGGAGGCAATTAACCGGTGTAATCTGTTCTACTTCATTACTTTTGAGTGCCTCATTCACAACCTTTGTAGCTTTGTTCAAAAGAATAGTCTCAGAAGTTGCGAGCGTTTAAGTGTTGTTATTTCTGATGTAATGTAAGTAATTTCATTTAATTATTCTATTTATTGAACGTCTCCAAGAAGTTTTAAATGTAAAATTTATAAAAATAAATGCAAATAATTTTGAGGTCCGTAAAAAAAATCAAGACCATTGTATTTTTCACGCAGCAACGCTGTAAAATTATACATGATACCTTAAAGTTACACCTCAAAGCGGTCACGTTTAAACAGCCCACATCGCTTCCACATTCCGGCGGCCATTATTGCAAACTTTTCACACAATGCGCCAATATTTTTGCATGTACATCGTGACAAAGAACGATAGCTTTATAAGCGCGGCTGGTGCCTCCAGGGCCTGTCCATGTCGTTATTTATACAATAGCTTGGAAGATTTCTAGGTGTTTCTTGTAAAGTATCGACAAGCAATTTTCTCGAAGCTTGAGACATCAGGTGCGCGGTTTGGATGGCTTGTCTGCTGAAGTGTAACGATGCACTTATTGTTATCAAAATGACGCTGTGCTTCTTCGGAAATTGTCGGACGAAGATGAAGATTTTTAATCTTCGTGAAAGATTGAAAAGCAATACACCTGGAAATATAGAAAAGACGAACACAAGCTTTTGAGTTTCAAATTATATTTAGAGTAATTAGAGTTAAAACGACTCTATTGTTTGTAATAAGTTTAAGGGATTCTAATAAGTCCTTTTATAAGATGCGTGGCATTAATTTTCATTATTTAATCTACAATCTACGAAAACCTATATAAGAATGAAAATAAAACATAAAAGTCGGTTCCTATAACCCGCTACGCCTTCCCCCATATCATTTTACACCAGATATTAGTCGGCGTAAAGTTTTGTAACGGAGCGTGCCTCAGGGCAGTATCCTAGGCCCACTACCTCATGCAATCATATCATCTGCGGCCAGCAATCACCAGTCGTTTTGTTTGCTTGCACTCTCGCCTCGGGACCGAATTATTTACTGGGATATACAAGACTTTCTGCTTATGTAATTTTATGCTGCAAATACTGCTATTAGTGCTAATTTTATTGAGTTTCCTTTCATCATCAATCATGGTACTAATCCATCAAGTAAACAGGTAATCAATGTTGAAAATTAATGTACGTTAAAGTGTGTTCATCAATAAATTATTACCTAACTAGACATGAAGCAACACTAGGTACCACCATCTATACTACATAATATTGACGTTATTATTTATTCATAGCTTTTTAACAAACGCACGAATATCCGCGTCTATAAATAAATCGTTCCTGCCTTAGTCTATAAATCTCAGTATATTTTTCCTAAAGCCGTTCTTCCGCAGCGAGCTCGTAAGGATTAACTCGGGCGCGTCGCCCGGGGCCGCAGCGATTGGGCAAGCGGCCCACGAGCTCGGGGTAATTACACCAGTTTGCATGTCAGAGGATCTTCAACGATCTGATCTGCTCTGTACCAACTACTTGTATGGAAAGATTGTTTGCAAGATTCTTTGTATTATGTTTCTTTATTTTGCGAGGTTCTTCATTTTTGACGTAAGGCTGGACAAAAAAATCCTCAGTTCCCATGGCAATTTTCAATTTCGCAGAAACAAAACATGCTGCTTGCATCTTTAATGTTAAACTTTAAATTATACGATTGTATCGTTCCAACCCAGTCTCATTTTCACGTCGGTAAGTAACTTGTGGAGCGGTTTATTATTTCCCGATAGACACAAAACTTTAGCTCTCAAGTTTATGTGCATTTTCCTCGCGGCGTAAAATAGCGAGTGATGCAAACTTGCCGACTCGCCGGCTTGGCGCGTTGCCGCCGATTTTTAGAACTTGTATCTACTTCTGCGAATGTGTGTTCTTCAGGAAGTCTGTTGTCGTTTCGGTCTAAAAATCAGTGTTAAGAAAACTAAGGTAATGGCAATCGACTCTCAAGGAGCTACAGAACCTATCAAGGTAAACATTGGCGATACTGAGCTGAAGCAAGTGAATACCTTCAAATATCTGGGCAGCACAATTACATCCAAGTGTGACCTTGATACCGAAATAAACCATCGCATTGGCGCTGCATCAGCTGCTTTCGGTAAATTACGAGCCAAGGTCTTTCACACACATGATTTGAAGCTTTCGACAAAAATCTCCGTTTACAAGGCCATAGTCCTCCCAAATCTTTTATACTCGGCTGAAACATGGGTCCTCTATCGGAAACATATACGGGCGCTGGACCGATTTCATCTAAAGTGCATAAGAGACATTCTGAAAATCAAATGGTCGGATCGGATTAGAAATACCGAAGTGCTACGACGCGCGAATGTCTGCGGCATAGAAGCGTACCTGATGCGGCAACAGCTCAGATGGTGCGGTCAGCGGTCATGTTCTACGCATGGATGATGATAGGGTGGCCAAACGCATCTTCTTTTCTGAACTCCAGAACGGCAGACGGAAACAAGGTGGCCAGTTCTTACGCTTCAAGGATGTTCAGAAAAGACACATGAAAAGGTGCAACATTGATCCTCAGAACTGGGAGACAAAAGCCATTTGCCGCCCTGAATGGAGAGGCCTACTAAAAAATGCGATCAAAGATTTCGAAGAGCAAAGGAAATCCGCACTGGATGCGAAGCGTGATGCTCTTAAGGTTAAAACACCAGTAGCCATTCATTATAACTACGTGGACGGTATCCTAACGTGCAGCCAATGCTCGCGCACGTTTACACATAAAATAGGGTACTGCAGCCATCAAAGGGCGCATAGAAGAGCTGATCATCCTAGCTCTTCTCTCAATGATAACTGAAAGCAGTCACCATAGCCGAAATCGGCAGGGGGAAGTATACTTCTGCGAACCTAAATGGCTTTTGTAGTTTTCATTGTCCTATAACTCTTCTATTGGACAGTCAGTAAAAAAAACTACGGCTTGCGCTGCTGTGTCATTGAATCTATCTATTTGTGTTTCAAATGTAAAATAAGCTGCAATCTAAAATTAATTTACTCCATTAATTACATTACCAAAAGGCTACTTTGTATCAATAAATCAATTTCACAAACGAATGGCTCAAATTAATATTCATAATAAGCCATTTGCGAACGCCACCCACTTAATGCTTGCAATGGCAGCCATATTTAAATCCTGCAAACAGACAATGTTTCAATTTAAATAATAAATAAAATCGATGCCACCGGCCATTTGTGATTGTGAAATATTGCTCGGTCGACATCGCGGCTAAAATTACTGATGCACTGAGATAAAAAATATTGTAAATTACCCTATGATTACGCAAATGTTTATAGATTATTAATTACGAATACACCGAGTTGGAAATGATAATCACCCATGCTCAGACTTTCATTTGTAGTGACGAAGGAAATAAACGTCCTAAAGCTACTGTTACTGTCTTTCGTGAAAATAGTATATAACATGTTTCACCAGATTTAGGTGCCTACGTACACGTAAAGGTGCTAACGTCTTGTCGTGCGTTGCAGTCGTTTGAAGATTAGTTCACCCAGTAGGCTGTTGGACACACTTTCATTGCTCTACTTCGACGAAACGGTTCCATACGCCACACGCTTTTATCTAAATAGCCAGTGACATGGTGAAACTTCCTTAGGTTTAAGATGCAAGGCGTTCCTATATAATACTACATTTCGCCCGCGACTTCATTTGCGTCCTGCCTAAACGGACTATGCATCTGCACTCGAATAAAAAGTAGCCTGTTTACAACTTCAGGGTTCAGCAGATTCAGGCCATCATTAATAAAACCTTACGTATGACATGATCATCCTCCTGCTCTTATCCCATTTTCATTTAGTTTAAGCAGCCTGTCTTCTTCCATACTCTTCTATCTGCCGTCATCTCACAAGTAACATTCTTTCTAACCATGTCGACTTTCACAGATGACATTTCACATCAAAATCAATTACGCAGTAACACTAAGTAAAATAGACAAGCGCGCATCTCATCTTCATTTCATATTTATTATAAGTTATTATTCAATGCCCCAAGCTTTCTCATTTCCATCCATCAGCGTGCAATCTTTAATCTGCCGGGTAGTGTACGACCGTTAATATATCATAAAACACCCACTCCCTATGAATTATGAACGATATTTTTAATACGTATAAAATGTTCTGTAAAGTGCATTAATTTAGGTATTACTGTTGCCTTCTTACTTATATTAATTCTGCGTCGGTAGCTTGCGGCTATCAGATCTATGTAAGGGAATAAGTTGCGGTTCTAAAGATCAGATTTAATTCGTGGCTTATATTTGCAGTTTGCAATCCCTTTTGACTGTGAAGAGCAAATTACTGTCTGAAAAAAATAACGTATATAATCTGTAATTCTAAAATGTTGAATTTGAAGCTTTTAACATGTTTAAAGTATTGGTAATTTTAGTCTTAAGTCGGTCCATATGGAGCTTTTCTGGAATAACACAAAACTGACACAAGTCTGTATACAAAATCAGAAATGATCGTTTTTCTGACAACATCTCTCTGTTGTCCAAATGTTTCATTTATTGATACAATCAACAACTTCTTAAAGAGCAACGAATGTATTTCATTTCAGTAGGTAAATAAATAGTCTGGAAGCGCCATCACAGACATAAAAATCTAAAATACTTTTCTGCGTTATGTTTTTTGTGACGAAAATAAGCTTAGCGTTTCCCGGAAAAATATATCTAAAATCTGTTCCGCAAATTAATCATTATGATATGTTTCAGTATTAATGAGACTTTTCGTCGTGATTAATTATTATTATTTCAGAATCAAATGTTAAAAATAAAGTGACGCAGAGTGCCACCAGCAAACTTCACTTTCGGATATCTCACCTCTATTTTCGTAGAGCCCAAAATATCGAGAGTACGATAAAAATATTAAAATTTACGTTTATTATCACGTGCGCTATAAATACTGGTTATAATTTCATGAATCACCCGCTCAAGCAGGGTTGCTATTTCAGAAAAACCGTAACAAAACGGAATTACTGTTATCGCAAGCAATTTCATCATGGCGGGGATCGTTATTTAAAAAAATAAAAGCGCTCAAACCCTTACAACATTTTAATGACATTTCTTAGTAAATGGGAAAACGAGTAATTTTGTTTTTTTGAAAAGTGGCAACCCTCATTTACTCCTAAGAGTCCATGACATCTGGCAGGCCACCAACGCAATCGAGCATTACATTTTCTCAACGAGATTTCCACGCTTCATTCATGCGGGCCGTACCTAAAAAGTGTCAGTGTGAGACCGCGCCATTGCGCCATTCATCCTAACCTAATTTCGTTTGCAACGCTATCTGCCTGTTAGGCTGTTAACGTAGTTTTTATGTATGCTCGTTAATTAAGCGTGAATTCTAGATCTAGTGCATCAATTTTAATGGCGCACAATGAGGATAAAGGCGCACCATTCATTAGAGACGACTTATTTTGATTTGATGCTTTTTGAAATCTATATTTATAAACAAGCAGCTTTATTTTTTTTGTTAAGTAGTAATTTATTTTCCAGTACACTAACGATTTAACTTTCTGTTCAGCGCTATTGGTATGTATGTAAGTTTCTCTCGTAGTCAATCGAAACTCCGTGTAAACATATGTCCAATTATTGTCCACTGAACAATACAGAAAATAAATTAAGTGAACCTGAACGTCTCGCCGTCATAGACAAACTTAAACACCATAGACAATCTTCGTACAGATATTTTCGTGTCCCGCCCTCGCATCGTAAGCGCCGCTTAAAAATGACAGCTCAAATTACGCGACGCGCATGCGCCGAGCAATTAATGAGCTCATTTTGCGCGCTTTTTATTTATCGTTCGGATATTAGTCCAAGCTCAAAAGGAACCGGTGTCATAATTTTTACTTACATGCACGTTGATTATTATTATTTTCTTGTACGTATTTCGTGTCGTGTTTTTCTTAGAAAGTTTTACTTGTAACTTTAAACGATTTCAAGAACTTATTATATTAATGCCTGTCTTGTTTGTTTCAGGTACAACATCGTCAAATCACCATTAACATCGTGAAGAAATGTTAAGTAAAACCATTATTTTCTGACACATAATTTTGGAATCTTTTCATATTGGATTTAAATTTAATTGAAAACTCTCAAAAGATGGCATTTGAAAATTTATTATCAGACGAGACCCTATTTATCTAAACTTCGAAGTAATTTCCGCGAAAAAAGCAAAACAAAATTACTTTTCGTTACTCATCTTCGTTGAATCTCCCCGTTGCAAGTTTTAAGTGAATTAGAAATGTAACTTTGTTGGAAAGTTTTTACAAAAGTGAAGTTTTGCGGTGCGTGCTCTCTGCGTGGCGAATCCGGCCGAGACGGAACGAATAAAACAATGACCCGCCCGGCCTTGCAACTCAGGGTTACTACTTGTCAAAATAAAAATATTTTCGCTAACATTACTTCTCCGTCAAATAAGTTTAAGCCTACAGCTGGCCGTTGAACAATGGATTTTAACTCATGAATGTTCTAAGTTATTGTTACTCACATTTAACAAAGTAAGTGCTATTTTTTGCAGTTAATTTAAAAACGTGCATGGAAATTGATTTTCTATTTTAGGACAACACTTTAAACACTAGTTAGAAAACAATTTCACATGAAATGGAACGTTAGTCTCTCAGCCCTGAATACTTATATCAATAAATATAAAGTTTACAACTCTGTGAATGTATTTTCTAGATATTATTGCGAACAATAAAACAGGCTGAAAAATGTTATGACAAGCTTTCACGTGGGAATGAAGCCTTGTTTATGGTTTAAAAAGTAAAGCGTCGTTTAGTTCGCGATACTAAACGATCTATTTGTCTGTAATATGTTTTACTGCGTTCTTGCAAAGTGGCCGTGTGAAATGATGTTTGTAGAATTTCAAAACAATCTTGATGCCACTTCGACTCAAATAAAGAAAAGAAGTTTAAAGTAAAACCGAATTCTTAAAAAGAGGAGGTTATGTATTCAGATGTTTATTTTTTTACACGGTAGCCTTGACAAAAAGACAAAACAAAAATTAAAACAAAATTCATGAATAATTGTAGCGATGAAAATTGACAATAGGAAAGCTTAACTTGAGAACAAACTTTAACAAAGAATAATAATTTTCAATAAACAAGTACTAACTTAATCGTATTCCTTTTAAAGTAAACTCAATAAATTAACAGTGTCTTAAGGACGAAACTACATAACAGGACAAACGGACGGGATTTATAGTGTATTTTACCTCCAAAATCGGACCAAGATGGCGTCTTTTTGGCGGGAACTTACAAAAGATCCTCATCGATCCTCAAACGGCGAATGAAGAGGCAAATGACAACATTAAACGGAATTATTGCAACATTATTTTGTAAGGAATTCTTCTCAGCGATTCAAGAAGAACTGCTGAAATTATGAAATATTTTTCTCACATTTTTTGGTTAAGGAATTTTAAATTACGTCACAATTTACACAGAAAAAGGTTTGTCACGGCAGTTTAAAAGAATATAATTTAATCATCTTTATGAGTACCTACCTAACTGGTTTCATCCAGCCTGCAAATGGCAGTGACAGCAAAAAAGTCTGAAACATTTTTTGCTGAACCCTAAAAACAAAATAACTGAATAAAACACCTGAAATCACTTTATCAAAGGAATGCGATGACAAACAGACTCACGTCCACCCTTGCGGTGTAAATATACCGTAATGGCTGGGGGTAGACACCCCGGGCTTGGCCACGGAGGGTACATTTAAAATATTTCATCTTTAAAATAAAAACCGTGTCCCGCCCCCGGCTAGTCGGTATCTGCCTTCATTTACAATGGGACATACAAACATATAGCTTCATCTTCTTTAATACAGTTTACAATGCGTCTGGCTTCTGACATATTTTATAATGCAAAATGCTACAAATAAACCTTTTGTTTTCCAAAATTGCTTTGTTAAAACAATGGACATTGGATGTTAGAACAATTAACTGGTAAATGAAAGTTGTATCAAACTGTTTGGGTATAAAAAATAACGTAAATAACTTTGTGTATCTAAATGTTCTACCACCCAGCGTATGCACTCAAAACGGATAGATAGAGTTAATTAAACTTGCTAGATTTTGATTCTTCGTAGATTCAAAATACTTCTTTAAAACTTTTAAAACCTATTTATAGTGAATATCTAACAATGTACCAAAAGAAGAATATCAAAGTCAAACGTATAGCATTTCATAAGTGGCCCCCAATAATAACAATACATGATAAGACCTTTAACGCATAACGTCTTTTGGAAGTACCAAGGGGTACTTCTTAGGGAATAGATAGGTCAAGTAATCTCTCCTCCCCTCGCGGTAACAGGAGCTAGGTTACATTATGCACCCCTTGACTATCGCATCGAGATTACTTATCTGAGAACAGAGAAAGATAACAATTGTTTTAATGTTGTGCTGCGAAAAGGACCCTGCTTACTTCTTTCGTTAAAGGTGCATTTACTTTATCTGTTTCAATTGCCATTCATCTTGTAAGACAAAACGAAGTTAGAAATTAAACATAACTTATGAACATGATTGATCTGAAAATTGTTTTTTTTTTAATTTTTTTCAAAAAATTACATGAATTATTTATCATTGTCGGCTCGTTAAACTCGTCTAGACTAGTGGGTGGGATCCCTAGCTACCTTAATAAATCATCAATGTAGAAAAATATGGTAATATCCGAAAATACCTTTGACATTTATCATAAGGGACTTGGTATTTCCACGTCAGTGAAACTGTGTCGCCTAGCAATGATCGAGCACGTGTTTTCGGAGAAGCTGAAACTCGTAATATCCCGTGAATTTGGCTCTGACATTCATCCAGTAATTTGTCAAGATTACTGTCAGCGGGACAAATTATTGCAGATTTACTTTGCAAAGCTAATTTTGGATAAACAGCTGGGAAATGCAGAAGCAATTAGGGTACAATGGTACAACAATGTTATTTCAATAACTCATCTCCGGGTTGTTATTGAGGAAGAGCGTGAAGGGGATTGGTCGCCGTATCCTGTTGCTCATAATCTTTGTTGCTGTAAGGTGTGTAAGGTTACAATAAACATTCGAATTTATGACTGTATTCAGTCACTAAGAACAATGTCCGCAAAATTTCACCTGGCTTGCACCGGTCAGGGTTTAAGAGAGACAGATTGTTTTAAATAAGCTGAAATGCTTGTGTAACGTGGCGTAAAGAAAATCGATGCCGCAATATCGATATTTCGAGTGTCAAGCTTACCCCAGTTCGACAAAAGATTCGCACTTTATCCCCGTACTTCTTAAGAAAACAATATTAATTCAGCGAAGAAGCATTATTCGGAACGCGACGCCTGCGCATTGAATCCGCCACTTTATCAAGATAACTGTCGTCGTGAGTAATTTTCACTGATACGCGAACGACGTTGATCAATCGATTTTTGTACACGAATCGATACCGCCGGTGAATCGGATCGCATCGAATCGAACTTTGGCGTAACGTCTTGATTTATTCGAGTGCTCCGTGGTCTTATGGCGCATGATGGCCTGTGTAAAGGTCAGAGTATTTCCGTTTCTTTATTTGTCGATGTGGCTTATCTCACGACAAATGGGCGAGATTCTGCGAATTTGGACGTGTGTTGTTTTATCGTTGACGTGTTGTCGTAATTCCTGAATTTTTATGGAGTCTTCCAACAACTGCAGCACACCCGTCACATTTGTGGTGTGATTCATCATCAAGCAAATTATATGCAAATCTGTTGATCAGATAAACTGTATACTTGTCCTGTTTTCTATTTACTTAATTTATATTCCCCGAATGAAGCGCACATGAACAAAAGCCCGGCTAATATCAAGCGCAAACACGCAACCCTTTCTAATCCTTAACGCTCAACAGATGTATAATTACTAATTAAATAATTAATTACAAACGGTATCCTGTTCGGGTGTAATTCGTAGCGAATTGAACCCTTTCACCCCAGTTAGGGGGCGGAGTATTTGATCCACTCCACTTGGTACAAATAACTTTGATACTCGATGATAGCGTACTATTGTTTGAATAATTACTTTTGTATATCGTTTCTCGATTGTTTTGTTGGTTCGTGAAACTGGAGATTTGATTGTTGTTCTTAATTAGGTCTCAATTTAGATCTGAATTATTTGGTAAGAGTGTAGTATTTGTTTGGTGTTCTTCTGTCTTCTTACATTATCACTAGCTATTTCTCGTGGGTTCAACTATGTACGTCCAATCTAATAATATGAATAACCCTTCTTGGCAGTCGGGTAAATATTTACTATGCTAGTCACAAATAATGTGGTAAATACTTACTTACGGTAAATTATTTTTTTGTAGTAAAAGCAGACGAAAAAGTAGACATATTTTTTTAGTACATTTTTCTAATGTCCAAATCGTTTCTATGCGTACGAGTCAGTCAATAACAGTTATGTCCTACCCTCCAGGCTAACCGACCAAGTAACGCGTCCCTTGATACCTCTCACAGTACTATAAACATATTTCTACCCATTTCCACCGTTGCTACCACACTTTTATAGAAGCTAGTAGCAAAATAAATTACCACTTAGGTTCAACCTCACTTTACTATTAAATGTAACACGACTTAGTATTATTATGTACTATTATTATTCCTGAGGGATTTTAAGAAAATGGAACGACCCTTTTAGAGTTATTTCTAATTTATTTTTCGACTTTCATTCTTATTTAGCTTTTATTTTTCTGTGAAGGACGTCTCCTGAGCAAAAGCGAAGTAGTAACTTTTTCATAATCTGTAGCACTACAAAATAACTGCATTTGAACTACTAAACCTCAGTGTATTGTTATTGCTCACTACTACTTTCATAATTTCAAAACTCTTCATAGATAGGTACCTAGATAGATTAGCCTGAATAAGGACATAGGCTACTTTTGATACGGTGCTGGAAGTGTAGATCTCTCGGAACGTGGGCAAAAGCGCTTGGAACTTGGAGCATTTGTTCCTTGCTGAAACTCGCACAAAATATATTCTGGATTATTCTTTCAAAAACCCATTTGTCTAAGCAATTCACTTATTTCCATTCTATTTATCTCAAAACAAGCACGCTACCTTTAACAATGAATTAAGGCAACCTGAACAGTACACCCAGCATCTGCATTCAATATAATGACACAAGCATCAGCACAGACAGTGAGACAGGCCCCAGACCGCAGCTCGCTTTGAGTTAACCCCTCACTGCACGCGGGCGAGACTCGGTCGAGTACATACAATAACAAGGGATGTATTGAGGTTCCTGTAATGTCATTTGTGCAGATTTTTGGGTGATTACAAAAATTTAAGACGAGGAATAAAACCTAAACAACATACAGGGCATTTCCAATCGGTGTAATGACACAAACATCAGCACAGACAGTGAGACAGACCGGCGGGCGAGACTCGGTCGAGTACAGACCGTAACGATGGCTGTAATGAGGTTCCTGTAATGACATTTGTTCAGATTTTTTGGGTGATTACAAAAAAAAATAAGGAGGAATGTCTACATACTCATAGGTAAATTCAGTTGCAATTTATACTTGCTATTAAAGCAGGGATGGTTAAATTAAATAAAAATTATGCCTTGTAGAAGCGACTCTGGCTAATCTTTATCCGGGTACGGGAAATAGTACCCCGAGACGCGTGTGGAAAGGCAGAGAACAGCTAGCCTATTAAGCTAGGCGATTTTTACGTGATCAATAAATAACCTATTTACTTTCCAACACAAAATTACTTCCCTACATCATTAACCAAATCAAAGGCCTATCCTTACCACAGACCACATTGCGCCACAGCATTCTCTCAGTCTAAAGCTTGCTATCACAATGTTTGTCTGTAATGGCGCAAGCGATATTTGTGCGGAACCCCTTGCAGTAACGAGCGAGATAGTAATGACATACGGCGGGAATTTAATGGCGAGCTGTTTTTTTATGCAATTTATGATGAAGAATATTTTTTTTGAGGTGTTTTTGTGTACTTGTTATTTGAACTTGGTTTAAAGAGACATTGAAGAACTCTGATAGAAAAAAATCACAATTTTTAAATAGGTTTGACAGCCCCGCGCCTTAGGAGTTTGAAGAAGCTTTCGATAAGACAGAGTGTGTGAATATTTCTAGTTTCCTCCTATTCATTTAAGTAAACTTAATTGGGCCTACGGAGGACAAAATAACTAGTGGGCCTTTAGAATTACACCAAACTTGCACTAAACAAAGATCAAGTGACAACAGCCAAGTCGCTAGAGAATTCAAGTTACCTGTAACTGTCAACTTCAATCACCATGCACACTGAGAAACTGCCAAAACATTCGAACCCCACTACAGCATTTGATCCTATTACTTTAACCCTATGAACTGCACCAAATTATTCATTCGTGAACAAACCAATCCTTGCATAAGACACGTCAAATCATTATGGAGTTTACACCTGTTCTCTCCCAGGCGTCACGGCGCTCATTACGGGGGTTAAGTCATTTATTTCGTACACCGTGCGCAGTGGAGGGTTAGTACCCGCACACTACAAACTTTAAGGCGGACGATAGTTTGTTTAGGCTCGTAAATGAGTATGAAGATGAATGGTGGAAGGCATATAACAAAATTAGGTATTTAGCCGGTATCAGAGAGACTGAAAACAGAGATAGTAACCAAGGTTGTATTTAAAAAAATCTATTTTCAGTTTACGGATGACTCGATGTTTGCCATTTTTTTACATCGTGATTTCAAACATAGCTTTCAGTAAATATTATATCTGCTAAATATAGGTCTTTTGTAGTGTGAGTACTACTTTTCATCTTCATACATATGAGCCTAGACAAACTATCGGGCGACAAAAAAATTCCAGTGTGCGAGAGCGTGATGAAATTTTCATGTTTACGATTGTAGTGACATATTAGGATTTATATGCTATTTGATGTAGGGTGTGAGTAGTAAAGCGCGAATTTATAATGCGTTTATTACGCGTAATGTTTATGAGATTCGCATGTGTTAACAGGAACACAGCGTACGTACATAATACGGGAATATAATTTAGAGGGTCGAAATGGCTATGTATATTCTGTAGCAATTTTCTCAAAGCCTTTTATGAAATGAAAATACATAGGAAAAACTGCTTTTGTGTGTTTTTTAGATTCGCCGATTTAATGCCAAAGTTAGTTTGCTTTGTCTACATCACAGTTTTACTCGCTTCTCTAATAGGTGTTTGTTTAAGCAAATAATTCTCTAAAGGCTCGTAAACCCACTACAGGTACAACCATAAATATAGCTAAGTCTGAAGACCTAAAAAGTGATTTTATAAATTATGCAACAGTGTTACACATATTGCAAGGAAGCTTAATTAAAAAATTACATATTTTCTCTGATAAATGAAGCCCATTTCGCAAGATCTATCGATTAAAAGCGCATCACACACGACTACACCCCGCGGCAATCCAATCGATAATAAAGTCACATTAACGTGACTAGCCACGGCCGCCCACTCCCGCGCAGCTGACGGATCGCTTCCGACGCATGCGCGGTGCGGGCGCGTGTTAGCCAATCAGGAGAAATGTTGCCATACCACTGATAAGATAGAGATAGCCCTGTCGTTGGCTATGCGTAATTGGGAGGTTTAATTAAATCAAAATCATTTTATAGGCTTCGGGCGGTTTTTGATGTGTTTTTTGTTACTTACGTATTTATTGGTCAATGTGCATATCAAATTCGTCTATTACGAATGCTTAAATATTTTGTCGTCAAATTCTGCTGTCATCTATCTACATATATTTGATTTGTTAAATATCTTGAGATCCAAGTAACTCACTGCCCCTTATGTCTTTCTGGACGTCTAGAAGATTATTTACTGGATCACGGCCTTGGAACCATGCGCACTTTTCTCCGAAGTCCAAGTATGGTTTTGAGCTTAATTAGCGAACGAAGTTTGCAGGTACCATGTGCATCAAATCGAACTTTAAATCAATATCCATCTCTACCATAATTATCCCTAACAACAGATACATCCTAATAACCTAACATTGCGCAACAATACAATGCGGTTTCAATACTGTAAACAATCTATTTAATTCGAATAATAACCACGGCGAACATTATCTGAGTTACCCGTAATTACTCGGCTAGGGTTGTCACTCGATATCTAAGGTAACCGCAGTTTATCTACAAATGTACTCGAAAGGTATCTAAGATTACCCACAGACTGCAAACTTTTAGTCAGCCGACAGTTTGTTCGGGCTCGTAAATGAATCTACACTAATATTATACAGAGGAAAACTTTGCTTGTTTGTTTCTAATGGATAAACTCAAAAACTACTAACCGATTTTCAAAATTCTTTCACCATTAGACAGCTACATTATCAGTGAGTAACAGAGGCTATATTTTATCCCAGTTCAGTAGTTTCCACGGGTGAAATCGTGGGAAAACGGTACAATATAAATGTGTGGTGGGAATGAATGGTTGTATGCACATCACGACTACTACACGATTAAAATCTTTGACTGCATTCACGATTTTCTTAATAACATATTTTGGGCTTTTGGGCCGACTGTCGGCCGACTGTTTAGTCTCCCGTGTGCTCGCTACTCTAAAGTAACCGCAGTTTATCTACAAGTGTACTCGAGAGGTATCTTACAACTGCCACCTGGCACCTTGTTAGTTTTGTAATGTTATATCTTGTACACTTGTACTGATTCATTTTCTGTGTTATGTGATAGGTACGAGATTTTAGTTGTAATATCTGTTTTTATTTGAAGTAGATTATACTGGTAATGAGGTTCTTAAGATTTTCTTACTATGTAAGCAAAACATAAAATCCGACTTGTTAAAAGACACAAGCTAAATATATATAAATCCTAGCCATATTTCATTCCTATCTTTGCAAATTCTTTTAGACGTCGCCAACTTGTTCGTATCCTAATTTTATTCGGGGTTGGTACAGTAAAAATAATTAGCAAGCATTTGTTTTTCCTAACCTAAAGTTCTTTAAAGGACGTGGCACATTACAGCAGCACCGCAACAGCACGGCTCCACACCAGCATTTAAGTTGTCATTCAATTTAGAGCATTAAATCGTGTATATTATAATATATTTCGTAATGTCAATATGAAAAAGCCAACGGCGAGCAGTCAGCGTGCTTACCGCTTCCACACAACTCGACTCGCCGCCCGCGTGCTGCAAGCGAGCGGTCCTCATGCGTACAGCACGCCGACGGCGTGCTAATTGCGCGCCGACTCCGAGCCGGCAGCGAAACAACGTCATTACGTCGTGTTCAATCATAACATCAATCATAATCGTCTTAAAATAATATTGAGTTTGCGGTGACAGCAAGCTTACACCTCGCGGCCGGCGCGCGGCCGGCGCGCCGACGGCGAGCGGACGGCGCGCCGACGGCGAGCGGACATCGCGTGGTTGGCGCGCTGGCAGCTAGCCGTAGTCTTAATTCGAGGCGACGCCGTGCTGCAGCCGTGCTGTTGCGGTGCTGCTATAATGTGCCACAAGCTTAATACGATTTTTCCACGGTTATCAGGTGACAATATCCTTAAACTGAATCCTCGCGCCATCCCTAATTACAGTGTCGATCGCAAACTTGATTACAAGTTAATTGGCTGGCCACAAAGGCGGGCGCACACGGGCGACCGGCGACTGCTAATGACGACTAATCGCTGCGACTGCACACGTGCGTCACGGTCGCCTCGGGCGTCGCGATTAATTGAAATCGTGTAATTCGACCGGTATGAAGCGTAATACCTTGTTTGTTTATTGGCTGCGGATGATATAAATCGCAGCGATTAATCGTCGGTATGGGTGCTGTCTGGAGTGCGCTTTATTGGTCGTGTTTGATGTGCGGTTATTAGTCGCATCATTGATTCTGTGCGGTGTCTTAGGTTGCATTAACTATGCCGTTTTCCATATAAGTTCTGCTTCAAAGTTTTGTTTAGTTTCACAGATATGCATGATTGCATTCTAGGGTCTAATATTTTGTTCCTACATTCATTTACTTACGTTTAATTCGAGATTGAGCACAAACTAATTGATTGCAGAAACCATAACGTTCTCTCAGGATATTAATTTAAAATACATAGTAATTTAGGTATGTAATTAAGTACGTAGTATTCACATTAGGTGGCTATTGCCACCAAATATTTGAATTTGAAATGCTATAAAAATTGCGTTTCGGCGTTCTAATTTGAATGGCATTCGTTTCGAATATTTGAGCAATCAAATTCAGGATGCGTTGTACCTGCTCTCCTATCAGACTTATGCTATAAAATTACACTATTTATATTTAAAAACCTGAAGGTTTGGATGTATCGATATACTATTTTACTTCTTCACGCAAAAAACACTGGACGGATTTCAATGAAACTTAAACTAACAGAGCTTAGGTCCATCAAAGTAACCTTAACGTGCAAGAAGTAGGTTGACATAATTTACGGGATGCATCCATCTTCTGCACAGACCATTTGCAACTAGCCTCCGGCTATTTTTCCAAGGAACATGAAAAATGACTATATAGTAATTAATATAAATATTGACTGCATAAACCTGTAACATAAACAAGACGGTAATTAACCGCAACATTTGTTTAAGTAAATAAATAAATTGTGATAATTTATTTAATTTGGTTCTGTAATCACCGTCGCGAATCGGCCGCGACCTTAATTGCAGTGTAGGGCTGTGTCCATCATAAAGTTACGTTATAGGAAATCGTATGTCGTGTCATACATGGGTATGTTAAACTAGTAATTTTAGCTTATGAATAATGTCGTAATATCATCATCATCGTATTTCAAATATCAGAATTTTGGCGTTAGCGTACTTTAGTACCACAATCGGATCTTTCGGGCTACTTTTTATCTGACTTTTTTTTTCTTTTTATAGGTAATCATTAAATTACTCCCGTTGTGAGTAAGCAGCATGAGGGAGTGATTTGATGATATCAGACCCTTACTGACTAAAACATATCATGTTCCTTCGTAGGCCTTTTATGTACCACGGCCGCGGTAACTCTTTGGAACAATCCCGCAGTCCTTTTAACTACTTTGTGTCTTAAATTTCTAGATTACGAAATACAATAATTTTTTGTTTCAATTTCTCTCCATTACTCATTTTACTCATCACAATAAAAACGCAGTAACTACAGTAAGACTGAAAATAATCAAAATACCGAGAAAAGCCACGGAACGAGCGCGTTTTTACTGCCAACTCAATTAGCTGGGTTTACGACATTTTTCAGTTTATTTCAGTGGACCACACGCGCTATGCTGTAAACTTATTTACATGCTATACTGTTCTTCACGCTGTTTTTCTGACAACGAAACTTGGACATGTTAAGCATATTATTAGTAGCTGGTACGCTAAAAGTTAACAATAGAGGCTGTTTTAAAAACCATAATAATTCTTATTCTTAAAGATTTGGTTGTTGGTCACGGTCATGTATTGAAAAATTCTTAACAATTAGTTTTGCTAATTTTCATTCATAAATGGTATTGTGTTCTTATTTTCACATCGAATTGCTTTTTAAATGGCAATTATCACATGGCATTGCGTACCTACCACCCGGACGGTAAGTCGTGAATAAAAGAAAAACGCTCGACAACCTGGGAAACAAATTAAGTAGACATCCTTTGCTGGATTAACAATCGATAAAACAATATGCCAATTATCGAAGATCCCACTATTATCCAAATTATATTTCCAAAGATCTTAAAGCCTACACAAACTTGCTCTCTTATTCCCAAACTCTATAGAATAAACCTTCCTTGTATAGTAATAGCGAACAGTAACGTGTAATGGAACGTAAGCGCGAACATTTGTACATAGGCCCTAACATGAATATGGAACTGTTGGTTTTATCAACTTAAACGCTGTGTAGCTGAAGCTAGGGCTGGCAAATGGCGAATATTGGTTTAATTTTGAAAAAAAAAAAATTGCATCCGTATAAAAAATGCCTTCCTCGATAAATGGGTTATGTAACGCTGAAATAGTTTTGCAAATCGGTCGGATTTATAGTTCCTGACAGTAAGGCAATCGAACGATCTAATTAGCATTAGATTATTATATATTTTTGTGCAGTTAGAGTTTTCAAACTTTGTATTTATTTTTCACTCGATTGAAAGATACATATTGGTGGAAGTATCATTTTTTCACATTTTTCTATTGACAACCCTTTATCATATCTAAGGAACAAGAACACAAGCAACTCATAACCAAAATCGCGTTAATCGTAACTGTTACAACACACAATAACGTTATTTGCGATAACGTTATTCTATTGTTACGGTAACGTATCGCGCGAAGTTAAAGGTTCCCTTGGGGTTATCTGCACCATATTGTTACGTCCTTACGCCTCTTCACACGTTGGTGCCAATATTGGCCCAACTAATGGTAGGTCCACACGATACCAACTTCACACAGACTTCTATATAATTTTGTCTCATATCATATTTTCACTGAAACTTCAGATTTTTACACACACTTTACATACATTTCCACTTTCGATTATACTTAGACTTTAAGTTCGAACAGATATTTTTTATAAGCTTATAATAGTCTATATCATGTGGTGTGGATCTGGCATTAGTATTGATCTCAACCCACACAAATGTTGGTAATTATAATTTCTTTTATAATTTGTGTTTGGTATCTTCGTCGTTTTGTCAGCCGAAAGACGTCCACTGCTTGACAAAGGCCTCCCCAAGGTTCGCCATTTTGCTCGATCTTCAGCAACCCTCATCCATTGCTTCCCGGTAACCAAGCCTCTCCCAAAGTTCGCTAATTTGCTTGATCCTCAACCACCCTGTATCTTCTGCTTCCCGGAGACCTTGGCCGAATTGTCCATCCATCTAGCGTATGGTGTAAGGTTCTTGTTTGTTTTACCAGACTTTCCCTTTTAATCCGGGGTATCATCTCACTTAGCAGGATATTCACTGCTAAGCATAGGCCTCCCCCGTTATCCCAAAAGGACTTACCACATATTGGTACAAATATTGCCACCAACATTTGATGCTATTGTTTCTCCTCAACGATATCAGATAATAAGTAATTTGAAATCAACTAAGTTTCTAAATGTATTTCGATTTCATTCGCTATTGTATTAGAACTTTGGGAAACTAATATTATAGTAATATCAGTTTCGAATGATAATATGGTTCTGTATAAAAGAGTTTCATTGTTTTGGGAACAATGTGATTTTGGTAATAGCTTTGTTTTGGAAAGTTTCATTTTAATGGAGCTATTTGAACTGGACCTGTAGAATTTGGTATGATAATGTGATTTGAAAAGTTGTTATCTGATACTTTTGCGAATAGTATAGGATTTGTTTTAATATTGTTCAGTTTACGACTGAAGATGTGGACCAATCTAGCCATGTAGGTTCGATTATAAAATCAATTTGAGTCAAAATTATTACCTCTATAAATGGTCAGTTTAGCAATTAGTAAATCTTACCAATGGTTTTATCCAGCTATTATTCTTACATGAAATATTTTATATCTTATGCTCATTTTATTGATAGTAACATTTACCCGATACAGCCAAATGCAACGCATAGCAAGCCCACTAAACAACTGATTGAATAAAAAAAAGTAAGATCAAACCGATTATAAAATGCATCAAACCTTTACCCATACTCTTTCCAACACCAGTTCCCATATATCTACCTACCTCTCAAAGTTGCAGTGCAACCGAGAATTCCGACACTTTCACCATTGACCTCCGGGCGTCGGTCATTTGTCAAAACGTCTAGAGACTCATGTCTCTATTACGAGTTACATTGTGAGGATACAGGTTCTATTACCGGTAATCGCGTGTAATATAAACATCTAAAGATATTAGTTACGACTCGTTAGATATTGATACCAATAGAAAACGGTAGACGGAACTAATTTGAAAGTGCTTCATTTATATTTATTTTTGTTTTGTTTAGTTGATAACGGCTTGATCAATGCATTTTTTATCAGAAGTCGTTTTTTAGATACTCAAAATAGTTTCTACTAGCGGCTTCTCCTACATGCAAACTATAGCCTTTCTTGATAAATAGGCTAACACTGAAAGAATTCTCAAATCGGTCCAGTCATTCCTGAAGTTTATGTTAATTTTATGGTATTTAGTACCTATAGATAAATATAACGTACTTGGCTAGATGAGTGTTTTCGAGATCAGGTCAGGTTTATAATCATTTTATTGTACCTAACTGAAATGAAACACATGGGTACCTACATAGCTAGATCCACTTTTGGAGTGAAAGTAGAATGCCTAAGATTTTTTAGCATTTGCAAACTAGATTCTAATAATTGGCGTGTGTCAAAAGTTCGTGTTTCCAAGCCATTGATTCAGAAAGGAATCGGCATAGAAAGTTGTAGCATTTAGCGTGAAATGCAACGATTGCTTTTACGATGGAAAGACAATCTACTCTCTAATTATTTTTGACCTTGTTCATAGTTTTCAAAATCAATGAAGTATTTTCAAAACCTGTCTGAAACTACTGACTGCATCTGAATCAGATTAAAGTCTAAGTAAATTAAGATATTTCACGTTTTAATAGTTATATCAAGCATTGAAATTAAAAAATAACCACATTTTTAGTTTGGTTTTCAAGACGTAGGTACTTTTACGGATGTTCATCTTATCCATATTCTAGGACAACCACATAACTGAGATAAGAAAACAACATTTTAAGCAAACAAAATATCCAATAAAAATCACTAGAGCGACAGCCCTAACGATCGAAAAGATCGATCGACCACGAAAAGCCGAATCAGCTCAGCGCAATCAATTGAAACAATTTGAGCATTAAATACGACAGCGCGATACGCCGATACGCTTCGCCGCCAATACGCCGATAGGCCGATACGCCGATATGTCGGTACGCCGCAACCGCCGTGATTGATAACAGTAGGCCGGCCAAATGGAATATAAATTGTATCCAAATCTAGCAGTTAGTATTCGATAAAATACGAGCTTTTGACTAACATTGTGTTATGAATGTTTTCCGGAAATTGTGCCGTATTTTGCGGGAGTTATTTTCTGAATTCATGCATTTACATTTTATATGCATTTACTACTTAAATACTGTTCTATAGGTTCAAATGATTAAAATAATATTACTCACGCAACGGCATATAGTCCTAAATTAATCAGAACTAATACTATGGGTACCTACTAGATAACTTAAAACGTACTTTCATACTCGTATATGTACTTTTCTTTTGTAAATTCACATACATCATAGAACAGCATGACAAAAATAAGATATTAAACCATCAACTGTTTACGTTCCGTTTTGTTCCCGGCTATATCCCATCTCGTGTCTTGGACGTCCCGTTATGAGTATAATGCCTATTATTTCATTGTTTCCTTATGTTGTTGCAATTCTCTACATGTGTGGATTTTATTATGATTTGAGGCTTTGTATTGCTAATTGTATTACTGTAGTTAAAATTAACTAGCGGTTAAAGTTATGAAGTTCTGTGTGTGAATGACTGTATGAAAGTAGTGTTTCGTAACTACGTATTAGAATTAAATTGATATTAAAATGTGTGTCCAGTGAATGAGTCAGTATTATTTAACCATGCAATGTTTGCAGTTTTGACAGGGTAGATAAGTCGATATGTTACGTGTGAAATGACGGCAGATAGAAGAGAATGGAAGGGGAAAACATGCTAAGCCGACCCCCAATAAATTGGGATGAGGGCAGGAGGGTTAAGATGATTTTTGCAGTTTCGAAATGACAACCGAAAAAACAAATTATGTATGGTTTTTAAATCCGCTTCACTTAACATAAGTATATACAAAGAGCAGTTGATCCAACCCATAGTTCCAAAATTGATCTAAGTTTTATAACAATCTAAGCTATCCAACATATCCTGAATTACTTCCCCCATACATAAACCATTTGTAACAAACTCAGCAGATGCATTTTCCCTGTACACAAGTAAGTCACATCTCACACCTAAATCTATTTAAAGCTTTCCCGCGCGCCTGTACTTTACGAGCTCGTAAAGTCGCGAGATCACCTGCGCGCGCGCCGGACACTCGTATGCTGAAGTAACTTTGTTTTTTTTTTTTAATTGAATTCGTTGGTTGTGTTGAGTGTTTTGTTTCATTTTGAGAAAATCATAAAAAATATTTTAATCCATTCGAAAATTCGTATTTGTCGTTTATGAAGTAGGTAATCAGAAATTCAATAATGATGTTTAGATTAATGCCAGGTAGGTAGTGTCTTTGTGATAAAAACAACCTCAATCAAATCTGATGGAAAAAGCAGTCAGCATCATCTCATCGTAGAATTAATTCATCATTTACCTTGCAAATCTATCATTAGGTAAGTACTGTGTAACATAATCTAAAGTAAACCACAAATTCCCCTTCAAAACTAAATCAAAACCTTTCACACCATAAAGTTCAAAGCTCACAAAACCACACCAAAAGCATCAAGCATCGATTATCACCATAATCAGTGCGCGCATAATGAAATTATCACTCGAGTGCGCGACTGTACGTTAGCACCTGCCCACGCGCAGCCCGACTCATAAACACTAGAGCGCGCGACTGTGGTGGGGGCTCAGTGAGAGCGATTAGCGAGTGATACAGTTTTCCGAAGTCTATGGCGATCTGCAACTAAATTCTGAGTATAGGTACTGTCACTAGTTGATACTTACCCAAAAATGGTTTTTACACAGCGACTGGTAGCCAAAATTCTCAGAATTTGCTTTTGTAAGGTGAAATCATTGAAAAACACTATATTAATTGCTATCAGTAATTTTACTATTTAAATTCTGATAGTGGCAGGAGGATAGCCATAGGATGGAACGATTCTCCGATTCGGTCGATTTATGTGTACTTAGACAAACATTACGGACACAAACATCAGTGGATGGTCTTTTATAATCATAAAAAACACGTCTAAGATGTATTGCAAGAAGTGGTAAAACTTAAGGAAAATCATTTCCACGAACATTTTTTTCGCCCTCTCTCACTGTTCCCCCACAAGCACAGCACTAGTGTAGCACCATGTCGGACGCCACGCTCCGAATAGTAACGGTGTTCCGTGCACTACAGGGCACTATCGCGTTACTGGACACCTACATCCACGCCTCGTGTCATACGTCAGCTGCCGCTTCCTTGTACCACAACATGAGTGTACATGGCGATGGACATAAGGGAGTATTGATGGCTAACTCAGCATAAATTCAGGTACCTTCCTTGGACAATAATCTTTGGTCTACAATATTCGCCTTGCTCACTGACAGAGAAATAATAAGACAATAACTAGAAATACCTACGTTACTAAACTACTAATATATAGTGGTTATTTATTATTTTAACGGTGTTCCGTGCACTACAGGGCACTATCGCGTTACTGGACACCTACATCCACGCCTCGTGTCATACGTCAGCTGCCGCTTCCTTGTACCACAACATGAGTGTACACGACGATGGACATAAGGGAGTATTGATGGCTATGGCAACAGTTGGAGGCATAAATTCAGGCACAATATTGTATGATCTACAAGACTAGACTAGTCTTCCTCGTTGATAGAGAAATAATAAGACAATAACTTGATATACGTTGTTCAACTATTAATATTCAGCGGTTATTTCTTATAGTCGAATAAATGTAGGCTGTAACCGGAATACTTACAACTTATGTCCATGACGAATTGTAAGTAGGTACATCAATCGGTAGAGTATTTTGACTGTGAAAATGTAACCAAAAAATTAAAACAAACTTAATCGCATTTTAACTATTGGTAAAGATTTTTTACCTATTAGATTCCTGGTAAGCAAGAACCAAGAAGAATAACTTTCTTCGCTAGAGATAGTATTCACAAGCTCGGTTCTAAAAATCTTATATCGCTAAAGAACACAAAGGAGTCCTGTTACTCTTTTTATGTTCAAACCATAAATTAGTTCTAAAACATTCGAATGCTTCCTACTTCGTCCCACTTTTGTCTTAATATGTAACTAAACTGGCAATTCGCGAGTTAACAATGCTCTGACCGTAACGTCCGTAACTCATCTGCGCTCACAGGAAGCGGTTACTGCATAAAGTTTAAAGCAATAGTTACTGGCAGTTTCATTTTGTATGTTAACTCTGTATTAACTGGACTTTATTTATTTATTAAGTTCCTCGTCTGCCTATCCTTTTCTCTACTTTTGTGGTCGGTTTCGTCTAATCGGATGCAGTTGACTACCAGTGTTTTACATAGCTCAATATGCTAAAGAATCAACATTTTACCATTCCTTGTTTTTAATGTTATCTAATGTGGCGCGTAAAAACAAAATCGTATTATAAATACCTAGGTACTAGTAAAAGATAAAACGCTTATAAATACATTTTATTACACTAATTATCTCACGCCTGTCCTTGTTACTTCAAATTGCTTATTACTCGTAATAACAGCTTATTACTGAGATTGTTACCGCGTTATTTAAAGCTTAAGACTTAAGATTTTATTCCTTCGGCCCATAATCACGGACTTATGGTTGGAAACAATTGGTCCTTTCAACCTTTCGCCTTCAAACCATGACGGAATTGATTGAAAATTCCAAATTAATGTGTGAATAGTTCGCGCTTTTGTTCAATGCGTGCTAATTTTCGAAAATGTGTGGAGTACGTGACTTTCTTAATTGGAAAGTCTAAGCTTTTATTTTTTTACTGAAGTTTTTTGTTCCTGTAAGTGTTAATGCTTTTTAATGAAAACTGGTTAATCACACTTCGTATAGGCATTTCGCATTCAATTGCCTCAATCCTGTTTTTGATCTGGCCAACTACTCATAAACCTACATGTACATAAAAGTGGACGCACATTACTTAACTGAAGATTTTTTTCTCAAAATCCTATAAAAGAAACGATATCCAACAAATCCTGCAAATGTAGAATTTATTTTCTATTACTCTCTTTATTGTGCTCATAAAACGAACAGCATAGAACATTTCAAAACACGAACACAAAAAAATAATAATGTGCACCCCTCCGAATATTCCTTTTTGAAATTCTCCGTGAGACTTAACCCCAGAGCACACAGTTGTAAAACACACATAATTTACCTGTCTGTAGGCGGGTGCAGGCTGTGTACACAGGCCCTAACGAAGCGCCGTGACTCGATTTCCTAACAGAGAGCACCATAATCCCGTTACCCTCTGATTTCCCAAAGAAAATAGGAATTTTCTGAGATTTATTGAAATAATTTTGTACAGTTTTCTTTTAAGAGGACTCAGTTTAAAAGTGTTATAATATTAGTAGCAGCTTTCAATTGGTTTCCTATTTGGGGGTCCATAGACTGTATGTTTCAAAAATACTTATCGTCAAAAAATGTGACTAGCATTTCTCAGTCTAAGCG
The DNA here is from genome assembly GCF_022581195.2 of Helicoverpa zea. NCBI lineage: Eukaryota > Metazoa > Arthropoda > Insecta > Lepidoptera > Noctuidae > Helicoverpa > Helicoverpa zea. Next base: position 12,043,047 of record NC_061463.1, on the reverse strand, counting down.
GGGTACTACTATCCGGTAAACGTTGTGTAACGTTCGTCCAATACAAAATATACTTACCCGTCACAAGTAAACACACCTAGACGTGGCGCAGTCAGGTAAAATATCATATCATCATACTGTGGCAATAAAAACAATCTAGAACATTTTAGCTAACGGAGTAGCAATTTTCCATATCTACCAAGAAAGGCCAAAAACACATATTTATTTAGGCAAAAAAACGAAACAATATCAATATGAAATAATACCGAGTACAAACAAATACATTATATTATACCTATTCGTCAATATAACCTCAGCTATTGACACAAGTCGCCATGTTTGTGGTGAATCCCATAGGGTTTAATATCGACTGGTCAGGGGCTCCTCGGAAAACAAGGGGGAGCCTGAGGGCACCACAGGTTTAAGAGATTACTCTAACTGCAGATTACCAAGCGTAGAAAATCGTGAAAATGTGGAATCATTCTTGAGCGAAAAAAGTCGGATTTTATGAGCTGAAAATTTTGATTTTTGAGTCGTTTTTAATTTCAAAAGTGAATAGATAAATTTTGATCCGGGTGCGCGAAGTAGTTCTCACGGGATGGGTATAAAGCCAGTGTCTGGATTACTGGTATCACTCATCTTTGATTACTATAATAAATTCAATCAACCAATTGAAGATTACGAGTATGTATTGTAAATAAATGAATCATTTTCTTTATAAAACTTTCTCTCATAAAAATATACGCTAATTAATGTAAACAGCAACACATACACGCTACCGTTTAAACCGCTATGTAAAATCATTAAAAACTCATATTGACTTTACTTCCCTTTTGAGAGCTGTAATAATAAATACCGGAACGTAACGTTTTTAAGCAAACTCGCAACATTGGCTTAAAAAAACACCATCTAATAACATGATTCCAAGGAATTGGAAACGCGGATATGAATGTAATGATATTTGCTCTGTCTGTTTCGCGTGGTACAAGTTATAAACTGCATGAAATATTGGAAAATCTCTTAGTTTTTGGCAAAAAATCTATGGTCTTTATTTACCGAAAATACAAGTATGTAGGTAGATAAGTATTAGTTGCAACGTAATAAATACTTTCCGGAATTAATATAACGGACTATAACTGACTGTATGAAAATATATACAGGATGTTGGAAAAGATATTTTGATACTGCCTCAAAATGATCACTACAAAGTAGACTTCCATTGTTAAATACTTCTAAGTAGCACCATTTAAGCATGCGAGTGTAAAAATATTATAAGAATTTGTTCTTCTTGTTCTTGTTATTCTTAAAAATAAATCCATGACAGCAATTTTAAAAACGAAAAACGACATATTACAATCTCTTTAAGACTTTTAGAACAGCCACACTGTCAAAATGAATATAAAATCATATTTACTTGTAAAATAATAACAGCTTACCAAACCACCCAACACGGATGAGTCACGCTCATCGCTCATCACTTAAGTAACATCCTGTAGTTAATTTCTGTTTGGGAGTTCCCCTTTGATGTGAAGAGGTAGCATATTAAATTCTCTTAGTCCACGGACCCCGATCAAAGCGCTTAATTATTTTAATGTGAATTGCACACATAATTTCGACAGAATTCGTGTATTTTCGCCCGCCATATTTTTCATAGCGTGTTCGCAGAGGTGACGAATTAAATGGCGCTAATTTTTTTCTGGAAATTATGTATGACGTTGTTGTAAGTTTTAGTGGTGTTGAATCATTTGTTTAATGGTATTGAAGAATATATTTGGATCTGTGAATACGTCAGTCGGCGCTTTCGTTAGGTTTGTCAACTTTCACAACTTGATTGGGAGTGTAAAAAGGGTTTCAGTACAATAATCCGTCCTCAAATGATGTCATCTAAATATAAACTGTATGGGCAGGATCTCTCTTCAAGTCGGCTAACTCCCACATAGCTGAACATAAAAACTGTATCCGCAGATTTAACTACAATATGGTAACCTGAATGGAAACTTAACTGATTTCACTGAACGGATATAGACAAACTAGGATATAAACTACAGTACATAGTTAACCATTAAACCGTATCTATTACCATTTCTTTGAAGCATTCAAATGAGTCTAATTACATACAAAAAAGGTTCTACATTGAATATCCTGTCCTCCTCGCATCTCATTAACGAGAATCGATACCAACTCGGCTGCCTTATCGAGTGGACAATTACCGATTCTCGATAAACGGAACATCGATTATATCGATATTTTAGTGTTTGTTTGCGCTGTAAAATGTGTGTTAAGCTTTAGTTTAAGATAAGTGGCGAGCTTGATTGTGGTCGTTATTTCTCACACTTTCGAATATAATAAGAGTCGTTACAAATTCTGGTGGTAGCTGGACAGCCACAAGAAACTGATGCTCAGAAGCTCCAGTTTTCCACGGGCGCTTATACAAATTTTTACTTATAGGCTAAGGCTTGTGTTGTTGTATCTTATAAAATCTCATTGTAGCGATGCTTAATTTTTAATTGTTTTTTTTTTCTTATTCTTCGGGTTGTGGAAACCCCTAATCTGAGTAAGTATTTTGTAAATAAAAACGACGAACCTACCTAATGTGGAAAGTTGAAGAAACTTTACCTTTTGGTATCAGTGTGCATGTTGGGATATTCGAAGAGAAAATTATCGAGCAGTTGATATTAAACTGAGTGTTACATCGACTGTTCTTCAAGTATAGTCAGCAACGAAAATTAAGCCGTGTAAAATAATAATTAAATGAAGATTTTGGTTAATATACCCAGCTACCATTTAACTCATATAACTTATATTTGACGACACCATCAAATAATTGCATTAAACTGATTTGATGAACAAGAAGACGGTTTTGTGTTTGGGGGTATTTTCTTTGCATTGACGAGCACTTGACACTGAGATGACGATGAAATATTAATAATAAGGCCTGTATTAAATATTTTCAGACTTTAGAGAAAGCTCACAATAATTACTGACTGTAAAAAGCCTCTTTTTCATATAGGTGAAGTAATGCTATAAAATCCATTTATCCACATTTTACAACGCGTCATAAAAATAAAACTTGATCACGTTACCGCGCGACTGTACATTGTGCATATCGAGATCATGAATTAACATTTTACGAGATAAACGCCTCATAAACAGTTTAACATTTTTAAAATTAAGCGCTACTGTACCCCGTTTTACTCAATAATGAACTTTCAAAAGTTACCATCAAAAACCTATCTTATCTCAATGATATAAAGTTCATATTACAGGCTTTTTTACGCAAGTTTATGTTTTTAATGAGCTGCATTGTAAATTGGACTTTGTCTCTTTGATTTAAGGTTGAAAATTGATGGGGAATTATTATGCAAGTTACTAGATGTATATCGCATATTGTGTTATTTGCATGATAATTGACTTAATAGCGTCAGTGATTGGATTTTAATTCACCTGTTCTTCTGTATATTGTTCAATCATGGAGGAGACATGGAGTAGGATCCGCGCCGTTTAATTATGAGAAGCACAAACTTTTAACTCCAGTTTTTAAAGTTCAGTCCTGTCACGATTCCTGAAGTATTTATATTTTTTCCTAATATTACAGTTCAAGTAATACCTATGTACTTTGGAATGAAGTTATAAATGAGTGGAATGTCGTAAATAGCAACTTAAAATACACATACAGCTCATTCAAGATATAACTAAGTTGCAAGACATAAGCAATCTTCGTTCTTTCGAAATTATAAAAACTAGGAAACCCATCACATATTAGTTTTTATTTATATGCCAAGGTACAATTACTTTCAGCACTATTTTAAAAACTTACATACAATGTAAAGATACTTTTCAACGTGACCAACCGCAACATAACAAAATAAGCAACAAAATAAACTGCAAAAGCTACCCCATGACAAATACCTGAATACCCCATTGTTGAAGGTTAACGCTGAAGCTCATGAAATATTTATATTTTCAAGATAATCATGTTCTCGAAGAAAACCAATGCATTCCTTGCTTGGGGACTGCTGTGTTTGTTACGGGCGGAGCGTGAGCGGATTACGTACTGTAAGGGACTAATAATGAGGAACCAATATTTTTTCTGTAACTTGAGTTTGAGTAATTTAATAAAAATACCTTTATTTTCAGCCTACATGGGCCCAATTGGTCATTGGCTTAAGACTGACATTCATATTATTATTAGCAGAATTTGTTAGTACCTATAAGAATATAAACTTAATAAAAAAACCTATAAATATATCGCACAGTCTCAAGGATTTTTTGACGTTTATGCCGCACGTACTTATTGAATTGGCATTTAAACCCTCACAATGTTTCCACCTCGAAGTGTCAGAGCATTCGCCACAGGAGTTGTTCAATAGCGCCATGGTTTATTCATCCCCGCGCACTTTGGAGCCCCAATGCAGGCGCCTGTCAACAATTGTTGTTACTGAACGGTGATTACTTATATTTTATGAACTTAAAAAAACTTATCACAAAATAAAAATTAATTAGGTATCACAAAAATTTACAAAAAAGTGCAGAAAGATTCTTTTCATTTCAAAGGTCCCTTTCAAACTGCTTTAAAATTACTTACTTTTCTTTCTTGTAGCTAAACGCAATACTCACAAACATACAGGTACGAATAGAAGATACATTTAATTGATATGGTAAACCGTCATCATGGTTTAACCTCACTTCCCTAGTGGCATTTATCAGTTTAGCAGCTTTACCTGAGCCCTGGTAAAATCCAAACATTTACTTTATCTAACTATTTTTTATAATAAAATAAGTATACTCAATTCCTAATACATCTCCCAGTACATTACCATTACCACTCAACACCCAATAATATATCATGCCACATCACTAACAATTCTTTCGCTCCCGTCGAACGGCGACACAAAGCGAGTTCCCACAAAGTGACATTTGCAATGGTAATGCAAGCAAATAAAACCTCAGCTTGTTACCGTTGTGTTGGAGGACTCAGATCATGTGCGACCTAGATTTTTAATCGACTATTGGAAAGCTGGTTATGGATGTTGCTTGGACTCTGGGAGACTAGTTTTCTGTTTTGCTGTTTGGAGATTTCGACAAAATTGAAGTTGGTAAATTAAAAGTGATATGTCACTGAAAATACAATAACTAAAAAGATCAAATACTACAGTTCAAATTTAACTAAAAACAGGTTTCTAAAACAATAATAATATTGAAGAGAACTATTGTAATAATTAACGACATCTTTCACACATCCTTTTCCTTTAACTTACAAAACAAATGAACAACCCATAAAATTCCACGTTCACCATCTCAACCAACTTACCTTTGATCATCCAAAACGACGCCCAAAACATGAAACACCTCCAAATTACCTAAATATCAATAATCCGATGAGCACTCAATAAATCTATCTAATCTGGTCTGGTGACTAAACTACAGGCCAGCCAACTGGGTGCCCCGGCGATTATCAACACCCATATATCTTAGTTTGGAAGGCAGCCAGACTTAGCCGATACTGTTGCATCGTTACATGCACTATTTGTGTAAATTAGCCAGTGATTTACAAGCTGGTGATTTTTGTTTGTTGGACAGTGTAGATAGACTAAGTGGTGGCTAACGCTGATGGTTGCAAGTCTTCTTTTTGAGGAGTCCTGATTTTGATTAAGGTTATCGGATTAGGTATGTGATAACGTAACGTCCTAGTTTGTAGATCGTGGCAAGGCTGTGGGATTGCTTAAATCTGCAGTACTTAAACACGAAGGGATGAGGTTCTTATATGAATGTGGATAATGTGTCTAATTTCAATAAAAAAAAAAAAAAATTAGGTCTGCAGAAAAATAGAAGCTAAGATGGGTTTTAGTCAGTAAGAAATTTGCTGACTCTCGTCCGCGCCAACTACATCAGGAGCTAATTTTATTGTTTTTCCACATCCCAAAAAGCGAGATGGTAGAATAATCTACTCAGCTCTTTAAAAAGCTATTCTCTAACGAAAATATAAGTAGCTGCCTTAAAGAGGATCAAATCGTAATTGGAAAGAGCACTTTACCTCCTCAAACTGCAATTATTATACACGAAATGTTCTCGAAAACGTGGAGTCTTGGCGTCTGAACCGCCAAGTTTTCAGCACGACTGAGCTTAGTTTAATTTGTGCACATTTCAACCCCCATTATACTAAATAGGGATGAAGGTAATTGAGACGCAACGTCTTGCCTTTCGGCCCGACCTCTTGGGTGTACGTAGTTGTTATATGTTTGACTGTATTGTAGTGCTCAGTTTCATATGGTCTTTAATTTAATTAAGGTATCATGTGAGTTTTTTAGTTAAGTTGCGTTTAGTCCAAACGTCTCATCATCATCATCATCATCTCAGCCATAGGACGTCCACTGCTGAACATAGGCCTCTCCCCCTTTGATCTCCATAGATACCTGTTGGAAGCGACCTGCATCCAGCGTCTTCCGGCGACCTTTATAAGGTCGTCTGTCCAAACGTCTGTTTACATTAAAATAATTTGATAAAATGCACTGGTTACTTTTTACTGTAATAATTTCCATAGAAAATCCTGGAGTGAGTAAAATACAACTTTTTAAGCCAATTCGTAAAGCTACCTTTTATTTTTATCGAATTCCAATTTTACTGAGAACTATGCATATCTAATGAAGTCGGTATACACTGAAAGGAGGTAAAATACCTAGTATAATATATTGTAAATCTGTAATGGAGTGCATGCTCCTGACGTGCCCTCAGGGCTTAACTTGAGTATGGGGGGATCTGATACATAAACTTACGTTGTTAACTTAGAATTTAAGTTAGCTCTTTAATAAGCAGACTAAAAATAATGATTTATGGCCCCAAGCATTTACTTATCGAAAATAACGATGAGTTATAGGTAGTTGTTGTTTAAGAATAATGATTGATTTCATATTTTGTTTATTTATGCGCAATAAGATATTTTGGGTATAATAATGATGCGAAAACTGAACATAAGTTCTTCTTATGTGTATCGCTTTTACCATAACTATCACCAAAACTACTAAACCAATTTGAGATCCTTCGAAAGTCTAGAAAACCTGAGCAAAGACAGAGGCTATTATTTGTCTGGGTGCGGGAAGTAATTACCTCGGTAAATAGATGAAATCACTGGCGGAAGGAAGCTAGTTAGTTGGCTTACCTATATTTATTCAAAGTACAAATAACATTTTAATCTATTTTTGGAGCAACAAACAACCAAAAATACAATACTAAAAAATCTATATTTTCCACCGAAAAATGCTTAATCAGCCTCCCCAATGTAAACACAGTGGTGATCAGGTACCCTGGTGTCAGCTCATTTGTCAATCAGGCTGTCATGAGTAATGGCCACGCAATCGGACAGATTTCAGAATGATATCGGGAGCCGGGAGGTTTATTTTACAGGTTTTTTTTCGGTGTTTGTGAAAATGGGTGTTTTGCTTTTGGATTGTGAATATTTTTACATGAAATTCATCATTTAATATTAATATATCTAATTCAAATAATTAGCAACGATTTGCTGAAAATGCAACTCGTTACTTACTGAAGATATTTCAGAGTTCATATTTGTTAAGCAAAAATACGACTGAATAGAAAACATTAAAGCCATTTTGCGTAAATACACATATAAAATAATGTAGGAGGCTAACTAAATATATGTGTGCACGACACATTTTGTCTTTCGATCCATATGTTTCTATGTTCATCTTGAACATTAAACTACAGGTACGCACTTAATTACTCTCGATGACGCAGTTATTATATTAATATTACCGTCAGCATCACCTAATAAGAATATACAGAAGGCATACTTTATTCATAGATCCAAATTCAATACTGTGCACTTTGCAGATTTGTAACAATATCTATTAATATGGAATCCGTATGTAGATAGTTATTATATTGCAAACCTGTGGTTTATCCCCTGAACCAATTCAGGGCCAAATTTTTACCGAATATCTAAGCGTTTTAACGATAAAAATACCTGTAAACTATAACAAAGGCACAGAAATAGAAAACAACACAGCTAAGTCAATTATGATCCTTCTGTCGAAACCTGCCGAGTCAGACAGGGGTACGCAACCTTCGCAAGTTATTAGGCCCATGTGTCTATGAGCCGGGATTAATCAAATTAATAAAGTCGTTATCTCGAGTGAGGCAATTTGCCACCCCTGTGCGACGTAATACTGTTATAAGTTGAGTTTAGACACTTTTAGCGCTGATGCGAACGTATAAATCGCATTAATATGTGCTGAGCTTATTAGGATCGCAAATTAAATGGTTATTGGCGTTACGCTTTGGGTAATTGTACGTTATTGGGTATTAAATGCTGAATATGGAAAATTATACACCATTAGAACTTCCAGCACCAAATAAAATGTAGCCAGTTTCCATGGTACCTCTGTCTCTTTATACCAAATGTCTCAATTAGTTCAGTAGTATATTAGTATTTCGCATACAATAATATATAAATATTTTGCAAGCGTATTTATAGGTAAGACTAGAATTTTACTACAATTAAAAAAACATAATCAGTGAAGTACATTATCGAAACACCTTCCTATATCCTTGACTTTGCACCATCCTTCCCCTTAAAAATCACAGCAAAAACACCACTCTTATATAAAAAAACGAAAAAAAACGTCATATTAATACAGAAAGCTTGATGAAAGCAGTTTACCGTCCATTTACTTGGATCGTTAGTAATGACAAAAGAACGAGCGGCGAGCGGGCGGGCCCGCGTGATTTATGTAGTCTGACTACATCGCGACGTATGCCGATATTTAGCTAAATAGTGCCTGTGACAGCTGGTCGGAAAAAGGCTACTTGGACTATTATGAATGAGTTTGTTGGGTAATGTTTTGAATATGTTAAGAGGGGCTTTCTTTTGTTTTGTTTGTTGTATCTAATGATGAATGTTAATTGTGTAAGTAGTATTAAAATTCTGATTTGTACTCACGGGGCACTATTTCAGTGTTAAGTGATCTGTGGTAATACTCTATAGCTTTTCGATGTTGTAGTTCACAACATAATAAAAATTTTGACACTTACATTACAGTACATTGTACAATATAGTATTATGGAGTAGGTATTTATATGTGTCTTTTCTGACTTCTCATCATTTCGCAGATCATTGCTACATCGTCCCACAGAGCCTCAAACGTTCTGACTTGCGTTGATCTTCCCAAGAACCAGTTTATAATAACGAAAACTATAATTTTGCTTCGCATTTCTAGCTCTATCTTAACTCAAGAGACAACAAAGTAACAACCAATATAACTTTTCCCAGCGATAAATCAATTAACTCGATTGTCTTCCTACGTCTACGATAACGAAGATATTGGCCAAATGGCTAGCCCATTTCTGACCAATCTCGAGTAAAAGTGCCATAAATTAACTGGGAGGAAATAGATTATTGTGTTGCCGGCCCAAGTTGCTGGCTGCACGATTTATCACCGTTTTAACCGATAAATTATTCACGCTAATTTAAGTTGTTGTTCGAGAACACACCTTTAGTTCGCTTCTAAGTTTGATTTGCATAGAGAAGCTATAAATTAGTTGTAATTTTAATATTTATGATTGTCATTTGATTAATTAGGTATGTATGTGGAACGTCTCGTCTTAGATATGATTGCTAAGCTAGTAGTTCTGTCAAACTTTTGGGTCGGTTTGATTTATTTTTGTAACTTCCAACTGGATTTATCCGAATATTGTATTAAGGGCTTGATTGTCAGTATATAACTAGCAGGGTCCGCATATCTACAAACTGCAGTAGCTTAGTACAATGAAAATACACAATAGGTACAATTATACCTAACTACCTATCTACCTTTCCCAGGGAGAAAGTGTCGATATCTGATGTATGCAGCACCCTGTCTATATCTATTAAGCACTGAATGAAATAAAGATCGATTTGAAAGTCTGAAGTCGTGACGGAAATGAGACTTAGAAAACTGATTTGATATTCAAAGACAAGAAACAATAGTACTGTATTGTATTTTATTCAATTTGTGAAAGGAAATGAAGTGCTACATACAATAAGATATGAAAAAGTCTCGAATTAATAACCTGATTCTGCTTTCAATAAAAAATCTTCACGTTAATTTATAAGCGACACGTCTCGCCTGTCAAATTAAAAGTAAAAGCATTACAGCCTCAAAAAAATCAATTGAAACATACACAAGAACTAAAAAACTCAAAACATTTCATTTCTTTCTTATACATTTCACTTTTATTCTCGGGCACGCGCAGCCGTATTGTCGCGAAAGTAGCGTCGGATACGGTTGCTCACGTCGGCCGTCCGGTCACGTGCTGCCGTGTCCGGTGCCGGCAGCCAATCAGTGGGTTCTCTAATTAATTTACTTTGAACGCTTCTTATTGGTCGCGACGTGCTCCAATCAACACGAACCACTTCACGATTAGTTTCCACAGCCGCCGGTTTTTCCGCTGACTTTAATTTCCGTTGATCGCTTGGAGAAGTTTGTTTTTTCTGTCTTGGATGGGGATTGTAATATCTGCAGCTTTTGCAGTGAATCGTCTTCCTTCTTTGAATAGGACTTTGTTCCATACTGCTTTGAGAAAAAGTTAAGATCTTTATTTTCATTGCATCTATGATTTCTCAAGATACGGAACATAACAACAATTTAAAGACAAGATTTATTATAACGATCCTCATGAAAAAAAGACCAATCGTCCAAGACAAACGCATCAGGGAAATTAGTACTAACTAAACGATGATGGACAAGCAGCTCGTTAACATTTGTGCGTTGACAATAGCGTATCCTCCCAAGCAATATTGTGACTTATGCAAATTATGTTAATGCCTATAATCCCTTGGAACATTGCGGTGGATTCTTGGCACTCGACGAATCCAGGTCGATCCGATAGTTTATACCCTAGACTCAGGTCTGTGACGATTATCACCGGCGCCTCTATTCAGGATTTGTTTGGACTGTTCTTAGAATAAATCGGGGAGGATGCCAGAATGAGTAGAAAAGGATCAAAAGATTCGTGCACCTATTTTCGATTGGTATCTGAAATGCTTTGCTAATAAAAGACTACTGGGAAAAATAGTTTGCCAACGCGGATTGTAATTAAAATATATTTCGCAAGTTACCTCACCCAAAGATAAAGATATACAGAACAGACAGCTAAAAATATCAAAACCTGACGCAAAAGACATAACAGCCATTAATGCCATTACAAAAGTGCTCGTAAGTCTGCGCACACGCCTCCCCCTTTACATAAAACTGTCAGCGGTCGATCTGCGGTTTGCTATAACGTATAACAGATGGCGCTGTTAGAAAAATACCCAGCGTCCCTTTGTAGTGAGACGGCCATGATGATTTGTATGTCAACGTATGACAACCCACTGACAGATATAAATCCTAGTTTTTTATTTGTTTTGTTCGTCTTTTGTTTTGAGGTTTTATGTGTCCTGGATTGTTTGTTTATCTGTTATGTCTTTTCCAGGTGGTTGGACAGTTTTGGGGTATCAAGTATTTAGTTAGAGTTTCAAAGTTTGTTCAACATACAGCGAACTAATTTAAATAGGTCTTTGAAAGGTATTTAATGTTCAAATAATATAAAAATAAATAAAGATAAAAATTGCATCAACTTAGGATTCATTATGTATGGCAAAGTCTAGTTTAAGTGTACTCGGCTTATCTTTGCCACTAAGTAAAACAATTTGCATCTTTCAACATTTTGCCATCAAACACGAACCACAAAAAAAAATTAAACTCCACAACTCACAATCTTACCACAATAAAATAAATTCTAAACTAAAATAAATGTGTTTAGCCAATAATTAATCGCAATACATTTACCTCCTTGGATTCGCCGCGGTCGGTTAATGGCATCATATGTCACTTCGTTAATGCCTAAGTGCTAGGACCTCGGAATTACGTCCGTCCAGTGCTTATACGTCTATTCGACTCCGTCACAGAGTATAGAAAGATGGGAGATGCCATAATGTAGGTAGATCAAGCACTTTCTTCTAGATCAAATACGTACGGTGAACATGAAAACATGATCAGTTACGAGTGAAATAATGAAGTGGTCGGGCTCTTTGAGACATTTGGCAACGATTTTTGGTATTACAAAAAATGGGCGGGTTCTAAAGTAGCCGTTTGAGAGCGGAGAAAGTAACGGTCCTCGTCCCCCAGACTTCCGCATTTTGACGAGCTACTTTTTTTAGGAGATTTTCCGTTATGACATCTCCGCTAGCCATTTTGTTCTCTTTGACTCCGTCCAGTACTTACACTGTTTGACTCCGACTAGTTGCGTCTGTTTGGCGTACTACAAATGTTCATATTGTAAGATACATTTGTAATGTGTAAGGCGGTTGCATTTGTGTGTAGGAAGAGTAATGCAACGGTAGCAATAATAATCTTGGCTGGGATTGAACTAATTGATAAGGCGTTGGTTTTGAATTAAATTAACATAGTTATGAAGTCTTATTAAGTGGTTCGAACACCTGTTCTGATAACAATAGATTAGGTTCTGTTTGTTTCAAGTTAGAAACAAATGCCACTTACGACATTCTGACATAGCAAAATTAAAGCAAGATCACTTCAATTATGGAATGCATGAATGAAGGTGACTAGTTGGTTCAATTCTTTGTTGTTTATGAACTAGTTAGTTCAGTTCTAAGATATGGGCTTGTTTTTTGGGGGCAGTCTAGTGATAGAGAACTTATCTTTAGCATGCAAAAAAAATATTTGGTCAATGTGTAAACTAAAATTAACAAATCTTAGTGTAAACAAATCTTACATTACCTTCACTGTACATTGTTAATCTCATCCTCCAAATCTGTTCACTTATCCTAATTTTTCTCTATCTCCTCAGAATGCAACTGCAACGGTCACGCTCGTCGCTGCCGATTCAACATGGAGCTCTACAAGCTGTCTGGCCGCGCCTCCGGAGGGGTGTGCCTCAAGTGCAGGCACTATACCGCCGGCAGGCACTGCCATTACTGCAGGGAAGGATACTACAGAGACCCTACTAAGCCTATTACGCATAAGAAAGCTTGTAAACGTGAGTACTGCACTTTTCTTTATACTTAAGCCCCTTTTAGTAAGTTAAACTGTCAGTTCTGTTTCAGATTTTTCTACTTTCAGCTAGTTTTTGCTTTTACTTCTATTCTAACTATGGGTTGCAGCATTTCTGACTGCAACGGTAACCAAGCTATCTTCAGTTGACACATCGCCGATTTGACCAAAAGGCGTAGGGAAAGGTAAAGGGAAGTATACGGCTGATTATGAATTGGTTATCGGTATAGTTAAATGGTGCAACTCTGGTTCAGCCTGTATTACACACAAGATTTTACCGCTCATTTAATTTCCTTTCAATACTTAATTGCATACAGTTGAAAGAGAATGTAGTTTCGAATGTTACAATTTTATGACAAATAAATTATAAATTCAATAAACCTCCTCCTAGAAATGAAGGTAATAAAACCGACATTAATTTTACATTAATTAAATTCTATTGAACTTTAAAGTTAATAAAATGATTTCAAAAGCTTTTACATAACTAAATAGGTCTGAGATATTATCCCATTAATATTATAAATACGAAAGTTTGTATATGAATGATATATGAATGGATTTTGAAAAAACTTGGCAGTAATTAAGCTTGACCGGGAAGTAGTTCCCTAAGGAAGCGGTTGAAACTGCTGGCATCCGCTAGCTAGTATAACTTTAACTTTATAACCTATTTTTTTAGAACCAACCCCGTACTTACCATTATTTGCAGATTGAAGCAGAGATTACTTTCAGTTTATTTACCTACAATATCAATAAAAATTAATCCTCATAAACCTTTCAAAATAGCCCATTAACTTTACGTTTACAACTTGAAACCGAAACATTTTAAACGTAAAAGATAAGCATAGATTAAACCAAAGACTACAGATTAAAGTGACGATAACCATTTACACCTGTCCACAGACACACAAACAGACAGACAGACAAACGGATATAATCTAACTATCTCTGTCCAAATAGACGCCATCGTTGTATAAATACTTGGGTTTAGTTAAACTGAGTTTAACGTTCAAATGTATTTGTTTAAGACGCATCAGTTGAGAGATTTGAACGCTTTTTGTGTTTTTAATGTTAAAGTTTAAGTTGTGCTATGTATTATGTGTGTGGTTTGAAAATAAGCTTTCTTTAGTGTGGCATAAATCTGACTAGCACACTAAAAGCTATTAGTCGGCCGATAGTTTGTTTGAACCCATAAATCAGTATGAAAATGAATGGTAGTACACACATTACAAAGATCAGATATCTAGCCCGCAATAGACCCACTGAAAATTTTATTTGAATCAAAATTATTTTAAATAGTCTGCAGTGTATAGGTAGGTACTCTTTTTGTGATTCTTGTAAACGACTTTTGGTTAAATAAAACTTTATGGATACAGTTTACTCGTAAATGGGCAGATTTCTTAACATACACTATCGTAATCTGAAAAAAAGTAATAACATCAGCCTTTACGAACCATAATCTTACCCAACAAAAACTATCTCACCGAGTAACAACTCGGCAAACATTTTAACCCTATCAAAACTAAACCAATTCTATTCCCGAAGAAATCGAAATGGCGAAACAAAAAGCCGTTACGTTGCCATCGTAAAATCCGCAAGTAAAGTCCTAGTCACATCGTGGAGGGTACAATAGTTTTCACATAAAATTGGCCGAAAATCGAGTTGGTCCTTTCGACCGAAATTGGTCCTTTGGGACGCCTCAGTTTTATTTGACGGCCGCGGCAGGTTTTTCGCTGATTGAGTCAAGATTGGGGTATGGAAATGGGTACTCTTAGGTATTGTTGTTACGTCAGCTAACTGAGGCCGAGTTTGATAGGGAGAATTGAAATGCTGGCGTTGTGAAATAGGAATAAGGAAGTTTATATAAAGTTTGATTAAGTAACATTTTACTGTAAAATTATTGCCTATTTTATAAACTAAGTCTAAGTAAGTGTGTAAACTTATAATTAATTTAAACCTATGCCAAAACCTTAAAATATGGAAGGTAGACCAACCTTTCTTGTTGACAAAGGACAATAGCATTTCCAATACGATTTTCATTTAAAACTTCAACAATAAATATCATGCTTTGAACACTTAGTAACCTTAGAAGATAACCTTGTTTCCCAGACGCTTTTAGCAGCAATGCTCTCGTATAGGAAGTGTCACGTCTAAATAACTATGCCGGCTATAAGTCACCAAATCAAACACCCTGTCATCACCATCTCAAGAAAAACAGTATCCTCAAGACACTGTTCCCAAAACCTTTTCCAATTCTCGGAATTCACGAGCATCTGACCGACCAGCACACTCGATACAATTGCCAACATTATTTCGGATTACACTCGCCGCCACACACCCGGGACCACAATATACCACGGGGTCAACGCACATACAACACTTTCCCTCAACCGAACCATCCCGGTAATTGAGTTCAGGATCTCACGACGCACCCGGGACATTCCCATTGTTCCGATTATCGAATGAAATCAACTATATCGATTTATATTCGATAACAAATCATAACGCACAATAAAACGAATTCTGTTTCGAATAGTTTCAATTATGGATAGTGATTTAGGATATCGCAATATTTTTTGTTTATTTTTTATTTAAAGGTCTGCCAGTATTTTTGTTTTGTCCAACCGTATCAAGTAATAGAGAGATTATTGAAATAATGGCACATAAAAATAGCACTTAACACCATGATTTAACGACTAATTTAGATTTCGTTCAGCTTTACGGCCTAGGAAATGTGTTAGAATTACGTTGTTTACTGATTAACTTGAAAACAATAAAATAAAAGTACTTCTCGTTATAGGGCAGCGCTATAAACTTGTTACCGGGGAAATAAAACCTGATTGTGCAATAGTTTTACTTGCATTGTTCTGCAGTTCGCTAAATTGCAATGTAATGTGTGCACTCCGCACTAAATTGCATTAACTGTGTACGAACCAATTATGTTGAGAGTATTGTTATGTCTTATTTCAGCCTCCGGGCTATGGCTTAATGTTAAACGTTTTAGCTATTTATCACCTTTTAAGGTTTTATTTCTATTGCCTTTATCCTTTAGTAATTAACTTTAAGGCGTGGATTTAATTAATAGTTTTAATAGTGCATTCGCAATTTATGAAACATGGAAACTCTTGTACAGAAACTAAACAGTTAGTTAGTTGACTAGGAGTGCCCTGCTTGCACCATATCGTCCTGATGAAACAAGTTGCCATCACACTCGTACAACAAATATTAGTTCAGCAAGTCCAAGTTGGAAGTTGCGAAGTAGCATCTCGCAAATACACTGTCGAGCTAATTTACTTGGTAAACAACGCAAACAGCCAAGAAAACTGTGTTAAGAACTTAAGACTTCGTTATTTTCCGACAACAGACTTACTTTGAGAAAAAATGTAATAATAAAGAAAGGGAACGAAGTTTTCCTTTTCCTTCTTTGTGAAACATCTCGCAAACAGGACTTCGGTCAGCAATGTTATCGTATTATTTTTCTTTCCTTGTTTATGATTGGGAATTTGATTATTATCTTATGTAATTTTTATTGAGGACACTGTTGTTAAGAGGACAACAAATATTGTTTTATAAATCATCAAATAAAAATTCTAACATCGGCTATCTTTCCAACATTTTTTATCGATATTCGTGAAACAGAAGGATCGATACTCGTTCATTCGATTCTAGGAAACAGAGTCGGGTGAGCTCGTGATTCAATTATCCTCTGACAACGACTCGTGCAGATCAGGAATGGTCGACGAAAAATTCAATCGACGCTTTGTGAACGTGGTACAACCTGGATTTGCTGTGAAAAGGACTCGATACATAGGTTTTTTTTTTAAATAGAACAGGATAAAATATCCTTTGCTGCGAACTAAAACATACACAAAGAACAGGTTGCATAGGTGACAAACATTTTCGATTTAAGGGTTCTTATCGACGTTTTTTCTACTACAACTAAAATCTATATCTATACATCTTGAAATATCTATACTTACTCGAAATTACTTTTCAATTTCAAAAATTTCTCCATTGTTAAAAATATTTCTGATCTTTTTCCTTCGTGAATAATATCTGGTCCTTTCCCCACAGCCTGCGACTGTCACCCAGTGGGTGCGAGCGGGAAGACCTGCAACCAGACGAGCGGCCAGTGCCCCTGCAAGGACGGAGTGACTGGCACCACCTGCAACCGCTGCGCCAAGGGCTACCAGCAGTCCAGGAGTCATATCGCACCTTGTATACGTAAGAATTTGGAGTTTTTTTGTTTTATGTACATTTTTAGGACCACAAAGACTGGTCTTTTTCTATGTGGGGGCCGGCTTCCTGTCTTAGCTGATGCCGTGAGTACCATAATGGAGTGACGACTGTCTGAGCTCTTCAAAAAAAAATTCCGCTCAATTGGAATACATTAGTCAAAACTTTCAGTTCAGCAAGTACAGCGCTACTGAATTAAGACTTTTAAGTCAGAAAAGTTTCATGCCCCCAAAACATTTAATAACACATCCACCATTTCACAAATACAATCGATTTATTGGCACCACCCACGTCCTTGGCGAGGTGTGAACCAAGAAATGTCCGAGCACCTGGCGACTGTCCCACGCATTAAAACTCACTTAAATGTAACCTATCGGGATTGTAACCACTAAACTAGCCATTACTACAGTCGTAACCTCGTAACTGGCTGGCTTTGAGAAGCCGACAGTCATGGGATTGTAACACCGTGTAAGGAAATTGAATAACTCCTGAACTACTGTGTTTATGTTAGCTGTAGGCGTTATGGCTGAATGATAGCCAACGGTAAGTGGGTTGGTGATGGACGAATTTTATGGACACAGGTGCAGCGACTTCCTAGGTTCTAAAAGTCAGTAGCTACGGCGTAAAATATAGGAAAAGTCCAACATCAAGTTATGTACCTTATTTACTGTTTGGGAAGCTAAACCACTCGTATTTTGTCGTCAAGTCAGGGAAGTCACCTTCAAGTCTTGATTTTAGTTCTTTGAAGTTAAGTAAAAATTTCGTTATTATCGCATTCAGCAATATGGAATAGATTTTCCTCATCATACACTCTTTCCCAGTTTGTCCGAGTAAGACCTGGAGAAACCCACCTCCAATTCTTACTAAATCTTACATAAACTTACTAGCTGACTATTATTGATTTATTATCTTGTCTCTGTCCAGGTATACCCCGAGTGGTGACTGCAGTGCAAGCCATGGAGGCAGTGGACGGTGACCCGGGCCGCGGTAAGTAGTAAGTGTACCTTCACGCACTCTCGCCTCACACTCACATGCATGCCCATGGACACTCAATCATTGGTCTAATTTACACTGTTTGAATATCTTTCAAATGGTGTAAAAGTTTTATTTTGAAAGGTGATCTTGGTCTTTACACCCATAATGACATTGGCAACTATCAAAGGACAAAGTTAGAAACTTTCTTCTCTTCAAATGTTTTAAGTGATTGAGTGTTTATGAAAAGGAGCTTACTGTACTGGCTGTAAGAAAAACATTTTATAACAAGTTTTAATAATTTTAATCTTGATTGTATTGTGAATATAATTAGACGAAAAAATACGAGGAAGTAAATAATAGTGGAAGTAATACTGCGTTGAATTGAAGATGACAGTAAAATAACTTCGACTCATCTATTTGCATAGTGCATCGTAAAATTTACTTTATGGAACGGTTATGTGTTTAAAAACACAATGTTGCTTGAAATGCGCTTGCGCAGGCTCTAAATTTTACAAGTTACTTATAGACTATAATAAGCAGTCACTTGTTACTTAAGAAAGCTTAAAGGAAATTCATCTTCCTTCGGTACTGTGTGTTTTACAATACAAAATATATTTACTCTTTTTTTATTTCTTATTTGGCAAAAGGCGCAAGAATATATATGTTTTATAATTAATTTATTAAAACAGTACAGTAACTCCACATTATTATTAATTTGCACTTCAATTTTATTTATCTCACTGCGTTTTTGTAAGTTATAAGTCTCCAATGTTGCAAAAATGGTGACATATCTAATGAAATTAACATTTGGAATATTAATGTTAAATGTCAATTGATATAAGATTGTAATAATTATAAAAATTACTTTGCAACAAATTATGGCTTATTAAAATGCAGTAAGTAATTGAAATCCATTCCCATACCACATTGACTAACTTCATATTGAAATAAAGTTAACATTTCATCTAAAACACCGTGGAAATAGTCCTATCTTTTTAGACACTGAGGACCAAACGTAACAGTATTCGTTTCAAAGGATCAAAATAGTAATAATAAGTTTTGTAAGCTTTTGCAGTATTTTCATGGTGTTCACGTTTCGTAGTGTGGGAATGTTAAGTGTCGTATTGTGAATCTTACGAAGTTCATTTCAAGCTTATTCCGTGTCATCCACTGTCAAACTCATAACTGTTTTTGTTTTATTTTATCAGTGCCGAGTGAGAGGTAAAACTTTCATATTAACATTATTTTTACATTTTTCATATATTATCCTTTCAATCCAATTCTAATCTTGCTCTTTTTAACTATGTAAATATGTCATATTGTACCTAAATTAATGACTTCATTATCATTCGCTTTGGTGAATTACATACATTATATGATGACCGTAGAGATATGTGTCATATTAACGTGCACACGATGTCAAGGGCTCCAATACAATTCGTTTTAATTTGTACTTAAAAGTTCTCAGTAAAAATACAGCAATATTTACACACAGCAGTAATGGAACAGACAGTTCAATGGCCAATATCTCTCCAAAGACGTTGACTGAGCTATAAGTCATAAATAGGCTCACAGCCAATCTTACAGAAAATCGCTTTCAAACATAGCGAAATTAACAACCCAGAATATACGAAAAGCAGAATACTGAACCTCCCAAAATAATCCAGATAATATTATTTGAACCAATAAATTATCTAGTATCAAATAGCCATGTCCTGATGATAATGTATATGAAAACAGCAACGGAGCAGTGCGGCCGGTGTCGCGCCGCCGCTCGCACGCTAAATCTCAACAAGTTCTGCAGCCGAGACTACGGTGAGTTATTCTTCTTTTACTTCTTTATATTCTTCTCTGCCTTCTTCTTGATGTCCTACTGCTTCATCATTTGACGGAATCTATGTTTTCAGTTCTGTGATGCTTGTATTCGTCTCCGATTGATGTTACCGAAGCCGGGGTTTATGCTTTGCATCCAAACGGTCTATTATGATCTTCATCGTCCATACATTAATATTACTTTCAATAAAGTTTTCTGCGTAGAAGCGATTCAGTATCATGTTTAACTACATGTAGCTTATTATGAACAATTTCAACACCATTATTGCAGACAAAATGAAATATGAGAATCTGTAAAAGATTCTCATATTCTACATAAGCTTCTAGTAATTTCATACCTTCTAAGGTTTTACGATCAAAATCAGCTTCCGCAATAAAAGACATAATCTTATTACTATCGTCTATTACTGTGTTTAATTAGAATATTATGGACATAAGTTATTTATGTGTTCTTAATAAACTATAAACACCTATTGCTTGTGAAACTATCAGTGAAACATGTTATTATCTTCTTTTATACTTTCCAATAGGTACTTCATGAGATAATTAAACTTTGATAGCTTAATTATTACTAACTTTGCAAAAGTCAATTACTTCTTCATCTTAATAGCTAAAGATAAAGCATAAAACACCTTCAACAAAACGAGTTTCGACCATTCGTTGAAATTAAAAAAGACGACTCATGTGAACCGAACAAGTTTCGATCTTACACTAGTTGCAAGCTCATCTGTCTTCTGTCTTATCTATACTCTGTACCCCAAATGCGTTAACTAGCGAGGAAAAATGATCGATTTTTCATTTTTTTCTTTTATATACCAACCCACCAAAAGGCTGATAAGGCTTTTTCGGTCAACGAGACACCGACGAAGAACTCAATGTAACTACTTTTCCTGATGTGATGTTTCCTGTACCAAATGATTGACAAATACAAACCCTGTTTACTCAAAGAGACTCTGATGAAAGAAACTTTTCCTGAAGCTAATATTTCTTCCCCAGTCATAATGGGCAAGGTGGTGGGCCGCGAGGCGAGCGCGGCGGGCGACCAGTGGGTGCGCCTGGCGCTGAGCGTGCAAGCGGTGTACAAGCGCGCGCCGCGCAGCCGCCTGCGCCGCGGCGGCACCGCCCTGCACGTGCGCGCCGCGGACCTCGCCTGCAAGTGCCCTAAGATCAAGATTAACAAGTGAGTGCCACTTCTATTTCTCCACTATCATAATGTAGATTGGTAGAGAATGCCTAAGGCGTTAAGTCCGCCTTTGTACATTGAAGTTGAAGGTAATGCAGAGCTGGAAGCACAGCTACGCAATGGTGAAATATAACTATAGCAGTAGACTCGGAAGGAAGGACTACACAAATGGGTCAACCATAAATTAGTTTACTAAACTGCCATAATACAACTCTCATTAGACTTTGCTTTGATGAGAATGCATATGTTCTTTGACTAGGTACTTTTGAGGCAGTTAATATGAGCTGTTCCTGCAAGCTAAACTTGAAAGAAGTAGCACTGTTCAATCTGAACATTCGACTACAGAAAAAATGCATCCTTACCTATCTGCTAATGAGATCTCAGAACACTTAAGTTAAAGCATTTCTGCTGTCATTAAAAGGAATACAATTTTCGGTTTTCTTAGTAACGAAATAAATAGCTTTAACAAATTGAATGAAGATACAAATTCGCAAATTGCTCCGGTCCTTCCATCTAACAATAGATGTAAACCATTAGGAGTCAACGAGCCATCGCTAAGTTTCTTTAAGTGTACTCCAACCAAATTACCGCATTAAACAAACCTAGCTTTTTTATTTAAGATATTTATTGTTTGTGTAAAAGACTGGTTTGTTTTTGTATGCTCAAATGTTTATCAATTTTATGTTTTGCGACAGTATGTACAAAGGCATGATTTTATAAATGCTGATTTATATTTCCCTAGGTCATACCTAATCCTAGGAGTGGAAAAAGAGGGTGTGTCAAGTGGTTTGCCGGGGCTGACAGTCGGCGAGAGGACACTATTACTGGAGTGGCGCGACGACTGGCACCGACGCATCCGTCGACTTCAGCGCCGCGCGATCAACTGCCACTAGCGGCCCGCCATCTTGGAATAGTGGGGATTAAGCAACCAATGAGAGCGCTCCGCTCTCGTCGTAATCCGTCGTTGCAAACATACGTGAATTGATAACGTAGTTGTTTTAACTGTTACTGCCATATACGTGCTGTCTTTATAAATTCATATTACAATAACTGTATCAGGGATGAATGTTGATATATCGTAAGACTGATTGTAATCTCTCTGCAATACATCTTCGTGTATCTTTAAGGTGTCTTAGGTCTTTATGTCAGTCCCGTTAGTGTGTCGTCATCCTTTGTTAGCTATACTTCGGCCGTTCAGAGAATGCGTTCCTGACACCTATCAGTTAGTCACGACTAGTGATGGGCACAACATAACACTGAGTTCGTTACCGTTCCTTCAAAATGAACCGCCGCATTATTTTAAGATTATTTTCGTTTTAAATTGGCGGAATCATTTGTTTTATATTTTAGTTATTTAAGTGGAAACCAAAAAAAGGTAATATTCATATAATAAAATTGTTTTATTTATTCTTTGTTACAAGTACATTGAATTGAATGTGCGAACAGAATATTAATCAGACTCCGATTTGCTTGAGGAGGTGGTGTCTTCATCATCATCTTCGCCTACATGTATAATTATATTATTATCAATAACAGAATCAATCCTGATATCTCGGTCTAACAAAAGCCGGGTAATCAAATAAAAACAGATCGAAAACACTTGAAAAACGTGGTCTATGCGCACGAAACGACAACGGACGACTGTTTTAGCGTCACAAAATGGCGGCCCATAACGCCATTTGGGGTTACCATTTTTAATCTAAGTATAAAAATGCGGTTTGGTCATAGTTTTATTTTTATATTTCATAAACGTTATAATTAAGTCTTATAGTCCATTATTTTCCAATTCTTAAAAAGAAAATCAAAACGTATTATTTTATATTATAACTGTATAAGAACAGATTACGATACTTGCCTGTTATTTTTAGCACAGCACTACAAAATATAAACCGCTGACATAACCTTGTAATAGCGCAGTATAGATTTAGAAAAATATTGTTTACCAAGTTATTTGACACTCAGTTTGGCACAAAATTATAACATTCATTGATTATTGATATAATAATGTTGTTTTAATGCTCCTCAATTGTTAAAACGGTAAACAACCAGCAAAAATATTTTTATCGTAACTGCAACGCCATTGCAAAGTTACGTCGTCAGTTCAATCGCGACGTGTCAGGAACGCATTCTCTGAATGGCCGAACTATAATAACTGTTTAACAGAAGTACTGTCATAGTGAAAAGCTTTATACAATTATTGAATCAATATTTATTTTTGATTTCATTTATTTGTATAATACCTACTATAAAGATAGCGTTTCGAAAAAGAGCCTAATTTTACATTATACCAATTAATTGATATATTTCGCAAACCTAGGCCTAATCAAAAACCTACAATTTCTATCTAGATATTAAAAAATAAATAACTTAATATACTTAATCAATAGACTCTCGTCATAGTTAGATTTTGGCACTTCATATAGCCTTTATCAATATAAATATATTTAAATGTAAAGTTGTCCATTTTGATCCAACATTCATTCCTGAGCACTCAAACGTTTACCTAGTCCGTTTTAGGAATAACGTTATTGATAACTAATAACTGTAGTTTCACTGTTACTTACGACAAGGTTTTATGCCAAAAATGCAAGAGACATTAATGCGGCGCGCGGGTCCTTTTGTACGAACAGAATTCGAAAAATAAAAAGCAACAAAAATAAAGAAGACTTTGGGATCTGGAGTCGAAAAGACCAAATCATGTACGTGGCAATCTACATGAAGAAAAACTTCGAAATTTTCCCCATCCTAGGATTTCGTTGAACAAAAAGTGTACATTATTATTATTATTTATTTTGAATAGTTTAATTTTATAAGGCAAAACTTAATTGTATCGTTCCATTTCTTGCATTTTTTGTATAATTGTTATTTTATATTGAAAATGCTAATGTTGATATTGTTTTTATGTGCTGTGGCTGCATGACATCATGGTGTCTGTCCAACTTTGTAATAAAACGAAGCAAAATAAAAATAATTGAAAAATACTCTTTATTATTTAAAGAGTATTTATTTCTATTAATAAAAAAAAAAAACAATAAAAAAGTAACAAAATCATGACAGTTTGAAATGACATTTATGTCATGTCAGTTTGACAGATGACGTGAGTTGTGTGCGCGATTGTACTCGTTAGATGTAGGACACATTCGAAGATGAATCACCACATAGTCACAATGGTTTAACGTACCTCATTTATATTATAAATCTTATCACTAAGGTTAAGTGTTTAATTTATATCGTTAGCGCTTAGATTTTATACACATTAAGCTAAAAATATCAATCTCTCTATGTGTTCGTAATTTTTCTCTTTTTTATTTTTCTGTAAATTAAATGATTTAAATATTAGATCTTGCCAAAGTAACATTTTTATTTTGTATAGAGTACTAAGTTTCCTCTGTATAATATCTTCTGTGTTGAGGATATAACTTGAACAAATTGCGTCGCCTAACTAAGGTATGTACAGTATTACTAGCTTTACTAAGGAAAATAATAATAAGAATCTTTTGGTTTTTGAAAAAGTACAATCTTCGAAAAAAGCTATATAAAAAAACATTACGCAACTCTAAAAGAATTTCTCATTGTTGCTTGGAGTACAAAAAAAAACATAATTTTATCTTCAGAAGAACCATACAATACACAAAAGCTATTCATACATAACAAAAAAAAATATGAACATCTCAATCGAGGAATAAAGTCAGAAAGTATGCGTAATCATGTCCAATTGATCTGTCAAAGTTATTTATGCTATCTGTGCGGCCGCCATCTTTATAATGGCATAAATCAACGTGAACGCAACATTTTACAATAATCAATGTTACCGGTTGAACGGACAGACTAAATTGCCTGAAAACGCTGTTATAAAAAGTAATAAAAAATGAAATATTTCCATAATGTTTTTATGTCGTGATTTAGGTACAAACTCTTCTGATTCACATTTGAAGGGCCGCAGTATATACTCAGCATTTATAAAATCATTATACTTTTTCAAAAAACAAAAGAACGTAATCTATAGATAAAATAAATATTTAAAAAACGACTTAGAAGTTTCGCTTGAACGTACTACGGATTGTAAAAAGTGTATTTAGTTGTAGATTGAACTATTAACCTGTTTCTAGTTATGCATATCTTTAGATTTCATAATTTGTATATTTCAAATTATAATTTGGCTCTATAGACTGTAATCTTTATACTTTAGCTGCTAATAAAAAACACACAAATGTCAATTTAGTAACGATGTTCTTTTTTCAAAGTTTACCTAAATAATTATAACGCGCCAAATTATAATTTAAAATGTCGAAAATATATTAATATCTGATCGTAATTGTATTTATAGCATAGTCAGTTTGTATTTTTACTGAATTTAATAATATATGTGAATATTGTTTTATTTTCCAGTTTATTTATTCAGGGTGGTAACAATGACGTATTTACAAAAATCAACCATTAAATTGAATTAAATAAAACTACAAATAATCATGAAAATATTACCACCACTTTTGACCGATCATTCCTACAATAATAATTACCAATAATACGAAAACATCCAGAACGATCATATTTGAATATTAAACTTAATTTGTCTTATTTTATATGCAAGCACTGTCTTCAACCCTCTCTATCATTACCTACTTTATATTGGTTTAATGAATAAATTACTTATTATTAACGCACAAACAAGGCCTATTAAGCTTACTGTCGCGAAATTAAATTAAATACATCTGTTTATTTGGCGACACGTACTGTTATAAATAGTATAATATTCATTTAGTTATACTTATTTATATTTTAAGGGATGTCAATTGAACTTAGGAAAGCGCGCGAAGGTTTTATGTCCGACTATAGATTCAAAATGACCGATGTTCTGTCTATGGTCTGTGAAACTTTTGGCGCGCAATCGAATTGTGTTTTCAAGATACCCTGCTCCTGTGATGTAATAAATGTTATTGGTTATATTTATTTAAAAATAAAAGTACATTAATATACGTATATGTGCTTTTATTGTTGACAGACAAACCTCCTTTTTATAACCTTAGACTTTATTGTCCCAAGAACGACTTTAGACAAACAAACTCTAGTTATACTTATCCCTATAGGGCATAATAACTACAATAAAATAATCACACATTTTCAATATTCGACAACAGACCTATCAGACCAATTACCTACAGTTCTTCAATATCTAGGCCCATAAAACAGTCGTCCATGTAAACACGCCTCAAAGCTAACAACTACATGTTATCCGTCGCACGTACCCATAAATCAGTTATAAAGCCACTTCCAGACAATATAGGGCTAAGGGCAGCTCCACACGTCTGATTTCCCCCGGGACCAGCTACGTTGATGGCTCGTAAGATAGAGGAATTTTTCGATATTAACATTTATATTTAATGAGATTAACTTGATTTATGTCAGGTATGGCTGATTTGTGGAGATTTGAGATCGATTGGAGTCTGTATCGGGTTTTAATAAAGTCGATTGCTTTAGCAATTTTGAGGATGAGCGAATTTGTAAGAGATAAAATTAAAATGTTGAGGGTTCCTATCAAAAATGATTTAGCTCAGATTTTTTAGGGTGGAATTTGAATTGACGAAACCATTAAAATAAATGACCAAGAAAGCAAATGGCTGGACTTTATAAATTCTGTTATAGCAGAGTTTTCATTTAAAAACAAAAATGGTACCTATAGCTTCCTACTTAGAGTTATAGATTGCTGATTCTGTAGCTAGCTGTAACTAGCTTTGTGAAGGCCTGAAACTTAATAAAAAAAAACTATGATTTTTGCCAAGAAATCAAATAAGTATTACAAATAATATTCTAACAAGCTCGTGATCAATAAAAACAATATGTTTATTCTAACGTCAACGCTTACAATACAATGCCAAACCCACACATGACAGAGAGGAACTTGTAAAACATATAAAATGTATCGTACATTCCTTTGTACAGTTCACTACAGAGTAAAAATAATAATGAATGATAAAAGTTCTGAAGCATAGTATCTATTAAATAAGTAACCTGAGACTTAGGTCAGGTAAGCTCAAAAGCTTTATTACATTGTATTGCAGTTACGTCTAATTAAAGTCACACATAATATAATCATACAAAATTAAAATCATCATAGTTATGGTCTGTCCACTTCTGGAGATTATTTCACTCCAACAGACTGCATCAATTTACTGCTCTTTTTAATCGACCATTCATCGCACAAAGTAAAATATACCAACGTCATAAGTACTAAATTATTTGTAAAAAACTATAGAACCGTTTTCAAACAATCTATAAGCATTAGAATGCTACAATATCCTTGATAACCATGAGCTAGTATTTTATACTTAGTCAATGTTATTCAATTGTATTACAAACAAATGAAAATCAAACGAAAGCCTTTAAATTTTACACATGCAGAACGCAATAGGTGCATTCACAAGTAGCCGTATAAATTCCTCTTAACCTACTATATCAACATCGTCATTACTACCATTGTGTCCATACAATTCACATTCTACCAGCTCCACATTTTAACCAGGCATTCAGGTACTGAATACTGTGTCTAACATTGTACCACGGAGTAAGGAAAGATGAGAGTGCCAGAGTGCAGGTGGGTCAGGCGCCTTCTTCTAGGTCCAATACGTACAGTGGGCATGACTAAAACTGTCAGATACGAGTGAACTAATGAGGCGCTTGGGTTTTTTTAAGGCTATTCAGTTATTTTTGGTATAGAAAAAAATGATCGGGTCCAAAGAAGGCGTATAAGCGCGAAAACAGCAACGTTCGTCGTCCTACGCGTACATTTTGGCACGCTACATTTCTTAGGAGATTTTCCGTTATGGCACCTCCGCTAGTGATTTTATTCTCCATGCGTTGTAGCATCGAGATCTGCGAACATTTTCCTGAACTAATGCCCGATCACGATGCACAACTGTGCGATTGTGCGCCCGATTGGGTAAGGCTGGCTGCATACTGACGACTTTTGGCAAAATGTTTTGGTTTGTAATTTCAGAAGTAAGTAAATGTAAAACTTTGGTAATTCATTGGTTGATGGCATTTCTGCCAATATTCATTAGGATATAACGTTAATTTTAAGTCTTCATTTACATTCTTGGACTAAACTTTAGAATATGATAAATGTACAGTTGGTTAAACTTGTAGTATCTAACTACTTCATTCGACTTTGTTAGACTTCAAAAAAGTCATTGTTTATACTGATATAGGGCATTCAATAAATCACTACTTTACATTCAATACTGTATCAAATTTCAAATAGAAAAAGACATTAAAGTTTAAGTCAAGCTACATCAACTGAAGCAGCTAGAAAGTTTATGACTTTCATTCACCGCAAGCAATGTTGACAGAGAACATTCCCGGAGTAAGTACATGTTCAATAAAAATGCATAATTATGGGATTGCACGGCGATTGCATAAGGCCCTCCACACTCTTGCGACCGCTGCGTCAATAGCGAACAGTGCACCGAGCTAATGCTGAATCAAGATACATAATTGCGTGATTGTGCACTGGGTGAATAAGGCTCGCTACACGTTAACGACTCGACGCGTCTATGCCGTGATATAAGTAGGAATACAAACTGAAATAAAAATTAGTAAATGTAGTGTGTATATTTTCTTTGCGATTGGTTAACATATATTTTAAATGCTTAATTTTTATTAATTTACAAATAACAATTAACTTATATGAAAAAATATTTCTTAGGATATTGTGACTTTATGCAACCAAACCAATCCACATAGGCACGACTGCCAATAAGCGTGCAAAAAATATTTGGCAGCGCAAAATCGCTTGTCCGCGGCCAGCCTTACAAAAGCACGAACTCTTATCCAACAATGGTTGGTAATAACTTTCTTTGTGTTGAAATATAAACTGTGTACGCACATTTTAATCACGCATTGTTGTTCCTGAGGTTAGAACTAAGCTTAGAGTGTTAAACAAACCGGAACCGGCATAAAATCTCTCAAAGACAGTCAGCACTCAGCGGGGCCCCATAGATCTGAAGCCTACTGGGGCTACGAGTTGTTGCTTCCTCCCCCCTCGCTGTAACCACAGCGGTGGGGTTATTTTAAGATTTCCTACCAAAAAAAGCATAAAAGCTCTATAACTAAAAGTCTGCCAATTTACACACGGGAAGCGAGGCAACGCAAAAAATACAGGTCACTTATGCACTACATAGATCACATCGTTACGCACACACAAGCATACACTTGACGCACTCATGTACAAGTATGAAATGAACTGTGGTCTTTTATCTTTAACAGAGGGGAAGGCGTCTCCAGTAAGTTATATGCTCTTAGAAATAAACACACAGATCGGATGCCGTTAGGACGTAGGCGAAATTTTCCGGGCCATTGTTCATTCCACTCTTATGTTATAACGAATCATAAATCGTTGGAGAGCACTTTCGTTAATAAATCGTGTATTGCTTGTTGTTGGTTTTCTTAAGTTTATTTATGTTTAACTGTAATACGCATTATATTTCTTTGTCCGTTAGAATCATTTTGTTATATATTTTGCAATGGATACAATTTCAAATCAATCAGTCAATCGGACAAGCAAACATTTCAAAAATATCTGTACGAAAATATGCGCCGAGTGCCAAATGATTAGGTACTATGTCAAAGTTTTGCCTGACCGGAATCAGCTAATTATGAAATTGTGTGTTCAGTTTAAAAAACAATATTGTCTTCCCAAATCCAAAACCACAAACGAATCAAAATAATATTTAAACAAGTTTGAAATAAAGTAGACAAGAGAAAATGTCAAACCAAAGAACGGACTGCTTTCTGAGGATAAATACAATAAATAATAAGTCCTTAGAATATGTACATTGTTGCATTAAAATACGTCTGAATAAACTTAGACTCTGCCTTGTCATCGCCAACAGATAAATCTAGTATTAGAAACTAAGATAAGGGTAACCATAATATAGGAGACAAGCTGGATAGTAACCAAACCAGAAATATAATAATCATTGGCAAGGAAACAATATGTAAGCGTGTTAAACCAACTGTAAGACACTCAAAGAATAAATTTTCTAAAATTAAAAATAAAGTCAAGAATGTTAAGAGAAGCACGTTCTTGATAAAAAATCCCCATTTGTTTAAGCTTAGCCATGGACGAATACATTTTTTCTAAATCTACAGTACTGTGCCACTTTTTTCAAACAGCTGTTGAGTGAACAATCATTTACAATGATGCATTAACTGCGATCACCATCACAACACGAAAACGGTTTTAACTTCGCAAACTAAGAGGACCCACACACTGCAAACTTTTTAGTCAGCCGATAGATATTTTGGGTACATAAATTAGTATGAAAATGAATGGTAGAACGCACATTATACAGATAAAGAATTTAGGCGGCATCAGACTGACTGAAAACTTTGTTTAAAATCCAGAATTACAAAAAAAAATTGTTAACCATCGGGTCAACTGTCGGCCGACTATTTAGTCTGGAATTTGTGGTAACTTCTTTCCTTAATTCCTTAGAGACTCTAAAGAATTCAAGTTAGTTCCAATCTACACATTTAACCCTATTTGAATCGGATCAAAACACTTATTCCATACTTTAAGAAACGTGCTCAAACACGTTTGATGGTTGCAAGCAGCGTGACTAAGCAAACTTAGACGGGAATGTCGCGCGCCTGGCTAGCTCCGTGGTCACCCTAGCGAGCCGTGAGCCACAATATTTGTCCAACTGAGTACTATGTTCTATGCACGTACATTATAAGTATAATCCTGAAACTGGTTTGCTTGTGAATGATACCTCTGTGGTAGAAATGAAATGGCGGAGTTAGAGGAGATTTTTTTTTTTTATTTATTTTCTTGAGTACCTTCTGGTCATTTCTTATTTTAAATCTGTCTATGTATCTTGTTTAAATCAATAATCAATTATGTCTCAGTTTAACCGGATGATGCAGCCGAGTACCAGTGTTTTACAAGGCGTCTGCCTATCAATAATGATGTTTGAACCTAAATATCTACGAATAGGTAAAAGTACGTAAATATATGAAATATTATAAATATTTTTAGCTGGTATAGCGTGAAAGTAAAAAGTAAAAGTACTTTTTGTGAAGTACTAATTCAGAAAGGTAGTACCGATAGTTGATCCTTGCGACAGTACTTTTCGTTTCTCATAAAATGCATAAAGTAGGCGCTTACTTATGCAAAGCTAATGAGTAAATGAAGTAATCTGTAACTAATTTAATATGGCCGAGTTATGTTGCGATAACATTGTAATAAGGAGTCCAGTAAACTTAACAGCGGTAACATTAAACGATTCAAATAATTATTATAGCATTTGCATAAGGTAATAAATATATTATATCCTTATACATATTCTTATTCTTCTATTATCCTGGTGCACAAATAAGTTGCATTCGGCTTGCTTTTTGAAATAAACGATATAATACTTTAGCAACTAAACAACTAAAAACTTTTAACCACGAAATGAAATACGAGATGCTGCAGTAAACTACAACTCGCTAGTTCACATTCCTTAGCTAAAATATCGTCTATTTTTCTCAAGAATCACGATCTCTTCAACTGCAAGCTAGTTTTACCTCTGAACTTTATTTTATAAGTATCTCATTACGTAGTTTAACTAGTGTTTATCCATTGCCTCAAGTCTTACCCAACTTTGCAAAAGGCTAGAACGTTTACAGGCGTTGCGAGTTCGATGCCTATCAGACATCAATCAACGTCACCATCTATAGGTTACCGACGTGATCAAATTTAATAAGAAGGTAATTTAAGCCTTAGAGTATCCGCACAGTTGCACGCTGTTCAAATAAACTTGCATATATTTCTTCGGCACAAAGCATATACCTAAATGTAGAGGCTGATAGACATATCGACGCCAAAATAATGTTCGACAAATATATACAGATATAATACATTTACATAGGAAATCAACAGCTTCTAAGAAACGGACCGTTCACAGTCTTCACTGGTAGGTCTTTTCAAAAGCTCTAAGACATCCTTTAATAAATCTTCAGTATCTCACATCTCACTACCTGTATTGAGGAACAAACCAACATTCCGTATGGTACATTAAAATTAATTTACAGCTACATTTCGCAACTTTCCGGCCGATAAGCTCATTGTTAGCCGCCATTGTACGCAATCGTTGTGTGTAAGTTATAAGGAACACCTGTTCCGTTGTTTGTCATATTATATTAATAACATTAATTAACTTGTTGGGAAATAGGTGCGTTTGTAACGCGTTTGTGCTCTTATTTGCGTACTGTTTTGTAATATTCATAGCAATTTTAAGCTTCAGCGAAATAGATATTGTTGTGATTCTTGGTTCTCTTGATTCATATATATCGTTTGACCATCCAGTGTTATTTCATTCTATAAGATATTCCTGATGGAAATGAATAAGGAAGAATTTTAGAAGATTCCTAAATTAAAAGTACCTGCACTTGCAGCGACGATATTTATATTTACTTCCCATTTTCGCGAGGAATTTCCATAAATAACATTACGAGGTGAAGGTTCCATACCCCGTAAATGGTCACAAGGAACCTATCTCAGAGCACAGTATAGGTTCCAAACCCGGAAGATATAGACTATAGCCCACCTGTATTGTAAAATCAATTTTACTAGAATAGCTCGTAAAACCGGAGCTATTTAAATAAGGTAATATTGGTATAAGAGGTACTGCAGAGGATTTCGTCAAGCCGCTCTCTAAGATAAACCTGTCGTATCTTATTATGTTTTACGATTGTCCTCACAAAAACATTACATGAAAAGGGTATTTTAGTCTCTTTACAGCTAACGACACGACTGGCAGACGACTATTGTAGGAAGATACGTCGTCTTACAGGGTTTGCGGGGTGGTTCGTTAGAGTTACGGCTCTTGTACAGAGATGGTTCCAGATATAACCAAGGTAGTTTAAGCTACTAAAGGTCCGGCACTCCTTACCGCTGTACCACAGTGGGACTTTGGAAAACTTGTCTTGATCCCACAATACTAATAGGAATATTTATATCAACAAGATAAATGTATTTGAACATAAAACGACAATTAGCTTACATTCTACAACTTGTGTTTTGTAGAGTAATGTTGAACAAGTTTAGAAGAAATTCCCTGTCCCAATTTTATTAAGTTATTTTATTCGTTGCGTTTTTAGGCTTCCTCTCTAACCTTAAACTAAAATTCACTTCTTCTCATTCGTCACAATATCATTCTACCACACAATAATATTATCTCAAAATCGTGTGGTGTAAAAGTCTTTGAAAAGGGCAACTAACCCGTCTCCCAGAAGATTCAATTTGCGAGGGCGAGATTCGCGTAGAATAAAAAAATAAAATATTATCCCCACTTTATAGGTCAACTGTGAAGGAAGGAGCGTTTGGGAGCAGATTTGTGAAGCCCGTGATAAATCTACTAGCTCCTCTTTGAAATGTCCATTATTCTGCTCTTTGGTTTCAAGAGATATATATTTCTTGAAGATTTTGATTTAAGTTTTGATGAGATTTATTGTAGTTAAAATTAGCTAGGCTGCAAACTGAATTCTCTTTATTTTCTTTTTCTATCTCGTTTTGATCAAGAGGAGAAAAGGTATGTTGATGGTCAGAGCCAATCAACTGTGGTAAGTTTAATTAAAGTTGTTTTATGAATAAAAAAACTTATCTAAAGTTATTCTCTAAACTACAATATTAATACAAGTTCCGCTAAATCAGTTGCCATCTGCAAATTCTACGTAAATCTAAACAGAGCTCCTAGCATTATCCAAATTAACAGTGTAAACTGCTAAACCAGTGTCACCCGTAACTTCGGATCTTGACTAACAATTACTGTGGTGCGGCGAATTGTAACCCATCCCTCGCGGCAATAATTAAGTAAATATGACGAGCAAACGTCACGGGGTGACTTGCTCAGATGTTAGAAAATGCGTTGATGTGCGGAATATAGGAATACTGGTTTAAATGTAATGTGAAAGTGAATGAAAATGTTTCTTTTTTAACTTTAAACTACAAAAGATTATAATAATATGCGTTAAAATAATTGCTAGAGCCTTTTAGACATATTTGAGCAGGTATTATGGTAAGCTGAAAAGTCCAAAACTTTCCAGAACAAAACCCGGCTGGTGACTAGTGAATGATGGCGCTTTAATCATCTTTTAGATCTAGGATAAGATTTAGCTCAGGCTATGTGGAGAAGCAGTTTTTTCACATACTACTCAATGTAGACAGTTTGCCATTTTTGCTCATATCAAACCGACAGCTTCTTACATATCTTCCTAGCTCCTTGTTATGATAGTGAGCGCTGAGCGCAGCGCACGGGATTACTCGACAGGTATCACTTACATTGTGTGCTAACTAAAGGTTGAGGACCTCCTTTATTTTACAGTTGCAAGTGTAATGAAAATGTTTTCATTAGTGATTTTTTTGTATAGGTACATTGGAAAGGTTTTTTTTAAAGAGTTTTGTTACAGTGCATAAAACCAGTGCATTCTTCTTATTCGATTTTAAGTATCTTTTCTTGAGAAGCGAACCTGCAGAGCTACACTAAACTCCAAATTACTACTCAATCACTGAAACGGGTTATTAACAAAACTTACTTAATAAAATCTGATAATTTACATAGTACACACACATACATACAATCAATCTATTACCAATCAAACAAAACCAAACAGAAAACAAAAACCAGCCATTATACCGTTCTTTCTGCAATTAATTGTTCATTCAATAGTAATTAACGTGGACTGGATCAAGGGCTTTCCACCGAGTGGAAAAGTGTGAAACGCGACAAACAGACAGTCACACACATAGACACGGCGCGTCTTGATGCGTCATTAGCGAACCATTGCTGAGTGTTTTTACTCTGTGGGAGGAACAGGGTTGACAAAAAACAATTGAATAGTTTTTCGGTTAGAAAAGTGGTAGATTTCATTCAATTTATTTTACAACTTAGGTACAAAGGAAACAGTGTCATATTCATATGAAAAGCGAATAATTGTTGTCAATTCTTTTTCAATTAACTGTATTCTCTGAGTTTTTTCTTTATAACTCATCATTTGCCTTTCTTTTTGGCGTATCTACGGGCCGACCGCGCCAAGCTTTGCTTAACCTTATGATCGATTAACGTGGCTTTTACTTTTTTCCTATATGAATAACGATGACTTCATAATAACAAAAAGAACCTCTCAAAAACCAGTAACCGAATAAATATTATAACAAAAATACATTTATTACCTTCACCCAAAACTGAGGGAAAAATTCCATAATTTTCCGGCAATATTTTCACAGCATTCCCGGACCACGGAAGCATAATATTATCACATTTTTTGT
Organism: Helicoverpa zea; assembly: GCF_022581195.2. Classification (NCBI taxonomy): domain Eukaryota; kingdom Metazoa; phylum Arthropoda; class Insecta; order Lepidoptera; family Noctuidae; genus Helicoverpa; species Helicoverpa zea. The sequence continues at coordinate 12,007,487 of NC_061463.1, read as the reverse complement.
CGGCCATTTTCCATTGGAAAGCTTTTGTAGCGTGTTTGAACATGACTCTTCATATTTCAAACGTTTTACTACGAGTATATGTTTTGCATACATATTGGTTGTTCTACGATCTGTGATAGCCTGATCCGAGGTACAAATACCATCTATATATGTTTGCAGATAGTTAGGAGTGATTTTAAGATATAACTTCCTAATTTATTTGTAGAGTTGAGGAAGAAAATGTGGGTGTATTTTCAGTTAGAAAAACTGATGTCATTATGCAGTCATTAATATTGTTGACTTCATAAAAAATACAATGCCAACATACGAGAACATTAACAGTCTCTTATATCTTTTTTGAGTTTGAATAGTACTTTAAAAGTTCAATCTTGCAACTCTCTACTTACTTGCTTTTATAAAATAAAGTTTATATATATACTTCCTTAATCATTTATTTCGGAGATCATTCCTATAGTGCAAGTACATATTACAACAAACTTACAAAACTAAGTAGTAAAGGTGAACTAAATCTGAGAAAGGATGCAGCGTTATTCTAACCAAACACGTGAGGTAGCAATTTAATCCTAATTTTCTACATAGCATAGAAAACTTAAACGCTTTAACAACTGAGGGCGGGTTACACCTTAGAAAATTAGACATAAATTAACACCAGTAATTGCCTACTTGGCTCTTAGGTAGCCCTGCCCGTGGGACGTATCGGCTCGCTAATTCTTCCGTGATTTATATGTTCCAAGGATTACCGCCGGATTACGCTGACTCGGGTTCGACGACCGGGTAGATAATGCCAGATTTACACACCGCCTCTTAGGAAAAATCGTAATGGATTGGATTGCGATTGCTTCTTTGTTAATGTTGATATTGGCGGCGATTTTTAAGTAAATAATTTGTTTTCTAAGGGCTTAATTCGAAGCTTTAAGAATGCTGTGAGTAATCCAGACTTATTTACAACAACATGTTTTCAGAAAAGTTGTAATTTTAAACATAGGGATCTGCTATAAAAATAATGGTAAAATAAACTTTTTTCATTTTTTATAAAGGCTGAGAGATTTGTCATAGTAGTAGTCAGAGATACTTGTATTAGTACTTGTATTTTTATTATAATTTGTATTAAAAACTTCGTAAATCACTTGTTTTTGTTCATTTATAAGTGGTTTTATTTACCGAGTTATTCTATAAATCCCCACCGCGAAACCCCCACTGACGTTTTTATGCATTTTGAGACCTTTTTTCATTTTTTATAAAGGCTGAGAGATTTGTCTTTCAGTATCTTATCATTCAACGCAAGAAAAACCGCGCGAAAAACCAAACGAAGCTGAACCCAAAAAAGAGGCCACATACGTCAATACTGACATTCCATTTTCAAACCGCTAACCCCATAGATCACTGTGACGTCACAGAATAGGAAAAGGCAATGACACATAAAGGTACGTCTTAGAAGAGAACTGCCGACTGCCTCCGCCTACCGCACGTGCCGCAGCTGCACTACTGATTTGTATGTATTTACATGAAACCGTTTTGAGTCGAAGTTATTACAGTATAAAAGAGTTTTTCGAGGACAGAACTAAACAGTAAGACAGTGTGCAATATAAAAAAATTTAAATATAGTATGGTAGAGAAAATAAAGGTAGTATAAATAGTATAATAATAAAGGTATATATGAATATAATAATATATATAAGTAAATATATAAGGTGTACCTAAATATATAAGATTAACTAAATAGTTTGTAAGTAATTGTATATTAAAATTGCTGCGCCCTAACAGGGTATCATGTATGTACCTCTACATTTTATAACACCTTGTAACACTCATGATTGCAATAAATATTTGTAGTTTGAAGTTTTGAATGGTTTTGGCAGCAGCACGTGCAGATACCCTTCAGATATCGACTGATTTCATGCAGCCGCTATACGAGCGATCCGCAGTTGCAGTCGGCAACTCGTATCCAAAACGTACCTTTAGTCGCAAGAACCACTCAGTATAATTTGCTTTCAGTAAAAACGCTGAAAGACGAAGCATTAGTCAAGAATTATGAATACGTATGAATGATATAGAGCAAATTTTCGTTTGTCTGTGAGTATTTTATGCTATCGTAGATCAATTTGAAAGTGATAGATTTTTTATTTTATGAATGTTATTGTTGGGGTCAACGTTTTGAAAGTTTATAGTGACACCCACACTTAAACATTTTTTGCGAAATGCATCGATTACTTAATTCGTGAAATCATCAATATATCGAATCTATTGTGTTTCACATTAAAAAAACACCGGTATTACAAAAGGTAGTACAAAATTAATTTAAAAAATATGAACCTATTGTAACTTATCCATATAAACATTGATATTAAGTACTTAAATGTTACTCGAAGAATGTCTATGTATAAAAAGAAGCATGTGTACAGTGGGACCCTTAAAAGTCTGATGATGAATAAAGAAGAAACCCAGTGAAACTAATAACCAACAAGTTAAAATCACTCGACTGTTACAACAATTATATTTCCCTGCCAGTTGACGATTCCTAGTTTTGAATAGTTTGACCACAGAGCGATGCTTCATCAGGATGTCACGCCGTCAGCCGATCTATCACGCGTTGTGATAACAAAGTCGTGATACATTGCTGGTTTTATTTATCGCATGTGCAGATTTGTTGACGATGGTTTTTCAATAAAGCGTAAACTGGCTGTGCAGAGTCATTACTATGTTTTTTATCCGATTGCGCAAGAAGGAGGTTATGTTTTCCGAGTTTATATGCATAATTAAACTGGTGTCCTAAGGTACATGACCTAATTAGTTCATTACAAAAGCTAAAATCATCTAAATAAAAATATATAAACTAATTATACAAAAAGGATATTTTCTTTGGTTTGGATCTTACAAACTCCAAAGCCAACAGGGTAGTCTGAAGCCAGAAATTCTGACAACCAGTCTTTACCCGTATAATGAATGCACTTGGGTAGATTGGAAGCCGACCTCAACATGAAATTACCAAAAGGGCTAGAGACGTTTCGCTCTAACTAAACTCGAATTTAATGATGCACTTAGATTTCTTAAAGTATTTACACAACATTGGTAAGTTCTAGATATTACCCAATACATACAAACCTTGTACAAATATCGATGAATACAGTAAACTTAACCCAACAAGCTCACAGATGATCACAGCGCTCAAAGCCTGTATTTAATTGTATAATCACGTCCCGACTGTCGCATTAGTTGCGCGGGCGCTTTGTGCGCTTTCGGCGTTCTATATAGCGTTGTAAGGATACTCCGCTAACGAGATAGGTGTACTAGAAGTGGAAAAAGCAGAAGTTATTGCAAGAAATAAGTTAGAGGGAAAATAAAAAAGGTAGTCGTCAACGCGATTTTGGAGGATTCAGATGCTAGTGACTCTCATGAAGTTATTTCAAAGCAATTATTCGTTTTTATATTTGTTTTCATACAATTTAGCAAAACAAGACTGAATCCTGATATACTTTATTGTTGAAAGAAATACATATCTAGTATTCTAGTAGATTAAAAGTTCATAATTTCAACCATAGGACGTCCATTGCTCAACATTGACCTTCCCTATTTACTTCCAAATGGACCTGAAAGGTTATCAAAATTGATAGCACAGCTTCTACAGTTAACATAGCAAAGCCCCTAATAACATATACAAGTATAGATACACTCATAAACTATCTACCCACGAACGTAACATAAAACAATAGGAGATACCCCATAGTGCCGAAATTAGCATTTAAACGTCGACAAGATTGAATTCCGCGGGAGGTCGCCGTGTAACCTAGGCAATAACATTTAAGCACCTCTTACTGTCTTGTGGTCAATGGCATTGCTACTGGTAGTTATACTAGGCTATTTACGGTAATGAAGTTAAGAGTAGGCTAGTGATGACCTTTCAAGCCATGGTAATCATTCCTGATAGAGTGGCACCTGTAAATTAGCACCTGGTGTATCATGCAGAAAAATGAGTATAAAGTTGCGAGGTAGCGCCTGAGCATTAAAGTAAATAGATGTGGAGAAAAGACAGAAATACAACTATCTGTAAAAGACAATATGGTTGGAAATAATATAATATAGAAGAGTTTTGAAGAAAACATGCTGTGCAACCTCAAATAAGATTTGGAAATCTGCAGAAGGATAATGATGACGATACGAGTGTTATAGGAATAACTGGAATTACTTTGGCGAGTCTTTTATATTCATACGATTTAACAAAAAAGTCTTGCGCGTTCCTTATTTTCGGCAGTATTTGTGTACCTTTAGATTCAGGATTACCTATTTAAAAACGTACCACTCATACTACAGCAGCTCCTTTTAGAATCTTCTCAGCACCTTTACGCTAACTTCCCTTGATTCCAAGGAACTACCTTAAACATTACATAACTACCTTTTCCAGTATTATAGTTCCACAAGCTTTAGAGCCGTCATCGGTGCGCGCGCGCCGTCGTAACTCTTCGCGCGCCATTGTGCATTGAACTCGCATTTATACGGCCCGACTTGTGTTTGACAACTAAGTTCTGATCCGTTTCTATGGCCGTTTGAACTGAACTGTAATGATGTTTAAATGTTTCGCAGCTAAATATTTTTTTTGCTTTGAAACCGTTTGAAGTTTTAAATTATTTTTATTGATATAAGCTACAACTCAAACAATCGAAGGATCGAGACGTGTGGAGACAAACTGGGGAGGAATTTGCCCAGCAGTAGGACAGTTAGTGCTAGAAAAAAAGCTACAATTATTGCAGTAAAGCTTCCAATACAAATATTTCTGATTTACTAAGTTGCGATTCAAGTTGCGTATAGCTGTAAATATACTTAATTTTGAAAATAAATACACGGAATATCCGAGATGTTCCGTGCAAATTTTCTCAAGCAACGTTTCCACCAAGTACACAAGTTGACATCTCAACTTAAATCCCATCTCCTTTAAAATTACGTAAAATCACTTAAACGTACACACTTAAACTAACTGCGGACTACTTACAGAGAATCCTGGCTGTAATTACGAATTATTACGTGCAATTATTGTTTATAATTACGATTTATGTGCGCCATTGCGCGTACGCAGCCAACGGATAGAGTCATCTATCATGTATAAAGATAAATATTAGCCAAGATGACTGCGAGATTTAATGCCTGATATTTAGTGTGGAGCAGGTAAATTATAGATAAAATGTCAGCTATTTTGTTGAGGATTTGAAGTAGGTACACAAGCAGGATGTTTTGACTAACACTGCAAGTTTAAAGATGTTGTGCAAATTATTTATTTTGTAGTTAGGTGAATATTTACAGGTCAGTATTGTCAGTTTTAAAAAGATTACTTAAAATCTTTTCTATGTGATCTTGTTTTATGTTTATTTATTTATTTATTTTATACACTATGGAGGACTTACAGCTCAATCAAAACTAAACAATAGAAGGAAGTCATAGTCAACAGAGAGCAAATTAGAACTCCTCGCTTATAATATTAGCCTAGAAATAACGTGGTCACATATTAGTGCAACGTTTTTACAGACAATAATATAGATTTTAAACAACAACATGGTGTATATTTTCATAACACTTTTTTTTTAACGACGTCAAAAATCATCAAATGACCCCTCCCGCTGTGGGTTAGCAGAGGTGAGGGAGTGTCAGACTCTTACTGACTAAAAACCGTCGTGTTCCGTCATAGGCCTTTTATGTACCAGGGCCGCGGTATCTCTTTCGAACAACCCGCAGCCCCGGCAGGCCTTGGCCCTGCTGGGCCCCGCTGGGGTTGCTGACATCTCTTTGAGGAGCGCGTGGAACAACGCGCGCCGTCGACACGGGTCTGTCGTCTAAGCAGACAGAGGGACGGTGAGCCACCCGAACTCACCGCCCACAGACCCACGCCTACGGTGGCCGGAAGTCTTTACGCGACACCCGGCGCCCATGGTGTCTACCTGGTCCAGCACGGTGGCCGGGATGAGAGGTGCGTACTCTCTGGCGTTCCGCCTCCTCCTTCTCGAGCATGACCGCTTCGCAGAAGGAGGCGACGGCATCCCATTCCCTCTCGTCCCGGACCATGGCCTGAACCAGGGCCGGACGCGAGAGGTCGCCGCCGCCCAGAGCCTCGACGAGGACCCGGCGGTGCCCTTCCCATGCGGAGCACACCTGGACTGTGTGGTCCACCGTGTCCTCGGGGCTGTCCGCACAATGGTGACACCCGGGCGCCTCCTCACGACCGATTCGGTGCAGGTACCTCCCGAAACAACCGTGTCCGGTGAGGACCTGCGTCATGCGGTACGTGAGGGCGCCGTGACTCCTCCCGAGCCACTCCTCAAAGAGGAAATTCATAATCAGGAAAACATTTCGTACCTATGTTATGTAAACAATCAAGTACCAACTGGACATACAATTTCAATCAATTACATTAACTAGTACTAGTATATTTGCTGTATCCATTCATAACTCAAACGACATACGCGATGTTCTGCGGCAACCATCAAAAAAAGAAAGCTCGACATCAACGCTGACGGTTGAATTTACGAACACCTTCGTAAAGAGTGAGTTTTTAACCGCAGTTAAGGAATACAACAAGCGTAATCCTAACAATAAAATAAACTCCTCTCACTTGGGTTACGAAAAACCAACAACACCAGTCTACGTTGCAGAGCAATTAACTGCGACGTCAAAGCGTCTTTTCTATCTGGCCCGTACCTACGCGAAAGTCAACGAATACTCGTATTGCTGGACTACGGACGGCCGCATCCTGTTGAGGAAAAACCCTGACAGCCCATCTATTGTTATAAGAAGCGAACAACAACTAAACAGCTTATCTACACCTAAAGTTATATGACTAGTACTGCTTAACGAGAGTTTACTCTTATTAGTTTCTTGTTGTTGGTTTATTTTTTCTAGTACTTATATCATAACTTTTAGCTATAATAATGAAAGTATTCACCTTTCACAGACAATATATAAACACAAAACACACACACAACAATTATTCATCTTCAACACACACTCTAGATACACAACCTTTCATCATCACACAATATTTTCATGCTCCCAAAACACGAACTCTCATCTCCACATTCTGACTGCCACTCGTGTACCCTTTTACTTAATTTCTTTTCTACAATGTCTAATGATATTATAGAATATATTAGAGATGTCGACGATTTTTCTGTATCAGATGCTCGTGTCTGTGCTCCCGAGCAAACCAAGTTATTTATGGGTAATCCAAGTGCGTGCTATACAATTTTAACACAAAATATTCGATCCATTAACTGTAACTTCCTAAACCTAGAAACTCTTGTCCACCGTATAGACTTTGACAGCGATTTTCTGGTTCTTACTGAATGTTGGTTATCATGTACCAGCAACTGTCGAATACCTGCACTACCTAACTACACTATGTACAGTACAACTAATCATATAAATCACAGTGATGGAGTTGTTGTCTACGCGAAATCATCTTTGTTAGCCTCCTGTGAAGAACCTGACCTGCTTGGAGCAGCCTCAGGTTTACTTATAAAGCTTGAAACTGACATAGCTGTTCTCTGTATCTACCGCTCGCCGTCAAATGATAATATTCGGACATTTCTCACTGCTCTAAATACCGTACTTCCAGCCCTCGCTAACTTTAACTCTGTAATTATTACCGGAGACATTAATGTTGACATTAAACCCGATACCCTTGACACGAGGTCTCACGAGTACCTTAGCACCTTAGCATATCATGGTTTTTTACCCGCGCACACTTTAGCTACGAGAGGCAACAACTGTTTAGACCATCTTATAATACGAACCAAGGCAAAAACTATGACACTAGTCTATAACACGACAGTGACTGATCACTGCTCGACCCTTTTCTCACTAAATAAAAATAAACTAAAACATATAGCTCAAAAAACTTATTCTAAAATAGATTACGAGGCACTTGACACCTACATGGAAAAACTTGACTTTAATCCCCTTTACCTTGTATCGGATCCTAACATTGCCATAGATAATCTCATATCAATAATAAAACCTGCAATAAATGAATGCACCAAAACTGCTAAAATTTCAGCTCGGAAAAGAATTCTGAAACCCTGGATTACACCTGGGTTGTTAAGGTGTATCCGGAATCGTGATTCTTTACACAAAAAAGTCAAACAGACACCAGGTAACTTAACTCTCCTTATAACTTATAAAAGATACAGAAATTTTTGTACTTCTCTGTTGAAAAAAGTTAAAAGGCAATACGATTCAAACGAATTAAATAAGGCTAGTCAGAACCCTAAAAAACTTTGGGACACCATTAAAACAATAACCAACACACATTCTACAAGAATTAACTCAAATCCTTTGCTGAATTATTCAACCTCACCCACCCAATCTTGTAACGAGATAAATGAATTCTTCGCTAACATTGGAAAAAAACTTGCAGATAACCTCAATGTAGTTCACTCATCTTTGTCTCCACCAAACCCCATATACTGCACCAACTCGTTTGTTATGCTACACACTGATGTAGAGGAGATCCATGCCACTATCAACAAGTTGAGAACCAATGCTGCTTCAGGATGGGACGGTATCTCCTCGTATCTCCTGAAACGATATGCTAAGATTCTTGCGCCCGTCCTCTGCCACATCTTCAATACATGCTTTCTAACATCAATTTTCCCCACTTCCTTAAAAAGAGCTGTCATCCACCCTATCTTTAAAGGTGGTGACAGGAACTTACCGAACAACTATCGACCTATCGCTGTTCTTAGTGCCCTATCTAAAGTGCTGGAACGCATTGTTAACAAACAAATCATCCACTACCTTGAACGCTTTAAACTTCTATCCCCTAATCAATTTGGGTTTCGCAAAAACAAATCCACCTCAGATGCAGTTCACAGTCTTATTAATAATGTTACAGAAAACTTAAATAATAATAAAAAAGTCCTTACCGTCTTTCTAGATCTGGCGAAAGCGTTCGATACTGTCCCTGTTTCCACGCTCTTAATCAAGCTTGAGAGCATCGGTGTAAGAGGTTCCCCACTTGAGTTTTTTAGAAGCTACCTCTCAGACCTGTCTCAATCAGTTGTAATAGACAATCACAAGAGTGAAGAGCTACCTATTCAGTACGGGGTACCGCAGGGCAGTATTTTGGGGCCCACACTATTCCTTGTATATATAAACAGTCTCTGCAACCTAAACGTTACCAACGCCAAAATAGTTTCTTATGCAGATGACACCGCCATCACTTTTTCTGCAAATACATGGACAGAATTACAGACTGTTGCACAAGACGGCTTTAATACCATTACGAAATGGCTCCTGTCACACACACTGACTCTAAATGCTACTAAAACCAATTTTGTTATCTTTTCTATCAGTAACACCACTCAATCAAGTATCTCTATTTCTTTAAAAGCGCACTCTTGTTCTATCCAAAACCAATGCCAATGTCCTGACCTGAATTCAGTGGAAAAAATTAAATATCTTGGCATTTTGTTGGACAAAAATCTTAATTTTAAAACACATATTTCGACTCTCACCAACCGGATACGCAAACTGATTTATATATTTAAGACGTTGCGTCATGTAGCTAACCCTGCAATTATTCGTAACGTATATTTTGCCCTATGCCAATCAGTTCTGACTTATTGTATCTCCTGCTGGGGTGGAGCCGCAAAAACCACACTAAAACCTCTAGAGATCGCCCACAGAGCTATACTAAAAGTCGCAACTTTCAGGCCTATACGTTTCCCTACTACTGAATTGTACAAAGCTTGCAACCTACTCAATGTAAGACAGCAATTTATCCTACACACTATCCTATTGCAACATTTAAAAACACCCTATCTAAAGATAAGCAAACGCCGCAAAAATAATATCTGCTCTGTTCCGTCGGTCCGAAAAAAGTTTATAAAAAAATTCTTCCCCTATCTTGGTCCGTCACTATATAATAAAATAAATGAAAAACAAACAATTTACGGATCTACTATTTTTAACTGTAAGAAAACCGTCCGCTTGTTCCTATCTGCACTCAATTATGAAGAAACCGAAGACTTCCTAAGGTAACCACCCACATTAATATAATTTCACACACACATACCGACACACACACACACACACACACACACACTCTCACCACACACACACACACACACACACTCACCACACACACACACACACACACACACACACACACACTCACCGACACACCCAAAATTTACCTATTTGTAATGTCTTTCATTTTTCTTTATTTTCCGCATGCTTCTTTATTTTCTGCATGCAAGTTATTGTTACTGGGATAGTATACCTAATTATAAACTGTACCACGTCATTTGCCATATAAGACCTCCATATGTATATTGTATAATCGGGATCGGTCCTGTTTCTCCTAAGCTCAGGTTACTCAGTAGCCTATTTAGGAGTACAGCGCTTCACCCGCTTACTGGATTTTGTTTTACTCTTATGTGCCAATTGTATTCACTCTATGTATAATCCGGTCCTTGTAAACAATAAATAAATTATTATTATTATTTGTATGTCTCTAACCGACCACGGGACTACAGAGTCCCGGATTTTTGGAAGGCGAACGTGGGGCCGAAGCCAACACGCTGAAGCCCTTTTGAGACAACTTTAATGAAATGGTAACACAAAACCGACGATTATCCCTGTATACACTATAGAAATGTACCCAAGGACAATCCCCGGTTCTGTGCTAAACTATTGCTAACTATGGATGAAAACTACTTAGGCTATTGTGATGGGATGCTAATGGACTAGGAATGGGGAAACTACGGGAACTATGGCACCTGCCGATGACAATGTATTAAATACATGTTAAAATGGCAGGTGGAGACTCGCCAACTCACTTACTGGGCCCCCGGGAATCAGTCACTGAAAAGCAACAAGAGGGCAACAGGGACATGAGCGGCTGAGAAGGGTGAGGATACCTCGGCGGACTTTAAACGCAGATCACGCGCTCCCTGTGGGTCCAGCATCACCGGCCCACTCGCCACTTACCACGAGGCACCTACCCTCCGAGCAGGACTAACCTTGCTCTAGCGACTCCACTCTGACCGGCCGATGAAGGCAAGCCAAGAGGCGGGAGACCTATCCCCCGTCATGCTTCACTCCGGCAAGCCGGAGATGGGGGACAGTATACTCTCCCTGGAGCACTCGGATATATAGCCCCGCGGGGTCGCTACTCCCCGTCATCCGCCTCAGATGCCCTGCGGGGCTTATTATTATTATTATCTTGTATGTCTCTACCAGACCTCGGGACTATAGAGTCCCGGATTTTTGGGAGGCGAACGTGGGGCCGAAGCCAACACGCTGAAGCCCTTTTGAGACAACTTTAATGAAATGGTGACACAAAACCGACGATTATCCCTGTATACACTATAGAAATGTACCCAAGGACAATCCCCGGTTCTGTGCTAAACTATTGCTAACTATGGATGAAAACTACTTGGGCTATTGTGATGGGATGCTAGTGGACTAGGAATGGGGAAACTACGGGAACTATGGCACCTGCCGATAACAATGTAATAAATACACGTAAAAATGGCAGGTGGAGACTCGCCAACTCACTTACTGGGCCCCCGGGAATCAGTCGCTAAATCGCAACAAGGGGGCAACAGGTACATGAGCGGCTGAAGGGTGAGGATACCTCGGCGGACTTTAAACGCAGATCACGCGCTCCCTGTGGGTCCAGCATCACCGGCCCACTCGCCACTTACCACGAGGCACCTACCCTCCGAGTGGGCTGTTAACCCTGCTCTAGCGACTCCACTCTGACCGGCCGATGAAGGCAAGCCAAGAGGCGGGAGACCTATCCCCCATCATGCTTCACTCCGGCAGGCCGGAGATGGGGGACAGTATACTCTCCCTGGAGCACTCGGATATATAGCCCCGCGGGGTCGCTACTCCCCGTCATCCGCCTCAGATGCCCTGCGGGGCTTATTATTATTATTATTAAATACAAACTCAAGAGACTTGGGATTTAAGTGCACACAATTTTATTTAATTGATACACTTAGTTTTCCCCGCGGCGACGCTCGCTTGTACATTTCTCTACAATATTTTCTACCTGTAAACATTCCTGAGTAATGATGTAAATAGTTTAAAATGTGTTTGTACAATCGTAGAACCAGAAAAAGAAAAAAAAGTAAAATGCGAGTCGCACTCGCGCAAAATAGTTTCCGTATCTATATATAAAACATACAAAAATATTTTATTATAATTTTGTTTTCTCTCCTTTACCTAATAATTTGTTTGTGTAGTAACAAATAATATATCGTTTGTGATAAATATCTAACGATCACGGTTCATGAGATACAGCCTGGTGACAGACGGTTAGACCGACAGCTAAACTTTTATAAGAGGGTCCTTACCCTTATGGTATGGATCCATAAAAACCTTAAAGTCTATGTTCGTTCTATCTTCCGTGAATATTACCTATGCAGTTCCTATATTTGAACACAAAAAAAAAACAATAAATTCTATCCCGTCCCTACGACAGGTATCCCATTCCTTCACTGACTATCCAAATCAGCCTAAAACTATCCTTACATACAGACAACCGAACCTTTATATGTGAACCATCGTTTATTTACAAACAAAAGGCACTCGGGGGGTAAACAAATACTATAGAGGAAAGTATTGACAGTGCGCCCAATATCGTAGGGGACGTCGAGCGCAATTTGTCAGTCTGTACCGACCTTAGACCAAACATGGGGGATTAGATAGCTTATTTTGTAGCTGAGACAACAAGGGATCATTGACTTTTGTGGATTGGGTACGATAGTTCTTTTTAAGATATTGCTAAATGGGAGTTTTGATTGAGATTTTTAGAAGAGGTACATATATAAAATACAGAACAGTCTAAAGTTGTCTTGAAGTCATGAAAGCTAGCCGAGATAAAAACATAAAATTAACGTGAATTCGTATAAAATGGAAAGAAACTGCATCTGAAATCAGTAAATTTTATAACAGAACATTCAATAAAATTTAAATTTCCTCACTTCAATTCAATCCGATTTGCATTCCTCAAGTCGGGAATTAAGACACCTTTCATTTCGATTTCCGCATGGAAAAATATAATTTCCACCCTCGGGAAGGGTTGCAATCATTCGGCGAGGAGGGTCACTATTATCATAATGAGGTAGCCAGACGAGGGAAATAACAAGCTGGAACATTTTTCATAATTCCCACCCTTTATCTCTGGGGCTTTGTGAAAATATATGGATGTGTAGATGGAATTGTGACACAGAGTTCGGATTTTGAAAGGAACTTGGGTTATTTTTTGGGACAATAAAACAAAGAAATAATGATAAATATGCAGTTCCACCGAGAGATAAAATTACGTAGGTACCTCCCGCACTTGGATAAACAATAGTTTACTTAGCTATGTTTGGCCTTGATCAGGCTTCAGGCTGTCTATGCACCTATTATTTGAATCGTTTCAGTAGTCTTAGCGTACAAGTGTAACAAAAATCTAGAAAGTTATTTTCGCATTTATAATATTAGTAAGGAACGACATCCATATAAATAAAACTGCCATAAATTCTAAATCCATCAGGCACGTCCAAAACAAAGTCCCGTATGTACATTTCAGTAGGTGGGTTCCGTAGCAAGTATAATCGGTTTACGGCAAGCGGGTCGCGCGATTTTGATCAAATAAGCGTTTGAATGGCGTCTCGTGATTCACAGCAGAATTACTTCGCGCCACTCACAAATATTTAATATCACATTTACTGGTAAGATGTTTACTGTATTACGAGGCGCTTCCAGTAATGTATTTTGTGTTGTACGCCATTTTTATATTTTGTAAATGATTTCCTGTTGGGTTCTAGATTAAGTTTGTGGTGAATTTCCTCGCGAATTATAACGCAGACATGTTTGTCATGATAATTAACATAAATCATACATATAGTGTGGTAGTATTTCGCATGACAGCCTGAGGTTAGATACACCTTCGTGAGTATGCATGTTGCGAAAAATGAAACGCTAAAAAAATATTACGAGTAATGTTTCAAAAGTTCAAAAGATTACGGACATACACTCAATTTACTTACTTTTTTAATCACCAATCGAATTCCCAATAAAAAATCGCCAATTAGCTTAAGCTCCTAATTCTTTAACATGAGCAACTTGACCATATCTCCGAGCAGCAACTGACATGTGATTGATCAGCACTAATGTTCTATAACCAGCGCTAGTTTCCTGGTAGCTGGTAGTGTGATGGTGCTATTTGTCACTACGCTCTGGGTGGGTCAGATTGCAGTCATTATGGCAGTGGTGTGTTGAGATAGTGGGATTAGTAGCTAGGACGATGTGGAGCAATCTTTTAGGAGGAAAAGTACTCTGTAAAAGTGTCTTTAGAATTTATTTTTCGGGACTTTATGATGTCGCTCAAGTTATTTAGAAAATGTTGGCCGCAACGTTCTTACAATAACTTGACGCGTAAAAGTGATGAATTGAAACCAACCTGCAAAATAAACGATTTCATCTTACCTATAAGTTATTTCTTTATGAAATTAGAAATTAAAATTGCAACCATAATTTATTACTGTTTGATGTAACACCCAGTTTTTAATTTACACTTATTTTCAGTCGATACTTTCAGTAGGTATAAAACTTAAAACATTTTATAATCTGTGCCCAGCTAACTACAGATAGAAATGTTTTTCACCAAAGAGGTAGCCGTGCATTCTCTATGGCGCATGCCGCTATTGTTTTCCCGCGTCTTTTGTCGTGCTCAACGACCAGCCATCTTGGAGCCCCGGGTTTATAAATGTGTTTCCTTTTTTATGGCATTCGCAAAGGCGACTCTGCCCTTTACAGTGATATAGTTAATTATTTACATTTCATTCCCAAATACTGTTTATTTTTACATAGAATAACGAAACAATTTTTTTAGTACCGATTAAGTAACACTATTTCTATGTGGATGACATACATGCCTTTAGTTTATTTAAAAAATGCCAAATACGTATCAATCACATTAGTTAGATGATTTTAATTCACTTCTGTCACATATTTTCCTAAACTTAAAGACTGACATTCAAAATTCTTTATAGAAAAATACCACACTCACAAAACTCCAAGAAACCAAAAAAAAATATACAGACCAAACAAGAAAGGCGTGAAGCAAAATAAAAATAATCCAAAACAAATATTATTTCGCAGCATTTTGCAAATCACGTTCGTTGACAAGACTTACGCCGTGGGCTGGCGACGGCCATCTTTCGTTGGTCCACCATGGCCCACTCACCGCCACTCCACGCCGAGAGCTCACAAGAGCACGTTTGTTAAAGATACACGCCCGCTCGAGATATTTCCGATAAATTCCTCCCTGTTACATTTTTATTAACGATAACATAGTTGGATGGACATAGCTTCGAAGTCATGTCGTTGTGAATTCTTAATTCTTAATAATATGTTATGGTATGCGAAGTATTTAAGTTCGTTGGCATGTAAATCAAGAATCTTAGCATACTAGGACACACACTATACAGACATCAAGTATTCTCTTATAATTTCAGTTTCACAAATTCTATGCTTCCAACATTGTTTATTGTTTAGTTAATAAAACTCTACTAGTAACAAAAAAAATCTCTTATAAAATGATGCTCTCAACGCCATTTTTTCGTACCCATCTTTGTATAGCCATTTAATAGTTAGTATTTCTCTTTCAGAATTTGTTTACCAGTTCCATAGAACAAAAAACATTTCTAAATATCGATGTCTAAAAGGCAAACACGCAACCTACCTTTACTTCCACGATCATCGTCGTCATCCCATTAAATGAGACACAATCCTCAAAACAATAGGTTTTCATCCCCGATTCTGATTAGCTATAATTAGGTGACACCTCGACATAACAGTCGTCCTTTGTTGGGGACAAGTGGGTCACCAGCCCTAACACAATGTGTCTAACGTCCTCAATTAGTGACATCTGTGTTTTTATTGCTGACCTTACTAATGAAATTGTTGTCCTCACAATTGTGTTATAAAGCCTTTTCAGATTGCTGTAGACGTGCGTGTTTTGTAACTGGATGAGTTAAGGACTGAGGAGGCTGGCATATCGCAGCAGCGTTAAAGTCTCATACAAATCAAAGATTAAAAAAAAAACTTATTATTACCTACTTGATTGTTCTTGTTTTTCTTGTCTCATGGACTGCATAAATAAACTGTTAAATAAATATGTATTATGTGATGTAAGTTATCATTTCACAGTTGCTATTTACATACCAGTTTTTGATAACAGTTTCAGTTAACCACAAAGTTACCTACATGAGCATTGATAACGCAATTTTTGGTTGAGGTTAAATAAGCCAATCATTTGTACCCTTTGATAAATTAAAAATATAAATACATATTATTGACAACAGCAATAACTAAGTATCCTAAAAGTAATACTAAAGATAAGCACGGATTTATTACGCAAATATCTTCGTGCAGATTAAACGCGCGACAGATTACGACAATCTGAGGCGACCTTTACAGGTCGTGTGATCCCGGATTGTTTGCCGGGATTTCGTGTATGGTGTTATTGTTAAGATATCAGTATTATTAGGCTCCTTCTTTTGTTACCACGCTGTTTGCTCCCCGGGTATTGTTCTTCTTATCTCTGAGTACCTATGTGTATGTGTATGCGGAACTTCTGTTAAACTACCTATGTTTAATTGAACGATAGTGCGTTTGTTTTGTTTTGAAATTGGTGACAGTGTTTCTTTTTTAATGATCAACAAGCATTACGTTCTTTATCTTTATCGTTTTGGCGACTCATATATCGGGTGTGTCGTTCATAATCACATTAAATGAAATGCGTTAATATACTGGTTAACATATGTCGATTAACACTAAGAAAAAAGAAAAATACGTAAAAATAAAAAAATGAATTTTTCGAACAAAGTAAATACAATAAAAATGTGTGAAAATTAGAACACCATTTAAAAGTCAGTCATTACAAACAACTGAAAATTTCCCTTGAAAACTGACAGCTATCAACTGATCAAAACATTCGATACTCCTAACTCTATCTCTGCTTTACACATGATGTTGTAAATTATAAAAACGAAAAATATCTCCTGTGGATAAACCACTGAATGGATTAGGTTATTTTTTTTACAATTCGCCATAGAATATCATAAACTATATTATGCGATAGGATTTAATGTGATTGTGAACGACACACTCTGTATTCTCATAACATTTTAATTAATTTAAAAAAAAAATAACGTCCCTGCGGTTTACAACAATAATCATGTAATTTAGCATGAATTTAAAAATCAGAAGGGGGTAATAAAATTAACAGTTTTTAAGCTCAATTTTCAGCCCAAGAACGCTCCATAAATTAAGTAATTTAGCTAAATCATTTTCAATCTCAATAGCAGAAGGTTACATTACAAATCAATTTTCTCACTCACTGCGGATTACAATAATCAAATCTATCGTTTTTCCATTAGAGATTGGCCATAATTTAAATGAAGCTAGCGTCAAAATCTGAAGTAAACCACGTTGCTATTATTCCTTGTGTCTGAGCACAACTAACGCGATATCAGAAACGTGTGTGGTACTGTAATTTGGCTCACGTAACGCCAACGTTGTGCTGTGCCCTTACTATTATTGCCTAGTCCAAACTACGGGTTTCACACTTGTGTTAAAGATTATTTTTGTCAACTATTAACTATCGTTATATCTTTGAAAGTGAGTTCAACTGTATATAAAGCTGACTATAGCTTAGAGTTCAGCCGTTCAGGGGCTAATTTGGTCATGCGCTTTATCCATAATAGTAATTTTATAAGGATTTTAAGAAGAAACGTCGGCCGATAAGTTTGGGCTCATAAGTCAATATGAAAATGAATGGCAGTGCAAAGATTAGGTACAGCGATCAAGTACCCGACCAACCAATGAGGGCTACCGCGTATGAAATCGCCGCTAGAGGCGCTAGTGTAGCGTGAGGTCTTTGAAACGTCAAATGCCACTGTTTGTTTACGCGCGAGGGCTTATATTTCTAATTATATTAATATTGTGAATATTTAACAATACTTTAGATTAATTATGGCAAATACAGATCAGGGTTCTATAAATGTCACTGCTTTGACACACTTTAATCTTTCGGAAACTTATGTTCGCATTTCTTTTTCGAGCAAAACGGCACTGCGCAACACTGTGGCATCGCCAATACGTTCACACTATAGTTCTATTGTATTACATATGATCTAATATAATCATCTAATGAAGATATAAGTTTTGGTGCTCATAATACGAACTTTGATTGCCATAGTTTTAGACCTCACGCTACAGTTGCGCCATCTGGTGAAACAAAAAACGGTAGCCCCCATTGTTTTCAATCACCTGTAACTGTCTGCCAACTATCGGCCGACTAAAAGTTTTTAGTGTGCAGAGGCTATTAATTTATGAGTTATTTGGTGTAACGTGAAACTTGTGTAACGCTGTAGGAGCATATTGTAGAATATTCGACACACATGCAATAATTTAGCTCACGTTTCGCTGGCGTGGCTACGTGATAGGCCGGTGGGAACTTGCGTTACCATGGAAACTCACTTCTCTGGTCTAAGATTCTAAGATCACTAACTGTATTATAAATTAAAATCTATAAATTTTCAGGAGTACATATTAGAAGCACTACCAAAATATTTATAAAAAAGGATGGACATTCGGAACACATTAAATATTGTCTGTAATCAGAAGCCAGAAAGACTGACTACCACGCTTGCCAAGGGGTATCGGGTTGAATGGGTAACTTGGAGGAGGTCAGATAGGCAGTCGCTTCGTGTAAAAAAGACTAGTACTCAGCTGCATATATTGAAAGCAGACCCCAACACAGTTGTGAAAACACTAGGAGATGATTATGACTTATTTGAACTCTTTCTTACAAAACGGCTTGAAAAGTGACGAAGTTTTTCTTTGGTAGTCGGGTGAAACTTATACGAATGACTATAAATAGTAAGGGAAGATAACTAATTAATTCTCTCATTGAGCCGAGCTCACCCTCATCCCTTGTTAGTCTTATTATAATAATTGCATTTTGCTGCCTCCATTGTTACTGTTATACCGACGATACATTTTTGTTATTAATTATTAATATTAGTTTTATAGTCAGGAATATATTTTTCCGCTTCTAATTAGGAATTAACAAGTGAATAAACATAATAATTTACAGCATTTATTTATATCTTTATTTATTACATTAAATATACCTTCCTTGTATAAATACTCCCCGTCTTACCACAAAAACTTTTAAACGTCAGTTTATGCCTTGTCTAAAAAAATGTCAAATTATGACGTTGACATATGGTTCATTTTGCAGCCAAAATTTTATTAGACAAGTGTAAAACAGGGTTTAAAGTTTTTGTAGTAAGGCCCTCCATGTTTAATTTTAGCGGGTTGCCGCCGGCGACTGTCGGCCGCAGTCGCATCTGATGTTGTTGCTCTTTGTTGTCAAATCATTCTGCTGTTTGTTTAGTTTATTAGCTTTGGTTTATGTTTGGTTATGATTTTATTTTATTCATGTAAAATAAAAATGTAAAGAATAATGTTTTTGATACCTAACTACTTTATTCCTTCAAATAAAGTTCTTTTGAACGCCTGTCACTTGAAAATTGTTGCTGACAGTGGCACTATAAAGTATAATAATGTAATATCTTAAAAATATTACAATGCATGGACTACTCCACAAAATATATAAAACCGAAAAAACGCAATCTACCAAAAAAATGGCCGATATCAATCACGAAAATGACATAAATAATTTAAACGACTACACCTCGAAACGCAATAGCAAATCGAGGGCGCGTCTTCCCGCCAAATCCGCCATCTTGATCAATGGTTACGTTCGGAAACGGCACCAAATCAACAGTCACGAGATTGGTACACGTGCTTGGAATACGCACAGGTTTTATGCAACGCCTCTTTCGTTCCAAAAACGTTTTACATAAGAATGTGAATTCACAATCCAGTGAGTCGGATAATAGTGAGTGCCAGAGTGAATTTGGAGGATCTCTTGCCTACAGAACCCATATCATTGGAACTTTTAAAAAGGTAACGACCGGAAAATCGCGTTATTGGAAGCTTATAAGCTGAATCTAAATGCGATATATCAAAGAGTTACTCCATGAACCATAATTTACGGGAAGTTGAGTTTTGTAGCTTTTTTTACTGTTCCGAATTTGGTTTGATGGGAAAGTTTCACTGAATTGGTGCGTTTAACTTCTGAGATTTAAGAGAGGTATAAGTATAACGGAACATAAAACAATAAATGAACCGTTGTTTTATACTGCATTGAGCGATGGTAGAATTCTTTGTTAAACATCCTTCATGAGACGAGCAGACTCGTTTGTGTAAAGGTAAAAAGGCGAGATTCAGTTTCGCAGCCAATTGCCATATTTATTATGAGGACTAAAAGATGGAAAAACCATTCCATCTAAAGTTTTCTCACAAACGGTATATTGTTCATTAACTATAAACTGCTTGACTACGCCACTTAACTGGATAACTCACCAAAACATATTGGAAAACAGATTTAGTTTCATTCGAAAACACATAAATCCGTTTAGGAGACTTGTTTTAAAAAGTAAAACAAACTTTTTAAAATCGCAAGCTCCTTATTTCCGCCTCGCGGTATTACCGTTCGGAAACGTAGACGAATCAAAAGGATTCATCCTTTTCGATTGCAATGAATTTCCCGCGCTAAGTCGGGCTATGAAAACACCTATTTGGTGATAAAACTGTCTATAGTTAAAGTTTGTAACTGTGTAGATATAGGTAGGAAAATATTTAAAGTCACTCATTATTATAAGCACTTATGAAATGCATTGAGTGTTAGGTAGGTACTTGTGAGATGACGTAATATAGAAACTGAAAATAATGAATAGGAATACTGACTCAATCAAATCTCAAGTAAACAATCTATGGCTATAATTAATCTTGCATATTTATTTACTTCCTTATGTACCTACCTACCTACATACACAAGAAAATCGCGTATTTAGTGGGCACAGTTTTATATCCGCTTCTCGCGTATCGGATATTCGTCTGTCTGCAATCCTGTTGCGAACCAACACTGCAGCGAACATTGTCACTATTTCAACTACTTACAAACACTGACAAACCTCTTACGAGGAATAAATCTTATTACCTTCGTTTTTTTTATGCGTGATACTCCTGACTAAAACCCACCGTGTTCTTTCTTAGGCCCTTTATGTACCAGGACCGCGGTAGCTCACGCGAACAATCCCGCAGCCTTGGCAGGCTTCGGTTTTTGCCCCACTGATCTTCAGTTAAATCTTGTAGTTACTGTTTTAACTATGTCTTAGAACTTTATATTTTTTTCTTCTCACATGAAATTAATTGTCTGATATAAGGTCACCTTCCAGACATTCAAACTTTCACCTTAACAACAAGTATGTGTTACAGGAAAATACTATGTAAATCTGCATTGTAATTGAACATTCATTTACACTTGACGTACATAAATACGGCTATATTGTCCTAAACTGTGCGTCTGCATAAACCACCAATAAGCCGCACTATGAATAGGGTCGAATAGAATCGACCTCGACAATGAATATTCATCCGTTGATCTGCTGAGCTTTATGATTACAGAGATGAATCTTAAGATAATGTTGTGGGTGTTAATAATCGATAATCAATATATCCAACACTAGCTCATCTTCGCGGTTTTACTCGTACCCGGGGTAATTTCGCGTATCTGGATGAAATACACTAATAAGGAAAGATTATCTCAATCGTTTCAGTAGTTTCGGAGCCTTAAAGGTACAAACAAACAAATATCTTCTATATAATAATATGCATGCATAAATACTAACTTATACATGTATGTATGCATTGAATATAGGTGATCGATGATCCCGTGTGGCTGCTACTTAGCCACAGATACAAAATACCTACATAATATTAATTTAATTTAATTTCAATCTGGCAATGTATTTTGGCCATTCAATACCACATGTGACAAAGACATAGAATTTTCCCCCTATTCTCCGTTTAGTTATTCCATCTAGGAGTTCCCACTCAGTTGAATTGATTACAATATTGTGTCATCTGCGTTTCTGACTCGATTGAAGAGTACTTGCACACTTCAAACTTTAAGTGGGCCTATTGGCGATGCAAAGATTCTAACTAGCGCCTCTAGTGTCAAAATTGTGAAGCTGTCTAAGAACGACACTTTGACAGATATCCATACAATTTGTGTCAAAATACCGCGCGAAAAAATTTAAAAGAAAAAAGTGTCAATTTTTATCGTGACATAAATTGTTTAGAAAAGGCCGTCAGTGTCGTTCTTAGACAGCTTCTTAATGTCGCCACTAGAGGCGTGCGCGTAATCTTTGCATCGCCAATAGCTAGCTTGGGCTCTTAAATCAGTAGGCATATCAAGGAGCCGGTATAAGAACGACTTAAAATTTAGGTTAAAATCAAGATTTTCTTTAAAAGTTGCCACCGACCAAATTTTTTTTGGATGGTTGGCAAAGAAATTTTTGATACCAATCAAAATTTTCAGTAGGTCTCATACCGACAAAATACCTGATCCTTGTATTGTGCGTATTCTTCTTCATACTGATTTATGAAGTCAAGCAAATTATCGGCCGATTAAAAGTTTGCAGTGTGCATAGTGCACATTGTAATCTAATCTGCTAACTTAATCTAGGTATTGCTGAGAGTAAGTATATCGCTTAGAATATTGGCAAGTCATACGTATACGCTTTGAATCATAAACTATCTTGAAAGCAATTGTTCTGTAATCAAGTAGTTCGATAGTAGGTACTGTAGGTACTAATATAGTTTTAAATTTATTAATATTTGTAAATGTATATTAAATACAGCTATTTCATGAAAAAAAAAGACAAAACAGGAAAGTCTGTGTGACTTTCCTTAACTTTTGCATAATGTATTAATTTACAATGCAAAGAAGTACAAAACAGTTTTTCCTCCTTGCCGACAAATTTAAGAAATCTATTTATAACCGGGCAGATTTCTGAATTGGCTAGATTATAAGTATCTAGGTAACTGCATCGGTCGCCTAATCTGCGTCATCAAGGTTATGTTCCGAAATATAATTCAGGTTATTGCTCGTGAGGTTATGAATTCGACAGTTTATTGTACTAAATGATATCATATTGTGATGAACACACTGGCCAGAATATTTCGGAGCTTCATTAGTCTATTTTATTATATCAGATTTAAATAGTTTATCGTCATATTGTAAACTAACCTCTATGATTGTTTTACTGAGATAGGTTTCGGAACACAGCCCAACAAATCCCGCACACAAGTGTTTGTTATCAAACCAGTCCGCTGGAGCTCAATCAGTGACTCTCTCACCGACCTTCGTCGACGGTAGTTGACAAAAACATAATCTTTTAAAAACATTGAAGTCTTATTCATCAGTACTGAAAACTGTGGTACGTAAAAAATCTATACTAATATTATAAAGAGGAAAACTTTGTTTGTTTGGTTGTAATGAATAGGCTCAAAAACTACTGGACAGTTTTTAAAAATTCTTTCACCATTCGAAAGCTACATTATCCACGAGTAACATAGGCTATATTTTATCCCGGTACGGGCAGTAGTTACCACGGGACGCGGGTGAAACCGCGGGAAAACGGCTAGTTAGGTATAAGAGAGAGCTTACGCTGCGCTGCGTAAACGGTTAAGGTTTCGTAAAAATCATGTATGACAGAATTGTTCCCCTTTACAAGTTCTAAAAAAAAGTCCGCGATAGCATATTATGTCTATCTTTTAAGGTTAGCTCACTATAACCTTTTCTATGCTAACCTTTGTTCTAAAATAATGCATTATTTGCGGAGGTGTTTTTTTATATGATATTAATCCTTATCCAAATAAATTCATTATTCATAACAAGTATTTAATTTAAAACTAAATTTCCCTTTACATCATTTGATTTAAATGAGTATCTTAGGAGATATTGTAATTTTGAAATAACAACTCAGCAAATGATCGAGTACTGCGCACACGATGTGCACAGCCTAGGACCACTGAACCGATGTGGAAAATTCTCTCATGTTCGGAAGCTACCCTACCCCGTTTAACATCGACTATATTTTACCCGGGCACGGGAAGTCGTTCTCTCGGGACGCGAATAAAACCGGGCAAAACGAGTAAACGCGAAATTAGATTAATTACGCAATCTCAGAAACTATAAACTCCCACAAACTTGAAGGGAGGTAGGTTCTTTATAGAGGGAAGACATGCATTTTACCAAAATATATTCCTTATGGGGTTAAACGTGGGTTGATTAAGATTGTACGCGGACGAAGTCGCGGGCGACCGCTAGTATAGTATGATTTATCTGTACACATTGAAATATTTGTAGTTTTTCCTGTTAGCTGTAATTCCCGTTGGAATCGATCCAGCCTAAAAACAAAAAAATATATTTTTTCGGCACAGTGTGTGTGTGCATTTCATACATTTTCTAGAAGATTGATATTTTCAAATAAATTTCCTTAGATTGCGAAAGCAATTACATTAACGAATCCTAATGGTGCGTCCTACGTACGTAGGCGAATCAACGCGAATACGAAGCGATCCGAAGCCTTCTTTACTTTACTTTATCAATACAAAATACAGTTTGCTACGCAGACAGCGACGTAGTCACGTAGGGCCTACGCCGTAGTCTCATTACTAACTTTTTCGTTCACGAATCGTAAGCCTACTTCTACATAATGTACTCACACTATTATGCCTGCTACATACTTGTTACTAAATAGTTACATTATCAGTAGGCAGCTTGGTGATTTTAACACTCTTTTATAAGCTTGGGCTGTATGTATGTAACTATGTAAGGGATCTTTGAGCACGATTTTAACCGGTTTCCAATTCACCTAAACCTCACCAACTAGGCTGCAAATGTCCCACACATTTTCAGCCTAGTTGGGCGATGATTGGCAATTTGTTTTCTAAAGAAAATTTTCGATTGATCAAAGTTTTCAATTGAAAATTGGTTGGTCTGATATCGGCTAAATACCTGATCTTTGTAGTGTGCGTACTACCAGCCTTCTTTATAATGATTTACGAACCAAACAAACTATCAACCGAGTTTGCAGTAGGTATGCAATCACTGCTGGCCAAAATATTTAATGACCAGGAAT
Source organism: Helicoverpa zea (assembly GCF_022581195.2). NCBI lineage: Eukaryota > Metazoa > Arthropoda > Insecta > Lepidoptera > Noctuidae > Helicoverpa > Helicoverpa zea. Next base: position 11,982,375 of record NC_061463.1, on the reverse strand, counting down.
CGATCCCACAACTGGTACGAATGTTATGTTATGTGCCTCAGCGTAGAACCACTGAACCAGCTAGTAAACAATAAAATCACTCCAAATAATAATTTCCTTTAGCGTGCTTTTCTTATAAAACAAATAGCAGAACTTTCCTGTAATACTAACTCAACAGCTTGGCGGCTACATTCCGGCTCTTTCACTAATCGTTGAATTCACTCGCACTAATTAAATTAACATTTACAATCATTAATTCCGACTCTCCCTCCCCTCGTCGCTCGATTATAGAAACAATCTCTTAAAAGATTTTAACAACGTTTGTACAATTTTAGTCGATCTGTTTTATATGGAACAAAAAATCGAAACCAGCAAGTCTGACAACCAGAGATATTTTTTTATACCTAGGGATATTGGGTTGACCAGATAACTGGATTAAAGAGGTCAGATAGGCAGATAGGTCTTTTCTTACAAATTCTATCTATAAATCTATTCTATAAAATACTGGTACTCAGCTACAACCGATTAGACTGGAGGCCGACCCCCACAAAGTTGAGAAAAGGAGGAGATTTCTTTTATATGAGAACGAGAGATTCAAATACATGCCTATTTGTATTTTTTTAATAAAACTACTTTTACGAATTTCGTCAAAGTTTTATTTCAATGTCAGAAACCAATATGTGTAAATTGTTTTTCACATATTTCACTTACTGAAGTTATCATCAGAAGCTTGGTCTTATCACTAGCGACAATAACATCACAAATTAATTTTTGACGACGCAATTTATTTCAATTTGTAACTTGAAATAATATTATTATATATGTTGCAATAAAAGTTTATCAGCCAACCATTTTATGTTCGGCTTTCCCGCTGCTTTGAGGTATTGACCTCAAATTATCAATTCTATACAAAAATAAGGAAAACGCCTAAGTATATAAATACAAGTGGGAAAAAATATAATTTTAATGAGTACTGAGGTAAGTTCCAGTGCACTTGTTTTTAATTATTAATACAATATTCGTGCTTGACATTATTCTCATATTTACAACGTTTTGGTTGCAGTTTTGGAGGGATCGCAGCGAAACGACAAGACACAATGATATCGGTTTACGACCCTGTGAGTTTTTTTCATACTTTTTTGATTAAAGTATAAACAAATGTACAAGACGACACTAATAGATCTATTATTTTAATCTACTATACAATCATTTATCTTATTTCCCTACAGACGATAGATGGCCATTTTGGCGAGTAACACTTCTAACTCCTCCTTACATAGTTCCAGTTTACAAGTGTGCCTATTAATCAAAACTTCTGTTTCACCAGGATCTGCCATGCGTGCACAAAATAGCCGTTGATATAACCGATGGCAGCAAGATCAGGATACAAGGAAGCATACCACGTGATGCTCACAGGTACGTCTTCTCATCTCAGATCAGTCTTACTAATTGTAATAAACTTATTTTTTACATGATTTCAAAGAGTTAGATACATGGCATACTAAGATAGGGCAGGACATAACTTTGAAAATAAGAAGACAAAAGTGGAAATGGGCAGGACACATGATCAGGGGAAAAGATGAATGGAGTAAAGAGATGCCAAGAGATGGAAAGAGAAAGAGAGATAGACCACAAAAAAGGTGGGGCGATGACATTAGAGTAGTCCTTTGCCACCAGGCAAATGGACACGCAAAAGTGGAACAAAAAAACAATATGCGAAAAACAAAGAAAATACTGTCATGTCCCAAAAGAAGCTATAAATAAATTATTTAGGTAATTAAATACTTAGATAGAAGCAGCTTAAAATCAGGGTCCCAATAACCTCCATTCCATGACTCGTCTTAATCCAAACTCGAATTTGACGCAGGGAAAGTATTTAGTGTACCCGGATTAAAATAGCCAATAGTCTCCCTCGTTAAATGGGCTATTTAACATTGAAACGTCTTTTCATACCAATAAATCCTAAGAGCGTTCAAACTTACAAACTTGTTAGCTTTTTTTATTAAGTAGCTAACCTTTAATACCCACCCTAAATTCTTCATGAAATCTTTACAGATTCTGGATAGATTTCCAATGCGGTCTTAGCATGAGTACCAACGTCGACGTGGCATTCCACCTGAACCCAAGATTCGACCACATGGCAGTGGTCCGCAACACCCTGATTGACGAAGAGTGGGGGGAGGAAGAGAGGACTGGTGGTATTCCCCTGTCTAGAGGAGAAGACTTCGACATGCTGATAGAGTGTGACATACGATGTTGGAAGGTAACAAAGAATTCCATCTGGAACTTCTACTTACAGTATGTTAGTCTAATGAATCTTTATTTTAAATGAGATTTTTAGGTACAAAAAAGTTGGTCAACCTTCAGGAATGAAAGCACAGAAAGAAGAATACACACAAAGTGATAATTTACAATCTCAATTTTTTTTCCTAATTAAACTGTCCCACCGCTGCGAAAATAGCATCTTACTCTATCTCCGCACCTCTCGATTCATCGAGTACTGACAGCAGTCACGCTTGTAGGCATCCAAATCGTGCCGCCATCACTTAATGAATTATTACTTTGATCACCAGTTTTCTTACTTGTCTACAGGTGTCCATCAACGGGCAGCACTTCTGCGAGTATATTCATCGCATCGAGTACGATCGCATCACTCACCTGGTCGTCTTTGGCGACGTCAAAATTATAAAGTGCAATATTGACGCACCGTCCCAAGATCCCGTGAGTTTTATATGTACATCCATTTCTCTTAAAGCGAGATTACACAGTCTACCAAAGAAATATTTCTTCAGGTTTAATCTAGCAATCAGTACCAAATTACTACTGGCAACATATCTAAAATGTTCGTTAAACACCGTAATCTTTGTAGCAATAGAGTTGCGCCGCATGTCGACGCACACATTTTTGTTCATCAACAAATATTCAAGTATAGGTACAAATGTATTAATCATAATTTCAGTATGGCCAGAATGTGCAGTGCGTGCATAAAATACCCGGTGGCATATGCAGTAGCAGCAAGATCAGGATACAGGGAAGCATACCACATGATGCTCACAGGTACGTCTTCTCATAATCAGATCAGTTTGAAACTACAACTAGCAAATAGTAAAATGTGCGTCTTATTTTAACATCAGTTGCGGCCACTGGCCACTTTCTGTAGGTATATTTTCCAGTAATATTATGTCCTGATAGTTACAACCACAATAGAAAAGTAATTAAATGAAGTCATCTACAACGTCAGATTTTTCAAGATGAAAACTTTACAGATTCTGGATAGATCTCCAAAGCGGTGCTGACGTCGCATTCCACATCAGCCCTAGATTCGACGAGATGGAGATAATTCGCAACACCTTCAGTGCTGGAGTTTGGGGGGAAGAAGAGAGGAGCGGGGGTATGCCCCTCTGCAGAGGAGATAACTTCGATATGCTGATCGCGTCTGATGAAGAATCTTTTAGGGTAAGACGGAATCTCATCTGGAACATTCTTTAGTGAATTTGATCAGTCGAAGAGGGCGAGCGATGGACTGTGTGAAACTGTAGAAAGGTTGTTACTGAGTTGACGTTGGATAGAGAATTATGGAAGAATACATGCTCCGCCGACTCTTGATGCAAGGATGCAGGGTATTCAACGACACTACTTTTTTCTTTTGATGGGAAATTATCAAATAAATGACTCTTCCCGTTGTGAGTTAGCAGCGTGAGGGAGTGTTAGACTCTTACTCACTAAAACCCATCATGTTCCTTCTTAAACATTTTATGTCCCAGGGTCGCGGTAACTCTTTCGAACAGTCCTGCACCTGCGTCCCGAACAACACTGCTCTTACATTTTAATAAAGTGAATTATTAAAGTATATGTAAGAAGTAATTTAGCACCTTGTTTTAAAATATAATTATTATTGTTTTTGTATTTTGTTTATATACAGGTGGCCATCAACGGGCAGCACTTCTGCGAGTTTGTTCATCGCATCGGGTTCGTGCACATCGATCACCTGGCTGTGTACGGCGACGTCAATATAAAACTGATCAGCTTATAAAACTGTAAAACCTTTTCTATTTATGTTTAAGATTTGTATAAAACTGTATTTTTCGAGAAATAAACAGCTTTTTATATATGTAATATGTATAACGGAGTACCAGAAGTGGTTAGAATCTTTGTTACACTTGCATCTTGTCAGGATATGAAATAATACCACAGTAGTCGTTCACATTGTATATTATCGTTCAATACTTCAATAATCACATTGTGTTCCGGACCTTCACATCGCGCCGGCTGAGACACCGCGTCATCGTGCGTCATCACACGCCCCACCTACGCTAGGCCAGCGAACATACGCCGCGGCCGGACCCCGACCACTCTCGCTCACCGACCATTAGTGTGCGCACATACCTATCGGCTATACTCCTTTGTAAATATTACAGTTCTTTATATCGAAAATAGGGGTTTTATTTAGTTGAGAACACCAGCAGCAAACCTGGAGCTTGACACCCCAACAGTGGTCCTTCGAAGAACCTCGCCAGTGGTTCTACAAAGAAGTTATTTGCCGTCTTTGCTGTGCCACGCCGCCCGTGGACTTTGGACTGCCCGCTCATACGATCGCCTCCACGTGTTAGTGGACACGCAGAAGACAGTCTATCCAGGGAGGAACATAATTCTGAGTGAGTCCGTTCCGATCTCCTTAATTCCTGTCTTTTTATTACCTTATTTCCAAGAATTTAAAATAGTGCTATACTACGGATCAGTCATAGTTGATCTCTTCATATATGTTATAGCCAGGCCCGCCGTAAGCGGGCGTGCAGTGCGTGCACAGCACGCGGGCGGCACGTCCTAGGGGGCGGCAAATCTAGCGAGTTATCACGTAATATTTAAAAAATACAATATCTTTTTACTAATGATTTGATTTCAATATTTCCGAACACAGCAATAGCGCTAAGAATATTACTTACACTGCCGGTTTCAGTTAGGTACATCTGTTGAAAGGACATTTTCAAAATTAAAGATTATTAAAAACGATTTAAGATCAACCAGTGGCGTAGCGTGGGGCAAATGCTATTTAGGGGGCGGCAAAATTAAACCAATAAAATTTCAGAAAAAGCCGCCCTAGCTTTGGTCAATTTTGACTGTTTCACCCTTTGCATCCCCAAAAAAATTCGCGCTCGCTGCGCTCGCGGCTCCATGTCAGATGTCGCATTTTGTCTTTGTTTAATTGTTGAGGCATTCAATTCCAAAAAAAACATTTTTCGCGCACGTCCGTTATGGCTTTTTATGATAATATGTTTACTTCATGAAAACTCTAAGGAAAAAATCGCGCTCGCTTCGCTCGCGGCTTTTGCACTTCACTTCTGTGCATATCTTACTTTTTGACTTTGCTTTGTTAATTTACAGTGGTTTTTATTTGTTTTGTGTCCATAGACTAAAAAATTTTCGCGCTAGCTCCGCTCGCGCTTCCTTACATATGACATGTGCCTTATAAGTTTTCAACGGGAAACCCACCAAATAACATATTTTACTGACTTTAAACATTGTTATAGATATTTAAGTGCGTTAGTTTAAGTTAATCACAATCTTTCAATACATAGGGGTAATACACTTGGGTAATGATTGCACTGCATTGATGCCCTAAGCAATTGCTTAGTTTGCTTATGGGCTAACCCAGGACTGCTTAGGTTACTCTGAACATTTCAAGTAAATAAAAAGTTATGTGTAATGTATGTTATGTATTGCAATAGTTATTTATCCAAAAGTAGGTGGGTTTTCTGCAATCAGAGCGGTGCATGTCTGTTGGACAAGTAAGATGGATATGAATTGGCGCGGGGGGTCCGGACCCCCTGGATCCGCTCCCCCCCCCCCCCTTATATATTTTTTGTCAAAACGTATGTAGTCGTAGGGCGGCATAATCAGTTTTGCACGCGGGCGAACAAACAGCTAGCGGCGGGCCTGGTTATAGCTTCATTCAAATTTAATTGCATTCATCAAGTTTACAAAAATCATCTAGTTTTATCGCCATAGCATACACACATACGATCTTCATTGTACGCTTATTGCTCCGATGCAGTTTTAAACGTAAACAAAGTCATTAGTACCATTTTTTTTGCTTATCTAAACCGGTTGCAGTGGCTCATCAGCGTTATAACATCTGTTCGACGGTAACTTTCCATACAGATTCTAATACATTGTAGCTGCTTATGTTTTAATGTTTTTCTTCACTCGTTGGCTTATTTAAGTGTAGCCCTTTGCCTTGTCTTTCCTTGCCTACCATTATGGCTGATGCAAAGTTAAAGGACTTAGTTAAGAAGCGTGGTAGCTTTAAAGCTAAGCTTACTCATTTCAATAACTTTTTAAGGTTACTACCTAATAATACAGACTTAGACCATTTCCAAGAGGTCGAATTACAAAATCGTTTGTCGTTAATGGAAACGCTATATAAGGAATTCGACGTGTTACAGACTGAGTTGGAATTGCTGTCCGAGAACACGGACGATATGTATGCCGAGAGGGAGCAGTTCGAGACGCAGTACCATGCGTCGGTGGCGCGCGCGAGAGCATGCCTCGCCCCCGCGCGTTCCTCCTCGCCCGCGCTCGTCTCTGCTTCTTCAACTGATAATCTCGCGCAGCACGGCTCTGGCTGCAAGCACGACTTCGTTCGACTGCCCAAGATAGACTTGCCTCACTTCAACGGGGACTATCAACACTGGCTTGAATTCCGAGATACGTACATTTCCCTTATTCATAATAATAGTAGCATACAGGATATTAACAAGTTCCACTACCTTCGTGCAGCTTTAATCGATAGTGCATCTAGTTATTAAAAGCATTGAATTTAAAGCCGATAATTACAATATAGCTTGGCAAATATTAACTGAAAGGTACAATAACGAGAATCTTCTTGTTAATAATCATCTACAGTCATTATTTAACTTTGAACCCATTCGACAGGAATCATCTAGTGCATTACGTAACATGGTTGACGTCACAAACAAAAACCTCCGAGCTCTCGAAACACTTGGACATCCAACACAACATTGGGACATATTAATTATTTACATGATGTCTAAGAAATTAGATTCGGTGACTATTCGTGAATGGGAGAAATTTAAAAATGATTTAGACACATTTCCACACTTAAAACAATTCTTAAAATTTATTTCTAACAGAGCCGACTTACTTGAATCTCTGAGTCATAATAACAACACATCATTAACAAACATAACATTTACAAAAAATACAAATGAACATAATAAATCTAAAGATTATCTAACTACAAGCAAATCAAAACCTATCCACAGTTCTGAGAGTATCAAATGCCCTATGTGTTCTCAGAATCACTTTTTATTTAGCTGTCAGTCATTCAGGGACCTAAATATTGAAGCTCGTATAAAAAAGGCATCGGAAAGCAATGTTTGTATGAACTGCCTTCGACCTGGTCATACAATAAAGCGTTGCAAATTATCACATTGCAAATATTGTAAGTCCAAGCACAACACCCTCTTACATAGGGAGTCACCAAATGAGCATCAGTCAGGGAACAATGTAGCACTGTCAACAAATGTCGTATTGCCCTCACTGAACGATTATAAAAATCAAATTTTACTTTCCACAGCATTGGCTAAAGTGGCAGACGTTAATGGAGATCTTCATACTGCCAGACTCCTATTGGACAATGGCAGCACCTCCAATTTTGTTACCCGAGAGCTCTGTGGAAGGCTTGGTCTGGTGACTCACAGCACTAACTCCACCGTCACAGGTATTAACGGACAGGTATCTAGTACCACAGAAAGTTGTTGTCTTCGGTTGCAATCTTGTTATGGTGGTTATCAGGCGACGGTAAGCTGTTTTGTCTTACCTACTATCACACAATCAATGCCAGGCACTTACGTGGATAAAACATACATAACCATTCCGCCTGGTATTCAATTAGCAGATCCTTCATTTAATGTACCTTCAGCTATTAACATTCTTGTAGGCGCTGAGGTATTTTGGGACGTCTTAGGTTCCGATACAATTAATTTAGGTAAACATCAACCTAGATTACAGTCATCAAAATTAGGTTGGCTCATTTCGGGCTGTGTCACTCAGTCTCCACGACGTACACAACCCTCTTATTGCCACTTTCTTACACATGAGGAGTCTGATCAACTGACGCGTTTCTGGGAACTCGACACTGTATCCACTGGGAACTGTTTTTCTTCAGAAGAACTGGCCTGTGAAAAACTTTTTCAAGAAACCACACGTCGTGATACAAATGGACAGTTTGTGGTCACCATACCTTTGAAGGACTCACCCGAGTGCTTAGGTGACTCTTACGCGCTGGCCAAGCGTCGCTTTCTTTCCCTCGAGCGCAGGTTTGAGCGAGACCCAACATATAAACACAGATATTTACAGTTCATGCAAGAATACATTGACCTCAATCATATGACAGAGTCAAACACAGACAGGGCAGATACACATAATTATTTTGTGCCTCATCACAGTGTTGTTCGCGAGTCCAGTACAACTACGAAACTTCGTGTAGTTTACGACGCTTCAGCCTCTAGCACCTCGGGCAAGTCCTTCAATGACATCCAGATGGTAGGTCCGACAGTCCAGGAAGATTTACTGTCTATTCTTTTGAGATTCAGACAACATCTGTTTGTTATCACAGGCGACATTGAGAAATTCTATAGAGCTGTGTTAGTCGAGCCATCGCAACGCCCCTTACAACAGATTCTTTTTAGATTCAATGATTCAGATCCGTTGAAGAAGTACACACTAAACACAGTGACTTACGGGACTTCTTCAGCTCCTTATTTAGCCACCAAGTGCTTGGTGTCTCTGTCAAATGAGTGTCCAGACCCAGAGGTTAGTCAGTCTATCAGTCGTGATTTTTATTGTGATGATTATTTGAGTGGCGGTGACTCAATTGAGTCAGTCATCAATCTTTGCCAAGGCGTAGTCAGTACCCTCAAGTCAGCAAAGTTTCACCTTCGTAAATTCCAATCAAATAGTCCTAAAATATTACAGTCCGTGTGCGCACATACCTATCGGCTATACTCCTTTGTAAATATTACAGTTCTTTATATCGAAAATAGGGGTTTTATTTAGTTGAGAACACCAGCCGCAAACCTGGAGCTTGACACCCCAACACATTGGTTACAACAAAATCGGACACTTTTTCCAATATCACATAGCCTGAACTTGGTTTCTCTTCGAGACTCCATTTAAGATTATTTCAATTGACGTTGGCACCTCACGTCACCATGACGACCACAAACAAGGAACCAGCCAGCAATATTGAGCCGCGCCGGCATGTATATGTTACGGGAAATTTAATAAGTCTGGGCACAATTAGTATTCTCAATGCCCGTTAACAAAAAACAGCACGTTTAATCAATTTTCCCGGCCATCACCTATGAATAGTAATAAAATAGGTGAACTACTGTATTTTTGCTTATGTATAATGAAATCAAAGAAACAAAATTTTCTTGAAAAGGTAACAAAAAATATACTATTGAATATAGTAGTTAAAAATGTAATAATATCATTAGTTACTACTTTCTTTGATAAAAATATTACCTAAAAAATAAAATAGTTAATAAAAATGAAAAATGAGAATAATCAACAGATATATAGGGTAAAGGCGGGATAGATGCCGCAGTGGGATAGATGCCCCATTTTTAAAAAACCTAACTTCCCATGCTCGCGATTAAGAAACAACCGTTTAACTAGAAGCCACAAGCACCCCGCACCTAAATTAGCCACGCGCCATCGAGGGATGAGGTCGCGTTTCGCTCGTGTGTGAATTCATGTCCGCGGCGAACTTACAGCGAGCGTAAAATTTTTAAAGGTGCGTATTTGCTGTTGTATAACTTTATAAGTAGATATTAATTCCATCAATTTTTTTATTACGTATGTATATTGTTTCATGAAGTATACATTTTGATGTAAATAGTTGCTCTATTGTATTTATTTATTTAAAAAAATACTAGGGCATCTAACCCTGTCAAAAAGGATAGTTGCCCTGATTTTTTACGGTATAGGTGCCCCTAGGGGCATCTATCCCTCCATACACCACGTGTACCCTGAATGTATTATAAGTGCTTTGAATATATATTTTTCATGTGTTTATGTATAGGTATTTACACTTTTTATTGATTACGAATGATTGACAGTTCAAACAGTGAAGATGAAGACAATTTACTTAAGAACAAAGTTAAGGAATAGAAAACTAAAGGTTTGCCGGTGAAGAAGACTAAAAGAGATGGGCAGGATGAGCCTAAAGATACAAATAAAAATAACTGCATATAATGCTTTGAAAACTATGAATAAACAAAGTCTAAATCCGACTGGATTCAATGTGTAATGTGTCAGTGCTCGTTACATGAAACCTCTATACTTTTCAGAAATTTTTGCTCGAGATGTAGAAAACTTAAAGCACTGTCCGGTTAAATATTATGATACTAAGTATATTGTGTTATTTTAGTTTTTAAGAAAGAATGATTTTTATGATTTTGCATGTTGAAACTAAATAATTAATATTTTATAATAAGTGTTTCAAATATAAAATACATTATTTTTGTTGAACAAATACTTTTAGAATATTATTGTGTTAATTTTAATTAATCTGATAATGAATATAAAAACATTTTAAAAACTGCAAAATACTTTTCATTTCAAATAAATTAAAGTCAAAAAATAAATAAATATTATTAATATAATATACTTAAACAGTATGAAGGGCATCTATCCCGCACCGTAGGCATCTATCCTCGCTAGTATTTTCAAGGTGGGGCAACTATCCATAGGGGTAGGCATCTATCCCCAAAAATTGAGGTCTACAAAAAGCTAAAATCTGCAAAACGTGTAGTATATAGGTCCAAAAAGACAAATCACAAATAAACATAAAGGATTAAACTAGTTACATTCATAGGTGTTATTAATGTAGAACCAATATTTATTAAATTATAAGCATATTTCAAAAAGTGGGGCATCTATCCCGCCTTTACCCTACAATAAGTAAGGACTGTGCAAGAAAGTTATTAAGTTTAGAATTATTTATTCTTGCATGATGAGCTATTGTGACATTTGGAATTACAAAGAATGTTTGATTTCTTGCATTTACAACGTTTTTAATATCATCTTCTTTAATAGTCTGTTGACAAAAATATATTTATTCAGTTTAAAGATATAGAAAGCAAGAGCGTAAGTATTACACGCAGATATATTTCGAAAGCCACAAAAGTCTACTTTTTAGTTTAGACCTGGCCTACAATCACACTAAACACAAATTGAAAACTAATAAAAACCTCATGCAATATCCAATAAAATGCGCTCCACGCAAAAAGTTTCAAACAAATAGGTTTTATTTAGCATTCCCGGTGCGTTCCGTTTCACTCAGCCGACGCCGCCCAATCAGAGTTGTAAAAAGTAAAAGTGTCGAATTGAAAAGTCCTACGTTACGAATCAGGATGAGAAATATAGATGCCTATAGGTAGATCTATCATTGTACATATGTAGGTATTTTTTTTAAGTTCAAGTGTATTTCTTTATCATCTTTCTTGATTTGTACCTATCTCTGTTTTTCAATTTGGTTACCTATTAATAAGTATTACTATAGGTACCATAGGGAAATAATATTGCAACAAAGGTCACCATTAATGTTCACTGTAGATTGAAGTTCTACTTTGTTAATTCACTTAAAATAGGTATTCACCAGAAAAAAATATAATACCATTTCGATCAGCACTATTTATAGGCACCTAAAAATTACATTTTAATATTTTTAGGTGAAACATTGAAAGACTCCGCACCAAATTCATTCCGTTAAAAGTTAAAAAAAGTCACTTAAAAGTCCGTCCCAAACCACGCAGACTGTTTGAAATTAAAAAAGAATTCAATTCAAATTTGGAATTCTTACAGGGGCTGGGGTTGCCACCTCTCGGCAAACTTTACCCATAACATGTAAATGGGGAAAGTTTCGGCTAATTGCTTGCAAGACTGTCGCCAGACGGGCTGTACTCAGTTAATTAAAGCTACAATCTTTAATGCGAGATTTACTAAGTAAGAATTTTGTTAGTTTTTGATATGTGCGATTATATTTTGGTAGGTGTCTATATTTTTTTTATTAAAACAAAAAACATACGATAATTAAATACCATAAAATACGGAATGCATTGTATAACATTATGTATCGTAAGTAAGTATATTAATCGAATAGGTACCCCAACAAATAACTTTGCTGCGCTGAAGTCAGTCACACAGTTTGACTTATTTACAGCTATTAATAGCCAACCTCTTATTTACCAAACTATGTTGGGACAGCACAATGCTTTTTTTAACTACTTTTTATTTAGGCATACTGCAAAATGTCGATAACCAAGCAAGAGTAAGGGACAGAGAGCTTATTAAAACACGTAGAAATCACTTGCAACACCTCCGTCGGGTAAATTTAATTTTAACGACATGTTTTTGGCAATTGCTCTTTACTTAGGGGGATATAGAGAGGTACGGTAACACCTGGATTTACTTGTTTTACGTTATGCGTTTATCAAATGGAGTTTACAAAGCAGAATTTTAAATATAGGTATGCAGAAAAAGTATTTTTAGGACTTCTTTGATGTCCTCTGAATCAGCGAAACTTCTCTTCAAGATCTGTAGAAACAAATGCGCAAGGAGTCAAACTGCTAACTTAAAACCTGCCAAGTTAATTGGTAGGAACTGTTGCAGGTCAATTTTAGGTATGTATCCATCAAAATTGTTTTTACAACATTATGAAAGCACACGAATCGCTAACAAGAATAAAACGATTATTTGCCATACATTATTCAGAAAACAATTCGAGGAAGTTCGGCCATTCAGAGAATGCGTTCCTGACACGTCGCGATTGAACTGACGACGTAACTTTGCAATGGCGTTGCAGTTACGATAAAATATTTTTGCTGGTTGTTTACCGTTTTAACAATTGAGGAGCATTAAAACAACATTATTATATCAATAATCAATGAATGTTATTACGTCGTCAGTTCAATCGCGACGTGTCAGGAACGCATTCTCTGAATGGCCGAACTATAGTCGCGAGCTACTCCATCACGCAGGATTACCACAAATCCGGGCCAAATTGAAGATTTTCTCGCCGCCATGCGGGAAAATATACTCACTATTGTTATTGACTAGCTATAGCTGAAGTAAGATGAACACACTCCAATACAAAATCATTACCTGCAGGTAAATAATACTTCTTACAAAATGTTTGAGTGTAGACGTTTGTTACCTACTGTTTGAACAACTACCGAACGGATTTTGATACGAAATTGATTGAGAGTAGCCCATGGGCTGCTTTTATTCGGGAGCAAGGAGTACCTACTTACTATGTTCGAGATGCAGCTGAAACACGAGGAAACAACTAGTATTATACTAGAAAGAGCTTCATCATGAAAACCGCGCAAAAAAATCTGTTGAGCGGTGTTTAAGTAGAAAGAAACTGTCCTTGGTTTAAATGTGTAGGTAGGTAGGGTACTTATGTAGGTATACCTACATTTAGGCCACTCCTCACAATTATATTGGATACTTATTCTACGGGTAAAAATATAATGTATTAATAGGTAATAGTGGAACCGCATCTAGGTACATGAATGATAGACTAGAGCATACAAGTTCATAAGAGCAATTCATCAGTATAAGCGCCACTATTGTATCTTCAATAGGCGTTAAGTTATTCTTAATTTAGAAAATTATTCGTAACGCTTAAGAAAATCAGCCGTAGGTAAAGGAAGTCGCCTTAATACAGGGATAGCTCAAAGATACTCCATTTGAGTAGGCTAACTAAAGATAAACAATCTTGATAGGACTTTCACAAATACACATTAAATAAATAAAAAAGTACTACTTAAAATAATGATTAAAGTGATCAAGTAACCGTTGTTAAAGTATTTACATTCATTTTATACATTAGTTACATTTTATTTTAATACGCTTTTAAATAAAAGTCATATCAAGATTATTTGCTTGTTTAGTTAAGCGCCTACTCAAATGGAGTATAAGTAGTTAAATCATGTGTACGATATTTCTTGAGTTATAGCCTTTTCCAATACAAATATATAATTTTATTTAAACTACAACTTTTCTTTACATGCATTTGTTTATTACAGACTCACCATAATTAGGTAGGTATTTGTATCGAAATCAGCGCTGCTGAGAATCTTAGGGGGCGCCACGTGAGACTGCTCAGGGCGCTGATCAGCAATTTTCCGTATAAGTACCTATACCTTTCGAACCCAAAAGAATTTGCGCATTCTCCGCTCGCGCATGCCAGCTCATCTAATCATACCTTCTTGCTTTCAGTGTTTATCATTCTAAACTGCCTAAAGTTTTCACGTTCGCTACGCTCGCGATTTTTCCTATGTTCTTCTTTTCTTGTTTTCCTCGCCAATACGAATAAATAACTAAAACAATATAATAGGGCAAAAAGGCATTCCTAAAACTTTATTTTGTCGTTTTATGAGAAGGTCTCATCGAGCCTAAAGACGAGATATTGCAAGGACGAGACCAAGATTCTCCGCCATCCGCGTGGATGTTTACTTTGACATTCAGTAAGTAGGTAGGTACATACCTATTACACGATCTTTTGGGCGAAATGGTGAAGTTTGGCTTAAAAATTCGCGCTCGTACCCCTCGTGTCCTATATATATGTATACTTAGTCCCCAAACTAGCGAAAAAATTGCGCCATTTTCCTTATACTTCACTATATTCCGGTCATTAATTAGTTAAGGACCTGAAAGAAAAAATTGCGCTCGCTTCGCTCTCACTTTCATATCCCATGTTTCGTTAGTTTCTGACTCCACAAATTAACAAAAACAAATGGCAGAAATTTTTGATAGTCTGTTGAATAGAGCACCCTGAAATCACTCGTTCGGGGTTCCAAGATCGCTGAAGCCGGCTCTGATGTCGTCAATGAGATAACTGAGACACAAATAAGGAAAACGAAGTAAAAACATAATATTTAGTTTACTTCTGACTATAAATTTTGCTCTGGAAAAACAGGGTTGATAACCTCTGATCTACGCTTATCCGCAGCCAATACATAGAACATTCAATGAATGTCTTTCTGTAATGAATTTTATTGATTTGCAAGAAAGTGACAAATAATGGAAAATTACAACTGAATGGTTACAAATTCGTTGCTTAAGGGTGGTAAAACACTCGAGCATCTACTTGAACATCTACTATTTCAATGTATTACTGGTGTCCTGACTGTTCCTGGCTGTTCTCTAATAACATAAGCCAACTGTGCAGGACATAGTGGCGCGTAAGCGCTCGCCCAGACACAGGTGCACTATGTTCCCCGACTCCCATAGACCAATGGGACAGTCTCAATCAGTAAAAGTCTGGTCCTCCCTCGCTTGCCATGTTTACCTTCTTGTAAGATACTTAATCCTGATATTTTAAGCGTATATACAGTATTTAGACATTTAGAAGCGAGAAGACAATGTTAGACGATTTATATGAAGCTAGTGACGACATTTGCCTTGCTCGGTGTTTCATGCATCATGATAGACAGATTTTATGATAATTATCTTTCATATTGTCAAGTCTGAAAAATCACATTGTATTTATGATATAGTCAGTTTTACTGAATCTATCGATCTTTGTACCTATTTAAAATAGATAGATTATACTTTATTGTACACCAAGAAATAAATTAACGACACTGGAAATCACAACACAGCAAGTTTTTCTAGACAAACTTTGGAATTATTGTGATGAATAAAAACATACCTACCTATGTTATCGTGCTGATAGAGTAACTTATCATTGCAAGGGGTCAGTTCATATTTTTAAGCCATTATTATTGTTGAACGCTGTGAGTGACAGCACGTGTTGTCTCCGCAGAACTCTGTAGTGATTAATTACGAAAATTTTCTTCTGCATCAGTTCTTAAGTGAAACAATTTTAACAAAAAGACAATGATTCCTAAACACGCGTGCCTATTGATTATACTGTATAGTATCATAACAGTGAAATCATGGACCTTCAAATCATCATTTGAAGCATACACAATAAACATGCACAATCCTGGAATCTGTTTGGGAAACTGCATTCAGAACAAGTGCACCTACGATTGGCACGCTCACGAAACTTTATGCAGAGGGACATCGATACCTACTATGAAATATCGTACGTTAGACAACGAATTGTGCACGAGTAACTGTGGTAATTTTGACGGTGAGAGCTATCAATGGTGTGCCATCGGCACAAATAATTGGGGTTATTGCAGTCGACTAATTGCACGGACAGCCACTGAAAGTTACAGAACTCACAATGACTATGTGTCGTGTTCCGACGCTTGTGAAACTCGTGGGTATAGCTACTATTGGTGCCATGCTGTTGTCGACAAATGGCAGAAGTGTTATCCAGAAAAAAAAATACTTCTGATAAACTATAGAACTAAAGATTATAAAGAATGCAAAACTCCTTGTGAGATTTATAACACTAGTAATTTGCCATATTGTTATGATATCAGTGGTACATGGCAACAATGCTTTTTAAATCCCGCATATCAAAATACCCTGGACGAGATTGACCAAAATTTAAGGAGATCCTGTAAGCCTGGTGGATTTTTTGAAGAAGGGTACCGCTTATGCCATTTAAAGACTAAGCGTGCCATAACTGAGTTAGACTTGACGTGCACGCTTGACGTCGAGGCCGTAGCCTCCAGACATGAAGAAAACAATCCCACTGTATCAGTGCGCCAATGGAGCAGCCTAATCCCCATCACTGCAGATACTGATCCCATATATTCATACACAGTGTTCCCCGTCCCAAGACCTTTCGGAGAAGATCAGTTAAACTTACCGCTAGTGGTGCGTGCTGTGATAACTACTAACACCTTGCTCCCTGTTGGTGCGGGGCGACAACGTTTTACATCGGAGGTAACGCGCTATTACAGAGATATGGAAATCATCACGGGAACTAGTAATAACGATGAGAGGGGACACATAGTCGCATCTAGGCTTGGCGGTCCGATGGAAACATACAACATTTTCCCACAGTCTTGGCGCCATAACAGAGGCAGTGGTTCGAAATGGTTCCGAATGGAGGCAAGCTTGGACACGTTTATAAGAGGTCATGATGACCGACACGCCGAATTCACGGCTGTGCTAAGTTATTCCACCGATCTAAACAATAATCCAGTAAGAAGACCTAATGCTATAGCCGTGAGGATACGTCTGTACGTCAGTGGAGTTTTGTCGGATAGTGACGGAAACCCTCTGGCCTCTGCCAGAGACAACCCCTACGAAAACATGTATTTTTCCAACGATCCAGATGTTCCCTGCGATTAAAGTATGCACTGTTGCAGGAATAGCTAGAAACACTCAACATTATCGCGGCAGAGTGCGCCTAATCGTTCGTTCTGGTCTTAACATTACAGGCTCTTAGCTATCTCCAATTCCTCAAACTACTTTCAGGATCGCTGTGAATTTCTGATTCCCAGAGGTAAATCTTCATGCTCTGCTTCATCTTTGATCTCTTTCTTGTGTCCTTCAACCTCACACTTCAAGATACTAGGAATATTAGAATCGGTTAATCATTACCCGCTCGCGCTTTGATACGCGAAAGCCCATCACCACAGGTGTTCAAGAGATGGATATTAGCACTGTTTATTTTGTGTATACGTCATACCATGTTTGTGTAGTGCAACTACTCGTATTGGTTTCAATTATTACTTATGTATTAAAATATTACTGTTGTGAACATTTATTTGCCAGTGGCATCTCCTTACCACTCCAAGATTTGCACCTCTTCTGTTTATTACAATGTGTTTTTGTGCGTAATGAAGTTTTGTTGATAAGGTATTCGCAAGTATGCAAAAATAAACTGTATTATCGTGTGTGGACACTTTTTTATTTTATCAGTGTATGTGTATTATGTCCCGTACAAGACTACATGCTCAAAGAAGACGAACAAAGGCTCAGCTTTTCACAAGCCGCTACGCATGAAAAGCTGATTTTATTGGCCTCCGTGACGCGTGCTGATACTGTAACTTATCATTGCAAGGGGTCACCGTAGATCATTGAATCTTGTGATGGAGTGCACGCATTGCGTACCTTGTCCAGTATCTTATTTAATAACATCTTCATTTGTAGTTCAAATTGAAGCTGTTTTAAAATAGGCAACATAATGCTCGTAAAACCAGCAAGCATTTTAATTGTGCTACAAAGTCTCGAAATAGCACAACTATGGACCTTTGAGTCAAGATTGGAGGCCTATACAGTTTATATTCATAACCCTGGTATCTGTTTGGGAAATTGCATTCAGGGCATGTGCACATATGATTGGCATGCTCACGAAACTGAGTGCATGATGACGTCGATTTCCACCAAAAAATATCGAACCCTGGACAACGAATTGTGCACAAGTAACTGTGGGAATTTTAATGGTAAAAGCTATCAATGGTGTGCCATCGGCACAAATTATTGGGGTTATTGCAGTCGACTAATTGCACGGACAGCCACTGAAAGTTACAGAACTCACAATGACTACGTGTCGTGTTCCGACGCTTGTGAAACTCGTGGGTATAGCTACTATTGGTGCCATACTGTTGTCGGAAAATGGCAGAAGTGTTATCCAGAAAAAAAAATACTTCTGATAAACTATAGAACTAAAGATTATAAAGAATGCAAAACCCCTTGTGAGATTTATAATAAAATGGAATTGCCATATTGTTATGATAGCAGTGGTACATGGCAAC
This sequence comes from Helicoverpa zea, assembly GCF_022581195.2. Lineage (NCBI taxonomy): Eukaryota > Metazoa > Arthropoda > Insecta > Lepidoptera > Noctuidae > Helicoverpa > Helicoverpa zea. The sequence goes on along the minus strand of NC_061463.1, from coordinate 11,963,674 downwards.
AATGCTTTTTAAATCCCGCATATCAAAATGCCCTGGACGAGATTGACCAAGATTTTACCAGGTTATGTAGGCCTGGTGGAAGTTTATGTCGTACGGACACGATATGCAAGCGCCAAATTATTAATTCACTAGATCCCACATGCCCGATTGACGTCGATGCTGTAGCCTCCAGACACGAAGATAACAATCCCACTGTGTTAGTGCGCCAATGGAGCAGTCAGAACCCCATCACTGCAGATACTGATCCCATATATTCGTACACAGTGTTCCCCGTCCCAAGACCTTTCGGAGAAGATCAGTTAAACTTACCGCTAGTGGTGCGTGCTGTGATAACTACTAACACCTTGCTCCCTGTTGGTGCAGGGCGACAACGTTTTACATCGGAGGTGATGCGCTACTACAGAGATATGGACATCATCACGAGTACTAGTAATAACGATGAGAGGGGACACATAGTCGCATCTAGATTTGGCGGTCCGATGGAAACATACAACATTTTCCCACAGTCTTGGCGCCATAACAGAGGCAGTGGTTCGAGATGGTTCCGAATGGAGGCACACTTGGACATGTTTATAAGAGGTCACGTTAATCGGCACGCTGTTTTCACGGCTGTGCTAAGTTATTCCACCGATCTGAACAATAATCTAGTAAGAAGACCTAATGCTATAGCCGTGAGGATACGTCTGTACGTCAGTGGAGTTTTGTCGGATAGTGACGGAAACCCTCTGGGCTCTGCCAGAGACAACCCCTATGAAAACATGTATTTTTCCAACGATCCAAACGATCCATGGGATTGAAATATTCTGTTTGTCTTAACGACTTTTAAGTGTAGACTGCTGCAATTAAACAGTTTATTACGTCTTATACATTACATACATGTACTGTGTAAAATATATTTATGTATGTTCAAACTTTTTTATTACGTACTAGCCGACTTCCCGCGTTTGCTCGTGTTCTGTGGGAAGTACTGCATACGTACCCGGTTAAAATGTAGCCTAAGTTACTCGGGGTTAATGTAGCTTCCCTAAGGTGACAGAAATCTTCAAATTGTTTCAGTAATTTCGGAGCTTTTAAAACAAAAAAGTCAGTTGTCAGTTTGGTTTGAACGCTGCTTTAAGTCCACCATATTGTTGCAAAAAATGTGCTAAATGAAGAACCGCTTGACCGATTTTGTGAAAACTTCACATAAATCATCTACTTACTAATTTGTCCGAACAAAGCCTAAACTTTTGGTTTAATTGGTGAGACCGTTTTTGAGTTATAAAATTACATTGAGTTATAAAAGTAGCATTAATTTTTATACATAGGTATAGATAAATGGAATAATAAGTCGTGGTGGCCTAGTGGGTAAAGGACTAATCTCTCAAGTATGAGGGCAAGTACCAATGCAACTTTTCTAAGTTTGTATGTACTTTCTAAGTATATCTTAGATACCATTGACTGTGTTTCGGATGGCCCGTTAAACTGTAGGTCCCGGCTGTCATTAAACATCCTTGGCAGTCGTTACGGGTGGTACAGAAGCCAGTAAGTCTGACACCAGTCTAACCAAGGGGTATCGGGTTGCCCGGGTAACTGGGTTGAGGAGGTCAGATAGGCAGTCGCTTCTTGTAAAGCACTGGTACCTACTCAGCTGAATCCGGTTAGACTGGAAGTCGACCCCAACATGATTGGGAAAAGGCTCGGAGGATGATGATGAGATAAATGGAATAATAAATCTCAATATAGGTATAAAGAAACGAGATACTTTAGTAACTAAAACGTCTTTATAATAAAACCAAAATAAAGCACGTAAAGAACTTCTTTGGCTTTTTTAATGGTGAAAATGTTACTCCTGCCACAAAAAGCCAGAACAAGGTTTTTTTTTATATAATAAAGATTCATAATGGCCGAATCAAATTCAAAATTTACCTTCTTCTTGGTCCCTCTTAGACAGGAACGATCGACTTTAGTGCTATCTGTGTTCAGCTTTTTTTCGGTTCACTCCAATCAATTTTCTATACTTAGATATAAATAATAGCAAGACAATTATAATAATTTATCAAAATGTGAAATTTTTGTTCCTGACATCCCGGACAGACAGAGACAGTCATATCAAAATTTAATGTCATAGCACCTTTTTTTTTTTTTTTTTTTTATCGACGTAAAATCATCAAATGACCCCTCCCGCTGTGGGTTAGCAGAGGTGAGGGAGTGTCAGACTCTTACTGACTAAAATCGTCGTGTTCCGTCATAGGCCTTTTATGTACCAGGGCCGCGGTATCTCTTTCGAACAACCCGCAGCCCATGTCATAGCACCTCAAATTAAAATTCTGGACGAAACATCATTGCACCTCCTAGGTTCACCTATTTTGGAAGAAAGTTTCACAACATTCATAGATAACAAAATTTCAAATTTTAATGACATTTCGGATAGACTTTTTAAAATTAATCTTCATTCGGCTTTTACCTTAGTAAAATACTGTTCTTTTGGCCCAAAATTTATATACAACCTTCGCTCCTCTCCCTTATGGAAGCAGCCACATCTTTTAGACAGAATTGACCAAATTATCCGTTCTACTTTTACATCTGTTTTTAATTTGGCCTTGGACGACCGAGCGTGGCTTCAAGCCACCCTTCCGATCAGATTCGGTGGCCTCGGTGTCCGCAAAATTTCCAGTTTAAGTCTACCGGCGTTCCTATCCTCGGTCTGCGGCACTAAGGAGTTGACCAGAAAAATTTTAGCCCCTTCACTGGTCGATTCTGAGGTGCCGTGTCTGACTGATGGCATGAACGCCCGGAAAGTGGCTTGCCCAAACACAGCCTTCCCTGACAACCCGGCTTCCCAGAGACAGTGGGACGAGCCGCTCTGCAGATTGACGAGAAATAAACTAATTGAAACATCTGTCAATACTGCTGAGCGTGCCCGCCTACTGGCTGTGGGAGAGTGGGAGTCAGGGTTATGGCTTCACGCACTGCCGTCACCCAGCGTTGGGACCATGCTGGGTGACACTACATTCCGGCTCGCTACATGCCTACGCCTCGGCGCTCCCACTGCGGCTCCGCATCGCTGCCAGTGCGGTGAATCTGTGGACCGCCTTGGGCACCATGGTCTTTCCTGTAGCAAAAGTGCTGGTCGCATGGCACGACACGCCAGCATAAATGACATTATCCGTCGTGCTCTTGTCACCGCCGCAGTGCCAGCCATTTTAGAACCCAGAGGCTTGGCGCGCGACGATGGCAAGAGACCAGACGGGATGTCTATAATGCCTTGGAAGATGGGAAGGTCTTTGGTGTGGGACGCAACCTGCGTCGACACCCTTGCACCTTCCCACCTTCCCAGTACAGCGAGCTGTGTCGGTGCAGCTGCTGCAGCCGCGGAAAACCTCAAGCGGCACAAATATGTAAACCTCACCGGCAATTGCATTTTTGAGCCGTTTGGGGTTGAAACCCTGGGACCATGGGGCCCAAGTGCCCACAGACTCTTTCGAGAAATTAGTAAGCGATTAGTGGAGTCCACTCGTGACCAAAGGGCTGGCCTATACTTCGGTCAAAGGATATGCATTGCCATCCAGCGTGGCAATGCAGCCAGCCTTTTGGGCACGATCCCAGCTGACAGCGATGCGGATGAATATTTTGATACTTAGTTTCCCTATAATAAGATCATTTTGTAAAACTATTGAATAAACCATTAGGACAACCGTAAAAAAAAAATAATAGCTAAAAAATATGTAGGTACAATTTTCTCTAACCGAGTACCAAAATTACTAAATTGACTGTAAAACAATTAATCATGCGGCAGGAGCGGTTTTTTTTCCAGCCAGCAATGAAGCAATATTTGAAGAAGAGGCGTGTTGTAATAGGTTTTCTTTTTGAGAATTAAAAAACACATTCCAAGTTAAAAAAAAATCTCTCGGGACATTCGGATAATGATTTGACTGACTTCTTTCCTGCTGACTCCTTTTAGGCCGGCAGCACACATCCGGTTTCCGGATACGGTTTCCTGATCAGGAATTTCTATTCGGGATTCCGTGACACTAGCGCACACATTCGGTTTTTTTCATTCTGAATTTACATGGCCAGTACGTATAGAGCCACTTAAGTGAAAACACGCATCATGGAGGATGACTAGTTAATTGCGATTGCACTCTTACTTTCGTTAAAAAAGAAAAAAATTAAGCGGCGTTACTGGGTACACCCGTTAAATACACGGAGATTGGCCGAAAGTCAATTCTACATTAAAAGAGCCATGTTACGGGCGTACCCCGAAGAATTTTTTAAATACTATCGGATGTCCATCAAATCATTTGATGAACATTTGTTTTTAAAATTTCTATCTTTTTTTTTTGAGATATTTCACTTTGTTATAGGACATGGGGCAATTTTGTATGGATTGTGATCCGCCTTCTTTAAACTATTTATCTTTTATGTATGCAAATATGTATGTATATACTAGCTTCTGCCAGCGGTTTCACCCGCATCCCGTGGGAACTACTTCCCGTACTGGGATAAAAAGCCGATAAGTAGCCTATAGCCTTCCTCGATAAATGGGCTATCTAACACTGAAAGAAATTTTCAAATCGGACCAGTAGTACCTGAGATTAGCGCGTTCAAACAAACAAACAAACTCTTCAGCTTTATAATATTAGTATAGATTTGTTAATTGTTTAATAAACTGGAATTCATCTCTCAAAAAAAAAATTATATACAAAAATAAAAACAAATATAAAAAAGCAAGTGACAAGCGGGCTCTGATACACGTCCATTCGGAACAGGGCTACCTTGATTCAGAATGAAAATTTCCGTATGTATGCGGCGGTCAAACCAAATTGTTCGCAAGCGCTGCGTTCGGAATGACGTCATCAGGTTTTATTCCGTTCTGAGTACCCGAACGCACGGAGAAAATTTTAGGCCGGCAGCACACATCCGGTTTCCGGATACGGTTTCCTGATCAGGAATTTCTATTCGGGATTCCGTGACACTAGCGCACACATTCGGTTTTTTTCATTCTGAATTTACATGGCCAGTACGTATAGAGCCACTTAAGTGAAAACACGCATCATGGAGGATGACTAGTTAATTGCGATTGCACTCTTACTTTCGTTAAAAAAGAAAAAAATTAAGCGGCGTTACTGGGTACACCCGTTAAATACACGGAGATTGGCCGAAAGTCAATTCTACATTAAAAGAGCCATGTTACGGGCGTACCCCGAAGAATTTTTTAAATACTATCGGATGTCCATCAAATCATTTGATGAACATTTGTTTTTAAAATTTCTATCTTTTTTTTTTTGAGATATTTCACTTTGTTATAGGACATGGGGCAATTTTGTATGGATTGTGATCCGCCTTCTTTAAACTATTTATCTTTTATGTATGCAAATATGTATGTATATACTAGCTTCTGCCAGCGGTTTCACCCGCATCCCGTGGGAACTACTTCCCGTACTGGGATAAAAAGCCGATAAGTAGCCTATAGCCTTCCTCGATAAATGGGCTATCTAACACTGAAAGAAATTTTCAAATCGGACCAGTAGTACCTGAGATTAGCGCGTTCAAACAAACAAACAAACTCTTCAGCTTTATAATATTAGTATAGATTTGTTAATTGTTTAATAAACTGGAATTCATCTCTCAAAAAAAAAATTATATACAAAAATAAAAACAAATATAAAAAAGCAAGTGACAAGCGGGCTCTGATACACGTCCATTCGGAACAGGGCTACCTTGATTCAGAATGAAAATTTCCGTATGTATGCGGCGGTCAAACCAAATTGTTCGCAAGCGCTGCGTTCGGAATGACGTCATCAGGTTTTATTCCGTTCTGAGTACCCGAACGCACGGAGAAAATTTTAAACCGAATGTCAGGTTTTTTTCCGTCCGGAAAAAGTAAGAACGTGTGCGCTCTTGTGAACATTTTGTATGAAAAAAGAGCATTCCGGTTTCCGAATCAGGAATCCTGATCAGGAAACCGGATCAGGAAACCGGATGTGTGCTGCCGGCCTTAAACCGAATGTCAGGTTTTTTTCCGTCCGGAAAAAGTAAGAACGTGTGCGCTCTTGTGAACATTTTGTATGAAAAAAGAGCATTCCGGTTTCCGAATCAGGAATCCTGATCAGGAAACCGGATCAGGAAACCGGATGTGTGCTGCCGGCCTTATACCGTGCATATTCCCTATTTGTTGATTGCAAGAACGTTCCGTTATACGACCTGAAAATTATATGACGTTGATACAATTTCTATCTAGATGCAGCGTTGATAAGATATGACGCTCCGTTTCCTTGCAGTCACGTAACAAGATCAGCGCCATCTAACCATCAGCTAGGAAAATAATTAAAAAATAAATAAAAAGAAAATCCAAATAAATCAAAAGAAAATACCTATCTGAATGTCCCCAGACCTATACCTATCTGATTTTGAAAACCATTTGTCCAGAAATCTGAATTTCTTCGGTCTCCCATCAGATTCTGCAATATAGTGGAGTAAAAGAGTTCAAATTCATACTCAACCTGCAATTGCCTATTTCCCGGCCAATAATTTACATACTATTGGGCTGTATCCATTTAAAGGTAAGTACAGGAATTATTTCCCTTCATTACTTTTAGGTTCCTTCCTTGAGTGAATTGAAACGCAATTTACGTACGTTCAGAATCAAAAAAGCATTTTATGCTTAGTTTTAAACATTATGTAAAAGAATGTAAACAAAACGATTCTTTTATTTTAACTTACTCAATTGAATATTATTTGTTACTAATCTCTTTTTTTATTTAATAAATGCAATGTCATTAAACTTTATTGATTTTATTTTGCCCACTTGCTCAATGACGCATCAGAGATATGATGACGCAGTTTCTAGACGGACTAATGTCAATTTTGCTACTTGTCCTGTCTACTTGCGTGTGCATACATACAAGTCGTTGTCGTGAATTCTTTACAATAAATTATTAGTATTTTTTAATATAATTGACAGGGAAACGACCCCAAGTGATGGCTGGGAAGCTGAATAAATTTGAAACGCCCAGCTCTGCCAGCTCCGATAGGTAAAGCGAGTCTGTTAACCTTCTGAAATGTTTATTTAAACAGCTGGCTAGTGTTATAAAAATGCGCTATTGAAGAATCGTTTTCTGTGCTGGCTTAGTCATCACCCGGTCTACGAGGTGTTTTCGCGTGTCGTGTTTTTGTGTAAAAAATTTGAGATCATAATTCGTGGAAGCAACATTGCATTATAACCTCTGCACGCATTGTGATATTTTTAGAAAATCATTTAGTTCATTGGCAGCTCGCTTCTCGCTGAATAATCGCGGCGTGACAGCACGTGGTCGGCACTAAACGTGTCCTAACACGCCGTCTAGCGCGACGACTCTCAGCCATGGAGACAGGTCCATTGATCTTCTCAAATCCGTAAGATATCCAGTCAATACGATGTTAGGTCGTCTGTGTGACTAGCCGCCGGCTTTTGTGGAGTGCAGACACGCATTTTATGTTGTAGAAATGTGTTTTTATAATTTTGCTTATGCACCAGGGAGCAAATTATTCATGTTTCTGTGGCTAGCAGCTTTTTGTTAGTAGTGATAGCATTCTAGCAAGTCTAGCCCACCACAATGTCATGTTGAGGATGTTTGTTGACTAATCTTTACTATAGATGTCAATGCTGTGATAATGACCTTCATATCATTTATGTAAACATGAAATTCACATTTCTTTTATCAGGATTTAGACAATTGGACAGATGATAAGAAAACACTGATAATGTTGTGTTTATAAAGAGCTCGGAAAAGGTGATATGTGAATGCATTGAAGTAGTGTTTTGCAAATAACCTTGATCCAATATTGGTATCTGTGCAAGTGCCTTTGTTATCAACACAAGTTTAACCTTTACATACATTTTAAACAAAATTGAAGTTAAAATTATTCCAAATTAATTATCACTAGTCATCTTGACCTCCTATTCAAAATTATATTGGACTATAACATAGTTATCAAAGTGTTGGGATTGACTGTATTTTTATAATTTTATTAAAAAGGGCAATAGAGGAATATGACGTATGTCAAAAACTTTAATACTTAAACAAAATAAATCGAGCACCTTAACAAAGGTTGCAACCATTGTGCTGTTACAAAAATAACTGCAACTAACAATAAATCACAGACAGATAACACAATGTAAACAGTGTTGTGTTGATACAGTCAAGTTTTAAAGCGTACAAATAAAACATGAACACAGAATTTAAGTAACACACTGCCCAAGTATTTATTCCATTGTCTTAAATAATACTCATAGCTCTTCAGGAAGGACCAGGCAAGGCCTGCCGGGGCTGTGGGATTGTTCGAAAGAGTTATTGCAACCCTGGTACATAAAGAGCTTCAGTAGGAACATGATGGGTTTAGTCAATAAGAGTCTGACACTCCCTCATGCTGCTAACCCACAGCGGGAGGGGCCATTTGGTGATTTCCTTTTTATTTTTACTTAGATTAGTGCTTCCTTAAACTGGCACTGAAAAATTGCTCCACATGTTCACGTTTCACATTTGTTATATTTTTTTTAATATTAATAATTTCAGTTACTTATTAAACTTAAAAAAAAAATAATTAAATCATATTTTATAATCACAGTTCACAGTTTATTTTCTTTCATTATCTCCATATGTATATCACAAATTGTTTTATGGTCAAATTATATAAAAACTTATATAATTTTTCTCATCTCGATCTAAAATTGACAATGAGACCTTTTGCTTAGTTTTAAACTGTTTTCAGTTTTTTATTTTCGCTTACAGTCCATTAAACCGTAGTAATTTTAGACACACCTCTCTCTTATCAAGCGTTATCGCGAACCGTCCGCAGATAGCACAGTTTACGTGGTATTCCCATCACTGATACTGATAAATTCTGATTAATCATTGATACATCAGTTCACATTAGATATAAGTATAATGTTTGTGTACTATGCAATTCTAAAGTTATGAAAGTGAACGCTGTGATATTGCGTCATCAGTTTACAATTGAAAGCTTGTTCCAGTGTTAAATATATGGTGGTCCTATTATTCAAATGTGGCCCTTATTATTTAATTAATTAAGGTACAAGTTAAGCTGGTGTATAGCATGGAATCTGATTGTCACCACTGAAACCATCACTTTCACGTCTTATAAGTAATCTTAGCTGGTATTGTCAGCAAATTTTCACCCCGTCACGTTAATTATTCACCATTATAGCGCTTCACACTAGCGTATTTTCAGCTCGGTTTTTTCGATTCGTACGAGCTGTGTCGCGCGAGTGGAAAATTCGCTCGTGTGAACGCGTTGATAATATCTATAGAATATCGTCAATGGTGGATTTCAATAATCTATCTCTAGTTGGCTAATCAACTGACACATATTTGAAATCCACAGTTAGTTGACACCAATGTAAGTAAGGAGGTTGTAAATGTAAGACTGTGATAACTTACAGTGACACAGAACTCGCGCTGGAGCTGAGCGAGCAAGTGTTCCTGGATGACGATGACTACTCGACGAGGGCGCCCGCGTCTCCCACCACGGTCCCCAACGTGAGACCCTACAGACCTCCTTCAACAGGTTAGTGTATAACCCCATCATCATCATCTTCCGAGCCTTTTTCCCAACTATGTTGGATCGGCTTCCAGTCTAACCGGATGTAGCTTTGTACCAGTTTTTTACAAGGAGCCACTGCCCCATCTGACCTCCTCAACCCAGTTACCTGGGCAACCCAATATTACTGTACAACCCCCTCCCCCCCCCCCTTTAAACGTCTCGCGTATTTTATGAACGCCCCCTAACGTGTAACCTTCCAATTGCTCGTGCTTATGCCTACAACCCGAGGTAACTAGAACCGCATCCGAATAAAAAGTAGCCTATAATTTGTCCAGGTTTATAAGATATATTTCTGTAAAGTTCCATCAAAATTCGTCCAGTAGTTTTTATGTTAAAGTGACATTTGAGTCTTGCGACTTTCGGGCAGTTTAAGAATATCTTGTATTTTAATAAAAAATACATAGGTACATATCCGACAGACAAACAACGAAAACGATTAATTGAGGAAGATATGAACAACAGCTGATTCACGATTTTCTATATTTAGACTTTTAGATCATTTGTCTACTGTTTGCGAACGTAGTACCTACGTGGCAATAACCTATGTCGGACGACGGGGTCAGTCGCCGTAACGATTCCTAGGAAACTGCAATTAAAAACAACAATTTGTGTGGGTTGCTACTTTAGATATACATAAATGTATTGTTGTACTAGTTGATCCCGCGAACTTCATATCGTTTACCTAAACCTTCCTTGGAACTCTACAAACATTTTAAAACAAGCTAAAATAAATAAAACTACTTTTACGGATTTTATCGCGTTATATTAATATTATAAAACGTCGGGATTAAATAATATTAATATAACGCGATAAAATCCGTAAAAGTAGTTTTATTTAAATGTCTAATATTCGCGTAAGTGTCAGAAATCAATAAGCTAAAATAAGCTGAATCGGTCCAACCATTCTCGAGTTTTAGCCAAAATAACGAACATTTCTTAACAGTCATACAAAGGCATGTATTTGTTTCTCGTACATGAGGTGTAGTGAAAGGTGTCGCCTACTCGGTAATTCGATATTCTTTTACACTAGATTGATTTCGCGAACGAGAACTCTATTTACTCTGTTGTACCTTCGTGTTGCACCTGTGACCTAAATGACAGTACTACATAACTATATATAAATAGCGACCCACCGTAAGCAATATAATGCCTCTTTCTATTGGTGAAAACCGGATGAAAATTACATGCAGATAGCCGAGGATGACCTTGCTTTTAGGTACATTCTACAGTGATACCTACTTAATTTTAAAAATCGTAAAAATATCCATGGATACCCCGAGATTATTCAGTCTTCTCTCGATATCTGCGATTGTTCTTTCTTACACCTGAATTCCTGAATTTATCGGTTATAAAACATCCGACAATCCCAATGGTACAATAACTGCATAACTTGCGGTTACATGTTACTGACCATTGTATTATGTTGTCTCAAAGAAAATAAAAGAAAGTTTATAAATATTACCGCACATGTGTATGACTGCAGCTAAGGTCAGGCATTGTTACCAACTGAATTATTTAAATTGAACCTTATGTATGGACGCTAAAGTATACTTTTGTCTGGTGTAATAATCCATGGGTTTGCAAAGTAAGATGAGACGACTTGATATGGAGACCACACATAGTGACCTACTGTAATGTAATAGGATACCAGTATTCTTAATTAAGGGCCACTAAAACACTGCAGGATTGTACGAAAGAGTTACCGCGGCTCTAGTAGGTACTACTTAAAGGGTTTATTAAGGGACATGGTGGGTTTTAATCAGTAAGTCTGACACTCCCTCACGCTGCACCCACAGCGGTACATTTGATGATTTCCCATCAAACAAAAGGGTCACCAAAACAGGCTTTATTTTCGAAAAACACTTCAATGCTAACGGTATTAATATAATATCAATTCCAACAAAAAAGGGTCTATATTCCTACTAGGTATTTATAACAGTATACTAGTATGTCATGTGATGCTTATCATTTTGTATATAAAATGTAACCGGAATTCAAATGTGCGAACGAGACGTATAAGCTATAGGTATCCATTTTGTTTCAAAAGAAAATACTATTCTCCAATTTAAATAGTTTTAATGATAAAACTTTAAATTCCGTTTAAAACTATTTTTTTCCTTGATAAAACAGTTGATGTTGTATTTATTTTAGAAATATGTCAACTAAGCGTAAACTGATCTAAGTGTACTTACGACGTTTAGCGTAAATGCTCTAATTGACACATCATAACTATTTTATTCAGATTTCCTCATGACTGCGCTCTCATCGAGTTTTCGTTAGTTTTTCATGAAATGAAAATGAAAAATACTCATTTTAGTAAAGTCGAAAATAATAATGTTTAAAATCACATAGAGAGTTTTTACGAAGCTTATGTCGAAATTCGCAAATCGCATCAACGGGTACCTATAGGTTATAGAAATCCTCTGGTAACGAAAAGGCTAGGCTTCCAGAACGCACAAGATAAAAAAGTCCCAATTGTAGCACAAACTTTTGCCCGATTCTAGTACTTCACTGACTAAGCCGATAAAAGACTAGAATTAAGAATGAAGGTTGTTGAAAGTCTGCTCCTAATTAATGACCGCGATGTCATTGTGACGTTGTTTGCACAGCGAGTCGTTTGACCTTTACACTGCACATATGGTGAATGAGAAGACGTGACCATGTGCACGTCAGCGGGTACCTGTTTGTTTTTATCTTATAATGAAACTGAGCAAATATTGAATGACGTTGTCGGATGTCAAATTGAAACATCTTCTTATTTTTGATTATGGCTCCTTCGTTGATATCGAAGATTTTGCCAATGTCAAGGTAGGAAATGACACTGATCGGTTTTTTTTAGAACAATAATATATCCAGTGACTATTAGCGTTTGTAGAGCTGAAAACGGGGGACAAATTGTTATGTCTGTTTTGCTGCTTCACCCTAAGCCCATGGAGAGCACTTACAGTTCCTGGATAGAATATAGCCTGTGCCAATCCAGGGTTGATGTAGCTTCCCAACCCAGTTTCGGGACCGTTCTGGTAGAAACCAAAAAAAACATCTTGTATATTTATCAGTGTATGTAGCTTCCCACAATAGTATCCAAGTATTCGCAATTTCTAGAAACACTTTTGAAGAAAAAAAGACACATCGAAATAATGTTAACGCAAGTGGTTCACCTTGCTTGGCTATAAATAAATAAAAATACTTAGTACCTTAAATGTTATCAAAACTGGAAATTATGTAAAAGACAAGATTGTGTTTATAATAATGTAGGTAAGTAGGTATATTTATAACATTTAAATGGTGATTAAATTACTTAATTGACATTAGAATACCAAATGCAAAAACTATAAACTTCAGTGAATCTTTGACTCTTCTAATTCCGTACAATTATGAATCCGTTCCGCTATAGAGTCTACGTAGTATTATTTTACTTTTTCGTAAACAATTGCTCGCGTGTTCGCGTTGTTTTCAATTCACGTTTTGTTACACGGTTTTGCCAGCACGTGACACTCCCCCACATTAGCGCAATTCGCGTTTAGTTTATACAGAACTTGGAGCAATTAACGAACTGGATTTTTCATGAACACAAATCTCTACGCGAAAATGTTAGCCAATCTTCGCACGGGGTCGAGGCAACGCTCACTGGCTGATGTTTTGATTTCATCGTTACGCACACACAGGATAAAATTAACAAACACAAGCATGAACTTGTATACATACGGGCCTCTTTAGGCCTTTGTCAGGGAATGTCATCTTCGGTTGGTTAAATGCTCCAAGACATATCACTGCTTGTGAACTTCAACAAAGCTTACAGGCGTATAACGTCGTATGTGGGTTACGGGTAAAACTGTTGTGACCGCGTTCAGGGAATGTTCCTATATTCTCCATTTCTCAATAATGATTAGTGTAGCATTGAGATTTCGCTGAGGTAAAGTGGTTCGTACAAAGAAAGCTATTATTATGTACTTGTATGGAGTTTCCTTATTATCTTACGATGAATTGACCACAAATGTTTCAAATGTTATTGAATTTTCTTGACAAAACAAAGATCCGTATGCCATTGTTTGCAGTAGTGCAGTCAAAATGAAATAAATTGTGGGTTCATCTTAAATATTTATAATTTCTTCCAACTTGTAAAACAAACCTTACCTTATAATGATTATAAGGTAACTCAGTGGCTGCTATACAATACTTCAATTTTGATTGTTCAATGCATGCTTGGGAATCTACTTTTAGGTATGAGGAAAATACAATTCTAAAATAACAGCATTAAGAATGATGCCCATGGTGGCACTACAGTTATTTTTTTAACTTAACTAAGGACATATTTTTGTAAATAAACTGTGCTGAAAAATTGCCTGAATCATATCTACAGCCTTATCTAAAATCTGTACCTCAACAATAGCTAGTAAGTGTTCAAATGTAATTCAAGCGAATAAAAACTCTTTGAGTCAACCTTCACGGGTAATTCACTTCATCAGACGACATTGACCGACCATAACAATAACCTCAGTCAGTGATTAAAAGAATTAGTAGTTCCTTGACTGGACACGGAAGAGCACTGTGTTACGACACAGGAGCAGTAACTACCGAAAAATATAATAAATATGTCCAATCTTTCACGATAAGTTACACCGTGTTTACTGTAGACAAACATTTGATATATAGTTGACTAACGAAACTTGAGACAGGAAGTGTATAAAAACGGTTAATTACGTCCAGTTATGTGAACGTGATATACCGTTAAAAGTTATCGCAATTTTAATACGTAGGTAATATAATACAGTGCCTCGTATTACTATCAAAGTTTGCAGAACCGTTTTGTTAGTTTGGATCGCGTGGTACTGTGAGCTTTGGGTTTGAAAAAGTGTTATCCTTCTAGTTACAAAATTGACTTGTCAGCGACAGAAGTGCTAATCTTCGAATCGTGTGTTGTTTTTTCCTTGACTATAAACAATACATACAAACTTAACATAAATTGTGTGAATCTGTACTTAAATTCAGTGTAAGTGTAAGCGTCAAGTGTTGCAACAGGTGACTTATTGATTTGGTTTTTTTCATAAACAAACTACGTCTACATATATGTATTGTCCTTACATAATATAGTTAACCTAAAGCTATATGCCGTCGCTTTCACAATTAAATCTATGAACTGGTTTACATTGACACTTGAAATCAGATTTGCAAAATGTAAATGTGGAGATTTTGATTTTTATCCAAACATAACGGAAGTTATAGACAGTTCGATGCAAATTATTCCTAAATTCAACCGTTACGTCATGTTTTCTCGAAATACTACATTAGAAGTATCGTTTGCATATAGTATTTCGATGTAATTGAGTGCAATTGAACCATATTAACGTGAACGTGCTCGCGTCACGTGCGCTAATTCAATGAGTAGCTACGTTCATAAATTGTGACTTAAGTCCTAATTGCTAAGTCGTGTTGTTTGTCTGTTTATGACTCTTAGGGAGTATCTGTAAGTGCAATGTAATGTAGTGACATTATTGTAGATATGACAGTATACGTCTTAAAGAAATGTTTACTAGTTTTTTTTTATATAAATTACTAGCTTCTGCCAGCGGTTTCACCCGCATCCCGTGGGAACTACTTCCCGTACCGGGATAAAAAGTATAGTAGTAAGTATATAATATAAAAAACCTATAGCCTTCCTCGATAAATGGGCTTTCTAACACTGAAAGAAATTTTCAAATCGGACCAGTAGTTCCTGAAATTAGCGCGTTCAAACAAACAAATATTAGTATAGATTGTGATTTAAGTTTCTGTAAGAAATTTACCTTACAAAAACTTGTTTATTGAATCTGATTTTAGATTAGACCCCTATTAATTTAAATCATCTTCGGCATCATCTTCATTAAAAAAAATGATACTTATTCTGAAAATAATGTCTTATCTAATTGCTACTAAAAATATATTTACATTAATTGAAAATAAAATAAAATAAACTTATATATATATATGTCTTATCTTAAAATTAAATTTTAACCAACCCCAAATACTTCAGTTCTATGAATATAAAAACCTTTTTCCAGGTTCGAATATCCTAAAGTCGCCTCGAGCGCGTCGCGTGCGCACCACATCGATGTCTCAGTCGAACAAACGTACCACCGCGGAGAGTATACTGCATGCTGACAGACGCACTATATACACCGCTGGAAGACCGCCCTGGTATAACTGCACCGGAGGGCAGGAGGTCGAGCCCTTCCTTATTGGTGAGTTCCACTTACGTCTTTATACGTCTGCAACTGTTATGTATGAAAAAAGGTTGCACATACATATGTTAGTTTCCAACCACGTAACTTATAGAAAAAGAAGACAATATGTTGTTGCAAAAACTCAGTTACACGAAGATTTAACTGAGGGTCATGAGTCCAAGGTATATCTGTGTACAGTAAGTATAACGTCGTATCTGATTGCTAGTTATTAAGTTTAAGAATGTTTGCGTCCATAACAACCGTGACATAAAATTGTATGATATGATATATATTATGTGAGAATTTTCCGCTCCTCCAAATTTTGATTTACATAGTAGAACACTCAAAAGAATTCGCGTATTTCTTACTATCTGTGCCCATGATGTTGAAGAGATGAGGTAACAAATATTAGGTACTATGGACAAACGGTTCAGTAGATGTATTATTAATACACTAGTGGTTACCCTATGGTTTTGTTCGAAGGTATATGCGGTGCCAGCGCGTCGGGCAAGACGACGGTGGCCGCAAAAATCATAGAATCTCTCAACATACCATGGGTCACCATTGTCAGTATGGACTCATTCTACAAAGTGAGTTTGGCTTTTATATCGGTGTTGTTTCGTGTTTTCCGGTACCGAACTAATGAACCTTTCCAATATGGGATTGTTTAGTTAGATCGCTTTTTTACATAGTGTGTATATTGAATCGAAGCAATAGTAAAGCTTTTTGCAGTTAGTCAAATGTGTGTAACTTTTGTAGGACAATGAATAAGTACTGAGGTATAGGACAAAAAAATACAGCAATATAAAAATAGTTAAACCTTAGCAATTAGACATGTTCTGATTGCTAAGGCTCAACCAATCATATGGCAAACGATATCAACGTTTTCGTCATGCAAAATTCCATGTAATTTACAAAAGAATTAAAAAATGCCGTGTCGAGAAATCCATTCACAATTTGTCTTGGTTTACATTCCGACTTACTATTGTCTAGTTAACTGCAATACTCGGAATTACATAAAAAAAACAATAAGTGTATAAATATTTTAAGGTTCACTAAATTGAAATATTTTGATTTCGAAAATGTTCTTAAACCTGCTTAAAGATACGATGTACTATGTATACCGACGCCATCAATGACTTCATAGAGTTTCTGAATAAAATCATGGTAAAACTGGAACCGCCTTTTTGTGAAACGTGGTCTTAATTATTAACGTGGTCGTACCCGTTTTAGAACTAGGTTTAGACCATTTACAGTTTTCAGGACGACGGTTTACGCTTTGTACCTAAGCTGGTGATTTTTTGAGACCACGTTATATTAATATACGAAGGTGGAGAATGTTTGAAGTGAAAAACCATTCCTGTAATGTTTTGGAACTTATTTACCTGCTGTCGTGTATAGCCACCCACTTTTTATACAACCTCTTTCACTATTTTCAACATTTTCTTTTTCTTTTCAAATTCAAAACACACATAACCAAAACTAATTTCAATATTCTAGGTACTTAACGAGAAACAGCACCAAGCGGCGACCCGTAATGAATACAACTTCGATCACCCGGACGCGTTCGACATTGAACTGCTTATATCCGTGCTGCAGCGACTGAGAGAAGGCAAGAAGGTTGAGGTTCCTATCTATAACTACGTCACGCATTCAAGGGAGAATAGGACTGTGAGTATGTATAATGTATGGCATAAGAGTTCGGCTATAAAGATGGTCATAATTTATCGAACTAAATTGTAGAGCTAAGGTTTATTGTTATGTGCCTGCCTAGGCTGCGGGATTTTTCGAAAGAATTAGCGCGGTTCTGGCATATAAAAGGCTTAAGAAGGATATCATGGGCTTTAGTCAGTAAGAGACTGACACTCCGTCACGCCACTAACTTCATATTAAAAAAAAAATCTTGTTATGGTTTTTGTACTGCTGTAACATCTGTTGGTAAACCAAAATAAATAAATAAATAATGCTGGCTTATATGTGCCAAATGTAAACTGTCGTAAGTGGTATTTGCGATAGTTTACTTTTAGAAAACGTCGATATGTCTTGTTTGCAAAACACTAGACCTTATTCTTAAATGAGCTCTTATTTTTTTAGCTCAAAGTGATTCTTGATGTCTTTCTTTAACTTCCAATGTTCACTGAATTTAATTGTGAGAACTTTTTAAATTGATCAAAAACTTTTCAATGAAAAAATGTATTTTTGTATTTTTTTCTAATTACCCCATAGAATAGCAATTATTTCCTTACATCTGAATGAAAATATGAGCTTCTTCAAACCACCATCTGTCCACAGAAAACAATGTACGGTGCAAACGTGATCATCTTCGAAGGTATACTAGCGTTCTACAACGCCGAGGTCACCAAAATGTTAGACATGAAGGTGTTCGTGGACACTGATGCTGACATACGACTCGCTAGAAGACTCAGGAGGTGAGGTTACTGTCGTTATTGTCTGTATATATCGACGGTAAAAAGGCAAAAGGGGTCAAGCGCCACATTTTGCGATTTTAACTTTTTTATTGACCCCAACTCCACTATTTTTTCTCTTTCGAATGGTCGTAATATCGTTTTCCTAGCATGAAAAAAAGTCACTTGCACCAAAGAATTATTTGTACTGAAGTGCCAAATCGATACTTGCCAAAAGTGCTCAAGCGACACCAACTTTACCTTGCTTGGTTGAAGGACCATTTTGTGTATTACGTTTTTGTATCGCCTTGTCATTTGGCATAATTTTAAAAACAATATTAGAAGTAAATATGTCGTTTGTATCCATTTTTCTTTTATTTGGTTAATAACTATAACGTCGCTTACACCAATAGTAACAATTGTCAACTAAACATAATTGGCGCTTGGCCCCTTTCTTAAATAATTTTATTTTCATTACGTTGCATTTGATCCACTCAGCGCGCGCCAGCGCCTGGAGCTTAGGCCAAAATCTAAATATTCCAACATTAAATATTGGTGCTTGACCCCTCGCGAAAGCGATAAACATGGTTAAAACCTGGGGTCAAGCGACATCTATCTTTGAAACTATTGATCTCAGTCTTATTTTGATGTAAAATTATTAAAGAACATTGTATTTTAGTAAACTTTTCTGAAGATTGTGATGTGATTCAGTAAAGCAATAAAGAGATATTATTTTTTAAAACTTTCTTTTTACTCTCCTGAACAATATGATCTGTGGTGCTTGACCCCTTTTGCCTTTTACCCGTCGATATGTATTTATTTGTCTCTAGATGTTCTTGTTATTCCCACTTGATGAGGGAACTATTTCTTGAATCCAGAAAAAAGTGTCCGATGTAATTATGGATAATCTCAAAATCCATCCAGTAGTTTTTGCGCTAAAGAGGAACAAACATATACAAACGCATTTATTTCATGCACAGAAGTAATTACAAATTACCAAAACCTTCCTCAAGCATTATGCTGTCGAGTGGTGAAAACCGCTTGAAAATCGATGCAGTCATTTTTAAGTTCATCGCGAACAGACATACAAATGGGACTTTATTTTATAATATGTATATGTCGGAGGCGTCATCAGGATGGCACTATTGTCCGTCATCAGCGAGGGTAATCGAGCAAAGGGATAACACAAAAAGAACTCAAAACTCAAACGTTTATTCAAATTAGTCAGAACAAAAGACAGCCCCCAAAACGCCCGCCCTTCGCTACTTCCTATGTGTTTTGGCTGGGGAGAAGAAGTGGCGGAACAAACTCCCCAACAATACATGTCTGTCTGTTAGGTTAGAAGAACCATTACAATACAAACATCACAAGACACTTTATAATAAGTTTAGGTACTCCAACGCTAGGCAATAACACTAGGTACACTACACGTGACGTAGGGCAGTCTCATGACGTCCCAACGAAGACTCCACGAACACTCGACGAAGACTGAGCTCCGCGGACGCCACGCTGACCGCCACGCTGACCGCCACGCTGACCGCCACGCTGACCGCCACGCTGACCGCCACGCTGACCGCCACGCTGATCGCCACGCTGACCGCCACGCTGACCGCCACGCTGACCGCCACGACTCTGCCAAGCGCGCCAAAATGTTGTTTCACCGGAAACGCCACCAGAGGGCGCGCTTGCGTGACGTTTAGTGTCCGTACTAATGACTGTCTCCGACTTATAGATTTAGTTGCCGAAGAGTATTTGCTTAAACTTTTTCTCAGCAAACATGACATTTATTTTCAATTTCCTGACTTCTAGAGACATAGTGCAACGCGGCCGCGACCTGGAAGGCGTGCTGAAGCAGTACATGACGCACGTGAAGCCCGCCTACACCAGCTACATCGCGCCCTGCATGGCGCACGCAGACATCATCGTGCCCCGCGGCGGCGAGAACAAGGTCGCCATACACCTCATCGTGCAGCATGTGCATAAGCAACTGCAGCTGGTAAGTCAACATCATTATTTGCCTAGCATTCTCCCAACTATGTTGGGTCGGCTTCCAGTCTAACCAGATGCAGCTGCACTAGTCCTTTACAAGAAGAGACTTGACCTCCTCAACCCAGTTACCCCTTAGTAAGACTGATTGTCAGACCCGTAACAACTGGTATAACTTCTAAGTGACCCAGGTATTACAAAACCTATAGTTTAATTATAGTGTCACACAAAAAAAATATCATTTCATAAAAGCCTGCAAAGACCTATTTGAAGTAAAAACATTTAACATTGATTTTGAAATGTTGTAAAATGTCCTGACAACTCACAAGATTCTGATACCTACTATATAATCCATCCTGTATATTAATTGTGGTACATTGTTACAGCGCGGGTTCAAGGTCCGCGAGAAGCTGGCCATCGCTCACATCGGGCAGCCCGTGCCCGACTCACTCTACGTGCTTAAGGAAACGCCACAGGTAACACGTTCTTTTAATTGAACCCATCTTTTAATTGAACCCATCTTTTTAATCCTCCCAGGAAAAAAGAGTTATGTTGGATGCATGTAGGGCTGCCATCCGTCCGGGTTTCCCCGGATTTGTCCTCGTTTGGAGGCCGTCCGGGTGGGGTTTCAAGAAGTGTCCGGGGAAAACCCGGACACTTTTCATGTAAGGAAGCACCACATTGAATTTAAGTATATGTTAATAGTAAATGGATTACAAATTAGGTATTATTTTGTTTAAAAAAAAATCGTACTCGTTCGGTGAAAAAATGCGATTTACGCCAAATGTCCGGGTTTTTTTAATGTTTGTCCGGGTTTGGCGAAATTCGAGATGGCAGCCCTAGATGCATGGGATGTGGGATGCAGTACGCCAATATTACTCAACGAATTTAAATGGTATCAAGATTTTCTCGACTATCCGGGTGTTGGAAGTAGTTCCCTCGTTACGTAGGTTGGGCTGAGAGGAACAGATAGTTCAATTTAATAACATTAAATTGTTGTTAATCTAAACTTTATGAATTTTGCATTTAAGAAAATTTTAAATGCTGGTTGTCTTTCAAAAACATGTGTCAAACAAGTTTATTGTAATGACACTAAAATGTTTTTGTTTTTTGCGATAGAAAACTGTATTGATTTATCACTGTGATGTTCATTTTCTATCATATATTTACTACCAGCTTCTGCCAGCGGTTTCACCCGCATCCCGTGTGGACCTCTGCACAAACCCGGATAAAAATGTGCCCATATACATTTATACCCTTGATAAATGAGCTATCCAATACTGAAAAAAAAATTAAAATCAGATAACCGAAGTCTTCACCTTTATAATACTAGTTTAAAGTGCCTAGATATTTATAATAACACAATGTATGTTTGTCAGGTACAAGGTCTCCACACATTCATCCGCAACAAGGACACTCCTCGCGACGAGTTCATCTTCTACTCCAAGCGTCTGATGCGGCTCGTCATCGAGTTCGCGCTGTCGCTGCTGCCCTACTCCGACCACGTCGTCGACACGCCGCAGGGCTTCGGGTATAAAGGTATATTACATTTTATCTGTACTAGTATTTACAGATGCCAAAATATATAGATTAAAGTTATAAGAAACTTTGCTACAAATCTCGGAGCAGAAAAAAGTATCTCGCATTACTTATGCACGAACAATCCTGATAATATTCTAGGCTTTTAAGTTTATACGCACTATCCCTGAATGACATAGGCTATATTTTATCCGGGTATGGGAAGGATGCATGGCCTACCACGAAAAACTTGTTTTTGTGATTTTCTTGCCATAGTTACTTTTAAATTGTAACTAGCAACTGCCGTTTAATGCACACGTTTAATTTTACACGAGACAATTGATCATATTGTATGCTGGCATTTTACCTCATCCGTAGTGTTTCGTACCTTCGTAGTATTTCATCATCATCATCATCATCATATCAGCCATAGGACGTTCACTGCTGAACATAGGCCTCCCCCTTAGATCTCCACAGATACCTGTTGGAGGCGACCTGCATCCACCGTCTTCCGGCGATCTTTATAAGGTCGCCTGTCCACCTTGTGTTTATTTCATACACTGGACAAATATGTTTTGTTGATTCGTTTTCGCATCACTCATGCATCCTCATTTCTTGACCAATCAATAATAGGTTTTATTTCCACTGTCCTAAGGTCGTAAATGCGACGTGGAGAAGATCTGCGGTGTGTCCATCCTCCGCGCCGGCGAGACTATGGAGCAAGCCGTCTGCGACATCTGCAAGGACATCCGCATCGGCAAGATACTCATACAGACCAACCAGCAGACTGACGAGCCTGAGGTATGTGCACACAGCTTGATAGACTTCCAATTATATGCCGAACGTGTAATAAAAGGAAATATAGTCTTCAACAAATGCCTGTACTGTAGTAAAAACAAATACAAATATACGAAATGAGTTTCGCCTTTTTAAAGAAAATGGTTAAAAACTGATGTAAATTATCGATATTTTTATTATAGATTGTAGATTAGATGTATAAAGTAAACTCCTGATCTCCTCCAAGAAATACCATGGTCGTGAAATGTTCAGTCTCCTTTTTTGTCAGACTTACAGACAATTGGCTGCTATATACTATAGCCCAGACCCATAACTTTAACACTGGAACTGTTAAGTCTCCGAACTCTGGAACCTAATTTATTATCAAGTTAATAAAAAATTATCATCATCCTGTCCTTATCCTATTTTTTTTTTTTGGTCTGTTATTCTTATGTATGTCTTCCATACTCTTCAATAAAATATATACATAATATAATAAACATTTATCCTCTCAATTCCAGCTATACTACCTCCGTCTCCCGAAAGACATAAAGGACTACCGCGTGATCCTGATGGACGCGACGGTGGCGACGGGCGCCGCCGCCATCATGGCCATCCGCGTGCTGCTCGACCACGACGTGCCCGAGCAGCGCATCAGCCTCGTGTCGCTGCTCATGGCCGACATCGGCGTGCACTCCATCGCCTACGCCTTCCCGCAGGTAATGTGTAGTAGTAGTGTTGAAAAACAATCATCATTTTCTCTATCTTTGTCTCCCACTCTCTCTCTCTCTCGCTCCTTCTCTCTCTCTCCTCTCTCTCTCCCTCTCTCACTCTCCTTCTCTCAGTCTCCTCTTTCTCTCTTTCCCCCACTCCCTCCATCTGTGTATTACTCGACCACGACGTGCCGATATAGGGGTGCACTCCATCGCCTACGCCTTCCCGCGGGTACAGTAGCAGACTCACTCACAGCAATATGAGGAGACGTCATGACGCAAAATCTCCTAAAATGTAGCGCGCCAGTATGCAGGTATTTAGGGGACGAGAAACGTTACTAGCTCCGACCTCATACGCCTTCTTTGGAAGCCGCCCATTTTTTATTTTTTTTATTAAATCGCCAATCTGTGGTAGATTGGTCTTGGTTTGACAAGGAACCCGAATACCAAACTGATAATGTTACTTGACCTACAAGAAGACGCCTGACTTGCTTTATGACAATATGGCATTCGCTCATCTTTCCTCTCTGCACGACTAGTAATTCCATCTGGTATATAAGTTACTCTATAGTAAATTTTAAGAAAACTCATAAGCGCAAAAGATCAAATCTTTATTATAATGGGCGATTGCTTACGTTTAATCCCAAATTACATATCGATTAATTAATTTAAATTAATGCACGTCTTTCTTCATTTAACGTACCCCATAAATAAGTTTCACACTTCTTTTCCAGGTAAAAATCGTAACATCAGCGTTAGACCCAGAAATCAACGAGAAGTTCTACGTGCTGCCGGGTATTGGTAATTTCGGTGATCGCTACTTCGGCACCGAACCCGCTGATGACGAGTGAAACCAAGCGACTAACTTGTATGTCGTCCTAGAGAAATACAAGTAAGTTTACTGCACTGTGGTACTGGTTTTATTGGGAAATTACCCTTTTTTTGAAGTTGGATAAAATGTAAAGAGGTTAATTCTTTACAAAAAAAAATCATAATGAGAATTTTTTTTCAGCTTGTGTAAACACGATGTAAGGATCAAATATTGTTTATGATTTATACATTTTTTTTTAAGTTTGACTATCTGAAAGTAATCCTTTTCGTTTTTTTTGGTACCACAATGCAATTATTTTGTCCCAAAAAAGCCACGCGAGTGAAAGAGATATTTATTATAAAAATGTTAGGAGCCACGTTGAAGACGATTAACATCTTCTATAAATAAAGGCTTCTTATACTTATCCTGCTAAATTCGTGTACAAATGACGCGTAGACATTTGTATCAAAAATAATAAAAAAAAATCGACAAAAAAATATGCATCGCATATGCACACAGAATAGTTAATAAATGAAGTACTCAAAAAACGAAACGCGAAACAAAATCACGATTCGTGATTGGTTGACAGCAAACATCACGTCATATATTTTAACTCTGATTGGTTATTGCGTTACTCCATTTGTTAACTCATCTGTGGCTTGTAATTATAGTGAAATATAATCGTGGACTGGCCCAAAATGTATTTATTTAATATTCGTAACATTTACACAATTGTACGTAAGTTCGGCATCTTGCTATGGAAGTTGTGACAAAGTTTTTAGTACCTCAAGTGTATTCCCGTCCAATAGGAACATAGAACACTGCCATATAACAATTTTAGACATTGACATATGAAAACGAATTGTATACCGCACTAGATAAAGCATAATATTGTTTGATGTAGACTGTTGAAGCTATAGAAATGCAAACAAATGTGATGCAAAAAAAAAAACGCTTAGAAATATGGTGACAAATATAGTCAAATAGAGCTAAAGTATAAGATATCAGAATAAGTACTTAATTTTGTCAATATTTTCATACGATATTGTTACATGTCAATCAAATTCTAGTGGTTCAAAAACACAAATCAAGAACCATCATTCGTTCAAATTAAATGCAACCAGCAATATGCCTTATAGTATTAACGTAAGTCTTGTCATAAAATAAATGAAAGTGCCAGCATGTAATTCAATGAAACTTAAATGTTGCCAGAATTTGTCGTGAAAAACTACTAATATAGTAATTTTTAACCCAAGTGTGTGTAGTCTAGGTGAATAGAATTATCCAGTTCAATATGACTTACCTCGAAATACTCAAACGTTACTTAACTTTTAGGTCTTACTTATTTCCTTTTTCTGTCGCTTCAACTTAATGTAAGTATGACAGTGACAGAATGATTTTTAAGTAGAACTTAAATTTAGCGACGTTAAAGTATTCGGCGGTTAATATATAAATAGTACCAGTAGCATTAAATACGTATACACGGAGGAACTAAAGACACATGTTAGGGGTTGTAGAAATATCTACCTAGTCCATAGCAACGTAAAAGTCGCGTAGATCTCCACGCTTAGACGTATAACGTAACCCAAAACGTAAATTGTTATGTGCTCGTTGACATGCGGGATATGCACTCAAAAGTAAATAAATCTTTTAATATAAAAACAATAGCAGCAAGTCATGTTTTTGTATTACATGACTTACAATGTAATACAAAAACATGACTTGCTGTAAACGAAAAAATATTTAAATTACTTATGTAAAATTCTTAAAATACACTTGCGCTCAAATTATAATTACAACCACAATTACCAGAGTATGACATAA
Organism: Helicoverpa zea; assembly: GCF_022581195.2. Lineage (NCBI taxonomy): Eukaryota > Metazoa > Arthropoda > Insecta > Lepidoptera > Noctuidae > Helicoverpa > Helicoverpa zea. Next base: position 11,937,855 of record NC_061463.1, on the reverse strand, counting down.
ACATTTCAGAAAGAATTGACATTAAATATACCTTGCACAACCCTTGTCCAACACATAAGACGTAATATTTATTAAAATGTACTTACAAAAGAGTTGACAAAACAGTCACAGTAGTCTGCAAGCTAAAGTCACAAAACATCGCTTAGCCAAAGAATAGTTCCTAGAACGAACTAAAACGTAATGTAGGAAACATATTAACTAATGCCTTTTGGGGCGCCACTGAGACTTACAACTTATCTCATCGTCATTAGCCTTTTTACTGTCCCACTGCTGGGCACAGACCTCCTCTCACATAGAGAAGGATTGAGCGTTAATCACCACGCTTGCTCAATGCGGATTGGATTCCGGATATCTCATCTAATTGTAATAATGTAATATTTCCCTCTTTCTAGTTTACAATTTTGTAACGGTTCATATTTGAGAGCAATCTTTAAGAATACAAAAAAAAAATCTACCAAAAAACCGTGTAACTTTCTTAAGATATGGTCTCAAATATTGAACATTTGGTAATATAAAATAGTCATATCGGTCGTAAGCTCCCAAAAGGCGTCAAAGGATTTGTGTTAACATCAGACTTCCATAGTAACTTGCCCAATCGGCTGATATCTAGACTGGTATACTAAATCGAATTATATGGACAGTGTTTTTAGAAGGGAATTAAATTCATGTTTTTTGCCTTATACATATATACAGTTTTGCCATGGAGTTGGCAAACATACTGAAACTTAATATGTGAATCCAGTTAATATGAAGAAAACGTAATTTTTTAAGAATAAAAAATCTTCTAATTCCCTTTTAAATAAGTCTGTCGTTACTTATTAAAATCAAGTAATGCTTTTAATTTAAATTGTGGTTGCTTATAAATATCATTGTAATGAATCCATCGATGTAATTATTATTCTTCATATAAATGTATACATTTTCGTAATCTGCTTTCTACTTGAGTATAATGAATTGTAAAATTGTGTAGATTTTAATAAACTGCGCACATTTCAGTTTTTCTTAAAGAATTCTTGATGTATTTATAATTGAATTTAGTAGTCGATGTTTTTAGTCATTTCTGTCTTAAATTTAGCATAATATTATTATCTCGTAATAGTAGTAGTTTGCAAAAGGTATTTTTTTAAATAACGCGAGGTTTTATATCATGTAGTGAAGTTTTTTCTGTTACAAAAATATGTACGATTTTTTGTTTCTTGTTGAGCTACCTCGCGCCAAAAAATGTAGGTACAATACTTAGTTCCAAGAGACTTTGACTTTATGTTCAGACTAAGTTTCATTCCTATCTTTTATTATTATGTACTGCCATTTTCTTTCTTCAGTATTAGGATATTTTTGCTGTTTTTCTACGAACTATATCTGAAAAACGTTTTTATATGTATATATTAGAGGAATCGGCAATTTATTTAAAAAATATGAGACCTCGCTTCGTGGAATGAAAATCATGATATTATTTAGTTTAATTTTACTATTTATTTGACGGTATTCGTGTACTGTGTAGTCGTAAGCTTTAGTTAGTAAATAAATTTTAACACTTAATGAATGTGCTTAATTTTTTTTACGTTTCTTGGAGACAGTTTTTTCTAGTTGTTTTTAGTAAGGTATTTGCATTATTAGAATCGTATTTAATAGTCACATGTTGAAAGATTTATTTCACTTCAAAAACCAAAATTGCAAAAGTGTACAAATGTTTTTACATGTGACTGTACTTTTAGTAAATCACGTATTTTGTAATTACAAACCGCCAAGTAATGATTTGAATAATAGCCGCTGTCGGCTTACCTTAAAATATATTTATGTTATGACTCGAATTGAAACGCTTACAAGGCAATACTTTGTATCCAGACAAAATATCAAATAGGTATATGACATGCTTCCAAACTCTGGCTGTTTGAACGCAATACAACTTGAAACTGACTTTGTAAACAATAAAATAACTTGTGATAATAATATTCTAAAATGTTTTATTCAAATATTAATCATAATGCATTTAAAGATAATATCCAACTTTTTCTTTTAACAAAAGTTGTCAGCGTTCAAATGATCAAGAAAAATACATTATCCAATAATAAAATTATTTACACAATATACATAAATGCACAATAATGTGTACAATATACATAATTTGTACCTAGCTAATGTATAAATGTAAGTCGCTGTGAATATTAAATCGAATAAAAAAACAAAAAAAAATACAAGAAATAATCTGAAAATAATGATGCGAATAATGAAATAAAACAGATTTAAATATTTATTTGTCGTTTTATTTTAATTTGAGTCTTTATTTTTACCAATTCACACGTATTTACCCACAATAACTTAATATTACCATCACAAACACTTACTATATTTTACAAAATAACAGCCACATAACTAAAACACAAATACTTCCCACAGTACACAGCATTTTGAACTTTATTTCGTACACAATAAAGTAGATAATACAACAGACACACATGGTATATAAGTCGTTATAAATATCGTATCATATATGGTCGCAGGCGTCCAGATGTCTCTGGAACACTATGTCTAGGTGCTCGTATTTCGAAGATGGCACGTCGCCGTGGGGTTGGTTTTTTCTAGAAAAATAAAATATATGAATGCACAAACAAAACCTTCGTCAAATTTAAACAATCAAACATTAACCATTAAACATAAACCAGTACTGTGATAAGGTTGAAAATCTATATTTTTGGATGTTTTCTTCTTACATATCTCGGTAGCAAAAATATGCATGTACAACCCGTGCCGATAAAGAATGGGATTAGAAATCGCGACAGCTGTATCCAACTCTCGCACATGTGCTATACTGTATGAGCGAGAGGTAAATACAGCTGTCGCGATTTCTAATCCCATTCTTTATCGGCACGGGTAGTATATGAGAATTTAAATCAATTATCTGGCATAGCTATATCTGTGCTTCAGACATATGCATTTGTTTTTTTTTTTTTTATTTTGTTGGATTTATTTGTTAAGGTTAGTAAAATAAAAAGGTTTCTTACTTATAGTATTCTTCACATTCCTCCATCGAGATGTCGCTGCTAATGATTCGAGAACCAAACCCGCTGTAGTATGAGGCGTAGCGTTGCTGTAAAACAAAGCAAAAATTCCAGATACTATTTCTGTTCTATGTACATTCCAGGTTTTAGCCATAGAAACAGACAATAGTCTGATGCAACTGGCCACTGGCCTTATCTACAAATGCTTTTTTTTTTCAGATGGGATATCATCAAATGTCCTCTGTCTCGCTATTGCCTCTGGAGCCCTTCATGTACCAGGGCCGCGGTAACTCTTAAACTACACCGGAAGATCAACCATCATCATCTGCCTGGCCTTTTTCCAACAAAATTGGGGTCGGCTTACAGTCTAACCAGATGCAGCTGAGTACCAGTGTTTTCAAGAAGCGACCCCCTTACCTGCAAATGTTTGGATAATATCTGCTCAGCTATAAGAGTACAAGCCACTCTCAACGCCTTAGCGAGCGCGTCGATATACTTGACGTATGTAGTGGTGAGCTCGCGCACATCGCTGTCTCGACGCGGTGACAGTTTCAGGTTTATGCCGCCAGGGGGCGTTGTACCCTGGAGAATTGGGAAGATAGTTAAGTGTACTGTATTTTGAGAAGGCACTTAGCTAAAGGTAAACAATCTTGATAAGACGTTTTGTTTAAAAAATCAATTTAAAAATAAAATGAGGCCTTTGTATGTCGGTGGGTGCGCGGATCCACGCGAAACACAATTGATTTTCTATTGTTCTATAATAAGCAGCATACAAGCCTTTAAAATGGAATCACTATACTAAACAGTAGTTTGAGGAATTAGTAGTACCTATATTTTGGAAATGACAAGAGTACCTGATCCACGATACACTTCATCATCAGAGTGAGGGTCTTACTATCATAGTGGTCAAAGTCACTTGTAATTGTCACTGCTCCCAACATATTGTAGCTGAAAATGATGAATAAAAACATTTACAGAACTCCGTTCAAATGGGAAAAATTAACTTGGTAACCTTGATAGTAAAGTAATAACTTACACGTTAGCCATATACATATGATGTCCAGGTGCCACAGCGACTTTATAATATCTATCCAAATTATAATGCTTCAGCAAATACAGACAACTCGTAACATCCCACATATACGTATGAATCAAATCTCTTTCCCGCCATTGGTGGTGTTGCCAGTTTCCACAAAAGTTCCTACTATGGTAGTTATTATAATACGGCATTATTAGTAGCTGGCATCTGTAATTCAGTCTATCTTTGTACTCTGCGGTAAGTTTTAGAAGTTTCGCGAATAGTTTTATTTCTCTTGCGACGTCTGTTTGGAAGGGAGTGTGGTATCCCTCTCTGTAGGGCCATATTAGGAAACATTCTGCGTTCAATCGCTGTGACACTTCTAGGCACCTTTTGATCTGTGTGGCCGCCTGGGCAAATGTGGTTGCGTCGTTACTTGTGAAGGCACCTGATACATATCTGAAACAACAGACAGATTCTATAAGTTTCCCAGTGGTGCTATGGATGAAACAAACTCTTTCAATTTCTTTCTCGTTCCAAATATGTTTGCTTATAAGCACCTTCAAAGATTTTGAGGTATCAGACTAGATAATAGCCCAAATCTTATTCCATCATCCATTCCATTTTACCATCAAAAAGACCCAATATCCCCATATTTAAATAAATACCCAAAAGAAAGCAATCCTACCTGGCATGAGAATGAAGATCAGGCGCCAACCACATCAACTTGACGTGGTACCTCTGCATCAACTCCTGTATGTACTCCGTCACATCGTCCCAATGAGCCTTACTCTCTTCCCAGTTCTCCGTATATGGAACCAAGTCTGTATCGAAAGCGGTCCAGTATTTAACTCCCAGTTTGCTGCAGAGTTCGAACAAGGCTTTGATGTGGCGTTTGTGGTTGTCCAGGGTGTCTGTGCCGTCGTCCCAGGGTCGGGAGTGCGTTGGACGACCGCATATGTCTGAGCCTGAGAAATTATGGAATGTTATTGTTTATGTAAGTAGGTACCTAACGGATTAAAAAAATTGCAGAGAGGAAGATGAAAGATACAGGGAAAAGAGTAGTAGTGATTCAGACTGGTGCGAACATATCATAAGGTTGGTAATTCGAAGAAGGTAAGTTTTTACCTTTTCACCTCAAAGAAGAACTAAGGATCTCCTCAGACATTCTCACAAGATGGATTATGGTACAGACATTGTGATGCAGCCGCCATGTTGTTGTACGAGGTCTGCTCTATAGCTGAGTATATCTCACCAGTGCGGGTGCAGTGAGCGAGCGGCAGGCTGCACTTGAGCCAGTCGTCCATGGCGCGCGAGTGCACGCGCTCGCCGCTGCTGTAGTAGCGGTAGCAGCCGCTTTCTGACGCAGCCGCCATGTTGTTGTACGAGATCTTCTCTATGCCTGCAAAAAGCGTCAATATATTAAGAATGAATACATCCTCTTCATCATCCAACATGTTGGGTACAGCATCTTGGTATCTATTTGCAACTTAATAGGATAAGGCACGGCGCAGTATCAGTGTTTTACTTAAAGGAGGTAGGTATGGTCACGTCATAGACAGCCGTAAGCCAACACCTCTTGGTAATACTGGTTGACAAACTCCCTGATATCTGGCCACTACCTTTCTCTACAAGGAGCACTCGTGACCCTAGATTAATAAATGAAACCTCGTGACGATGTCTTAGCGAAGAAGCAAAGGGGAACTGGTTGTAACAAAAACAGTTAAAAATGTGTAGCCATGCTCGAGAGAGACCTTGCAACTTACGGCCAGTTTTTTCATCAAAAGTTAAAGTTAAAGTAATGTCTAAAGTTAAAGTAACGGTCAAATTCGTTTTTTCAAGGCTAAAGTGACAGCAAAATTCATAGAAAAATTGAATTTAACCGTTACTTTAACTTTAGTCATTACTTTGACTTTTACTTTGGCTTTAACTTTTGATGAAGAAACTGGCTGTTAGTGTCTATATATTTTCGTCAAAAGAAAAGCTTAAGTACCAAGGACACCTAAGACATGGGTAAGATACGCACCTTGAAAATAATCAACGTTGTCGGCTCTGGGCTCTCGCACTTTCTGCCTTTTGGCAGTCGGCTGGTTGTAAGTCGACATGACAATAATTTTTCACTACAACAGGTTAATTTAAAATTACATATTTAACAGATCGAAGTGCAATACGCAATCAACTACTAAACAACTTTGAGTTCAAATAAAAACTAAATAGAATAAGCAAATAAATAAAAAACATACCTAAGCGCTTATCATTTTGTATTCAGTTAGGTACTATGAGTCAAACTTTATCCTTGATAGATTCGATTCGCTCGTCTGAGTGAACTTTATGGACTATATCCACGCAATTTCCCGCGGTTTTATACGCATCGTAAATAAACATTATACATACACCGCAATTCCTATTTCCTCCCAATTCTCAATCTATTTCCTTTTATTTCAATGTAAGTATATATCGGTTCAACATTTTAACGATAAAATATTGTTTTTACAAGAGTTTGATTTTGTGTTTTCTAATTGAAGAACCTACTTTCTCAGTATAACATTTCTTAGATTGTATTTTAATATTTGTACCTTACCTTCACATCTTCACACTTAATAAAATAATAAGATCCTTATGCAATACACCTATGTTTGACAAATAAAAAAAAATAAAAAACTGATTCTAAAAATTCCAGATACTTTTTAGCAAGCATTAATTCTATATATGTATTTCCAAAACCTACTTACCGCAATATATTACTACTATTACAGCGTCCCGCTCCCAGTAGGACGACAGACAGACAAACAATTACATCGCCGCGGCTTATATAACATATGATGAATGGGCGCAGCGGCCCGTAGTGTCCCTTTGTCACAACTGGATGCCAACTCTTTTGTTACATACTACTTATGTTGTGTTTTATACTTTTATGTTTGTTATAAGAGAATTTTTGTATTGTTGTGTGGTTATTACGCTTGTTAGGTAAAGGGGGTAAGCAGAAGTGCCAGAAGTAGTCGTTTAAGTTATCAAGAGATCTTTCTTTATTGTTGCTAAGAGATCAGTGGATGTAGCTTCTTGCAATATGTCATAAAATAGCTCGTGTAAGTTATTGCTCAACAAAACAATAATTTTAATTCGGTTGTGGTTACTGTGTAAAAGGGATCAAAATATGATAGAAACAAAACAAAACACTTCAATATCCTTAAATCTATATATTTCTTTATACATGACTATAAAAATATCCAGATCAGCCTAAAAATAACAGCAGCTAATAGCATTATTATTGGTATCGGAACTTTACTACCGACTTTCACATTTTCCACTTCAGTAATACCAGAGACAACGCCTTTCTTCAATGGCGCTGTCAAACCCGCCATCTTGGGTTTGTCTATGGGCTCTCCCATCATGGAGAATTTACTCGCGCTAGTAATTTTCACAGTTAACATCTTTCCCATATATTTTTCTTCTTTGGGTACTAGAACTTGCTCGTAGAATTCATTGTGGGCCACGAAATAGTTTTTGTCGTGGGATATGTCTGTGACGAGTACTTCGTAAATGTCGCCGACTTTGTGGCCATACGGCTCGTACGAGCGGAATAGTTCTGACAGCTTCTTTGTGCGTTTCTTTACTTCTTGTGCTGGGACCTGTAACAAGAAATTTAGAATAGAAATCATTTCGCATATCAACTGCTCTGCAGTAATTCGACAATGTTTTCTACAGTCATCATCATGTGCCTACTCTTTTTAGAATATAGTAGAAAAGATTATTATTTAACTTCATCTAATCGAAATCAGCTGAGTGTTGAAACCAGTGTTTTAAATGGAGGGACTACCTATCTGACCTTCTCAACCCAGTTACCCGGGCAACCCGATACTCCATGACAAGACTGATTTATCAGACATTCTTATTCTTTTAATTTACAAAAAAATTACCATGAACTTAGCAATTGACCGATATTTTACTTTCTAAAATCACCAGAACTCATATTACGTTCTAAACACAGTTTTCCTTCAAAAAGACTCATATTACGTTCTAAACACAGTTTTCCTCTAAAAGCTCCTTAAAAACCAACAAAAACCTTTACCTTAGTCATCTTAGCAGCCGGCGTGCCAGGTCTGGCGAAGAACTGGTTGATGAAGAGCGAGGGGAAGCGATACTTGTCACACAATGAGTAGGTGGCCTCGAAGTCCGCGTCCGTCTCGCCGGGGAAGCCGCAGATTATGTCCGTGGCTATCGTGATGCCTGGTACCCTGGGAAAAGGTTTAAATGACAATCCACCTTTTTATGAAACGTGGTTTTAAGAAGTACTCGTAAGTATATAATAGGTTTAGTCCACTAACTTTGTTCGGGACGGTAGTTTAAAGCTGGTACTTTTTTAAACTACGTTTTATAATAAGGTGAAATATGTTTAATATATGGTTAGCGTTAATTATATCAATAAAGAAGACTTTTTCTATGACAGTAATTATTCATCTCATACGGAAGAAAGGGTATGGCCTAACCCTTAAATATACTTTGATGTTCCATGTCTTATCTCCTGTACGAAATAAACGATTACTGTTATATAAAATTGGTCCGTATTGATATAATGCAGATTATACAGGAATGAATTTTAAGCACTGCGCAAAAAAAAAACTGGTGGTCCAGAATCGTTAACAGAACCTATCTGCATCATCAGTAAAAATTTTTTTTCATTCTTTTGTTCGCCCTAAAATCAGCAAAATATGGATACCAACTACATATTCTTACGCGCGCCGAGCGGAGCTCCGTCAGTAAACCGGTTTCGCGTTGCCGCCGTGCATACTATGACGACTGTGACCGTACTATCGGTTACAAAATAAACATCTTTTGATGTCAATAACTTTTCTTTTTTGTACTAAAACACTACAAAATAAAAATATACGTATCTATAAAACTTATTTAACTATAAGTTGACAAAGTTTGCGCACTGGATAAAATTCATTCCTGTATAAAGGAGGATACGACTGTCAATAAAAATATATTGAGTTAGGTTATTTTTTTGGCGTTTACTTTATAAGCTTTCAACTGCTGTATAAAATTTGCGTATCACTTGGCGCCCACGTGGGACCTAACATGGTTTTGGCGCCCAAATGGGACTAACGCTTGCAATGTCAACATGTATTAAAAATTAAAAGTGAAACCAAAATTCTTCCAGAGCTTCAAACATTCAGAACAAGAGATCCATAAAACCAGACTTGCATAAAAAACAGCTTTTAACCGTTTAAGCGCTACGTTACCACAGACAAACACAACAATCACACTCATACACTCACACCCCTTTTTGTACCTGGTAAACAAAAAATAACACCATATTCTGAAAGCTACGCTAGTTGACCACGTGGCTCGATAGATGGCGTTGGCGTCAAATTGCATCGCGCTATGGTTTCGTTACTTCTCCCAACATAACCTCGCCGTCTCGTTTAAGGTCTTTGGAAGTAGTTCAGCATAAATTAAGCCTTTCTCCCTTCGCGTACAATCCCACAACTAATCAAATTTCAATTTTTTGACATACTCCACGGGGATTGTGTCACTGAGTGAACCCGTCGGAGTATAATTAATTTGAGAAATTACCGAATTTACTACTACTGAGGACTATTTAGTAGATGGTTTATGTGAAGTTTGTACAAAAACGGTCAAGCGGTTCTTCATTTATCAATTTTCAATTTATTGGAAAAATGGTGGAATACGTTTTCTGTCCCGCTTTTACGTAAAACCTGCTGAACTGATTTAAATGAAATTTGGTAAACAACAGCCTCGAACTTGAGGAAGGATAGATTAGGATATAGGCAAATTTTTATCCAGGTGCGGGAGGTAGTTATTGTCCTAAACCTATAAAATTGATTATTTAGAACATACATCTTACTAATACCTACCTACTTACTATCTTACATTAAACGCCTTCCTCTCTTCTAATTATGTTGCTCTGCCCATCAGGGTCCATAATTGTGACTATCATTTTATATTTTCCACCTAACATACATTATGAAATGCAATATCTATACTAATATTATAAAGAGGAAAACTTTGTTTGTTTGTTTGGTTGTAATGGATAAACTCAAAAACTACTGGACCGATTATAAATATTCTTTCACCATTAGAAAGCTATATTATCTGCGAGTAACATAGGCTATATTTTATCCCGGTGCGGGCAATAGCTCCTACGGGACGCGGGTGATACCGCGGGAAAACAGCTAGTATGATATGAAGAAGTGAATTAAAGCAATGTTTAAATTGTTACACTGACTTTTCTCTGAGGAAGTCGACGACTTTCTCGAAGTCTGCTCTTGTGTACTCTCTCTTCATGTCAGAGAGCACTTGATCACTGCCCGACTGCACCGGCACGTGTAGGAATCTGCACAAACATAATTCAAAAACTATACTTAGTTACATCTAATACATCACTACATAATATAAAACAAAGTCGCTTTCTCTGTCACTATATACCTATGTCCCTTTGTACGCTTAAATCTTCAAAACTACGCAACCGATGTTCTACCAAATAGAGTGTTTCAAGAGGAAAGGTTATGTCTATAATAACATTTTTCTTTTCCTCTAGTGTATTTAGTATCAGCATCGAACCCATGCGAGGCCGGGGCGGGTCTATGTATATAGCCTATCTATACTAATATTATAAAGAGGAAAACTTTGTTTGTTTGGTTGTAATGGATAAACTCATAAACTACTGGACCGATTTTAAATATTCTTTCACCATTAGAAAGCTATATTATCTTGCAAGTAATATAGGCTATATTTTATCCCGGTGCGGATAGTAGCTTCCACGGAACGCGGGTGAAACCGCGGGAAAACGGCTAGTATACAATATAGGGATATACGGACAGAGAAAGCGACTTTGTTTTAGCGCTAGTTCAGACACGACGGGAACCGCGCGATTATAGAATCGCATGGAAATCGCGCGGATCTTGTTTATATGTGTTAGTTAGTAATCGTTCAGACATAACCGCGCGGTTAATCAAGCCGCGCGGTTACCGCAACCCAACCGCCAGAAAGTAGAATCGCGCTGCTCCCGCGCGTTTCTATTACTATGGAGTCTTTACTTCGCGTTCAGTTGCGTTGCGGATACCGCGCGGTGAGCACGTCACTGCTCGTGAGCTCGCCATGGATCGTTTCGACACTGAACTATTTATTGACGAGGTGGAGAAGAGACCTGCAATATGGGACATTCAGTGTCATGATAACTCAAATAAAATTATCAAGAACCGAGCTTGGCAAGAGTTGGTGGAGATATTTGGAAATTGCGAAGACACGGTGGAAAAAAAAATACTGACCATGTACTAGTCGGTCACGTAATATTGGATGCACCCAATACCGCCTTTTTCTTTTCTTTTTTTTAAGGAGCAACCACAGTAAACACACTTCTTCGTCGACCTCCATTTTGAAACTGACGCTAACACGCACGAAATCGCATACTAACCGCGTGTGTCTGAATAGCATCACAATTTTGCGGTTTCAAACCGCGCGATTCGTAAACGCACGATTCCCGCATGTCTGAACGCAGCCTTATACTATGTAGTGAAGTGGGATAACTATACTACTAACTTGATAAACTACTATACTTACTTATAAACCCTAGGATGATGCATGATCTTGGCGACTTCAGCGAGATGCTCCAGTATGTACGGCGGGTTGGTCATGCCGAGCCGCAGCCGACAGCCTTCAGGGATCACTTCCACTAGCTGCCAAAGCAGCGCCGGGAGAGATGTGCCGATGTCACGACCGTATGTGCCTGGGAAGAAGAATTATATGTGACAAAAATATAGGAAAATAATATTCCGGTTTCACCCACCTCCCGCGAAAAGTACTCGGTGCAACTGGATAATGAGGTATCCCATAGCCCTCCTCGATAAATGGGCTATCAAACAGTCTGTATCAACTTATAAATAACTTTTGTTTTATTAAAAAAAAAAAGAAAAATGAAACCTTAACACGACGCGCGACGGGTTCGTTTCAGTGTATCTTTTTACAAGCTTTTATTTAACTTGCAATGTATGTATGTATGTAACTATGTGTGTTCGGGTGGAATTTTACAACTCAATTTTAAGGCACTCATTGATTCATCAAGATTTTACTAAGAAAGCAAATACGAGTACTTAAATCTCGCGACAAGCTTTTAAAACGTATAAATTGTGTCAAATATGTTTAATTTGAAATGTCGTTATAAGTTGACAGTAAAGTTACAGTTAAATTTTTTTTTTCTTTTTAACTAAAAGCATTTAAATAAAAACTTGTTTTTAAAGATTTTTTTACCTCAATTTATTAAGGTACGAAATATCAACCGCATGTTGTTGAAAACAAAAACGTATTAAAGTGTTTGTAAACCTATTCATGGAAATAAATATCAGTTATATTATCAAGAAACAAAGAAAACTCACCAGTATCTTCACTAGTCAACCAAATCTCGCAGACACCCTCAGTAAAGGACTGTCGGGCTCTCTCCACAATTTCCTCGGGCGGGTAACTGCCCAGCTCTCCTCGGGCATGCTTGGTCTTACAATACGTGCACTGGTTGAGACAACCCGTGTTGATGGAGATGATCTCTACGAGGGGGTTCTTCCTGACCTTGGGGAGGAGTAAGGAAGCTCCACCTGCTTTTCGTCCCTCGCTTGTCTTTTTTTGACCGAAGAGACGGACTGTGTGGCCTGAAATTATTTAGCGATTAAGATATAAGATAAGATTAAAATACTAGTGATTAAGTTTTGAATAAAACTCTTAAACTAAAATAACTATTTGAATTTAATCTTTCCTAATTTTAGGAATCGGGTAAAGCAACTTTATTTTTTAATGTATATTTTATCAAGTTGTTTTTTTTTTTTTTTGCTAAGTGCAAAGCTCATATAAGTTCAAATTTTGCTACAAATTGTTCAACTGGCAGCAATTATGTACAGTTGACACTAACATACCTTTAAGTGTTTCCTCCACAATCTCAACAATCCTGTCTATCTGCTGCACACCAACCACACTGAGCCCCATCAGGTAGTTAGCACGAGGCGCTCCCTGTGGCACACACCCTGCCACTATCACGTGGATACCACGACTTTGGCCTAGCTCTATCTCATTTCTGAAAAAGTAATAAACTAAGAGACATCACCAGTGATGGTTTTTAAGACAGGCCATTAGAGGTTGATCACCTCTGAATACAATATAGCCTTTATTTCAAGTCAAATACAGGATAAAAGAAGATGTTTTTTGATATGCAAAACTTCACACAAAATGAAAAAAGAAGACTCTAGTACTTACAGAAAATATAAGGTAACTAACTGGCAGTATGTAAATCTTACAACTCATCTCGTTTTACCATTACAAAAATAACCATATTAGTAGGAACTGGCATTAAATATAATCCCACAACTAATCTCCATAATTCTTGCAATACTAACTTGAAATGATCCTCAGCGGGGCTCTTAACAGTACAAGAGTTGAGCAGCCACAGCTGAGCATCAAATTTGTCCTCCGTCAGGCGGTAGCCGTGGGCAGCCAGTAGTCCGGCCATGTACTCTGAGTCTGAGTTGTTGTGCGCACACCCCCATGTCTTCACGTAGATTGTTTGTGTGCCTGGTCAAAGTTTTAAAAAATTAATGTTAGTAACTTTTTATATGTCTATTAATGTTATGAAAAAAATTCGTGTAGATAAGTAATAAAAGCCAACAAATTTGGGACACGTTTTCTGGGCTACTGTCAGTCAGTGGGTCGTCTTAGGGGCGATGTAAAAAAAAAACTTCGATACTGGGATAGAAATACTAGAGTAACGAAGTTCTTGAAACTACAGTGCCAAACCCTAGTAAAAATATTATGTGAGATGGAAAAAGCTTCCAATTTGAGTTCATATTCATGCCTTTAGACTTCAGACGTAACTTAAGACAAAACTTTTCGGTAGCAGGACTATAATTACAATGTTTAAATTAATATAAACACAATTTTAAGGTTATACCTGGCACGACACTCTCCAAAATAACCTTTTCTACAGGTTCGGAATCATTCTTGTTGTCACGCTTCCTTGACCGGACGCTCACGGTTTTCCTGCTAGAGTATCTTTCTTTTGGCGTAATGTCTTGCGAAGATATTAAATCTTCAATATCGTCTATAATTTCATCACAAACACCTGGCATTTTGGAACTTTGTTTTGACAATTCTTTGACATTTGACAGCTAATGTGCAAGAGTCACAGATTATTTAAACTCACGTTTCATTTTACCAGAATTTGTAAAGCTGTTAAGTGTCGCATAAAGGAGGTGAGATTGACAGTCGCTCCATGTAAAGCAATGTCCTAGAAATGATAATCCGGATGCAGCTCCACTGCCACACTTCCAGTTAAACTGGAATCTGACCCCAATACAATTTAGCAAAAGACTAGTCAACTCTGAAAAATCAGAGACGCTGTCACCGTACATACCACAGAGTACTATAATAAGGGTACATACCCTCTAGCTACATCTACCAAAAGTACACAAAGGGAGGACGGATAAATGTTTTAAACTATGTCACCGCTACATTATTTTTCATTTAATATGTGTCAAATTATTTTTTTACATCATCATCTCCCGAGCCTTTTCCCAAATATGTTGGGGTCGGCTTCCAGTCTATGTAAAATTATTTTTTACATACACTCATTAAAATATAGACGTGGATAATTACTTTCAAAAGTAATAGGCGTAGTTCCTATTCAATAACTGTTTTCACCTACATACGTCTTGTACAGTGACAGCCTTTTGCTATTCGAGGCGCCTAAAAATGTATGTTTGTTTTACATGGGTAGGTACGTTTGTATTAATTTAGTAACGTTATAATTAAATTAAATTTACTTTCGAAAATCTTGGCGTATTTTTTATTGTTTGCTAAAAATACATGAGTCCTAGATACCAATATACTCAGACTATCAAGGGGCTAGTGGGCTGGTAGCTGGTTAGCCAAAACTTAATGAGAAAAACAAAGCACGCACGTATGTAAGTACATACTTACCTACATCAAAACTTTATTGCATTTTTATGATCATGATAATTAGACAGGTTTGCCAAAAGTTAACTTCGAAGTAACAAAGACGTGGTCAAACTAAACAATAATACGTCATTAATCATGGCTTTTAATTAATGTTTATATCATATTTAAAGTTGAATAACTGACCAAAAATAGGTGTCAAGATACTTATTGCTGTCTTATAGAAATCTCATTTCAATGAAACCCCAATAAAAATCTACACTTCCGATTAATAATAGCACATTATTATAGCCATGTTAACATTAAATAGAGTCGTTATTAGCGATAATAGTTCTTATTGCGAACTGATACGGGTTAAAATCTGTTGTAATTGGTGCGGTTGTAAACATTACAATAGTGACAATGGGTCGTAGACGGTGCAGCTGTCGTCGTAATAGCGGTGGCATACGTACCTGCGGGTTTTGGCGCCATTTATCTGCCAAGGCAGCCGATTTTACAATCGATTTGATCAATATAAAGCTTACTCTAATAAGGGAAACTAGACATTCAAATACCTAGCAAAACCTACACTTTAAAATCGTCATTATCTAGTTTTTTCACAAACTCACTTCCTCAAAATTAAGCCAGATCGTAAATCACTGGTCATTATAGTTCGGCCATTCAGAGAATGCGTTCCTGACACGTCGCGATTGAACTGACGACGTAACTTTGCAATGGCGTTGCAGTTACGATAAAAATATTTTTGCTGGTTGTTTACCGTTTTAACAATTGAGGAGCATTAAAACAACATTATTATATCAATAATCAATGAATGTTATTACGTCGTCAGTTCAATCGCGACGTGTCAGGAACGCATTCTCTGAATGGCCGAACTATAATTACCGAATTTCATTGCAACCTACAACTACAGTTAATAACTACACATAAAGATAATCTCGTTAATTTCCCATTTTATTGCCGTTTTAATTTGCTGATTAGATCATAGTTACGGTGTGTAAATATGAATGTATTGAGAGCAAAAAATACCGTAGCTATAGTTCGGCCATTCAGAGAATGCGTTCCTGACACGTCGCGATTGAACTGACGACGTAACTACATTCATTGATTATTGATATAATAATGTTGTTTTAATGCTCCTCAATTGTTAAAACGGTAAACAACCAGCAAAAATATTTTTATCGTAACTGCAACGCCATTGCAAAGTTACGTCGTCAGTTCAATCGCGACGTGTCAGGAACGCATTCTCTGAATGGCCGAACTATAATTTACCTACAATCTCTTGACTATTTAGTGGTTGTTTTAGGTTAATTTTATGAAATTAAGAACCCCTTTCGAAGTTGGGTGCAGCGGAGCGGTGAATAAGTTCTCCTTTCTCCGGACGTTTGCGCGGGATAGCTCGCGAGCGGTCGGCAGTCGGGTGGCAGAAGCGCGAGCGCGGCCGACGCGATACGTTCCGTGTGACAGCTGCCGGTCTGTGTGACGTTGTGTGAAACTTTATCGTGTTTGTGGACTTTTGTGGAACAACACTGTTTTGAAAATCGAATTGGTAAGTTTTGTTTATTATTTTATGGAAGTAATTTTTATAAAGTTAGCGATAATCTTTGTACGTAAGTTCAATTTAATTGCGAAGTAAAGTCCAACTTAATAAATTCGTAAACCCAAACATTTAGAATTAATAATAGATTTTAGAATTAATATTTGGTGAGTTAAGTGTTGAGTAAATATTTAACCAGAATGAGGTATTTTGTCAATAACTTCAAATTGAATTTGCTAAACGATCAATTATTAGATAGGAACTATTTGTAAATAACTCTGGATTTAATTCACGTGTAACGATTTTTTTCTTGATAAACGTTTTATATTTGTGTATGATGAATATTATACGTTTACATACTTCCGGAAATACGTAAGAAACCGTTCATTTTTCATGCGCCAAGGAAATGTAAACAAAATAAAATAAGCGATTGCTTCTAGAGTGGGTAGATGTGAAAAATATTTTACACAGAAAAATCGACAGAATAGTACTGCTATGGAAATGTCTATTACTTTTATATAGTTGGTATTAAGATATGTAGATATAAATTACTTAGGTATCGAAGCTTTTTTTTTATTTGGAAATACGACGATACAAATTGGAAAATAATGTGCGCGATCACTTACATTGCAATCTGTGTTTTCCCACGCTAGAAGAAATTAGAAATGTTTGTAGGTAGGTGCTTATTTAGGTCCCTACTTACGTTGTAGAAATTCTTAGAGAGAACCAAGTAATCTTTAAAACATAATGGCGTAGTAAAGTAATAAAATAACAAAGAGTTTAATGCGTTTTCACGTAATTATCATTTAGGACAGTCCTAAATTTATGCATCTTAGTTAGTGCGCAAACGCATAGAAATTCATGTCCAATTCATGATTTGTTTGAAAAATTGATAAACCATCAGCCAAACGAAAATGGAAAGTCAATAAAACCGCAATAACTGACACTGATAATGGATTTGATGACGTAGGTAGGTAAAGGTAGGGCTGTTACGCACACATACACAATTCTAGGAATACACTTACGTGTATCTTTTGGGGAAAATTAATAATTGGAATGGCAACACTTGAAAATGATGTGACTAATTTAGAGCAAGACAAAGAATTCTGCATTTTTCTAATATTTTCAGTAAAAAGCGCGTTGTTGATAAATTCTAAAGTGTTGTTTATTTGTTCAATACTAGTGGAATACATCCAAACATTTATCTTAGAACGCAAATAAACATGTCAATCAGAACTGGGAGTGTCGAGGCAACCCTAGTTCTTCCAGGATTTAGTTTAGCTAGAGAGTTAGTGATCCGTAAAACGTATAGAAGTAAAAACCAGCCCAACGCTACACATGCCTAGCGAGGCATTCGGCTAAACAAACTATTTGTTCTATTTCGAAACATTGCGAGCTCCACTAAGTCTCGATCATTTAAATTAATGTTTTATTTACGTCTACATTTTTGCCCGCGTGTAGTTATTGCGTTTGAAGGTCGTTACGGACTCCTGGACGCGGTAGGGATGTGCCGGTGTACGCGACCCTAGTGGACGCGGTGCGCGGGCGCATAGCGCGTGTCTAGCACGTGCCGTGGACACCTGTCGCGGGGTCTGGGTACAACACTACGGTCTTGGACAAAAAACTGGCATTAAAAACCCTTTTTTGATAAAGGTAAAAACTACAATTTATAGCTCAAAGCAGATGACGCTCTCGGGGTTAATCTGAAAATTAATAGCTGTAAGACCTACATTATATTGCGCAATGGTAATTCGGATATATTTGTAATTAATTTTTAATACAATCATAATATTAAATTTCCATGAAAACTTCAATAATAATTGCATTGTCTGACCCATTTTTTTCCAACAAACCTATTCATATCATATCATATCATATCATTCAATATATTCAGCAATAAAACGAATGGGTTATGGGTCAGCTACATCGGAATTCCACGTTTTAATTGGGAAGTCCTAAAGGAAACTTCATTCACAAACCACATGTTAGGGAAGAAAACAGCGCAAGTAAAGCAATCATTTCCTATTTATAGTAAACTGCAGTATTGACGATAGGCCGATAGCGACTGACGTCACGGCGGCCCCACTTCAAAACCACGTACCTGTCAGTTATGCAGAGTACTTAAGTCATAGAGAATAGGATAGTTCTATCGACAGGTTTATTTAGAACTGCATCGTGGTTCTATCTGTACTGTTTATTGAAGGATTACTTCATACATCCATATTGTTCTATCTAACTCCTTAGCAAAGCTAAGAGTAGATGACATAATAACGGCGGTTTTGTGGGGTAATGAACAGATATTCCTCAGATGAAGGTGCTCAGAATCTGCCCCTAGATTGATGCTGTTATTCTGAATTCCAAAGAAATCACTTTTTAATCAAACCAAACAAGCATTGATTAGTATACAGACTAACCGTGTCCATAACCCTCTAGTTGCCTCTTATAGCCTAATCGGATATCCGAACTCCAACTTTGGAGAAACAGTTTGACTAAGTATTTGCTAGTCTGCGTCGCCTATCATTTGAATTTCCCAGATATTCGAAACATTACCAACATTACCATACAATAAGCGACCACAGATAACAATCTTTTGACATGCTGTTATGAAATTTTATTAATAGTCTGCCCACTATTGGAGTAAGCCACTTCCGCGTATTCATTTAAAATTATACGAACACGCAGACATAATTTTACATTCGTCTAGTCGAGCTATGAATGATGCATTTGTGAATAGTTATTGCATTTCTCGATCGGAAATATCGATGTTGTAAAGTATAATGTAAGTTTATGGCTTCGTGAAATCGATCAATCAGTAGTAGGCGTAGTCTCGTAGACATAGAGGATTGAATCTTGATTATTGGTTTACTGTTGTTACTTACCCCGATAAAATGTTTAAGATATACGATAATATGCTGCGAAATAATAGATATAGCTGTTGCGCTTGATGCGAGATGTGATTTCAAGTTATTAATTTAATATACCAAGAAGTGGTTTCCTATCTTCCAGAAACTATTTCTCGTCACTAATCTTGGCGCCAACTTTAGCATCTTTCCAAATGTAATGACCGCTCTAAAACCAGCTATATTAAATTGTATATGCCCGAAGGGTCGAGAGAACAGGTTACTTAGCATTTACGTGATATATTTGCATGTCGCTATTCATCAGTCGCCGTGTGGTCCTGCGACAATAGCGCGCCCTATCAATTTCTCGAGGTCTTGCGAGGCCATATGAGTATGTTTTGTTGAATGTGACAGCTGCAAACATTTCTGTAGGTATCTAAAATATATTTATTTAATCTGTGACGAACAAGAATGTTTAAGAAGCCGAAAGCTGGCAATGCTGCCAGCCTTCTGGGTACATTACCCGGTGACAGCGATGAGGAGCAATTTTTTGATGCAATGTATTAGTTTTAAGTTGTATATATAAGTTTATTTTTAATTTTTAAAATTAATGTAAATATTATGTAAATATTATAATACAATTATTCTTCCAGAAATTCAAAAAAAAAAAAAAGAATGTTCGAGAATTTTAGTTTTGGACTTCTTGGTTGGTGAGGTATGAGTATATAAGAGGAAGTTTGAAAGTAGCGCCGGTATCAGAAAAACTGCGTGGAAACCGGCTGTCATGGTATGGGCATGTGATGCGGAGGAATGAGAATCATGTAGTGAGAAAGATGATGACTATGAATGTGGATGGATATAGTGGAAGAGGAAGACCAAAGAAACGATGGATGGATTGTGTGAAAGTAGATATGGTAAGAAAGAATGTTACTCGTGAGATGACGGCAGATAGAAGAGTATGGAAGGAGAAAACATGCTGCGCCGACCCCAAATAAAATTGGGATAAAGGCAGGAGAATGATGATGACTTCTTGGTTCAACCTGATTTTTTTTCAGAGATTTAAAGCTGTCTTATAAGTTTATGCTACGCCTTTATTTTCGAAGAGTCGTCGCCGCAGGCTGAAATGAATAATCAGTATCTATCGTTGAAATGATTAAAAAGGAGGAAAAATAACTCCCACGTCAATATTTTAATCAAAATTGGTCAAAATTTCAATCTTCTCCAAAATGAGCCTCAAATTCAGTATGCAAACCACCATGTTACATATCCTTAATGTGACTCACGCTCTTAGCTCCCGTTTTTTTAAAGACTAGACTAAATTGGCCTCTTGTTGATACATAAATGGAAGGGTATAAAAACTAAAACGACAATACAAAATGTCAAAACAAATAGCTAGCGTGCTAGTGTTTCTATTTCGGCCAGAAAATGAATAGGCACGCCAGTTAGCTTCCGCGTGGGTGTTCAACCGATCCAATAAAGAATATTGGCGGATGGCGACTAACCTTTTTGCTAATAGGTATTGCAAATAGACGGCTAATTGTTTCGTTTGCCTAACAACCTAAGGGACTGTATTCCCCGATGTTAAATGTTAGGAAAGTTATCCTATGTTATTTTTGTAAAGTGTCCATAGATTATCTTGCCAGTCTTCTCCAGTGTCTAATTTTTCATAAGAGCCTGCAAAGCCCTATTTAAAATATCAACCATTGACTTTGACTTTGGAAAGCATCGATTGCATCTACACATTTTCCTAGATTTTTTTGCAGAATTCGGTTATTGAAGGAAACAAACACATGAAAGTATATTTTGTATTATATCAATAGTAAGGAAGTAATTTCGCTCAGTAACTGACGGTGTCCAAGATAGACGATGCTCAATAAATGTCAGAAGAAAGCCAAAACCACGCCATCACACGGCTGAGAGGTTAAAATGGCTATATTTTACTGTATCCCAGCTGAGTGTTCTAAGTATATTTTAACTGTACCTAGAAACTTGAACTATTATATAGACGAGCTTTAATAAAACTACTAGAAATGTTGTTAGTTATCGCTAGAATTAGACGAAGTAGTGAACCTAACGTTTATAAGGCGAGTAATAGGTATGATACTTAATTATGTGATTATTATTATGAGGTAAAACCTCA
The DNA here is from genome assembly GCF_022581195.2 of Helicoverpa zea. Taxonomy (NCBI): domain Eukaryota; kingdom Metazoa; phylum Arthropoda; class Insecta; order Lepidoptera; family Noctuidae; genus Helicoverpa; species Helicoverpa zea. The sequence continues at coordinate 11,916,368 of NC_061463.1, read as the reverse complement.
AAACGGATGAACAGTAAAATATGTTTGGCATAGATGGATCCAGGAGTTGGTTACTTATAGACTCTTTATATCACGGTACATTAACGAACTCTATAAATGCGAAAGTTACTCTTTCCGTCTATTGTGCTTTCACGCGTAAACTACTGAACCATTTTAATATTTGTTACACGGGTAGACTAGGTGCTGAAAAAGGACGTTGGCTGGCTACTTTTTATCCAGGTATAACAAGAAGCAGTTCCATCGGGATAATTTGATTCATTTATGTTAGGAGTGAGACTATCCTTAAAGTTAGTTTTGAAAGTGCTATTTATTTGCCAATACGGTTGTATGAGCAGGTCATCAGACTTGACCCAGCGATAGCAGGCGCTATGTTATTGATATAAGTTAGACGATGCACCTAATATTGATAATACTGCACCACAATAATTAAACGTTGTGTACTGCAACCAGAAGTAAAGTTTTAATACCAAACTATTAATGATTGGACTTAGATTAGAGATCTTCTTTGGGAATCAATCCGGTATCTTAATCTCAGGCACTAGTTTGAATGCTCAGTTTTAGTTTCGTAGTCCTATTATCGAGGAATGCTACAGACTACTTTTATCCGTCGGGACGCTTGCGAATATGCTATTGCTGCGGTTACCATCACTTCCAAATTATCCTGTGTCCTATCCTTTTATTCAGTTTCCATTGAATTGTATCTTGTATCCTCCGTTCACAAAAAATAACGAACCTAAAAGTCATCATTACTCACTTACCCAAAAACCCAAATACAAATAACGTTGTGAATTTCTGGGACATTTAACCAACCCATATAGCTAATAAGTATTGTCAAGTGTAACACAAAATAACACGGATTTTTCACAATAGATACATCAGCTTATCACAATACGAAAAGTAAATATAAAAGGAGGTTAGTGTTCGATAGGTTAGTTATCGTCACGAACGCACCCGTTTATTCTTTACTGGCCGCTTTCCCGCGGATTCACCCGCGTCCTGCGGAAACTACTGCCAGTGGCGGGATAAGATATAGCTTATGTTACTCGGGAAGAGTTTAGCTTTCCAACATTGAAATAATTTTTCGAATTGGTTCTGTAGTTTAGGTTACAAAAAAAACTGTCCTCTTTATTACATGTATTAGTATAGATTACACGAACGCAGTATTTGGAGTGGAGCGTGAAGCTAGACTTCTGTGACAGACAATATAACGGAGTGCATTGTGTGCTATGTAGGCCACTTATCCGAATGTTATAATTAGTACGTCTTGCTAACTGCGTTACGAGTTACGCGCTAGAGTTAGGCCGAGACTACATTAGATAGACGCGACGAGTGTTGTCTTCATGCAGACAATATTGTAGTTCTGTAGACAGAATTATTTTTTCATTCAAATCTTTTGTAACTTGCATTTACAGATTGTGGTTCTAAACCAGCCTGGGTTTTAGACTCAATTCAATGACCACAACTGCAACCGCGGTATCTATGATGCCTACACCAACAGCAACAGATGAAACTAAGGAATTCAATAATGATTGAGCTAAATGTGTACCGAAAGCTGATGATGCTGATCATTATAATATCCTGCTCCCTACATTGACGACTTAATCACAGGAGGAAAATTGAGCTTCCTTACCTCCAAAAATTCTCTTACCATAACCCGTCCGATCGCTGCCTTATTTAGCGTCAAGGCGTCAATGATCATAAGTGACGCGACAATCATGACGTTGACAGATGACGGATGTGACGTAAACAGTGATGATTAGGTAACGAAGTGCTAATCACACAGGTATACTTGCAACGTGTTTGGAAAACGGATTAGGGGTACCAATTTCGTCAGACTTTGCTCTGGAGATTTTACAGTTCATTGGAGTTTTGTCCTTTATAATAAGCTTTATGAACAGAAATGTTAATATTTATTTTAGATCCTTTGCTACCTCACGGCGTCCCTCATTAATTATTGACAGCTCTCAATTAGCTGCTAATACTTACCGTGTCTCAATTGATTTCATCATAAGCGCTACATAATATTGACGCCGCTACATCCATTCTTACAAGTCCTTCTGAATTCCTAATGTTTAATTATGATAAACCTGTTAGATACTTTTAGTCAGTTAAGTATGAAATGATATGAGTAAGAACAGCCTACTAGCTACGACACATACGTAACTTGACCAGCCCATAATGGATATCAAGTGCCTATTGTACCTACGACTGTCTAAAAACTACTTTCACTGGATAGTTCCATACGCCCTGCTGAATGTAATATCTACGGTAAAGCACTTGTCATTTCTACTAATTGACTTTCTCTAGTTATTGTTGATTCTCTTAATATCGGCCGTCGTCAACAAATAAATTAATAGAAGGAAGTCATGCAATCCTTATTATATTTAGACTTCGTGGGTCATTTGGAGAAATATTGTGGCACGTATATTAATTAGTTCCTTATTATTCTAGACGGAGTTTTCCTCTGCTTTTTGAATTGTGGTTCTTAACTATCGGGACAGTGGCAGGATTTATTAAAGTAGGTAAATTATTTAACCACTACTTGCGGCAGTTTTTATAATAAGGTGGTTAGAGTTTTATAAAAAACAATATACCTAGCTACCAAGATTCTTAGACTTGCTTTTCTTATACTATACTGGAATTAAATTGCCAAAGACGACGAATCTGTCTGAAATAAGACTATCCTAGCTTAACCCAGATTGAAAATCTCTTCATTAACCAATTCTTCAGAAAGAGTACAAGCAAAAAGCAACGCTCTCGCATCGGTCCAGCGCGCATCGTCCATTTTATAAAATCAAAAATCAAAATCAAAATCAAAAGTCATTTATTCAAAGTAGGCTGAAAATCAGCACTTTTTGAACGTCAAATCTACAAAAGACAGCCCCCAAAACGCCCGCCCTTCACCACTTCCTATGTGTTTTTGCTGGGAAGAAGAAGTGGTGGAACAAACTCCCCAGCAACACAATTCTGTCTGTATGGTTTGAAGAACCGTATACAAAAAAATAAATAAAAATATCACTCAAAATTATACACATAAATTTGTATAAAAAAAAAAACAAGTAAACATGTAATCATGTTAGCTAGTACACACCTTTCCCATACCTATTACTCAAGCAGCTACAAAAAAAAAAAAAATGTCGGAAAAAAAAAAAAGAGAGAACATAATGCCTCCATTCAGTGAAAATAGGTATAGTTTTAGGGCGTACTCAGCGACATGCGAAACACGACGTGTTTTTATATATATAATATATAAAAAAAAAAAAAAACAAATTTACAACATAAACAGTGAAAACGGTGAACTAGGACACTACACTACACTATAACTGCGAACATTATTCTACGTAAAATCTAAATGTAGTTTATTTACTTTCAAATACTTCTTGCGTATTTGCTACATCTAACGCTTCAACTTCTGTGTTTATCAACATATACACTTTATATTCAACTGTAAGTTAAGATAAATCTTCAATCCTTTGTTACAATTTCTTAGGACTGAAACATATAGTACATTTTGCTGTGAATTTATGATTGTATCGTCGTTTATCATCTATAAACAATGGATGAACTATATTTTTGAATTGTTTCATGTAATCCATTACCATTGCTTCCTCTGGTACATTCATCACGGCTTCAGTTTGAAAATAAACGTTGCTTTGAGCCGAGCGTTCATCATTCGGATCATTTTCGTTTTTTATTGATGAATGTCTACCATCTAAATTCAGTGCGTCACTAAACTCTGAAGGACGTGATTTCAGATTCATGAATTGAAACTGAAACAGTCATCTGTGATCAATTCAATAAGCTTTGGTATTACCCACAAAATCATATCTTCATAAGTTTAAGGTGGCTATACTTAATAAAGTATTTTCGAATTAAGTCTTTCTACATCATATTCGTCTGAACTTACCACTGTAAGTAGAGTGCTATCCTGGATACTGTTGACCGAATAATGAACAGGATCCATAGTTGTATGTAAGTACATTCTAAATCAGTTCGAGCACACCTCGGATCAGAACCAATCGACGTTTAAAGCTCAAAATACCTTCCACTTCAGCACCATCAGCGTCCAGCTGTCTACGTCTTTACGTCATAGTTTCACAATCACGCTTTAAATATTATTCACGGAACCCAAATGCGTATTGTTACTGTATTAATATTCAATGTTTGCCAATGTTGTCCAGATTTACATCTGATTGTTTGTTTTGTACAAGATTCTTTAGAATCCTCGGTATTTTCCTCTTTCCGAATGAAATTTACAAGAAACGTTGTGAATATATATAAAAATTAGTAAGCTCTAGTTGGTGTAGGTACCTAATTGTAGATAGCGTTGTCGGCGATAAGTGATGCCTCTGATAATGTTAAAGCTCCGTCAATACTGATGGTAGCTATTATTCGATAACTGGCGATGTTTTTGTGTCAATTACGAAGTTCAGCTCTGATAACTCCACACAGCCAAAGTACAAAGTCACGCTGAAAGAGAGAAATCAATACATGCACATTTCTCCCAAAAACACTGACACAGACAGATCCGAAGTTGACAGTTGACGAAGGCAGATAAATCAGCACATCAATGCAATAATTGTGTGGCAGCACATGATGAACATAAATTAGCCCAAAACTCCAAAAGTCTAGACACACATTGACGCATTGGGGATTGTTGGTCTTTCTTTTTTCCAAAACCGCAGTGAACCTACCGTTGTGAGTCAACCACTCGAGTCTGAGTGACTTTGTAATGATTCAGTCGGGAAGTGAATCAGCATATGTGTTACTTCGAAAGTTAATTATCGTTTGAAATTAATTGATGGTCTCTTATCCGTCATTAATTGTAGCGCCTTATGTAAGTGCTTCGTCAAAAAGTGAGTGATTTTAGAATATTGCATAATTTCTGTTGTTTCTATTCTGTCTTTTGATTCATCCAAATTTTCAAAAATCATCGTGATGACTGATCTTTCTGGTAATTCTATTAATTATGATTATCTGTTATTACCGTCAAACCTTGATCCCGTTATAAGATCACCTCCAAGAATCTCCTAAGAACTATCAATTAGAGGAACTTTTGGACTGGACTTCAATCAATCGATTTACCATCCATCACACAGCTTCAGCATCCGGGAAAATTGTAATCGAATAGTGAAAGAAAATAATTCGTCATTTAGTTATCGATAAATCACCTATAAGTATCGATAAATGTTATTGTTGCTGTTAATGTAAGTTGAATCACTAACGATAAGATGAAGTTTCTAGCTTTCATTCAATTACAATTTAATGAGTGGTGAGGATTTTCTTAGCTTAGTAGGTACTTTGGTTTCAGTGTTTAGTATATTTTCCATTGGTGGTTGACAAAACAATAATATTATTCGTAAACAATTGATTATGATTAGGTATATGTTGCGTCATGTAATATGGTATTAGTCAGATGTGAAATGCAATTCAAAAATATTAGTATTGAAATTCGAAGAACTTCGTTCCTTTCTTTCGTTTAAATGTTAAGTTTTTAGCTTATGAACGAACAACAAGCGTGTGTAAAGAGTTATTTTCCTTTCCTTTTATCAATAATGACCTATTCAAATAAACGAAATTCGCAGTCAAGTATTTCGATCTTCCCTATAACAGGATATTAGCCCAACCACACACAATCTTTGTCAACTATACATTCTTTGTAGTCATTAGCCGCATTATTTATACCTTTAACTGCTAATCCAAGGTCCATTAGCCATATCTTCGTCAATGGTACGGCCCTTCAGAAGCACAAATAGTAGGAGGAACTTCGTTTGTTCAGCTGCCATGATTTACAGTCTGTGGCCAAAAGAAAAGGTCGGTCACACTGTTGCGTAATCTTTTGTAATGTTGGTACTCACTGAAACAGTTTTGGTTTCTTCATGATTTTTTCAGAAGGATAATAATTATCTCTATATTTTTTTTCTATTAAGTTCAACAGGCAATGATGTTGATAAATAGTTTCAGTTTCGCACTCTCCTTAAAATGTGACCTCTTTGTTCTGAAATGAAGCTTTCGGATAGAAAAGTCCTTGTTTCAGCAAATTAGATTGCTAGTTTCCTTATTTTTATCAAAGGCCATGAAAGTTAAAGACTTCTGCTTTGGTTTCTTCCATTCTGAGCTTTTTAGCTTTTTAGCTTCCAGAGCTTTTTGCTTGTTGTTGTAGATAAATTCGATTGACCCCAAATATGATTAGTTTCGGTTTTTTGACACCAATTGACAGTAACAATTTCTTTTAAATTCTTTTGCTATCTTTGTAACTTTTTCCAGGGTACAAAGTCTACGAGGCTCAGATATAACATTTCACCAACACATAGACACAGAAACCTCGGTAATTCCGCAGAATCAGCTGGCAAACACAAATATTTTTAAATATCGGCATTACTGCGAGCACTTATAAACAAAATGATTGGTTCAACCGTTCAATATACAAGTAGGCTATGTATAAGAGACGGTGTTAGTCGGTAGTCGGTAGGGCATGCAATACCGGTTAACCGGTTTCGTTTTTACCGGTAAATCGCCCATTTTTGCGAGTTTTAAATTACCGGTAAAAATAATATGAAACCGGTAATTTACCGGTTTTTACGTTTTTCTGATAAAATATAGCAATTGTTCATTTAACGTCAAATCTTTGTTATGTAGCCTGAATATAATGTAATGTTGCATACATTACGTATTGTAAGAGTGTTAAAGTTGCTGTTTTTTAGAAAAGTAAACTTGTGTGTCCTTAACTATCTATAAGTTAGATACAAATCTTCTTTCTCATCTTAATTTATAAAATCTAAACAAATTGTATTCATTCGGTTATTCTGTTTTTCCTCATAGCTGTCAGCTCATACTAGGTACAAATGTAGCTAATGCTTATTTTACCTACTCTATGACCTTACTGAGCAAGGGCTTTTACTTCACCACCATGCGGACAGCTCTGAGGACACGGTGGAGCACACAGTCCAGGTGTGCACTGCCTGGGAAATGTACCGCCGTGTTGTCGTCGAGGCTATAGGCAGCGGCGACATTTCGCGTCCTTCCCTGGTTCAAGCCATGGTCCGGAGCTAGAGGGAATGGGAAGCCGTCGCCCCTTCTGCGAAGCAGTCATGCTCGAGAAGGAGACGGCAGAGCGACTGCGAGTAGCACCTCTCATCCCAGCCGCTGTAGTGGACCAGGAAGACACCACGGGCGCCAAGGGTCGAGAGACGACTCCCGGCCACCGTAGGCGTCGGTCTGTGGGCGGTGAGTTCGGTTGGCTCATCGTTCTACCGTCTGCATAGACAACAGACCCGTGTTAGCAGTGCGCGTTGTTCCACGGGTTCCTCAGGGAGATGTCACCAAACCCAGTGGGGCCCAGCAGGGCCAAGGCCTGCCGGGGCCGCGGGATTGTTCTAAAGAGTTACCGCTACCCTGGTCCATAAAACGCCTACTAAAAAACATGGGTTTTAGACAGAAAGAGTCTGTCATTTGATGATTTACCATAAAAAAGGGCTTTCCCTTCAATGAAAAATATATTTTTTACGGTAATTCTTAGCGTTCATCCCGTCTTGTGATGGGGTCGGCTTTCCGTATCTTCCTTCTTCCACTTGGCTCTATCCTCCTGAATAGACATCTTCCTCTTCGAGTTCGCAGATTTTCATGTCATTCATTACGACACTCAACCACCACGGTTTCGGCCTGCCTTTGCGCCTTTGACCGGGTATATTGAGATTGAGTATCACATTCACACTGCCGATGTCCTCAGGTGTCACTCCTTTTTACATGTCCGTACCATCGCAGCCGTTTCTCTTGCATTTTGTCGGCGACATCGCGTACGGATGGTACTGACATGTTTTTTGTTACGGCCCACGACACAAAAAACGTTTACCACCTTATACTTTTTTTGACGACCTCGATGGCGCAATGGTCACCATGCCGGACTGCCGAACCTGAGGTCCCGGGTTCGATTCTCGGTTCGGTCGACATTTGTGTGATGAGCATGCTTGTTGGCCGTGGTCTGGGTGTTATAATATGTATTTATAAATATGTATATATGTAGCTATATGTAGTTTATCAGTTGTGTTAGCACCCATAACACAAGTTAATTAATAACTTACCGTGGGGCTAACCGACCGTGTGTGAAAAATGTCCCGGCATTATTTATTTATATACCTTGCATATTTATTTAGTTTTTGCTTTAAGACTACCCAATCTTATTGTTACAATATCACATTTTTTAAAAATTACAAAAATTACCGTTTTACCGGTTTACCGGTAAAAATATTTTTATTACCGATTTTTTACCGGTAATTTTTGTTTTACCGAAATTGCATGCCCTAGTGGTCGAACCGAGGTCGATGCCATATTTTCGTGGTATTTGTAGTTTTCCATATATTACGCCGGTTTTCTGTTGGTGCTTAGCTTATTTATTAGAAAAATTGCAAATAGTAAATAAGTGTTGCATTTGTCTAAATTAAAAGTTCTTTGGGACGGTGTTTTGTAACCGTATTTGGTATCAGAAGCTTTTCAGTCTGGATTTATGCCCTTTCAGTGCTAAAGTTAGGAACAGCCTTCAGATGGGTCTTTTGAGTAAAAAGGCAAAGTTCTTAATAATTTAAACTACTCTGCAGTCACACCTACTTACCTACGTAACTAACTTATGTACTTAATTCTGACTTTCATCAGGTTTAACAAAACCCCTATAAAAGTAAGTAGCGAATATCGGTGGCGTGTTCTATTTTATCAGCGTAAGCGGAGAAGCGCCACTGTCAGGAAGATTAACTAATTAACTCGTCAAACAATCGACGTGTTATCAAATTAGTGACGTAAGCACCCGCCATTTTTGGCGCGCAGTTACCGCGGCCAGTGACGCCCCCGTATCGATTCAAGCTCTTAGTAAATTAGTGATGTGTGCAAACATCGAGCACTCGATGAAATTAGATTGACATCTGTCATTAAACCCCTGTTATTTCCAGTATTTGATATGCCGACATGCGTGTTATCTTCTATCGCAAATGAGAAAACATTTTTCAAATCATTAACGTTCCGCAATCAATAACTTTATGAAGCTGTTTTCTATTAATTTTTCACGCTTAATTACTGCACACTTACTGATATGGGTGTCTTAGAAATCGACTTGATTAATGATGCGTTAAATGCTTCATCTGTTCTCAACGAAACTGATCATTAATTAACATTAAATCAGTTTTAGCTTGAACAATTGGTGCGATTTATTGACGATTGGATGCGCGACACAGCGAACATAATCATATACCGCCGCCTTATATGTGCAACAAACTCATAAAAATGTTAAACGAGACGCTCAACAGCAATCAATATTTATCTGTGTTTAATAATAACAGCAAATGATACGGCAAATCGTACTAAAATCGATTTAATTAATGCATCGTTAAATTTCAAGATGGCGTCACTGAATATTGTTACGCGGTATTGTTCTTACGCATGTTGTGCATACACGTCAGTAAACAATAGCTTCCCGAGAAAATTAAGAAATGAAAAATCTTTATTTGTGGTTTTTCGAGTTTCCGAATTTAAAATTAGCTTTTCTGTCTCTACCGCTGAAAAATGCCAATGATCTGATAATAGCTGGAGATATTGTAAGCTTCGTCATAATCGCTGGAATTCTGGAGCATTCAATGATCCAGTACCTAAAATACATAACAACCAGGGTATTTACCTAATATTTACCACTCAATAAATCTTCAATACATTATTTACGAACGCGACGGAAATATAGGCGCACCAGTTTAATGTGACATTTACGAACCACGGAAGACAATAACTACACTGAAAAGCCGTAAAACTTTCAGCTGGCAACAGGCACAAAGTGAGACACTTCAAATTGACGTACAAACATTATGACCAGTATATCTCTGCTTTTAATGGTGGCGCGGCTTCTATGCCAAAGTTTCACGAGATAAGTTCACCCACGGCTTTTCTTCTTAGATTTATTCCGCAATTTATTGATGCCTCTATTGCTAACAGTTATTTAAAATACACTGGGCACACTATACCCTAAAGAGATTATGAAAATTCAAGTAGTTTCGGCCGAGTGGTCGGCGGCGCCAGGGAGCACGTAAATGGTTGCGATATTATGTCTGCAGACTAAAATAAGAATGTGATCATTACCAGCCGGATCTGCTCTAGCCGCGCTTTTAGTTGTCTTTACCGAATCACCGATGTTTCAATATCATTACGAATATCCCCCGTTTTTCAAACGTTTCAAGGAATTTTTGAAAAACGAATCAGTTGTGTCAAACATTAGCAATATACTTACGAAGAATTTTGGAGTGGGGGTGGGATTATACCGATCTTTTTTTTTTCATTTTTAAAACAAGAATATCCAGTATTGTTACACAACCTCCTTGGTTTGTTGATCGGAAAATTAGAATGTAACTCTCGGCTTTGATGTAACAGTTTCATAGTTTGTTAAATGCAATATTCGATTTAGTTTTCACGCTGCCATTTAAACATGATCAAAGGTCGACTGCCTATTGAACTAGCAAGAAAATGTATGTAGGCGGCAACGATACACATATTTTATCCTAATGTTATCTGCGTGCCGGCTTAATTTTCATTCTTTCTAAAGTAGGTATTAAAATTCATCATTTCATAATGACAGTACTCGTTCCACTCTTTACGTTAATTAACTCATAATGAGTTTTGATTAACAATACCCCTATGATCAGTTCTTTCTCAGAACATTTTCTTAATAAGGATGAGAAGTCATCAGCTAGCGGCTGGCCACTTAACAGGGCGGCGATCATTACCGGCCGTATTAATAGCTGTTTGTATTCATAACCTATAATACTGAGGAACGATGGGTGACCATTGCACCGTAAACAAAAGAGTCCTTGGCATTGTTGATTGCTATCGCGAAATGTCATCGTGTACTTGTGTCATTCAGAAAAAAAATTACTGTCAGATGATGACAGCAAATTACGCGGGAAAAGCAGGAAAATTCGCATGTCCTTTTGTGGTTCGTATGAGAATGAATTATCGTGAAGCGGCTAACGGCAAAAATATTTAGTTTCATGCTGTACAGTTCGATATCCCTTTATTTCAACTTTCAAAATTGTAACAATAGGTACAACATGCTTTCCCTTCCAAATTTTAATTGAAACTCATTTTACATGTTCCTATCTAAAAAAAAACATTTCTGCAACTGATAAAGAAAAGAAAAACAAATACCAACATAACGGAACTGCAACAGTGATATTATAATAATGGTGCCACTGGCGTGCGTCTGTGAGAATTTATGCTTTCCATACGATGCGATGGTCATGTAAATCCATGCTAATATCCAGTCGTCCGCGTGACTTTGTAAGCCTAGTTATAGAGAAAGAAAAATACTTGGAAATGTCATTGTTATGATGATGTAGGACTGTTGGAGATTATATAAGAAATTATATCTATGAGTTCGAGGCAGTAGTGCGGAATCGGAGCAATCGATAAGTTAACATCTTCGTGTAAAAAAATATATTCCTTTGATGTAGGGGTCTCAATTGCTACTGCTATATTCCGCTACAGCAACTGTATATTACAGTTCTGCAAATACTTGGAGGAGTACCTCATATGTATTAACATTGGGTATCAGCAACGAAAAATTTTGCAAAGAGACGTATCTATCTTATAGGTACCTAGCTGAAGTCCTAAGAATTAGTTTTATGGCATAGATCCAACGCCGTATGTTTTATGTGTTAAACCGAGCTAAGTATGAGTTACAATAAGCCCCCCGCGTACCTACCCTACCTATAAACAATAACCCTTTTATTTTTATCCGTCTTTTATTATTTGGGGCGATCATCTGAGACATCATAATAAAACTTATTTGTGTTTATTTGAAGAAGACTATAAAAGTTTTTGCGTATCGAATCATTGAATGTGGTAGCCGAAATATAAAGCCAAATATAACAGACCTCCCACGGCGAATGATTGGCATAACAATAATTTATGAACGAGTAATGAGGGCGAATAAAATCTGGGAGGGCATAGACAAGGAATCGAGATCAACTTATGACTGCCTGCCTTCCGTATATTGCGTAGATATTTATCTATTTATAGATACATAGTGTATCAAAATATACAACTTTTACTAAAATAAGGTGCCTGATTTTTCTACAGGTTAGGTATAATTTTATGTTGTTATGTTCTTACCTAGATTCTGTTCTGAGACTTACTAGATACTTTAATACCTACGCAGAATATGTTAAATACATAATAACTCAAAGTTAGTGGTCACTTAACGAGGCGTTTTTCTTGCTAAATTGCCTAGATATTAGTCCAAATATGACGGCAAAAACGGCTAAATCAATTTACATAGCCCAAATGACACTGATTTCCTTGACATTTCCTTAAAAAGCGCTAAGTAGGTGTCCATAATGTTTATAGCTACTTTATTAGTATATAGTATGACGAACACGTGCTCAAGCTTTTATAAACTTTGTAGTAAGTTCAACTCAGTCGTGCGCGCGGCCCTATGTGTGGGTAACCCTTGTACATATACAGTGACTTTGTGTGCGTGACAAGAGGTACAGTCGGGTACAAATACAGTTATTTAGGGGTTGTATACGGCTGTTTAAAGTACAGTTATTACGTAATTTAGTTTATTTATTTATATACGATACAGAATGATTCTGTATCGCTACTTGAAAAATCAAATGATGTATTTTCGGATTCGCTACTTTCACCAATGTTAATTATAAATTCTGACTCCATGTCAAAATGTCTATAGTATTCTTCTTTTTTCTTTTGTACATGTCGACAAGTATTACCCAACATCCCTTCATCAATTTGACTTAAACGTTCATTTATGAGTTTCATTATTTCCGTCTTATTTTGGTCGACATTATGCGAAGCAATATAATTTTTTAAAATTCCCCACACATTTTGTTTCCATTATTATACTAAATTATAGGTCTTTTACATTCTTAGTCCACACATTTATTTATTGTCCGCGTACCCCGAGCTAGAAAATATGTAAGGAGTATTTAATTCATCTTAGATATTTCACTTCATTTATTTCTTAGATACTGTCAATGTCAATTTGAAAAGCCGTATGAGAAAATAATGATAAACTGTAAAATGTAATAATAAAAAGCTTTGAATGTTGTTTCATTTTTTTGAAACGCTACTTGACTCCTTAAAACATTTTCTCCGTGAAGAACTAGACATTTTCGTAAACGACTGTACCCATAACAAAAAGCAATGAGAACACGTCATGCTCGGACGACGTCACTGTCACACGAATGAAAGTTGTATATTTACAAGCCGACGCACACATAGGGCCGCGCGCAAATCTGAGTTGAACTATCTATAACATAAAACCTATCTTTTGTTTCAGATTGTATGCGGAGTGTATGAAACTACTTGCGTCATGGCTGGAAGGAACTGTTGACCGCACCATGTCGAAATTAAAAAGTATAAGATGTCAAGAAAGAATTCGAAATTAAAATTTTAAATTCAGTGAAGTGATAGTGAAGTGCTTAACTATGTCCGATATGTCGTTCGATATGTATGAAAACATTACTAACATGGAACAGAACATTACGCATTATCCGACAGAGGCCACGATACTGGCTGCTGTGTGTGCGTGCATTTTTAGTGTCGTTGGAGTCGTTGGTAAGTTACTCGATTGTTTACCGATTATTATAGTGCTGACAGTATCGACTTTATAGGCCGTTCTGCCAACTGCATGCGATGCCCGATGCGACTATTCGAGGAAAGCGTTGAAACACAGTTTGTTTACAACGTCGTCACGCTGTACAAACAATGTGTCATATCCCAATAAACTACATTTCAAAGTTTCATTGATATTTCATCAACTTGTTTTGAAAACACGCGAAGTGGTGTTAGTGTTAAATGGATTTCCAGAGATACCTACATAAAGAATAATGATGGTTCTTTTTGTGATGGCTTGCTTAAAACAAGTCTGGAAATACTTTAGCTCTTAAAACTGTTTTTTCAACGCAAGAATTAGTGCATTATTTTAAAGTGGCTAGCTCTGTAAGATCTCTTAAAATATAAGCAATCCATAAAAGAAAGGTAAACAATTTATGTATAAAAATTGAACCCTTTTAAGTCGAACCCATAAATTAGAACTCGAAGAGAAGCACGAAGGGCTTATCTGGAACGGAATTTTAAACTTTACTAACAACGGTTTGAGTTTAAATTTGGAATTTGTTGTTTTTGTAGTACTTATGCATTTGTTTGTCGGTCGGTGTGCTCGCTATCACTAGAAAGCGTTCAATAATCGGTCACTTAACACGAACGCAACATAAAACGCTAAGTGTCGGTCGTAATCGGACATCAAACGGTTTGTTACACGACTCGATACCTACTCGGGAACGACGTGCACTCGGATGCCCAGCTGCGTAAACAAACATATCGTGCACATCACTAGCCAGTTGCGTTCGATATTCGAATTGTTTTTTTTTTTGAATGCACAAGAAGATCCGTATTCTGTGTAGTGTATGTAGGCCAGCATCAAAAATATTCCACGCTTAGATGCGATAATTACTGTAATTTAGAAAGAAGAAACTTTCACAATTACGCTGAAAGGCAAACCGCGAATTGTGAGCATGTATTTAAAATATTATTACAGTGACTTTTTACATAGGTACATATTTTACTCTGTAGTTATCATCTCGTGAGCTTAATGCCAGTTTCTACTGTGCTGCAAACTAAAAAAAAATTAACAACTTATTTTAACTTTGGTCTTTCAGCGTCTATTTACAACCATAAAAATAATATAATATAAGGACTGTGCCCTTAGGGAGTGAACGGATGAATGAATGGCTTCATTGACGAGACGTGACTAAACCCTGGAACGCACCGCTGAATGTGTTGCGGGAATTAATACATTAATGTTTTTATTGTAAGGATTGTAAGCCACACTGAATGTATCGTTTGTCAAATAAGTCAGAGCCAGATGACAAGTTTAGTATAATTAGTATTTGTATGGAGTTTAATGACTCTCTTCAGACTTAAAACTGCTCAACGTATTCTTCGAAGATTACAGGATATAGTAGATATATACAAGTCGAATACTGAAACGTCTCCCAATTTGAACTGTTGCCCTTATATCATTTTATATCTGCCACACTTACGTCAATTACTGTGACAGCCAGACTTTTAATTGCTTAATATTTGTGTATGTCGGGATACATAAACAAAAGTACACACTGTAATCCTCAGCCCCAAAATCAAATCTTCAATAATATTTACAGGGACACATACGAATTTTAAAATGTCCCCAGCAATAAAACCTCCCCCGACAATAAAAGCTAAGCAAACCTGTTGCAATTTCCTCGCTCCATATGAAAGCAAACATTCGTCCGTCGGTCACGTAATACCCTCGGGTAAGGGTGGGATTACACTATCCAAGATATTTGTTCCAGAACTTATTAAAATGTTCATTATCATCATCAGCCGTTTTTAGTGCCCGAATGCAAGGCACAGGCCTCACACAGAGAAGGTGATGAGATGAACATAAGCCTGGTCAAGGCGGATTAGCGGACCAGGCTATTTTTCCTCAAGATGTTTTCCTTCACCTTTATTCAGTAATTTGTCCGATATACTTAAAAAGAGCATATAACTTGGAAAAATGACATAGATACTTACCTGACCCGAAATAGAACCCGCACACTCGTATTTGAGAGGAGCCAAAATTGTTTAAAAGTTTACTAACTAGATTTTTACGGTTGCTAGTAGAGATTTTGATCAATAATAAATAATGCATCAAACTGTGTTGCCAATACACGTAACGAATTTGTAAAGTGATCCAGTCCACATAGACCAAGATATTGACTAAAGTGTGATACCACCCTTAGTGCGGTTCATTTGTCACCGAGTTTATTATCGAAAGCAATTAGTCGCGCGGAGGGACATCTACAATAACACCCTATGTATCGATATACCTACATATGTGTAAATAGCAATCAATTGATATATTTATTTGTTTGTTTAGCAAGCTTAGATAGATTAGTTCTTTATTCTTGTTAGCAGAATTGTTTTATGGTGCTTTTAGTAATAATTAGGTAATGGAAATTACAGGTTTCCTATTAGAAACATTTTAATTTTGGAAACTTCATTATGTCTGCCTGTGTAATTAATGACTCGTGACCATAGCGATACTTAGGTTGGCTACTCTTAACATATTATATCTGTATAGAACACCACGTAACATCTAATTTGATCATCAATATATTATTATGTTCTTAGAGAGTTGTTTTCATATTAATATCGACTTTGTAATAATTCAACCAGCACAATTCCTGAACGCAGATATTGATATAATAAACATAAATGAGGATTATCGTATAACCGCAAACAACTAGCCACAGACCACAAAAGTACTGAATGAAGAAGTATTAAATAATATTACTTCGACTTGACTCTGACATTGTAAAGATCCCTGCGACCACGCCAATGCATAGGCGATGCTTTTGATTCAGGAAGTTGATAAGCTTAGGGAAGGGCCACGGAATATATTTAAAAAGAAACAGGTCCCTACTTACCGAGTGGACCAAATAAGGAGGTAGCTAATACATAAATATAGAGAGGGTTAAATATGTATTAAATTGTTTATTTTAGTTATCGGGGTTCTTGTAGACATTAGCAGGCATTCAGGAAATGCAATAGCATTGAGAAAGACTGCCCGAATTTGGATTTTCTGTTATTTTTGGTAGTGAATTGTAAATCCTTTCTCATGTGAATCACATTGTTTAGAAAGAGACCTCATTTACCAAACAAAACATAAATAAAAAACCTGTCATCCCAATCAAAACGGCACCAACATTGACCAGAAATGACCCGCCATCCAGCAAACTCGCAATCTCCGCCATTTTTTCTTGCATCCTTATCATTTACACACAGATAGTGACATAAATAAACCTGCCACCCGTAAGCTGATTAATTACGAAGATTTACACCGACAATGGCAGAGGGTGGACTGATCAATCATGCTGGCTATCAGACCGTTGACCGACGACCTAGGGGACGATTGAGAATAAACATGTAGCTTGCAACCGGGTGGCAGTTTGTAGATGAATTGTATTGCATTTTGTGTTAGGGTCGTTTACTTGTTTCCAATATTCTGTCTATCTGTTGATTTGGTTACTAGAGAGAGAGAGTCAAATTCGTGTTTCTAGTAAGCAAAATAAGAGATAGATAGACTAAATATTGGGATCGGCCGTTAAGGATAGAGTAGGAAAGCGTTTTTAAATGTTGCAGGAACGATAGTTACAATACTTCCTACACAATTAATAGTCGAATTGAAGGGTAGTAGGTAGTAGAATTTCGATTGATCATTAGTCTTTATTAGATTTAGGACGCTAAAGATTCCTAATTTTGTCTCATTCCACGTAAGAGACTTATATAAAAAATGGCTCCTATTTTGGATTTTAGAACTTTAAGTAGGAAGGTATTTTGGTTTTCTGGCGACATAATGGAATACCCATTATTAAATCTAAATTGACGTCATTCCTGAAAACTGCAAGTCATCTGGTCAATATGGTTTTGATTCCGATAAGATAAACATGGAGCTGTCAATTATATGACTGAATCCAGCTTTGGAAACTTAGATGGCTTTCTATCTACGTACATCTGTGGGTTTGCCTCTTAGGTTACGTACAGATTAGGTAATACTAATACCTTTTTTTTGTTCGAAATCATAAAATGACACCTTTTTTTTGTTTAACGACGTCAAAAATCATCGAATGCGGCGAGGGAGTGTCAGACTCTTACTGACTAAAAACCGTCGTGTTCCGTCGTTCAATATCTACAATGCACGTAAGATAACTCGTGTCAGAAATATGTGTATGTGCACCCGTAACTTAGAACGCCTAGTCTGCACTTAGCTTTGCTTTAACGCCTAGTTATAGCTAACTAACGAACGGTAACGATCATGAGTAAAGTTCTGATGAATTCGCCGTCAGCGTGCGCACGCGATCTTCATCTCGAACTAATCAGCTTTGGTCATTAACGGACGCTCCTATCATGCACCAGTTCTCTTATGATGGGTATGGCATAGATTTCAAGTTCAGATATACGGATATGGTGGAATTACGGGATATTTTTATTTGTTGGGCAGGAACGCAAACTCAAAATATTTATGGTGTAACAGATGTTGATAATAATGCTAAAGTACAGGTTAACGGCATTTTTCAGGCGTTGCAAGTGTGTTGGCTTTTATAATTTATTTCTATTTATTATGTTCTTCACATATACTTTGCATTTATTCAGGAAAAAAGGAAATATGTGAGCTATCTTTGTAAAAAACTGAATGTTCCAAATTTTATCTTGACTGGCGCCGGGCACTTAAAATGCAGCTGATATCGTTGTTTCACGAATCAACTGCTATCTCGATCACTAAAGGACACTGAAAGTTATAATTTTGTAACATATACCTCCCCACTCAGAGACATTTAATGATTACTTAAGTCACTCCTTAGTGACGGAATGTCATACAAATCCTTCACTAGGGAATGGCTTAAGTAACCATTAAATGTCTCTGAGTGGGGACGTTAGTTTCAGAATTTCATGAACAAAAGAACAAATCGATTTTCCTTGTACTCCTGTTTGTGTTTTCATTGATTTTCAATGTGATTCAAATCAAATATGAGAACTTGTCTCTGAACGTTAACTTAAAAATTATGTAATTTGGGTATACCTACCTATACGCCGTTTTAGTTCCTTACAGGTAGTTTTACGATTTAAGACTATTAGAATTTTTTTAAAGACACCTTGACATATTACAACTTCTGAACATATGAAAACCACCTACACTGATAATGCACCTAATGGAAACGTGCAATACACACACAAAAACGACCCAACCAAATACACTGCATCAACGAAATATTTGGTCACAATACAGCTGGCCTGTTGACAGCTCAATAAGTGGTCCGTTGACCGATTGGTCACAAGTCTGACGCGGCTATCAAAACAAACACATTACCTCGGCAGGATAATCCATAATGCTTTGCATCGATACATCGGGGATTTTGTAAATCAACGGTTTTTAGCGCCATGACATCTGCCGTGGTTTTTGTATTTATGGATTATACTGTGAATTTGTTTGATAATTTGTAATCTTTATCTAATTTTAGCCTTTGAAAATAGTGCTACGTTTCCTCTTGTTGTCAAGATCTCTTCTCACTCGATCGATCACTATGCTGCAAATTAAGAAGTTGATTATAACGCAGAAAAAAATATGCAAAATCCAAATTCATAAATATACATATTCTGAATTATATTGAATAGGTACGAACCAACCAATTTGTCGTAGGAAGTTATCTTAGAAAAAGATTAGTCAGTTGATTGTGTAGGTAATTTATTAAGTCCGATGACTTAATGTTATAAATTACCTGGGCAGGTATACCTACCTACAGCCTATGATTAGTAATATTTATGTCATCAACATCTCAGCTTATATTTGTTATTATAATGCCGTGATTGCCTGTTTAATATTTGGAAAAACTCAGAGGAAGTAGAGTGGAATAATTTTATAAAAAATGTTTCAAAAGTTAAATTCATATTCATAGAAAAATAAGATCTTCGTCAATATAGAAAGCCTTTCGTTCAAGAAGTAAGTATTTAAATGGGAACTGCCATACATATGCAATGGCCGTAAATTATAAATAAAACATGCGTGCCCTAAAATCCTCACGCCATTTAATTTGCGAAAGTAATAAATACCGTAGCAAGCCACTATGAAAGAGAAACTAATTTATGACTTGTAACAATAACTAGTAATTAAACGTATAATAATAGCTATAAAAAAATATATTCTGATGAAGAATTTGCAATAAGCGCATTAGGGTTATTGAACTTAAGAAAATCGTAATGCTACCTTTCTTGTACGTGTTAATTGGTATAATCTGAATAAAAATGCTAATATACTATCTATTACTAGCAATTATTTTGTCAGTTAACGTGACTTAGCTTATACTGGTAAAAAAAAGATAGGGTCTCGAAAGCTGAACAGTATAGAACTAAAACATATTGATATCTGAGTATATGTAGGAGACAGAATACTACCCTGTGGCAGTTTAATAGAGAAACAAATCTACATATAAGATATTTCCGCTAAGCTTAAACATTAAAAGTACCTAACTAAATAAGATACCTGCTACAAACCAATCAATATAAAACCAGGTACGGTTCAATTTTGAATATCACAAACGAAATAATGTCAACAGTATTGAAGGCTGTATCAAAATCTAGGAAAAATACGCATATCAGGCATCAGAATGAAACTAAGTATAAGTATATAGTGAGAGAAGAACTAAAATAAATACTTAAAATAAGAGGATCAATATTTAAGTTGATAGTGTATATGAATCAAAATATATAACACATATACCTGGTGTTATTTTAGATAAGTAGATGTATATGTTTTTTGGCCTTGATTGAAATATTGATGACCGATGATGATTCAATCATAAATGTTATTGCATTTAAAAATATCCTATTGGTAAGTACACACTAATGGCGATTGCGGCGGTAGATAATATAATTTATATTATTATATTTATACGTTCATAAATAAACAAAAAATATTTACTTATTTTTATTCAGACTTAATTTATTTATCAGGTCATAACCTAAACTTTCAAACAATAGACAAAAAATAATTTAAAGTTAATAAAGAACATAAATCAAAACAGGCTAAAGCACCTACCAACCTAACATACTTCTTGACTGTAATAATAGAATCACTACTTTTATTTAGATCGCGAAGTAAAGACTCCAGTAGAAATCAAAAATAGATTGGCGCTAAAAAGGGTTTCCACAGTGTTATGTCTCGCCTAGCAGCTCGTTAACGTGTAAACAGTCCCTCATAAACATACACAGACTCAGAAAATAATCGTGAATCGATTCAATTCGGATAAGTGGGGCCGCTCGATATTGCGTTTAGCCGTAATGCCAATCAATCGAAACGTTTTGTTTATTCTGACTGTGGGTACATCTCTAGTTATATCAATAGGTAAAAATATACTGAAAATGTTGGTCGGTTGCTAAGCTATGCTTTTGCCAATTTTATGATGATCCAGTTATTCAGGCTAATTGAAAAATATTTGCTAAAATGTTTCTAAATTGCCCAGATAAATAATAGCCGCATTGAAGAATTAACTAGCTAGTCTTTTGACAGAACACTTTACGTGTGAAGAGATTTAAGTGGTAGGAGTTGAATGAATAGGTAATGAGTGAGAGCCAACAATTTGTTGCAAGATATAAAAATCCCAAAAATTACACCAGTCTTCTTTGGCTTTGTATTGTTGTCTGCCAATGTTAGAAAGCTGTTTTCAATACACACTCCAGAGATATTCACAAAACAACTTATGTATCTGCAACAGAAATAAAATAAAGCTGTACTTACATTAGCAAAATCTTACTCCATCTCCCATAGGTACTCAAGGATATTTCACAAAATCTTTTCTCCACGTTATCGATCTAACAATTGTTGATATGAAACATCACATGCTAACAGATTGGTACTTCCTCTTTTGTCTGGCGAGATCAAAGTTTGCACGGTATGACCTTAGCCTAACTCTTTAAAAATATCTAACTCAACAGCTGCTTTCATTGGTCGATTTTTCTTTGTCCTTGGGATCTTGATGTAAGGTTTGTTTTCGACCTATCTTATATTCTTCTGGAAAAGCTGAACATATAGAATTTATAAATGCCCCTGAATTAACCTTAACTAAATCTACCCGAAGGCCAAAAGTATCTTAACATCCGTCAAATCCTTGTTCTTAAGTCCTATCAGCCATCTTTAGTAAGCAGCTTCTTTCTATTTACATTTTATTATTTACTCATAGTCTTTAACCAAAACGCAAAATCTGTAAAAATAAAATAACAAAACTGAGCTGTATTAGCATTTGTTTTCACCAATCAGCTGTATTCCGGGACCGCCTACGTGACTGGGAGAGCCGATCTCCGTAACTCGACGCGTATATTTTGCTAAGAATCCCATACATTCCGTGTACCTATGTAACATATATGCTAATTCTGCGTTTTTTCTATGCATTTGGTGCACAATTGATGTGTACAGTGATTGATTTAACAATCAACAACGCGGTCTAACGTGATTTTGCACGGTACAGTGTGGTGCAAGAAAATTAACGCAGCTAAAAATTTGTTTCGCTTGGTAACAATCTATTTCTTTGATGTTTCCCAATTTTTTAGATTGCTCGACTTGTTCTTTTTAAACCTTTTTATTAGTCGTACTTTTTCTGTTCACTGATTTCTGTTTGTTATTGTTCTAGGTAACCTAGTAACGACAGTGGCACTACTAATGCACCCGAAGCTCCGCGGCCACGTGACGACGATGTTCGTCCTGTCGCTGTGCGTGTCAGACCTGCTGTTCTGCTCCATCAACCTGCCTCTGACTGCCAACCGCTACATCAAGCAGCACTGGGGCCTAGGCCCCAGTCTCTGTCAGATGTTCGCCTTCGTCTTCTACGGGAACGAAGCCGTCTCCCTACTTTCTATGGTCGCTATTACCATCAATAGGTAAGTTGAAAAAATGTTGTTTACTGTTTTACGATCGTTTTTGTTTTTGATATTAGGTAAGCAAGAATTTCCCGCCTACGGTGTTGTTTTGGAATAACCCTCCGGTTTTTGTTGAACAACAAAAAACAATTCCCGAAATTACTTTAAATGCGGTTTTCTAGAACAGTAAGATGGATACTACGTTCTTACGAAACGTAAGAAAAATACTATTAATGGGTTTTCCAAGCAATTTTATTATTTTGTAACAATTACGGAAAACATTGAAATCTGGTACTCTACCGCAGGAGCATGTTTACGTGAACCGGAATTGAAAAGTTTGCTTACATCAATATTTAGATACCACCTACGTATATCGAGATGGAAAACAAACCTTTACTAATAAAAAATAAACCTTTGATTCTTAC
The DNA here is from genome assembly GCF_022581195.2 of Helicoverpa zea. Classification (NCBI taxonomy): domain Eukaryota; kingdom Metazoa; phylum Arthropoda; class Insecta; order Lepidoptera; family Noctuidae; genus Helicoverpa; species Helicoverpa zea. The sequence goes on along the minus strand of NC_061463.1, from coordinate 11,893,461 downwards.
TGTGAAGTAGCGTACCTACCTACCACAATGTTTACCAGTACGCCTTAGCACAGTATAGATTCGATATGCCACGTGTTTGGGCTGTATTCTGAAGAAAAAGTTTCTAATTGTAATGGAAAAATACCAAAACCTAACTCCATATAGTTCCACTAGAGAATGTACTTTAGTATCCCGCCACTGATATATCCCGAATACATTCTACGTGGGTATCGTAAAAAATACATTTAGTGGTGGCGTGAAACAGATTATAAATGTCGACGGCTTATTTATCACGCCATCCCACCACTCAGCCGTACAGTTGTAAAACAAACCTCTTTACTGATGCCGGAGAAAAAATACTCCTCATTCAAGACGCTATTTATAGGAACCGGTGATAGCTAGCGATATTGACCTACTGCAGAATTCACGGAACCTATAAAATTGCTCCCAAATTATGCTCTTATTTTTTATTTTTCTATTCCATGATATCCGTCAAAAATACATAAGTGGTTTTTATTTTTTTACTATTCATCAATTTTATGTTTAACATCAGATTTTAGATTTAACTGTTTGCTAACCACACGGACGAACTCTCAGGGAAAATGATGACGTGGGCGCTGCCTGTTGCCGCTATCAAACAAATATAAACTAGGTACAAAGCTCGCGGTGAACTCAAAACGTCACTTTCGTTTCGATAAACTTGTTTATGCAATTACTTCCCAAGAAATTGAATCAATAAGACAATTTTATTCGACACACAATATCCCATTGTGGTGATTTTGAAAGCAATATATTCGGTTCGTCGACCCGCCCTCAGATTAAAGCATTACCATAATACTGGTGCATTAATATTAATGCGTGGTAACCAATTTAAAGTGTCCTCGAGTGTACGTGTGCGATGCTTATGCGCCGCGTTCACCTCCGCTGCACCCATTGGATACATTATTTTTATTCATTTTTATATTCTGTCGAATTGAAACATTTAATTTTACCTTTGAAGGGAGTTACAACTATTATAGGGTCGGTATTTTTTTTAATAAAATCTCAACATCAAAAGTCGGTAAACAATAATCATACATCTTTGAATTGTAATAATTTTGAAAAAAAAGCTACATATTATCTGAAGCAAAAGTTCAACATAACTAAGAATATTGATACAATAGCTCGTCTTGCTTCTTGTTGGACATCTTATTTATCAGAATAATATTTGCATCATTAAACAAAGCTGTCAGTTGCTTGATAACATGAGGAACTGACAGACAGCCAGCCAAGAATATCTACAGTTTAATATTATAATGACCTATCAATAAATAGGTCATTTTTAATGCAAGCAAGTGTAATTGTTGAAGTTATGTTTCACTTATATTTATCAGCTTTTAGCCGACTTTCAAAAAATAAGGAGTTCTTCAATTAGTGGTATTTATTTTTGATAATATTTGCGGTTTTGCCTCGTCATGTAAAAACAGAATTAGTTTACTAGTCTTTTATCCTCTAACGATTTAATTCTAAATCCCGGACTGTCATAGATTTTCCAGAGTTAAAGTTTTTCCAAACACAGAAACAACAAAGAAAGATTTGGTAATCAAAGATTATTTAAAAAGTAATTACATAGATCAATTACAATCCAGCAAGCTCTTTAATTTTTGAAAAATAATAGGGTGCTTTTACTGTTTAAATAGGGAGGCGTTAATGCTAATTGAAAGAGCAATTATTATTTCTGTTTATGAGAGTTCTCCCAATTGTAACACTGGTTTAATTATGTTGACCAAATCTGTTTCCCTATATTTATTTAGGGACTGTTTGGTTTTCTATTGACCCTTGACTAATTCCAAGATACTAATTGAAATCCGCATTGAAGATAAATTTTAAACTTTATTTTGAAAAAGTAAATATTAAATGTTAAGGTATATTTTCTTAATTATTGTACTTTGGACGTTTATCTTAGACACCATTGTCTGACTAAAAGGCAAAGGGGCGCATCTCTAGAAACCAGTCTGAAATCGCCAATCCGCCTTGTACGAGCGTACACATAGGGGTACACACAAACACTTCTTTTTAGCTAATATCATTAGTGGAGTCTGATCCTAAAAATAATTCCCATGCGGTTTTCCTGTGGCATCTGCAATATAAATATTTGCACGTGCAAATATCAATATCAGTGCATAATATAATATAGTAATAGGTACCTAGCTACATATATCTCGTATATTTATGACATCACTGAGCTACGGTAAATCGCGTCACAATATTTTAAAACAACCTGAGTATGCAAACAAATTAAATATTTTTTTTTACGTAATATTATTTGTATAACCTACGCTTAGGTATGTAGGTACTCAGTTCATGTACTCAGTTCTTTACCCATAGGTAGCTTAAAATAATTTTCTTGAAAAACAAACTGATCAAAATAATCCATTAGCAACATCCGCTGTTTCTTCCGCCTTATTTACGAGCAAGTAATAAACAGCCAATCAAATCTATTATTTCTATCATATTTGTAGATCAGCCATCAGCCGATATCCTTCCTTCTTTCATTTGTTGATTTTCCTATAACATCTTATTACACATTATGTACTGAAAATAAATATAGTCAAAGGCATAGTTTTCCCTAAGCACACAGATGAATAATAAAGTTTGTTTGATTTATTTTATTCAAAACTCGAAACAGATTTCTTTCAGTTTTCTTCTACAATAGATTTATTGTACTGTTGAACTGATATGAAAAAATCTTGCATTGTAGGGAAGCTAGACTATTTTCAGGTGGCACAGGCTTTTTTTATTCGGGTACGACAAGTAATTTGGGGTCACGGGACGTGGATAAAACCGGGAAAGTAATACCGTAAAAAATAAATCCGCAAATTCTTCACTGACTTCTATTGCCAATAACTTCAACAACGTTTTGGTATTGGTATGACGACTAAGCAGTAATTATAACATGTACAGAAGCTATTTATCTGTGAATACCAGCCATTGATGCGTTGAAATTAAAATAGTTTTCTTCAGAAAGTGATAGAAAACAAGACAAACTTATAATTATGTCGGCCGTGCGTGGGTATTTGGTAAAACTCTGTCATTATTGGCTGATCCATCATTCATGGGAATAAGTGATAAGATTATAACGAACTGCATGTTTGGTGATTACTTTGTAATTAACTAGAATTACTAACGCTTCAGCAAGTGACTAGAATTTCATGGTAAACTCGGTACAAAATCTAGACACACGGCAGTGTGTCCGCCAAGTTCGAGCAAAAAAAGCGACACACCGGCCGTGGGTTATATTACACGAACCATTTCGGGCCAAATTCGACCCCCCTGTAACTCAAAATCTATTTTATTTACGCATATCAAATTTCTAGTATCTATTGAGACCCCCTCACTTATCTAAAATACAAAATTTCATTAATATACCTATTGTAGGTCTTGAGATATTGACGTCAGAAAATCGCTATTTTTACTATACACTTACTGACTGACTGATTCACTGACTCACTCATCAAAAACCTAGACCACTTCCAATGGTCGTATTGACTTGAAATTTGGCATGGAGGTAGGTCTTTATGTCAAGGTAAAGGGAAAAATCTGAAAATGGCCAAGTGTGAGTCGGTTTCAAAATAATGAAGGTGTTTTATACCCGGTGTAAATTTATACCCCTAAGGAACTAAAACGAACTAAATTTATCTATATTTATATAATATATCTTCGAATGGTCGTACCGATCTGAAATTCGTTACAAAGGTTTGTATTTAGTCAAAGTAAAGTAAAAATCTGAAAACGGCCAAGTGTGAATCACTTTCGAAAATAACGAATGTGTAACTTTGATCCACGAACATAATATATGATAACATGTCATGTCAGTCAGTTGGTAAATCTAGTCCATTTAGTTAATCTAGTTCATTTCTTTGTAAGAAACATAGTGCATATTAAAAAATCTGAAAGATAGTATAAATGAGACATTTCTTTAACTAACTTCATCATAAGAAAAAAATAAAATAAACAACCTTACAAAAATAAATGAAATCCCACCCAAAACAAAAATGTGAAAGACTGCCAAGTTCGATAATATGGGAATGCTTCGCCTATAAAAGAAGTGAGATCTGAATAAGTACCAAGTTCCATACACATACCTCAGTTAAAAATAGTTACTTTTTAATGATGTTACTTGGCAAGTTTTAATAGAAAATTAAATACTTGATTCATGCGTTTAGTAGGTTTATAACAAGGTGTGTGAAAACTTGCCAAGTAACATCGTTAAAAAGTAACTATTTTTAACTGAGGTATGTGTATGGAACTTGGTACTTATTCAGATCTCACTTCTTTTATAGGCGAAGCATTCCCATATTATCGAACTTGGCAGTCTTTCACATTTTTGTTTTGGGTGGGTCTAGACTTTTCCTGTACCTATAAAATAATAATAAAATAAGAATCATCCCCTGGGAAAATACATATCCTTTTCTACCTACAAAAAATAAAAAAATGTCCTATTCTTCCCGTAGTTGTAGAAATAGTTTGTTAACAGCCGCTCAATATAAATAAAGGATTTCAAGTTTAACAAGAAAATTGTATGAAACCAATGTTACTGAAAAATCGGTCACGCACTCAAAGAAACGCTTTCAACCAGACTCAAATTATTCAACAGCAGCTTACATTGGAACTTAATTTATAAGTACACTAATGGCCGATAAATGTGAAAATATTTAATTCAAAATAATAAACATTTTTGTTTATATGCTTACGAGCCTTTCTCGAAAACACGTTGCTTTATTTTTAGCTTTCAGGATTCGCCTTAATTGCGTATTAAGAGGTGCCCTTCTCTTAAGATGTAAATATAGATTTACTTTGCAAATTATTTCAGTGCGTACTTATTTAGTAAAATTTTAGTAAATTATTCATCAATATTGTTGAAAGTTCTTGTCGGTAAACTTACACTCATTGGCTCTTACAATATCAAGTTATACCTAAGTTAAACTTGTTTTATCAAGTTAAATCAAGTTTTTTGAAGGGAAACCCAAAGAATTAGCGACTAAAATATTAAAATGACTTCTAATAGTAAGTAAATGTACGAACTAGAACACTTGACAAAGTCGCAATCGGAATGTATCTCAAACATTAACAAGAGATCTCGTAAAACTCGAATAAAATTGAGTTAAATGAGTTATCGTTGACTTGGTTTGATTGCGCTTACGCACGAAGGATTTCCAAGATGTTGCGGCAATAAAATTGTTCACACGAGGTTCGCTAGCATATTGATGAAATTAACCTGCTTAGAAGGTAAGCATGGAAAGCCTTGGAAAAACAAAGCTTTTTCAAGTTGTTCCAGTGTTGATAATTGCAGAAATAGTGCAACTCTAGAAGCATGTTATCATTTTGTTTACTTATTGAAACTTAATTAAATGTTACACAGGCTGTTTTAATGCCATATGGCATATGCACTCTCTCAGGTCAATCTTAAGGTGTTGCAGAGATATGTTAAGTAAAACAACTGAAGAAAGATGAAAACTGAATCTTAAATAGTATGGTGTATGTATCGTAGTTGTATGTAAAGCGAAAATAATTATCCCTTTGTCAATTACATTATATTAATAGATACAGCAAGTTAATTTATTTATTTATGAAAGGTAGCTTCACAGCTTCAATTTCTGGTAATCTTGCTGAAAACCATAGTCAATGCTTCGATCTCACTCTCCTTTCATGAGTCACATTGCACGACGCTGCATCTACAAGCCACATTTTACCCGATACCAGTGTACCGTGCACTGTACAGTTTCAATACTCACGTACTTAGTGTTCTGGCACTAAATCGATCTTATGATTATCGCAATATCCTGTACAGTGCAGAATAACATCATAACACGTATTAGCCAATCGACGTAGGTGGTGTAAATCAAATCATTTGCGTGGTTCACCTGTTTCAAGAGGCTGGAATTATAAATAGGTATATCTGCGTGTCTGTTGCTGGTAATGGCGTTTTGGGGGTGTGGTCTTTTAGTTACACTTCAATTTTCAATAAATATGACAGTCATCAGCTAAGATGTCTATTGCAAAAGGCATGTTGCTAAAATTAGATTTCATCAACACTCTTTCAATAAAAGTCAAAAGATTTCAACAAAATTTAAGTGTTCAAGAGAAGAATACAATATTTTTTCTACAACTAGGTTAAGGACTTGTACCATTTAAGTTCTCAAAAAAAAAAAAATGTTGGTTAAAATGTGCTTGCTTCATATAATGCATAAGATGAAGCAATATTTTTTAAACCAAAAACAGCGCAGGCGCATACGCGATGATTACCTACCAAATGACTCTGGACAAGGTACCATCCTACACGCTACGTGCTTCAGCTGACCTACATTATATTCGAAATATTTGCGCACACGCATTTTAAGTTCCATTTATGAAATAACCACATGCAAGATGAAATAAAATGCCCAAACCTTAGGTTGTGGTGCACGGTGTGAGCAATAGCGATTTGTCCTCTTTGCTCAAAAGTCATGCTTGTTTGGTGGTTCATGCTAATAAGGTGGATCATCATCGTCTTGCCCTTATCCTGAGATAGATCAAACACGTCATTTTAAGTCATTGCTTTTAGGGTCACTTGTAAATATGACGAATTATAGCAATGATGTACCTTTTTGTACCTGAAAAGTAAATAAACGTTTCATGCTCCCTCTCTGCCTTCGTTCTTTTAAAGGACTATTTCAATGATCACTCTAATTAAATTATCCCCACAGTTGTGCATAAGTGTTGATTTATCAATCTTCCGTATATTGTGACCCTCCTGTAGACATATCCAAATCCATATCCGAAAATACAAAAATACATAAAACCTTAAAGCAATATTTGCCGTCACGGATCGCTTGCATCTGGCGTCACCGATTTAATCCATCGCAGTTCCATCTGTGTTCGCATCTGTCCCGCCCAGTGGGCGAAGGGCCCGAGCCAAACAAAAATAAGCCCATTGACGATGGGTCAGTAGCCGGGGCACAAAGAGCCCACTGTGCACAATGAGGGCCTGTGCCTCTAGTTTTTTGTTCTGTTTGCCTTCAGTTAAAGGCTTTGTAAGTACTGCACTCTAATTTGTTGATGTGATTGTTGGGAAAGCAGCTCATTAAGATCGTGATTTAGATGCCGTTTCTGTTGCTGTTAAAGGGATTTTTTATCATAATGGGACACGTTATTGTGAACTATAGTAAGGCTTTTGTTTTGGAATACATATAAATAACCAATCATAATTCCTGCTTTGATAAAGTTCACCCTCGCTTTATTGAATTACAACAACAAACAATTGCAAACAATACTACAATCGATCAGTGCAGAGCACCAAGGCTGCTGTCATAACTTCAAAAGGATCACATTAGACTAAAACGGCTCTCAAGGCAGCCTAGCGTAATCACAGTCGCATAATACCAGTAATTGATTCCCAATGCAAATCCATCGCAACTGCCACGGAGGCAGACACAATCAAAGGCACCGACAGACACGTCCTTCACCATTTAACTAATTATATCAATCCTTACAGTGATCCAACAAGTTAAGCCACAAATTGTTATCTAATCCGAGGTCCTTGGTAAACATACTCACTTTCCCACGCCAGATAAGGGAGTGTTGTGAAGTGGTGATTATATTATGAAAGCGAAAAGTAAATGTTATCAACTTAAGTGGAGACACTTTGTTGTTTTATCGCGTCAAATAAAACTGCTGGTTAAAAGCTTGTGGTAATTTTAATTGAGAGATGTTTGGTCTTTAATTAGATGGAGGATGAACCAGCTACGTCCACTTACGTCTCATGCCTGTGTAACCATTTTTCATAATAACCCTAGACGCAACACATATCCTATTCATCTTCCAGCTTCCGCTCACAGTTTTAGGGATAAAAGTGGTCTATAACCTTCCTCGATATCTAAAAAGTTATTTTTCAAATCGTTTCAAAGGTTTTTAAGATTATCGCGAGCAAACAAACTCTTCAGACTTTAGTTTGGTGACAGTTTTAAGAAGGTGCGTAATTAGATGAGAACTTATTTCATGTAACACGTGTTGTCTTTGGGTACAAAAGTTCAATGGCAGAGAATGTCTTAAGGTATTATCCCTTCTAAGCCTGTACATAAGTTTATTATCATAAATCAGCTTATAAGTACTTTCTCGTTGACGTTCCTTCACAAGGGTGGCCCTATTGTAGGTGAAAATGTAAACAAATTTTAAGTGTGTTTATCGATCCATACAAATTCACTAGAAATTCTAAATACCAATGATGTTATTTCCTCAATATTTTTATCTTAACTTCACTAAAATAGGAACGCTCCAAATATTTTAAAATCCACGTATAGATAGGTTCTTTTACTTCCTCTAGTAAATTGTTTACCTTTTTACGTCTAAAAATAGTTGAACCGTGTATGTAAATATAACCTAGATTTATACGATACCGCATACTTGAGTACTTTGCTATAGAATGGTGCGTTTGATGCTGATTTCTGCGTATTGTTTCAGATACACTCTGATCGCGTACTACGACATGTACTCGCAAATATACACCACTACGAAGATCTGGGTGCAACTGCTGCTTATATGGCTGGTCTCATTCGGACTGATGGTAAGTTCATACAAAGTTAAGTGCCTAATTGTGCTCAGTGTGTCTATGTTTTATTGCATATTCTTATGCAACGATGTCTTTGAAAATGGACAGAAATAACTAAACTCAAATACACCTCATCACGGCCACTCACATACGCGAGTGTTGTGTACCTACACATAATCATCAAATGCATATGTAGATAATGACTATGAGCATTTCCTCAAAATTGCAAGCATTTTCACTCTCATTACGTTCAAACATAAAATACACAAGAATATTGTAACAAATGGTTCCTATCAATCATTGGACGGCGTTTAAACAAAATTTCTAGGTATTTTTATAACAAAAACAATCGCATCACATTGGAATCAAAACACAAATCAGTCTATCAGTCGACGCCAGCTTTCATCAAGTTCTTGCTTGAGATTTGTTAAATTGAACATTTTGCCAAAGTGAACCGAATCATTATGGAAAGAAATGGGAACTTGGAAAATGAAAAGTATCGAAACTAGGCTCAGTTACATAAAAATAATCGTACTTTAGCGAGTTTTACGCTATTTAAATCGAAAGCACTTGTTTTTTCTCTTATGTTATTTGTATAAGAACCCGGTAAATACACTTTATACATTACATCTAAAGAACATAAAAAAAATATTATTCAAAAGTCATAGGTAAACGTTAAACAATAACAAAATCAAATAAATGTACGATCCAAACCATCTGTTTAAAGTCAGTCATAAATAATAAAGGGACCCGGAACAAAAAACACAATTTATTACAGCCTACAATAACAATATTAAATTATTACTGGAATCAAAAAGATAATACTTTTATCCGTTACTTGGAACACACACAACGCTGCCATTGGTTCATTGCAACGATGTTGCCAGCCCAAATAAATAAACTTTTATGGTAATAAAGGAAGCTAGAATTAGTTCATTGCACTTCCACGCGTTGATTGTCCTGAATTAGCTAACATCCTCCGCTAGCACAGCGTACTCATTAATTACTATGATGTAACCATGATGATGGAATGTGCTGTCGACGAAAATGTAAAAAAGAGTTACAGAATTTCCGAAGAATCCCGGATTTAAACGACAAAAAATTAAATGACATATCCTTCTAAAATATGTATTTGTTTTGGTCCAAAAAGTATATTTTCTTTCAATAGTATTTTTTCTTTCGACACCTTTGTTTGGCTCTCACATAAAACATATAATACAAATTACCTAAATATTTAATAAAAATCACAACGAAAATCAGACACGTCTTGGCTAGTCTAGGTACTTACATGTCTAACTCGCTTATTTCTGTAACTCGCACCACAGCACTAAAGTTCCTTTAGTGTCTACTAAACCTATTTCCCTCCCACAACTCACACAGTCATCTCAATTACTGCCTATAGTAGAAAATAAAATAGTCGTGAAACAGCAATTTAGTCCAACAGTGGGAATCGCGTTAATGACTCGAAACTGTTGCATTTTAATACCACTTGACATTAACACCCTTTTGAATAATTCAGCTTTATGAGAACCCGCATTCAATAAAATGTTGACGGTGCTGATTATTTTGTTCCGTCATGGCATATTAGTTTTTTGTTTGATAGGGCTTATCATCATTTCATCAATAAAAAAATTTAAGGATACAGAGAACTTCTGAAATAAACCTTCAACGAAATAAAGCGTTTTCATCATAACTATGTTTTAAAGTAGTGCTTATTGCAATAACAGGCTTCACATTATGTAAACGTTAGTCAAAGTAACGTTAACATAGCTGTAACTGCTATTTCCATTTTTTTTTTCTTTTTAGGGTTCCGTACCTCGAAAGGAAAAAACGGAACCCTTATAGGATCACTTTGTTGTCCGTCTGTCTGTCTGTCTGTCTGTCTGTCAAGACCCTTTATCTTAAGAACGCGTGGACGTATCAAGTTGAAATTCACATGAAATACTCGGGTCTATTGTCCCTCTAGGCTGTGAAAATATCAAGCTTCTAAGCCAAGCCAATCAAAAGATACAACCGATTATGTCGATATTTTCAACAAATTCTCGACACTCGCAAAGGAATCAAAACCTACAGGGTACTTCCCGTAAACTCAGAATCTTGAAATTTGGCATGAAGCATTGTTATATAATGCAAATATAGGAAAAATTGCGAAAATCTCATTTTTTTTGTTATATAATATAATAAAAATATTTTAATAAAATGAAACTTACTACCTTATTTCTCACGAACGAATAAAGGTACCAAATTGAAATTTGTACCAAATACCTAGGTCTATTGTCCCTTTAAGCAATGAAAAAATCAAACTTCTAAGTTAACGCGATCAAAAGATACAGCAGTTTTACCGACACCTTAGACGAATTTCCGTCACACGCTAGGGAATCAAAACCTACAAGGTACTTCCCGTGAACTCAGAATCTTAAAATTCGGCACGAAGCAACGTTATATAGTACAGATAAAGGAAAAATTGCGAAAGTGATAAATTTGAAGTTACATAAAATATTAAAATATTATTTTTGCTGTTACAGCCTTTTTTTTTTTTATCGTCCCACTGCTGGGCACAGGCCTCCTCTCACATGGAGAAGGATTGAGCATTAATCACCACGCTTGCTCAATGCAGGTTGGTGATTTCAGACTTTATAGTCCAGGTTTCCTCAAGATGTTTTCCTTCACCTTTTTATCAGTCATTGGTGTCTAAGTATACTTAGAAAGTACATACAAACTTAGAAAAGTTGCATTGGTACTTGCCTGACCCTGGAATCGAACCCACACCCTCATACTCGAAAGGTTGGTTCTTTACCCACTAGGCCACCACGACTTTTTTAGGCCACCACGACTTTTTTAGTTTTGCTTACATGACATAAAATATTTTTTTAATAATTATAAACTTACTACCTACCCTTTTTCACATGAACGCGTAGAGATATTAAAGTTTTGAATAAAAAGTGAAATTCATATCAAACACTTCTTAAATATAATGGCCTCTAAACTGTGAAAAATTTTAAATCATTCAAAGGTCATTGGGCACCTTAGTATGAAAACCATACCCACGGCGGATACGAACGAAATATAGCACAGTATAATGATAAAGGCTCTGATTTACTATGGCATTAGTCGCATCAATGTGAACCATGGGAATCTAGAGAAAATCAGGTGTAAACATCAAATATTTTCCTCATTTCAATGGGGAATTTAAACGACCAAGTTTGACGGATTTGAGAAATCATTTCTTTGTAGTGAAAGAGTATACTCGCCGTTTATTTCCATTGTCATCAGGTCAGGATCTGATGATGGAAATCCTCAGAAATCGAGGGCAACTATCAGAAATTGTAGGCATGCATAGGATTAAAACTTGATTCTCAGATGTATGTCTGGTGATACTATCAAACAGTGAAGGTTTAGAGCTTATCTGATGATGGAGACGTGAGAAAGTCGAGAGAACTCGGTATGTTTTAGTTACGTCGTGTTTGGGCTTATATTATTCGTATTGACGAGAACTTTTCACAAAAGTTAAAAATTAAAACTTTTTACAAAAAAAAAAAAACAACTTCTAAAACAACAAGAAAACTGATTATATGCATCGGTCTAGATCTCGGTGGTTAAATAAATATAGATGCATCCTCTAGACACCGACTTCTAGACCGATGCACCTAACATCTTTTTAATTTCTTTCTTGCTTTTGTTTTCTTGTTGCTTTTTTATATGTTTGAAGTTGGATTTGTTTGTAAAATGCTACAAAATAAAATAATGCCGACTTTATAAAACAAAGAAAGGGACAGAATTACACTTTTGTCAAGGCTCTAGAAACGTAAAGCCAGCGGCCCCGAATCCTACTCTCTAGAAGTCGTTGTTACAATTCAACAGCTACAAGTCGTCAGGCGGTTTCGAAAAAAACCTGAAACTGGGGCTCTTTAGGTGATTAATCCCTCAAAAATAAAAGATCCCATTCCTGCAATGGCTGCTTTAACCCAAGTTAGTAGTGAATTCTCATCACCTAAAATAAAATAAGCTCCAACACAAGGTTACGTTATAAATTGTAAAGGAGTTCCCATAACTATATCTGATCTTAGCTGTCGATCCCACAATGGCAGTCAAACCTATCTTTGTGGAAAGTCTTCGCCAATACGAATAAAATAAGCCCAAACACGTGGTAGTTGCAACATACCGTTCGGGAGTTCCCTTGACTCTCTGTAGTCTCCATAATCAAATCAGCTCCAAACCTTCACTGTTTACTAGTACCCTCAAAAATACACTCACATGTCTGGTTATGACTCGATGCGTGCCTACAATATTTAAGAGTTGCCCTCGATTTCTCAGGGTTTCCAGATCCTCATCAGATCCTGGTCATCCGGATTGGCACCTTCCTTCTTTATGAAATGTTTTTAACAATAAAAACTAGCATTGTAACCTGTACAATCCTCTGAAACTGCTTGTCTTTTATATTTTTCAAACGATCCTGGACATTCGTCTCCATAGAATTTTAATAAAATATTTATATTCAAAGAAACGTCATACCATTCTCCACGATTTAAAACTACTTTGATTCATGTCCGCCACTTTTTACAAAGCGGGTCAGATATGCCCCATGACCTTTAAGACATAATTAGTTATTTTCAATCAGATTTCTGAATGATGACTATAAAATGTTGTATATAAATAACTTCAATAAAATAACTTTTACAAGGTACTGGCCTACTATTTTAGTTATATTATAAAATAAAAAATATTAACTATTTTGACTCTCACGAAATTACCATAACTATGATTGTTCTAAACTGAACGGTTGGCGCGAAACTCACTTTTTATCTATACAGCATTTGTACGGAACCCTCGGTGCGCGAGTCCGACTCGCACTTGGCCGGTTTATTTTTTTCTATCTATACTTAGGAGTTTATTTCATCAATCTTTTTTTTATTGAAATTTAAATAATTACATAGGTGTGTATCTTAAGTCTAAACTCGCCAAACTTTTACGTTTGATGGCGAGATCGTGTAAGATCTGCAGCTTCCATTTTTGGTATTCGTAGTTTCGACAAGTTAAGCCCTTAGTAGGCGAATCTAGGTTCTTTGACAAGTTCAAAGCTCTGTTTTAACTACACAAATATTTTTTCCCCCAGGTACCACCCCTCCTCGGCGTATGGGGCCAGCTAGGCCTAGACGCCAGCACGTTTTCCTGCACCATCCTACCCAAGGACGGCAAGTCGCCCAAGAAGTATCTATTCGTGTTCGGCTTCGCTCTGCCGTGCGTGGTCATCATCGTGTCTTACTCCTGCATCTACTGGAGAGTGCGCCAGAGTAAGAGGAAGCTGGAGGGCCGCAGGTGTGTATGTGGGTGAGGATCACATGTCACTAGCGTGGCTAATGTGGTGGTGGGCTGGGTGTGTTGAGTTTTAAGTGGTGGTGGGATGTTATATTCCCGGGATTTTATGTCCCGTTGTTAAAAATTCATGTAGCATCCGTGAATATTCGAATGAAGCTAAAGGTTCCATACTAATTTTGAGCAGTGAAATGCGTGTGAACGAAATAAACGTATGGTCTTTCTTGTCCACAGCAAACTATCCGGTCAAACAGCCAAAGAGAAAGAAGAGGACTCCCGCCTAACGACTCTCATGCTGACAATCTTCCTGTGCTTCCTCGCGTGTTTCCTACCGCTGATGATCATGAACGTGGCAGACGACGGGATCACCTACCCCTGGTTGCACATCATAGCTTCGATCCTCGCCTGGGCGTCCAGCGTCATCAACCCACTGATTTACGCCGCCACCAACAGACAGTACAGAGCAGCCTACGCCAATCTACTCAAATTCTGCAAGAACAGCACCGTGGGCCGACGGACAACCTGGGGCAGCCGGACTATGGGCCATTCTTCTAACTCCCCGCATTACGCCGAAAAACGAAACCACATGAAGGATAAGCCCGCCAATTTATGAATACACCAGTGACATCTATCGGCGAAACGAAATGTTTCCTTTGAGAGAATTCTTTATGGTTTGAAGTTGATTGCAAGTTTTATCGTTGTATTGTAAATCAATAAACGTCCAAAATAGTTTAGTTTACACACAAATTCCTAAGCATCAGGAAAGTGTTATTTAATTTGCTTAAAACTTGTATGCTTAAAACTTATATTTGGTTGTTTTTTTTTTTGGGTTCCGTAGAAATTGCGCTGTAACCCGTTAGAGTTTCTTTTAGTTTACTATGTCCGCTAGATATCTAGTGCTAACCCAATTCTGCATTTACCTACGTTTATGAATCTCATTAACAGAGCGCCGACGTCGTAAAAAGTGGATTGCAATTTTTAGACCGAAATAAAAATGATTTTATGTACTAGAAACTGTATGCTCACTACAGATTGTAATTCTTATCTATTCCTAACTATAACATATACAAAATCTATTACGATCCAAACAGCCTTGTGTTATTGGACTGTCGATCAAAATAATCTATGTAACTGTTCAATGCACAAACTTAACGACTTTTAAAGACAGTATGTTATAGTGAGTGCACAGTAAATCTAATTCCTGTAAATATTAATTATACATATGTATATAAAATCAGGTTCTAATAGCTATAATTGATGCTTACCAGTTAACTTAACCAAAGTAAAATATTACCTTTATTTTTTATATAAATAATCTTTAATGAGATAAGAAAATAATTATAATATATGTAATATTATTTAAACGTAAGAATGCATTCCTTTAGGTTATAAATTATTTTTAGTTTTTATACGATCGTTCAGTTCTGTAAGATTGGATCCAGGCACTAAAATGTGTAATTGATTGCAATTTGGTTAGTCTGTATCCGCCTCAAAAAGACCTGACAAATGTTTGACGAGATTCATGAGGACACTTCCAATTCCAGTAGGTATCATTGTTCTTACTGACTCAGTTAAGCTAATATGCTTTATTTGAGTCCTTGTAATTCATCATTTATTTTCGGCAGCACCTTCCATGCATAGCCTTTGCAATATTTCGAATAGTTCGCTTTATGCCTACTTCTAAACACAGTATGTAAATCGTTATTAATAGAACTCGATCAACGTTTTTCAAAGAAGTGCTGTTTTCATTTTTGAGCTATGAAAGTAACAATTTTTATTGCTCTTGGTTTTTATCTTTAATTTAATATGATCAACAAGTTCTCTGAAACTGTGACTCATTCTGTTTTATAATGCGTATAGCAAATGTGCAATGTAGTGTTCATTGCTAAAACAATATTCTACAAAAATTGTTCATGATCACGGCAAATAATTGTCACGTTGAGTTGTAGCAAAATATTGTAATAATAATAGTTCTTGTGAAGACTGATATGTAAAAGTCAATTAGGATAAATAGCCCCTCAAACATAGCTACGTGGGAGAAACCGTTATGTTGACATTGTTATTTTAATATACAAACAGTTTTGGTAACGTAAAAAGTTACTATTTATTTTAATCAGGATTTGTGACGACAGAGTATCAAAAAAGGAAAATGTTTGCTTAAAATAATTTATTATATTGTGTAATTAGAATAGTTCTGTTAATAAATAAGTGAACCAAAGGTAAAATAAATGTATTTATATAAATATGTTGTTATTATCCCGGCTTTTCTGCCCTACACTTATTCATGGCCATACATAAAATACCTACTTAATTTCATATGAATACAGGAAATTCTCGATGATATTATCATCATCAGAGAGCGACGGGATATATGTGAAATCCTGAACTTACATCATTCTCTACCATCTCGGACGGAACTTAGTGTTATTTCAAAATCGGAATTCGAGATGAGAGTGGCAAGTTAGGTCCAACTTATAGTGACAAAAATCACGTTAAATGGGTCAATACATTGAAACTAAAAAAAAAATATTTTTTCAAAACCAATCAGTTCAGTAGCTAGGGTACGAACAAACCTACAAATATAATTACCCCTCTTCAGAATACTAGTTTACATACATTACCTATATACTATATTTTTTGAATCAACTGAAATAGTTTTTTTTTATATGTATCATCATCCTCCCAATTCCAACTATCCCGAACTACCAATTGGCTACTGTTAAAACTGAGTGTCACATCTCATGGATTGAATAAACTTGTAAACATAGATTTATAAGAACTTGAAAACATTTACAAAAGTATTACAGAACCCTATGCCAAAAACCATTCGGACCTATCTGAAATGATGAAATGGTACCGCAAGCGCCATCTGTTTTTGATAACCAGTATTTCATCAATAATTACATAGGATAGACTACAGAAGATGGCACTTTAAAATAAATCAATTCAAACCTAGTTAATATAACCAATTGCTACTTGTGCTTATTTTTATTTACCTCTTCTACAATATTGAAAACTCGAGTAATAAGAAAGCAAAACTGTAGTTTGTTTGAAGAAATCATAGACAACTTCTTTCAAATCATTGGCTTAAAAGCCGCGTATCTCAACTAGACTTTTGAAAGAAAACTACTGTTGTCTATTATCGTTTGACCACTTCCTGACAGCCCTGTAATTTTGTAGAAAGAAATAAAAATCGCCGAAAAATGGCGAAAAGGATTGCACAGAGCTCCGTAAACTGGGCCGCCCTCGCTGAAAGGGTCCCGGCCGAACAGAAGGTCCACCTTGCGGCTTTCAAAATTAAGTCCGACACTTATCTCCGAAGGTTAGTTTTGATCGATGGATTACATAATTTTCGTTTTTAGTTTTTGGTTAATTAATTTACTTGTTGTAGGGTTTTGGCTAACCCACCTGAGCCGCCGAAGATCAACTGGGCCCAGTACAAGAATGCCGTGCCCATCCCCGGTATGGTTGACACCTTCCAGAAGCAGTACGAAGCTCTGAAGGTGCCGTACCCTGCTGACACACAGACCGCTCAGGTCGAGGCACAATGGGCTGAGGTCAAGAAGTCCATCGAAGCCTTCATCCAGGAATCAAACGCTAACATTGCTGGGTAAGTAAATAACTTCTACATTGCAGTGTAGTGTTGTACCCACACACAATTTTGAACAAAATTTTATAGCAGCATAATGAAGTAGTGATATAACAGAGAATTTCATTTTGATGAAAAAATTATAGACCAACACTGCTCCAATTCGATATTGAACTGAAAATGAACTGAAATTTATTTACAGAAAAACCTGTCTGTGACAGCATTTTGAGTTTGATTTTGCTATGGCTTAATTCAATGAAACTGTATTATTAATTACCCGCATTTTATTCTGTTAACTATCAACTTATAGCTAGTAACGCAAGCCTGGACAGGATAATAAACTGGTATCCTATATTCCATATATCAGTTGCAGATTTTATGAATATTCATGTTCCACCTTTCAACAAGATATTGAATGATATTTCTTATACTCCATTAATTTCTGATATTCCATTTCAAATCATTCCAGCTACCAGAAACAGATCAGCGAGATCAAGGCCCTGCTGCCATACGACCAGATGACCATGGAAGACTACCGCGATGCCTACCCAGAGGAAGCTCTCGACCCCATCAACAAGCCTACCTTCTGGCCCCACACCCCCGATGAGCAGCTCGGCTATGTCGACCCTGACAAGCCAGCACATTCCGGACATTAATGTAATCAGCGCCTTCACTCAGCTTCAGAATATAGTCAGCATATATCAGTGCCGAATGATAGTTGACCGTTGTGAAGTATTGTCAAGGTTCTTAGGAAGTTGCAATCATCTTGTTCTATTTATGTAGGAATAAATGAAATCTTTAACTACAATTTTTGTTTCATTTTTTTTTTGTAGAATAGATCAAGTGTGTTGCTGCTACTGTTGCATAAGTTGAGGTTCTTTGAACCTTTTTGGGGAAAAAAGGTAATCATAAGGACCTACTATTTCTAGTTAATTACATAAGAGTATGAATGAGTTTGTTGGCATCTGTGCTCAAAAATGGATAATAAAGCTGTGTAATTTGAAAGGATATTTTATTTGATATGAAATTAGTACAAAAACTTTTCCTAAAGTAATTACTTTCTCAAGATATAAATTATCTATGCACAAAATTCTAGTCTTTTGTCCCCCGTGACAAAATTTCATTCCCATCAGTTCAGTAGTTTGGACATGAGATGTAAATAGACAGACAGGCAGTTGTCCCACCAACGACGAGAAAACGACTAACTATCGGCTATTTCCTCGCTCAAGCAACGTACAATAGATATACTTTCCAAGTGAACAAAAGAGATGCATATACAAATAGTTGATCGCTGACTGTTCACACTGCCGGCGAGCACTCGCTTCACTAGTTTGTCGCTGAGCGACAAAAGCTAGATAACACTCGCTCGGCGACACTCTCCAAGCGATTAGAACTCACGCCGAGTGAGCAACCAGTGGTAATTTCTCTACAGTGCCTATCTAATGGGTCGATTACACCTAACGAGTACAGCGGCGAGTCAGTATCCTCGGCCGAGTGCTCGGTTGGTATAAACACTTTAACGAGTGCTCGGCCGAGTACTATAATATTCAATTCTTATAAAATTTGTGAAAAAAAAACTAAGTGTTTTGACTCTTGTCAATTTTGAGCAATGAAAAATTTCACAACTACCAGATCTATTTACGAAATAGTACCAAAATATATCCACATTAAAAAAATATATATTTCAATTCTCTTTCTAGGATGACCATATCAATTGTGACAACAAAAGGGTTGAAAAAATCCTATAATATTGACAGTATTACCACGGGCAGTTTTTTCTTGCCCGTGGTACTACCAGACCGCTTGGTGGATCCGATTGGATGGTACTACTGGTAGTACCACGGGCAACAAACGGAAAAATCATTGTTATCTAGTTCAGACGACGATGATGATGAATTCTGCGAGTAATCGCCCGCCTCACTCGCGTATAGCCGAACTACACAAATATCGGAACTACACACTCGCTCCCCGCGTCTCGCTAACTCGTTTCTAGTTCTAGCTCTACTCGTTAATCGTTGCCGGTGAGACAAGTGCCTTACTCCAGTCCAGACAATCCAGAAAATTCTCAATTCGCACCTAAAAATATATCTAGCCCCAAGTCCTATTAAAATGGCTTGATTAAATGTATATTCCCATGTGCTTCCAAAAGCCTTGGCTAATGTAAGCAAGGAAAACTCATAACGGTGGAGGATTAGCAGGAATTTACAATGAAACCAGTTATTAAATTCGATTAACCTTTATTATCTGTGAATTGTACAATTTATTACATTAATCACCAGTATAATGCTGTCACAGAGTTACACGACGCAGGAATGTTACATTTAGAAAACTAAGATTTGGTGCAATGAGCTATGGATATTAATGTGCTGTAGAAACAAATATTCTGATAAAACATTATTATTCTATGCATAAGACACTTGATAAGTGGCACAATTCTACTATTGGAGATCAAAATACGAATCTAATTGAAAATATCCTATTCTGATTTAGCTATGTAGTAACACAGATATTAGCTTGAAACTATAGTCAGCAGGTATAGACATCATCCTTAATTTTAAAATGCTCTAGTAAATAATATCCTAATTATTCTTGGCAAATATAGTTTCTTGTTTATTGTTGCATAGTCCAAATAGACGCTAAACGTATACAAATCTGATGCCATATTACAAAATATGATATGATAACCTCATAGGTCCGATTCCAAGCATGACTTTCACAGAAACTTAAAAATAAAAATTAAAACTATTATCATTTTACAACTAGACGCGAGTGAAACTATTCGTTTCTGTAAAATTAGTTACAGGAGGGACCCGTTTGGTGTTATCATTTCAGAATTACATTACAAGCTAAGGCCGTTTTCATTTGAGTGTTTTTCAAAGACGAGAACAATCGCCTAATTTACTAGTTAATAATATTGCATCTATTAGGCCGTATTCAGTAGAATTACGCCCTATTGTAATTTAAAAATCTACTCAAATGAAACCCGACCTCCTTATTCTATGAACACTAATTTCACATCACATCCAGTTGATCTTAATCTAAATAAATTTCTATTTAGCGGCGAATTTGTTGGCTGGGGGCGGTGGGGGCTGGGCGTACATGTTGTAGTAGCTGGTCGGGGGCGGGACGTTGAAGCCCTGGTTCTGGTTGAAGCTGTAGTTGCTGGGGAAGGGCTGGGAGTCGGCGCCGCGTCCCCGGCCGCGGCCTCGGAACCCGTTGTCCTGTCGGAAGTTGTCGCGGCTGCTGTCTCGGTTGTATGAACGCGTGTTGTATGAGCTTTGGTTGCTGTCATAGTCGTTATTTGAGTCGTCCCATCTTGAGCCTGTTGGGCGATTTATATGGAATTATTTTGGGCGTTTAATGGTTACTATTGGTTACAGGCTTTGTCTAAGCCTGAAATTAGTAATATTTCCCTGTTTCCTGTTAGATAATATGTCATGTTCTATTTACCAATCTTCCTACTATTATAACAAAATGGTCAGCTTGTTCGTTTGCATGTAATTGCATAAATTCAACCGATTTGGATAAAAATATACGTAATGATTAAAGACACCACACTTTATTCTTTAACTAAAGGTCCCTTCCGTGTAACACGGATAAATGTTCTTTGAATTATTGTACTAAGAAAAAATCTATATTTTTATCAATTGTCTTTGGCACAAGCATTGATTACTTTGGGACTTGTTAAAGGAACATAAAATAACATAAATAACTGGCAACAAAAAAAAAACAAAACGAAGCGTGTCACAACACACATAGAGAGCTACAAGACAAGACACACAATCAGTACTGACTCCGGTCTCCCCCGAAGCGGCCGCGTCCCCCGCGCGAGTCCCGGCCGCCGCGAGCGTCGCGGCCGCCGCGCCCGCGCCCGCGCTCGAAGCGACCGCCGCCGCTCTCGTCACGGTCGCGGTAGCGGTTACGACCTGGGAACAAAGATTGCTGGGTTATTCATGGTAACTTATAAAATATATATGGCAATATGGATGTTTGTTACAGTTTTAGAAAGAAACTTGGATCGATTTTGATGTAACATCGCAGCTTTCTCATCTTCACACTTATAAATTACAACGGTGTGGAAATAGTTCTCCCGAATCTCGGGTGATAACATAGGGATCACAATGATATATACTGTTATAGAAAATTATGTATTACATTTAAGAAAATACAAAATACAACATGGTAACAAAAAGTACTTGCATAGGTACTTTTTTTATAGTGGAGCAAAAAAGTTCGATTAGGTAAAATAGACTCAAAGGACCAGATGGATACATAATTTTCTGTCCTTGTCTGTAAGCTTAAATAAGTTCGCAGTCTGTATGGGGTACTTACCGTACTTTCCCTTGAATCCCATGCCACACTGAGCCAGCTCCATCAGCTTGGGGTTCACCACTTGATTCGCCTCTTGCAGTACGTTCATCAGATCTTTAGCCTGTCAATATACACCAAATATTAACATTTAGGAACCATTGAAATTTAGAAATAAGTTATAAAAGTATTATTTATATTAGAAAAAATAAAGTAAAAGAAACTATAATTTTATATGTTTATAAACATTGACAAAATAATATGGTAAAGAATAATATGTACCTTAGCAGAATTATTAGGAGTGAAGAGCGTGTAGGCCGTGCCGGTGTTGTGCGAGCGGCCCGTGCGACCGATACGATGCACATAGTCCTCAGAGTTGTTCGGATAGTCATAGTTTATCACAAACTTCACGTCCTCCACATCTGCGCCCAAGCCATCACGTTAGTACAAGAAGAGATAACTCTCGCAGAACAAATGTATGTATTGGACAAGATAAGCTATGGGCTTGAGATGAGAGCTCGTATACAAGGACCAAAATGGACCATTATCTTAACTCTAATTTTGTTTTATTTGAAAATGTTTAGTTGACACATGCAGGCCTACAGCAAATGGATACATAAACTCATAATTCTGTTCTCCATTTGCCGTAAGTGTCGCATCAGAACGCTCATCCCAACAATGTAAGACACATAATATTTACCTTGTGGCGTGTCGGCTGCTCAGGCTCCGCTAAACTGGAAATAACTGTATTATGCCCGTCAGTCCGGAGTGTGAAGGCCAAGAAACGGTGTGCTGACTTATATTAGGCCCTCTTACCGCGCTGTCAGTTGCGTAGGGCAGGCCAAATCTTCATATTAAATCTCTCATGACAAATAACCAAGCATGTATTGCTCTAATATGGTCTTACGTTAAATTTTAATTCTATAGCCAAATGGTAACCCCAAATTTGGAAACTCTTGAATATAAGACCATGTTGTTTAATTGATTATGCTCAATTCCCAGTTTAATGTTTAGAGGCAGCATGCTCATATTGAAATAGTGTGCGCTGACAGAGAACTGTCGTTTGGTTACGATTGGTAACAAGGTATTGGTCAGGTCAGCAACACACCATAGTCTAGCCGTTAACACTGCACGCATGCGCCTCTGAAATGAAAAACAATCGAGAATAATGCCAAGTCAGTCATGGAAATTTATTTTATTATTATCGGGCTAAGATGTTTGCGTCTGTGGTAGATTTTTACACTGTTGGCGTGGCGAAAGTATATTATTCATAACTTCAAGCCCGTTACAAATGTTCTGATATGTAAATTACTGAATAATAATAAGAAACGTTACATAAATATAAATATCTACCAGCAGAGTATATAAGTTTATCGTGGCCCGAGAATATAGCAGTATCATCGTACCATTGCTGTGTTTATAAATACATGGTGGCTGTTCCAATATTCACTTTTAGCCACCTCTTGCATGAACCATTAGGTCATAAAAATACATATTTCATACCTTACTAGTTTTATATGATCCTATCATAATTCAAAGTGGAAGTACATCTTCTTGAGTATTGTTGTGCAAAAAACGTGAATACTGGAACCTATTTTCACATTGAATAAGCATAATATGAAAACTATGCGCTGTTCACTTAGCAATGGCATCCATATACCTCCACTACGCCCCTGACATCTCTTAGACCATTACAACACCCCGGTGTTACAGTGCGAGAGGTATATTTACTCATTTCATGGTTCTCTTACTCGCAACTGTGTCATTTCATCTTTTGTTTGATGCCCTCATCAGTTGGCGGGAACATTCACCACCATTTTATAAACTTAAAAACTTGATCGGTGGCACAAACATAAGATCGTAACTTCTGGGCAACTTACAGTGTCTTGCAAGCGAAAAGTGCTAATAATATTTGGTAGTTCTGTGCTGGTATTTATTTTTTTCGGCCCTAAACAATGTTACAAAGTCACAACACAATGTCCCTAGCTTTTCCTGAATGGCCTACTGGTTTAAGCACCTGCCTCTCAAGTACGAGTGTGCGGGATCGATGTAGTTAACTTTTATTAAGTTATTTGCACTTTCTTATCTTGGACATCAATTAAGACAGCTAAAGTATAAAATCGCAAATCCGCCTTGAGCAAGCGTGGTGATTAACACTCAACAAACACCCGTTCCCTGCTGTAAAACATGAAAAAATTCCGTTATTTCCTCTAAATACAGGATGTTAGTACTTACCAAGGCCGCGGGCAGCGACGTCGGTCGCGACTAGTATCCCGCCGCTGGACATTCGGAACTGGTTGAGCACATAATCTCTGTCTTGTTGGTTCTTGTCGCCGTGGATGGCGAGGGCTCGCCAACCCGCACGGTTGATAGCTTTGGTTATTTCATCCACCTTGATAGAAATTCGCGTCAATAAGGGTAATACAACAAGAGATAGGTAACATAATTGTACCTGGTTACGAACAACGTTTTAGGAAATTCCCGCAGTCTTTATACCCTGAAAAACTCACCCTTCTCTTAGTCTCAGCAAATATGATAGTCTTAGTTTCCTCCTCTGAAGATATCTCAGTGAGCAGTGTGATCAGCTTATCATTCTTCTCCCATTCCTCACAAACGTCTACAATCTGAAGGATATTGTGGTTCGCAGACAGGCTGAGAGAACCTATGTTGATCTGGATGTAATCATGCAGGAACTCCTCGGCTAGATTCTGCACTTCTTTGGGCCAGGTTGCTGACCACATAAGAACCTGGGAGATAAGGACCAGAATTATAGTTCGGCCATTCAGAGAATGCGTTCCTGACACGTCGCGATTGAACTGACGACGTAACTTTGCAATGGCGTTGCAGTTACGATAAAAATATTTTTGCTGGTTGTTTACCGTTTTAAAAATTGAGGAGCATTAAAACAACATTATTATATCAATAATCAATGAATGTAGTTACGTCGTCAGTTCAATCGCGACGTGTCAGGAACGCATTCTCTGAATGGCCGAACTATAATATTATAAAGATTTAGAAGGAGTGTTGTTGAGATTTCTATGATATCAACATGTAATGAACATTTTTGTTTGGATGTTTACCTGTCTGTCCGGTCGAATCTGCTCAATGATTTTGCGGATCTGTGGTTCGAAACCCATGTCTAACATGCGGTCTGCCTCATCCAGCACCAAGTATGTGCAGCGACGTAGGTTTGTGGTGTCTGTGGGCAAGATAGCTCATTAGTTGTAATTGGCGTATCAAAAGATCAAAATTTCCTACGCTTTTTACTCAATAGATTAATCAAATTATTATATGTAGGTACAAGATATAGGAATTTGTACTTGACAACTAACCAAATATGTATCGCTACCTATGTGTCATGGCTATATATAAACAAAGTAATAAATTAAGTAAAACAAATAAACACAATTTTTGATTTTTTCACCTTTCTCCAAGAAATCAATAAGTCGTCCTGGAGTAGCGATGACAATCTCTACGCCCCGCTCAAGGCACCTGCCTTGTGGTCCCTTCGGGGCTCCACCGAATATACAAGTGTTGCGGACTTGCACGCTCTGACCAAAGTCATTGGCCACCTGCAAATGCACACAAACCTTTAATTCCTGAATATGTGTTACATTAATTTTGCTAGATAAATAGATTTAGAAATCATAGTTATGTATGTAAGAGCAGATTATCTTGTGTGAAAATTAGCGTGAATCCACGCAAGTTAAAGTATTGAATGATCTATTGTTCTTTTATATTGCAAGAGATATAAGATAGGATCATAGGAGATGACAGACAAGTTAGTAGATGACTCATTCCAGGACTTTTTTTAGTATTTTAAATGAATTTAAGTGGGTGTTGCTATGCCCATATGTGTTGTATGTTAAACAAGAATATTTAATAGATTCTGATTATTACGACATTGCTAGAATGGCAATGTCTGAACGAACTGGCCTTGAACACATATTGGACATATAATAATTACTGAATTGAGCCTAACCCACCTAATCTGCTCTTACATACTTATAAACAATAAAAATAATATGAAAGCATGACAAAAGGGATACCAGATATATTGATTAAAACAAACAACAAAAATAAAGAAAATCTACTGGATATGTGATAAATAACAAATAAGTTGTAGGTGTATATAAATCCCGAATTATTGAAACTAGATCAAACATTTATAAATATTCATGAGTTTGTGTTTGTTCACAGACAGTTTACCCCACATACAAACTACTTGTTTACTACCCAGTCTATTATAGACATCTGTGTACAGATAGTTTCCAAAATTTTAAGATGATATAATAAATATAGAGTAGAATGGTGAGGATATGCAAACTGCTGTTTGAAACAAACTACACAGTAAAGTAAGCATTCCACAGATAAGCTGCAAGGTCTAAAAGAAATAACAAAAATACTTGTGCCCAAAACTAAAAAAAATAAGGTTACGTTCAGAAACCTCACCTAGTAACAAGAAAATTTAGAATTTTGGGATGCCAATCAAACATATTCTACAACATATGTAAATTTTTCATCAGGTTTTCGAACATAGCCTGCCTGCAATAAGCTAGTTCTACAAATTATTTATGTAATTGGATAAATTTACTATTTCCAGTTCGCTCGGATTGTCCGTCATCTCCGCAGCGATTCCATTCATTGAGATCAACGCCTGGAGTAGCACAATGGAAAACAAATACTCATCTTACATTTTGTAATTAAAAGTATTTATATTAGGTATTAGAGACAAATTATTAATTGTGGTCCTTCTGATGTTTCCATGGATAAGATCCCATAACAGGCAATCTTGTCTCAATCCAATAATAGCAGGCATAGTTGTCAACTTGTCATTTAATAACACATTTTATAAAAACAGAAACTGATAAGAACATAATCAGACAAACCTGTTGAATCTGTTGAGCAAGCTCTCTAGTTGGAGCCAAAACCAGTACAATGGGCCCCTCATCCCTCAGCAGGCGTGGCTGGTTGATGATGTGGACAATTGCTGGCAGTATATAAGCCAGAGTTTTTCCTGACCCTGTCTGAGCTATTCCCACTAAATCTCTCCCAGACAGTGCAATAGGCCAGCCCTGAGCTTGAATGGGAGTAGGATGAGGGAAGCCTTGTTTCAATATCTCCTTCATAGCATAATCAGGAAAACCTCCTTCTTCAAAGTACATGCTCGGCGCTGGAACATCGCGCCCTTTCACAGTGATCTGGTTTTGGCTGCGATACGCCTCTATCTCCGCTTGACTGCGCGACTGCACGTTCTGATGCGGTACATAGAAGTTTTTCTGGAACGGAGTGAGAGTGATTGTGTCCCAGCGAATTTTCCTAAGATTACCACCCGGTTGGTCATTCTTGAAATTGCCTCGGAAGTCATCGCGGCCACCGCGACCTCCGAAGCCTCGGCCGCCGTCGCGTCCCCCGCGGCCCCCGTCTCGACCGCCGCGGCTGCTTCCGAAGCGGCTACTTCCCCTCTCTAGGGAGCGATCACTAGACCGTCCTCCCCGTGAACTACCCCTGCCGCCTCCACGGCCTCCGCGGCTGCCACCACGGCCCCCGCCGCGTCCTCCACGTCTATCGTCGTACCTAATTCATAAAATCCGTGTAAATAAACCAAGCGTTGTAACTAAAAGAAACCTACATCTGCCAATTACTTACATCTTAAGTTTTCACGGCGATGGAACACTACAAATGCTAACAATACTGAATTTCTGAGCAACAACTGAAAATATGCAGCAAATTACACTATTTTTATTCAATGTTGTAATATTTTTAATAGCGTAACAAACATTGGGCTGACTTTTACTGCAAATGCCAACTGTCGGCCATATTGGATTTAAACTTTTCCTAAGTTTGTCTATGACTGACAACTAGACAAAATGTCAATTTGTGTTTCCGGTATAAGAGGCCTACTTTTTCCATTTATGTAGTTTATTAAATTTTATGGCGATTTTGTGACCTTCTATACCTCATTCTACGATTTTCATATTTTTTAGAACAGTTAAAAGGAAAATGAAATGATTTATTTTACACTTATAAAAATATAAGTGCTCAAATGGGTCTAAATGATTTCAATTTCCGGTGTGGCTGAAAAAAGTGCAATGAGTTTCAAGCTGAAATATGAACTAATCTAGTTTTAAATTCTAGATCATTAAAAAAAATGTAGCTACGTATATAATACTCGTAGAAACAACTGTTTAGCTATTACGCCGGCTTTTTAGTTATAGTAGAGTACCTAGTATAACTTATGTTCGCAGTTTTGTAGGTATTATGCTACGATGCAGAAGATGCATTTAAAGTTACACCTTTTTAAAACTGTAACAATAAAAAGGATCTCCGAACAGCCTATGAAAAGACCTTACTCTACCCTGTACTTGTATTTACTTACATTGCTGTAGATAGAGAGATACATAGAGCGTCGAGACATTTATTGATAAAACAATTCACCATTAACTCCCTGTCTCATAGCTGAGCAGTTTAGGCGCTTAGTATTTTATTTTTTCTTTTATAATGGATGCTACAATACCTGTTTTTGAAAAGCCCCATCGACCTTTGACTGTTTTAGACTGGACAAGAAACATTCAGAGGCTACAAAATGAAGCGAGGCTTCGTCGATTTGAGTCTTATGAGTTGAGAAATCGAGCCAACCAGTTGAGGAACGAGACTTCGGTAACCACGAGATGGGATACCTATGTTAACAACGAGTTGTTGAGGGATAGGTAAGATTTGCTCGGTCCGAATACTTTGAAAGGCTTTAGATAGGGTAGTAGATACCTACTAATTTGTCTCACTGACCTACAAACCTTATTCATGTTTATGGCGAATGGTCTCATCGTGATCGTTACAGAATATGCGAAGTCCAAGCATGGAGGGAAAAGCAGAGGTTCACAAGAGAATGCGTAAGAGACGAGATAAGAGCTTTGAAAGAAGAGAAACATGCAACTGAACTCCACTTGGAGTCCCTACAAGTTCCCTTTATGGTGATATCTCAGTGTCTCTCTAATAGAGATCAGAGAGTGCCTCCAGAGTTGACTAGAGACCAGCTTGGGGAGGAGCTAAATAAGGTGAAACTAATCTTAAGAGTCCATAGCTACCTTTTTTGTTGCTTCGTAAACATAACTTACCTTGGAGTCCTTCCTTTATTAACGGTTGAAACGGTTCCTATTAGTGGAAAGCTTTTTAAAGAGTCCATTCAGGCTTCATACATTCAGCATATTTCTAGGAGCTGCACATCGCAGAAAATAGCAAGCGTGTCTTAATGGACGTCTGCCACATGGGCTGGGAGAAGATAAAGGAGCTCACCAATGTGCTCTGCCGCCTGGAGCGCGAGATCAAGAATAAAGACGAAACCCTCGACTTGGAGTACCACGTCAAAGACCTGACCAGGGACAGCACTGATATTAGTTTCAAGCTGGATCCTACTAGGGTAGTAACGGAGTAAGTTACCTACTGTCATAGTTTTATTTCTTTTCAAGTTTTTGGATCGTAAGAGTTAGAGATGAACCTCTTCAGTGTCGTTTGAATTTTGGAAACAATAGGGTTCATTATTCATTCGGCACTTGCTATCAAAGGATTTATTTACCTAAGGAGCTTCGTTCAGAAGGTTGGTACATTTATTTACTTAACACCAAATTATTGTAATCTGCTGACCTAAAAAAAGGCAAATGTGAGCTTTTCCCCCAGATCAATGACAGAAGAGAGTTACGTCCACTGCATAGAGAACACGATAAAGATAGCAGAACAGCTTATGTCCGAGTCCAAGACTCTTCGAGAGACGATGTTCAAAAGCCGCGAGCAGGCGAGGAACCAGATGCATGCCCAGAGTCAGCAGGTCGAGCTCATTATGAGGAGGAGGGTCTTTGACATACAGAGGGCTAGGAATGAGATGGAGTGGCAGAAGTACAAGGTATGTGTAAGGTTTGAATATATTGTGAGGAAACCTGGTGGTTCAAAAGTTTAGAAGTCCTTAGTCACGAGCGTCGTGGAAATAAAGCGATTAATTCTCGTGCCTGCTTTGGGGTCGTAATTTAATATTGTTGCAAAACTTTTCAGCTAGAGCAAAATCTTAAAAAAGTAGACAGGGAGATTGAAACCCTCCGTGCAGCAGTCGCGGATAAGATAAACCCGACAAAACTGGTGGAAACCAGATTGGAAACCAGGACCAGAAGACCAGTCCTTGAAAGAGTTCAGGATAAGCCCATGCGTGGCTTGATAGAAGAGTTCGAAAGGGTTCACATGAGTCACAATATGCTCGAAAAGAAATTGGAAGAAGCACTGTAAGTACCTAAAGACTCCTTAATTTTATAAATATGTATCTTGTAGTGGGTAGTCGCAAGTATGCAGAACCGGTGCCACACCAGACTAAGATTGGGGTCGTATCACTAGGGAAATAAGTCTTTTTTATTTTAAAATATATATTGGCACGAAACTTTTGAATGTGCGACTTTTTTGGAAGTTTTTGACTCGAAAACAAGGCTACCTAAAACCTAAAATGTTGCTTGTTCTTATTAAAATTAGGGGGGAGCCTGAATTATGTGGACTGAAAAATATTCTATTTTTCCTAGCACAACATACCACGGCATGTTCAACCACCACGGGCGCGTAACAAAGGACTTGCAATACAAGAACCAGGCTCTGGAGACGGACAGGCGCCTCATAGAGATCAGGAAGCCATTGCACTCATCTGATGAAACCGAGTTCAAGAGGAATGTCGGGTATTGCCATATGAGCGATGAGCTAGTGACCGACTAGTGGGCAACACTTTATGCAGGAATTGTTTAGCTGGCAACACTTAATTCTGTTATGTTACCTACGAGACCTACCTACTAGACTTAAAATTATCGATGTTTTTTTAGTTTTTGATGTTGCATTTTCATTTCAACTTTTAAGATGAATGCTTGAAAAAAAAATGTGGCTTTTGCACTAGAATCTAGACACTGAATCTAGATTATTAACACAATAATTATTCAAAAGCGAAGGTTATATTTTGTTCTGTTTGGCGCCACTTCATTCAATTTTTAATCTTCACTGCGCAAAAGTTAACTCCATTTTAAAACTAGTTACTTAAATGTAAGAAAACTATAACATTATAATGTAAGCTATTAGCACAGATTTAAGTTATCTCTAGCATAACTAATTATTAAGACTGTCACCATCAGCGGTCGTGTTCAAAAAAAACAACTACAATGTTAAAAAATCTCGTATTTATTCATTTAATAACATAACAAGCACTGTTCTGTAATATTATATTATACATTATAATAAGATATTATAAATAAATATGTCATGATATTTATGACGATACACCTTGGTATTCGCTAAGCATTTGATGTAAAAATACACATTTTAACTATTAATATTTATTAACTTGGATAAAATAGACTATTATACTCGTACTGATATAATACTTGAAGTTTATTGGAATGTGTTAACCATTAATCCTGTACCACTAGTGAACAAGTTTACAAGTTCAATTTAACCAAAAAAAAATTGTTTAAAAGTTCACCAACTTTATGTTTTTTTCCACGAAACTTGTATTCTTTTTCACAAGAGGCAGATACAATACTTTTTACATCAAATGAGATTCAAGGCACTATTATATAAACTAGTGAACATTCTATATCTATGACATTATGTAGTGGAAAATATCGATATCGTTAGAAGTGCTTTCAATCCATCAATAGATTTCTGCGTCTTAGCTTTATAAATCGATACGTCATATAAATAAAGCTACATGCCATAAGTAGTGGTAATAATATTGCTATTACAGTTATGAATTGATCACGAAGATTCATATTTCACAGGTAATTGTCTAAAAATTATGACGTTTTGCAAAGACATTTCATTTTGGCCAACGCGATTTATTTAGTCGCATTCAAAATAATCTCTAAGTAATAAATTTAAATTATTCCACACAACTGCTAAACAAGTTTTAATGCAACTTGGCACAAATGTAGATAATGTTCTGTTAGCATTTAGGATACCTTTACTGCTAGTTATTATAATAAATAAATAATATAAAAATTAAGTAGACGTGAAGTAGTGTATCTTACCTAATGTACTTGTTACCGCACGGCAGTAAATATAATATTAAAACTATTAATGCAACATGAGGTTTTATTCGTAATACTTTGAGTTTATTTATGGTTTCATAGTGGACAGTACAAAAAAAAAGTTTATCTTGTATTTATGGACTTGCTTTACTTATGTAATTAATTTTATGAATGTCAAAGTTACATCTCTTTGATAATCGTGAACTATAGGGAATAAGTTCGATTTTGGCGGCATGATAGCAAGCGGTATGCCTTCGAGGCACATACCTTACCATACCCTTGGATATGCCAGTTTTTTTATTACTATTTTAGTTTGGTAAAGTCATATTTAAGTAGTCCACTACGAACCAGTATTCGATATTATTAATGTAACAACAAGTATTTGGAACTCAGTTACGATTAATTAACAATATAATAAGCTTTATTGTGCACTTAATTTTAATAAATTATAACGCTATGTACTTACTTAAAACTTACCACAATACAGTTTTATGCAAAAATAAGTATTACTCCATTAATATACATCTAGTTTGTGAACATAATCTTTTACTGATTAGAACTATATTTTGCCTTCCATAATTTGATTGGACTAATTTACTTTTTATTGCATACAACTGTATCAAACATTTGTTCATTGACAATCTTGAGTTTTTAGTTCATTGATAGTAGAAATAATGCATTGCTTTAAATTGGTAGCTGTGAAATATATAAAATCTCTTTTTCCTTTACTGTCGGGTAAACACCATGAAAATATAGCGATTTTCAATATAACTTAGCATTTAAATGAAATGCATAAAAAACAATCGATTCGATAACTGTATGCATTGGTGCGAAGTAAATAATAAAACAAACACTTAACACAAAACAAGAAAAATAACCTTAAAACAAAGTCCGAAAAAGACAACAAAAAATTGTACTTCCCGCCAAAAATCCATAGACAATACTCGAGGCCAAGGTATTACTTAACAGCCTTTGGAGACAGTTCGGGTTTCGGACCTACTTTTTCATACGCCTCGTCTAATAATGAGCATATTAGATCTATTTTGTCGTCTGTAAGTTTCCTGCTACACGCTAAACGGATGGAAGGTTCCGGACAGTTTAGTTCGACATCTCGTAAGTAAGCGGCGACTGTCATGGCGACATTTTGCTCTAGACAATAGTTAGTAATGTTACGGAGGTATGAGTGTTTCAGTCTGTCTGTGAGGTCATCCTTTTTGAGGTAGATGTGCTTCACCGGGGAGAGTGCGTCGCCTCGGAATGTGAAATGCTTCAGTTGAGAGAGGGCTCTGAAAAGAAAAATATGCATATTAATGTCTGACTTTTTTTCACGATGACATGGAAACAACTACGTTTATAATTTTATAATCTTCAGTTTTTAGAGTATTTTCTGAAAGTAAAAGATCTATTTTATGAGATCCTATGTAGGAAAATTAGAACCTAATTAGAACGTAATAATTTACTTCTGAAATGCAGTAGTGCAGTAAAGTATGTCGTAATCTGTGGTCGTAATGACCTATTTAATTTTGCGTTATAATGCTCATCTATCACCTTATCTCAATTGAAATGGCAGTTTACAAATTGTTATCAATATTTTTATTTATTACTGTAAAATTCTTTCCTAGTTTATCTAAAACGATTGCAGAACGACTTATAAGGTTGAGTCATAATATGGACTTTATCGCGAGTAATAACGCATTAAGTATAAAGTCGCGTGGTCTTATCAAATCGTACGTTTAATGTGACGTTATTTTATCAGTGAAGAGTATAAAATTGCAGTGAATTCTCGTATTTGTAGAAGGAAGTATTTTTACAGATAAATGCGTTTAAACGTAACTTTTCAAAATCTATGCGTTTAAACGAAATATTCGTTTCATTGTGAAGAATGTTTTTTTTACTATTATACATAACTTATTATGATTGAATTGAAACTTCATGCGAATTTTCAATTTTGGTTCAAATGTACAGATATTTCCGAAAAAAAAAAATATTATAGGCGTTACATGGCTTACTTCAGAATTGTAAAGTAATTTGGCGCGAACTGTACCTAAGTGATGTCACTAATTTATGACAAACAAAATGTACATACTTGTTAATTTTAATAGAGACTTCATTGAGCTCGCCGATGATGTCCGGCTTGGCCTCAATGATGTCCAGCGCCGATATGGCCGCTTGCGTCAACATCGGCGGCAGAGATGCGCTGAAGCAGTAACCTGGAATAAATATTGGAATATTAATTTCTGGTAGTCTTCTAAATATAGGCCGATTTGAAAACTACAAGTCAAGGAAGAGTAAAATCAATCCTCAGACCTTTTTTCTCAGGTAAAGGAAAGATTGACATCTGGTCTTATCAAAATATTTATAGCATTAAATGATAATTCGACTGAGGAGGTCGGATAAGCACTCGTTCCATGTAAAACACTAATATTCGAATGCCTCTAAACCCACCATATATCCACTATATCGCGCTGATAAAAAATTACTGAATCGATTTGAGAAATTCTTAGTCATATAGTGTTATATCTATAGTCCATTTATTTATCTAGAGTTATTTATGTATAGTCAATTACAACTTTTTCTCCGTACCTATTCGCGGAGTCGTTCCCACGGGAATCTGGCAGAAGCTAGAAGGTACTGAGATAAAATCTCTCTCTTTTCTCCTTTACTCTGTAAACACTCACCAAGTCCCGAAAGCCTCTGATGTTCGACCATGAAGTGTGTTCCTGCGCAGAAGCCGCCGACTGTCGCGAACGAATGTTCCAGAGAGCCCACGATCAGGTCGATCTCTTCGCGAGGTATATTCAGCAGCTCGGTTATACCGCGACCGTGTTTACCTACCACCTGGAGAAACAAAGGCAATATGGTTTATTAAATAGGTACCTAAATTAGCAGTTTTTCACTAACAGTCACAGCATGATAGAACCCTCAAAACTAAATGCGGGTATGGCCCTTAACAGTCAAGGAGGTTCACCGAACGGTTAATTATATGGATAACATATTAGGAAGTTTTCGATAGCCCATTTATTGAGGCTACAGACTACTTTTGGTGTGCGAAGTACTTCTCATGGAAGGCTGTTGAAATTGTGGACGGAATCTAGTAAACGATTATGCATATGTTTAAAACAGTGTCCTCTTCTCTTTATTTAGGTGATTCAAATATTAGCCTTTGCTGCCCGATATTATTCTAGTTACTGGGGTTTCCATGAAGCTAAATCATTGAACCGACTATAATGATGTCCTACATTATAACGAAGAAAAATACAACTCGGAGTTATCTACACTTCATAGTACTCCCCAGTACAACAACTAATTGCATTAATTAATTTACGCAACGCACTCGTACTTGGCCGACATTTGGAATAGTTCCCTCAATAAAGGCGAAGTCCTAATTAATGTTTATTGAATAGACATGGGATCCTAAATGGATGCCCTCGTTCCATGATAGATACAAACTTAATTGAGTGCAAGTGTAGGTATTCGGTTTGTTTGGAGAACTTCATACATAATGTTTTAGAATGATGTCTTCCTAACCGATTGTCTCATATAGGGAGATCAGCCAGCTGCGCAGGACATATTATAGTGCACAAGCATTTGCGCAGACACAGGTACACTAACTATTCTTTCACTCTCCGACACGCTTTAGAAAAGTTCTTAAGTACATTACTATTAAGTGTTTTGATATCTCTGGAATTCCCAGAATCCAGTGAACCGACTAAGGGATAAATGTATTTTTGTGACCTTAGTTTTATTTACGAATAGCACGGGCGGTCACTGCAGTTATAATAGCAAGTCCGCCTTTCATGCAGTATGAACTTCTATACATATTATTATGTAAATGATGTCTTATTCTTCATTGCTTTATTTGGATGAAGAATGGTAAGTATCACATTAGCGGATTCTATTGGAATGTTTATCGTATATCGTTCTTTGAACCGGTAGCGTATGTTTTTTAAGTCAATGAGCGATCAGAAGTCAGGACTACCTTTCAGTAAATCATATATAATGGAAACCATATAATTAACTATAAAAAAACAACTAAGATCCGGCAATGGATTTCCGTGGCAATGTGATAGTAGATGCACACCTACACGGAACTCTGTTATCAAGTATTAATCTAACAGAGATAGCACAAGCAATTGCAATATCATATTATTATTCATGTTTGAACAAGATAGTAGCGTGTAACGTAAAACATAATAATTTTTATGATATTTTTTGTGTGTTGTTTTCAGTTTTTGTGTAAATATTTGAAATACTAATAGCTGATATGCATCTTATTTAAATAAATGTTTTGTAAATATACATTGTTTCATTGTGTTTATAATTTAAATAATTACCTATTCAGGTAAATGGTTAATTATTTAACTCATATTTTCTCAGTGAATTACAAGTTCAAATGGGCATGTAATTATCTTCGATTAACATAATAATTATTTGGGAATTATAAAAATTACTACTTACTAATCAAGCAGTAGCTACTTCACTTAGAAATTAAGATTTTCAAATATTGGTCAAAAACAGCATAACGTATTTTGTTACATTTTACATTTTTTGGCAATGAAATAAGTATGTTATGTGAAAAAGACGTTTAAGTTACATTTAAAACTCAAAATGAGATTTGTTATGTCAAGTACTCAAAAATATAACTCACCCCAATAGTCAAACTTTCATCCAAAATAATCCTTAGCTTATACTTTCTCGCTAACTGCACCAACCTCTTCAACGGGCACATTTCACCAGTATTAAAGTATATAGCTTCTGCAATCAAGAAGGCTCGTCTCCGAGGGTTGAGTTCCTTCTTCTTCTGAGCCTCGGCCAGGAGTTGTTCGAGATGGTCCATGTCATTGTGTTTGTAGTAGCGAGCGGTGCTGCGGGAGGCTTCAATGCCTTTCTGTATTGCGAACCATACACATTCATCACTGAAAGTTTTTAAGAAAGATATTTACTATGGGGAAATGTTTTGATGTTTGCATTATTAATGTATAAACAATTGAACTCTTCTCTGTAGAGCTCATATTTTACTTATAATTTTAATTACATGTATGAAAAAAATGCTGGGCTAGGCCTAATCATGAACCATAAGCTAAGTTAATTAGATTCTAGGTCACAAACAGACAGATGAAAGTGTTGAAATGAACAAGATATTTTTTTTATGTAATCTGAGCCTAAGCTGACAGTAATAATAAATATCACTAAATAAGCATTGCAAAAACATTGCTAGTTTCATAAAAATATTCACATGTGACAAATCTTTGTGTGATAGGTACATGAGTATTAAATAGTATTGTCTGATTGTTCACCATTTTAATACGCCACGCCCACTATCAATTGCTAGATTAGACCATGGCACTCTTTATTTATAAGCAGAACTTTAATGCATTAAATACTTTTTCAACCCACATAATTGCATAAATAATGTTAAATGCATAATTACAATTTTAAACATTCTTAAGGAATATTTGCATATAAATGGAATGAAGCGAATATCGTTTGAAAGTCAGGATTGGGTGACTTTATAAAAAAAGTGCCCAATTGAATGATTTTGTTTAGGATTTTAAGTGCATAGAATATTGTTTATACAGTAGTTCATTATGTGTTTCTATGTATAAATATGCATACTGCAAGTCAAACAGCAGAGAAGCATTTATTTTATAATAAGTCTGTATCAGAATAAGGTAAACAATAAGAATGACTAATTAGGGATCTCCCTCTTAGATTTTACTTTATTATTTTATATATGCATCTGTGCATTAATGGCACACCTTCATAATGCTACCATTTCACAACATTCTTGTTATGATTTTTTAAAATAAGGTTATATTTACTTTTTAACAATAAGCTGAATACAGATAAGTGGTTCATTATGATGTTTGATTTTGAAAATACTTTAAACATCTCATAAATTATAGGGACCTTAAAAACATAAATGGCCTTACTACAAAAACTTTAAACCCTGTTTTACGCTTGTCTAATAAAATTTTGGCTGCAAAATGAACCATATGTCAACGTCATAATTTGACATTTTTTTAGACAAGGCATAAACTGACGTTTAAAAGTTTTTGTGGTAAGACAGTACATGTCCAAAGTATGTCCTAATGAATAATAATTAGAATATTCATGCTTGAATTCATAGAGATAATAATTCAAGGTTGGGACCTTGATCACAATATCAAAAACCTGTTGTTACATGCAGATCAATTTAATTTTATTAAACGTTTATGTCATAACATTTTAATGATTTAATACTTGATGTTTGAAGGGAGTAGTTGTTAAAATTAATGTGAACATCATACTGTGATCATATGTATGAATAAACTGTATGTAAGTAGACATAAATAAATTATGACTAATTGGCAATTGATGTTTTTCTGATTAGAAAGTAAGAAATAAATATAAATAAGAATTCCTATTTAATTATTCTGAGTAGTTTTTAACTTTAATATATTGAGAACAGATACATAAGGTAAAACCAATACTTACGCAAAAATGATATCCTTCTTCTTAGAATAGGAAGGTATAGCACTAGCAATCGTAGAGAACCCATACGAGTACACACAAGTCTCTTCCACCTCCAGGAACTTAGCCAGACGCTCCTCCAAGTCTAGATGGACGTCAATCGTGCCATAGAAGCCTCGAGGGCCGCAGGAGCCAACTCCATATTTCCCAAGAGACTCTAACGTAGCGTCCATGATAGACTCTTCCTTGTCAAGGCAGAGGAAACTTAAAGAACCCACATTCAAAGCATTATCGTCTATTTTACCCATCAAAGGAGGTTCTTCAACTGTCACATCGTGCTCCACGATAGGTATAGGGTTCCATTCTATCGGTTTCCCATTACATAGGGGATCATAGGTTTTAGACTTCTTTTTGCTCCAGAAAAAGTAAGTTGAAATTACTACCACTTGTAGAGCCATGACTAGAGTCCACCAGCCAGCCTGGAAGATGTAAAATATTTAAAAATGATACCCAAAAGCGATCATATGTGACTAATAAATACTCGGGCAGAAGAAACTTACCATATCGTAAATGGCAACGAATATCATTTTGTACGCCTTAAATTATTACTTTCACGGTTCAGTTAATGTGTTCAATACTATCTGGTAATATTCTACAAAATTATAAAAAATGAACTTGAGATTTTACGAGCTCTCTCGCGTGTCGTTTTCAACGCCGGTCACAGACTGATAAAAAAATTTAAAATGATAACAACCATAGACCAAAACTTCTAGGATTCTGACAGTTTAGAGGTGCGAAAACTTACTAGGATTCTCGCCACAGAGTGTCTTTGGTTAGCACGTGTGCCTAGAATTTTCAGCCTTTCTAAGTGTTTTGGTGAACTTTTGTGACTTAGTTTTGTGTTTGTGTGTTGTCCTTGTGTTTGTTTCCAGTGGTGTACTGTTATTTCGGTAACTTACTAGTTGTTTATAAGCATAATGGATCAAAATAAACCTCCCGATCCCGATCCTCCCGACATCTCTGCATATGCTCCTCTTTCCCCCAACTATCCGCTATCCCAACTCGCTGATGTTGCTTGCAGCATCGCGGACTCCCAGACCCCATCAACCTCGTATACCAGGAAACGCTCCGGAGATGATGCTAACATTGGCGTGTCAACCCCGCCATCCAAACAACAAAGAAACCTAGTTGGCCGCAGCAGGTACTCAGCTACTGATAAGGCACCTTTTATCGTTCATGTCTCTCGATTGGAGCCCCAGCCTAACGCCGGTACCTCTCTACACCCTGTTACTTTCGGAATATTCCTACAAAAACATAATATTACTAACGTTGTCCGTGATGGTGTTAAAAAAGTTGGTAGGAACCGTGTGTCTGTAGAGTTTAAATCCCCTCAGGATGCAAACTCATTTATTATCAACAGCATTTTACATAAGAACTGCTATGTTGCCTCAATCCCCACTTTTAATATAACTAGGATGGGAGTTGTGACTGGTGTTCCCACAGATTTAAATGAAGAGGAAGCCCAAAAATACTTACAGGTCCCTTCAGGTTGTGGTGAAATCCTGAAAGTTCGTCGCATAAGCAGGAAAGTAGTTATAGATGGAGTAACTGAATTCAAGGCAACAGAGACATGTGTACTTACCTTTGATGGCCAAGTATTGCCTCAAAGAGTTTTTTGCTGTTACACTTCCCTTCCAGTTCAGCAATATGTTTATCCCACCATCCAGTGCCGTAAGTGCTGCAGGTTTGGTCATGTGGAACTAGTGTGTCGGTCCAAGCCTCGCTGCAGTAAGTGCGGCCATGATCACCCTGGTGATGGTTGCAGCACTTCTGAGGCGGAGGCATTCTGTGTGCTCTGCTCAGGGAATCATTTTGCAAATAGCAAGTCATGCCCGGAGTTGGGTAGACAGAAGGCCATTAAGACGGTTATGGCTGAGAAGTCCCTTTCATATGCTGAAGCTAGCAAATCTGTCCCACTTGCTTCTCGCAATTATGCGAATGCTGCAAAAGCAGTTCCCGCCCCTACTCAGTCATACCGCAAAACTGTTTTTCTTAAGCCAAGGACCCATGCCCCTCTATCTCCCTCTTATGATAAAGCTGCCCATCAGCAGATTATTAACTCCCCTGCACCTTCACAGCCTGATGGCTGCGCTCTGAATAACCCATTCATTGATAGTAATGTTTCCTCAATAATAGATATACTTATTAAACTTCTATCTACAATCCTATCCACCAATAATACCCAATTACCGTCCAACGTTGCCTACCAATTAACTAACCTTTTATCAAATATTAGAAATGGCGCCTCGCCAAGTATTCCTTCAATGGAATGTGAGGAGCGTGTGGCATAAAAAGCACGACCTCATATTCCTCCTCAACAAATTCAAGCCTCTGGCTTGCTCTGTAGCTGAGACTTGGCTCACCCCGAGTCTCAGTTTTAATATACCACTATTTAATATTCTCAGATGTGACAGATCTGATGGCTATGGAGGGTCGGCTCTCCTTGTTAATAATCGTGTCCCCCTCTCCACCTTGTCCCTTCCGGTTCTGGATGGTGATATGAATATAGTTGCGTGTAGAATCGAGGGTATCACTGTTTTATCGGTGTATATTTCCCATCCTCAGCGTAGGTTTTTAACCACCATTAGGGACATTTTGAATAGCATAGAAGGACCTGTGCTCGTCATGGGTGACTTCAACTGTCACCACTTTAGATGGGGCTCCAATCGTTGTGATTCGTTTGGGGAAGGTTTAGTAGAAATCTTGGATGATTTAGACCTTTGCATCTTAAATGATGGTAGCCCTACTCGTAGATCCCTTCCAGGACAGCAAAAGAGTTGTGTAGACCTCACATTCTGTTCAGTTGAGTTAGCGGCATCAATTCATTGGGAATGTACTACTCTGACGCATGGTAGCGACCATTTCCCCATTGTTGTAACTTTAATTAATAAAACTTATTTAGAGAAAACTTCTCCTCCACTATTGAAGTACAACTTGTCCAAACCTGATTGGTCGAGGTTTGCATCTTTACTGGAGGGGAAAATTAGTATGCTTCCAAATTTAAATTCAAGTTTCCAAGATTCTTCTGGTCACTGCCATGCTAAGAGCTGCTACGATGGCTTTATCTCGGCCATTACCTTAAGCGCAGACTCTACCTTTCCGTTGCGCAACTGTGCCAGAAATAAAATCCCGTCACCCCCGTGGTGGGATCAAGAATGCACATCGGTTATTAAAGAAAGAAAAGAGGCCGAAAAACAGTACAATGATGCGATGAATAGCGTCAATCTTATACGGTACAGACGAGTGTTAGCTCAATCTCGGCGGCTTCTTCGCAAGAAGAAACGTCGCGGTTGGGTTAAGTTTTGCACTTCTCTATCCCCTTCCACTCCTATTTCAGCAGTTTGGAAGAGCATTAATCGTTTCAGGCGAGGCTGCTCCCCATCTATCTCTTCCCCTATCTCGAGACAAACTGCTGAATCCTTTTTCGACAAAATTGCTCCAGCCTATGTTCCTTCTTCCTCAGAACTTCTGCTCCCGTCTGTAAATATTTTGGACGATCCTATGAATGAACCATTTTCGTTGGAGGAACTTGATGCGGTGTTACGTCATGTTAGGGATTCCGCCCCAGGCATAGACGGCATACCGTACTCATTTGCAGTTCATTTTGGTTTTGAAGCAAAAAAGTATTTTTTAGGAATAATAAATTATTGTTATCAATTTGGTTGGGTTCCTGAACAGTGGAAAGCTCAGATAGTAATTCCTCTTTTGAAGCCCGGCAAGACTGCTGATGATCCGAATGGCCTTAGACCAATTGCTTTGTCCTCAGTGTTGGCCAAGATATTGGAACATTTAATTAAAAATAGACTTGAGTGGTTGGTGGAGTCTAGGGATTTACTGCCGAGCCATCAGTTTGGCTTTAGAAAGGGGCTTAGCACCATGGACAGTGTGGCAATTTTGGTTACTGATATCCGTACAGCCTTTTCCAAAAATGAATCTGCTGTAGCCACTTTCCTTGACATCTCTTCCGCATACGACAGCGTCCTTCTTCCAGTTCTCAGGCAAAAATTGCAACAGCTGAGGATTCCGGGTAAGATGGTACAATGTATATGCGCACTCCTCATGTCTCGCTCTTTGATGCTCAGAGTGCAGGGGGAGGTATTTGAGGTGAGACAGACGTGGAAGGGCCTTCCCCAAGGCTCAGTTCTGAGCCCCCTACTATACAACCTGTATACAGCAGACATTGGCTCCTGCCTTAATTGTGACTGCCACCTTCTACAATACGCGGACGACCTAGTGTTGTATGTAGTTAATTCATCTATTGCGGACGCTGCCTCATCTCTCTGTCTCTCCCTGGACTCTCTGCACACATGGCTTTTGAACCATGGTCTCACGTTATCCGCCCCAAAAAGCTCGGTAGTGATTTTTTCCCGAAAACTACTGATCCCTCAGGTCTCAGTTAACATTCAAGGACAAGATATTCCCATAAATAATAAAACAAAATTTTTAGGCGTTTTCTTAGATTCAAAATTATCCGGGATTCACCACTTTAACTATTTGATCCAAAGATGCGAAAGAGCAATCTCCATCTTAAAAGCTCTCGCTGGTGT
Source organism: Helicoverpa zea (assembly GCF_022581195.2). Classification (NCBI taxonomy): domain Eukaryota; kingdom Metazoa; phylum Arthropoda; class Insecta; order Lepidoptera; family Noctuidae; genus Helicoverpa; species Helicoverpa zea. The sequence goes on along the minus strand of NC_061463.1, from coordinate 11,850,603 downwards.
CTGGTGGGGGGCCCATCCCTTCACTTTGAAACTGGTCTACAATGCTTTAGTCCGCAGTATCCTGGACTATGGGTCACACTTGGTGATTCCAAGCAACAAAGGTGCCTTGGCCGGTTTAGATAGGATTCAGTCTCAATGCCTTCGAATCATCTCAGGTTGCATGAAGTCGTCGCCTATTAACGCCTTGCAGGTCGAATGCGCGGAACCTCCTCTAGCCCTGAGACGTCAGTACCTTGCTTCCCGTTTCCTATCCAGGGTTATTCCCAAGTCGTCCCACCCCCTCATCCCAAAACTCAGAGAGCTTGACACTCTTTGTCACAGCTCCAAATATTGGGAACACAAAGAAATCCCCCTATTCCTAAAAGCATACCGGTTTTTTCAAAATTTAGAATCCCCCATTGCTCCATATCCCAGACTTCCTCTATTTAATTACCCCTATGAAGTACTTTGCTTCACCCCTAAAATATTCTATAACATTGGCATATCCAAAAACTCCCCATCGGCAAATTCGGCCTTTAATGCGGTTTTGGGTGAACGATGGATTGGGTTTCAAAAGTTCTTCACGGATGCTTCCAAATCAAATGGTGGCTGTACTGGAGCCGCGGTTTACTATCAGAACTCTAAAATAATTTTGAAATTCAAATGTCCGAAGGAGTCTTCTGTATTTACAGGCGAGTGTGTGGCACTATTGGAAGCTTGTCGTTTTATAGAGTCCCATGAGATTAGCTATGGAGTTATCTTTACTGACTCCCTTAGCTGTCTCCAAGCCCTATCCCAGAATCCCTTCAGAACTAAACTCCATTGTCCTATTGTCCTGGATATTAAAAAGTCCCTTTTCTCCTGCACTAGGCAAGAGAAAGAAGTTCACTTAGTCTGGATTCCTAGCCATTGCGGTATAGCGGGCAATGAATGTGCCGATGCATTGGCCAAAGATGCGTGTTCATCTGAGTCTGCTGACCTTGTACACTTCTCCCTTCAAGGGCATGACCTGCTAAACCTCCCTAAATTGAGTCTTGAGACCTCGTGGCAGGAATGCTGGAACATTTCCAGCAAAAAGAAGGGTAGCTCTTATTTCGCCATTCAACCGGTTGTAAAACCAAAACCGTGGTTTTCAAAATTTAAAAAATACCCTAAAAGGGTAATTTCAGTCCTGTGCAGAATACGGTTAGGTCACTGTTGTACACCGGTCTTTCTGCGCAAAATTCGGGTGCAGGATTCATCCCTCTGCGAGTGTGGACTGGATGAGGGTACCCTGGACCATATATTTTTTGACTGTCCTAACAACTCATCCTTTGATTTATATGGTCGTCTCCAAAAACTTAAAATTCCTCTCCCTACTAATTTCCGTTCCCTCTTATCCCACTCCTGTCCAGAACTGCTCCAGATGCTGTTGATGTTTATACATCAAAACAATATTAAATTATAAACTGTGGCCTATATTTAGGCCTCAGTTTGTATGGTTGTGGTATATGTATGTTATGTGTTACTAACATTTTCTTGTTATTTTTATATATGTAAATGTATTTCTGTTTGTTTCAGTGCCGTCCTACTAACACATTAAGTTACACAAGATCGGCCACAGCTCCGTCTTAAATCAATATATGTATATATATATTTTTTTTTTCATTAAAAGCACTACTTGCTTGTCATCCCACTTGTCATTGGCAGAATCGTCGAATTGACATCGACACGGATTGCCATATTCAAAAATAGAATAGAATAGAAAACTTACTAAATCTGAGTTTCCTGTTGAAAACTACTTCTAAGGTGACTATCCGAACGAAAAAGTTCAGAGACTTTCTGCATCTGCTGCAGCTCCGCTCATCCGCTGCAATGTTTGTCACATGTCATGTCACTGTCATGTTATGTTTTGAAAAGAGCTCACGCCTCACATCACACTCTCAACAATAATACAATTGCTGTAAATTAAAAATAAAGTAAACAATACCAAAATGAATTTTGGTGGTACTTTAAGAGTGAATAAATTCGCATGTTTTACATTAGGATTTATACTATTTTTAATAATTTATTGGCGGACTGGTAACGCTGGTTTTCCTATGGAGAAAACCGACCTTATTAATTTAAAGAGTTTATTAAAAGCGGCTGTTGTGGCCGCTGAGCGGGGTGGTAAGAAGGTGATGGATGGGAAGAGCCATGAATTAAATGTTAAAAGCAAAGGTAAAACGCTGGAAGGGGCGAACGACCCGGTTACCGATGCAGATTACGCTTCGCATTGCTTAATGTACTATAGTTTGAAGAACACGTTCCCGAAGCTGACGGTGGTTTCCGAGGAGCACACAAAGAGTGGGACGAGCTGTGAGGACCAGCCTGCGATTGATATCGAACAGACTCTGCCAGGGAACAGTATAGTGGAGTACATGAATGATGAGCTGGTATATGTGAAGGATGTCAGTGTGTGGATCGACCCCTTGGACGCCACGAAGGAGTACACAGGTAATTTATTACAATCCTCATATTTCAGTCCAACACTGAACAATATGCAACTATTGGTTTCCTGTAACAATATGAAGGAATTTGGCTACTCAGCAAGTACAATTTACGACATATTATTTTAGCGAACCCATGTATAAATTATTTATATTGCATTATACATACAATACCAAGGAGGTTGTATGTACTTGTAAAACTATTTTATAGAATTTTTGCTTGACAGATTAGTGAAATTAAAATACGTCTGTTCATAGTGTGGCCTTTGCCAACCATACTGATAAGAGGCAATAAAAATACTGAAAAGTTTGTATATAGGTTTTATTGCTTTATTTTTGACTGAGTTGATCTTGTGAGAAGTTTTATTTCACTTCTTGATATTAGGGTATACAGCTAACTGCCTTGTGTTTTCCCAAAATTGGGACCTATGATCTGTAATTGGGTTAGACAATAAAAGCCACTTTCCAATTAGAACTTGTAAGATAATGACCAATTTGCAATAGACTTAATAAATTGTTGAATCCTAGTTTTAAAAAAATTACTGGCATGATCAATTATCTTGAAGAATTTTATATCACAGTTTATGTGAATGCTATATTTTATATACAAAACATTGTTCATAGCATTTGAATAAAGCTGTAGCTGCCTTAACATGTATGTATAACATACTCATAGTAACAAGGTACTTGTTTGATTGCGTAACCTACCTAATTAGTTATGCTGTGCATTGATAATATTAATGAGTTCAATGGTAGTTTTCACTGTTAAGTGACATGATGATTTTTTATTGTTTGAAATTAATAGTATATTAGCTAAAGTTGATAATGGAGACTATTCGTCTCAGGGATCGCATTTTTCTCCACTGTTTTTCATACTGTCCAAATTGGCTCTATCATGTAACCATGAAAGTGTTAAAAATCTGTCATTCAAATTAATAATATTAGATAGCAACTGTCTTATGAATCAATATCACCTTTCTGCCTTTATTCCATAGATAGAGCAGCATATCTTCTTCCACACTTAATCTAACATCAGCAAGTCCTATGAACAAACATCAACTAAAAACTGAACTTATATAATTGCAGAGGGTTTGTACGAGTATGTGACAACCATGGTGTGTGTGGCTCTGAAGGGGGTGCCTATTATAGGGGTCATACACTACCCCTTCATTCCTAAAACTTACTGGGGCTGGTATACCAAGAAGCCATCAACCAACATGCCCAAAGCGACCCATGTAAGTTTCAAGTTCAGCTGCTAAAATTTACTTATGATAAAAATCGAAAAACCACCCTGGATAGCATTTTATTTTAAATTACAATCATGTTTTAGTATCACTTGAAATGCAAAAAAGGTCAAACAGATTTTTATCGTAAGAAATATCAAAATTGGTTGAAAAATCTATTTCTGAACATTACCAAATATCGTCGCGTAATATCTCGTACCATATTAAAAGTTTGTACTAGTAACTTTAGTTTTGACCCCATCACTTTACAGAAAGAGGAGAACAAAGAGCATCCTCGAGTGGTGGTCTCCCGCTCACACCCCGGCAAGGTGTCGGAGCTAGCGATGTCAGCGTATGGGCCGAAGACCACGGTCTCGTCAGCCGCGGGCGCCGGCTACAAGGTGATGGAAGTCGTCAACGGTACATATGACGTGTACCTTCACGCCACAGCTATTAAGAAGTGGGACTTGTGCGCTGGCGACGCCATCATTAAGACTGTCCGAGGTAAGATGACGACGATCAAAGGCGAGAACATCGATTACTCAGCTGACAGTGATGTGAAGGTCTCAGGAGGTATCCTTGTGACCAGGTTCGACCATCAGTACTATGTGGACAAGTTACAAGTTGTGTTGTTAATCTAGCAACAGAAGGTTGTTGGGATGTGGTTATCAAAGATGTAGTGCTAAGCTCGACTGGGTATAAAAGTATTTATTTTTATTGTGTCTAGTCTTGTGGCACATACTTAGTACTCATCATACTAGTTTATAGATGACTCACTTGAAAGTTTCCAGTGAAGTTTAATTTATTAATGTTTTATCAAATTTTGGAGTAATTAATGACTAAGCTGATATAGAAAAACAAAATTGTGGGCTTGGGCTGTGAAATTAATGATGGATTAAAAAATAAAGGTTGTAACTAAAATGTAATGATACGACAAAAATAAATGCCTTCTATAGCACCTTAATTAAAATTAAAAACTTAAATTCCTTTCCATTCCTGCATTTTAGAATACCTACTTACACCTAACATTTAATAAGTTTGCAAGTTTTTTTTTTCTATTTATGTATTAATATAAGTTTTTAAACCTGTCACAAATTCAAACAACTTTATGGCAAATCTGACTACAATTATCAGTAAACTTTTTATTCCTCGGTTTGCTGTTAAGTATTTGCGCGGGAAATTAGGGACAACATAACCTAGTAGATCTGTAAAATATATTTTTATGTAAATCCGATTTGTACAAATGTTTGTTGTTAAGTAATTAAGTGAGAGACTTAAAATGTTTAACTTATTTATTTGTACTCATTATAACGAAATAATATTAATTAATTATTTAAATAAATTAGCTAGTACTTAACATAAGTATGTTGTGCAATTTACGAAACTCGAATCATGTGAATCAAATTCATTTTTGGAAATAGTGGTTGTTTATAGAATTATGTTTATTGAAGTCTTCTTTTGAATGTTTATTTTAATTGTGGCTGAGTCAACAATTTACAATAATATATGACTCCATTATTGTAAAGAATAGACCAATGGTTCGACAGGGATGTGGAATAAAAATGCTAGGTATTTGTTTTGCTTTTGTATTGTCTTTAAAATTATGGGATGATGTCAATTGATTAAAATATTATTGCATGATACCTACGTATCTAAAATGTTTCAAGTTTTAGAGACCTAACCAATGGATTGATTTTGTGTAATATACTTGTGGGATCCTAAATCTATGCAAAGGTACCATAGGCCAGGTTAGGCTCCTTGACCTGTCTCAATTATTATTTATTTTAGTGTATAAGTATATTCTGTCATTATTTGTGTTTTGTGTCATAATATTACTTATTTTCGTGTTTTGTCTTTAAATGGGTTTAATCAACTGCAATATTCTTCAAACTTTTTCAATTTATTTTAAAAATTAAATTATTTTCATATTAAATGACATTTGTTGTGCCTCACACATCAATATAGTGTGCAATAATTTATAGGTAAATGGAATAAAATTACGAAAACATGTTTAACTATATTTTTATTTCAATAAATTAAGCAGGTTGTTTCATTAATACACAATTAATGCATTTCCGTAAATCATAAGGTACACATCACCCAGCAATTTGTTATCTAATAATACAGGAATGTGTTGCTAGCCTAATGTGAAAGTTTGCAATCATAAAACATGACAAAACTTTGACAAAAGTGAATTTATAACGATCTCCACATAGCACCGGTATATTGCAAAATTAAAGGGGAATATTATTATATAAAACGTCTTGTCAGAGACCATTATGTTTCTGTAATTTGTTTGGTCTAAATCACTTGACAATACTTTGTAGTAGACTAGTATTTGGATGCATTGCGAAGAGGTTCAATATGAAGTCCGCAGTTCCGGCGGCGGATGGTGTATGAACAAATATTCACAGCGAGTATAACTATGTTGCATATATAATATTAGTCTATGATTCAATGAATCCCTTATTGACATACGTAAATAAAATTTCATACAAAATTACATTCATCATCACGTAGAATATTTACCTACAAATATAAAAACAGAAATTATTGAAGTTATTGCATTTCATTATGCTCACAAAATATCCTATGAAAATAATTACGACTGGCTACGTAATGAACTAATATGAACAGACATTAAGCGTTGACTAAAATTCCCAAAGCATTAATGCAGAATCACAAGTTGAAATAAACTTCATAATGGTTTTGAATAGATTGATTTTTGTTACATTTCGAATAAAATGCTTCAAGCCTCATGTGACATACAGTTGTAAAATGTAGAGTACACTTGAAGCTGAGAGTAAATGTTGACATAGCATGAGTAAATTGCAATTGCTTGGTAAAATCACAATAATAAAAATTAAAAATTATATACAACTAAACAAAGGATGACTGATGCGCGAACAAGACCAATATGCGGTACATTATTAGTTCATACCCTATTACTCTACTTACAAGTATATCTTTAATTTAGCACTGACAAATCCCCTCCATTGTATGATAGTATTTATAGCTTAGCTTCGAACTCTGTCTCAACCCAAGAGGAATTCACGTCATTGGGCATGAACATAAATGTGAAGGTATTTTTAGGCACATAATTATTTCCAATGCATGTGTATCTCCATAGTGTAGGGTATTGAGAGCAGCGATTTTCCACTAACTATAAATTTTAGTACACAGCTGCATTATTGAACAATCTGGGCAAACCGCATAGTGAATGTTACAATAGTTTGCAAGTACGACGACACAGGACAACAATTAGTTGGACGCAAACAAGTTGTAACTTATTCGGGTAGATGTTATAACTAATTGGACGCACATCGTAGACAGCACACGTGAAGCCGATTTCAGTTGGGTTGTAGTATTTACCCACATGTTCAATACGTGGCAGCATCTTCATACTGGTGAATTTATCGTCGCCGACATCAGCAGCCGTGTTGCGGGAGCGGGCGGGCGCCGCAGCCCGCGTGTTCCCGCGCGTCGCGTCGTATGTACATAACAGTTTACAATAACATACCGTATAGTTATAACACTTAACACATACTGAGATTTATCGTCCGTGCTCGATACAGCGACGCGATGTTTTGTTAGACGGAGTCATCTGGAACATTACAATTTATGTCACTATCTAGAAACTGTTTTATTGTCTGAAGTTAGTCAAAAATTATGTATTTCCCACACCATTGAAGTAAAATGGAGATGGAAAGAGAGAAGGTTTGTATAAAAACAATACCAATTTTGTAGGGGTTAAAGAAGATGGATCAAAATTGCCCCACGTCCTATAACAATGTGACGTATCTCAAAAAAAAGATAAAAATGTTTAAAAAAATATGGCATACTCTCCAATTCATTTTTTTTACACCTTCATACGAAAAAAATGCTTTAAAAATTGTTCAGGCGCTGTTATGAAAACGTCGTTCATAGAACTATTAATGGACTATTTTATTAAATTGTTTTTTTGTTTGACAGAGTATACCTCACAGGTGGTCCCATAATCATCAGGTCAGGATCTGATGATGGAAACCCTGAGAAATTCAGGGCAACTTTTGAAAGTTGTAGGCATGCGAAGAATAAAAACTTGACTATAAGGTGTATGTCTTATAACAATATGCAACAGTGAAGATTTGGAGCTGACCTGATGATGGAAACGAAAGAAGGTCGAGGGAACTCGACAACTGAATATGTGAACTACCTCGTGTTTGGGCTTGTATTACTTGTATTGAATAGACCTTTGCAACAGTGAAGGTTTGGAGCTGATCCGATGATGAAGACCAGAGAAGGTCGGGGGGACTCGACAACAAAATATGTAAACTACCTCAGAAGTCGGTGTCTAATGGATGTACCTAAGTTTATATCCCCACCGACTTCTTCCTATTTTTGGCTTTTCAGTGACAAGCACAGTTGTCACTATCCGCATAAGTGGAAAGTTCTCATCAATACGAATAATATAAGCCCAAACACGAGGTAGTTCACATATTCAGTTGTCGAGTTCCCTCGCTCTTCTCTGGTCTCCATCATCAGATCAGATCCAAATCTTCACTGTTGCAAAGGTCTATTCAATACAAATAATACAAGCCCAAACACGAGGTAGTTCACATATTCAGTTGTCGAGTTCCCTCGACCTTCTTTCGTTTCCATCATCAGGTCAGCTCCAAATCTTCACTGTTGCATATTGTTATAAGACATACACCTTATAGTCAAGTTTTTATTCTTCGCATGCCTACAACTTTCAAAAGTTGCCCTGAATTTCTCAGGGTTTCCATCATCAGATCCTGACCTGATGATTATGGGACCACCTGTGAGGTATACTCTATCAAACAAAAAAACAATTTAATAAAATAGTCCATTAATAGTTCTATGAACGACGTTTTCATAACAGCGCCTGAACAATTTTTAAAGCATTTTTTTCGTATGAAGGTGTAAAAAAAATGAATTGGAGAGTATGCCATATTTTTTTAAACATTTTTATCTTTTTTTTGAGATACGTCACATTGTTATAGGACGTGGGGCAATTTTGTATGGATTGTGATCCGTCTTCTTTATGAAGTGAGATTTATTTAACACAAATTGTGACCACAGAGAATTTTCATTCTTGGGATTGTTAAAAAATCCAGAAAGGTCATCCATTCTAATATTCATAATACAACAGCAACACAAACAAAGTTGTGAGTTGGACAAAAATATTGATACTCTTATCCTACATAACATGGACAAGTAATGTATTGATTGTACAAGATTCCATCGGCCGCGATAACATTATCTAGTCAGATAACGCATATTACAATATGAGTTGTGGCTGACATGCATTTTGATAATATTCCCTTGTTGGGGACCAAGACAATTACAAAGGAGTGAGACAAAATGAACAAAAAAAATAATGTTAACTTCATCCTAGTGGGAAAAAATTAAACTAACTTTCAGACATCACTATGTCTGGTTATCCGAATGTCCCCGATTGGGTAATAATTTGATTGATTGGATAATTTTAGTTAAATATTATTATGGTTCGTACTCACCATGATACCACCATTTCGTTTTCTTAGGATTTTTGTTGCAGGTTTTTACGTAAAATGAGTTATCCGGTGGTCGTTTCTGAAATGTGAAATGAAGCAGATTGAATTTTCTTGAACAGATTTTTTAAAATTTCTAATGCTCTGATAAGGCATAAGGTCTTCTTCGCTAGAAAATGCAATGTTTGGCGAGTCGTAACAAGTTCCTACGTGTTTCGGAAGGCAAGTTTGCAAAAGTCGTTACGGCTGGTCAGAAAGCAGAACTTCTGAAAATCAATCTTACAAAGGGGAGATGGCGATGCATATGCCTTGATCAGTATATTTTCCAGAGTGACCGACTGCCTGGCCGTTTTCAATGTTGGCTTCTAGTCCAATTAGATTCAGGTTAATACCAGTGTTTTACTTTGTATGAACTCCCCTGGCTGACTGGCTGTCAGACAAATAATATTAACATACCCCATATAAAATGTTAGATTACCTTCTCCTTACAGCTACTGAGCATGGACACGATGGACAGACAGACGGACTGCACGGACAGCGCAGGCGACCAGTCGTCCGTCAGTATGGACAGGCAGATGTGCCCGTTGGAGTACACGTGCGGGTGGATCGGTATGTTATTGCCTATGAACGTCACCTGGAAGCACAGAATAAACATGGTTTAGGACGGAGAAAACTTCAGGAGACAGCTGGGTGGAGGTGAGGACCTATTTTATTGGCTACTTCGATGTTTTTAAAAATTGCCAGATTCCGGTGAGTGTTAAATCATTTTGGAGTCGCCCAAGAACAAGAAACAGGCGTAAGAGTATCACGTCTTTCTGAAAGTCGTCATCCCTTGAAAGACTTTCAGGACATCTGATAAGAGCAGAATTACAGAAAAGACAAAACGATAGCAAAATATTTTGCTATACTCCTTGGAACATATGCCCTTAAATATATACCTAGTTAGTAAGAAAATTTCATTCTAATGGCCTCTAATGAGAAAGCGTCAAATACATTAAATACCGTGACTAATTCTAGCCGTAATTTTTAAGCCTCTAGATACAAAAGGCTTGATTTAACAAGAGCATTATCTGGCGCGTTACGCCGAGAATCCGGAGCACAATTAATAAACGATTTAAAGTCACTTAGCGCGAGGGATTACCGCCCACCACTCCGAACATTGTTCGAGCCAGTTCATTTGCTCTTAACTAGAGAACTGCAGCGGTGTGACTCATTTTGTGAGCATAGACACATATTTTAGTAAGGACTAGATGTTTCTTGGGGATACACTCGTGTCAGCTTTGAACTACTTCCCGTATACGGATAAAATAAAGATGTCGCCCGTGGTTAGTATAGCTTGCCCGCAATGATATGATTTGTCTTCTCTTATATGAATATGAATCTATACTTACATTACAAAGCTGAAGAGTTTGTTTGAACGCGCTAATCTTAGGGACTAATGGTCCGATTAAAAAAATGTTACATAGCCCATTTATCGAGGACGGTTGTAGGCTACTTTTTATCCCGGGTTCATGCAGAGGTTCCCACTGGATGCGGGTGAAACCGCTGGCAGAAGCTAGTAAAGATGTAAAATTATCGTGCTTAATATTCTCATCTCGTGTGTTCAGGTTTGCACTTGAACTTGATTACATATTGAAACAGCCAGTTAGTTACCCAGCAACTGAATCAATAATAAACTAGATACGGTAAGATACGATACCAGATACGCAGCTGATAAAATATTGGTATAATCAGAATCTTTTACAACCATCTGTGGACATAATATTGAGAATTTGTAGGATACGAAGAACTACCTTAAATCAAAAGAAAGATGTTTCTGTTTCTGCATTATCAAGTACTATCAAAATTAGTTCAGTCATTTCAGAGATGGCTCATGACATCATCCTCCGAGCCTTTTTCCCAATCATGTTGGGGTCGGCTTCCAGTCTAACCGGATTCAGCTGAGTACCAGTGCTTTACAAGAAGCGACTGCCTATCTGACCTCCTCAACCCAGTTACCCGGGCAACCCGATACCCCTTGGTTAGACTGGTGTCAGACTTACTGGCTTCTGACTACCCGTAACGACTGCCAAGGATGTGACTGGCTCATGACATTACATGAAAACCGGCTTCAAAATTTTAATGCAGATTATATACATATATGTAAAAAACGGCTTATTTGTACTCTATAAATACAGTGGCGTGACTGGTCGATATGCAAATGGGTACGAAAGGACATAGGTAGGTGAAACCTATTTCCTAGATAGCATTAATTAGTAAATACCACAGAGTAAGGGAAGATGAACGGAGATGCCATAATGCAGGTAGGTCAAGCCCCTTCTTCTAGATCAAATATATGGACGGTGGGCATAACGACCATTTACGAGTAAACTAACGAGCCGTTCGAGTTCTTTGGGAAATCTGGTCAACGATTGTTGGAATAACCAAAAATTAAGGTATAAAGAAGGTGTTTAAGGGCGGAGCTAGTAATGTTCCTCGTCCCCCGAACACCCGCATTTTGGCGCGGTACTCTTTTTAGGAGATTTTCCGTTATGACATTTTCGCTTTTCATTTTGTTCTCCATGGTAAATACGCCACGCGAAAGTTCAGTGGAGTCTGTTACGTATATTTACGTAGATGATACTTGCTAAATGAAGCGGTTGGTTTCTGTGTACTTTTTTATGTAATACGCTAATAATGGTTTTCATATTAGCAGTTACTTTTGCGCTGCTTCAAATACGATTTGTGTTCTGCGTTTATCTCACATAGATTCGCGATTCAAGCTTAGAACATAGTTATTCTTTTTTTACGGCTTATTTTATACGTGATCTATTTAAGCCCTCTTCGCAAAATTCATTATTCGATCCGCGCGCGCGATTCCAACTGGAAAGATACAGTTTTGACGAATTAGGCGACATTAATATACCCCAAAAGTGGATGCAAGAATTAATTTTCTACAGCTAAACAAAGTTTTTCCTCAAAGCATAATAACTGTTACAACGCGAACGATCTGAAAATAGTTTATAGCAAATTCCGAGCACTAGAGAATGGCGCAGCGCCGCTTCAACTTATTCACAATTAAACCGATGTCTGCATTGACAGCTTGCTACAGTTACTGCAGAAATAGATATTACTGACTTGACACCAATACTGGGCATAATAAAATTTAAAGGATTATCTGATCGTAACTAGGGGTTTCTGGACGAAGGCTTGTTTGAATTTCGAAGATGCATGAGCATTGATTATCCTGCCGTGATGGAAAAAGGAGTTGGACAGTTTTAGACCTTATAAGGCGAGGATTTCAGTCAATGTCTTTCTACAATTAAATCGCTAGCAGAAACGTAAAAAATACATAGTAGTGAAATGTAAGTATAAATCCCGTACCTACACATTATTTTTTTTACGAATAGATAAAAATAAGAATACGATCTTTAATAAGAGAGCAAGACTTCACAACTTTTCATTTACTGTTAATATGTGATGTATATTATTATTTTTGTTCGTTTCCAAGTTTCGAACCAATTGCAAGATAGACATCACGTCACGTCTTTTTCTGTGTAGGTAAATATTTCAGACATAGGTAATGTAATAGCATGTAAACAATTTAAATTCTGTGAACTTTGAAATGATTTAATTGGATTAATTTATTAACCAGATTAGCAGAGCCGATGCATCACTCATACTGTGGGCTAAACCTAACATATGCAAGGCTTCGAAGTCTATCGATTATTACAAATCGAATGAACTTCAGTTATAAATACAAATGGGCTAATGATAATCGATAATTTGAGTACATTGTTGTGTAGTTTTGTATTTCGGTTGCTATAATTGACCTTTGGATCGGAATACCACGAGGCATTATACTTCGATACAATTTTGTTATTGATGCCACATATAGAACTACCATTATCTACCAACAATGTTTCAGCATGTTTCTAACTTTCGAGAAATGTCAGCTCAAATACGCATTGATTCAACATTATTTAACTTTTTACTTTACCTACTTCTGGGTAATTCATTGCAATTTTTAATAAAAACTGAAATAACTAATAGGTCACTCACGCTATGCAGGCTAAGATCTATCTTCGAAACTGAAAGCGCTTTACCAATTTCTGCATGAAAGTATAATTATTGTTAATGTTAAAGTTGGCCAGTAAATGCAATTTTTTGTTAGCAGACTTTGTAAATACATTAAGTCATTAAGCAATAAGTACAGTTTTTATGGCATTAAGAAAATACCGTCAAGGTGCAAGGGTAAAGTTTTATAAACACTAAAAACTGCAAGCCAGTTGAACCGAGATAATTAGTGCAATTGTTACGGTGGTATATAGTTTTTTTAAATGCAGAATTTTAATTAATTTTAATGGTAGCAAATTAATTATCTTTATTGGCATTGAGAGTAGGTACAAGACGTTGAAATTATTTTATTTCTAGGTAAAAATAGACAAGAAACTCGTTACATTTAAATAGTTGTGGAAGAACCGGTTTCGTTCTAAAATTGTTTAGATAATAGGAGAATAATTGATCATCACAAAATGTTTTTAGGTTCGTTGATAAATGGTAGAAGAAAATATATGTCACTACAAATATAAAACAGTATCCGCAAGAAAAGAAAAGAAAAAAATACTACAAGGATTTTCATGAGGTATTCACCAATAAACAGAGTAGGTAATTCATGAGGCAAGTTCAGATATGTTTAATTTGCAAATTAAACAACTACCCTGAGTGCAGCCTAGGAGGCCTTATAAATTACAAAGACGGAAGATTCCCCAAAAATGTTCATCATCATATTATTTAAAAGACAAATGAGTCACAACAAATTGTCAATTAAACATTATTGTGTCATTCAAGCAGTCCAATACTTAGTAAGCACAACAAAGTTGCACTGTCGTCGATAACAATTTATCCGGTAACCCAATTCAGCTAATCTAATCCGGAGTTATCTCGAGTTAATATTATTCGTAACCCGGTCCGTTAGTCTCGCGGAAACAAGTAGCGACCTACATGTTTATGTAGTTAGTACTAGTTCCCCGCGGCTTTGCCCACGTCCCGGGAGCACAATTTCCCGCAGCAGGGTAAAAAGGCGCTCCTTAGATACCTGATACATATCATATAATTTAGGAATAGTGTTGCTACTACCGAATTTCGTCACTAATTCTTGTTTATAAAATTGATTAGCTCAGATATGTGAATTAAGACCTAACTTGATCGTATTTGGACTGCTATTATTTATTTATCGTACCCCTGTGAATTTATACAAGCTGATGATTTGCATCCGTGCCATATTCAAGGAGGTAATTATGCTAATGATTCTCGACCCAAATCAATAAAAAAATTGGTACGTAATTTTTTTTTCTTTAATTTTTTTTCGGAATTCCGTAAATGTCATCTAGCCTTATTTAAACTTGGCGCGTGTGTCGCCTTAAAACCGTGCTGTGCCCTCACACAAATGCAAACACAAAGCATACGCAACGATCACTCATAAATTTCATTCATAAAATTGGATTACTTCTGAAATACCACGACATTACAATGACAAAAAAAGCAGTGCATATTAGTTATTTCCCATCTACTGTAATTCCAATCGATTATATACGTATTGTATGTCCTCCTCCTGAACTATGGCACAAATGCAAATCAACAGCTTGTATATCATCAAACAAAATATATTTTTACGAAAAGACTAAGAGAAATCTGTTCAGGTAGGTTATTTCGCGAATTTGGTTGCTTGTAACTTTGATCTATCTAGGACAGCCTGTAATGGTGGTCATTGATGGCAAATATAAAAAACACTATAAAAAGGCATGTCTGTAGTAAAAGTGCCAAGGCGAATTACGTACATACCTACTTCATGGTCACTCACGTTTTTTAAAAGGATTATATTTTCCTGTACACACACGTACCTACATTACATTCCATATGCAATTCAAATAATAATTAGAATGACCTGGTTATAGATATTTGTGTCATTTTAAGGATAATAAATATTTTTAGTTATTTTAACAACTGCAAAATTAGATAAGCAGTTATTATTGAAGTCAAATGTTTCGATATTTGGCATAGCAACTAAGCTTAAAAAGTTCGCATTTAATTAAAATAAAAAAAAACAGCAGTACTTACTTCGGGAGAGTCAAACGGGTACTTGTTTGTGAATTTAAATTGCAATACAAATTTTTCGCCTTCATATAATGTGCCGGGAACACCTTCCATGTGAACTGTCCACCTGACAAACAGAAATCACTTACTTAGAAACATGACACGATAATATTAGACTAAAGCTTGTGGCACATTATAGCAGCACCGCAACAGCACGGCTGCAGCACGGCGTCGCCTCGAATTAAGACTACGGCTAGCTGCCAGCGCGCCAACCACGCGCTGTCCGCTCGCCGTCGGCGCGCCGTTCGCTCGCCGTCGGCGCGCCGGCCGCGCGCCGGCCGCGAGGTGTAAGCTTGCTGTCACCGCAAACTCAATATTATTTTAAGACGATTATGATTGATGTTATGATCGAACACGACGTAATGACGTTGTTTCGCTGCCGGCTCGGAGTCGGCGCGCAATTAGCACGCCGTCGGCGCGCTGTACGCATGACGACCGCTCGCTTGCAGCATGCGGGCGGCGAGTCGAGTTGTGTGGAAGCGGCAAGCGCGCTGACTGCTCGCCGTTGGCTTTTACATATTGACATTACGAAATATATTATAATATACACGATTTAATGCTCTAAATTGAATGACAACTTAAATGCTGGTGTGGAGCCGTGCTGTTTCGGTGCCGCTATAATGTGCCATAACCTTTAAAGCTATTATGTTATAGTAAATCCTCTACCTTTCAACCTTGAAAATAGCATATTCACAAAAAAAGGACACAATGCAAATTCATTGACAATTGTATGATTTGAATCAGGCCAAATTATCTTTGGAAAAAGACAGCTTGAAAACTGATGACTATAGCACTACAAGTAGTTCATTTTGATGTGCACAATAATCACTTAATTTAAGTATAGACAGTTATTTTTGTTAGACAAGGTATTATTATTACCGCTTAATCTTTTTCTGTATAACAGGAGGCCTACAGTAATTGGTAGTGGGATGATAAAAAGATGATGGGACAATTTTGTTTTATCAGCCATTGGCCTATTCTGTGACCATTAATTAAATTAATAATGACTACACTTTTTACAAATTATTGGGCAATTCCATGATTGCACTAATTAGTTATTAATTGCACCATACATTATTGCTGTTCAAGTAATTATTTTTTAATTTATGGAGCTCATTAGCAGGAAGGGTCAAATTCATTGTACAATAACCATGGTATATTTGAAAATAAATTCATTATCTATTTGCTCAAGGCTAAGGGAGGTGGTTGAAAAATATATTAAAAAGATTGATATGACAAAAGCAATAGAAGAATATTGCTTTCTGTCTATCAGATTGTGATACTATAGCTCTTCAATGGATGAACCGAATCAGTGTCAGACCTATATATACCTTGTAACTTGTAAAGCACTGGAGCAAGATCAGCATTACTCAGACTACCTTCTACATTAATTACGTCCATAAAACTTACTATAATTCACATATAAATCTTAAAACAAGTGTCTGCAATGGACAATAAGACATAATATATTTAAAGTATACTAGTGTATGCAACACATGGGCCATGACAACATCAAAGCATGAATAAATAACATCACATGACATAAACATTGCTAAATAGCTCCACAGAACAATCACTACTTAGTTACATCATATGATTTTAAGTGATTTCTTTGTTGTAAAGCATTTTTTTAAATTACTTTTTATGATACTATCATATTTTATGGCATTTTTATTAAAGTAGCAATTTAATTATCTTACAATAGAAAATTGAAATCAAATGATATAAAATTAATATTCTTTGGTTTGTTACAATCCTTTAAATATAGCTTTGATACTCTTTTGAAACAAGGAAGTACTGCATTGAGAACTATTCAAAATATATCAATGTTTACATCACTTTAAAATGTTGTTTTGGCACCACTAATAACTCTACTCAGTTCAGACAAGAGCTTAAACAAAACATCTATATTTACCATGCTATTATTGTGCACAAAACATTATTTATAATGCAAGGCGATGGAATAAAATTTATTGCTGTTTACATACCTATTATTTCAAACAAATAATGGTTCTTCTTGAAAATATGCTTTTGTATCGAATGTGCAGTGCAGTGTTTACTCACAGTGTTAGATTTTGGCTGGCCTGATCTCCGTCTACGGTGACTCCTGGTGGCGGTTCTTTCATCAGGGACATCAGTTCTTTTTGTAATCTCCGCTAAAAACACATCGTACGATATTTATACCCACAAACTTAATAAGTCCTAAGTTCATAACTGCTACACAAGGTGCTACCTTCCAGGGCTGCGGAAACATATTCATATTCACAAGTTTCAACATTACGGCATAAATTTCTTCCTCAACAATAAAATTATGAGTTCTGACAAAAAATCTAATAGCAAATCTGTCACAATACGGACCTCGTTAGATCTACGAATTCATAGATATTTATGTAACCGTTTCGGTACTATTATTTGACGGACTTAATATACTTCAAGCATTGACGATTAATGAGTTTCGTAAAGTATATTATTTTAATTATTTTTTACTTACCTCAGACGGGGACATAGCCGCCATTGTAATCCAATTAGACGTTTGATGTTACTAGTATAAAAATATATTTATCCTATTTATATCATGATGTCAATGAAAATGGATTATGTTCACATTTGTCGTGCTCACTTCCCTTTCATAAATTTATCACATACAATATTACTTAAACAGTTTACAATTTAACTGCGCAGCACGTATTACTGCAACAAATTGTTTTATCTAAATAGTGGGATCCAGAATCCAAATATTTGTTCGTTTCTTTTCTTTGCAACACAGGTAATTAAACGTCATCACGATTTTTAATAGTTCGGATACGTTCTCGTGAGTTTCGGTATGTAGTAAAAAATCGACTAATTTACATTTTGTCTGTCTATCAACTAATAGAAATAGGCACCTCTAAAATCGTCGCCTAATGTCAGTTTTCTTGATATTCTGTGCTTGCTAATTTTTAACGTCAAAGAATTTTATTATCTGTGAAAATGTGAAATAGTTTGTTGTTTGTTTGCAAATTGCACAAATGGAAATAAAATTAATATTACATTTTATTTTGCTATCGCTGAACAAAAATTGTTTACAATTTTTACGCTGAATGAAAATAGCAATATATCGTTTCAGTTATATAAACGAAATGCTATTGTATTTACGTTAGTGGTCTTTCTCAAGTTTTGCCGAAAATATAATTGAATTTATTCGGAACTATGGGTTCTTACAGTAAAAAGTCTTCAGCGGAGTGGATAATAGATCAGTTAAATGTGGAAAATGCTAAATTATTAGCGTTTGTGTTGGTAATAGGGTTTATTGGATACCATGGAGTTTTGCATCTCAGATATGGTAAATATGGATTTAAAACTATCATTTCCCTCTTTTTTTGTTTCCTCTTTTTGTGGTTGCTAGCACGAACAATTTACAATTTTTTTTTGAACAATTTTTCCGGCAAAAACAGGACAATACATCTCCGATATTTCGTATATTTAAATTCTTCATGTCTAGTATATTTAAATGCAAATATTCAATGGTTCTTGCAGGGTCTGACTCTTGCACATGGCTTCTGACATCGGGCCGATACAAGGGCGACCACGAATGGCAGCCTTATGGTTGTATGCTGCACAGATACTCCAAAACGTAAGTATTTTACATAATTCATCATACATCTCTTCTTAAATCCCTGGCTTGGGTAAACCAAGTCCCTAGTTTTGAGAAGGCCAGATCAGTTAAATATAGCCCTAATTGTATTTTTATATTACTACAAAAAAAAAATCTTATAAGAATGTTTATATGGATCATTTTGTAAAATCAATCAAGCCTTACCTGTCTTGTTTGTATAAAAAAATGAAAGATATTTTTGTTAAATTTTGTAATATACCTAATTGTAATCTATCTACATATAGAATCATAAAAATATGGTTTTTATTCCACAGAAGAATAAAATCTCGAAATGATGTTATTTTCAATAAATTCCTTTTAAATACCCTAATATTTAAAATAATGATATATTGACAAAACTCTAAAAATTTCCAGTTACCTCTAGAAATCGGTATAACCACATTGAAGTGTTTACGTTACAGCGTAATGCTTATCAAGTAATTCACAACAGACTTGTGTGAATGGACTGATAAGATAAAATCAATCAATATTAAATCATTTCATATGAATCATTGGTATAGTGATTTACTGATAATATAATCTATTGTGAATCACCTGTCAAACATTTTGTGTAATATTTGCTAACTTTTTTGAATGAATTAGTTTTTATCAAGAAAGAAAATGATAGTAAAAAAAAGTGTCAATCACTCAGTAATATTTGCTCATCAACAATTTTCAAATCAGATATCTAAATTCCAGTTGGTAGAAATAAATGATAGTACAGTATAATCTCACTAATACGGCACTATTAAAAACCGGATTATTAGAATGTTCTGACTATTGGGTTGTACAGAAAAAGTCATAGGCAATAAATAAAATGAAGCATTTCATAGAGAGGTTTTGAGGTTAAACTGATAGTCGACGACAAAATGACCAAAGCGCACAGGTATAGAGGGATGAGGGAGGCGTGGGCAAAGGGTGCCGGACTATTGGACGTGCCGATCTATCATACTGCCGGATTAGTGAGATTATACTGTATTATCACTGTTAACAAAATTCTGAACCATAGTTTTTTTATAGACTATGTATACTACTGCTAAGTTTCATTAACTTCTTCCAGTAGTTTTAGTATGGTAGGGTTACAAAAACACCCACATCCTAGCAAATCTCCATATTTATGTAGTAAAGTTACAAAGTATGTATTAAAATGCACATTAGTTATATACAAGGGCTATGTAATGCAATGACAGTGCCCTCAATTCTTAAGTACATGTAATGAATAGCCTTGTGAGTAACTGAGTTAAGACGGCTTGATAACCGGATTAGATCTAATTAACTAATCAAGTGATACTGTCTGGATTACACAATTTTTGTGTTTTAAGTAGAGGCACCAATTGTTTTGTAACAATAAATTAAAATACTAATATTATAAAGTAGAATTTTTTTATAGTTTAAATGAAATGAATCTCACATACAACTGGTTTGATTGGAATAATTCTTGCATTGCTTGATAGCCCATTTATTGAGTAATGCTATAGGCTACTTAATACCTGGGTGCACAGAGTAGTTTGTAAAGAACACAGGTGAAACCGCTGGCGGGAGTCAGAGTTCTATAAAAGTACATAAATAAACAATACATATTAATTACGTCATAGGTCGTCCTTCGGATTTGAGAAAACGAACCTAGGTTAAACCAATAAGAAGAACAAGATAAAATCCTCGTGAATATTTTTTTGCATACATGGAATTTCTACCTTCTGGAATCGTTTTACTCCTCTAAAATGTGTTTTCTGTAAGTAAATTATGTACTTTTCAGAGACGCGAGGCGATGTCTCCGCTACCTCGCGTTTTGGGGCAAATACAACAGTTTCGCTTTCATAGGTGACTCCAGACTGGAACAGCTGTATGAATACTTCATAGGTGAGTTAGGAGTATGATAATATTCTTATACATATCATCGTCTCCCGAGCCTTTTCCCAACCATCATGTTGGGGTTGGCTTCCAGTCTAACCGGATTCAGCAGAGTACCAGTGTTTTACAAGGAGCGACTGCCTATCTGACCGCCTCAACCCAGTTACCCGGGCAACCCGATACCCCTTGGTTAGACTGGTGTCAGATTTACTGGCTTCTGACTGCCCATAACGACTGCCAAGAATTTTCAATAACAGTCGGGACCTACAGTTTAACGATATTTAGGTATGTACTTAGTTTTTTGACTGATCATAAATAATTTAGTGGCATTTTGCTATCTGTCTAGTTTAAAAGTAGTGAATCATAATAGTAAAACCGATTATTTTATCTAGTTCTACTTAAATAAGTGTCTATTATCTATTTATCGTATCTATTACTCATACATGATAAGTACATACCTGACCTATAAGTACGAAATTACTTGCTGGATCTGAAAAAGAAATATTTTTCCACTCTCTGTTACTTTTGACACTTATGTAATATTACGCGTGATGCTAAGATTTACGTTGCTAAAATAATGATTAATGTCCTTTGGTTTGAACATTATTTAGCAACTTGAACAACTTCCAAAAAAAGCAGGTTTAAAGTTTATATTTCCAATCAATTAACTCCCATTAAACCCCATATTATATTAACTACTATTTCCCCAGGCGTTGTCCGGACCCGCCTCGACATGGACACATCATACTCCACAGTGGACCATCGCATGCCCAACTATACGTATGTGGACAATAAGCTGCGGCTGTCCGTCACGTTTATATACAGTGATGATGTCTCCAAGACTATGGTGGACCAGTTCAGGACGTGGTGAGTTAAGCATTAATAGATTTGCTTAGATGAAAAGGTTTATGGTCCGAAATCGTGGTGACTAAACACGCAATCCTTCTCTGTGTGAGAGGAGGCCTGTGCCCTGCAGTGGGACGACGGTTTTGTGGATTAAGTGGAAGTCGGCATTAGACTTTAGACTTAGGGTAACATCGATACTTAGTACATTTTGAATTATGTATTTAATTTGCACGAAGAAACTGCAAAATTATGTACCTATGCCTTTATTATTTGTATTCCTTTTTGTATCTCTTCATATTAAAATTTCAACCCTAAATACATTATAATAAAGTTCAATTTCCAACAGGCAGCGGTCGGACCAGCCTCCTTCAGTAATCGTAGCGTCCACCGGCCTACAGCTTCTGAAAACCCGCAACACCACGGACTTACTTCTAGAAGAATACAAAAGGAACCTTACGCACTTGGTACAAGCCATAGATTCCCTTGCAGCGAGAAACACGCAAGTACTGTGGAAACCCATAGAGTCGGTCGATCCGAGTAAACTGAAGAATGATTACAAGAGGATCAATAATAATGATATTGATGCTTATAATAGAGCCGCTATTGAGGTGAGTATTGACTCAAAAGTTTTTATATGATCAAGGCAGATGATAACAGTGTATGTATATTTTACGGCAAAACCCCAAAGTGCGGAAGTATTACTGGCCATATGCGCCTCTTATCTTCGGTTAGAACTAAGTGTAGCCTTTATCATAACGCCTAGGTGCAGCCGCACACCCTTGGCTTAAGAACTTCCTTATCTTCTCCATTAATGTACTACCTCTATGTACTCGTTGTACTTCCTTATGTACTCCCCTATATATTTCCTTATCTAACCCGAGACCTCATGCCGAGCAGTCGCCAAATGCGACAATTGGACCAACGAGGCAGTCAAAAGAGGACACTCTTTTGACTGCTTATGGAGTTTCTTGCCGGTTCTTCTCACACCCACTTACCCAAGACCCACTTTTTTAGGGAACCGCGCAACTAGCTTGACGTTTCTTAAGCACCTGTAATAGGTCTATATGAAATAAAAACCTTTGACTTTGAGTCATTAGTAGGCTGGCATCAAGATCACTACATCACCTTTTCACAGATCCTAACCCACAGCGAGGCAAAAATCTGGAACTCAGCCCGTCTCGTCGCTGAAGACGGTGGTGACGTAGTGTTAAGCGGCACGGCGCTGCGTCACGCGGCACAGCTACTGCTGAACATGTTCTGCAATGACCACATGAACTTTAACGACGGCTCGTGCTGTGCTCAACCGGAGCCCTATACTCAGCTGCAGATATTGACGTTCGCACTGTTTTTGTTGTGGTGAGACATTAATGCTTTTGATTTATTTTTTAGGGCTCAATACCCAAGTGGTGAATTTATGTCTGTCAACAGGCTGTATCTTATAAAAACCATGATAGTTGGACAGTTAAAATTTTCACAGATTATGTATCTGTTGCAGCTATTACAACAAATATTGAAAAGAAAAGTAGCATAAAAAATCTGAGGGTTTGCTTACACATAACAATATGGTTTTCCTGTGCTTTTTTTCTTCCTAATTTTATTCAAATTAATTTTAACGTGACAGAGAAAGGGCACATAAAATATTATTTTCGTTACTTAGCATAATTTTTATACCACTTACACCCGCACTTGGAGACATTTAATGGTTACTTAAGCCATTCCTTAGTGAAGGATTTCTTTGACAATCCGCCACTAAGGAGTGACTTAAGTAATCATTATGTCAAGTCTCTGACCTCCCCACTCAGAGACATTTAATGATTACTTAAGT
The DNA here is from genome assembly GCF_022581195.2 of Helicoverpa zea. Taxonomy (NCBI): domain Eukaryota; kingdom Metazoa; phylum Arthropoda; class Insecta; order Lepidoptera; family Noctuidae; genus Helicoverpa; species Helicoverpa zea. Next base: position 11,827,129 of record NC_061463.1, on the reverse strand, counting down.
CACTCCTTAGTGACGGAATGTCATACAAATCCTTCACTAGGGAATAGCTTAAGTAGGTAACCATTAAATGTCTCCGAGTGGGGACGTGAGTGCAGGGTTTACTCAACTTAAACCTGAGCAATAGCAAAAAGCAGTATAATTTCTGTAGCGCAGTGGTGTGGGCGGCGCACGGCACGTACTCGTGGTACTCCAGCAGCCGAGCTCGCCTGCACGGGTACTCCGCCCTGCCGCGCCCCGCAGCCCCGGCGCCGCAGTCCCCGGCCTCCGCCCTCGCAGCACTAGCCCGCCTCGGCCTCATCATGGCGTACTTCTACCTCTGCGACAGAACCAACTTCTTCATGAAGGAGAATAAGTATTACTCCGAGTGGAGTTTCTGGTTGCCTGTCGGGTATGTGTTCGCGCTTGGGTTGTTCTTTACGGACGAGTCCAGGTCTAATACGTGAGTTTTTTTTTTGTATTTTTTTTTTATATTTTCAAGTTTATAAAGAGAAGTACGAAAAGTTGAAAATCATGAAAAAATTGCTACGAGTTAAATTATAATAAAACACTATATATTTTAAATCCCAATATTTTTAAAAAATTCTTAATTTTGGTAATAAAGGTCTGAAAAATACTAAAACCTTTGGTAAAACTTAAATCAACGTTACTTTATCTACTATTTTATTATTAAAAAAAAAATACCAATGTCATAATAATGTACAGTAAAATATTAATTTAATCTTTCTATCATGTCTACAAACATACCTGTATTACCAAAAACATTCCTATTTCAGAGTTCTCCACCGCGAACAAACCGACGAATGGAAAGGTTGGATGCAGCTGGTTATCCTAGTATACCAAGTGACTGGAGCCAGTAAGATCCTTCCCATCTACATGCTAGTTCGAGCACTCGTCTCCGCCTACTTGTTCCTCACTGGCTACGGACATTTCTACTATACTTGGAAAACTGGGGACACAGGCCTGGTCAGATATTTTAGAGTGATTTTCAGACTGAATTTTCTAACGGTCGTTTTGTGTCTGACGATGAATAGGCCGTACCAGTTTTATAGTTTTATACCGCTGGTCTCGTTTTGGTATACTTTGGTGAGTAATATTATTTGATTTTTTGTAAAAGCTGTCACAATAATTATAAATTAATTCATCTTGAAACATTAATTCAATAAATGAAAAACCGATATTTGTATGTTGTACAAACCTTTTTGTCATATATTAAAAAAAAAATACTCCTATATTTTGACTACCATACGAAATCCTCATTACATTAAACTTTTTTTTGTTTTATTATTATATTTTCAGACGAATCTCCACAGAAACCTTCCCATATTCAACAAAAACTGACTTCAAATTAAACACCTTTATTACACAAATCAATATATTTTTTCCAGATGTTCGCAATATTCGCTCTCCCGCCTCACATCACCCCGTCATCCACCCACACCATAGAGTCCAAGCCCTACCAGTACCTCTACATCGCAGTGAAGATCATCGGCCTCCTCGTCATCGTGACCATCCTCTACATGAGCGAGGTGTTCTTCCAGAAGATATTCGTCACGAGGCCCTGGAAGGCGTTGTTTGTGAATTCCGATGATGATATTCATCAGTGGTGGTTGCAGTGGAAGCAGGATCGGTGAGTTAAACTTACTTTTATAGAAAAAAAATCATATATTCTCTAAAAGAAGTAAAGATTGTGTAGGTATTTTGTTTTTGTGGAGTTTAAAACAAAACAGGCGTTTAATAGTGTACCAAAAACGTGGCGCCGTCCTGTGATTTTGGATCTTGTTATATGCGCACTTTGTGAAGATTTACATAAAGAATCAAAACCCACATTTTGGTGGCGTCAGCTTTTCTTGTTTTTCTCTGCCATTTGTATAAAGAATTTGAAATCCAAACGTAGTAAGTTTATTTCCATATTTTTCTTAATTTATGACCACATTTAATATTCATATACTTAGACGAATTTTGTGGCACAATCAATATACACTATATTAATCACACCAATTTATTCCACAGCTACTCAATGGCATACGGCATGATGTTCGCCCTAGCCTACCTCCTCTCTCGTCGCTACAAGTTATTAGATGACAACAACCACAGCAACCTCTTCCCCCCCGGCGGTTCCCTCTCAGCAACCCTCCTCGCTTTCATAGGCATCGGCTCATACGTCACATTCACGTTCCTCTGCACCAACACCTTCGACTGCAACGAAATACATTCCTACGTCGCCTTCCTACCCATAGTCAGCTATATAATCCTCAGAAACGTCTCCGGAGCCCTGAGAATGAGACATTCGAGTATGTTCGCATGGTTCGGGACCATAACCCTCGAGTTATTCGCAAGCCAGTCTCATATATGGCTCGCAGCTGATACACATGGTGTCTTAGTACTCATACCGAGTGCCCCCATACTTAATCTTATACTTACCTCGTATATCTTCGTATGTACGACCCATGAGATTCACAAACTAACTGGTGTGATACTGCCGTACGCAGTTCCAGATGATTGGAAGTTAGTTTTAAGGAATTTTGGGATATTTCTAGCGATTTTGGTCCCTATTGGCATACATGATGGTATGTTTTAGTTTGTAGCTGTGTTTGACACGAGTGAGAATTTTGTATTAAGGCTTTTAAAGTGAGCTGACCAATGATTCTAATTCTTAAATGTTGGCAGTAAATGGTGGATTGGAAAACATCTCAATTTCAAGCCACTGAAATTTTTTCTTGTGTATTCGTGCATTTATTTTTGTTAAATAAGCAATTGCACGTTAAAAGTAATATTGTGAGAAAACACCAAGTGATTAATGTATGTGTCATACGAATAGTAATGAACATTACATAATTGATTTTCCATTGGAAAATATACTCTAAAGCTATTGGAATAAAGGCGTTTAATGTGGTTTGATTTTTAAAGTCTCAAAGAAATGAATTATGTACGAAAATATTCGTTCCAATAAGAAGATGAATTATGTAATTATTACCTGAAACGTTTTGTACAATTAAAGTGTAAGTTATAGATAATATTTTGTATATAATAGCTTTTATATAATGTATTAAACTCTAGTCTGTAAACATAATAAGAACATTAAAAAGAAATATAGATATTTTCTATAAGGTTGGCGGATGCGGGCACTGAGAAACCATTTGTAAAAAAAAATTAGAAAAGTAATTTAAACATAAAAAAATCAACTATGTGTTAAATCAACTGGTTATTAGCCAGTTAACAATAGTCGATACATCTAATTTTGTGATTTGTGATCTGAAATTGAATTGCATGTAATAATTTATTGGTCAATGTGGTTAGAACAATATTATATAGAGGAGTTAGTTCATTTATCATTCTGATGGCCACGCTATTAATTTAACACCACTGTAAGATACACGTCGAGATTTTTCGTAAAAAGTTTTAAAAATATCCTTTCCTTCATTCCGCTTGCAATTTCTTTCCCCATGTAGGTTTGACACGTATAGTTTTTATTTTGCACCGCAGAATAATTAACCTGTAAATATTATTTATTAAAAATTGTAGTGCAAAGCTGGCATGCAGGACAGTGAGATTCAAATTAGTTGAAAATGGTCAATCCTAATGTTTTAAAAACAGCATTTGATCTTGTATGATAATTTTTTTTTTATGAGTATCTAAGATCTGACTTTAATTTTGTATTGGAGAAACCAGCAACTTATATTAAGCGCTTCTTAATTTTACTGGATTGTACATTATTTGTAAATATTGTGAGTACGAAACACAAATAAATTATTATGATTGCTAATTGCCTTCTTTTATTTAATGCAACTTTATGTACCTATTTGAGTTATCTTAAAATGCCTCAAAAATCATCTCTGCTAAGGGGAAATAGTGGTTTTCACTTACCTAAACATTACGAGGTGACTTCCGAAATATTTTCAGTGATTTTAGAATTTGTTTTTGAATTATGGGCAGTTAATAAAAATACATAAAAATAACAAGCAAAATTTATTTACCTTTATATTTTACATTGTGAATAAGACGTTAATATATTGAATATACACCTTAAATTATTATGCGTATGGTGTAAAACATATTTACATAACTCGCTTAGTGCTACCTTCCACCATTTAGAACGAATTTGTGAATTCAATAATATTTTTAATTTAAAGAAATGCATTAAAATTTGGTTTTAAAAGAACAATGGATAGGTAGTTGTAAATAATAAATCATTTATGAGATCATAAAAAATATGCGTAACATAGGTAAGTAGTAAATTGCATTTATAAATAGGTAATCTTATGATTGTTACGGACGTCGTTTACCTAATACGGAAAAACACGGTACACGGATACATTTGTCTAACTGTTGCGGTAATATAATGGAAATAAACGATACAACAATGTCTCAATATTTTTTGTAAGTTAAAAGTCATAAAAAGATGACGGTTAAATAAAAACTACTATAGTTACTGATCTTATTTTTAAAAAGTAGGACTCATGTTGCAGTAAAATTACGAATCTTTCAGAATTAAAAACAAACCAATCTTTTTTAATCATGTTACGTATGTACCTAATTTCAAAAATCATTACTTTTCAAATTATATTTTTAGTTTTTATACAGTTTATTTTGCCTGCAAATTCTTTTATATTAATAATTTAATGCAACTGTAAGACAACATCTAACCGCATTTGAGCTGCACCAGGAGCTGCACGCTTTCAATCACAGAATTTATTAATTTTATTTTACAATTATTTTATTCACTAATTTTATAATAACGTATTGCTTACAATAATTGGGTGCTCTCACGATGATACTAATTTTGAGTTTTCTATGTTGATTAAATATTAGATAATCATATTTACTATTATGTAATTCAAATAAATAACAGGCAAATATATTTCGTCATCAAATAATTATTTTTTCGTAATATTTTTTAATTCGTATTAATTTCGTTATTTCAATCAAATACGTTTGCCCGTTATTGATTATTACGAAATACTTATTTTTATGAAGTCAGTTTAAATTTAAATCAAATGTAACAATATGTGCTAATAAAATATCGAATTAAACTAGCCAAATACTTGTAACGTTTAACTTGTTCACGGCATGTTGAACAACAGTTGACTGTAAATATGGACTAACATAGACTAATCACCACGGCCGAATGTTCATACTTAGATAATTTAAATTTTGACAGATTCGAAGGCACGGAAACGTAGATCTCAAGATCTTAAGTAATAAAACTATAGACAGAGAAATCAAACACATTCACACATCGATCGAGCGAGAAACAAATAAGCGACGTTTAAGAGTTAAGTTTTAGAAAATCAGTCTCAATGAACAGGCCATTATTTTTCATAATTTTTAGTTTTTATACTATTTTACATTTAGACGCATTCTAAGCTTTGAATACATATTTGTTAGATTGGGCAGGAAATAATGTACTATTGTTACCTTTTGAATGTATCTATGAGATTTTTCTATTTATTTTGGGAGTTAGGCTTTAAAATTAACAAAGTAAAGAATATGTGTGAACCGGCCTATATTTGCCTTTCACCACAGTTCGAAAGATATAGGTACTTTTTAAATTATTTTTGTTACAAAGAGAAAGCATTATTACTTTGCTATATTGTTTTAATTTAACGGATAATATTAATTTCTGTCTATGGCCACTTACGAAACTGATGTTGCAGTTAGTATATGAAATAGGACATTTAGACATATGCCTCGTTTCTTGTGGTTTCCTTACGAAATAACAATAAAATTATAAACATCGAACACATAGACAGTGACTTACTTAGGTATAAAAGATAACTGTATACATTAAATACGCATATTACGATATACATTGAAACGTAACACAGATATCTAAGTTTTGTTAGTGCACAAACAATGTCAGTCTTTGTACAGTCCAATCACATCAAATTATTGCTGAAACTGTAGGTATCTAAGCTTCTAAAGTACTGGTACAAATCTAACTTTACAAAGTGATAAATCAAAAGGAAAAAATAATTAGTTTTTTTCATTATCGTGACAGAATTGGATTATGTCTAAGAAAAAATAAAGTAATTACTAGGGATCTAAGGTATATGGAACGTTTTTTTAAGGTTTTTATATTATGTTACGGCTAACCTATACTAGGTCTTTCGATTATAGGTAAGTTTTCTATTCTGGCTTCAAATAAATATGCTTTAAGATACAACAGAACAGGGCACTAGTCTTTAGGATCTATGAAGGGGACTACAGGCTCGCAGTGTATGTTTATTTAGACGTAGATGCATCGAACTATTCTATTGGTGCGTCAAGTACATACTTATTCAAGATATCAATATATATCTTAACATATACCATGAGTGCTTATATTCATATATATGTGTATATAGTAGTAATTGTGCAATTGGTATACAGATTTTTTTGGGCCTTTCATTTTGTTTTATACTTACGATCTAAAACATTTTACATTGTAATATTATTTGTCAAGAAAAATGAAAAGACTTCTCTCGAATCCGATATTTACAATAATTAATAAGTTACATATTATATTTACATAACAGCAAAAGTGCGCAAAAAACGATTTCACAAAATATGCATTTGAGCAATACGTTTAATATATATTTACATAAAGCATTTTATACATAGTATATTTTAACAAAAACTACAAATTAAGCAAAATTAAACTTTTCAAACAACCAGATAGGTAGAGACTAAAAGAAACAGTTTAGTTCAATGTTATAAATGATAGCGTCAACTTGTATCCTACATTAAAGTACTTCACTACAGTTACTTACAGTAAAATATTGTTTCTACAAAATCTTCTACAAATAAGTTATTGCTATCGAGAAAATTATTTACAACATGAAGCTAAGTTACGTTTAGTTTGAGACATCAAAAGAGAACTGAAGGAAATTAAAACGTTCGATTTCCTAAATATTATACTTAATTAAAAAACAATAACATTTCTAGTATTCGTGTCGCTTAGTTTAATATATCACATTAGATTAGAATCTTGTATACTCATGTCGATTTGATAGTAGAACATGGAGATAATTTGTAATTTCCAAAAAGGGTTTAACTTTAACTTCAAAAACTTCTTTAGCGACTAATGTCATTCAAGAAAACATTTTTCAAATATGTGGTTTCTATGTGATTTTTATCCATATAACTTTAAATGAAATGGCACTGTATTCAGTAACACAAAAGATCTAAGTTCAGTCAGAATTGTCTTGTCCTGCGGCAGTGTTTAAAGTCCTCGTGTCTTCACTTATCAACGACCTATCGTAACGTCTTTGTCTTGTGATTTTAGGTCTTACTGCACTAAGTAGAGGAGCTGATATCGCGTGGCTGGGCACTCGGTTTAAGTCCTTCCGTCCTTGGAGTAGGGGCGAAGTGACGCTCGAGGACTCGTCTCCTTCGTCGTCGGAAAGAGCTGGGTAGCTTTCTTTCATTTTCAAGCTGCGCTCTAGCCGTCGGAGAAATCTGGAATGACCTATTTGATTAACAAAAACAGAAATATGTCTTATACTGGCGTACTGGACGTACTTAGGGATTCGAAAAGATTTTGAATTCAAAGTGAAAATTGGTCCTCCTTTCGTCTTTATGAGGGTTGATACATACCTTATTTGATTGCTTATCGTCCGCAACTTGTTAACCTTCTGTGGTTTTCTGGAGTCTTCAGTCAGATCCAAACTCGATGATATTTTAGACGACGTGTCCTGTAAGTTTAAAATAATATAAAAATATGCACATGCACTATTCTCGCTACGATTGGAACCGACTATAGTAAATACCATGCCTTTATATACATTTGTAAGTATGAACAGGTTGCATGAGTGTCTCTACACATTCAGAGATGACTAGTCTACATGATGATATAGTGAAATGAAATTTAATCATTCAATATGCAGACACATCTCTTTTTACATATAATTCATTCACATAATAGGTATATTTTACAAGGTTACACAGTAAAACTTAAAAAAATGAGTAAGTACTTAACAAATAAATTAAACACAAAGAACATAAACGCATAGAATCCGCAAATAACATTTTGAACACATGAGTTCTCAAAAAATGCAATATATTTGTTGGCTTAGCCCTGTTCTACATAAAATGATCAAACTTAGGTTATTGCTGCCATCATACAATCACCTCAGAACTACGGCATTTTTGTCTCCTGAGCGGTTTCCGCAAGCGCATCGGCTCACAAGGCTGAAAATAATCCAATACACCACTAAACCTACCGTCAAATCATTAAAAGAAGCTAAAATTATCAAAACATTGACAAATTATATTGATGAGAGTAACTGTGTAGATAAGAAAGTGCAGAGAAGATTTTATTTTTTTAATGTTTAATAGCTAATTTAGTCTTGGTGCCTTATTTTGTATTAGTGCTTTAATGAAGATTTAATAGTTTACATAAAAATACAAGATTTACACTTAAAATCACACTACAGAAGTATTTAAGTTAAGAACTTAATAAAATTTGTCAAAATGTATTTTATTAACATTGAGCTATTGTGCAAAAATAAATACAAAAAAGTGATCCAAGAGATTTTAAAACAATTAAAAAATACTAAGAACGAAATTTAAAATGCCCAATTTCGAAAAGTGACTGCGACATTTATTTTTTAAAGACCAATTTCATTTAGTTATTTTGTCAGTTTATTTAGAAAATTACATTTAAATGTGTATGTGAGATTATAAGAAAAATATTTACACCAAAAAAACGGACTAGACATTAAAGCAAGACTGCAAAAAAATATGCAAAATTGAAAAATACCTGCATATCCATATCAGGTTGCCTTAGTTCTCTAGCTGACGCGACAGATGCGACGCTGGCGTTCGACACGGAATCTTCTGATGATGATGACGTGGCCGGGGCTGGTGCTTGAGAGCGTGACCGTCTACGCCCGCCCTTACGACCCCGCGTGGATCCGTCTCGACAACCTGGCACCTGCGAGGTCGTGAGATGGAGATTATAGACTCAATTTACTGGTTATTTTAAGAGGACGAAAGAAGAGACCAAGGTTTGGAATTGAGGTATACTGATTAATGGAAGCAACGATGGTGGGGCTCTAGAGAAAGCTACACAGTTGGGGCTACTCCTAAATTCTGTCCGTTTCATCTGAAAGTTAATTTAGTACGACATTAACTGACCTCCAACAAGTTATGCATGGAGTGCGGCATGTGTGGCAGCGTGGACTTGGCGGTGCCGGCGACATCGTGCGACGCGGTGCGCGTGTTGCGTCGGTCGCGCTTCCGGCCGCTCTTCTTCTGGCAGTTACTGCCGAGCTTGCTGTTAGCCCCCTTCACGCAATCCGAACTCGGAAAGTCGTACAACCCGTCAGAATCTGTAAACGGCAGTTGTCTACCGTAAAATTGCGGTGAAAATCTCCCCAAACCAGTCTTGTCGCTCAACGGACTCTCGCTCCTCGAACTGACTGGACTCAGAGGTCTACTACCTTCTGATAACAAAGTGGGAGGCCTCAAGCTAGCCTTCTCGTCTAGTCCTCTCTCGACACTAACACACTTAACTATAGAACACTTGGTCACTCCACTAGGAGAGCACAGGGTCGCCTGCGGAACTTCTAAAGTCTCTTTCAGTGCAACTAGTTCCATCTCTTTCGCGCTCGTTGGTACGTCATCTACTCTCTCGTCTGTCCCTATGCCTTCGTCGTTGGATTCTAACAAGGGATCGTCGGATAACGTTTCGGAGTCGGATCGTCCTCGCCTACGTTCCTTACTGTCGTCGTTGGCCGCCGCCGGACTAGAGTTGGTCTTCATGAGCGGCCGCCTCCGCGACTGAAAGCAGGACGGGCCTCCGCCGGAGCCGGGGTCCTCCATCTCCGAAGGGCACAGAGGATTGCTCGAGCCGCAGCGCGAAGGTCCCGGGCTGGCCATGGAGCTGTACCCTGACGAGGATAGGTTCGACTCTGAGGGGGCGCGCTCTCCCCGCGCGGACATGGAGAAGGGGCTGAGGTAGCACATGTTGCCGGAGGGCGGGGGCGGCCGGGGGGACAGGGGCTCGTCGGACTCCTCGCTAGCGTTATACGTGACGGTGATGAGGGGGGGTGGCTGGAACTCTAGGTGCGGGGGGGTGCGGCGCGGCGGCGGCGAGCCAGGCGACGCGCGCTGCACCGTCAGCAGCGGCACGGCCAGCGCCAGCCGCGGCGGCGACGACTGCCCGGGGGACAGGCTGAGGCTAGGGGACTCGGTTACGTGGGTCGAAGATGTCGGCGTCGTCGTCGTGTCAGTGCTCAGCAGAGGTGGCCGTAGCTGAAATTGTCAATTAACATGTATTACCATTTTATTCCTTTCATTCGTTCGTATCATCGCGTCGTTATCGACGAATCGAACGTACCTTCAACCGCAAACCAGACGTAGACCTTTCCATCTTCGTTTCACACTTAATTTCATCTAGTTCATCTTCACTGGGCGACATGACAGTCGCAGTTGACTCGCTCTTAGCATCCATGTCTATACTAGCTCTCGGTAGTCTAGGGGACGGCAGAGGGGTGGGTAGGGGTGTCGGGAGGGGGGTCGGCAAGGGGGTGGGAAGCTCTCGTATCGGGGACAAGCACTTGTTGATCCCACTTGGTACTTCTAGAAGAATGGACGGTGGATGGAGTAAGTTGCTACCTGATGATGATGATTTGTGTGCACTTAGAGGGTCCAGAACCTGTAGATAGAGAAAGAGAGTAGGTACATCAAAGTGCATGTTGCATTGTATAATTTTTTAAATAGGGTTGCATGAATGAAGATGCGGAAATCGGATATTTACAGTCAGTATCGAAAGAATTGGGAAATAAAATATATTTTACGTTACCTGAATCTCAATAGTATTATGAGGTCTTGTGACAGGCGAGTCTGGTGCCAATGATGGTATATGTGATGATGCTATCGATATATCATCAGCATCCACCGTGTCATCTTGAGGAGACGACGCTGAAGGTGTACTGGACACAGACACTCCGCCTGACGATGCTCTGGATACTATCGCTGCCGATGACGATGAGAAATTTCGGAACATCGCCAAAATTGAGTCAGCACTTGAGATTTTTGGTTGTCTGTTAACAAAGTTAGGGGAATAAAATCATCGGGTTTTTATTGTATGACTTTATTATATTTAGATACAGACCTGGAATATTTCTTCAGTGCAGCATGTGTCAACGTCAAATCAAGACTCGACATAGAATCACTTCCTTGGTTGCTGGAAGTACTGTGAGGTGACCTGACTTCCACACCAGGTGATGGCGGCGTACTCGACGCCTTCGCTCTCACCCCTCTGTCCGCTATCACCGCCATGGGTATCGTTATAGTATTCACCATATCGACGTCAGAACTGGAGCTCATTTCAGCTGACACTTTATTCAGGAGTCTTGCAAAAGTGACCTTCTTCTCTAATTTAGGGTCTGATATGTGTCGCATGGAGGGTGACGTCGACGGTGTTGAAGCTTCACTCGCAAACGATGTCTCCTTGTTCTCATTGCCATAGTCCATGAACGCCGGCGCGCTCTCCACAGTGCTCAATGTTCGCTTCTCAGACATCTGTATCAGATCTCCCATCGTTATTTTCTTTGAATGATCGTTAGCAGTCGCAGGACTTATTAGTTGTTGCAAAATTTGCTTTTTCTCGGCAGCGTTTTTCTTAGTCGGCGTAGAATTATTGCGTTTTTTACGTGGTGATGGGGTGCCTGTATCGGAAAACTTATATGTAATAAATTATTAGGTAAACAAGGTTCGATGAGAAGCGACGACATCAAATGTTCATGACAAAAGCAACACAATATTCAGAAATTTAAAACGGGGAGTTAAACAACAAGTTAGTCTGAGAGATCATCATCATGCCTTGGATCTCAGTGCAGTCTAAGGAAGCCAATTCTTTAGGGTAAGTGCCAATAGTCAAAAAATTTTGGAAGTGCCAATAATAAGTATTTTCAGTAGTAGTGTTTTGTGTTTGTTTTCATGACAATGAGTATGGAGATGTTGATCTGTCATGTTGTATAGTTATTCGAACCATTAAAACATTTAAAGCAACATCTAAAGCACACATTGAAACAGTAACAACATTCGTTTCAATAACTATACAAAACGAATAAGACAATGTTTTGCTTTTAGAGATTTGCTTTCAGATCTCTACAGTGTTAAAGTAATTTGTTTAGGAAAGATTATCTAATAGAACAAAGTCAGGTATTTCAAATATACAAAACAATATCTGTGTGAATAGCATGCGAGCGACATTCATATATAGAAAGAGGGCCTTTGTATTTTCAATGATATTGATAAAGATTGCGTCTCAGAAACGAAAGGTATTAATTAAGAGGATAATGATGAAGATGAAAAAGCGATCAATATCATTGACAAAACAGAGGCCAGATTAGTTGGACGATCTAGAAAGGTGTCAACGAAGGAAGGAGCGGCTACAAAGATGCTGTGTTTGTGCTGTCAGGGGTGCACACATCGACATCGGAAGAAGTAAGTACGAGGGTAGCAGGCCATGTTACATTGGTCTTTGCATTCCACATAGAAATTTCATTCACAGCAGGAAACATCCAGTGCTAACCGTACCGGCCGCCGCGCGCTCCGCCGAGTGCGAAATGTATGCGATACGACATGACTGACAATGATGTTCGAATGTGAATAAAGCCCTGTGTCTAGAAGCAAATGAGCTGATCCGATATTCAAAGACTTTACATTTTGTGACTCTCAGTATTAGCATGAAGTAACATGATCAAGTTGCGCAGTCACAGGTTGAGACAAAAGGCTTTAAGCGTAAGAGTTTGATTCTTTAGAGTCATTTCATTAGTGTTCGTCTACAGTTTGAGTCTCTACTCTAAGTACATGACAGCTAACAGTTATTTAACAGTCAAAACATCTAGTAGATCAGAAACAGCAATAGATCAGTATCACTAATAAGATTCGACAATCATTCAGATTCTAATGTTTGATATTGTAATGCATAGCGGCCTAGTGTATGTATGAGTATCGCGGGTGCGGAGCGCGCGGTGTGCCGGTCGCTCCAGTCCTTACGTCCGGGCGGCGGCTTTAACAGATCGTCCAAGCTAAAGGTGCGCGCGGCTCGCGGGTGCGGCGCGAGCCCCGACACGGACGGCTTGCGGATACCCAGCCGCGTCAGCAGCGTGCGGTGCGGCGCCGCCTCCAGCAGCGGCGCTGTGGACAAACGCCGCGTCACGCCAGCTCGCCGCGCCGCCTCGCGCTACGCCTCCACGGTGGGCACGGCCGCGTAGCGCCGGCGTCCGCGCCCCCGCCCGCCGCCCGCCCCAGCCCGCGCTAGCCCCACACACATAGGATTGCCAGATACCAAACGTAGGACATCAATTTCGATGAGCGTGAATGTCTTCGTCATTCTGTCGGTCCGAGTCAGGTATGTTACAAATGAGTTATCATAATTCACATTGTCTAACTGGGATTTACTGTCACAATTTCAATTTTTGGCGTTAAACCAATCCGGGTAATCTTAACTTCTGGCAATCCTTTTTGACATAACTATGGCACGATTATTTTAACTTTACCGATCCGAGTCGCTCTTCCAGGACATATAAACATACTAAACATATAGACTACTTACTGTTTGCAGTGCGGGGCAAGTTAAAAGAACCGTGAATCGACGGACTCCATAAACCTGAGGAATGCATCTATGGATCGACAGTCAGCTAAGTCGAGACATGCACCAATGTAGCAATATGTACAGTCTATGTAACATTCAGTTTCTGGAACCGCAACAATAACACAGAAAAGAAGAAAGTCAAAGAAGAAAGAAAAGTAAAATTACGCAAAACGTGTCCTTACCATCCCAGAGACAGTGCGGTTATTGAGAAAATACATGAGTATAGCGGAAACAATTTGACAAAATGTTGAAATAAGCGTTATCGTACTGTGAGTCACAAATATACTCTCGTCGGACGGTCAAACTATATACCGTGTAGAGTGAGAGTGGCAAGCCGAACGGAACGTATTGAAAGTGTGCTTATGAAACAGGGGGGTTATTTTGGTAATTTGTAATATTTTTGGGTGAGAGTTCCTAAAGATTTGTCCTCCGTGGTTGTGCAGTGGTACTTACGTCTCGCGCAGCGGTCGGCCTCCTCGGCGAGGAGTTTCTCGATCTTCTCGGGGAAGTGGCGCTTGGCACACCACACGAGGCCAATCATGCCCAGCACTACGAACACCGTGATCAGCCCGAGCCAGAACGGCTCCTGCAGCATGCGCTGGCCCAGGCTAATAATGTTGGGGGACGGGTTTGGGGTCTCACATCTGACGAAAAAAAAGGATTGAAAGTCAAATCTTTTTTGAAGCCACATTCTTTCAGTCAGTGAATAACGGATCTATAACAGTTGTTTTTAAAGGTCAGAGTATAATTTTCTACATGTCGACAAACTTATTGATTACCAGCGTTGCACTTTGTTACTTTACATCATCAATTGTTTTTTCATCATCACAAGTCTTTTTGAGTCATAATTGGTAAAAAAATGCAAGATTTATTGATCTCCCGCTCCCTATCATATGGTCAATATCTGCCAAGTATTACTGACCTCTTCCCCTTCCACGAAGGATTACATTGGCACAGAAAGCCTCCGTCCCTCTCAGTGCAGGCGCCGCGGTTGTTACAAGGCTTGGACTGACAGGGGCGCACGCGCTCGGCGCAGCGCTTCCCTCGCCAGCCTCGGGCGCATGCACATGTCCACGCCTCTCCCGCCGAGCCTCCAGCCACCAGCGAACAGTTGCCGTACATGCACGGAGACCGCTCGCATGCCGTCACCAGGCAGAATATACCTGATGCATACATAATGCCGGGTTTTAGTAAAGCAATGCTCAGCTGCATCTAATTAGATTGGAAACCGACCCTAACATAGTTGGGAAAAAACTAGACATAATACCGGTTGAGTAGCGAAAATAATGTTATATCTAAATTATGAAGCCTTATATGTACGACTGGAGAAACCCGTAAAGAAAATAAATAACGAAAGGTAAAAAAAAGTAGACCTCGGAACAAAAGATACAAATCTTTTTTTTCCAGTAAATAAAAGCAGCTCGCTTTCAAAAAAATCACAAATATCCATTTGGAAGTTGATCATCATACCAGCATAATATCCAGCACACTGGCAGAAGCTTTTCGTCTCCTCCGTAGTACATCTGCCGTCATGTAGACAAGGGTTCGGATAGCAAGACTCCACGCTAGCCTCCTCAGATATTAGCAGGACCTTGCTGTGGTATTCAGGATCTGAAAGGCAGAGTAACATTAAAAGAAAATTCTGGATCGGCTTATGACTTTGATTGCCATTTATATTGAATAGCTAATGCCATGGGATAGTAAGACATATTTGATGAATAACAGCTTTAAGTTGGTTTACCTAATGGACGATTTCTATTAGAATAAAAATCGGAAGAAGAAAATGGGACACAAATGCAAGATTTATTTTACAAAGAAATCTTCCTACTTTCTTCAATATTCGTTAAGCCAAATTTCTTGATACAACATATCTTATAAATCCTCTTACCTTCCTTGACCATGAGTGCGACATCCATATTAACGCCTTGCTCGCCAGCATGCTGTGTCAAGCTGAGCGAGTGCAGGTACGAGTTGATGACGAGCGGCGCGCGCGGCTCCAGCTTCCTCTTGCTCCTGTCCACCTCGCACAGAGTCCATTCTGTCCCGTTGTTGTCTGTGTAGCTGTCTTTTACCTGTACAGTATTATCAAAGTTATGAAGATGACTTTTTATCAGCAGGCTGCGGTCTTTTAGATAACGCACGGGCATTAATCAACAAGTGTCTGTAAGGGCCAGACTTCTTCATGCATGATATTTTCTAGCCTCTTTATTCAGTGATTAGAGAGCCCCTTGAAAAGCACTTATTTTTTATATTTTTTATTCCTTTACATCAGGCAACTAAGGCCAGGATACTTAAAAACTGACAAATATTTGACAGATTTTTTATTATTCGTTCTTTACAGTGTAGGTTACCTTAACTTCTCGCTCACCATCATAACCATAACACACAAGTTAAGTATGAAAAGTATAGTTCAACATACCTGTATCCACCCCCTCCCGGGCCCACAGGGCCAGGCCTCATCAGCAGTTGTCACCAGCGTGGTGGCGGAGAAAGCCAGCGTCAGGGTGTGCTGATGGGGCGCGACCAGTCGCGTGCGCAGTGCGGCGCGAGGCGGCGCGGCTTGCGGCCAGTTGGGCGCCGCCAGTCGCCCGTCCGCGCCCGCCGAGACCTCCACCACGTGAGACGCGTTGAGGTAGCTTACTGGAAATAATACGGGTGTTTTTGAGGCAGCCTATTTGTGGCATATTCATTAAGATAGAGTCTAACATCATTTAGTTACGTCAAGGGTGTTCAAACTCACAACTGCAGCCCGCAGGTTCGTATTTCATTATTAATTTTGTATCATGTACACATCTAAAATCTAAAAAAAATTACAATTCTTCGCTCTTTGACGCTTTATGGTTGTATTCCGGATTATTGTACAGCATTCACCTTAATGCTGAAGGAACTGTACCGACGCATCAGAAAAAGAGATAAAATTGCTATACTCACTAGTCTTAAAATAAGCTATAAACCCCGGTCCGGTAACATTTTCGCCGGTTTTGATCCTCAACCTTAGCACTTCTGACTGAGACACGAAGAGGCCATTGGTCAGTATTTTGGGGTTCACAAACGGTCTTATTGGCGGGTTCTGCAGGTCTATCTGAACGTCAATGAAGGAATCTTCAGGGATCGAGTCGGAGACGTTGATTGGAACTCCTTTTGCGAACACTCCGTAGCCGAAATCGAAGTGGCTGATGTTTAGGAAAACGCGCTTGCCTGGAAGCAAGGGGTGAGTTGATTTGGTAGCAGTTTTACATAAATTCAGTTTTACATAAACTCTGTGTTATATACCGGCTGTTGCACAAAGCTCCTTTAAAGTTAAAAATTCATTAAATCTATTGCTGTCACTTTTTATTTTATTGACAAAGAAGCTGACGGATAAAGTTGATTCTGACCGAAGAAGATACAATGTTGTTGTAAAGATTGGGAAAAAGGCTCGGAGGATGAAGATACAATGTATTTTTGTAAACAATATGCTAAAATACGTATCAGTTCAGAAACTTCCCATGTGTATTTAAGGTTAAATGATCATACATACCTGTAGGAGCTAAAATATCGATGGTACAATCCAGATTGGGCAGCAGAAAGTGAGGGTAGTTGGGACTTCTGAGGACACCTTCCTTTGAAGTGAAGGTCTGCGAGGGACAGCCCACCAGCTCCACAGCGCGCCAGGATACAGAGAATCCAGATCCTTGGGTACTGGGCAGAAAATACTCGCATTTTAGACCTTATGACAGAGGATAATTTACGGCAGTTACGTTAATTTAAATAAATTTGTAATTCGTCTAAAACAAATACTCAATATTGTGACATACCTATCTTGTATTTCTATTTGTGTAATTAATGAGCCATATCTGTCTACTGTCTACGGACAAAACGTCATTCGTATCTTTTTATTATACTGGTTTACTACGACCTAACTTTCGTAGATAATGTAAGTATTATTTTCTAAATTTTTATAGTTCATTATCGTGCAGTTTTTTCCAAAAGTCCACTCACGTGTAATCAGAATGGAAGTACAGCACAGCTTTGTTAGTGGCAGCGACCCAGCGCGCCTCCCCCACAGAACCACAGTATCTCGATGACTTCATGTTCCACGAGTCACGGAGCTGAAACATTAAGGGAATAGAAACGCCAAACGATTTAATAACGGCTACTTCTTTACCATCCAAAGGTAGACTATAGAGAACACTTTTTAAGCTAACTTTATAATATCCTGGTCGGAAACAGAAATGAAGTTGAACGCGAGAGCAAATTTTTGTTTCAATTTCAGTGCCTCTGAATCTGAAAATTTAGAAATACATTTCAGATACCGAAGCAGTGAAATTATACCACTAATACCTTAGGAAAACTAAATTGAATTTGGTAAAAAAAAAACGATCAATCATCTCTGTTTCTTTAGGTAGGTATCGCAATTTATATTTGTAATTAGAATCTTGGGAATTTCCTCCAATCTGCAGCGAGTATCCTTCAGCATTAAAATTAAATTCTAATTTGTACCTTTCGGCCATTATTAATTCCCTCGAACGCTACAGCTTACGGCAAAAGATGCGGAATAGCAATTCGTAATGGAATTTTTATTGGATATTTACCTTCGTTTACTTGGAATATTTCAATCACATAAATATGTATTTTTCATAATTTAAAATGTTTCGGAATTTCAGATCTGGGCGTATTATGTTTATTGTATTGTAATTCCCATTTATATGCTGATGACTATTGTAAATAGTAAGTAATATCTTATTTTATGCATTGTTTTTTTAAGAACTAGTTACTACAGAAAAATAAATAAAAGGGTAAGTAATACGTACCTCAACAAAATCATAAAGGCAATCCTTTTGGTATTCCAAGTCTATGTTTTCAAAAACAAATACGAGTCGTGTATCCGCGGGCCCCACCACGTGTACCCAGAAATCGAGGTCGTTGTCATACATTCCAGGGTGATTTGGGCTTGTTAATACACCTGGAAGAAGTTTTATTCTGTGGTCCCACGTTGGGTGCCATTTCAAATAATGGCGCCCAAAGTGGGACAAGATTCGTTCCATCCTTATTATCCTTCATTTGTCAGTTACGATTCGATCTACATACTTAATTAGCTGCCTTAAAAAATAACTTAAGATATGTAAATATCGTTTCGTTATACCTGAAGTTCCTTCAACGGTCCTGTTCTTAACGATATGTTCGGGGTTAAGTCGTCGCTTGCACACATACCCTCCTGTCACGCCACACTTATGTAGAGTCCAAAACAATCCACTAGGTAGTGACGGCACTGGTGATGATTTCCACTGGAAACGTTAAAATGAGGAAAAAGATTTTCATGAAAGATATTGTGTAGGTAAATACTTGAGCTCAATAACGCTAAATAATTCATTGTCAAACGCATAAATCCTAGGATAAGCCTTTGTATCTATTGGCTTATTTCTTAATCGCTGTCATCTTAAAATCTTAACAAGGACTTATAATATTTATCAAAAGGTTTTATTCAAGTTTGTAATTTCGATGAAATTAATTAGAATTAATCCGCTTTAAGGTTAATATTAACATCAATTAGAAAAATGCTCACATAAAAAACAAATTATAAATTCCAAAATCACTTACCTGAATACCCAAACACGCATCAGCAACTTCCTCAGTATCATTATACGGCGGCCATCCTTGGTACCCTAAAGCGCTTCCATCGATCCAGCTCAAGCTATCGCCATCTTCTCCCCCCTGACGGGCTCCGAGCCAGTAGACGGACCCAGCGCTGTAGTCGCTGCTTTGTCGTATACCTGATACTATGAAGCGTTCTTCGTCTGCTGAGTGGACTGATGATAGATGCATGTTCAGGCCTTCGCACACCTGGGGGTGAGTGATGAGGTTGGGTTTAGATTTATTTGGCAGCATTAATATGTTTTTGTTTTAACATTTTGGATGGCAAAATAGTAGTTCAATAGGATTTCTAATAAAGCTAAGGAATGTTTAAAGAGAAAGTTTAGCATATATTTAAAATTAATAATACATATAGATACAATGGTTACGTAGTTGACCAATTTCGTTGCCTCATGCTTTCAGAATTATATGAACGGAAAATTAGATAATATAATATGATATTAGATATTATAATAGATTATGCTGAGCGTTGCCCCTTTTCACGCATAAGTGACGCAGCTGCAGCGCTTTTCTTTTTTGTTTCACTGTTTGTTTTGTCCATTGTTTTAATTGTTTGTATTTGTGTGTGTTTGTTTTCTGCGTCATTTGTGTGTTAAATAAATGGTTTTTCTTTCTTTCTTTCTTTTCTTTCTATAATCATCCTATTTAATGACATGTTCAAATCATAGCACTATAAATTCTTAGTAAATACGTTATGAAAAGAAAAATATTCAAATTCGTTTCCAAATTCAAAACCAGTAAAAAGACAAAAGTAAAGCAATCAGTCTCACCCTGTCGCTAAGTACGGCAGAAGTAATGGCGTTGTAAACGAAAGGTCGAAACAAAATGTTCGCAGCGAAAGGATTAACGCTAAACCCTACCATTAATTCTTAGAAAATTATAATTTAACGAGCAACCGAACTGAAACAAAAGTTCTGCAACTTTGTTGTTCTGATTACTTGTAAAGTGTAATCAATCTTTGTTGGACTAGTGAAGCGTCCTGGATTTAGGCCTTGTTTATCTAATTTAAATGATAACGGATCCCAGATCTTGGTTTGGCATTTTGAAAGTGGGGTCTCGCTACCACTTCTAGTTCTATAGTAGTTTAATCTATCAGTTATTGATTTATAAGGTCTTTAAATAAGCTAGATTTCGAGGTCGGGATAGGTGACTGGGTCAAACTAACTACTACACTACAGCTGCACCATATTATTCTAGAAAATTCTGGTACTGTAAATATACGTATGCACTCTTACGAAGTCTGATTCCTTAATCCTCCAATCGTGTATCTGTCACCTCTGGTACATTGTCCACCATAAAATAAATAGCCTGCCATATTCTGAGGTGCCCTTTATTCAAGGCAACATTGTGTGTAACACAAGGGATGTAGGACATAAATCATTTAGGATTACACGACAGCGTCCAGGGCTTATCTTTATGGCGTTGTTATAAAGTGGCTTCCTTGCCTCGTATCTTAAAGAATAATAATGTTATGGTGGTCCGCAGATTATGGGGGATACAATTACAAGGTTCGTTCTTTCCTATTGTTATCTGGAGGTCGTCTATTAGATTTTTATTCATGTAAGTAATGAACTTCGTGATCATTGTGTGATGTAGGGTCGACAACTCTGAACATCGCGCGAGTTTCTATGCAAGGATAAATAGGTACCACCCAAAACAAAAATGTGAAAGACTGCCAAGTTCGATAATATGGGAATGCTTCGCCTATAAAAGAAGTGAGATCTGAATAAGTACCAAGTTCCATACACATACCTCAGTTAAAAATAGTTACTTTTTAATGATGTTACTTGGAAAGTTTTCATACACCTTGTTATAAACCTACTAAACGCAATGAATCAAGTATTTAATTTTCTATTAAAACTTGCCAAGTAACATCATTAAAAAGTAACTATTTTTAACTGAGGTATGTGTATGGAACTTGGTACTTATTCAGATCTCACTTCTTTTATAGGCGAAGCATTCCCATATTATCGAACTTGGCAGTCTTTCACATTTTTGTTTTGGGTGGGATTTCATTTATTTTTGTAAGGTTGTTTATTTTATTTCTTTCTTATGATGAAGTTAGTTAAAGGAATGTCTCATTTATACTATCTTTTAGATTTTTTAATATGCACTATGTTTCTTACAAAGAAATGAACTAGATTAACTAAATGGACTAGATTTACCAACTGACTGACATGACATGTTATCATATATTATGTTCGTGGATCAAAGTTACACATTCGTTATTTTCGAAAGTGATTCTCACTTGGCCGTTTTCAGATTTTTATTTTACTTCTAACTACACTATTTTACTTCTAACTAAACTAAATACAAACCATTCGAAGATATATTATTTAAATATAGATAAATTTAGTTCGTTTTAGTTCCTTAGGGGTATTTTACACCGGGTATAAAACACCTTCATTATTTTGAAACCGACTCACACTTGGCCATTTTCAGATTTTTCCCTTTACCTTGACATAAAGACCTACCTCCATGCCAAATTTCAAGTCAATACGACCATTGGAAGTGGTCTAGGTTTTTGATGAGTGAGTCAGTGAATCAGTCAGTCAGTGAGTGTATAGTAAAAATAGCGATTTTCTGACGTCAATATCTCAAGACCTACAATAGGTATATTAATGAAATTTTGTATTTTAGATAAGTGAGGGGGTCTCAATAGATACTAGAAATTTGATATGCGTAAATAAAATAGATTTTGAGTTACAGGGGGGTCGAATTTGGCCCGAAATGGTTCGTGTAATATAACCCACGGCCGGTGTGTCGCTTTTTTTGCTCGAACTTGGCGGACACACTGCCGTGTGTCTAGATCAGAGGGACAGTCTATGCTCGGAAGCTAGTTACGGGCCGCCATTAAGCTTGGTGTTAACTGTAAATAGTTTCGTAGACATACCTGTTTAGAAGTGGCCCAGGAGGCTTTTGGGTATCCGGAGAAGAGGTAGCAGTGTCCATTGAACAGCACTTGTTTTGAGTCCATACACGATTGCGCTGTCAACAAAAACCATATGTTATTCATTGAAATTAGAATACTATGATTACACTGTATTTAAGTGAAAACACAACATATTCATAAAAGAAATAAGTAATTTTAGGCGCTGTAAAGTTTCACTTTGATTTTATTTTTTTTCGTTTTCATTGTTTATATTTAAAAATTAATTTTTAATACTTGCTCTTTGTGTGAGCTTGAAAATACATGTGTTGTTCGCAGGTGGGGTGCAAACAATGAATGCACGGCACAGTGTATACGCTTTGTTTTACGCGGTATAATCATTTTCTAAGCTCATAGCTTGCTGTCTTATTGGATGGGAAATGGGGTAGAAAGAACACATATGTGTCTAAATAAACTAGTTAGTCAAGTAGACTACTTTCCGCCAGCGGTTCTGCTCGGTCCATTTTTTGCAAATTAGTCCGGTAGTTCCAGAGATTAGCGCGTTCCTGCGAATAAAAGCTCAATTTGGTCACTGGTCAAAATTAGAGAACTGAAGGACACTGTTCATTACGGGAAATATTTCTTTATTTTCTGCTGTACATTGTAGATCACCCACATAAGGCTCTAATAATGCAATATAAGCTAAATGACACGAAGAAGGCGACATTACGGCATTTTCGCGGCGACCGCGTGGGCCGCATGAAATATTTATAAGTTTAGTGATCGGTGCTCTCTGCCACTTGGCGCGCAATGGCTCGTGTAATCTCGTTGCCAGGTGTAATGCGAGCAATTTTGGACACATTTGTTGCGGTAATATGTTACTTAAGGGCGAATATTGCGCAGCAAAATGTGAGTAATGTAATAGATTTCCGACGTGTAGGTACACCGGTTCTCATTTGTTCGCAATTGGATCCTTGTCACTTGCAATTGGCAACCTCAGAAAGTTTGTAAAATTAACCTTCATACGCGACCAAGTTTCAAAGAATGTAGGTACAAAGAAGTTCATACAAAACCAAAATGAAAAGCCAGTAGGAACTTTCAAAATTGAGCTTTCTAAAGAAAACACGCTCTTATTAAGTATTTACTTCCAACCACACAAAACGGCGGCATTTTATCTCATTAAGAACAAGAACTACAAACTGGCACCTAATTAGTGTGGCAAGCGCTAAAAAGTGTTTTAATTAAAAGATTCGCGCGCAATGATTCTGTGATAGGGCAATAAAAATGTTCGGATATAATCATTAGCTGGATGCGAGTGGACAAAGGCCGAAACAGAGGCGACACCAACACGTTGTCGACAGCGAATTTTAATAAACTTTGCACTGTGCAGGGAATTCAGTAGGTTGATGATTGTAAAATTTGTTTGAATGTGCTAATCTCAGGAAATACAAGATCGATTTCAAAAAATAATTCAATGTAAAATAGCCTATTTATCAGAAAAGGTATAAGCTACTTTACATTGAATTGACGCGGATTAGTTCCCATGGCTCGCGGATGAAACCGCTTGCGGAAGCTATCGTTACTTTCTAATGGGTATTTCTCTTAAAATTATAACTGATATAACATAAATTAAGAATAGCCATTGAACAGATTTTATTAATATTTATTGTAGTAGGTAACTCCATTATCTAAAGATAAATAATTTATGTGCTGAAAAAAATACGTATGTAAGTAAAATAAGTTACGAGCTATGTCGTGTATTAAAATATGTGAAAATGATGATCTCCAGCGCGCGGTAAGTGGCCAGAAAATTGAAGTTTAATTGACTTTATAACCCGTAAAGGCAATATTAATGGATTTATTGTTGACTGAGTATATCGCCGGATACTATTAAGCAAATGGTATAAGCTTTAAAACTGGATAAACGTGGCCAAAGTAAAATAATTTCATGAGGTTTTTCACTTCGATAATTACCTACTCTGAATGAAACCAGATTCAAACAGAAGAAGATAGAGAAACCAGTCACGTGACTTCGTTATAAAAAAATTCTGCAGTTTAAAGTGTGTAGATGCACTCATTTTACCTGATCTGAAAGTATCACTTACATAGATTCGATACTTACCTTACATTGTAGGTAACCCACAGAGTGTGTTTTACACCAAGCTTGCTTTAAGATTCCTATCCTCAACAACATAGAGCGAACATCTTAAACACTAGCCTACTGATTCTCGCACGCTGTACAATTTGAGTTTTAATTGGGACGCGCCCCCTCTAAATATTAAATGACGGTAAAAAGGGAACGTCTAAGCTCAGGCCGGCTTTGTTTTGTTTAAGTTTCCTTTTTGAATAATTAATTGAGAATTCCTCGTAGGACATCGCTGATTAATTTTGTTACTGCTCCGATTTTCGTAACGTGTGGGCCACGGCAATTATGACGGTCGCTGCAAAATTACATTATTGTTTACATAATGGAAATGTGTTTGAAATTATCTAGGTTAATTAAAATGGCGTATCTGGGGCTCGAACTATTAAATTGACACAAATATGAAGAGGCTTTGTACAGCGCTGTGTCCTACATTCAATTGTTTGTATGTGTATAAAACTTGCACACAGCTATTGCAGAACTATCAGAACAAGAGAAATAGGTAACGCTAGAATGGTAAATTCTAGCCTTAAACTCAACCACCCATCACAAAAGCTTTGACATCGTACGTCATGATAATTAACAGTGCCTTTACAACTCAAGCATCGACTGTTCTACTATCTCTCGCACAAAAATAAAATTTTAATACAGCGAGCACTTAAAACACAACACATGTACTCAAACCTTGCTTTTACCGACGTATCAAAGGTGCTCGTTAGATCAAATTATGTTCAACAGTTCAGCTTCCAGAAAAAAAAAGTCGGCAAAAATGCGCCCCCTCGTTAACTAGTTTCATTCATCCATTCACTCGTTCGCGAACGAAAGGTATTTCTGCATCGCTATTCAAATTTTAGTTGAGGAAATGTTATGAATTTAGTTCACTCAATGGGATGTCGGACTTTTGAATTTTGAGCGAGTGCTTCGAGCTTATCGATTTTGTTTCGTGAAACAATAGTCGAAGAATGAGGATTAATGAAGCTTTGTTAGTATCTGCAGTCGTAGTAAATCTTTGTCTCCCGGGATCTGTATTGATTTTCTCTATTGAACTTCATTTTTGATGGAGGCACACACAGATCAGTTTTACCTCTTTCTAATATTTTCTGTATAATTAAAATTGCAGGAGACCACAACAAAGCCACCTGATGCTGGACAAAAGTCTTCTTAGGCAGTACATACCTACATTTAAATCAAATTAAGCAAGTACACCTACATCTCAGTCATGACCACACTTTCGTGCATACAGATTTGTCACAAATCAATCACGTCACAGATCAAGGTATTGTTGGCGTGTTCGACACGGTATTGACGTCAGTTTTCCTAGTGTCAGCTATTTATTCCTCGTATGGACTTGTAGGTTTATGTAGGACTTAGGTAGGTAAGTAGATATATTTTGGTCCATTTATATCTTAGACCAAATAAAATCAATAAAAGCATTGTAATTTGATACAGAAGTGATACGGAAAAGGGCGAAATATCCATCGCAATTCGCAATACAAAACAGTTTGCAAATCGAGAATCCAAATTAGCTTACTAAATCTTAAAAAAAAAACTTAAATAAAGTACCTACTCGCCAAAATTACGCCTAACCTAATACCAATTTGACTTGCCGACTTTTGCTATAATTCGTGGGTCTAATACGCGATATTATCTCTGGTCATATAATACGGCTTGGCTGCAGTTAATGCCATCATTGTTCAGAGTTTTGGCCTCGAACTGAGCTTATTACGTGGTGGGCTGATTAAGCCCACATAATTTGTCGCAACATGCACGGTGTATATTAAATAGTTAGATAGTTGAAGCGATGTGTGCTTTTCGTTTGCAGTGGCAATGGATAGCGAAAGGGTTTTAAGAGCTGTGTGATATTGTTGGATTTAAAAATCCTAATTACATATTGAATCAATGGCAGACCCAGTTTTTGAAGCCTTAACATATTCACTAGGCACAACGGCAATGTCTGGTGTTACATAAAGATTATTTCAGACAAAAATTGCATATAGATAATATCTATCAGCCTAGAAACATATGTATATTGAAAGTACCACCTATACGACACCTAGCTGCTAGCTAATATAACACTGGTCACAACGGCAAAGTCAGGCGTTGGATTAAGATATTTCAAGATTCACACTAAATACTTAAATGCATATAAAGTCATATCGGTCTACAAAAATATATCTACTTAAAAACCTATATAATAATGTAGGACACCTAGACGTATAATGTATGTGGTGTGTCAACTTTATAGGTAATATAAAAGTCGAATGAGATTCATGCGTCACCTACGGAGATGCAAACAGGTTCGTTCGCTGTCTAGTACAAAATTCAATAGATCTTAGTGCTTGATATGTTTTCAGACGTGTATCTCATATGCGGCATCGGGTATGACAGTGTTGCATATTTTATGCAGTATGATGTGAATTCCGCGCATTGGAGAAGATGTGCATCGTATCTATCATCATATTTATAGTGTTAGACATCTAGGTACACCTAAATAAGTTTTTGAAAGTCACGAGTTGTTTCAAATATTCTGAATACAAAGGAACCATTGTATGTCTTAATATGAGGAAATGCGCAGAAAAGAGGTTTAAAATATCTGGATATTTCGTAACGCCTGCCTTCACGCCTGATGACATGCAAAACTGAGGAAGCTAATCTTAAAGTTCTGTAGTTTGTTTAGCTGTTTTAAACTTCATCGGCGGCTACTTGACAACACCAGAACTCGGGTAAGTCCAAGTTAGTGCACTCGACTGTACATCGATCCCTTAAGAAACTAGTCTACAACTCTTAACAAAAAACTGTAGAACAGAACCGAACGCAGTCTTACATAGCCGTGGTTAATTAAAACTAGACTGCGCTTTATTCAACTTGCCTCATTCCACTTGACAAACTTACTAACGCGCTCGCATTCAATAACAGACTTTATGCTCCCACTAATAAGGTTAAGTTAACTGCATCAACAACTTTGTTGCTATTGTTGTTCGTGTCGAACGAATTTAAACTTTATGTGCAGGTGGTAAAGGTGTTGGTAGTAGCACAATAGGTGTAAGTTTGCAACTTTATTTGTCGTATAGACGTTTCGTTCCGTTCCGGCGTCCGCACGGAACAGAGCGAAAAGTTGAAATTGAAAAACGAAACACGCGGAGATTTTTTTCAGCGGGAACATTGGAATAGTGAGCTCATTCCGTGAAGTTCTGATGAAATAATCTTCAAGTCCTTTGTACGATACGGTAGATATAAGTACCTAGTACAATTTTATTCAAAAGACGAAGTTTCAGATGGACTAGGTCTTATCCATTTTATTTGTTGTAGGAATGCTGAGTTTTCAGCCTGTACTTACCAAGTTTTCTATTATAAAAAACTTATATAAAGTACGAAATAAGTAGGAAATGCTAAAAAGTACGGTGAGTTGACTACTCCATTTTCTATTTAAATAAAAATAAAGCCCTAAAGAAGATCTTTCATTTAACGCAACGGACACGTTTACATAGGTAGCACTTTCTACTAACCACTGTATAAAATAAGGGTTTTCAGTGGACCAAATTACCCACGAAGTAAATCAACTGAAGGTCACGGCATGAGTGGAGACAGCTCTAACGTCGACATACGTCATTTGTCTTTCACAGCCGCCGTTATTCTTAAAGGCCTAGTAGGCCACAATATGTAGAATAATATGTACTTTGCTACAATAAGTACTGCTAGACAATATATAAGAAGTATGAATACCCACAATCAGTAACAGTGACCTTCGCCCGGAACCCAGCATAATGCCTGGAGTGGTCAGCTCTGAAGCGCAGACGCAGAACATTCCCTCTCGACTGGTACCGCAGCAGTTTGAGCTTCCCACTCCAGTCGCCGCACAGGCGGCGCGCGCGCAAAGCGTGGGCGTCGCGCATCCAGCCTGCGCTTATGGAGTCTGACTCGGGTAGCTGGGTTTCTGTTTCTTCCCAAATCTGGTGGATAGAGATGATAAATAAAAAATGATAATGATACTTTGACAAAACGGGGCATTTATAACTGAGGAAAATGATGGAAATTGTCTGATGATTAACCTTTAACGCTAAACAAAACACCTAATTGATATTATCCTTTTTCTTAAACGTACAGAGAACTGCCAAACATTTCAACAAGACGACTCATTAGTTGTTATACCACATAAGGCACAGGACTCTCAAAGTATACACGTATTTATGTGGCTACCAGCCTTATATCATTGTACCCCATTTTGTAATTTTCCGCCAGAGTCTCTCAGGCAGTTTTGAGAAAACTCTGATACTGGGTTTGTTAGGTGATCAAATCCTGCAGCTCACTCGAAGAGTAGCAGATTTTATCAAAGAAGCTTTTGCAAGTAAGTATTCCACCTGTTACTGTAACAAATTGAGAAACCCTCGCTCTCATATCCTGAAGTGCTCACCTCTGTATCAGAGCTGAACGCCTCCTGGTGGTCTCGCAGCTGCCACTCGTGATGCTCGCTGCTGTTGTCCACGCCCGTCTCAGAGATCTCCAGGTAGTCGTAGCTGCAGCTGCGGACAAAAGTGTAAATGTTATCATTCTGTAATGAATATCGTTTTTGGGTATGCGAGTGCTCCTGGTTATTATCGTAGGAAATTCGGTATAGCAGTTTTAGCACAGAGTTTGGCACATAATTCCATCGCATTTTTAGCGAAAATAACAAATAACTTAATTATTAATAATAGAAGTAACGCGAAAGAAATATCGCGGCTGTGGTATTCAAAGCGTTCCAGAAGAAAAAGAGATAGATTTTGTCAGTAAAAGTCTGACATCCCTTATCAGAATTAGAATTTTATTGGTCTTCTGATAATCCAAACCCATTAATAAAATAAAATATACAACATGTAACGTAATGCTTTTAATAAAGACTTCTACTGAAAGCTGTATCATTGAAAACATTTTCAGTCTGGACTTTCTACTTATTTCAAAAACATTCCCTTAATTAATTAATTGAATTAGTTTCATTCAATTAATTACTTTTCAAAACTTGAAACAGATTCAATCGACTTTGTGAGACTATCAAATCTTTAGAAGTGCTTTACAAAAGATACAAAGAAGTTGAGAAATAACATCTACTTAATAAAGTACCTATATAAACCTATATATAGAATGCTCGATATTTATCACTATTTATTTAATAATGCATAACATTATGTTATTCAGTCTCCAAAGATTCTCATACATGTTCCCTACCTTATAAATCAACACATAGGTATATTGCCAAAACTAATGAGGCTGTCAGTAATTAATTATTTCCTCTAGAATTATTTTTTTTTTGACAGTCTTTTTTTAGTTTATTGAATATAAAAATATTTTTAATTTATAAATCAATTGATATACTGTACACACTATGCATATATACAAACTTAAACTACTTATTTGAGTATTTGATTAATTTAATTTCCCAGTAATACGTATATTTCTTCTTACATCACGAAAATCTTTCACTTTAGGCTGAAAATCCCAAATAAAACTGACTAAGTTGTAAGTTCCAAGAAAACTAAACCAACACTTATACCTCTAGAATTATTGACGATAAAACGTCTATATTGGTAACTAGTAACTAGTGATTCGTCTACATTCCAAAACAAAGCTGCCTACACCCAGACAATTTGTCTCCAACTCAAGTTTGCTCTCAATGTTAAATTAACTCATGTATTATATGGCCTAATGGGGCTCGATAATGGCGTCTTACGTAACCCCAGTTGCGTAATGTTGTTCCCATGAAAATATTAATTAGTCAGCTTTTACGGAGAATTGGAAGTCTACTGTGAACTCACTTTTAGTTCAGAGGTTAGTGGGTGGATTTATATATGGGTTGTCGTGTGAAAGGGAAGTTGAAAATAAACACTGTCAATGAAAATGATTAAAATATAAATTATGTAAGTTAATACAGAATTACGGAAAAGTTAATTTAAATGATATTAAAATATTATTTTGTTTTTCTTTTCTCAAAATAAGGATAAAAACATGCAGATTAGATAAAATTGTGTGTCGTTAATATTAACTTATAATAATTTTGATCAAATTCCTGTTAGTTAGTTAAATAATTATGGTATATTTCGAAATTTTCATATCATCACATTTCAAAACATTTTCAAAAGAAAATGTACGCTAGAATAACATATTTTCAGGAGTCGAAATATAGTAATTTAGAGTGCTAACTCTTGTACGCAAAATAATACATATTTTAGAGTAAACAAGCAACTGTAAATGTATTATAAATTATTATCCGACCACTATGAAGTTGGTTGTAAAATTTGATTTGCGGTTCACCACAAATAAATGTAGAACACCTTTCCTATGCACCATTATGTTTCATTTACATGAATGAAATAACGGTGGTTTTTGCGTCTATGTTTTAATATTAAATAACCTTTCGTATTGGATATCAGAAATACATTAAAAAAATTGTTGTTTGGGTATTAAAATACTTTTCTCTTGATCATAACAATTATTTCAATTTTCCCAGTAATACGTATATTTCTTCTTACATCACGAAAATCGTTCACTTTGGGCTGAAAATCCCAAATAAAACTGACTAAGTTGTAAGTTCCAAGAAAACTAAACCAACACTTCTAGCTATGCATAAAAATGTCGCTGACAATGAAATCCTCCTCAAATCTTCCAAAATAAAAACAAAAGAAGCCAGAAATTGTAAGAACTCATTTTATTCCCCCATTCAAGAAACCCGAACAAATCCGAAATCACCCGAAGAGAGCCGAAATCGACACAAAATAAACAAGCTCATCTAGTAAGGTCTTATATCTTTGGTTGGACAAAAGTGCTGACTTTTCG
This sequence comes from Helicoverpa zea, assembly GCF_022581195.2. Taxonomy (NCBI): domain Eukaryota; kingdom Metazoa; phylum Arthropoda; class Insecta; order Lepidoptera; family Noctuidae; genus Helicoverpa; species Helicoverpa zea. The sequence continues at coordinate 11,796,088 of NC_061463.1, read as the reverse complement.
TCGTCCTGCGAGCGTAGTCGCGACTGAGCTCAATGTCAGCAGACGACATGTGTGTGCAACGTAGACCGCACATAAATCTTTATATCTGTGACTAAGTGAAACTAGATTGGCACAGTTTTGTACTATCGTATTTTGATACTGTATAATTTTTAGTGTTAGGATATTTTTCAGTGATAGGAAAAGGCTCGGAAGAAGAAAGTCTGTAGCTTTTGGAAGGTTTGAAGACGTAACGGATAGTATGCCTAGGTCTATTTAAATAGCCAGGGCACCTTTTACAGCTACATAAGGTCTTATTTTCACATATTTTACTACTGCATATAGTTCTTTATTTGTAACTGGTTCAAAGTACTTATTTTCTTTCATAAGGAAAAGCAATTTAAAACAATGACTTTGCGTATTACGTAGCTACTCTGAAAACTCGTAACATCCATTACCAGTTTTCCCAGTCCAGGCCTTTATTTCAGTTCTGTTGACCGTTCACACAGCAAATATTTTCTTTGTGTTTTTTCTAAAATTATGTACATTCAACATTCTTCTGCCCAGCTTTTTCCCCGACTATGTAGTAGTGGGCTTCCAGTCTAACTGGATGCAGCTGCGTACCAGTGTTTTACAAGGAGCGACTGTCTATCTGACCTTTACAACTCAGTTACTCTGGCAACCATATACCCTTTGGTAAGACTGGTTGTCAGACTTACTGGCTTTTGACTACCCGAAAAGACTGCCAAAGATGTTCAAATGACAGCCCGGCCAACGATTTATCGTGCTTTCCGAAATACGGAAGAACTCGTTATGACAAGATGGTCACCCATCCACGGAAGAGTATGCGCCAAGCGTTGCTTAACCTTATGACCGATCGATCCGCGGCATTAAGTTAGCCACGACCTCTTCAACTAACAACATTATAAAGAGATAATATTTCAGAATTCCGTGCACATAGTAGCGACGTGTTGGCAATGCAGATGGTATGAAGGAACGCATCAAAAACGCATTTGCGGCCGACATCTGGCGGAGAATGCGAGGTGGGTATGAAGTATCAAATACATACAAATCATGTATGAAGTTAGTAGCACATACTTAACTGTAGATACTATAGCCTCTAGACACACGGCAGTGTGTCCGCCAAGTTCGAGCAAAAAAAGCGACACACCGGCCGTGGGTTATATTAAGCCGCGTACGCACGTACGAACAAATTTGTTGCGTTACATGATATGCAACAACTTGGTTCGCACGTGCGTACCACTATCGAACATCGAACACTCTGTTCGTCAAACATGTTCGCGGCGATCCTTGTAGTGTGTTCTGTATGGACGGTGTTCGAAGAGCTTTAATAAATTTTACGCAACAAAACTGTTCGTATACCTAGATCTGGGCGGGGTGCGGGCGCGGCAGAGGTCCTACCCGTACCTCAGTTCTCGACGAGTAGCCGTCAAGGTTATTCGCGTGCTATGTTTATTATTAAAAACATCCCTAAGTTTCCCAGTCATGGCCGACGAAGAAAATTTTCAACGGCGCCGTCATGGCTACTAAGATAGAGTTTACGACTGTTGTTCGCGAACTCGACTCGAACTATGTTTGCGTTCGTGTTCGAATATGCCGTCCATACGTACGAACCAAATGTTCGGGTCTGGTGTTTGTGTTCGCTATGTTCGTGTTCGTACGTGCGTACGCGCCTTTACACGAACCATTTCGGGCCAAATTCGACCCCCCTGTAACTCAAAATCTATTTTATTTACGCATATCAAATTTCTAGTATTTGTTGAGACTTCCTCACTTATCTAAAATACAAAATTTCATTAATATACCTATTGTAGGTCTTGAGATATTGACGTCAGAAAATCGCTATTTTTACTATACACTCACTGACTGACTGACTGACTCACTCATCAAAAACCTAGACCACTTCCAATGGTCGTATTGACTTGAAATTTGGCATGGAAGTAGGTCTTTATGTCAAGGTAAAGGAAAAAATCTGAAAATGGCCAAGTGTGAGTCGGTTTCAAAATAATGAAGGTGTTTTATACACGGTGTAAATTTATACCCCTAAGGAACTAAAACGAACTAAATTTATCTATATTTATATAATATATCTTCGAATGGTCGTACCGATCTGAAATTCGTTACAAAGGTTTGTATTTAGTCAAAGTAAAGTAAAAATCTGAAAACGGCCAAGTGTATCACTTTCGAAAATAACGAATGTGTAACTTTGATCCACGAACATAATATATGATAACATGTCATGTCAGTCAGTTGGTAGATCTAGTCCATTTAGTTAATCTAGTTCATTTCTTTGTAAGAAACATAGTGCATATTAAAAAATCTGAAAGATAGTATAAATGAGACATTTCTTTAACTAACTTCATCATAAGAAAAAAATAAAATAAACAACCTTACAAAAATAAATGAAATCCCACTCAAAACAAAAAAGTGAAAGACTGCCAAGTTTGATAATATGGGAATGCTTCGCCTATAAAAGAAGTGAGATCTGAATAAGTACCAAGTTCCACACACATACCTCAGTTAAAAATAGTTACTTTTTAATGATGTTACTTGGCAAGTTTTAATAGAAAATTAAATACTTGATTCATGCGCTTAGTAGGTTTATAACAAGGTGTGTGAAAACTTGCCAAGTAACATCATTAAAAAGTAACTATTTTTAACTGAGGTATGTGTATGGAACTTGGTACTTATTCAGATCTCACTTCTTTTATAGGCGAAGCATTCCCATATTATCGAACTTGGCAGTCTTTCACATTTTTGTTTTGGGTGGGATATATTATAGCTAGCTTTACCTTGTATGGTACTACCCACATCTTGAGAGGTATTTCCAGCACCCGGATAAAAAGTAGCTTGTATTCTTTTTCAGATTTTGGACTAACTGTACATCAAATTTTATTTAAATAGGTACAGTAGTTCTTGCTTAAAAGCGTGACAAACAGTGTTAATATCGAATGTATGGTAGTAAGGATTTGAAGTTACATTTTCATTACTACACTAAACATACACTAAACATATAATATGAGATAATAAAGAGTTGAATATACTCGTAAAAGAAAAATACGAGGGAAATAAACACCAGATACGCTTTTATAAACACATTTATATTTATTTTTCCTTTGTACATGTATTCACGTTTATTATTATTTTAAAATGCGACTGAATGAACCCAATTATTTGTAATGAGATTTTATTCCATGTTATTTTAACATTATTAGAAAAATATGAACTTCTTCTATTGCTAAGTTTTAAATAACTACTGAAAACTCCGCAAACGCAATAGTGGGGGAGTCTTTGGCAAAAGAAATGACGATCTAGAAAAGTTTGTAGGTTGAAGTTATTTATTTATGTGTTATGCTAACATACTTAGCACATAGGCACACCGTCAGTTGCACAAACGCCCTTTAAAGTTAAAGCTTCTTTAAATATATGGCTGACTCTTTCTTTGTCAACAAGATAAAAATGATAAAGATGAAAAAGTGTTAGCAGTAGATTTAATGAAGCTTTAACTTTAATGGACGGTTGTGCAACTGACGGATAGAATCATATATTTTTTTTGAACCTAAAATAAACAATTGATGATGATGATAGTCGTTCGAGATGAACGAGTATTGAAGAGATACGAGTTACATCCCATCACTGTTTCAAGATATTGATATTTAAAATAAAAACTAATATAAATATGTGGTTTCACGAGGTGTTACATCCAGACTAACTAGTATGGATTTCGCAGGTGCAAAACGTGTGTGTTAATGACAAATACATTAAACCACTACACTAAAAGCTACATTCGTTGTTTATTCGGCACGCCTTGCTTCTCCGCCCATTTTCACATTGTTTCTATGTATATAATGTTCTATGTTTGCTTTCTGTCTGTGAATCATTAAGTCAATATCTTTCCATTTGAAGTTAGAAAATTATATGAAAAGGTTCGCGCAGAAAAACGTGCAGAAGATTTTTCTTGTCTTATGTTTATTATTCAAAACTGTTTTGGTCTTACTACAAAAACTTAAACATGTGTCTAAGACTTGTCTAAAAAAATTGTGGCTGCAAAATGGACCTTATTTCAACGTCTTAATCTGTCATTTTTTTAGACAAGTCTGAAACTGACGTTTAAAAGTTTTTGTGGTAAGACGGGTTACTTTTTCAGTCTTATTTTTTATGAATTAAAATACAAATATATATCAATATTATAAAGTTGATGAGATTGTTTGAAGCCTTGAACGTGCTAATCCCTGGAACAACTGATTCGATTTGAAAAAATATTTCCGTGTTACCTAGCTCATTTATCGTCTTCCAGTCTTCCAAGACTTCTCTTTACTTGGATATGCGAATTAGTTGTTATAGCAAACGGGTGAAATATAGCAGTACAAATTAAAGTTTTAAAAATATTTCATGTTACATATTCAATAATAATTCTGTCAGTTGCATAGTCGAGTAATAAAATATTTTATCATGTTACCTATATTTCTGGCGGTTCGTCGGAAATGCATTAGCGTACCTACTCCCGACATTACTGGGGAACATCGCGATGCGCTGTAAAGTGCAGTTGGCAATATATCATTATGTGTGTGTGAATGTTTGAAGAACGAGTACTATTGCAGTAACATGCAACAAAGTTGTAGAAACTAAACTTCTATGTATGTTACACCTAGATAGCGCATTTACTGCTATCAACAGTGAATTATAATAGGTCGGCATATACTTTTACTACCTATACCTATACCTATACTCAGCATTTACTAATATTTTAAAACTGAAGAGTTTTTTTGTTTGAACGCACTAATCTCAGGAACAGACTTGAAAACATTTTACAGTGGTCAGTGTTTGATATTTACTATATTCAATTTTATATATTTGGGGTGATTCTTTTCTTTCAAAACTAGAAATGCTAGTTACTACACGTGGGATTCCTAAATGCCAACCAGACACCCACTGTCTTTATTACAAAATGTGTCATGCGAACCACATCAAATTGTTCACGATTAGCACGTGTCCCTAATCCACGTGACCTTTCATCTGGCGCGGCAAACAATAACACAGTAAATATGATTAACAAAGTTGTTTTAATTAATAACGAGGTGGATTAGTACTGGGTTTACACGAGCTAGTGCAATTTAGTTTAAAGGGACGTTTTAAGAGCTGGATGCCGACAGCACTTGCAGCGAGTGTGAGATATGGTGCGTTGAATTGGGTTGGTTAAAGGAAACACATGTTCGTAGTTCGGTTGTCCAGTATGTACTAAATCAATTCAAACACTTTTACAATGAAAACTTATATCTAACTTATTCTAGCTAACTCGGCACTTTTATGTTGCAGACACTTACATTAATATTAACTTATGTTACGGCACAATAACTAAATCAGTATATGTAGATACATACTTCACCTCCCCTCAAAAAGTACACTGTTACACCCCCTCGGTTACAGAAAAAAAAAATGTATCAACAATTACATTTTTTCACAATATTACTAAAAACATGCATACATTTTTAAATTTTATTAACATCTAAATAATTTTGTATTGTTTTTATGAGTTATATATTCTTTATTATTTTTTAAAATCTTTACATTAGGAGAACAATCTTCAATTACAACAAATGGGCCTAAATACATTTTATCAAGTTTATCTCGTACCTGATTTTTTAACAATACCAGATCACCTGGTTTGTATGAAACTGGCCTTATATCTTTATCATAACATATTTTCCTATTTTCCTTACTTATCAGAATATTCTCTCTAGCATCTGCTTGTGCTTTTTGAATTCTAAATTTCAGTTGTAATGGGTAACTATCATAATTATATAGTAGTTCAACAGATGCGTTATGAAGATTACTTGGTAAAGTGCAAAGTTTTCCGAAAACGAGTTCGTATGGCGTATATTTTGTTTCAGTGTGTACACTTGTGTTAAAAGCAAAACACCAGTAGGGTAACCATGAACTCCAATCTTGTTTATTTGATTCACACTGGATTCTAAGAAAGGCTCCTAAATTTTTATGAGTATTTTCTAATGCACCTATGGTTTCGTGGTGGTAAGCCGTAGACTGAAGTTTTGTAATATTTAGTAATTTGCAAATTTCTGAAAAAATTGACGACATGAACTCAGTTCCTTGGTCTGTAAGGATAGTATTAGGTACCCCGTATCGTAAAATAAAGTTTTCGACAAATGTTTGAGCTACTGTTTCCGTGTCTTTTCTTTGCAGTGGATAGGCTTCAACAAACTTCGTTAAGTTACACTGTAGTGTTAAGGCATACTTATTATTAAAATTATCTATTTCTAAAGGACCTATTAAATCTAAACTTATCATTTCAAAAGAAGAATTAGCCGTTGTCGTAATAACCATCATCCTCCGAGCCTTTTCCCAACTATGTTGGGGTCGGCTTCCAGTCTAACCGGATTCAGCTGAGTACCAGTGCTTTACAAGAAGCGACTGCCTATCTAACCTCCTCAACCCAGTTACCCGGGCAACCCGATACCCTTTGGTTAGACTGGTGTCAGACTTACTGGCTTCTGACTACCCGTAACGACTGTCAAGGATGTTGTCGTAATAACCATCGGCTCCTTAACATGTTTGTTTATTTTACTTACTTGACAATGTTTACACTTCCTAACATAATTCTTCACGTCATTGTCTAAACCTTTCCAAAAATAATATTTCTTTATATTATTTGTCATCCTATTTATACCTGCGTGGCCACTCGTAGGTAAAAGATGAAAGTCGTTTAAAATTAGGGTTTTATCGTCTTGATTAGTAATACGTTTTACGTCTTTAATTACAAGAAAGCGTGGCGACTCTAACGGTCGAACTTCTTTCAATAACATATTAACGTCATTTTTAATACATTGCGACTTTACAATAATGAGCTCATTTATTCCTATCATTTTACATAAAAATTCTATTTCTCTCATCAGCACTTCGTAAGTAGATGACGATCGAGTAAATAGATACATACAACATTCCGCAGGCACATAAATACAATTGCCTGAATTACTCTTAATGACGTCCTTATCAGCATATTTATGCATAAAGCAACTATAAGATGAACATATTACAAGTTCTATTCCATTTGTTGGTTTTTTCAGAATCTCTACGACTTGAGGTTGATCAAGCCTCTCATCTGATGAGTTCTGGCTTGGTAAATCCGTGTTTATAATATTTTGATTTATATTTATTTTTTTATGTTGTGCTCTAGTCAAAACGGTTACAACTTTTTGGTTCAAGTCTTTTAATTCAGAACTTGTCATGTATATCCGACTTAAAGCGTCAGCGGCAACGTTTTGTTTGCCTGGAATATGTTCTATAATAAAATCATACTCCTCTAGCTGTAATCTGAATTTGGTCAATCTACTCGATGGATTGGTCAAACTAAACAAATAAATAAGAGGTTTATGATCAGTAATAATTTTAAATTTTTTGTCATACAAATAATGCCTGAAATGTCTCACAGCCCATACTATGGCTAGTAGCTCTAGTTCTATGATAGAGTATCTAGTTTCCGCTTGTTTTAAGGAGATATGGTGCGTTGAATTGGGTTGGTTAAAGGAAACACATGTTCGTAGTTCGGTTGTCCAGTATGTACTAAATCAATTCAAACACTTTTACAATGAAAACTTATATCTAACTTATTCTAGCTAACTCGGCACTTTTATGTTGCAGACACTTACATTAATATTAACTTATGTTACGGCACAATAACTAAATCAGTATATGTAGATACATACTTCAAGTGCATGAATATATCTAAGATACTGAGAGTCTCGTAAGACGGTAAGATTAAGCAGACAGCTGTTACATTGGCTATGAATTTTAAAATAAAACTAAGAAGATGTTGAATAAATAATACATAATAAAAAATAAAGCAAATATTTTAACCCGCACTTATTTATCTCCATGTTTCTACATATCGAGAATAAGTGACTATCAGACCATTGAGCCAATATATTTCCAATGGCCGGATAAACCGTCTTCAGCTAATGAGATCGGAATAAACACCAGTAACACTGGCTACCCGACGGCTGCGAGTCGATAAATCCGTCTATTCTTGTTACTTGACGTGCGGGGACCGGCGACAAACACACTAAGATACGGTCCAGTAAGAGTATTCAAGAGAATGTTATTTATTTCTTTAGTGTTTAGTTCTTTCAAGAATTTAAACCTAGCGATGTTCTCGCGGTTCCACGGTAGAGAAATTGTTTACGCAACCGGATGAAACTTAGCCTTATACTTACTTTAAAAATGACTCTCTAGACTATCTATATACCAAAAATTTTAAAAGGTTCTATTGTTTTGTTGAGTAAACGGGAAAAACGGACAGACAATGACACACAAACAGTCACACAACACACAGACCACCAATACTATTATCGGGAAATTCACAAACTAGTGTCGACCAGCAAAAGGCAAGCGGCAAGCGGACCAATCATCGATTCTTTATCGAACAAGCGGATGGTCCTACAATCGCATTGACGACATATCAAACAGCAGCCAGCGAATATTAAATCGCATCCGCATCGCATCCGTATTCGGATACGACTCGATTATGAATCGACTCGGTACCATATTGATTATGGAGATTAGACTCTCGCCATGAAAAGTAAATGACGTTTTTATGTTTGCTCAATTCTAATTTTCATGGGATCAGTCGTTTATAGGTCATGAAAACAGTTATTCTGTTTAGAATGATTCGTAAAGTAAAGAATAATAAATCAAAATAGTATTTTTTATGAATCAAGCCTTTAGACATTAATGGGAACTTTTTCAAAGATATGCATTTACTTATTAGCGACCCTGATAAAAAGTAATCTATAGAGCCTTCGTCGATGTAAAATGCAGTTTATTCTAACCTTCTATACCAAAACATAGTACAACTGCCCAACCTTGGTTATACTCGCAGATAGACAAAATAAATGTGTTGAAAAGAATGAAAGCAAAACAAAAGCTTTATCATATAACTGCGATCTATTTGTCCTAGTCGCCAGCGTGGCTACTGAGGCCAGCCGACCGCCGCGCCGTGACTCGCGGACATGTTAAACCTTTGAGATAAGCAGTCGTAAATCACATGTTTTAAGTAACAAGTAATGCTGTATCATACCGTTAGTAAATATTAAAGAATGTTACATGATAATATAAGTAACTATAGTTCGGCCATTCAGAGAATGCGTTCCTGACACGTCGCGATTGAACTGACGACGTAACTTTGCAATGGCGTTGCAGTTACGATAAAAATATTTTTGCTGGTTGTTTACCGTTTTAACAATTGAGGAGCATTAAAACAACATTATTATATCAATAATCAATGAATGTAGTTACGTCGTCAGTTCAATCGCGACGTGTCAGGAACGCATTCTCTGAATGGCCGAACTATAGCCGGAAAAATTACCTACAATTGGGGATAGTGTAGATTCTAAGTGAAAGATTTTTTCAGATTGGTTCAATAGTTTCGGAGCCTTGATACAAAAAGTACAGACTACCTATAAATTAATATACATAGACTAGTATAGATCTCTATTTACAGAAATATTAAATGCAAATGACTCTAGACATTTCTACCTAATATCTAATCTCGAATCTCTACTCGTTTATTTAAAAGTATGCCAATCGCGATCGAGTTACAAAGACTTACGAAGTCTTACGAAGTTTCCCGAAGAGGTCCGAATGAGACGATAACAAGACGTGACGAGTGAGCGAGTACAACGAGCGCTTTGATATATTTATCGGATGAAATTCCTTCGTGTGAACTTATTTGCACTTCACTTGGTGACTTTATTATGAGAGAAGCCTTTTTTCTTTACGGTTTTTGTACAAACAATTCAATGTGAGTTCGAATTTATTTATTTCTTCATGGTCAATTGTTTGCGCTTAACTAACAATATTACAATATTATTTTCATGTGATCATGGTCTACTGAAATTCTCATAAATAGTTTAGCTTGGATTGCACTATGTCTATACTTACTAGGACAACCGAATAAAATTGGTGTAATATGTTGTAATCCACACAAAAGTCTTTCTTTTTTTTAAAAGTGGCGAGGTGTAAGTTATAGGCACGAGTCAACGCATAAACATTAATATTGTATCCAAACTACAAACACTCCGAGCAAATAAAGCATTTGTTTTCAACCCTAAAATATTTACGCACACTTTTACTGCGCCCTTGCACAGATCACGTACTTTAATGTAATGCTTCGTCAAAATATTCAGATACGACTCCATATGTGACGCAAAAAGCCTCTGGTATAAAAACATTCGCAATAAATGTCCATTTTATGACGCAAAATAAAATATACGTCATGAATATTGCGCTAAATTATAACGCCAGGTCTTTTAACCCTTTGCGGGGGTGAGTTGTCAGGGATTTTCAGCTGACACCGAAATATAACGGGTTGTTGCTTTTGGAATAAAATTTCACAGTCGCAGTTTGGGGTTAGGGCGTGGAATACTTATTTTGGTGCAAGTTTGTTTTTTAACAAGTATAACTTTTTTATGAGTTGGTTTAAATAATTTAAACATATTATTTACACACACGAAAATAGATACAATACTCCGTAAATCAAAACAATAAAAAGTTATAACTTACACAGTAACACTATATTTTTGCAAACAAAATCGTATACCACCTGAAAACTTCATTTCTCACATGTTAACCAAGGCTTTACAAACTGTTGTAGGTAGTCGATTTTCACTGACTGAAGCCGAGTCAATATAGTAAATCGAGCTGCCAAGCACAGATGCTGAACCGAGACTGTGGAGATTCCAAGCTTGGCGGACGAAGTAATGTTGAAGGTCTTAATCTAGTCTAGTTTATGTTTAGATTTGTAGGTTTAGTTAAGCTTAAATGATCTGTGGAAAGGTAACCTGTTAAATATTTGATAATACAGCGAATTTACGAGAAATATTTTGACATATCAATTAGTCGACCGACAAATATTTTTGATTGAATGAACGATTAAAATAACTTGTGAGCCAATCGGTGTGCCAACTATCAGCCCATAGTTTAGTACGCAGGGTGCAGTCATTCAATCATTACCAGGAAATTGCACGCATAGTGTAAATTTTCTCTTCTCCCTATAGGTTTTGTACGTAGCTGTTTTACGTCGCATCGCATGCTGACCAATTCAGTTAACATTCTCAATTTAAAAAACATGAAAATCAATTAGATAATTATATTTTACCCTTATTTCACCTTGAACCTCAATCAAGATCGATATCTTATCGATACCGCACGTCTGCGTGTCCGAATACTGACATGATGCGATTAACTACTCGATATCTGTTCGCAGATCGACCGAGCGACCGCAGTAAGGCACGCCACTTTTAATGAATGTATCGATAGATCGGCTTTGTTTACTATCATTTATTTTATTAACGAAATGGTAGTTTCGGTTTCAATTGTTGTTGGATAGGTTAGGATATTTTTTTCTTTATCTTTATCAGGATTGGATGTTTTCCATCGTCTTCACTCAGCCATTGGTGTATTAGAAACATTTAGAAAGTACGTGTTTAACTTAGAAAAATTGCTTCGGTACTTGCCTGGTCTAACTGGTCAAACAGAAAACTTGTACCTGAGAGGCAGGTGCTTTAACCACTAGACTACGGCGAATCTAGGTACTTAAATTAAATAGGATCATTAATTTCATATATCTTTATTGTATGAAGAACCATTAGTAGCATACAAAATCATGATTATTTACCACTAGCCGTTTTCCCGCGGTTTCACCCGCGTCCCGTGGTAACTGCTGCCTGTACCGGGATAAAATATAGCCTATGTTACTCGTGGATAATGTAGCTTTCGAATGGTGAAAGAATTTTTAAAAACTGTCCAGTAGTTTTTGAGCTTATTCATTACAACCAAACAAACAAACAAAGTTTTCCTCTTTATAATATTAGTATAGATAAAAAAACCACGAATACTTTGTAATTCTACGTGACCCAGTATTCGATGTTTGAATACATGGTAACTCCAAATACAGATACAAAGCTACAGACATCACTATTTAGCGCACATATCGATAGCGCAGCTTTGTTCGCCTTCACTAATTCCGAGATTTCCAGTAACGAATGTTCAGTTTCAACAGATGTCTGTTACAGTCTAGTTTTCAGAGCAAAACTCGGTTTGTTAGTCATGCTGTGGTGTTTGTCGAGTTATAGGAACATGTATGGGTGGTTCATATGTCTAACGGCCAGTTTCTTCATCAAAAGTTAAAGTAATGTCTAAAGTAAAAGTAACGGTCAAATACGTTTTTTCAAGGCTAAAGTGACAGCAAAACTAATAGAAAAATTGAATTTGACCGTTACTTTTACTTTAGACATTACTTTGACTTTAACTTTGGCTTTAACTTTTGATGAAGAAACTGGCTGTAAAGAAACAATTGAAACATCTGTGTATAGGAAATAATTCGATGTCTGTATGTTCATGTTGTGAAATACGTAATGCAATTTAGTGCAGTTTTCACCAATTTACGGGGTCTATAATAAACTTTGTACTAAGTTAGGGTTGCTAGATCTGTTTAATATTAAAATAGGACAAAGTTATGTTTTGTTAATGTGTCACAATTTCTGTGTTAAGTCAATCCCTGAAATAATTCGATGTCTGTATGTTCATGTTGTGAAATACGTAATGCAATTTAGTGCAGTTTTCACCAATTTACGGGGTCTATAATAAACTTTGTACTAAGTTAGGGTTGCTAGATCTGTTTAATATTAAAATAGGACAAAGTTATGTTTTGTTAATGTGTCACAATTTCTGTGTTAAGTCAATCCCTGAAATAATTCGTCCTATGGGTACGAATTGAGCAAGCCTAAAATTGCAGAATAGTTTTTCATTGTGAACTTTTACTTTGTATAATTTAAAAGTGAGCTTACAAAACTGTGGTAAAACGCAACGAAAGCGGTCTCAGGCTTTATTTGTATTCCATTATTTTAGCTAACCTAGATAGTCATCAGATGTAGGCCAAACTGAAACTACGCTACTTTTATATCTTACTTAATTTTAACACAGCTCTAATGGTGGAGCTTCAAAGTCATATTTCAACATGTCTTACTTATATTGTGGTTAAAATTAAACATGTTCACGATATGTATCTGTACAAAGCTAAATTATAAAGCTGAAAAGTATTTTTGTTTGCTTGTTTTCAAGAATCACCGCCCGGTCCGTTTATTGAGGAGGCTATTATAAGCTATTTTGTGCGGGTGCAAAAGCTACTTTTTTTAAATATCCACATACATGCTTGTTGAAACTTAAGTTTAGCTCATTAACTGAAAAAATAAGACAAAATTATTAAAGCAGGTACAGAATGCACCACCTGTTTTTATTAATAATGCATACAAATTAATTCGTCGAGATTATACTATCGTCGAGCCGAAATATTTGCTTTCGGAATTAAATGAACTGAAATATATGCAGCCATTTTATATACAGTACGTTTTTACTTTCCTGAAGTTTTATGCTTCATTTCAATTTTGCATATTCCCGGATAAATATCTGCAAGCCTCGTTTGTTTGTTAATGTAAAATTATTTATAATGTTTACGATAGACAGGAACTTACATGATATGCATTTATTGACAGCTGCGAATTGTCAAGCTATAGGATTTATTTCAACTTACTTTTTCCAACAATACATAACGCAAATCCCCTTTATTATTATCTAAATCGCACTTTTTATTGCACCAACTCTTTATCCCAGCAAAAACATACATTTAGGAAGTGGTGAAGGGTGGGCGTTTTGGGGGCTGTCTTTTGTAAAATTTCTGACGTTCAAAAAGTGCTGTTTTACAGCCAAGTTTGAATAAACGATTTTTGATTTAGATCAAACTCTTTCCGTTTTTTTTTTGGTTGTCTTTAACCCAATATTTTAGACAAAATGATCAATCCACCTTATATACTTACATGGCCAAAACTTAGTCCTCTATCAAGCTTATTGGTTGTTAACTTGTATAAGACCTAACTGTATCGTTTCGATAAACTAGGGCTCACCGCAAGTCTGGTCTGATCGGCCACATAGTGAAAACTTGAGCGGTTGACGACTGATTCTGGTTGGAACACTAATGTTATTATAGGTCCTTTGTGGGTCCCTTACTGACTTCACAAATACTTGATTGGCTTTTGACGATGTAGAATGGTGTAGTAGATTACTGAGTAGAATAGGAAGTGTTTTTATGTTTTTAAAACGTTATTTATGTGTATATTTCGGATACTAATAATAAGTTTTAGAAAGTAGGATGGGATATACAATAATTTGCAATATTTATATGTTGTGAACTTTAAAAGGATGTAGCGTGTAGTGTTATCATACAATAAAAAAACGTTTAATGACTCTAAAAATGAAAATTAGATGCTTTAAAGTTTAAACAGATAATGGATGGATCATGGAGCTTTAGAAGATTTATCCTTCTATGGATCAACCAATAAAAGCCCTTAGCTTTTCTCACCACCCATAAAGTAAAAACTCACTGAAACACTGTTATAACATCGACACATTTTCTCTCACAAAAAAAAAATACAATATAAGTTGGCGAACGATGACGTCACAGCCTGTAAGAAATCGAGTACGTGATCTCAGAAAACAAGTTCAATTGCGCTCTCCTTTAGGAATTTATTCATTCTTTTATTGTTACAGTCGAATGTAATCGTTTAGCGTCGTATCGGGGATTTATTGCGAGTTGCTGATGTAGGACAAACCTTATAACTGGTGATTTTTTGCCATTTTATATGTTGGTATATTACCTTCGATTTAGTTCGGGATATTACGTTAGTTTTATAACTTATGATGTGTTATTGGAGTCGTTTTTATTTGATCAATTGTGATGCGTATGCTTTAATATCTAGGCAAATCGAATGACATATCATATGTTCTGATATTTGTCTTAATTTGGTTGTATTGTCCGACAATGGTATTCTCAATAGATTTCTGGTCTACGTTGAGCAGACAGGTAATTGAATCCCTTTGTGCAGGACTGTGTTTGTGACAAGGCAATACTTGTCCCATAATACCTGTTCTGGAATACTTGTTAAGTTCTGAAGAAAGTTATATGTAACTTTATGTAACTTTATATTGTACTTTTAAGTCAATCTATATTGCATTCATTCTCTAGGATAAAAGCACAAATTAATGTATTTTTAATCTTTGTACCAATTAAAAGTATTTAATAATAAGTACATTAAAGCAGGCACAAAAACCATAGTACATATATGTTTTGTAAAGCATTTCACTGAGCAAAAATGAAAAATACAAACCTAATTAAAAACCTCTTTTCGCGATGTCGGTTAAAAACGTTTTACCTATAAATATATCCTAATTCCTAGCCTTATTACGTACAAAGGCTAACAAAAACTCGTAGTATATTTTCCTAGTTCGTTGGGGATATAAAGTTAGTTGAGTAGTAATAAATCCATCAGTGACTATCGTGATATCTTCCTGAGAGAGCTAACGGGGGCGTTGACAGCGCGACAAATGACTGTCTTTCTATGATCGCCACGAAAGAGATCAGGGGAAAAAAATAAGCCTAGGTTTTAGCTTGGGTAATAGTTGGTTTGTAAATCAGGAAGTTTGCGTTTCAGTGAGTTTTTACTTTATAGTTTTCGGTGGTGCAAAAGCTAGCTGAACATATTAGTTGTCTTTTTTAAAATTCCGATATTATTGGTACCTAGTTAGATACTGTGAAACGATAAACTATTTATAAATTTTAAAAGCACCGCAGTTTAAACAAAGTAAACAACATCTAATAAAAATCTAAATTGTGACTGTTTGGAAATGTTAAAAAACAGTACACGGGTAACAAACGCTTAAGTAGGGGTAATATTTTACCCTTTCTAACTTTAAGAACAGTAAAAAGTGCGTCATAAAAGAACGATTCACTTTCATACCCAGCTTCAATATAATAGCAACATATTCTCATCGTTCAACAGTGAGATTATCAAGAAGCAATGAAGATAAAAACTTATTTCCTTCAAGTAATAAATCCATCACTTGGATATCGTATGTTTTTATCGCGACTCACGACGGCGCGCGGGGACGCGACTATACGCGGTGACGTGCGGACAAATGAGAGAAGATATTAGTCTGATATATCATAGAAGATGTACAAGTAGTTTCTGACTTATATTTACGCAAAAAAGTGACAGTACAGTACATTTAAAATAAAGGAGAAGTGATTTTTAAGCAGGCTTCTAAGTTGTTATCAAAATGTGGGAGAAACTTTGACACAACATGCCAAATTATTTTGATAAAAAATATAGTGTCACTAGCTTCCTAGAAGTTCCGTTCAGAGAAGGAATTAGCATTGATCACCACACTTGCTGAAGGCGTGTTGTAGGTAGATTGCCTAGATTTATTGATGTTTTCATTCACCTTTGCTCGGTCATTGGTGTCCAAGATAAACCTACTTGGAATACGAATAATCTTCGAATAAAGACAATCATAAACCACAAAGGCCTAGTCAAAAGCTGAGTTATGGAGCACCAATCATCGATCGAGTAGCAATTGTTCGAGACGCCGATCACTCACAGAGATGACCCTTCATCAGGCGTCTTGAACTCCGTTTGACTTCAACCCTCAGTAGATCCTTCAAATAGATGGCTTTTTATGTTCTTATTATCCTTGCGAATGCGAAAGTAGCTTAGTCTGTCTGTTAACTTAAACTTACTATTGAACGGTTTTCAATGTTTGGTACATAAAGAGTAGCCTGAGAAAAGACATAGGCAACTTTTTAGCTGGGACGCTTGTAAAACTTTACAAATAAATGTGTTAAATATCTTAAACTAAAACAATGTTAACTCGAACGAATTCCTGAGTAAAGCGTTCAAGCAAACAAACAAAACTATAATAAAATATGTATATGTAGATTTCACACACTCCAACATAAGATTCTTTTTCCACTAAAACTGTCAAAAAGTTGCATCCCTCATCTAACTTCCTTCAAAAAACGCGCAACTTTCATAGTAATAGCAACCGATTTGTCGCCACAGACAACATTATACCGCCTCATAGATAAAGTAGAACGACGTTCGACGCGAACATCAAAAAGCGATTTACGACGAGATTCGACGTGTTACACAGACATGTATTATTCAGATAGTAAGCCAAACTAGGTTTTGTACACATTAAACTGTGAGGAACTGTATGAATGAACCCTACTATTTATAATCTGGTGTTTTGGCCTAGTAATACAATGTCTCGTTTTGTTTACAATGTTTTACGTTTAAAATGGTTGTCCTGTGTTTTTATGTAACGACTTATATTTTTAAGATGAAAAGGATTTTTGCATATAATATCTGCAACTATACAAACATTGCGGCATTTAAAGTATTTTTTAATTCTAAACACTCTCTAAATTAGCGCCCAAGATACAGGCTTTGTCTAGTTTCGGGCTAATGGTAACAAAACGTGTACATTTTTGAAAATAACATTTCTGATTCTTTTAAATGTTTTCTTTAAGTTGTTGTATGTCAATACTTAATTCTTTATTATGCATATCTTTATACCTCTATTTATTTCCCGTAAATTACATAAGAGATCATAACAAAATATTTACACCGAACTCCGCGTCTATTAATAACAGTACCCTTTTAATTAAAATTCGTTGTTCAATTCCCGTTCGTACTTCATTAGAATCCTTCCGGTAATCGATTACGTAACCGTAATTATACCGATCGTAATCAATAACGTTACTGAAGCAATTGAAACTCTACTCGATTTACTTAATGGCACTTTGGTATAGTCAGCTTTAAAAGTCATCATCTCCCGAGCCTTTTCCCAACTATGTTGGGGTCGGCTACCAGTCTAACCAGATGCAGCTGAGTACCGGTGTTTTACAAGGAGTGACTGTCAGCTTCAAAACTAGCTGTTGAAAAGTGAAAACTTAAAAACACCGTTTCGTGCACTAAAGTATTCATCCACTTTTTTTACTAAGAAGTAGAATGTTTTACTAAGTAAATTTTGGCTTTGGCCTTGTTAAGGAATTATAACCCTTTACGTTACTACGGCACTTCTACAATTTTTTATTATTCAGTCAATTTCGACGCTGACCGTACACACATTACAAGTTAAATAACTTACCGTAAGCACATTAGTTACACCCTCAACTTAAACTTATGTTAGCTGTGTCCGGATATGTGGCGTAAGAGCTAACTTTAAAAGTAAATGCGAAGTTGCGTCGCTTCACTAATTACGGACTTGATATCTGTTTGCTAAGATTTGAGTAAGTTAGGAAGGGAGGCGACATGGATATTGTATGAAGACGGGAGTTAAATTATGAACGTCTTTTTGGTAAAATGACAAAGATAATAGAGTTTTTACGATTTCTTTAAGCTTATAGCAGTTTTGTAACTGTCGTAGTCGAATCACACATTTTGACCTTCTATAAAATAAAATAAATTGAATAAATATCTGACAAAACATTAAATAAATAAATTGCTTATTATTGTTTATTATTGATAACTTTTTACAAAAGATGGTTTATAATAAGCCACAGTAATTTCATAATTAAATCTTAGGTATGTATATAATTATATATATATTTTTATATATATATTGTATATATATATTTTTGTGTTCTTTGTTGACAATATTTTTAACAAAAACTTTGCACCTACCACAGCTTTTTCTCCACCACCCAAAGGTAGACTGGCAGAAAACGCCTATGGCGTTAAGTCCGCCTTGTACGAAATGTGCAGAAGCATTAAATAAATAAATAAATAAATAAATAAATAAATAAATAAATAATGCAAGGTAATTACTACTTATACTATTATTAACACAATTGTTAAATACTTGTTATTAACAAAGACTTAAGATATTAAAGCGACCTGCCCGAGCTAGGTTTATGTAAACCTGTGTTTCAGGCCATCATAGTAAAAGATTTTTTATTGTATTTTTTTGATTTTGTAATCGCCTATTCCTATAAACCGACACCAAACCACAAACCTTATGAATATTTATCGCATATTGGATGAGTAACTTAGTTAATGCGCGAATTTAATCCAAATTAGCTTTTATGACCACACAAATAAGGTCCAAATTAATCACGGCTGATTCAGCGGCCTTCTTGGCTGATATACTAAATCCAGACATCCCTACTAACATTATAAATGCGAAAGTAACTCTGTCTGTCTGTTACGCTTTCACGTCTAAACCACTGAACTGATTTTAATAAAATTTGGTACAGAGATAGCGTTGACCTTAAGACAGAACATAGGATAGCTTTTATCCCGGACTTTTGAAGAGTTTTCTTGGAAATGCGATATAACCGAACTTGATGCAGGCGAAGCCGCGGGCGGAAGCCAGTATAGATACTCGTATATAGAAAGTTCGTCTAAATACATCGGTACGTGTCTGGTGTGGTAAATTAGGCACCTTTGCCTGTCTATTCTAGATTAATGTAACTTGGGTTAGACCTTATTAATTTGCTGTTCAGTGTGTGAACTGGCAGTTTGTCAAATATACTAATGGTTGTTTTGGGAATTCAATCTGTAAGACAGGAGAGAAATTAATTGTAAGTGCTTTAGAAGTTATGTTAGGAAACTATTGTGACAACAATTTATTCTGAGTCATCGAGTATTTCTCTTTATTAATATTGTGCATTAATTTTCGTTAGTGTGTAATGTTTTTGGAAAGACTTGAAAACTTTTTTCGGACATACATAGTTATTTTAACAATGTGTTAGATGTCAGGAAGAAATTATCATTTAAAAAAAAGTCGTTTAGTCCACTGCAGAAAATATTTTTTGATCCATATTTAAAAAAAATTGACGCATGGATATCTGGTTAATTCTTCAGCACTACTAACTTTGATATTTGTGTAACTTTATTGTAGTCTTCTGTAAATGTAGTAGTTAGCTGTATAAACAACACATCATTCCACAAGAATGTTCAAGTCTCGTGTAAATTTTGGGCACGAGGTAGTTCAGTTCAGCACCTCCATTGTCCGCGTCTAATGCCTTTCAAACGCTTAGTCTTAATATATAGGGTTGCCATACAACACTGAAAATACTCCCTTTAATTTCAATTCAGCAAAAATTGTGACGGTAAGACAAGGGAGACAAATGTAATTTCCCAGTTGTAATTTCATGTTAATTAAGCATGTTTTGTTAGCCCTTAACACACATTGTTGCCATATTAAATTTCCCAGCTAATACTTCTATTTAGGTGGACAAAAGCGGAATTATATCTAAAGCTGGCAACCCTAGTCGTGGTAAATTTCACAAGCACAATAACCTGTCTTTGTTCAAAGTTATATTATTACGTCGCTGGAACGTCGCGTCACAGATTAACATAATTTAATACAATTTTCTGTGTTACGACAGAATAAATATACTGCATTATAAAATTCTGTGGACGAAGACCTTTTACCTGTTATGTGTGCAGTACCAAAATCATGTTTATATGGTTCAGAATGCATAAATGCATGCTGAAAGTCGAATTTTGTGGATTGAATATAGATGAAATTTAAAACAAAAATGTTTTTTTTTCTTATATTATGTAGGTTTGTCGTGAGATAGACATAGGTCAAGGCGTAAAATAACATTTTTTTACCAATTTTTATTACAATTTTAAATTCAATTCTACATTTTAGTACTCTATCTCACTAGCTTTACTCGTCACACTGCATAAAAAGTTATACATAACATCATGAATACATGAGATCCACTCAATATTTTAATGAGCGCGTGTTATATTGCATCACGCCGGCCGAGTTTGTTTTGTGCGACAATTAAACCGATATTTACCAAACAACCTAGATTCTCTGATACTCGATATGCATACAATAAATTCACGTGCGAATTAATCGAATGGAATATTTCGAAAGACTGAATAAAATCGCTTAAATTGTGTACTAAAGTTTTTGAGCGTGTATAATGAGTTTAATGAAGTGTAATAGCGGTTTCACATTAGCGGGTTTTGTCGCGCGTTTACGCTTGGTACAAAACCTGAATTTGGATGACATTCTCAACGTAGAAGTCAATTGTTTATTACCAATGTACGCGATATTGTACGAACCACAATTTGCGAATATGAAAGTGCTCTTATATATACAGAATGTTCTTCATTAATGTAACTAAAATGAAATATGAACATTAAAGTTGTAATAAAATGTTAACACTGGATTTCAGTATAGAGCCAAATTATTTTGGTAAAAGCTAGCTCTTTTCTGTCTTGCAAACCAGATGCCTAGGCTAATGATTATTGAATGTGATTCAGTAAACGCCAGATGACGATATAGAGTTAAAAAAATATAAAACATAGCGCGTCAACCGCAGAGTAATGGCGACCGACTGAATATTAAGCACTAAGAGCTTTTTACACTTAGTTTTATTTTCACAACGCCGACGATTAAAAAGATAAAACTTTTAAAACAATAACGGTGATTACATTGTAAAAAAAGAACGCTCAAAAACGAAACTTTAGTTTTAAGCCCACTGTAACCGTTTTAATCTTCAAATTCGATTAAAATTTATAACTGTTTTTATAAACACGAAATAATAGGCCTTGAGACTATAAACCTTGAATTATAAATTAATGCTATCATGAATTTCTAGACATAATCATAATACAAAAAGTCTATTCAACAATAGTAAAAACACAGTATGTTAAATGTACTGCAGAAAATTCTAAGAACTACGTAGTGCCTACAGCGTAGCGTCTACGGCGTAGCCACAGTTGCTACGCGGCCGTAGTATTTGATCGATCGTCGACGTCTGAAGTTATTTTCTGATGAAAATGGAGTGCTGTAAACAATATTACGGTTGATCTCTTTATTATTATAGTCTTACTATGTATTTACCGTGGTTTCACTCTACCTTAGAAACACTATTATTTAATAAATTCCATTAAATATACTATTTATCCCTCGCTAGAGTTTGCACTATACATTAGCCGAATATAATGTAAATTGGTTCTGCAATCTTATAACGAAAATCTGTCAGATAAATATGCATAGTTACTTAAGAATTTATTATATCAATAAGGAAGAACAGCAAGTTTTATCACGACAAAAAATATTCATGAGATATTCTCATTTCGTGGAAAAATGTGGGTAGTGTGACAAGATAAATTTAGGAAAATTTATAAAAACAGCAAATAGTTGAGCTCTATATATTATCACCTACGCATGACGACCGCGACCCGACTATCTATCATACAAACATTTACCTAAACCATGGAGAACAAAATGACTAACGGAGGTGCTATAACCGAAAATTTCCTCCGAAAGTAGCGCGCCAAAATGCGGGTGAGCGGGGGAGGAGGAACGTTACTAGCTTTCTTTTGAGTCGACTATTTTTTGTAATACCTTTTGTTTACAGATGTCCCAAAAAACCTGAACGCCTCGTTACTCGTAACTTATCGTCATTCCCACTGTATGTATTTGACCAAGAAGAAGGCACCTAACCCATCTGCATCATGGCATCTCCGCTCATCTTTCCTTCCTCCGTGACCTAAACTAATATTTTTTTTTGGGCGAATAACATTTTTTCCGATAAACTTATCCGTCTTAGGCTATCTGTCATTTATTATTGGATAAAAATGTTTGTCTATTTTTAAAATTAAGTTATTCATCTTTTTTGTTTGTGAATGAATTACAGAATTTATTATGTCAATGAAACCTTACTTAGATATAAATAAAAGAACCGATATGCGGTACGGATTATTATATCTTATTTTTATAGGATTTTCTATAATTAGTTATGTATTATATAAAAGAGATTAAGAAGTTTTAGAATTATTTAATTAAAAAAAAACGCAAAATTCCTGTACCATACGAGTATTTTAATAAAACAGATAGCCCAAAAACCTTGTCTATTTTCATTCATAAAACCCATTAACAGCACTCACTGAAAACAAACTAAACTAAAAATATGTTCCCACTAAAAACCGAAGTATTTGTGTAAAAGCTAGTGATGTAAGTATCGGTAATAACCGTAAATACTCGACAAAAGGTCCATAATATGTAAGTGCAGCACTACGGAATGTTACCAGCGCCATATTCAATGTTTGCCCTTGAAATAATTTATCGGAAAGGTAAGGGAGTTCCATGCTTGAATGGAATTATTTTGTTTATGTTTCCGTATTTATTAGTATGTTTTCAAATCTAACAAAACATAATTTGCTAAAAAATATTTATTGTCTGCTTTTTGTTCACCTTTGATGATTCAAAATTAGCTGAAAATCCCCTAAGAACCACTTCCTATGTGTTTCTGCTGGGAAGAAGAAATGGCGGAATAAACTCCACAGCAACACAATTCTCTTTGCATGTTTTGATAAATCACGACTGTAGTTACTACCATTTTAGTAATTATCGTTCATTAGTTGTTTTATACCATTCAATATTTAGTACTACAACCTACCTTGTCGTCATTTTTAACAAAGATTTGTCCTTTAGACAGGCTTCAATAATTTCTTAAACACTACTACTTACTGCGGCTCATGTTCAGTGAGCAATTCTTCGAAGTGCAGCCGCAGAGTATGCGCGGGAGGCGCTCGGATCTCACTGACGCACTGCACGTCGTCTGGGTACGGCCGGGGGAAGCCGGGGCTCGACACTATGGCGTGCGGGTGTGTGTGGGACAGTATGATTGTCTCATTGCAGAGGATCTTTGATGCTATGTAGGGGTCTGGAACAAAAAAAAAAATGTTAATCCTTGTGGTAAAATAATTATATAGCTACGTTTTT
This sequence comes from Helicoverpa zea, assembly GCF_022581195.2. Classification (NCBI taxonomy): domain Eukaryota; kingdom Metazoa; phylum Arthropoda; class Insecta; order Lepidoptera; family Noctuidae; genus Helicoverpa; species Helicoverpa zea. Next base: position 11,772,427 of record NC_061463.1, on the reverse strand, counting down.
GTGTTGTTTTAACCGCAATATTTAACAGGTTACATCTTCTAGCTTAACTATATAAGTTTAAATGACAAATTGGCTTCCATTTACAGCTGTTGTATTAACCTATTTTGTCTATTTAACCTTTACAAGAGTAAACATCTTTATTTTTTGCTTTACTTATAAAATGTTAAACGTAGAACCTAAACTATTAAAAAGATTCCTAAATTCAAAATAATACAAAAACTATATGTTTAATTTCACGAGCCATCGAACATTTTCAAACAACCTAAAATAAGTTTAAAATTCTGAATATACAACAAAACCGAACACAAGACATTCTAAAACCCTCGTATAATATATTACATAACGCGTATTACAAAATACTGAAGACAGTAAAGTTGTGTACATTAAACTGCTATCGATACTTTATTCGTTGCGATATCATGTTACTGACTACTAACTCTGCATTGTCTACAACTTGGTAAATACATATATTGTTATGTTAGGTGATATCTACTTGGTGCTTGGAATATAATTCTATGTATTTTGTTGTATAACTATGATTTCATAGTCACTCTTTACAGATACATAGAAAGGTCATCTTCAAAATTAAGTCGTAGTTATCCCTTTTAAATACTACCTTTCAGTGCCCATCAGGGTCCGTAATAGTGATAACTACTTTGGTAACTTTTATATTTCCATCTTACACCGTACACTAGGGAAAATATATACTAAAATTATAACGTTAAAAGAAAAAGTTTAATAGACATTTAACACAAACACACGTGCACAGCTTGTTAAACGTCTGTATACAGTTTTATACTAATACCACTTATTTCAGTTTTTTGCTACCGATATAAGTTACGGAAACCCTGTGTGCGTGAGTCCGACTAAAACGTTCCTATTTTTTTTTTATATTTTTAAACAGAACTTAACGTAGCAGTGAAACAGTTAATATATTGTCCTGTAGTAAACTCCTTTCGGCGATAACAACGTTCTCAAGCATCTGTAACCATCTGTAAGATCCCATTAACATGAGAGTATCTGCTGAGAAATAAATCAAACCGTTTCCCCGTTTACGAGCTTTCACTAATTATTTACTTAATTGCCTGAGGGGGCCTGATATACGGCAGTTTGTACGGGTGTTTATTTGTAAATCGGTACGCAACTCTTCATATGGAGGGGGAAATCGTTTGAGATTTAATTTAATTGATTAAATTACACACGCACACTTAGATTAAGATTAAGCGTAAATTGAATAGATATTTAACTAACATATTTGTTTTCTAATAAGTTTGGGATAGGCTTTGTCTAGCAGTGGACTTTTTAGGTTGACACTACGACGATTTGTTTTCTATAATTTTAGAAAAAAGTTTAACTCATTTGCAAACTTTCACACTTTGACAATTTGGCGATACAAATGTTTTAAATAACTTTGAAAGTATTGAAAAAACAATGAGGCCATTTTAAATATGATAAAAATAATACATAGATACGATTCTAAAACCAACTTTATATTCCTTTCCACTACAAAAGAGGCCTATCTTGGCAACATTATTAGGCCGGTAAGACATTCTTTATTCAAATACCGTTCTTTTTTCCTTCTATTTTTTTTAACTTGTACGTCACTGTCCCCGATAGTCCATTGTCCGTTGTACAGTCGAACGCAGCCATTGTTTTATAGGTACGCTTCCCGCCGTTTGCCCCAACTGTACCCGACTGTACTCAAGAATGGCGGCCGGTACATTGTGCTGCTATCTGCCATTGTACCAGCTGTTGTATTAACTTTGATATTTTTATTGTGGAACGTTTTAGCTTGACGATGTTTTTCTTGGTTGCTGTGGTCTAAATTACAGGCTCAGACTTTGATGTGCTTTTTAACAGACTTGTTATGTAGACTCATAGACATAATATTAGTAAACAGGACTGCGCATATAAACCCAAAAAACGAGCCGAGTGAAACAGTTAGTACGGAGGCTGTCTGTCCCTTTCTAATAGGGTGACTATGAGATTAAGCTATGTGAGACAAATCCGAATTTGCTAAGATTATTAAACACAGATTAGTATTGAAGTTTTAACTTACGCAGTTTGTAACCTTAAGATACTAATAAAGGCTTTTAATAATTAGCGGAAATTAGCAGTATAAAAGCAGGAAGATTCGAAGTGAAGACTGTTTTTTTTGTATTTCTACTTCATATATAGACTGCTGAGCCATTTATGTCGCCTTTCTTCATTTTTTGGGAAGCTATAACAATAGTACAACAGTTTTAAAATCCATCACCCATATTTTGACTCGTTACAAGAATTCATGGGCACCCTAGTTGTTTGGTTTACGAAAATGTTATTATTAGCTAACCTGTGGAACGATATATTGCAACCACCATAGGATTCACTTTTGCAAGTAGAAACGCAACACTTTTTCACCATTTTAATAGTTTAAATTGATTTAATACAAAAAAAATAAACAAAATTTTAAATGCTGATTACGCGCCAAGAATGTTCAGGGTTACCGCTAGAAAATAAAAAAAAGCAAAATAAAAATTTATGTTGTTTATGTTTTAATAATAAATACGAATAAATTAATGCGATTGTTATTAATTTGTTGACTTCATCATCATCATCATCATCTCAGCCATAGGACGTCCACTGCTGAACATAGGCCTCCCCCTTTGATCTCCACAGATACCTGTTGGAAGCGACCTGCATCCAGCGTCTTCCGGCGACCTTTATAAGGTCGTCTGTCCACCTCGTTGGTGGACGTCCTACGCTGCATTTGTTGACTTACAATTGTTAAAATAAGATAAAAATATAAGTGATTCAATTGTTTTTGGGAAGACAAAACTTTTGATCACAACATTTTTTTATGCTGGCAAGGTGTTAGAAAGAGACAAACAGCCTCCGTTCGAACTATCCCTCTCGGCTCGGATTTGCCTCTGTGTATTATGCAACCAATTTAGTACCTTATTGCGTTAGAATAGAGTTCATTTTCGTAAATATATATTTTGAGCGTGCGCAATCTTGTTTAGTAATATTATATCTATGTGTAGACTAGACAATATTCCTTCTTTGAAATTGTCTATGTTAATCTAGATAGATGACATGATAGATATATGATGCTAGAGATTTAACAGATGTTAAAATTGATAACGGATGTATGTAATAACAAAACTAGTAATTTTACATGGCATGCTAAGCTCTCATTTATGCATAATGATCAGAACAGATCTACCAGACTAGTTACTAATAATTCTAATCGTCTTGAATTCTCGATCAGTGTCTTTTCCGACCATTACCAAAAAACCTACGTAATACCTTTTCAGGTACCAAATAAAATCCCTAACTTCCGAAATATATCTTTTTCGTGCTATTTTCAAGTAAACAGAGAACCATTAGTTCCCACGGACCACTTAGATAAAGATCGTATCTCACAATTACTTATTCCGAAGACGTCCCTATTGACTTGTAAGCTTTTACACGGAGTAAGGAAAGATGAGCGGAGATGCCATTGTGCAGGTAGGTCTAGGTCGGGCGCCTTCTTCTAGATCAAATACATACGTTGAGCATGCCCTAAACGATCATCCACGAGAAAAAACGAGGCATTCGGGTTCTTTGAGACGTCTGTGAACGATTTTTGATATAAAAAAAATGGTTGGGTAAAAGAAAAGCGAAGACAGTAGTGTTACTCGTCACCAGCATTTTGGTGCGCTACCTTCTTAGGAGATTTTCCGTTATGGCACCTCCGCTAGTCATTTTGTTGTCTATGGACATTCAATACTTATCGCCTGTCTCTTTTTACCAGCTAGAATAGAAAAGGGATGGAAGAAGACGTTATGTAAAGGATGCTTGTGCTGAAGGATTTCAATGTGTTGTATTTGAGTTCAAATTGTTTGGGATTCTCTGCTTATAAATGCGAAAGTAAATCTTTTGGACCTTCGCGCTTTCATGTTAAAATTACTGAACTGATTTAAAGGTTAGCACACAGATATCCTAGAGCCTGAGAAAAGATATAGGGTAGTTTTTGTCCTGGTGCGGGAAGTGGTTTAATCGGAACGCGAGTTAAACAATGGGAAATGGCACGTTTTGATATTATTGAATGGTTTTAATAGAATCTTATCAATAGTTACACCTGTGTTAACTACAATACTTAATATCTAGAAAATAATTCAAAATATCAATGCACTCATAAAACCAAATTATTATTTCTTAAATAAACACCCCTATTACTATTCAAAATAATTTTTGCTATCCACATTTTTCAAAAAGAATATGCAAAATCTGCACTGCACCGGTGCCAAGTCGTACGTTAACTTTTATTTGCATCCGGAGCACCGAACTTTGATCTTTACAGCAGTTTACACGGCTATTAACGCCCTCCCCCCATCTCGGCTGATGTTAAGCCAAAAACCAGGATTTAGGTAATAAGTAATGCAGAAGAATCACTTTAAAAAAACTGCAAACGTGTGTGAAAAAGTTGTATGTAATCTTACGATATAACGACTTTCTTACTCTTCTTAAAATTGATATCATCATTGCAAAATCTAATAAGCAAAAGAAAATAAACTTACCGCTAAACCGCTTCTAAGAAAATAAACTTACCGCTAAACCGCTTCTAAGGTTCTTAAGAACTATCGGAATGCTGAACTATCGGAATATATGTCGCAGGGATATGATAAAAACGGGGATTTGATCAATTCCCTAAGAGATTTGGTCAAATCACGGAGGATGTTAAAATAACAACACGATTTTATCTTTTCCCTAAACAAATCTAGTGAATTGAACAAATCCCTAAATTGGTTCAGTGAAATGACAAAAAACATCAGTTCTTGTCTTGTGCCTGTAAGAAATTCCTTTATCTAATTCACGATGCCACAAATCAGCTACATGTTTTAATAAGTGATTATTACAAATAGGCATATCATACGCAACTAAAATATTTTTTTATTTTTTAAAGAAATTTTTGTTCATTCTTTCAAAAAAAAAATGTTGTTCTGAGTAATGGTGATTCTTTATATCAATATTTCCTGATTATCATAATTATGTAGGTATATCTTACCAAATAAACCTTTGAAATATCAAAGCAAAATTATTTTTGTCATTTCACTGAACCAGTTTAGGGATTTGTTCAATTCACTAGATTTGTTTAGGGAAAAGATAAAATCGTGTTGTTATTTTAACATCCTCCGTGATTTGACCAAATCTCTTAGGGAATTGATCAAATCCCCGTTTTTATCATATCCCTGCGACATATACATACTGACGAAAACGACTAACTATGGACTAAACCGAAAGTATTTTAAAAAATAATCCGTCATTTATGCGCACTTTTATCTAACATAAATAAAAAAAATAACAATTCGTACAAAAACATGGCAATATGTTATTTTAATTTTATCCTTTTTTATTTCAAAGCAATAAACGTATTCTATTTTTAAATAGCGAAGCTTCTGCAATTGCCTGCCTGTACCACGGCAACAAAAAGAAGGTTCACACCGAATTGGATATTTGCGAGACCATTAAACCGTTTTGATAGTTTAAAAAATATTGCGATTTTATTGGATCGTACGTTTTTATGGCTTTATGTATCCTGCCAGATTGCTGGGTTAAGTGTTGGTTTTCGTGCATTTCTGTGACAAAATGGCTGTTTTCTTCGCAATCTGTGAGTTTATTACGCAGTTTTGAAGAGAGCATAGTTTCTGTGAGTTGTAAGATATTTTTTTTGTTGTTGTTTAATGTTGAAATAAAATATTTCAGTTCTAATTTATGGAAGTTATTTTTTATAACGCCTGTAATTAAGTTTATAAAGTATACATGCCTACTTTTTATTCCACTATTGAATGAAATAGTTTACTAAAAATGTAAGCAACACGAAACCAAATACATTGCATTTACCAAATAAAACTCCCGCATGAAAAACCGCGCTGACCAGTCCAATATAAAATCTCCACAGACAAAACAACTATAATATTGTCTACGATTCACAATTAAGACCACAACCTCCTCGGATAAAAACCTCTATGTAACATTCCTACGTCCATTCAGCCAAGAGTGAACCGTTAAGGTGACGTAACGAACCTCTTTTGTGATCACGAGGGAACATTGGGCGTGAAATAAAACGAAGTCGACAAACTCGCACGCTGTAAGATTGTCACAACGAATGAAAATGGTTTTCTTTGAAATAAATGCGTTATTTCTTGTTATTTGAAGCATTGTGCCGCGGTATTTTTATTGGGTTAGCTGTACGTGTCATATTAAAGTTTAATCTGATATAAAAGCTGTAACGAGCAAGTTTTTCGAAATTCGAAATTGGAAAACTGAATTTTATTTTGTGAGTTGTCCATTTCTTTTTTGATTATTTTATTGTGTTATTCTTCTAAAATGGTTATCTCTAAAAATAGGCTGCAAAAGTAGCGAGTATTTTATAAGTCAACTAGCTTCTGCCAGTGGTTTCACCCGCATCCCGTGGGAACTACTTCCCGTACCGGGATAAAAAGTAGCCTATAGCCTTCCACGATAAATGGGCTATCTAACACTGAAAGAAATTTTCAAATCGGACCAGTAGTTCCTGAGATTAGCGCGTTCAAACAAACAAACAAACTCTTCAGCTTTATAATATTAGTATAGATAAGAATAAGTCAATAAGAATTACTGATAAATATCAAAGATTATACTACAAGTGATAATCATCTTTCCTTTTCAAGAGTTTTTCTTACAAATACCGCGGTCCTCGAGATAATCTCGAGTGCACTCAGCAGGATTAAGTTAAAACTGCTAATATAACGAGTGCAACCTCTTTGCTGGAACATTGAGAAGGGAACGAGATGCACTTTTATTAGTTCTATTTTTAAATTAATTGAAGTTTCACATTGGAAGTCATGTGACCCTTTTTGCTTCGATGTAGGGAGGTAATATAGGTTGGACTCCTTTGTGGTCTGAGTAAAAAAAGGGACATGTCGTAACCTGATGTTTCTGGCCTCTAATTTCTTTAACTTTTTAGATTATCTACTGCTTTTACCACAGTGCGAAATATCCGGAATATAGCATTATTGTTATTAACGAGTTAATATTTCTGCCAATAGATCTATACAAACTTCTGTACAGTTTCTATATTTATACAAAGCGATAAAAAAACATCGAAGCACAATGAAGATTTTCTCGTCCCTCGTTTCCCCGATCGGCACGATAAAGTGACGTAATGAACCTCTTTCGTGATCGCGGTGCACGAGACTTCGCAGGTAATTTGGCACACCACTAGCGGGGTTGCCAGCGATGATTTGAGGAAATAGAGTGATTTATTGCTTGTCTGTTAGAAATTTAAAGAAAAATATAAAAAATGCACATAAATGAAATTGATAAATCCGTTTCCCATTTTATATGAAGTAGGTAAAACGCTTGTAAAGACAAATGAGTTACTGAAAGGAAAACTTTTATGTCTAAGTGATGTCTGTAACCACTTTATAAGTACACTTTCAACATATATTTCACACGTTTATGATACTGTGCTACTGTCCAAAACCGATGCTCTATCACATGTAACTTACATCAAACGCTTCAAAATTCGAATGCCCTCTATTTTCCCCACGCAAGTTAATCCCCACAAGTCTGGCAATGCGGAAGGCTGGCCACCCCGGACGAGCGAGTGCACTGTTCAACCGTTATATAGGTCGACGCGGGCCGCCTCACTAATTCGCCTGTTTTAAATTCCGAACCCGACTAGAACGAGTTTTGAAATCTATTTTAATGTTCTTAATCGTATTTTGAATTGGTGATGATGACGCTTGCAGTTTTATTTATGATAAATGCTTTTATTTTGTTTTCTTCTATTCGATTTTTGAATTTTACTTTATTGAATTCCTTTGTTATTTTGACTGTCTTTTATTTTTAGTACAAATACCCTTTTCGTATTTATTATATTTATGAATTTGGAATACAATTTGAATTTTGTTCTGGAATTCACTTTAATGTTCTATTTCAGATTTCGAATTGCCTTTGCTAACATTGTTCAATTTTATTTTGTTTTCGATTATTATTACATCATATTTGAATTACAATTGGTAGTAATTGCCATTTGTAGAAATGATCTTTATGAATGTTACTTTCGACAACGGGAAATAAGTTACTTATATAAAACCTTATTAAGTACTAACTTAGGTAATAGAATATCTCTAGAGTGTGACACTCGAGTGGCCAATAAAACTCGTTGTCCTGTAGAATTCGCATTTAGATAGAACTTTGACAATTAAAGGCCGAATTAATTCAGTTATTAAACATTAAAGGGCCAAACTTCTCAAGTTGTAATTATTTTTAATTATCAAACTGCCCTTTCAGACATACTTGACTGATTAAAGGGGTTCTTTATGAAGTTCGATAACTCAGACTTAAAAAAAAGCTGTGTAAATGTCCCATAATACTGTATTTTTTAAACTTTTGAATTGTTTACTTATCTCACTGAAAACCTGTTGATTAACTTTTTCATCTTTGGATAAATGTCAAAAAACTCGTTCTAAACCTCGCAATCGATTATAAATGTTATCTCTTGCCCATATTTCATCAACAATAGTCAACAATATACATTTATTTGCCATCGCATCACAATATAGATACATTAGCTCCGTTGTCGAGCTAATCCTTTATGTAAATTGCGCCAAATCACGATACAAGTTAAAGTTGGTTAAAATATTTAAAAAACCTACGATATTTACTCAACCTATTTGAAAAATTCTTTCACTTTTAGAAAGCTACACTCTTCGCGAGTAAGATAGGCTATATTTTATCCCGGTACGGGCAGTAGTTCCAACGCAACGCGGGTGAAACCGCGAGATAATAGCTAGTCGCACACGAATCTCTATCAAGACTATTGCAGTGTTTAATCTTACTGAGACACTTTTTTTTGTTATTAAAAAAAAAACTCTGTCAAAATTCTCAATCTATCATAAATGTTATCTCTTGCCCATATTTCATCAACAATAGTCCACAATATACATTTGTTTACCATCCTATCACAATATAGATACATTAGCAACGTTATCGAGCTAATCCTTTATGTAAATTGCGCCAAATCACGATACAAGTTAACAATTGAGTTAGATTCGCATGGACTATGCATAGCTTTTGTTTGTTACCGACAAATGTAGAAGGCAGAAGGTTCATTGATGGTAAATACATCTTTTAATACATCATTTTGTACTTGAGGATGTTGAAAATCTTTTTATTTTATTTCAGATTCCAAATAGGCCTTTGCAGGCTCTTACGATTCGAGACGTTCACTAGAGTAAAAATGTTAAGATTTTAAAGTTAAATGTGGATCAGTTTTCAGTAATGGCGAACAAGGTCGATTATCAGCTACGGCTGCTCTTCTTTCTATGGATACAAGTAGCTGCAGGACATATTATAGCGCAGAAGTATTTGCGTAGTATGTCTACACACTTTTTATTTCCTCACTCTCATAGTCCGATGAGATTGCAATCCGATATGACCGATATTTACCTGTTCTCCTATGCACGAGTATATCACCACTAACTTCCAAACTACCGGAGTCTTTCCGGAGCCCACATGGAGCACCTTTTATGTTAATTGTTTGCATAACGTAGGTACTGTTTTGCAAAATCAGACCTTCTGCATTATCCTACTTATTCTAAAGCCAACAGACATAACTGCTTACTGCTGTTAAATCAGCCGGCACGCAACTGACGACCTTCAACACAGGCTATGTCGCGTTCGCAAAGAATGTTCGGGCAAATTAGCTATTTTCCTACTTATTGTTGTGGATTAAGGTGCTGTGAAGAGTTTTGAAAGAAAATAAGTGTCTGAGAATGGTGGAGAAGGGTTTTTTGTTTCACAAATAATCAACTACTAATTGCACACTTCTAGCTTGTTAACCCTTCCAAATAAGAGACATAAATAGTGCAATGTGTAGGAATTTAACTCAGGCGCTTTCAATCACCATGCTATTGGCCTTGTGTTTTAGTCTGCAGTCTAGTGAAAACCTATATTGACTTCAACATGTGTGGAACTAAATCTTAGGCTAATCTAAGGCCCGCATCCTGTAATGGGTGACCGATTTTTTGTAGGTTAAAATATAACTATAACACTGATAGCAATAGTAAAACGCGTGTCGGGCACGAAGTCTCTCTTACAAAAAGTCTGACATATGCCTAAAGCATTCAACTGTGAATCTAACAGCACGCCATTCAGATTGGGAGTTCGTACAAAAATTATACCTTTAGCACAAAGCCTTGCATGAGTTCAGCTTTTACAATAACGTACGTTCTGCGTTCTACCTTCAACTGGGTCAGAACGGGCGTCGATCCGAACCATGGAGTAAGAACAGATGAGCGGAGATGCCATAATGCAGGTAGCTCTGGCGCCTTCTTATAAATCAAATTCGTATAGGGGACATGACCAAAACGATCAGTTACGAGTGAATTAACAGTCAATAATTTTTGGTTTTGCAAAAAATGGTAGGGTCCAAGGAAGGCGTACAAGGGCGAAAACAGTAACGTTACTCATCCCCCGCTAGTCCGCATTTTAACGCGCTAATTTTTTAGGCGATTTTCCGTCATAGCACCTCCGCTAGCCATTTTGTACTCTATGAACCGAACGGAGATACCGACCATTATACCCTGACCCTCCTTGCTCCCCCCTTGCAGTTCGAACTAGGGTGTGCAAGGAGGTTGCTACTGTGGAGCGGAGGTCTACATGTTTTGGCTGGTAGCCTCTGTTTTTGAGGTTGCTTGAAATGGTTTCGTGTTGCGAATGTTTTAATGCAGCTTTCAAATATGGGGTAAGAATTTTATATTACGTACTGTATTTTATTTTTTATACGAAGTGTTGAAAGTGTTCACAAAAGAGTTATCTTTTTGACTGACTGTGCGTAGGCATATGAATAACTAGTAACAAAAAGACACAGAGATTTAACCGGGTCATGAAAGTTGTCCCCCCGCAGGACAAAGCGAAACAGTGAGCGGTTGGGAGCTTTTTATTTTGTTTTAGCTATTTTAAGATCTTTGTACAAACAAATATTTTCTAAACATACAAATCTGACAGCAAAAATACAAAATGAAACCATGTCACACAGAGAATGCAACTTATAAAATGTATTGAAGTCAGATATCTAAGCAGAATTTTCAGCACTTGGTATTTCAAAGGAATGTCAAGATAACATACAAAGATACTTATTTAGAAAAATGGTCGAACAATTTAGAACAAATTCTTTGATCTAGTTTTGGTGTTTATAGTACAGCTTTGTGCTAGACTGCTCTTAGAATAACTGAGCTCATACGGTCAGTTGCTTTGTCTATGGAAGAACGATTTTATCTCACGCTTCAGCAGAATTAGGACACAAAATAATACATATTTTAGACTATATTCAAATGTAATATACAACGTTATTTTTTGTTTGTGCGAAACCTGAATATAGTTTGTTCAGAATCAGTAACTGAATCGATTCCAATAGTTTTTACACCATGTTATATTTTTTCCCAAAATTATCTAAAAAACTTTGAATGTTGGACACCACAAATAGGTATTTATTCTCGCACAACGGCGGTCACGGCGAGTTCATAGCGGGCGCGAGCGCACAGTGGTATCGCGTTGCGCGGCATGTGTGCGTTTTGTGGTGATTATGTATTTTTACGGACAGTCCCGTAACTTAACAAGCTTATAACTTTGTGATTTTTCATGATACGGTTTTGAAATTTCGTACATAGATTCTTTACATAAAAATACTAGATAGGTGTATCAGGTTTCGCATAAACAAAAAATAACGTTGTATAGCATGAAATAATGACTAGACAAATGTACAAAATAAATAGAAATAATTATTTGATTAATTCCGAGTAAAGTTGTTCAATTAGGCTAGCGTTCTAGTTTAATCTGTACCTAATAATACAAATATAATAAAGAGGAAACCTTTTGTTTGTTTGTACCCCAAAGGCTCCAAAAATGTTGAACCGATTTGAAACACTCTTTCATTTTTATAAAGCTCCACTGTTCCCGAGTAACAGGAGCTACATTTTCATTATCCCGGTATGGGCAGTAGTTCCCATGGGACGCGGGTGTCAACGGCTAGTTCCGAATAAAGCGTTCTATATTATGTTATAATTCATGGATTTTTAAGCTACTTAGCCACTAACTACTGCTTTAATAATGTTAACTGTCTAACGTATAATAAATACCACAATATTGCTAAAACACACATTCATATACCCACTTCACTAGAGATAACTCAAAATAAATGTCTCATAGTAAACCAGTGTTTTTATCCTCAAGAAATATGACTACAGTGGGTTCATGCCGTTCATGTGTGCTTGAACTAAGTGGGCGATCTATCTGGAGTCAGAACTCGTCTTATCTTTTGCGGTACAGACGGTTTTTTGGAGTTCCTTTTAGTCTTATTATCTACATTTATTCTAGGATTCTATGTAGTAATTTTTGGGCTAGAAGCTTTAAGTTTGTGTTAAAGGTTTTTAGGTTTGATTACCAGATTGCCAAAAAGAAATTTCAAGTGACTGTCGGGACTTACAGTTTATCGCATCCTCCGAAACACAGTCATTGGTGTCTATGATACAAATATGTAGAAAGTTCATACAAACTTAGAAAAATTTCATTGACAATTGCCTGACCTGATTTAATATTTTATATTTACGAGATAAAATAAGAGTTGCAGGTTAAATATATCTTTAGCAAACTTTTTGGTTAGGTACGTCGACTTTCAGCAACAAGCCATGGGTCCTAAAATGAGCACGTTCAAGCAAACAAACACTCCAGCATTATAATATTAGCATAGAAAATCGTATAACAATATTTAGAAGCTGTAATTGGACAAAAGTAATATTGTAACTAAGAGCTTTAATGTCGCACTTCATCTTCTAACTTTCGACTTTGGGCTATAATTTACGACACTCGCAAACACTTATCAGTTTCTAGGCCATGTAAATTAGGCGATTGCTTTTATTATATAATTATGTTAGACAAATCTTTGTGACAACGTAGTAAGAGTGAAAAATATTTCACTTTCTTCGGCGGAATTTAAGCATAGTTATTTAAGAAGTCATGAAACAATCGTCAACATGTTATGATTTTTTGAATACGTCCATGCTTTAAGTAATCAAATTATTACACTCAATAACGTAAATAACAAGTAGATACATTTCATGTATTAGTATATGAAACGTCGCAATAGTCAAAATTGAGTTAATCAGTCCTTATTACAAATTTCCCGATTATTGATATAACCATGGAGAATAAAATGAATAAGCAGTTACGCATTCAAGGTCTGCCTGTAAATCATTCATAGATCGTACCTCCATTCTATTGAACCTCGTTCAATGCCTATACAATGTAACTACTGTACATAATATACATCTGAACAGTCACTGAGCAAATAACCAGCCATTGATTTGAATAGCCTATAACATTGATAACTCACCGATCAATAACATATTGGCCATGCATGACCCTACGTGGGTAATTCGCACAATTACCAGGCATTATGTGTAATACCCGGAGAATAGTGACAGTGTATGAACACTAGTGAACATTAATATTCAGCTAATGTACGTCACTGTATGACGTGACGTGCTAAACACTGGTTATAGTGCGAATATATTAATATAGAAACATATTAAGCGTTTAGTAATAGTGCTTCGTTAATTTCAGGTTGATAGTTTAAGTTATTTTTAAGCCCAGGCGTTGACAGTGTGACGAATGAATCCTATGACGTCTTATTTGAATTTTTACGAAGGGCATCATCATCATCTCCCGAGCCTTTTCCCAATTGCGTTGGGGTCGGCTTCCGGTCTAACCAGATGCAGACAAGTACTATTGTTTTACAAGGAGCGACTGCCTATCTGACCTCCTCAACCCGTTACCCGGGCAACCCTATGTATACCCCTTGGTTAGACTGCCGAATTTTTACGAAGATAAAAAGATTTTTATGATGCGACTGACAGATGAACATAAATAATATTTTTTTACTTGTAAAAACTTGCGCAATGGTGATGATTCAACTACACACATATCATAACGTTAAACGTAAATTATAGCTTATTGTCATGAAAATCTACAGCCAATAAAACACACAGATATTAACAGACAAATGAAACTTTAATCATCACACAATAAACTGTATTGCCAGCAGTTAATCTAACCATTCGTCACAAAACAACCCCTCGTAAACAGTTTATATGTATCAGGGCAAATAATCTGTCAGAAATCGCAGCCATTTTGTAAATTACCAGACATTCCGTGAAATGATCAGAAGTTCTACTAAAATTGTATTGTTTACATATTGATGACACATTGTTTTACTATAATTTGTTTATTTTGTAGTTTTAAGTCAAAATTACAATAAATGTATATGTATTTAAAGATACTAAAAAAAGTAGATTGCTTGAATATTTAATTGTGCCTTAGTTTTTTTTATATATTTGTACCCCGCTATATGAGGCTAAGCATGGCTGCACAATTTTTTTACTTGTATCTTGCATGCTAATTGTATTAACAATTGTATGTACATGTACACACATGTTTACAGAAATAAATGAATATGACTATTTTCTTAACTTCACAATGGTCTTAAAACCCAACTAACACAACTCCAAGATTACCCATCAAAAGTAGTTTACTGCTCACAATAAAAACTTAGTAAGTACGTGAAAATGCATTAGCGAATTGTCTATAAGTTAGCTCGTATCGTTGCAAAAGTTACGAGTTCATTGACCACCACGTTGTGTGCAACATGCTTAGAAGGTGTTAATGTTATAGTCGTAATGTAATATGTATAGGCTAACAAGATGCAAGTAGTGAACCCGTATTTAACATATTATTTTATCCTATGTTATGGTGAAATTAATTTGTTCGTCTATTCTATTTTGTTTTAACGTTTAACTGTTTGTATGCCGATCATTATAAAACAATAGAAAATCAGTCGTGTCTCGCGGAAAACTGCCATTCGATATACGAAGGGTTAAGCGACAGCATCGACTGAGATAGAATTAGGAAAGGAGATAGACGGCGCCCTGCTGTGCTTATAGGTTACTTTCAACTTAGCATTTGAAGAGGACCTTGTCTAAAAGTTGGCACGCTGTAACGCTATATAGCAACAGTCAGTTATGACTACATTGGAATTTTACGTCGTTCCCTTACCGCACGATTGTCGCTGTTATTACCGCGGTAATGGTGCAACGTGATTAGAAAGTGTTAATGTTACGAACCGGGTTATGGCAGTGAGGTGGGAATGTGAAACATTTTTGGCAACTATAAAGTTCATAAGAATTTAGTCACTAAGGGTGCGTCTTGCGAAGAAGCGTCTGGAAGCGAGTACAAACATGTACGGTGCGCAACGTGACGTCACGTAAGGCCATTTCAAAACTAATCGACTTTTGGTCTGTTGCTTTCATGTCACATCGAGCCGCTTCGCGGTCGCATCCAGACCTCGCACATAGGACGCTGCGTAAAACGAAAAAGCAATTTTTATTTCATTGTCATTGCTAACTGAAAACACGTTCCAAAAATATGACAGTTACCTAATCTATAAATCACCACAAAACCAGCCAAATATTACGAAAAAAAAACGACAGCCATTCATAAAAATTATTCTTATAAAAACCACGATTTTATTACCTACTGTCAATAAATAAATACTGGACATGATGTAGGTGAACGAAATTGGTCGTAGCAAAAGAAAAATTACCTGTCAAGTAAACCTTGTGAGCGAAAAGAATTCAATTTTCAACTGTCCGAGAATAACGTTATTTATTATCTTCTTATAGCTTATCTACCACTGGGTAATAAATATTACACGACAAATATTACAATGTAAATCTTGCTCTTACGAGAAATAGTCTAAAAAGACAATAATTTAATTCATAAGTTTGTCAAAACTGAAATATCGATTCGAAACAAAACGAAAGCGTCGCCCCGCCCGCGCCTTTGGTATTTCTCTATTATTGTAAGGGCCGGCGCCCACTGCTGGCGTGTTATTACTGCGTACTTATGTAATTATGCACACAACGCCTAGATCCGGAAAAAGAATCGCGGGAATCGACCCAACAGCGAGGCAACAACACTTTCGATGCTATAGAAAACATCAAACGTGTCGCCGAATAGTCGTAGAATGTTCACACCATTTCTAGAATACATTCAAACGCATTCAAAATTAGAACTATTATTTTTAAACAGACTTAGATGCTCCGAACTTTGCACTCAACTCTAGAATACGTATCCCAGGGTCTAGAGAAGCTTCGATACCCTGACCTACATCACTACGAATGATCATAACCGGGGAACTACAACTTATAATTGTTCCGAGCTGTAGTTTGGACTTCCACGATCGTTTGGACTTTCTGTAACAGTTTCTGAAGTTATATGCTACTTCTGAACGAAGAAAAATATTGTTCGTAACACGTCAAAATTGTAAAGTTGGTCAAAAGTTTATTGCAGTATTCCGCAGGCACTTTGTAATTATACGTATGTGATCATTTACAATTTCGAGATTTCTACACGAAGACAGGAAATACTGTTCGAATATCTTTCACCATCATCCTCCGTCTTTCACCTTTAGTCAAACACAAAACAGGCCAAAAATCAGACTTCAATAAAAAAGTGCTACCATAACCAGCAACGCACTTGCGACAATAATCATTCATCGATGGGTTATCCGTATGCCGTTTCGTTTTTTTATGTAAAACTCGGCAATAACAAATCTTACATAACATATAAGCCACTTTTTATCCATGTGCGAGGAGTTTCCTCTGAAGACAGTTGAAACCGCAGGGAACAACCAGTTACCTGTTACAGCCTTTATATCGTCCCACTGCTGGGCACAGGCCTCCTCTCACAGAGAGAAGGATTGAGCATTAATCAGTTACCTATAGTAAGAATATCTTACCTTCAACACCAGGCTTTTCACAAACGAAGTAGTTATGCTCCCTGCAGCCCCTATCGTTCCACATGAAGGTGTCAGCGGCCGGGGGACGCGGGGGGAACTCCCGGCGAGCCTCCACGCAGTCCTGGCCAGATGTGCCATCGTCATTCGGCTGTCCACTGTGCTTGCGCCAGCCCGGGAACCAGTCTAGACAAGAAAATATAGACGAAATTAGTATCAAGTTCTTCTGTGGAAAGGAACATAAATATAGGTTTGATTACCAGTAAAATAGAAGACATTCGTTTCCTAATAGGTAAACCTATTAAGAGCGTTTTGAAAGTAGAGGATTTTCCGGGTTTCCGATTCTTACGGGTGTTAATAACATAAGGGCTTAGGAATGTAAAGGTTTATTGTACTCATCTCTTTTTTATTTTCATACTATATTTGTGTACATACTATATTTACAACCTTAAACTATTTATTAATGGGTTTAGTTAGTATGAATCTGACACTATTATGGAAAGCTTAATCAATGGCATTGTAGTAGCAAAAACGGCAAAAGGTAGATGAAGGCCATTTAATTTGACACACAGATAAGTAATATATACCTACTATAATAATTAATAAATAACAAACGTACATTTCCAATAGCACAATGTGGTCAGGCGTTAGTTTAATAAAACGTGAATCAAATCAGGCAAATAATGGAAATCATATTCGGACAAATTACTAAGTATTGTTTGCGAAAAATTACGATCGCAGTCGACGCGATTCGTTGAATATTCAATTCAATTAAGGTGAAATATTAATTTCAGAGATACGTTCGTGATGAAATGAATTTTAAATTAGTTGCTTTAATGTGTGTTTTGGTGATGTCATCGTTTGCGGGTAGTCCATTGTTTGATGGATCTGTCTACATATAGGTTGTACATCTATTGTATCTCTAGACCTCTATACATTGTTAATACTCTGTGACTGTGAGATTTTAACTATTTCGGATAGTAGTACAGTTCAACAGTTTTCATATTTAGATGACTTGGAAAAAGCTGGAGGTTTTCAGTTCAGATGCAGCATTTTTTATTCTATGACCTAAATCTCCGTAAAACACTTAGGTATTGAGCCCAAAAAACTACAATGTGTCTTGAGAAAATACTATTCTGAGAAGTAAAATATTATCATGACCATTTTCCCAAAAGTCAAACAAAATAAAAACATCAAACATATAACTATCGCATCACATAAAACCACTTCACTTTGAAGTTCGCATTTTAGTGAGCAGTTAGTTACTGGAAGCCGGCGAGCAATTTACTCCAATTATTTAGTAAGGCAATAGTATTCCGCTAAATGTCCGCTTGTTTTGACGTGGATACACGCGATGTTTTCATAACACAGTTGGTATTTGATTTTATAATACATACTTGGTTTGTAAAGATAACAGACAGGAAAAAAATGGGGTTTAAAGGAATTTGATACGGACGCGATGCATTTGCGAGTTGGATGCGGCTTGTAGACCTTTGTAGAGTAAATAGACAGTTTTGTTCGGTGCAAAACGCGGTGTGAATAGTCTTTTCTTTTTATATTTGTCTGTATGTTTGATTTTTTGTTTATAACTTTGTACAAAAATATAAACTGATTTGTAAATGTGAACACCATGTAGCATTTTAATCTTTTTATTTTTTATTCTCATATTCTTTGACTATTGTGATTCTACATGATCTTCGCAAGTTATTATAGTATCTATCAATACATACAAACTGTAATACCTATTATTTTTTGACGTTCATAAGTGCTTGTGAAGGCCTAAATGAAATAAATGATTTGACTTTGACTTTAACGACACACGGATTTCGCCGCACACGTGGAAGTGGAAATACTGTAATGATATCAGATTTTTTAAATTAGATGTCGCTCCATGCATAAAACTTACATCTAACCGAACTGGAAGCTCAATTCACTAACACCAACTTATTTATCGTAGCGTATTTGTCTATATTTTAATCTATTATCAAAAGCTTACAGAATCATTATCTCTAACAATCTTCAGGTTTAACTACAAATTCATCTTTCCTCTAACATTAGATACTAACACGTCTTGTCTATTAAATAAGCAACGTTCTCTCGAGCCGCGTGGTTTGAACAAGATTGCTCGCACGCCTACTCCACGCTAAGTGGAGGGTCGGACTTGAACTAAACTAACCGGAGTTAGCAGTTCTACCACCAATTAGAGAGCGACAACTTTTAGAGATTCTGGAATATGCATTTATATGTAATATGGTAAACTTATATGGTAGGCCTATGTCCAGCAGTGGACTGCTATAGGCTGATGATGATGATGATGGTAAACTTGGTGTAGGGATATAGCGGTTTCATATTTCACACAAGCATATTTTTCACTAGCGCAGCGGTTCTTTTACGTGCGTCACGAAGTCATCGTTTGGACAGCAAGTAAATTGTTTAATACACTGGATTGTACAGGAGTACGTTCGGAAAATCTGCTAGTGCGAAAACGCTGAAACTGAGCGTAAACAGGTGACAAAGTCTTTTAGTGTGATAGCACTCAAAGGCAGTTTATGGTATGGAAATGTTCTACAGGGCTGTTAAAAACAAATGCTATTGCGAGTTGAAATATTTTTGTCCGTGTAACTATGGCATGGTTATTATACTTTGGCTACAGGCTAGTCAAAAATACTCTGGCAAAGTCAAAAATATATTCGCTTTTGCACGTTATAATGGTTTTCCAACCAAACCAAAGCTTTCATATTTTTCCGAATAAATATGAGACAGCACGAACTGTACAAATAAATAGAGTATATTTCAGTGAAAACACTATGAAAGGAAAGTCTGATTTCATTAATTTTCCATCATAGTTTCTATTGGGACGTGCTAAGTCTATAATGGGATCAAGATTTAATTATCTTCCCACTGGTTCGCTGGACTCTGTATGCAGCAAAAATGCCAATAAAGGCTTGAACACGGTATTAACGATATTTGTATACCTTTTGAAATTAATTGAAAATATTTTTTTGCTTTAAAAAGTTTTAAAAATAAGAAAAGAAAAGTATCTGAAATTTTGTAATGCTGGTATTTAAAAAAAAACTGATTAACGTAAATTAGTCTCGTCGTTACCAGTTTCTTAATCAATTTATTGAATAGGACACCGATGGAACCGGAAGAGTTATATTAATTACTTAGAGACAACTCTGAATTCGTATCAACTTCAAGCTAAACAACATAGATTATTTGGTTACCGTTTACAGCAATGGTCACATTATTAAACTCTGCATAAAACGTCTTTCATAGTATTGATCACTCTGCTGTGGTTATAATTTATTACCAATCTTTTTCATTCTTTCACCGCAATTTCATCTACCGATCATTATTAAGCAAACAGTAATTATTCAAGGCAATTGTTTTCATTCAGAGAAATAACAAAACGCAATTGTCCTTTCATAACTGTTGAGTTTTTGCGAGCGGTCCATAGACTATACAATGCCAAACAAAAACCTCAGAGCACCAATTATACAATTTCTGGAATTATCTCTGGCTTAGGCTTAATGCACACTATGTACGTTATTTTGATTAAGAAATAATAAAGTCGTTCAAGAACAGTTTTGAAAAAGACATCTAAATCGTCTTGATATTTTCTTGACAAAGAGATCGTTTTTAAACCATAAAAATAATAATGACTATGGATTTCTTGAATGACCGTAAATGAGCCCCAGAACTAGACCTTTTCAGACGGTAATATATTTTTTCAGATCAGACATAATTTCTGGTATATAATGAAGTATACGATCATTACATTTTTTGATAAGTATTAGGATACATAGTTATTTACATAGATATTTACAACACAAAAACTATCCTAGTAAAACTATCCTAGTAAAACAATATTTTTTTTTCAATTAATGTAAATATTTTGTGAATAAAAATAGTTTCTAATAAAAAAAAAAGTAAAACAATAAAAAAAACACTATATCTAAAAAACTTTTTTGGATTATGTGGACAGCAAAATGAGTATACGTTCTTAAATATTTGGCAACCCCATAAAATATCGCACACATCATCTAAACTAGCAGCTATCTGTAAGCACCTTTATTTTAATTATAAGTCTGCGATTTATACCAGGAGCGCAGCGTCGAACTCACCGCTGATGAATTCGCGCGCTTTTGTCGACGCCATCTTACCAAGATGGCGGCCAAACTGATTTATTAGCACCCATTGTGTTGGGTCTTGAAGTCATGATTAATAACGTGAGACCTAGATTTTGTAGTATTTACATTTTCTATTTAAGATATTGTTTATTCAGTATTGAATTAAGGGCTATAAATTGTGTCTAAAGGTAACGTTTCTGAGGGCAATTTCTCATATTGATCTCAGTATTTGTAAACCTCAGGGGGATCAAATGGAGTAGGTGTAATATAACTATTCATGAAACATAGTACCTATATTGTAATGTAGTTTCAATGTATAATACGGGTTTCCTCAGGTATTTGGATATATGAGAATTTTGACATTAAACTACTCTACTGCTACCGCAAGACGACAAAATTAAACGTCAATATTAATTAGCGTACTATCTTAGCGTTAGAATTTTAATTTAATTATGAACAGAGGATTTTTCACTTAAAAGTTATATTTAATTACTTTAATATTACTAGGCATTGCCGCAGTACTGAGGGAAATACTTCTGTACTTAAATGCAAATAATTGTCTCCATGGATGAGTTAAACCATTGTTTTTCATTTTCAAAGAAGAAGAACTAAACTCATAATATATCAAGACACACAATCAAAGCTACAGCCATCACAATAATAACTGGCTAAAACCATTACACATTCACTGCTATCTATCTATATCCGTTGTTTTGCCATAAAAGATTATTTGACATAATTAAACCTCTATATGGCTTATATCAAACTCAAATTTCTAATCGTAAATTAGTAAATAGATACATCGTAACTGACTTCATGTGCGATACAAGACTTGGGTGCGGACCGCTGCGGCTCGCTGCGAATCGCTGCGGTTTCCAACTTACTTGTTGAATGCAGACGTTGCCGTGTCAACAAACCCTACCCTTTTTTAGGGCTGCCAAATATGCCCTTTGCTTGAATTTGGAACAGTTTTTAATTTCTTTTATTTTTTTACATTTTTCTGCCGAATCCTTATAATACACATTATAAATATGAAACTTTCTGAGAATGTATGTTTGTTATTCTTTCACGCAAAAACGTCTGGACCAATTTAGTTGGGTTTGTATATAGGTGACACCATGGATTAACACATAGGCTAGGTCATTTTTATCAACACACCACGCAGGCGAAGCCGCTGGCTGAAGCTAGTATGTAACATAATGGCTACGTGGTTAAACTTAAATTATGTTGTCCGATTCTGTAAGTCGTTAAGATGATCACAAATAACTTGGTTAGCATAAGTGTAAGAGCATCTATCAAATCAAATCAAATCAAATCATCTTTATTATCAGGCATCAAAGGCCCATAGATAAATACCTTAAAGACTAACATACATATTATATTGTACAAACATTGTTAGTCATCTATCTACTTTAGATATAAGTTTTGCAATCACATGACTGAACTCGAATCAATACATCATTTTTTAAATTGTAGTGTGTATGCAAAGTTACTGAAAGTCAGCAATGTTATTGAAGTCCCAAATAAAATAGAAAGTGACTTATGAATATCTACAGTTAATATTTGGAGGTAACCCTAAACCCTATAACCCATTTACGGTCCTTACATTATAACTACTAAGTGACGATATATTATTAATGTGTTTGTTAGTGTCGTGTTTATCTATTACGACGAAATATAAACAGCTAATAGTTTTCCCACTGTTGGGAATAATCGTTAGAAGTTGGTGACTGCTGATCATGAGGTCTGTGGTTCGATCCTCAAGACGTTAAATTATTTTTTGTGTCATTTAGTACGAATGTAATACAGTGAAATGAAAAATTTAAATAAAGCGTAGTTGTAATTAGTCTGAAAAGCTTCTAAAATCACAGAAATGCCAAAAATAAATTTACTTTATATCTCAAGGTTGCTGCTAAGTTTATTTAGCCTCAGATTTTCGACGCAGATGTCTAAATATAGCCTTAACTTAGCCTTAATTTTTGTATCCACGCGAAAAAAAAACAGAGAATAAAACTGTATCATTTTACAGTATCATACGGCGAGTATCTGTGGGCATTGGATGAAATAACGGAAAGTTTAAAATTCGATTTCTATGCAGATGTGGGCACAAAGGAAAAACAAAACGGAACGCTGGCTCTCGTGTTACGTTTAATTGTAAAACTGAAAAAATATATGTTCTTTTTTATCTTTTTTTTTGTAAAGCCATTTTGTAAGGTTTTAAGGTTTTCTATCTGTGATGGCTTTATTTTTACGTTTGGTTATAAAGGTTTACCAATACATAGTTTTTTTTTTTCAAAACGTCATGAATCGTTTATTTTTCAGGAGTGTGTAATGCGTAAAAACGTTAAAGATATGCTTAACTAGTAAATTATCTTAATTCTTAGTCAGAAGCCAGTAAGTCTGACACCAGTCTAACCAAGGGGTATCAGGTTGCCCGGGTAACTGGGTTGAGGAGGTCAGATAGGCAGTCGCTTCTTGTAAAGCACTGGTACTCAGCTGAATCCGGTTAGACTGGAAGCCGACCCCAACATGATTGGGAAAAAGGCTCGGAGGATGATGATATCTTAATTCTTCTATAAAAGTGCTTAATAATATAAAGGTATGAGCTAAACCTACTTCTTATTAATTCAGAAGTAATCATTATCAGGTTATATCAATTTCCGAAAATTAATCAACAGATTCATATTTAAAAGGTGATCGAAATGCAATCAATATATAGGATGTAGTTTTGCAAAGTTGCCACAAAGTTAATTTAAAAATAACATATTTAAAATATAGAGGGAAGCTTTTCATTGCAATTTCCGCCTCACTCATTTCGTTCAATCATTCACCATTCGTTTTGGGAATAAATCATTCGTAAATGGACCGTGCTTTCGTTTTAATACCAATATTTTTCAATTTTATTGCTAAATGCGTATGAACCAAAATATTTTGTAGATTTTTTAAAAGCCTATAAGTCGATATTATAGTATTGAAGTGAAGAGTATAAAATAATTGTCAAAAGATGGTTATTTGAAAGGTAGTTTCAGTTTAATCATAGATTTGACCTATGCCTATTTATATATAAAAATATATACAACATCATTGAACACGGAGTTGCTCATTAAGTGCATTATTTTTCTGCCCTTGATTTCATTTTCAAGACGTTCAACATCAATTTGTCACAGCATGAATATCCTCCACTTTTTTATTTAAAAAGGGCACAAGCACCAGCTTATAACCAAGATAAAAATGAACTATATGAATGAGTAAATAGCTGCTATAATCGCGTGCTTGCGACGCCACCCCGTCTAGACGAAGTCGTACCCTCGATACGTCTTGGCAACGATTGACGCTTTTAACCTATAAAGTGCACTGAATTCTTGTTTTTTCTCTACTAAGCTATTAAATTCGCTTTAAAGTGCTCACTTTGTGAACTGTGATTTTTATGGTTCGGCCATTCAGAGAATGCGTTCCTGACACGTCGCGATTGAACTGACGACGTAACTTTGCAATGGCGTTGCAGTTACGATAAAAATATTTTTGCTGGTTGTTTACCGTTTTAACAATTGAGGAGCATTAAAACAACATTATTATATCAATAATCAATGAATGTTATAATTTTGTGCCAAACTGAGTGTCAAATAACTTGGTAAACAATATTTTTCTAAATCTATACTGCGCTATTACAAGGTTATGTCAGCGGTTTATATTTTGTAGTGCTGTGCTAAAAATAACAGGCAAGTATCGTAATCTGTTCTTATACAGTTATAATATAAAATAATACGTTTTGATTTTCTTTTTAAGAATTGGAAAATAATGGACTATAAGACTTAATTATAACGTTTATGAAATATAAAAATAAAACTATGACCAAACCGCATTTTTATACTTAGATTAAAAATGGTAACCCCAAATGGCGTTATGGGCCGCCATTTTGTGACGCTAAAACAGTCGTCCGTTGTCGTTTCGTGCGCATAGACCACGTTTTTCAAGTGTTTTCGATCTGTTTTTATTTGATTACCCGGCTTTTGTTAGACCGAGATATCAGGATTGATTCTGTTATTGATAATAATATAATTATACATGTAGGCGAAGATGATGATGAAGACACCACCTCCTCAAGCAAATCGGAGTCTGATTAATATTCTGTTCGCACATTCAATTCAATGTACTTGTAACAAAGAATAAATAAAACAATTTTATTATATGAATATTACCTTTTTTTGGTTTCCACTTAAATAACTAAAATATAAAACAAATGATTCCGCCAATTTAAAACGAAAATAATCTTAAAATAATGCGGCGGTTCATTTTGAAGGAACGGTAACGAACTCAGTGTTATGTTGTGCCCATCACTAGTCGTGACTAACTGATAGGTGTCAGGAACGCATTCTCTGAACGGCCGAAGTATAATGGTTGGTTTCATGGTAAAATTGAGATGTTTATTTGCATACTGTATTCGTTGAGTTTACAGTTTAGGAAATGCAAATAAGATAAATGCATTTTATATTTCACTCAGAGTTCGATTCATTTCATTGGTTGACAAAGGCCTCTTCCATTGCTTGCTATTTAATTACTTTTTACCTTTTTACCTGTGTAATACTGCAAAAATAACGTCAATCTCTTCAACAAATACAAAATTTCCCCAATCAAACATAGCTAAACAGAATACCCACACGACAATCGGCAAGCCGCGCTCGCACTTGACTCGCGAAGGCGACGAGAGCTCTCTCGCCACTCAATACTGTCGAACTAACTGTTGACTGACACTTCTAATATTACTAAACATCTATAGACATGTAGGAAAATGAGGATAAATAATAATATTTTTTACGACATTATAAACCTGATACGTAGTTTTGGAATCAATAAACTTTTTTGTATGAAGATGATCCAAGATACTGTCATAAATGTTGCCTACTTTATCTATTAATGTGTATTTATATTTATACACACAGACTCTCCCGTTGTCTTGATTGAAACCTTTACTTAAGAAACCTGCCGCATCCACAATTTGAATGTGGTCCAATAAAATACCTCATGTCTTTATTAAAACTATATACTCACGTGCATAAGAGAAAGGCAATCCATCGGACCATCGGAACTCCCCTTCATGGACGGCATCAGTCGCTCCGATCCAGTACACGTCATCCACTCCGGCACCAGGGCTGCAACCAAACAGTATTTAATTAAAAACAATCATCTGCCTAGCCTTTTCCCAACTATTTTGGGGCCGGTCTGATCAGATGCAGCTGAGAACCAGTGTTTTACATGGAGCGACTGCCTATCGAACTTAGTAACCCGGGCAACCCGATACCCACTGGAAAGACTGGTTGTCAGACTTTTAAAGTATTTATTTAAAAACACGCACTAAAGCGTCCCGGGCCATTCCATAAACTTGCTGGACGCTCGTAGTAAATATAAATGCGTTTTGGGCACAGTTTATAGCCGCTGTGGGTAGTTTGAGATATATAGCACTATGTTATGTGAAAGCTGCAGTTATATCAACATTTGAATGGCCTTTTTGGCTACCACTCTTAATAGGTTTAGAGTTTATCAATAGAAGCCATTTGGATCGCTGTCGAAGTTATATAAAATAACAATAACACGCCCATTCTAAAGCTCCATTAACTTGGTAACTCAATGTAACGACTGTCACAGACTCTATACGAAATTTATGGAAGATATTTCTCAATGGTAACGATGCCACATGGCTCTGAGGCTTAGCTATGAATGCAGTACGTCGATATACTTACGCATGTATAAGTAGTTGGTCCATAATTTGCTGCTGCCTCTCATTGAGCACACTGGCGAGGTGTCCCCCGAGGCGCACGCATTCCGCCTCCGCCTGTCTCCACGCTTTCTTCGCCTCCCGCACCGCTGATATGCAAAAGTCCCCCGACAGCACCCACCCGTACTCGCAGTGCCCCACGATATCCTCCACAGCCTTGTCCATCCACCACACCTTCAACCACATCGCTGAGGCATTCTTCTTCGCCGTTATACTAATATTCAGCCTCACAGCATTCCCTTCCGACACTATCTGAACACTTCTTAAAGGATCCCCCGGTTGCGAACAGTGTTTCCACTTCGAGTCTCCATCTTCTAAACTTAACTCCATACCTCTACACAAAGCTTGTACATCCTCATGTATAATGTTGGACACGTCATTTTCCTTCGCCTTCATTGGTCCTGTGCCCATTTGTAGCCGCAGAGCGACACGGTTGCCGTACGGCAGGTGGATCTCATACGAACATGAGAGTTTGACGGTGGGGCCGACTTCGAACGAGCCGTTTCTTCCCGTGAGCAGAACATTGTGACAATGGTCTACTAGACGGTATATCGCGGCGAACGTGGGTCGGCCGTGGAGTTCTATGACGGGGTTTTTGTTGGCGGACGTGTAGAGGAACTTTCTGTTGGGGGGTGGGATTTGGTCGAGCTTCCCGCAGAGCGTGGGCGTGTTGGGGGCGAAGCGGATGAAGCCGGCGGCGCAGGGCACGTTGAGCTTGTGCAGCTCGACGAGCAGCGCACGGCGCGCGGCGGGCGCGGGCACGAGCAACCGACACCCGTGCGCGCGCGGCACGTGCCCCGAGTGCACGCGCCCCACGCGCACACTCCGCAGCCGTAATGCACAATCTGTAACAAACAACGTGTTTTTCATACAATGAACAAATTAAATTATAGCTGATTTCCACGAAGAAAGGGATTCGAATCTATCAAACAAAACTTTTGCTTTAGTTTCTATCGTTTAATTTAATAAAATATCAAGTTAAAAAATATAAGTCTCAGATTTAGGACTTGTTTTCATTTCAGAATCCACATTTACTTACTTAATGTCAGATTTTTGTTCTGCCTTTATTTTTAATATAGCTCGAGTTATTTCAGACTGATAAATAATATTAATGTCACGTCTTTGTTATGACGAGTACGATATATTTCGAGCTTTTGTTGCTAATGTATTGAATAACGGTTGAATTGAAGTAGGTACATTCCACGCAAAAGAAAGTCAAAGGAGTGATGTAGGTATATACAAGATATAAGTAAGTGTCATTTAGAAGTCAATCAATAACGTTCTGATTTCTTTCTTTCTGAAAATAGCGTGAATCCAGTCGCATATTGTACTACATGGATACTTTGATGAATGTATTTTATTTTCTAGACCGAGGGACTAAGTTTACTATAGTTTCAATAGCTCAAACTGTTCTTAATTACACTAATGGCCCTCAAGTATCTTAATTATGGCGAGAAACTACTAAAATTGGTAACGCACATTTGTTTGCGAACAAAAAATGTGTACACACAGTATCACAAAATGTTCGAGCACAAAAGATGTAGTTTAGTGGGTATTTTAGTACTAAAAATGTCCGAAACTTTCGCGTTTTTAGTTTACCGGACATTTTGGAAATGTTTGCACGTAATTTGTTACTATTTGTTAATAGCAAGAAGACTAGAAAAAACATCGGTGAAATCTCGCCTGTAAAACACATATATAGATATGTATACCTGTATAGATACTATCCTGTATACATATATCAAGATATAAGATAACTGAGCGTGTCCTGTTACAAACTGCGGTCTGTCTTCGGCATAGTTTGTACAACAATGTCCTGTAGACGTCGTCGCATAACTGGACGTACAAAGCTACTGTGTGATGTGAATATCTTGGTGTAAACCTTAGACAGATATATACTACCTCCTTGGACCTTTATTGTAACTAGTTTGTACAAGGAAAGGTAACGTTAGTGTAAGTTATTTTTGATCCGTAAAGTTTAAAGGAAATCTAAAAAGTTAGTTGTGTAAGGATTACTAAACGCCTGAATCATTGTTAACTATTGTGTTTTAAATAATTTGCTTTGTTATAAATATCTCAAAAAATCTGACATTATGTAAATGAATCCGCTGACTTGCTTGCTTTTTCAGTCTTTACGCAATTAATATTCGTTGATTAATCTACTTTCTATGGGCCAACAAAAATATAGGTATGTATTTATTTATCATTTACATTTAACTGTATTTCCACAATATCCAACTACCTATGTAGTTAATTAATATCCATATTACAGCATCCAAGAGGTCAGTTCTCATGTGATTAAGACTCAGTGGTGCGCGTAACACTAAACACTGTCTCTTGGACAATGGACAGCGTTGTAGCTCACTGGATTAGGGGTTACGTTAAATGCGGTAATTACTGATGACTGGTGGATGGTTATATACGTAGGTAAACTAAGTAAGCATGCAACTACTAAGTAAGTAATTATAGACTGGCAGTTTGTAGTTAGTAGGTATAGACGCGAATGATGAGCCAATTGAAATCAGATGGTTTTGACAGCGGTTTAACCTAGGACGCCCGTCTGTCATTTAAGAAAAAGGAACAAGAAAACTTGAAGAGAAAGCTTTGAAATAGAGGTATAATAAATAACTTGACATTCTATAAACTTTAATTTTATTTCAGAACCTTAAACTAATTTAGCTAATTTTATTTTATATTGACTATGACTTGATCCAAAAATAAACATGAGTTGGTTATACATAAAACTGACAAAACAATTTTCAGTGTTAACGAAAAACTCGTGAAAATATTAGCAGTAACACAAAATTAAATGTGCTCACAATAAAACAGTGTTGCTAGTTGAAAATTTGTGGCGCAGTTATTCTGGATATTCACACAAGTGAAATAGAATGGAAATAAAATTAAAAAACAAAGTTGCGCATTATGCCACGGGTACTGGGGATCCGTAGTTTTGTTTTGAGTTGAACTGTAAGAATGCTACTAACATTGTATGTAACCGGTAGCTATAGTAGCCAGTATGTGGTGCCCAGTGGCCGTCCCCAATATTCAATGTATCTGCAGTTTTGTGGAGTCTAAATATTATTACTTGTATGGGACTATATTGAAAACAGATGTAAGTAGATAATAACACAATTAGGCCTTCTTATACATTAAGTTAGAGCCTTTTATCATCCCACTGCTGGGCACAGGCCTCCTCTCACATGGAGAAGAATAGAGCGGTAATCGCATACCTAGAGTAACTTATATATACGGTAAGACTTTTTCATATATTTTCCGTGGTAAAGTAACAGTCGTACGAATCGATCGATCATAAGGTTAGGTATTAAGCAATACTTAGCGTGGTTGGTCTTTAAATGGTTGACAATCTTCTCACGATAAGTTCGTCTTACCCGGATGCAATTCCAAATAATTAAAGCTTAACAGACATTTGTATGTTAATCCGAAATGTAAGCGGTATTCAAGTTTAAACTTTGAAGACTCGAAGACTTATGAACGCATAACTTATACATTTTGGAGATCAAATAAGCGCTCGCCTGCCTTACCGTGTTTCATGCATTAATGTTAATGCCACATAAACAAACAAAGTAACTGCAACACGTGCAGTGCAGTTATGTGCAACATTGCACTTTACCTACATTGTACCAAGATAACTTAACCGCTTGTACTATTAATTCTAAACATTTTGTTGTGAATGCTCGTGTGCTACCAACACATATTATTTTGTACTTAAAGTATAATGATAGAAGATAGGATAGGAAGATATAGTGGCATAATGGAATTATTAGGCCCACGTCACGAGAGAATTACCTACATCACGTAAGTACATAGCTAAAATGTGGCCTTTATATTATTTTAATGTAATGTAAGCTTCATATATTACGTAGTTTAGTTAAAATCTATTTTTAAATTTTACGTGAAAGAGTTACAACCATTCATTCATATAAACAAACAACTTTATAATATTAGAAAGGTAGAAGTGTGGATTTTAATATATAAACTCCAAAAATGGTCTTATAGTTATCGGCACGGATCTTGAGCTCTGACCTTCACCTGCGCAGAAGTAATTTATTGGGTCCCTTTTCTGGCATGAAGTGAGGCGCGGGGGCGGGCTAAAGCGGTGATTGGCCCGCAGTGCATCGCGTCATAGCCGTCACTCAGGATTGGTTCTTTGCTAATAAATCATTTCTGCGTAGATGTAGGTCAGAGCTCAAGATTCGTGCCGATACTAAAACAATAAAGTTTGAGTACATCTCTCTTTCCATGAAAAAGCACAATCGCTCTAATTGATTTTCCGTGGAAGCGTAATACTTGAAGTCACTTTAGCATTTAAAACGCTAAACTAAGTCCTGAGGGAAATAACCACTTCATGCACTCAGACAATATACAGCTATGCTATAGTTTTACCTAGTGTTTAAACCACTTTAAACTGGTGGTTGTACATATAATAATTCAAATTCAAAATCATTTTTTCAAACTTGGCTGCTAAACACTAATTGAACGTCAAAATTAATAAAAGACAGCCACCAAAACGCCCACCTTTCATCAATTATTATATGTTTTTGCTGGGAAGCAGAGGCAGCGCATTACACACCCCAGCAATATAATACAATAGGTATATTTAGACACAGAATCCACACACAATCGGTTTACACCAAAGTAAGCTATAGATTAGCTTGTGCTATGAGTGCTAACAACACAACTGATAAACTACAGATACAGATAAAGACCACAGTCAATCTATATGCATCACACAAAAGTCAACCGTACTTGGAATTGAACCTGGGACCCTTTAATCGGCAGTGGCAATAAAACAACCATGGTGAAATTGTAAATGGTTTTGGTGACAATAAAATTGCCCTAACAAAGTTACGACATAGAATTGCCGATCACGTTACAGACTGACCGAGCACTATACTCTCACCATCATAATTATGAAAGAGTAATCCGTAAAGAATACTGTACCTACCATTAGTAAATAACCCAGTTTCTATTATATTTAGGTACTGTTTGCGTTATGCATCACCCACCAATCACCGGATTAAATTACGATAGTTCTGGTAACTTCTACAGCGTACACTCGCTATGTAAACTGTTTGCTTTGGCCTTTTATTTGTGTGCACTGCACTGCGGCTGGGAACACATTAAACTTGGGTACATATATGAACACAATGTTCGCTTGTTCTAGTGTTTGTTTTGTTTAAGTATGTGTTGAAAATTAGCATTGCATTTTTGTAGAATAAAGTTTCGTGTTTGTGGTGCGTCGTTGGGACTTTTTATCGATGACTTTTCATGCTAAGTGTACAAGTACTGTATTTGAAGTGCTTCTTACAAATGTACAGGCGATGGTGATTTCTTTGTATGACAAGAACCTCAGCAATCTTTAAAAACATTTTTTGTTTCAAAAATATTTTTTGGTGTCAATCCATAAAAGGACTTCTCGACTCGTTCTTCCTTGTTAACCCTTTAAGTCTATGATATACGTTGTAAGCCATTTTTCATAGCACGCCATATAAACCGTTCGATGGGTTAAAAAGCTCCCAGATAACTATCAACATTTATTTACATGTTTACTACCCATGTGAACAAAGATTAATATTCGCCGTAGTTTATGTAATAAGTCCAACATAACTGTCGGTTCGATTGAATTTCCAGGAATCCATCGTTACCACTTTGTTCGATCACGAGCGGCCACCATTTTGTGGATAGCTAACAACCTTACGTTAATAGCCACGCAGTTTCTGCTAAAAAAATTTACGGCTATTAGCGACTGAACTAACATCCTGGTTTAGTTATTAGAGTAAACTATATTGAGTAACTTCGGTTTTCAATAACCTATCTATGAGTTAGTAGTAGTTTTGTTTATTAGAGATAATAATTTGACATAACTTATAAGTATGGTATTGTAAAATTCTATCTCTGGTGAGCAAGATAACATATACCTAGATAGAATACAGAATGTAGCTATGTGAACACAATCATAGTAGCAACTAATGGTAGCTGGTAGCAATTAGGTAGCAACTCTCTATATGTATTTCGAGAGGATCGGAGAGTTGTGACAGGTATCCTGACGCAGACACTAGCCTTTTTGGAACTATTTGTTGGGACCAGCTTTCAGTCTAACTGGAAGCAACAGTGCTATAGGGAGACTGCTTATTGACCACAGAGAAGCTCGTTATGACCTAAATGGTCTCTCATCCACGGATAGACTGCGATAAGCATAGCTTTACCCCTGATTGGTGGACCCAAACATCTGCTACTTAGTCATGAAATGGAAGGTCACAAAAACCTCATAAAAAACGAACGAACGAGAATTTCCAGGATTTGCTTTATTTTGGTTTGGTGAAATAATTGCAAGGCTCGGCCGACGGAGTATACAGTAGGCCAATATCTTACGAAGGTAAAACCACTAGACACAACTAGTATATCTAGTCATAAAAGCCATTCTACACAACTAGGTAACAGCTCAAAACAGATTCCGCCTATGTATCGGCGAGCCGGCCTAGGCTGAATTATTCATGGCCTAGGCTGGGTATGAGAGCGCCAATCTGGAAATCAGTTGCCGTAGCGTGCATTGACTGACGTTTGTCATTTGTCACGTGATTTAGCTGAATTAATATTTCATGTGTGTGTGTGTATGTGTGTGTTTATTTGTAGTCTGTTTGTCTTGATAGCGTGATTGGTTTATGTATGTCTTTTGTACCCGTTTGTATGAAATTTTTGCAGGGCGTTGTTTAATGTGCAGGTCCATTTATCCTACCTCTGTTATGTATCAAACACAATATGTATTGTTCGTAATAAATAAATAAATATCGAGGAAGGCTTTAGGCGGTTTATATAGGATTGCAGAGTAGTGTCCACAGGACGCGGGTGAAATCGTTGACGGAAACTAGATTATTGATAAAAGAAAAATAAGTCCTCCGTAAAACTATCAAATACTGAATAATCAAGTCTATATCTATATCAAAATGATACTATTTGGCTTGTGCCTATTGAATGTGACGTCATCAAAGGACATGTTGACTCAACTATTCCCAGGCGTGTTAAAGTAAACAATGTATGTACATACAATGGATTAAATGTACATATATATGTGTTAGTCCATGAGTTAGCTTATGGTCATTGGTATTCAAGACCTTTTCGAACACCGAGCTTACCAGATTAATTACAATATTTGGATACAAAGTTGTATCTGCCGACCATCCTATGGTATCTTCTATATATGATAGAAATACCAAGTAGTGTTTTAGTAAATACTTATTTATTGAAGTTACTGAACAGGTAGCGTAGAGTTACATGGTCAAACGATTTTCTCTTTCACTCCGTTTAGATTATAAAAAATCACTTAATTTCATTCAACAAAGATATTAAAGAAAAATTAATAGTTAATTAAAATAGAAATCATTACTATGAACCCCTTGCTACTAAATAATTTAATTTCAAAATCAAAACCTTTGTCCTTATAATTTATTCATTAATTTCACCTAAACATTCCATCTGACATCTGTCAAACTCAGCTCAGTTAATGAAGACCTTTGCGACCAATCAAAACCGAGTAACCAACATTATTTACATTTCATATTATTTAAATTAGGAAGAGCTCGTGGTTAACGGCCGATCTCAATACTCTACCAAGAGTTAAACTCGGTTAGCTACCAGAGTTTTACTGTTACTTTTGATCTATCAATAACTGCCGTCTCAATAACAAAACTTCCGTAACGTTATCTACAGTTAAAGACAGATAGGTCCTTTCCCTCACAAAAAATGCGTTACGTTTTGTTTCTCGTGAACAATATTACTTTTGCTTATACGATATTAGCTTCAGTAAAATTGTACTTTAAAAAAAAAACCTGCTTTTATAATTTATATGAAAACGGTGAAATTTTATAATAAAATAATGATGAAATGCTTTCTAACATGATGCAATAAAACGCATTTTTGACATTTGCCAGCAAACGACGCGACGCTAACGATATCGCGCTGTCAAATTCCCGCGCTCGCTCGCAGTCGCATCTGTTTTGAATTGTTTCGAGTTTTCGACTTGTGATTTGGTTGGAAATCTCATTTGTATTTATAAAGTACCTTTATAGTGTGCAACAATTTTATAAAATTTTATTAAATTTGGTAAAATTTTTACTAATAACTCATTTACACTACTTTTATTTAATCTAAATGTAAATTCCGAGTCAGAAAATTCGCTTTCATAGTTAATGCGACTGTACTCTGCATTCACCAGATACTGTAGCTGTCGCAGAATCAAATACACCAGCTTCATATATCTCATTATCACTTTCATCACTGAACAAATCCATTTTATTATGAAATAAGTTGTAATTACTATGTAAACCAGCAGTTAATCGCCCGATTTCGGGAGATAGCAAATTTTTAACTGACAGTAACAAAAACAAACTAAAGTTAACGGTCAAAATCTTATTGAGACGCTCTTTATTTTTTTTCTATGGATCCACTTAACTATGGTAAGCGGTAAGCCCTCCCATAGGTAGATCAAAGTAAAGGTTGATATTCCTATCTATCTTTAGTTTATTGAAACGCACAAATGCGGTTGTAGCTACTAAAGATCGGTAATGTAACAGATGGTTAAAGGTAAGTACGTTATTGAGATCGGCCGTAAGTCAAAGTCACGCGGATCGATCGATCATAAGGTTAAGTAACGCTTGGCGTGGCCGGTTCATGGATGGGTGACCATATTGTCATTTATAACGAGTTCTTCCAAGTTTCGGAAGGCATGATAAACTGGTGGGTCCCGGCTGTTATTTGAATATCTTTGGAAGTCGTTATCGGTAGTCAGAAAGTCTGACAACCAGTCTTAGTAAGGGTATCGGGTTGCCCAGGGAACTGGGGTGCAGAGGTCAGATAGCCAGTCGCTCCATGTAAAACACTGGTTCTGTGCATCCGGTTAAAACTGGAAGCCGACCTCAACATCGTTAGGAAAAGGCTCGGAAGATGATGAATATTAAATTAACGTAACTGATAAATATACCATCGTAACTCATGTCTATAAAACATGGGTCCATCATTTATCAGTTCCTAACAAAGTTTCTTTCAGCAAAAAGTTTTCGTTTGAGTAAACACAATCGCTACTGGCCACGGAAAAAGCAACCTTATTGCCCTTAACACTAAGGACATTATATCTATTGTAGTCTTAGTAAACTTGTATGATGCGTATTTATAAAGGATGTAAGCGCCAATGACGGTAAGGTGCATTTTCCTGCGTATTGTCGCAATTTATTGCTTTAGATAATATGTAGTCTATTGTAATGAGATATGAGACATTTCTTTTATTCGGCATACAATGTTAAAATATGTAGCTATACGATTATTCATATAGAAGGCTTGACTTATTGATAAGTAAGAAATTGATGTTCTCTTATCGAAGTTTTTCTTTTGTTACGCATAATATAATATTATATATATATATATTATACAATAACTCATTTTAGTTATTCAAACAAAGTTCTAACGAAAAATAACTAAATAGGTACCCACGTTTTTGACATGAATATTATTAAACTTGAACTAATGTAAAACCGAAAGTTGTTTTGAACTTCTCCAAGCCTACTTATTTATATATTATATATATATTATATTGCGTAACAAAAGAAAACTTCGATATTATGCGTTATACTATTGGCTCATATGCTAGTTAAAATTTGTAATCAAGATTAAAAGTGTAGGTATTTGAAGTTTTCATTAATAGTAGAACTAATTGGCTGGCAAAAGCCAGCGCTTTCAACCGCGTCCTGCGGGAAACTACTCGGCGCACCAGGATACAAATTTGCCTTCCTTTACAAACGAGATATTTAAAATGAAAAAAAAAAAAAAAAACTTTGTTCAGTAGTTAAGCACATTGAAACAAACTCTTCAGCTTTATAATATTAGTAGGTACCTATAGATTTTTCAACTACAGAATTTCCAGTTAACTAGGCGTCTAAGTTAAAATAAATAATAATCAAGTTAGCAAGTCTTTTATAAAACTTTAATGATCTGTGAAAATGTTGAATGGTCTAAAATGCGTAAATAAGTAGGTTTGGTGAAGTTCAAAACAACTTTCAAGTTTAATAATATTCATTTCAAAAACGTGGGTACCTACCTAGTTATTTTTCGTTAGAACTTTGTTTGAATAACTAAAATGAGTTATTTCATGATGAAATGAGTTATTGTATACTTCATATTTATTACTTAGAGCTAGGTTTTTGGTGGTACATTTATATGAAATTACTATTTACAAATTAGTTTTGATGCTTCATGGATTTATACCAAAATCTATCATTATATTATGTAGGACATCAAAGAACAAAGCAACACATTATTGAAATAATTTAAAAGAAGAGGCTGTTTGTAAGAAAATGTAAATAACTTTCATAGAAGCCATGACTAACCACTTTTTATAGTAGGCAGGTACCTAAGCAAAAAAGAAATAAGTATTAATCATTGAAATTACTTGGCATTGCTACTTTTAATGATCAAACATAAAAAGAAAGCTAATCTACGTGCTTATCGTTTCTTAAATATTCGCTTCTGAAAAAAGTCTTATTAAACCTTTTCATTAAGAAATATTAGCAATGGCCGCACGAAAGCCAGTCATGCAAACGTTCATTAAGAAACAAAGCTTTGAATTCGAAAAGAGAACATATTCGAATTTTATTTGAAAAAAGAATGCTCCGTCATAATACGTCGTGTCCGCTACTCGATTACTGGCTGTGTTAATATTTGAGAGCGGTAACGCTCTGGTTGTCAACGTCCCGTGAAAACCGGGACACGGGATGTCCCAATTTTTTGCCCAGACTAATAATAGTCCGCCATTTTTTGGAACTTTTGACAGAAAGCTGATATGTTATTTTCAAAGGGACGTTGACCAGGTAACTTTAGATTCTGTTTTGCAGCTGCAAATAAACAATGTCAAAGTATGATTGGCAGTTTGTTTATACAGCAGCCCAGCTCATATGACTTCAATATTGCACGACGTATTTTTACCCAGAATATTTGTAAGAAAACTAGACATCAAATCAGCATGAAAGACAAATAAAATTTCTTAAAAATAAAATGTCGCAAGCAAAAATTCATATCCCGCATTTCATACGGACATATTGTCTCTGTCATTGGCAACACTAGTATGCAAACTACTTTGACGTTCCGTTTCATGCAGCATCTTTGTTATTTATGTTTTGTTTTCTGCGCGGAATAGCAATTGTTTTTGTTTTTATTGGCTTTGGAGCCATAAATTGAATAGATTATCCTAATAAATAACAAACTTATTTCGCTTTTAGATCGCTTGATCGCATGGTTTTTGGTTCGCAGTTGTTATTTAAATTGTTGTGACATTTTGATAATTTATCTCTATTGTTACATTTATTTTGTTTTTTGGCATTTATATAGAATTTTACAGTGAAAATAAGTCTAAAGGAAAGTTTTCTTGTTAAGTTTACATCACGTTCTTTTTAAAACTTTATTTAAGTACACTAATATCCTAAAAAGGTTCACCTAGATTCAGTGAACAGATTAAAAAATACAAGGTGTTGATTTGCATTTGTGCCGTAGCTCAGGAGGAGGACATACAATACGTAAATAACACTAGTTTACAGTACATTTGTTGCCGGGATTTTTTAAGCTGTTGTTGACTACTCATATTTAACCATATTTAAAACTATTAGTAGTTTTTTTTTATCAGCTCTAGTTTTTGAGATTCAGCTAAGTGCGGTTTAAAGAGAAAAAACGTGGATTTACCTTAAAGAATATTTGTTTAAAAATTATATTAATTGTTAAGTTCCAAAAAACTTGGCTTTAAAGCTCTTCTCTTATGTGTAGACTTTGGGAAATGGCGTATCAGAGACCAGCAATAGTCAGACATCATATTTACATCCCAGAAACCCTGATAACGTTCTTCCATGACACGTTAATCTTGATGCATACGTTCTCCCCTGCTCTTCGCTCATATCTCCTAAATTTTCTGGAAATCTGTCCGGATGACTGAAGAGGAAGTGACTTTATGCTCAAATTGCATCCCATACCTCTTATTTGTAAAAGCAGGTCTTCGACAAGTTCAACATAATTTTCATTATAATTTTTCAAAATTCAATATAATTTTTATTCTCTGAAAGTTCAGGTGAATGCTACACTCTTCGCTAAACACATGTTCTACTTCGGTTTTGCCATTTAGCTCGATTTTTGGTGTTTAAGCTGTTTATGTTCACGCTGCAAAAGTAAGAGCCGTCGAGATGATTTTTCGATTCTTTCCAAATAGTTGGTGTTTTAAGTTGAAAAGTACTTCTTTTACCACTTTTCCATAATCTTAAATATTCAACGCACGATTTACAAACACAATCAGGAGCCCAAGATTTGTCATTTTTATCTAACAACATTCCAAAATATAAAAAATAAGTATTTTTAAGCGTCTCTGATGACATTTCTACTCTTCTCAAACACATATTCTCCACATAAGTAACAAACATGGTTTGGATTGTTCAAACAACGCCTCCTTGAACTACTCGTGTTGTAAAAACTTCACATATTTGTATAATTACAATAAAATACGTACTTCAGCGACTGAAAAAGGTTCAGAAAAGAGAAAGTCAATAACAAGTAAAGTCGAGCTACAAAAAAATTTTTGCGGGTGTAATTAATAAAAACTAAACATAAGTGAATGTTACCAGCCATTAAATCCACGGCAACAGGCAAAAAGTTTGATTTTGTAAACTAGTGTAATCGATTGGAATTACAGTAGACGGGAAATAACTAATATGTACTGCTTTTTTTGTCATTGTAATGTCGTGGTATTTCCGAAGTAATCCAATTTTATGAATGAAATTTATGAGTGATCGTTGCGTATGCTTTGTGTTTGTGTTTGTGTGAGGGTGCAGCACGGTTTTAACGCCAGTAACATACGCGCCAAGTTTAAATAAGGCTAGATGACATTTACGGAATTCCGAAAAAAAAAATTAAGAAAAAAAAATACGTACCAATTTTTTTATTGATTTGGGTCGAGAATCATTAGCATAATTACCTCCTTGAATATGGCACGGATGCAAATCAACAGCTTGTATATATTTTCTAAATCATCCAAAGTGCTAAAGGCAATGTTTTATCTGGCTTTTAGCAAATTTTTTACTAACATAAACATTTTACCTTAACAAAATAAACATGAAAAAGGCGAATATAAGTCAAAGAGCTGCCGTAGGTACAATATATTTCAGTTAGCTTAAAGAGTATGTAAGCACATCGTGATGGATCGATAGAGTGTAACCTTCTTAGTTGGTGAAGCTTAGCCTAAATAGTCGCTGTCATCGATACGTCTTTTCCCCACTCTATGTCCGGTGTTGCCATCTTATAGCACTATATTATATGCATAGATATAATATTACTAAACAAGATTGCGCACGCTCAAAATATATATTTACGAAAATGAACTCTATTTTAACGCAATAAGGTACTAAATTGGTTTCATAATACACAGAGGCAAATCCGAGCCGAGAGGGATAGTTCGAACGGAGGCTGTTTGTCTCTTTCTAACACCTTGCCAGCATAAAAAAATGTTGTGATCAAAATTTTTGTCTTCCCAAAAACAATTGAATCACTTATATTTTTATCTTATTTTAACAATTGTAAGTCAACAAATTAATAACAATCGCATTAATTTATTCGTAAAACATAAACAACATAAATTTTTATTTTGCTTTTTTTTATTTTCTAGCGGTAACCCTGAACATTCTTGGCGCGTAATCAGCATTTAAAATTTTGTTTATATTTTTTTGTATTAAATCAATTTAAACTATTAAAATGGTGAAAAAGTGTTGCGTTTCTACTTGCAAAAGTGAATCCTATGGTGGTTGCAATATATCGTTCCACAGGTTAGCTAATAATAACATTTTCGTAAACCAAACAACTAGGGTGCCCATGAATTCTTGTAACGAGTCAAAATATGGGTGATGGATTTTAAAACTGTTGTACTATTGTTATAGCTTCCCAAAAAATGAAGAAAGGCGACATAAATGGCTCAGCAGTCTATATATGAAGTAGAAATACAAAAAAAAACGTTCTTCACTTCGAATCTTCCTGCTTTTATACTGCTAATTTCCGCTAATTATTAAAAGCCTTTATTAGTATCTTAAGGTCACAAACTGCGTAAGTTAAAACTTCAATACTAATCTATGTTTAATAATCTTAGCAAATTCGGATTTGTCTCACATAGCTTAATCTCATAGTCACCCTATTAGAAAGGGACAGACAGCCTCCGTACTAACTGTTTCACTCGGCTCGTTTTTTGGGTTTATATGCGCAGTCCTGTTTACTAATATTATGTCTATGATTATATGTAACATGAAGTAACGATTCCCGTAGAAGGTATCAATGAAGCCGTTTCCGATGAAATGTGATAGTTGTTTGGGCTACGTTGTTTTTCTCAACAGAAGAATATCTTGCAACAATAATTATTTTATACCTAATATAGGGCCAACATCGTCACCCAGTGGTTGCCGCAGGATGGTCATCGCAGGCGGGGTAGGCCCCGAAAGAGATGGTGGGATGACCTGGATGCCTACAACCCTGATTGGTGGGAGGTCTCAAAAGATCGAGAGGTGTGGAGGCAAAATGGGGAGGCCTTTGCCCAGCAGTGGGACGGTACGGGCTAAGAAAAAAAAACTAGTAGTATTTCGTTTTATATAAAGGTTATCAAAAGAGCTTCTACTTATCACATGTAAGTACATAGAACGATAATAATATGCATTGATAAGTCAAATATTTGCTTAAAATGGCAAAAAATATGAAATCCATCTAGGTAAGTACTTATTAAAAAAAAAAAAACGATTTGCTGTTTCTGATACTTTCTGGTACCTATACCAACATTGTATCTACTGATCTTTGTGTGTTGTGATGTCCTGTGTTGTTAATTTTATTTGTGTACCATAAATAATAATCTATCTATCATTGTTTTGGTAAAGCCTATACATTTATCAATAAATCAGTGCCTACAAGTCCTCTCAGGAACTAGAACTTATTGCGTTTTGTTGGGACGTATCTTCGGGTAAAGTTTCGGCCATTTTGTCTTGTTCTATTAGCTTTTCATTGACTTCCACGCGTCAACTATTCTTTGGCGAAAACTTTTGGTATTGTAGGACGCTATTGTCATTATTCTTATAATGAACTAGCTTCCACTAGCGGTTTCACTCGTATCAACTGGTTAGGTATTACTTCCCATACTCGAATAAAAAGTAGCCTACATTATTATGTCATTGTAATTTATAAGCTATCTAGATAATAATTATAATTTGATTTCAATTTACTTTGAACCTTTATTTAGGTTTTCGTATTAATTAAATAGTTAAATCCACTATAAATAATGGTTGCCTCAAAACATAAATGTTATATTATTTAATTTTCCAATTTTCCTCTAATCGGTTTTCAGAATAGCT
Organism: Helicoverpa zea; assembly: GCF_022581195.2. Lineage (NCBI taxonomy): Eukaryota > Metazoa > Arthropoda > Insecta > Lepidoptera > Noctuidae > Helicoverpa > Helicoverpa zea. The sequence continues at coordinate 11,730,238 of NC_061463.1, read as the reverse complement.
TTCAGACGATTTATGGCAATTATTTAATTAGTCTCACGATTTACTAAAATGGATTATTAGATAAATAATGTTTTCACCTCAATCTATTTGAGAAATACCAAATTATATCCATACTAAAACACGATATCTTTACAGTTTCAATACAGCTTAAACACCATCTTCTAAACAATGGAATATGTGCTTTACAGCTGTACATTAAGGTCTATTTTTCTTCGTATACAATGTGCACATGTGAAAAATGCTCCGTGACTCGTCTGTCGGTATGTTAGCGGTATCCATGATGAGTTTAGCTTTATGAGACGTTTTGATCGCCACAAATCTAGACAGTGACCTATTTTCCAGGAAAATGGAGGAAAATATTACATAGATACTTTGTTGTGCATTTTGGGACAATATCAATGTTTTTGTAAAGATAAAATGGCTTGAAGGACATGCGAATATTTTTTAGACGACAATTATGCAGGTACACTCTTTAGAGAATTGTCTTGATATATGTATAATAGCAAATTCTTACGGTTCTCATAAGCGGAAGAAGTTATACTCGTAAGAATCCATGACAACTTGACACTAGATTTAGATTTTTTTTTCCTTAACAAAGACAAAAATAAATAGATACTTGAGTACCTTTTGATCGTTTATGAGTTGGTTAGAAATAGTTACCGTGGCCCTGCGCGTGGTGGTACGCAAAGTGCTCCAGAAGTAACAAAGAAGGTGATTAGTGAAATTGTATTTCTTTAATCAAAAAAGTACCTAAAATGAAGGACTGTCCTTTAAAAACTAAAATATTAATTAAAAATTCCGGACGGCGTGCTCAACTGTAAAAATCTGTTGAGTACTTAATCTCTCCAGAAAAGAGCGTTATGAATTACAGGAGTTTTCCTAAGTTTTTAAGAAATTAACATTTCTTCCTCCGTGGGTCATTAAACACATTTAACTAAACCATTGTTTTGGGTTAAGATTATTGTTTTAAGAGGCTTATCTACCAATTCTTGTCGACAATAAAGGGACAGTGAGGAACTAGATTAACTTGTAAAACATAAAATATTGAATGGTACTCACCTAATCTTAATTTTTTAGTAAAGAACACTTGGTATATGGTGGCACTCGTTGTTTTTCTATAACGTAACCTGAAACAAAGAAAATTCAATATTACAATAATTTACTACCTCATTGAAAATATGACTAAAAATATTTTGTTTTTTAGAACATAATTACGCCTTTTATCATACTTTTCAAAACCAGGGCATTGTTGTAGACCATATTTTACGTCTTCTTATTACAGATTACAATAACCTACACACTTATCTGTTTATATGCTGATATGATTAGTTATACAAGCAACGTCAAAATCATATCTCTGGGTAAGCAAATCTATAGATAGATCGGTTATTAAAATCTGCTGTTAGACATGAAACTACTAGTAATCCAAACTATCCACTTAGAAATGCCACAACATTGCAATTGAACGACTCATCTTGAATACCTCTAACATATAAATTATATTTTTTTAATAAATCTTCGCCTACTTCAACTCACCTTCCTAGCCTACTACCACAAACTAGCCATGACCTTCACGCGTTCCGTCACAAAGGTCAAGCCAATCCATCAGCGCGCGTTGATTAGCCCCTCGCGGGGAGCTGATTTACTACAATGATAGATTGTTCTAGAATACTGCGTGTTTGGGTATAGTGGACTTAATAGTATGAAGATCGGAAGGAAAACTACGTAACTAAGTATACTAATATTACTTTGATTTTGTTTGTTTCGTCTTCTTATAAAGCTGGCTGAAAGTTAAGTCTAACTTAACAAGTCCTAGTGTCAGTTTTCACAAATCAACATTTCTTAAGGCGGGTCTACACTAGGGCATGCAATACCGGTTAACCGGTTTCGTTTTTACCGGTAAATCGACCATTTTTGCGAGTTTTAAACTACCGGTAAAAATAATATGAAACCGGTAATTTACCGGTTTTTACGTTTTTCTGATAAAATATAGCAATTGTTCATTTAACGTCAAATCTTTGTTATGTAGCTGAATATAATGTAATGTTGCATACATTACGTATTGTAAGAGTGTTAAAGTTGCTGTTTTTTAGAAAAGTAAACTTGTGTGTCCTTTACTATCTCTAGGTTAGATACAAATCTTCTTCCTTATCTTAATTTATAAAATCTAAACAAATTGTATTCATTCGGTTATTCTGTTTTTTTTCCTCATAGCTGTCAGCTCATACTAGGTACAAATGTAGCTAACGCTTATTTTACCTACTCTATGACCTTACTGAGCAAGGGCTTTTACTTCACCACCATGCGGACAGCTCTGAGGACACGGTGGAGCACACAGTCCAGGTGTGCACTGCCTGGGAAGGGTACCGCCGTATTGTCGTCGAGGCAATAGGCAGCGGCGACCTTTCGCGTCCTTCCCTGGTTCAAGCCATGGTCCGAAGCTAGAGGGAATGGGAAGCCGTCGCCCCTTCTGCGAAGCAGTCATGCTCGAGAAGGAGACGGCGGAGCGACTGCGAGTAGCACCTCTCATCCCAGCCGCTGTAGTGGACTAGGAAGACACCACGGGCGCCAAGGGTCGAGAGACGACTCCCGGCCACCGTAGACGTCGGTCTGTGGGCGGTGAGTTCGGGTGGCTCATCGTTCCACCGTCTGCATAGACAACAGACCCGTGTCAGTGGCGCGCGTTGTTCCACGGGATCCTCAGGGAGATGTCAGCAAACCCAGTGGGGCCCAGCAGGGCCAAGGTCTGCCGGGGCCGCGGGATTGTTCGAAAGAATTACCGCTACCCTGGTCCATAAAACACTTACTAAAAAACATGGGTTTTAGACAGAAAGAGTCTGTCATTTGATGATTTACCATAAAAAAGGGCTTTCCCTTCAATGAAAAATATATTTTTTACGGTAATTCTTAGCGTTTATCCCGTCTTGTGACGGGGTCGGCTTTCCGTATCTTCCTTCTACCACTTCGCTCTATCCTCCTGAATAGACATCTTCCTCTTCGAGTTCGCAGATTTTCATGTCATTCATTACGACACACAACCACCACGGTTTCGGCCTGCCTTTGCGCCTTTGACCGGGTATATTGAGATTGAGTATCACATTCACACTGCCGATGTCCTCAGGTGTCACTCCTTTTTACATGTCCGTACCATCGCAGCCGTTTCTCTTGCATTTTGTCGGCGACATCGCGTACGGATGGTAATACTCTACACTAGACGAACCGAGCATGAGCGAAGCACAAGCGGAGCCGTCGTTCGCGGCGTCAAATGTGGACGTACAACGAACCTACAACGATCACTGTTCTCGAACGTAGTTTTCCGCAGTGAGTTCGCGGCTCTCGGTGAATATGGACGATATTAATAATATTGCAGTAGCCGCCGCTGTTGCAGCCAACCAGCCAACCAAGCCCTTTTTATAAAGGGCGTCGTAATTTTTACAAGATCAAAACCGACAACAGATGGAACGCAGCCGAGCACGAACGAAATGCTCGCAGCGCGCTCGTTAGAGGCTTGTAAGTTGGTCCACACTAGACGAATTTTGTTCGGCTCGTGCTCCGCTCGTGCTCGGTTCGTCTAGCGTAGACACAGCTTTATGTGAAACGTCTATGTTTGATTGAACTCATTGATCTTAGGAACTACAGAACCGAATTGAAAATATGTTTTACTGTTGCATAGTCAATATTTCGAGGAAGGCTTTAGGTCACTTTATTCGAGTGCGAAGAAAATTCACGCGAGACGCGGGTGATACCGTGGAAGCTAGTATTCAATCAGGGAAGAGGGGTTGTTTGAAAGAGAACAGTGCGTCTCTATACATGCATCATTCAAAACTCTACATATGTAAATTGTACATGTTTGTTAAGTTCACAAAATGTGGTTGAGTATCTGTGAATTACGTACCGATACATTCGTTACCACAGACTGACTGCTTATATGCTTTGTTTACATTAGTCCAGTTACTTGATACATTAATTTGAATGTACATACGTAGTGCCTATGCAAAGGGTTGCCTTTGGAAAGGAATCTTACGGTAATAGAAAAGTTCGTTTACAAGTCAAACAAACAAACAAACAAACAAGTCTCCATAATAAGGTTTTTAATGTTTTTGTGTATAAAATTACCGTTTAATGGAATTAATTAATGTTCTATCCATAATATAGTACAGAAAAGCGTACCTACAGCACAAATTAAGAACAAACTAAATAACGTTAAATATTTTTAGAACTTAATTTAATTACGCTTTTCCTGAAAAGCAAATTAAACACAGAATGATATTAAAATTAAAAAATGTTTTCCTTTACTAATGTACTTTGGCAAAAAAATTATAACATTGCCCACGCAATTTTAACAAAACTCGAACATTTAGAAAACCTTCACACTGAAGACTTTCTAGTCGGCCGACAGTTTGATCGGGCGATCGATAAGTATAAAAAAGGAATGTTAGTAAGCACTTACAACGATCAGGTATTTGGCCGTGATCAGACCGACTATAAACTTTGATTGAATTCACGTTTTTTCAAAAAAAATATCCAACCATTTGGCAGACTGTCAACCACTGGGCAGACTGTCAACCATTGGGCAGACTGTCGACCATTGGGCAGACTGTCAACCATTGGGCAGACTGCCAACCATTGGGCAGACTGTCAACCATTGAGCAGACTGTCAACCATTGGGCTGACTATCAACCATAGGGCTGACTGCCAACCATTGGGCAGACTGTCAACCATTGGGCAGACTGTCAACCATTGGGCAGACTGTCAACCATTGGGCAGACTGCCAACCATTGGGCAGACTGCCAACCATTGGGCAGACTGCCAACCATTGGGCAGACTGTCAACCATTGGGCAGACTGTCAACCATTGGGCAGACTGTCAACCATTGGGCAGACTGTCAGCAGGCTGCAGTGAGTAGCCAAGATTAACAAAAAATACAAAATGTTGTTTAATTTTTTTCTCGTTTTTGATAATCACTGAAACACGAATAAATGTTTAAGTAAGGAAAGAAGGTCAAAATTATACAAAAAGGAAAGAAAATATTTTTTTCTAATTCTTTGATGTTGTGTGCCAGGTGCCAGTTGTTTATGTATCTACTTAAATTGTCTTTACAAGTGATTTCCCGGCTTTCCTTTGAGAATTATATTTTGTTTACATAGTATCGCTCGAGTAGCCTCGGGATTTGCTTTAGGATTTATTACATAGGTAAGAGTAAATAAAATAGAGAAAAGTAAATTAAATATTACGGGGTTTTCTAGGTGTTTTTAATCTTGATATTGATATAATTTCGTAAAATGATACTATTTTTACACTGAACGTAAAAACGTTTACCAAAGGTCACTCAGTAACTTAATCGTAACCTCTCAGTATTAAGCAGTTTTAACGTCTTCTCAGCGTAAAAAAAGATCATAATTACAACATTTTTATTCTAATTTTAAAACTATCATCGAAAAACAAACCAGTCAAGTAAACAAGTACAGTAACTAACCGTATTAAACGCAGCACAAATTGCCGAGTTTCCATTGCATATTGATTTCTGTGGCAAAGATTGCCCAGTCATCACCAGTAACGACACAAATACTATTATTCATACGATAGGTAACGATAGGTAGTATTCGTTAAGAAAGCCCTTTCTTAACGAATACTACTTAGGTATATGGAAGTCGTGGTGGCCTAGTGGGTAAAGAACCAACCTCTCGAGTATGAGGGCGCGGGTTCGATTCCAGGTCAGGCAAGTACCAATGCAACTCTTCTAAGTTTGTAAGTATGTACTTTCTAAGTATAACATACAGACACCAATGGCCGATAAAAAGGTGAAGGAAAACATCTTGAGGAAACCTGGACTATATAGTCTGAAATCACCAACCCGCATTGAGCAAGCGTGGTGATTAATGCTCAATCCTTCTCCGTGTGAGAGGAGGCCGCAGCCCAGCAGTGGGACGATATAAAGGCTGTAACATATGGAATTATATATACTAGTCAAATACGTACACCGTACGACCGTAAACGGAACTCTGTGTGTTTTGGTAACGAAAATGTAGAGGTAAAAAAAACTGTAAGTACTATGTAATAATAAAGACTCGCCGTTTTCCCGTGGTTTCGCCCGCCGCGTCCGTGGAAATTACTGCCCCTATCAGGATAAAAATAGCTTATGTCACTCCGATAAGAGTGTAGCTTTCTAACAGTGAAAGATTTTTTCATATCGGTTCAGCAGTTCCGGAGCCTTTTGAGTACAAAAAAACAAATACAAAAATATTTTCCCTATATTATATTATACGAGATAGTGTTTCGTTTATTTGAATACGCTGGTTTCAGGAACTTCAGCTCCAATTTGAAAGATTCTTTCAGTGATAGTCCATATATCTGCGGGATTGTTCGAAAATGTTACCGCGGCCGTGGTTCATAACAGACACAGACCTTCGACGGAACACGACGGTTTTTAGTCAGTAAGAGTCTGACACTCCCTCACCACTGCTATCCACAGCGGGAGGGGTCAATTGAAGATTTTTGACGTCGATTGAAAAAAAATGGTCCATAGTTCTCACGGGATATAGTCAACAGGAGACCAAAGCACATTACACATAATTGTACCCTTTCCTCATACATTAAACATGATTATAACACTACATTAGTAGAATAACAGAACATTGTATTTTCCTCTTGTCATGTATGAAAAGGTTAGCATGTGGGCGATAGATCGGCTGTGTCATGTCAGTGGGCTGGTTGGATGGGAACTTATTCCATTAGTATATCGTCATTAGCCTGGTTTCTTAACTAACTGTGGAGTTTGTGTGTGGGGATTATTTTGGGTGATGAAGAGTAATGAGGTTTATCGACTGTCTGGTACTGGTTATAATTTAGTACATTCTCCAATTGAGGATTATAGAAAACTAGCTGTTTTCACGCGGTTTTCCTCGCGTTCCGTAGCAACTACTGCGCGTATTGAAATAAAATGTAGCCTATGTTACTCCGGGATAATGTAGCTTCCTGGCAGTGAAATATCTTTTCAAATCCGCTAAGTAGGTTCCGATCCTTTAAGGTACAAAGAAACAACTACTATATACTCTTTGTTATATTACTTACGTAATAGGAAATAACTGCGCTTATATAAATAATATATTTTACAAGTATATTTATGCCTCAAAAAAAAAAAAATGATTACCAAACCATAACCAGTTGTATTCTCGCCACCCATTGGTCAAATCAACTATTTAACTTTCGTTTATAATTGTAGGTAAATAATGCAAAATACTACAACAATTACAAACATTAAAACAAAAGCTGTCCAAGAAACATCTACCTAGACTAAAAAACTAACAATCTACTTACTGTGACAAAACTCAGTAAAGAAATTAACACAGTTAAAGAGAATGAAGTTAATATTCTTTAACATAGTCTACTTGAACTCGTTGGGAGGATACTCCGCGGTTCATAATGGATATTTTTATTACCAGCTGAAGCTGAAAAGGTGAGAGGATTGCAATAAAACAGGTTTAACGTGAGGTACTTTAGTCTCAGCTTCAGTCTTTATATTGTTATAAAGAGTCGGTATTATGTCTGTTTTTGATGTACTTAGTATTTTGCTATAATATGTTTTGGTTATTTACTACGTTAGAGTGATATAAAAAGATTATATTACGTGAATTGACACATTGATCGATAAGCTATGGTGATATATAACGTCTTTTTTCATGTTGTTAGATTTATATAATAACTGCGCACTACTTCAAATACTTTTTTGACGTTGGAAATCATTAGGTGAACCCTCAGTGTAGCTGGAGGGAGTGTCAAATATTGACTAAAAACTACTTATGTTCCTTCTGGACACCTTTGGGTATCAAATCTCCGTATTTCGTATGAACAATCCTGCAGTACCCGCGTGGTAAATATTACCTACCTATGTATGTATTTTTGTACTAACCTAACCTAACCTAACCTACCTCAAGTACTTCTTCTTAAAATCCTACGCTGTACTTGACGGTATTCCACTAAGTCACGATTAACTCACTCAGCATTAGAAATCGGATATCCATCCGAAACCTTGTAAACCGACCATGGCTTTTACACAGCCTTGAACCTTTGAAATACTTAACACACAGAAAATAACACGGAGAACAGAATGACTAGCGGAGGTGCCATAGCGGTGAAACGTCTAAGAAAGTAGAGCGCCAAAATGCGAGTGTGCGGAGGACGAGGAACGTTACTGTTTTCATCCTTCTACGCCACCTTTGGACCTGACCATTTTTGTAATATCAAAAATCGTCGACAGATTGGTACAAAGCACCCGAACGCGTCCTTAGTTCACTCGTAACTGATCGGTTTGGTCATGCCCACTGTAAGAATTTGAGCTTGAAGAAGGTGCCTGACCTACCTGCATTATGGCATCTTCGCTTATCATTCCTTACTCCATGCAAAATAATGAGTAGTTCTCGAACAAATCGGTGGAAAAAACCCGACCATGAAAAATCATTTCTCCATTCGAAAAGCTAATGTAGACATGATGTGTTTCTAATAACAGTCATCAAAGCTAGCTTCTTGTTCCAGTAGAGTGGCGTTCAAACGAGGCTTCAAATTAATGTTCCCAATACACGGAGGAAGGAAAGGTATAAGGAAGGTAGGTCAGGCGCCTTCTTGTAGGTCAATGTAACGTACGGTAAGAGTGGTGATTGGCATTGGGGTTCCTTGTCAAATCAAAACCAATCTGTCAAAAGTTTTGATTGATTGTTGACTTTATTTTGATAAAATTTTGGGCAGGTACTAAAGAAGACGAGCAAGAGCGGAGCTAGTAACGTTCCTCGTCCCCCGCAGACCCGTATTTTGGCGCGCTTCTTTCTTAGGAGATTTATGCGTTATGACATCTCCGCTAGTGTTTTTATTCTCCATGGCCCTATGTCATTGACGCTTTAAAGGACCATGAGTCAAATTGGGCTCATTGTCCAACAGAGTTATAGCATACGCCGTTGTGAAGGTTTTTGTTTGTACTAAAATTGTTACTATGGGCACTACCTTCAATTCCATGGCAAAAAAAAGATACGCACCTAAATAGGTTTACATATTACGTAGGTATACATTCTGGTTAACAGAAACGAAATGGGTCGAGATGCCATCGCTCAGTATTACTGCTCGTGTCTAACAGGTAGACGCTCAGTAGGAAGTTGTGCTCATATCATTTCAATAATTTGGTATCTAGGGTGAGGCAGGCACTCACAATTTAATCCACCGGTAGGATATTTAGACGACATTATTATTGATATTGATTGAAATGTTAACAAAAATAATTTTAACTGTTAGCAGCTGTTTTATTTTTTATGTATACATTAAACCTGGAATTAAAACTAGTTAAAGGTGTTCAATAACAAAACCTACACTGCCATAACAGCACAACTTTTTGCAGAATATTAGTTTATTTATGGTCGGAGAAAAATATTTATAGCAAAATAACCCCATGGATTCTTCGCAAAAATGAGTTTAAATCTTTATATTTAGTGCTTTACAAGTATATTCAAAGTGGTCTCATCTCTGTTGGTGGGTGAGCCCAGGCTTCATACATTTTTGCCCATGGTCCTTTCAAGGGGAAATGGATATTTACTTATAATGATACTTGGATTGTTTGACGGTTCAATGTTGTTAATATTTGATGGGTCTGAAGGGAGGAAATGGTTTATCTATAGGAGTGTTTATCGGGAAAGAGAATACGTTTGAAGGTATTTAACTTATAATTTTAAACTGCAGTGCTTTATAACAGAGTTCGAAAAAATAATATTAAGATTAGGTTTCGATTATGAGTTTTCAATTAAATGACTAAGCGTGCATTTTGAGTCTGAACTATAGTAAATTACACCCCGAAAACCAAAGTGATGCTTAGGCACAAAACTAATGAAGGATCATTTAAATTTCTTTTTCTAAAGCTACGCACTGAAACACGAGCCGTTTGAAGCATTCTTTACGCGCCTTTATAATGATTATAATCCTGCCTTTTGTGTGAGACACAAAGGGCGTTCGTTTGACGCGAGTGCAGCCAGGTGGCGTTGCTATCGCAATTACAAAGCTTGCCAAAAGAGGTGTTGCCCTCACAAAGCCCTCTTAAGAAGCGCCTTAAGATGGGAATGATAGAATAGTAATGAATGTAGACTGATTAATGTGCTCCTAATCCGCGCTAATATTATAAATGCAAAGTAACTCTTTGTATCCATCTTATTTCAAAACTAGTGAATCGACTTGAACGGGTATATATAGATAGTCTAGCTAGACTATATATAGATATAAGTATAATCAATAGGAAATAGGCCATGTTTTAGTCTGTGGGAAGTACTTGATTTTGTATGCGGAATCCACTGGCCCACCTCGATAAATGTTCTATCTAACATTGAAATAAACTTTTTAAATTGGACTGGAGTGTCCTGCGACTAACGCGTTTAAACAAACAAGCTTTTTAGATTTTATAATTATAATATACTAGCCGTTTTCCCGCGGTTTCACCCGCGTCCCGTGGGAGCTACTGCCCGCACCGGGATAAAATATAGCCTATGTTACTCGCAGATAATATAGCTTTCTAATGGGGAAAGAATATTTAAAATCGGTCCAGTTGTTTTTGAGTTTATCCATTACAAACAAACAAACAAAGTTTTCCTCTTTATAATATTATTATAGTATAGAAAAGCTTATAAGTATAGATAGATACTCGTATTTGTAACTGAATATAGGTACAGAATACAGAAATATTTGATACTTCCAAAAATACCTACCTAATGGCAAAAATGGACCATTTCTTCTCCACGATATTAAATCGTGGGTAATATATTACGGCTCTGAAGTAATATTGTGGCGAGATTCCTGATTTATTATGAGAAGGAATTAATAAATTAGCTTCTCTATTTGGACTTACTTTTGTTTTTTTTGGAACATGATCTGTGGGAAGCGAAAATGTGTATTGGGAGAGTAGCTTTTATTTACTGAACAACTGCTATGATGAAATATGTATATAGCTAGGTTATAACGGAGTATACGATATACCTAATGAAGTAGAAAGGTAAAAATAGTTCCGACTGGAAAAAAATGCTCATTAAAATAGACGGACGGTTATGTTGAAATGAAACTACTGATCAAAAAATTATAATCGGCACTTAAAAAAATACCATATCTTCTCATATTTACATGAGTACAGAGTAACAAAATAAAAAATACTCAGTCCAAAAAAGAACCTAGGTACTTCTATCAACGGTGAAATTAACTCACACAACGAAACAGTTAAAAATAACTGAACCAGTTCTAAGGTTTTTTATTTCATTTCAGAAACGTAATGAACAGACATTTAATTTGATTTATACAATACAAAACCTTTGCCATAATAAGCCCAATGGCCGAGACTCGTTATATAAAAATATGCCAATTACAAAATGTATTTTACCATCCCATTACACATCAAAGAAAATTCAAAGTTCAGAGCATAACAATAAGGTGTATTTTTCATTGCGCTGAAATCTTTCAGTGATTTTAAATGTAATCTGTTCTGGGAAAGATGTCTATAGGAAAATGGTTTTCATTCTTTTTTGAAATATGAAGTTATATTTATTTTATGTTTTGCATACTAATACTGATCAAATAGGATCAAAGGATTTGCTTAATGGATTGAAAAAGTAGAAACCAAGGTTCCGAATCGATTCAATAGTTTCTTATGTTTTGATAAGGACTGTAACCATTCTTTCAGAAAATCATATAGAAGCAGTCAGAGTAGTTTATGAGGAACTTGGTTTGTCAAATCGGACCTGTAGTTTATGAGATATCATCATCCTCCGAGCCTTTTCTCCAACCATGTTGGGGTCGGCTTCCAGTCTAACCGGATTCAGCTGAGTACCAGAGCTGTAGTTTATGAGATAATCGCTTTAAAAAAAATACTTCACTTCAATAAGTACAGATAAAAAACATTTTCTTCAGTAGACGGAACCGCTAAAAAGAGCCAGTTCAGAATAAGAAATATAAGGAAATGTAAAAGACGTGGGTACATTAATTCCAAGACAAATATTTTCCTTCGGGCTTAACATGTTTTTGAACAGGTTTCCCGGGTGCGACACCTCAATTTTTTCCGAGCTCTAGTAAATTATTTTATACATGAATTGCGAGCTTTTCTTAGGGTTGTTTATTGGTATTTACCTATTTTTCTCGTAAAAGTTTTTTTTTATGTCTAATGTGACATAACTCGTAGTTAAGTTGATAAGTTAATTAATGCATAAGAACAAGAACAAAATTACTATTTAAACTAAAACCATCCGGTCTTCAATAAGCTTAAAGATATAGCTAAAGATATAAAGCTATAAACATTCAAGTTTTATAATTGTTATTCAATTAAAATAAAAAAGTTGAAATCTGTAAATAAAAATTCACCATTCATTAAAAAAGATATCAGAATCCTTCCACAGTAAGGATTTATTGAACAAAAAAAAAAAAAAAACAAAAGATAAAGTCTTAGCGTCCAATCCTCAATGAATAGGGACTACCGATAGCACCCGGGAATTAACCAGAACCTATTAATCACTGCGATATGCCTTCGTCCGATTGCCATTGATCAGGGCCGGAATAACAACGATGCTGCGGGGCCCGGAGAAACAGCGGGCCCCTTATGTAACCTTCTGAAATAGGGCGTAGATCAGCGATAGTTTTCTGAGTGATGTTATATAAAAGTTATTCATGATTCTATTCACATACTTCAACATGAATGGCTGAAATGTATGTACAGTACTTAAAAACCACTTAATCAAATTACTTACTACAAAATTACTGTTTATTTTACAATTGTGAGCAGAACAATTATTGTATGACGAAAAATAAATTTTCGATTTTAGTTAAGAAAGAAGTAATGACATTTCACAACTGACAAATGTTTTGGGTCCTTTGATTCCTCATTTACATTTTCCGTGGGGCCCACCTAGACACAGGCTCCGTAATAATTGCTTCATATTCTCTATGCCTAATCCGGCACTGCATAAAGTGGCGAGGGGAAAATGTCAAATGATACGTATTCCGATCCGCGGCGCAATTAAGCCCTGGGAAGTAAGGGCGAGAAATGTTACACGGCATTAGAGTATGTGGTATTTAGTATTTAAAGAGAACTTGTAGAGCTCGTGATTAATCATTTCTATTCAGGGTCAAGGGTGCTGAAACTTATGTGAAAATGTTGGACATTTTCGACGAAGACGAACGTTATCGAAATAATTCTAAAATGTTCTCAAAATTGCAACTTTTGTACACGAACATGCTAGCAGTAGACGACTACACTTTTTTCGCAGACCATTTTGGTGGACCTTGTCATTACGTAATTTTAACCTAGTTACAAGTTTGCAGGAACTACCACAACTAATTTCCCTGTAATTTCAAACAGCAGGACGCTTAGACAAAGTGCACCCCCATTAATAAACTACATAAGTAACATATCTACATATTTGGGCTAAAACTTGTATTCTAAATGTTCGTTTTTGTCATTAGCTCGTAAACGGCATTACTCACACCAGTCGGACGAGAAATTCAATTAGTCTAATTGAATTAAAACTGGACTTTATGCACATTTTTAGTGCTGATTCCATAAATGTTTAATTTCAGCCGTTTGGCATCATAACCATGATAATTTTGCGGCAGTCGAAATGTGCAGACCTTGAGAATATCCTGGAATTAAATTATAAATGACGAGAGTTATGCTTGTTGAATTATTACTTATTTTTGTTTAGGTACTTATTTTGATTGGTCAAATCTTGCAGCTAAAAGTATTACATTCCTGGAAGTCTTTACTATATACATATAATCCCATAGATACACGAGTAAACTAACGAAGCCTTTTTTCAATACTATCTAAGGTATCTCTTCGTTACAGCCAAAAACCTCGAGGATAACAACGAACAGCCAAAAAACCTCTCTATAATATACCTACAATTTTTTTATAATAAAGAAAACATAATTACATTTGGTATTCCATTCTCATCGCTCAGCTTAAAGGATTAGCCACCTAAGCCCGTACTTTTCTCAGCCGACATCAGTTCGACCCACTTTATTATAACTTTTATAATATTAAAAGTGGGAAAAGAAGTACGTTTTAACTTTCTATTGGTACTCGATATTAGTTGCGAGTTTCTTGAGAACTTTGTGATTAATGTGCTACCATTTAGGTTTTGTTTTTGTTCGTCTTGAAGTACTTACGTGAAATTGACGACATACAATTTCGACTGCGAGTAAGAAAACTTTTTTAGCGAGTTGGGCTGAAATGTTTGTTAAGTCATAAATCCAAAGAGGACAATATTAATTTGAACTTAAACATGGATTAAGGGAGAGTTTGCCTAGTTTATCTTAAAACACCCAATTGAAAATATTTGCATTTCTTGTAAAATGAGGGCTACCGCGTATGAAATCGCCGCTAGAGGCGCTTGTGTAGCGTGAGGTCTTCGTTTGTTTACGCGCGAGGGTTTATATTTCTAATTAAATTAATATTGTGAATATTTAACAATACTTTAGATTAATTATGGCAAATACAGATCAGGGTTCTATAAATGTCACTGCTTTGACACTCTTTAATCTTTCGGAAACTTATGTTCGCATTTCTTTTTCGAGCAAAACGGCACTGCGCAACACTGTGGCATCGCCAATACGTTCTCACTATAGTTCTATTGTATTACATATGATCTAATATAATGATCTAATGTAGATATAAGTTTTAGCGCTCATAATACGAACTTTGATTGCCATAGTAATAGACCTCACGCTACAGTTGTGCCATCTGGTGAAACAAAAAAACGGTAGCCTCCGTTGGCGAGAATCGAATACGACACAGATTAAACAGTGCGTCAAAATTTGTCAGGGAAACGTCACAAACTGCCTTTTCACAGCGGATTTTTTTTTGATGATCTCAAAATATTACCTTTTATTATAAAATATACGTAAAAATATATAAGACAAAGATAACAGGTGCAGGAAAGGTCGTAACATATCTTTGGCACGCACCTCGTGAATTTTCGCGTGTATCCCCATGATTTAGTTGACATACCTTTCTTTCATGGACTACTGAATATTTGGGCGTTTTTTGAACCTCTTGTCTTAGCCTTCGCCAGATGTCCTCTTGAAATAATAGTTTTGATTTTTTAGAGTAAGTAGCAGAAGTAATAATGGCTGAAAATGCATGCTCATGCTCAGAATGCAGAAAAAAATAACTTTTTCTCTTTACTCCGCATCTTTCCAGGTTAAATTAAAAAACACCTATAGGTACCTAATTCGGTGAGCGACTAGTCTAGTCTAGTTTGTATCCAGGAAAAAGATGTTTTTAAAGAAAAAGAAAAACCATGTAAAGTTCCTAATAACAGATGTTATATTGGCTGTTTTTCCAAACAATCAGTGTTTATGATCGGCTCGGAAAAGATCGTAAAGTCGAACGGACCGATCTTCCCGGTCGCGCCTAGCCGCACTGACCAATTTTATGGCTTTCTAGACCCTGATGTTTTCCACTTCCTTGATTATTGCAGCTGTAATATTTTATTGTTATCCCCTTTCACGTTATTTACTGGGATTTATGACTTATTTAGTCAATGTTTTAGGATTCAATTATGATAAGGTAACAGTGTTTTCTAAAATAGAATATAGGTAATATAGAACTGAACAGTTTTTAGAAGGCTACTCAATCACGGTCTTTTCTATCTTGATATTTTCTGTAACAATTAAAATTTCATGCATAGGTATTTGAGAGAATCTTGAATGATTTATCCCAAATTGTAAAGGAGGACAATTTTAAAGGAGAGTAAACTTGTAAAATCAATATCTTTTCGATAAGTCGTACTAATTCCCAGGTATCTATTTCTAACCAAGATCAACACAGACCCTTCAAAATCAGGTATTTATTTATAGCCAAGATCATCCCAAACCCTTCGAAACTCAATCCTAATAGTGGAATATTCCAGATTTCCTGCCTATCATGGTAATTTATACCCTCATGTGTAGGCAGAGGTGAGGTCGCAAATATACATAATTGATAACTGATTCCAAACTTACTAGTGACCCGATAACCTAGTTTATGTTGTAGTACTCGAAACTAGACGAAGTTAGTTCATTGCTCTGTTTTGGATGCAAGGATGTCTTACAGCGCTTTCACACAAGCTGAATTTCCGCTCGGGGTAAAGCCCGGTTCGCCAAGGACGGTGTCGCGTGAACTCGTGTAACAACAAACAATTGACAACTATCGATACGAAAGATGATACCAGCATGACCGGTTTTATGCCGCGTAGAAAACGCGCAACAAGATCGGCTAGTGTGAAAGCGCGGTTACTGAATATGTTGTAGTAGGAACAACCCCTAAAGAAAAAACGAACAAAATTCAAATTTTGCTATATAGAACACATCTGTTTTACCCTTCAACAAACGGCCTTGATCTACAAAAGAGCGTAAATAAATAACTCCGAACTTCAGCCAACCCTTCCCTTTGAGGCTGAACAAAGTAGCTAACTACGTAACCAGTACATCAATAACCGACTCGATGCGTCATTTAGCATTCAAAGTACACCAAACATAGTTTAAAACCGGCTGACGAAGATAAATGACCGTTTTTCCGAGCTCACGTGACACACGACCGCCGCGGTTGGCTGACTGGTGCGTAATGAAAAATTTAATTGATTTCCGAGTGTGTATTATAGATTACGTGATTATACTAGTGGCGTGCTCCGGCTGGGTCCGTGGTATGAGTACCTTTTGTTACTACCTATACCTCTATAGCCTTAAGGCTAAAGACTAAGTTTAACAACAGCAAAAAACTACAGTTTTCCTAAAACTACTGTTTACTATGAATTTTGTTTTAAGAAAAAACGGACTTTCATGTTGACGGTGAGCTTGGCGTTCAATCATAACTAAAAAATCAACCAAATCGACAATCTATCTTTCGCATTTTTAAGATTGAATGATAATGGCCTTAAAATACAGTTTTTTAGGTCAGATTTATAACACGAAATAGTTTGTCTCCCTAAGAAAATAGTCCCCTCTTCAATAACAAACAAAATTTTTTACCTAGTTAACATTGTTTAACCTTACATTAAGTTTTAAAACAGGATTTTCCACACAATCTTCTAATAAATAAGTTAACAGCGGTTTTCCTTAGCGCAACATTTTTATACGGGCTCGGGAAATTCTTTGAGATAATCGTATTTAGTTCGCCGCCACAACACTCCCCGTGGGTACGTTACTTCGTTGTTGTTTTTTACAAAAAATCTGCAAAAAAATTCCATCGGAGCATTTTTGATGTAAGTACAAAAGGAGAGGGGAAAATCGACATTATATATAAGTCATGAATCTACTACCTATATCTATTCGAGAACAGACAGAATTGAATAAACAACCTACTCAGGCAAACTTGAAAAGCATAAAATAGTCAATTTTTTGCAACATTACATAAGGGCAACTGCGGAACAGCGTTTTGGGAATGATTTTTATTATTTTTTAAGAGGGTTTTTTCAAGTTTTGTTGTAAAAATTGTGTCTTCCAATCTCGTTTTCTTTTAATCAACATCCCCTTTCTTGTAGGTCTACACAAAACGTGTGAGGATTAATATTATTTGAAAAGGTTGTTCAATATATTTAAAAATGCGTAGTTCGGTCCTGTAGTGTGTCACGTAACCATGGATTAATGTGTACGTAATTACTGGGGAACAATATTGAATTGTGTACAAATCCCCGGCCGACGGTGATCACGGATCGATCGCTTGTTACAAAACCGAGTGGGGATATACATACCAATATTATTGTGTAACTACGTTATGTTTGGGTTTCATGTTAAAAATATAAAACAAACAGGTGTTTTCACTCTATGCCGAAAGTTAAGTCAAACTGTAAGGTAGAATATTTTGCCACAGTTTTTTAATGTTTGCATCTTAATTTGTACTCATATTCATTCAAAATTATCATTAATATTCAATATTCATTGCAAAATTAACTAATTCTTTCTTAACACAGTTTGGAAGTAAACTATAGCATGTAGGCTCATGTATGTAAAGATATTTAACAGTTTTGGAAAATCTCAAAAGTAAGTAACTATCAGTATCAAATTGTAATAAACGTAAAACGAAAACAATTACAATTTTAAGAACGATCGGGTTGCCAATCTGGATTGCAATAAAATTTAAATTGTGTAATTCAAGATCACTTCATATTTTAAAAGCACTTGAAATATAAAACCGAATTAAGTATGAATTATATTGAGAAGGTATTAAGGATAGTATAATATTATTATTTAAAGCTGAAACTCTTTCATTACGCGCCTGTCAATAACTATTTCATTTAGCCTAAAAATGTAAACTATGTCGAAAAATTGGTCCACATCGCTGTCACCCGGCGGTGTATTCAATAGGCTGGCAGCATTGCCACTTTGGATGGCAATGCTTAAAGATGCTTAAACGTTCGGCGAAATGAAAGCTAGCCTTTGGGCCCCGAGAAGCATCAACAAGGTGTGAAATTTCCTTAGTGCTCACACCCCGGCCACAGTTTTTTTTAATAGATGATTCTAAGTTTAAAGTCAGTCTATATCAAGATGTAGTCTAAGTGTAACTACTTGCATTCGACGGTGTGACCAAGAGCAGTTGATTCCCTCCTCGATGCTCGGATGAATGACCCTTCGGACCTGAGCACGTACTCGCCTTAATGACGAGAAGTTCTCACAATGTTACTAATTATTTGCTGGAGGTTTGTAGACTGGAGTTTTGGAAATACACCCCATTTTTGGGTTAAAGTAAGATACAAAAGAGAGATAAACTATCGAAAGCCTATATTTGATTTCATTTTTTTGAAATTTAAATGGAAATCTGACAAAATTTTAATGATTTTTTGTAGTTGTTTGTTTTGATTGCACCTAATTGTTGTCATGAAATTAATCGAAAGTCACATTATTTCTTGGTATCAGGAACTTCCATTTACACACAATCAAATATAGATGTATTCAGATTCATTTACCCAAGTTAAATGACGTAATTACCTTTTTAAGTTCTAAATAAAACTCAAGTAACAAACTAATAAATTACTACAGATGACAAAATGTAAGATAAAAACTTTTCATAAATGTAAAGTACATTATGTTTACTCCTGTTATATTTAAAAATATCCAGACTTTACTTAACGTAACATTTTGTAACATTAATGTATTTTTGTTAATGGAACAAGCCCCTTAATTATTCTTTTCAAAAGCAAACATTTTAAATGAAAGTTCTAAAGAATTTTCTTAATGTTTATTAATGGACGAATTAATGATATCAGCAATTATTAATGTAAAAATAATTAATGATACAGTGAATATAATTTCTTAAGAATATTAAAACTTAAAGAAAAGTTTTCCATGTCAGACTTTTTCGCGAAATGGACTGTTACTGTTTCAGCCTTTTTATCGTCCCACTGCTGGGCTGCGGCCTCCTCTCACACGGAGAAGGATTGAGCATTAATCACCACCCTTGCTCAATGCGGGTTGGTGATTTCAGACTATGTAGTCCAGGTTTCCTCAAGATGTTTTCCTTCACCTGTTTATAAGCCATTGGTGTCCAAGATATACTTAGAAATGGACGTATTGGAAAAAATCGGAAAATCACTACGTTCTTATGTAGCTTTTCTTTGTTATCAATATTTTTAAAAGGTGTAAGTAAGATTAACTCATCCTTTGAATGCATATCTATCTATGCTTACATAGAAAAGAGGTTTTTTTTCTCTGTTCATTTGTGTAGGTACCCTAAAGGCTAAAAAACGACTGAACCCATTTGAAAAACTCTTTCACTTTTGGAAAGCTACAGTCCTTCCGAGTAATGTAAGCTATATTTTATCCATGTACGGAAAACCGTTTATTTTATATAAGTATGCTTGGTTTTTAACAATATTCACTCAAAACATCTTCATTTGTTTACAAAATAAAACGATTACAAAAGAAAAATGTCATCAAATATGGCGGCATGAGCGGGAAAGCTTGTTCGGCCGTTATTTTTTAATTCGACATCGTAAACAGGCCAAGGAACAATGAATGTAATGCCACAAAGGGCTCAAACCGTTCGCGGTCACAATTCAAATAAAATGTTTTGAAATTCTACTTCAGTATACGAATTCTAGTTCAGTATACGAATGCAGCGTTTAAAAAGTAAAGGTGCAATTTTGCTATGCTGAAACCGATCTTATGTCGATGACATAAAGTTGAATTTGGTTTGATATATGTTTTTTTTATTTTCTTTGGTGTTTAAACGTTTTTATTCTAAAGTAGGCTTCTGAGATTGTTGGTCTCGTCTGCTACATTTTATCTATGATAGAATAATACTTTGAAATTCGAGATGGTTACTATTGTGTTTTTAACCGATTTCCCAAATAGGAGGTTTTAATTCAGATGTTTGTATTTTTTTATGGAGGCTTTTATATTATTCAGATTCCTGTAAGCTATTGTAAATAAAAATCATAACATTGCTTTTCGAGCCCATGCATTAAAAAAATAACATACCTACACTTAAGCCATATTAGGTGATAAAAAAATGGCTTTCCTAATAAATCTTTCACATAGAACATAAACACACCCCCAGACAATGTGTCGACAAGAATTTTCCTACCACAGAGAAATCTTTTTGAAATAAAATCTCCAAGACCATAAAGTGCGATGAATCCAAGTAAATTATGATGATAGGGCTCCGCGGTGCGCGGGTTATGGCCAGATAGGGCTGCGGTCAGTCTTATCACGCATAAGAGGTCAAAAGTATTAAGAAAATCGGGTTAGTAAGAATATGTGGTGTTTGCACTGTGGTCTCTTGGGATTGGTTTGTACAAAATTGGAATGTTAAGACAATGGGAAGTCATTTTTGCAAATACGATCCTTTTATAGAATGCTGATGTAGCTAGTGTTTATTTTGAATGTCTCGCAATTAATAGCGATTACAGACAATACTTCGAAAGAGAGAGTTTGTATACATGGAGTCGTTTTAGGACCAATTCTTTAGACATAATTTATTTTCTTATATCACACAGGTAGTCTACAGCTGGGACATATACCGAAGGCTCTCCTAAACTATTCTATGGTACAGACTCAGATCAAATCAAATTAGCTGGATAGTTTTAAGTAGCATCACAAAAACTTAAAAAAAAAATCACATTTATTTTGTATGACCTTTTTAAAAAATATTCCTCTGACAAATAATTTTCTCCACAAATGGTTTGTAATGTCGTGGGAGGTGACATGTTTAGCTTACACGAGTGTATGACGTCATACACGCCATTTAAAAAATACCAGTCATAGACTAAATGTCACTTGTGCAATTAATTAGAAATGTTGTAGTGTTTCAGCAAAATTAAATATGTTTTCTTAATAAAATGTTATATATGAATGAAATGTTATATCAATGAGAATTTTGTGTTATTTGAAATAAATGCCATAATTAACAAATGGAATGGTAGCAGGCTAGTGTGATAAATTAATATATCTTCGCAATACCTACTCTTTTCTTCTTTTATTGTCTAACCTGACCGTTGTCATAAAAAAACCTCAATTTGTAGTGGAAATACAGGAGAGTAGATACTGAGTCAAAATGCCTAAAGGAATTATAAACTATCTATCGACTAAAAAATATTAAAATCAACTTACCTAAAAACAACACTAGTCCCCTCACTATCTAAATGCACGGCATCATTGAGGGACCACTGCAGCAGCACAGCCGGTCTGGTGGCCAGCGGACCGCTGACCACGCGCGCCGGCAGGTACCTCCTTCTCATCCGCAAACTCTTCGCGAACCTTCGATAAACCGACCGCTCGTCTCTATAACTACGATATTTTGGTCTGAAGTAATACCCATCACTAAGGCTATCTACACTTTTTATACTATAGTCTTCGAATGTCCTATAGGGCACTCCGTATTTTTTGGACTTTTTCACGTGTTTTGAACGCTCGGTTCGCATGTGCTTTGGGAGGAAGTAGGGGAGGGTCTCGTCTCTGCAGGGCCGCTCGGAGTACGAGGTGGGGGTGAAGTTCCCCCGGATGAAGTTGTCCACTATCGAGTGGAGGACGTAGTCTCGGAGTGTCGTGTCCTCGAACTGAAGGTGGACTGGAACAAAGAGAAGGATAATGTTAGATTTCTGTATTTGCAGGGAGACATTGAAGATGAATGACATGTATTCAGAATCAGAAACATTTATTTCCTAAACGTAGGTGTATTACATAAGGATCTTATAATTAAAATAAATAAATAATGTCGGGACACCTTTTCACACACGGTCGGTTAGCCCCACGCTAAGTTATTAATTAACTTGTGTTATGGGTGCTAACACAACTGATAAACTACATATAGCTACATATATACATATTTATAAATACATATTGTAACACCCAGACCACGACCAACAAGCATGCTCATCACACAAATGTCGATCGAACCGGGAATCGAACCCGGGACCTCAGATTCGGCAGTCCGGCTTGGTGACCTTTGCGCCACAGAGGTCGTCACAGAGGAATTATATTAAGTGCCAAATGTTTTCCCGTGATTATTACAATAGTATAAAATAGTATTGATGATGATCGTATTATTTACAATAGTATCAATAATATCCAGACACCGCTAGCGTTACAAAATAAAAAGTAGATACCTATAAGTAAATGTCATAATCCAAAAAGGAACATCCAATCAGAAAGTATGTCATCTTCCACAGTCGGAACGGTTCGGATACATTGCCGGAGACCGGTTTGGCCCCAAAAGCGTCCAGTGAAGGGCCAAATTTCCGGCCGACGAGACGGATGGAGCCCCGGTATCTTTTATGGAGATCCGTGAATTTGTTACTGAAGCGATATTTCCTAGGATAACATTCTGAGGGGTGTTTGTGTCTGTGTGTGTTGGTTTGATTGAAGGTCAGTTATTAGGAAATTAGTTGCCGTTATGGGTGTGTGATTGTAGGGCCGTGTGTGTTTTGTGCTTGTAGTTGAAAAGTGTGAGAGGAGTTTTGTGTATTGTTGAGGTTTAAGGCTTGTAAATAAGTTAAGGTAGCTTTGAGTTATACTTGGAACTGAGCTAGAATTCTTCTGTTAAATCCAGTTGTAATGTAAATGTAAGCCAAAGTAAGACTTATTTTTAACTTTCGACGTAAAAATAGGCGTAAATTTGACCGCTGTGTGTCTGTCTGTGACATCGAGGCTTATAAAAAAACCCCCGACCCAAAAAAGCACGCAATTATTATGACAAAAGGTTAAAAACGCTAAACCCTATAAAAAGCAAAAAATAACTTTTAACACTACGTAAGTACCAACTAAAGCATGTCAGACTAAACTAAATTTTGTCGTGTCGAGGGACCGCTCTAATTTATTAGCCTAACGTTAGAAGTAATTATATACTACTACATTACATATACTTCTTATAACTTTTTATATAATTTTGTTTAGATACGTGTTTTTTTTTATACGAATGTTGTAATTAGGTAGGTATCATTTGATTTATGTAAGTATTTTTAAAGGTAAAAAGCGGTCCCCCGACACGTCAAAATTTAGTTTAGTCTGACATGCTTTAGTTGGTACTTACGTAGTGTTAAAAGTTATTTTTTGCTTTTTATAGGGTTTAGCGTTTTTAACCTTTTGTCATAATAATTGCGTGCTTTTTTGGGTCGGGGGTTTTTTTTAATTTATAATTTTATTTTATTTCATGCTTTTTGAAGGAGCTCCTTAATTTTTCCTTCTTTCATTTAATTTCTTTTATTTTAAGATGGGGTCGCTATATGCGATCTCGGCCAAAAGCAGCTGTTTAACAATCCTCATGACAAACTGGCTCTGGGAGAATTGCACAGATTGAGAAACAACAAAGATTAACCTTTGGTCATTCTAGATTTTCAGCAAAAATATAAATCGGTTTATCCGTTTCATTCCGGCATTCCAGGGTTTCATCCGCCACATCCCATTTCCAGCATCAGGTTCTCGTCAATCAGAAACATGAAGAGAACTCGTCAAGACAAATTTAACGAGCCCAAACTCGATGGGTTTATTAAGAGGCAGTTCAGGGTTACGTCTCCTATTTTCGTGTCCTAACAGCAGACCAGCTCAGTGGTTCCAGAAGACATTAGTATTTCAAATTTCAGATCCTACATATGCTTGCAAGTTAACTGAGCGTGTAACATTCCTATCACACCTAACAAACGAGCTGATGACCTTGAAGACCTGAACCGATTTCCACCAAACATAGCTAAGAACACTCCCGAATGACATTCCTTTCAAACAAATTAAAACCGCATTACAATCGGATCATCCGTTTGGGAGCTACGATGCCACATACACACACACACACACACACACACGCGCACACACACACAGACACGTCAAACTTATAACACCCCGTCGTTTTTGCGTCGGGGGTTAAAAACCGATTGGAGCACGGCTTTTTTTAGTCGCAAGCCAGTTAGTTGGTGGTGACTAATCAGAAATTCATTTCTATATTAAAACACACATAGATTACATTAGACTCAACGCTTCCTCCTATAATTTATACCTGAACCTAACATTTAACTTGTGACCTCAATTCAAGATCTCATAATAGAATTTTGATTTATGGCAACATTGTTGGCGAAATATTCAGGTGTAGCAACACTGAGCAATATGTTACGTTTGTGATGTCGTTTACATTAATTTTGTACGATGTTCAGTATTTGAATTGTGTATGAAAGAAGCTGGCAACATTCTTTTACCTTAGAGGAAGTATGAAATCAAGATGAGTATAAATATTTGCTGTGAAATAACGCAGTTTAGAATGATTAAGAAGCTTCTATTTGGAAGGTAAGAAATGATGACGATGATGTCCGCCTAGCCTATTTTTGGCGGCTGTTCTCTTATAAGAAAATTACCCAACTGCGCAAAATAAAGTATCATAGTGCAGAAGCATTTCTCAGATTCACTGCACACACTATTCCTTTACTCTCATAGCAAAGGGAAGGTAAGAAATAAGCGTGAAGGAGTGACTCTTAAAGTATGAAAATCTCGGTAGTAACGTCCAATAAGAGCCTCTTTTAAGTGATGTTCAAGAACCGTCGCTGTCGATTTATTGGTGGTTAAGATTTTCGATACATTTAGTACGAGAGTCAATTTGGAGTTATTTTGACGCTTTAAAATATTAGCTTCACTTGTAACTATGTAGGTATGTAAGAAAATCTTGGAAACTTAATTTGACCCACTTCCCGGTCCTCGATTAAGGTGAAATTTTGCACACGCTCTGAGTTCTGATGCCAATACATAACTAGCGTGTTTTTTTTAGTTTTTTTTAAATATTATTTTTTAATTGCTTCAAACTTAGTATACAAAGAAAGTGTGTTGTATGTTAATTCTTTTAGTCTATGCTTGTTTAATTGTTCGTCATTGTAACCGTGGACAATTCTACAATGAATTGATAGTTTAAAATATCTTCCAGCTCCGCCGTTAGATCAGTTCGAAGGTACCATGTATTATCATCAGAACTATGTATATTCTACATAGTTGTCTATAGTATATAGTTGCCTTAGATTCCATTACATAGTTACGTATCATCATCATCAGCCTATCGCAGTCCACTGCTGGACATAGGCCTCTCCAAGTGCACGCCATAGTTACGTATAGGTCAGCCTAATAAAAGCGTCTTAAAAACAAGGTTCATTGACCAGCAAGTTTTCAAATAAAACTGTTTTTCCACAGTAAATCGTGCAATTACACTGTCTTGCAAATAAAGAGAGCATAAAAAGTATTTTTGAAAAAATCACGCTCTTTGTCAGTTTATTCAAAATTTTTATATCTCCGTTTTTTCATAAGCCGATTAATATTGTTGTTCTTTCAACAAAGTTATGAGTTTTATTCTTATTCTAGGACTTAAAGTTTTTTATTTTTATTTCAAATAGTTGTGATTTCATAAGTTGTTTTAGTAGTTTCAGTTCCAATAAATGTGAAAAACCTAATTTGCAATAAAAAAGTCGCTTTGAAGTTATTTACAGCAGCATGTAAAGGACTTTGTTTCAAGTTTAAATAAGCGTTATAAAAACTTGGTGTTTCTATCAGTTTATTTTTAAGACTTTAAAGCTTAACTTGAAATAAAGCAACGTATGTATAGTTATCGGTACGGATATTGAGCTCTCGGCGGAAGAGTGGGGATCGCTTTGCGCACTGTACACTTAAGACAATAAACCAATAAATCACTTCTGCGCAGGGGAAGGTCAGGGCTCAATATCCCTGCCGATAGCTATACCACTTAAATCTTCACATTGAAATCTCTTTCAAATATCCGAACGTACTTTCTTCAATTTTGTTCATACAGAGGAACATCTAGAATACATATAACTTTTCTTTATAATTAATTAATTCTACAGAAGAAGTCACAGCAAGAGCAAATCTATTTAACCCACAACGCAGCATGTAACATTTACTACAAACATGTCACAACACAATAAAGTATTACCCAAACAAATACCCCAATAAACAGACCCGTTTATCTATAAAACGGAACATCATTAACTGGCCCAATAATTATGAACTACAGTGTAATTACTGAAAAGTACACAGGGGTCTTCGCAAAAACGTTGCGCCAAATTAAACTAATAGAGGGTCACTGGAGAGGTCCTTAATTAATGAATATCGGACCTTTTCTTGTGAAACTTTACCCTGTTTGGGTAAATATTACTGTACTAGTGGTGTGTTGTGGTTTTAGTCGATGATAGTTCGATAATAACTTGAATATTTTTTTTTGTTATGATTGAGTCAGTAATTTCAAATTTTTGAGCCAATTAATGTAAATATAATTCTGTCTATCTATTCCATCAAAACCATTTTATCGGTATAAATGACAGATAGTCTCGAACCTGATAAAGGAGAATGGACATTACTCGCTACTTTTACCCAGTTGCGGGAACTGTTTTATCCGGAGAAATAGGATACTTTTTACCCGATTACAAGAACTCGTTCCTCTGGAACGCGGGTGGAATCTCAGGTTCAGCTAGTTTGACATACCGTCACC
Source organism: Helicoverpa zea (assembly GCF_022581195.2). Lineage (NCBI taxonomy): Eukaryota > Metazoa > Arthropoda > Insecta > Lepidoptera > Noctuidae > Helicoverpa > Helicoverpa zea. The sequence goes on along the minus strand of NC_061463.1, from coordinate 11,703,291 downwards.
ACACAACCTGTCATCTGACAAACTATTTAAAAAAGACAACTGATCTGTTACCAAGCAGAGATCATAAATCAACATATCCACAGTTCTGGCCAGTTCCAACATAAGGCTTTGACTACTCGCTTTGTGGGTCAATCGATCGTTACTTTTGTTGGCCGGTGACCCATTGTATTTGGCTTGTGCGCTTCAAGCCAGCCTATTATGGATATAAATGGCTGTACTGCTGAAAAAACTGAGCTTCGCCAACGTTAGGTACAAATGAGGTCGTATTTTTTGGGTGTTGTCATTATGAGTATGTTTGCGGGTATTTTCGTGTTTATTTCTGTTCGTATGTTTTGCTAGATCACTTGGTATTTTGATGCTATTCGAACATTAATAATTCAAGTGTAAAATTGGGTATTTACACTTGATCTTCCGCGTTTTTGTCAACTCAAAATTGTACTCATTCCATTTAAATTTACGGCAGCTTGAAACTGACAGACAAATTCCATAGTCAGTTACCAATATACTACTTGTTTAGCGTGGGTTGTACCTTATAACTATAACGATAACCAAACCACCAGTTAAATATGTACATATATCAGTTATCGTACCAAACCTGGCACAATAGAACAGAAAAATCAACAAAAACAGAAGAGGTCGCTGCTTTGCAATCCATTTGCTGCTCGGGTCACAAGCCTTCATTTTTCACCTCACATGCAAAATGTAAAGCTTTACCTTATATTTTTCTTCCAATCTCTAAAAAACAAGTCTGAGAATGTAACACCTGACACTTTGTAACCTACCTTTGCGTATAAATGGCGTATCGTCATACATTAATGGAACCATGGAGTAAGGATAGATGACAGGAGATGCCGTAATGCGGGCAATGCAGGGGCCCACTTCTCGGTCAAATATGACCAAAACGATCAGTTAAGAGTGAACTAAGGAGGAGTTCGGGTTCTTTGGGACATCTGTCAACGATTTTTGGTGTTACAAAAATGATCGGGTCCAAAGAAGGCGTATAAAGGCGAAGACAGTAATATTCCCCGTCCCCTGCAGACCCGCATTTTGGCGCACTAATTTCTTACGCGATTTTTCGTTATGGCACCTCCGGTAGTCATTTTTTTTTCATGAATGGAACATATTTGAAAGTAGAACGCGCAGCTATGAGCCAGATATGGGAACTCCGGGGTAAAAAATATGGATAAGTTGACAACACTAACTAATGGATGGCAACCCAAAATGTTTGGGGAAGTGATTTATTGTTAGTTTTAGGTTTTGCGCGAAAGTTGGGGAATTTTGATTTAGTTTAAATTAAATAGTTTTGTCGCTTTGCTCTGTTTTGTAAGGGTAACAAATGTTTTAACTTAAGTAGTATACTATGGAGTGTAATGACTAAAATATGCCTATGAATTGTGAAATTTCCCAAAATACGGTTTCTATCTAAACGCATCATAATTTATTCCATTGTAGCACGTAGCAGCTCGTATCATAGTCCGTACACCAATATTTGTACCAACGTTGGCGTATTAATAATTTGTATGACATTTCCAAGCCCTTTGGGAGTAGCTTGTTCTACGAATTCACTCGGCGAATGGAATCGTGCATCAATTTTTATGAAAGTCGTGTTCTTTTTTCTTTTTTTTCGTACCAGTTAGTTTTTCCGTTGAAGTAGTATACATGTATGTATATGATAATGCAACTGTTATGAGAACTCGTTACGTTTTTATTTTGAGATTTAACGTAGGGATGAGATTTGTACGCACTCATATCCAGAATATTATTTTGAAAAGATTCCGGTCTTAAGCGTTCCACTTAACTGATTTTAAAAGAATAATTAAACGAAACGTAATAATAATGCTTGAATGCTGAGATTTTGGTTATAACTTAACGTTTGGTCCAAAATCACCCTCAGCAACTAGGTAACAGAAAATCGGAAATCTCGAATCGCCTATTCATGGTATAAATATGAAAACAGCAATCCGTCTTGTCTATTCCGTCTTAAGTCTATTTATCAGTGCTGTGTAACTTCCCGCCAAGAACAACAAGATGGCGCCCGTTTTAACTTAATCATCCTTATTTTGACTTGATGGCATTTTCTTAATAAATTCGTCACTTATATTATTTTATTACACCCTTATTTTATATTCTGGAAACACTCAATCAGTCTAAATCTAAATGAAAGATTGTTAATCTCGTCTTGTTTTCCTCGACTTTGTGTATATTTTACCATTTAATTAAATGGCGTGTGGTGAACGATCCTGAACGGGGTTCTTAATTTAATTAAATCATTATGTTTTTAATGACGATGTGTTTATATGAGTACCTAAACATGATTCCGTAATTAATTAATTATAACTATCTATTCATAAATAACCCTGTTAAGTACTGTCAAAGACAGGCTATATTTCTACCGGGACTGCGGGATTATTCGAAAGATAACTCCGCGGCCCTGGTATACCTATAAAAGGCTGGTATGGGTTTTAGTAAAGAGTCTGACACTCCCTCACGCTGCTACCCCACAGCGGGATGAGTCATTTGATGATTTCCCATAAAAATAGGCTATAGGTATTTCTTCTGCATATTTCGACATTTGACAATCTACCTCTAGATATACATATGTATACTAATATATGGATAAGATTTTATTTATCAGGTGAAGTCACGGGCATAAGTGTAATAGTGACGTGAAATGTGGATATCACCAAATTGTGATGTATTGATCAATCGTTGACATTCAATGTTTCGGAACCGTTTGATCCCTACTCTCTCTATACAAATGTAGCTCAGTTCAGTCTAGAGTTTAATCTTCTAAATGCTTTCTAGGAGGTTTTAACAAATAGAAGCCTTAGAATTAATCTATACATATAATAAATCTGTAAAAAACCTGTGTCTGTACATTGAATATATTAAAAAAATAATAATTGGGTGGGGTTTAGAAACAGTAATGGAGCACAAATCCAAAAAAAAAATTCTGTCTGTATGTCTGTATGTCTGTATGTCTGTTTGTTTGTACACGCTAATCTTCCGAACTACTGAACGGATTTCAATGATTTTTTCTTTGTTGTATCAGTATTAAGCCTGGTCAACATATAGGCTATAATTTATCTTCGAAACTTGAAGATCTGATGCAGAACACCAACAGACCAACAAAACTATAAGAGATACAAAAATGGTGCCATGGCAAAAATTGTTTCATGTGATGAGCATTTTCAATTGAGATAATAAATTTTAAGATCTGGAACACCTGATGTGGAACCCCAAGAGCCCAGCTTCTCTGTACCATATACAGGTATGACGTTTTAGCAAAAGTTGTTCAATTTGATAAGCACTTTCTATTGACTTATATAAATTGAAGATCTAAAACACCTGATGTGGAACTCCAGGGGCCCAGCTAGACTATAGCATATAGAGGTATGACGTTTTAGCAAAAGTTGTTCAATCTGATAAGCACTCTCTAAAACACCTGATGTGGAACTCCAGGAGCCCAGCTAGACTATAGCATATGAAGATATGACGTTTTAGCAAAAATGGTTCAATCTGATAAGCACTCTCTATTGACGTAATGAAATGAAATGAAATGAAATGAAATGAAATGAAATCGAAATGAAATGAAATGAAATCGTTTATTTTGCAAGTTGGACATAAAATCACTTTTACACGTCATTTTTAAGAACGCTGAGGTCGGCATTTCCTAATGACTGATCCCTGAGAAGAAATGCCGAAACAAACTCAAGGGTCATAGTCTCTTTTAAAGTCCAAACATGTTATAAATCAAATAATATTAGGTGTGAGTGTCACCATGTACGCGGTCTGGAATGGCCTTTTGAGGAAAGAGCCACATCAGGCTGGAGCTGACCAGTCCCAACAGACGGCACGCATGTATCAGTCGTCGTGTAGCTCAACCATATCTTAGGGAGCTCAACGACCTGTCACACGACGATACCAGATCTGCAGAACATTTGCGTAGGCCATTCAAAAATACTCAAACCCGCCAGACAGTATTTATGTTATAAGAATATATAATGTTGCTCGCATACACGATACTCACATTCACAATAATAATAAATAATAAAAAAAATACAATTATAATATATAAATGTCAAAAAAAAAAATGTCATTAATAAAATGTTATCTGATGATAATAATATTTAAATGTCAAAAGAACAATACACAGGCATTTGAAAAGATATCACTCACTAAGCGAGCAGCTCATTCCCAAGCTTCTTTATCATTTAAATAATCAGATATTTTGTAATATCCTTTTTTCAAAAGTTTGGATTTTATATGATTTTTAAATTTCTTAATAGGTAAATCACGAACCGCTTTGGGAAGTTTATTGTAAAAGCGTATACATTGACCCATGAACGAGTTGCTTACTCTGTGGAGGCGAGTAGCATGTACAGCAAGATTATGTTTATTCCTAGTATTTATGCTATGAACATCAGACATTTGAACAAAGTTAGAAATGTTTTTACGAACGTACATTAAATTTTCAAAAATATATTGAGAGGCAACAGTCAGAATATTTATTTCTTTGAATTTCTCTCTGAGAGAAACTTTTGGACCCAGATTATAAATGGCTCGAACAGCTCTTTTCTGTAAAATAAATATAGTCTCAACATCTGCACAGTTTCCCCAAAGGAGGATCCCATACGTCATTGAACTATGAAAGTAACTAAAATAAACTATTCTGGCTGTGTCCACATCGGTGATTAGTCGGATCTTTTTAATAGCATAGGCGGCTGAACTAAGCCTTCCTGACAGTTTAACAATAAATGGGCCCCATTGGAGTTTGGAATCAACGGTCAAACCAAGAAATACCGTTGACTCAACAGGCTTCAACTCTACTCCATTTAGTTGTACATTGGTTGGTAACTGCCTTACGTTTGGCGTTGAGAATTTAATTAACTTCGTTTTAGATTCATTTAAAAGAAGATTATTGACATTAAACCAATGAACAACCTTAGAGAGTGCATTGTTAACTTCGTCAAAATTGTCGAGTTGGCGCTTGATTTTAAAAACGAGTGAAGTATCATCGGCAAACAACACATAAACGTACATATAAACATCGAAGATCTGGAACACCTGATGTGGAACTTCAAGAGCAATACTACACTTGAAATGTATAGAAATTAATGTTATGAAATAGGTATGGTGAATCAAAAAAAGTAATTGGTCCGTCTTTAAGATAACCCTAAAATAATGGACACGTATTTTTTTTTCTCTCTCTCACAAACAAATAATAACGAAGATACAACAACATTATTATATCTCATTATTATTTTGTATGTCTCTTACAGACCTCGGGACTACAGAGTTCCGAATTTTTGGGAGGCAAACGTGGGGCCGAAGCCAACACGCTGAAGCTCTTTTGAGACAACTTTAATGAAATGGTGACACAAATGACAAAACCGACGATTATCCCTTTAAACACTATAAAAATGAACCCAAGGACAATCCCCGGTGGACGTCGTTAAAAAAAAAGACAATCCCCGGTTCTGTGCTAAACTATTGCTAACTATGGAGGAAAACTACTTGGGCTATTGTGATGGAATATTAGTGGATGACAATGTATTAGGTACATGTAAAAATGGCAGGTGGAGACTCGCCACCTCACTTACTGGGCCCCCGGGAACCAGTCACTGAATAGCAACAAGAGGGCAACAGGGACATGAGCGGCTGAAGGGTGAGGATACCTCGGCGGACTTTAAACGCAGATTACGCGCTCCCTGTGCTTACCATGAGGCACCTACCCTCCGAGCAGGGCTACTAATCCTGCTCTAGCGACTCCACTCTGGACGGCCAAGCCAAGCCAGAGGCGTGAGACCTACCCCCGTCATAGTTCACTCCGACCGGCCGGAGGGACAGTATACTCTCCCTGGAGAACTCAGTATATATAGCCCCGCGGGGTCGCTACTCCCCGTCATCAGCCTCAGATGTCCTGCGGTGCCTATATTTCATTATTATTGTCGTTATTATCTCAAGAGCCTTTGTCCCAATTATGTTAGGGTCGACTTCCAGTCACGATGCAACTGAGTACCAGTGTTTACAAGGAGCGACTGCCTATCTGACCTCCACAAACCGGTTACCCGCTCAACCCAACACCCCTTGGTAAGACTTACTGGCTTCTAACTACCCATAACGACTGCCAAGAATGTTCAATGACAGTCGGAACCTACAGTTTAACATCCCCTCCAAATAACGGTCATTGGTATCCAAAATATACGTAGAAAGTACATACGAACTTAGAAAAGTTGCATTGGCAGCCACTTGGCAGACCTGGAATCAAAGACGTACGCTCATACTTGAGAGATTGGTTCTCTACCCACTAAACCACCACGACTTTGTCATCTATTTTATGTTTTTTTACGCGGACTAATTAGAATCACTACTTTTATCCCTATGGTCACGTCTATTGCGGTTCAGTTCTCAGCGTTTTGTTTAGTCTGCTGTGCTTTTGCCGTTACAGTAAGTACAAAAATTAAATATATGGAACGTTTCTAATGGTTATGCGTATTCCGTTGTTTTCAAGTCAACGGGCCCTTAAAATTCAATATCAGACTATTCAGATCTTTGATTTTGCTGACCCTGTAGTCGCTGGCATAAGGGACAGGATCCGCGTACGAAGTCGCGGGCAGAAGCTAGTACCTTAATAAAATGTAACTGTTTTATGTGTTTAAAAATAGGATCCACCAAAGGATATCAAAAACTTCCAAACTCATAAACTCTACCTCTTTATAATATGTTATTCTGATCTTATTTCAATTTTATTTTATTGTAATCATTTTTAATTGGTCTTGAAGGTATAATTGTTTGTTTGTGCTTAATTATTGATTTTGGTAACCAAATTACTTCTTTTTAATTTTTTTTTATTTCACAATTTTATAACCGTTTCCTTTGCATGTGATGTTAGCCTTTAAGAAATTGTTACACGTGCTTTTATATGTATTACTCAAGTTTGTAAAAATGTAATGTGTAAACAATTGTTGGCTGACCTTAATAAAATAAATAAAAAAATATAAAAAAATAAAAATAATTCTAAACTAGGTGTTAGTATAAAATACTGTTTTTTCTAATCGCACAGTTAATTAACATGCCTAGCTATAAAAGGTTTAATAAATAAACCATTAAAATGAATTGGAAATATTTTATCGTGTGATTATGCAGTAATGTTCTTGCTATTTTATGTCCACGCTGACGTTTCGGACGGTAACAGGTCTAGGGTTTTGCTTCTCATACTAAATTTGTCTTAAGAAGGACAGTTAATGGCATAAATATGTTCAGGAGATGCATATTGTTATTATTGTTCTGTAAGTACATATATTGTGATGGCTATGTATTGGATTAGCGAACGGAAAATGATTATGATAAAAAGTGAAGTTCATAAAAAATGGCAGTTTAGTTATTTCAAGGATTTTAATTTGTGATTTCATCTTACTTTACCACTTCGCCTTTTTAACTAATATAAGTCATAATTTGTATTTAACGATCATATGTGTAACAGAGCCACACAATATTTCAGGTGTGTGCGTAAGATCAATACGCGAAAAAGACATCTTTGAATTAAGTGCAGACGACATAATCGCGCAAGAACTCGGCGATGTGTACGAAGCACGAGCTTTACTGAATAGCCTGGCTGTTCACGACAACCGTACGGAATCTACAGTTGAACCGGTCAAGCTAAACGCCAACAAAACCAAATCTAACAAGACACAATCGACAACAGTAAAAATGCCCATGGCTACAATCCCACCAGAAATAGAAAAACCAAAATATATTAATACAACACTAAGAGAATTGAAAAAACGCCGCTTGCAGAGACAAATTGAAAAAATATTGAACACAGAGCCAACACCGGTGTCCAACTACCTGGCCGGTGCGGGTGACCCGACAGTACTGACTCGTAGGTTCGATCACATGGTTGCTCAATTCAAGATGAAAGACCCAGAAACCCGAAGAGAAATCTATGACTCAAAGGAACAACACTGGCCAAAAATTTGGGCAAAAAGAATATTATGGAAACTTCAGGAGCATTTTGTGTACGAAGTACGTTACAAATTAATTTACCCCCAGCAGCTAAGAAAAAAATACATCTCAAACCTCAAGTACAAACTAGGATTTTTATTCGGACTGTTGAGGCAGCTCAAAAATCAGCAAAAATGGGTGTATTGGGCGTTTCGGGTTCATCATACCAGACTTTCCGCAATTTACTTTTCTTTTAAAATGTTTGAAAAACTTGCGAGATTAGATGTTGACATAAGAGATGTGATTGAATTAATTAAGAAGACAGAATATAAGATAAATATACGGAAAGACCCTGAGTTCTACGAGAAAGAAGTGGTCTAAACAGACATTAGAGGTTAATCGTTGCAGGATTTCGTTTTAATTCCATGTACTTATGGTACAATTAATAATTCCTTGCAGCAGAATAATAAACATTTAATTTTGAGCATTTTTTCTTTTACAAATCTAATGTCTCTGAAGTTCGCAGAAATATTAAATATGCTAATGATTCATAACGTTTAAAGAAACATTATTCTCAATGAAAACACACAATGTCACTTGTACAGTTCTTTATGGACATTGTTCCGGCTCCATACATGTTCTGCCTAAGAACCGTTCGAATGGAAAGTGACTTCTATAAACTCTTAAAATTATATGGAATCCTATGAAATAAGTTTTCACGAACGGACACTTACGAAAAAAGTTAATATTTTGAGGTTATAAATAAAAAATAACCAAGCTTGCGTGAAATATCAGAGTAGTATTATCAAACTACACTATAAAAAATATCAACAATACTATGTACAGCTCTATATATTTTCTTCTAGATCTAGGAAAAGACTACTCTACTAGATACTAGGAAAAGAGATAGTACCTTGTCAAGTTTAAGATAATTCTTTGACAATTATCATTTTACAAAGTTGCATTTTCTGTCTGTCCCTATGAATGCTTAGATCTTTAAAACTACGCAATGGATTTGGATGCGATTTTTTTTAATAGATAGAGTAGGTCAAGAGGAAGGTTTACACCAAGGTTTTACATTGCCACCGTGCGAAGACGGGGCGTGTGGCTACAAACTTTATTGACAGTTACCTAGCTATCTACATGCCATAAGGCGGGAATCGAACCCGCGGTCTATTACCAAGAAGGCACAGACCATACTAAAAATGTCATTACCACACAAAATAATTTAACAGTTAAAGTAAGGTTTACCAATAACAATGAAAGAGGTTTTCGAGGATGTGCAATAAAAACAATATTTATATTCAATTAAAGGTTTTTAATCATCAATATTTCTCAATAATATATTATCTAAGAACTGAGCAATTGAATTTTGGTATCTCGCCCAGCTTAAGTACCAGATAATAGTCATTATGTGAGCCATACATTTTCACAATTGCGTCCAACAGTGCATTGCATCTTATTATGCTCGACTGCTTCAGACTAACACGTCGTACATATAAGGTCATGAGCTTCAACCTGTAATAAATAAATACAATAAAACATTAGTAAATGTCAAGTAACTTGCAATTGTGGCAATTGATTTGAAAACCGAGAAATTGTGTGCTTATGAAAACATAAGTAGGTAGTAACATTCTTATCAAAATTAGAAAAACACTTTCGTAGATCACTTACCATACGGGGAGCAGTCCATTGTTGTATGCAACGAAGTATATCTTCGTTTTCTAATACCAAAGAACCCCCAGCAGATCCACAATTTACACAATATAGGTAAACTATATTCTGCATCCATTGTTGTAATTATAATACAACTAAATTCGATCACAGACAGAGCAATATCCGAAAATGCCAGGAAAATCCAGTCCTTTACACACAGCCGAGTTCACCAAGTACGCAATCTAATCGGAGTCCGTAATCAAGCCAAAGTTGTTAGAATAAAACCATGAAACGCATAGAAAATCACAAAAGAAACGATAGTCGCAAAGCAATCAAACTGACTGAAGTACACCAGTTTTGCCAATTATGAAAACTATAAAGCCCCCAGTACATATTGTGTTGGGCCAAGCTTTGCAATGCACAAATGTAGGCCACGATCAAATGGTGTTTACACATTGGCGCATGGCTCATTGTTGCCTGGCAAACCACTTGCGATGGACGTCGAAGTAACTAAGGCTGCGGCTATTTATTTGTATACTACACTACTATATTCATATTACTATATTTATATTATACTGCATTACTATATTTATTTTTACACGCAATACAAAAGTGTACTATCCTCAGCGGCCGGTGACGAACTAAACATTGGCCGAATGTGTAAGCACCACAGGCCACACTGGGCCACGATTCCTTTGATGTGTGCCAAAAAACCGACAACTCGCCGAATGTACGCCAACCTTGACAAATGTCCGCCAACGTACACCAATACCTCGTGTACACATTGGTGATGGCGTGTATTGGCCACGCTTGGGCCAATGTGTACCGTTTTTTTCTAGCTAGTCAGTTTAGGTATTTAAATGAATTAAGTGTTACCAACTAATTTTAATAACCGACTTCGGAAAGGAGGTTCTCAATTCGATCCGTATTTACCGAAATCGCGAAAACTTCCGAAACTGGCATCACTGGCTGACGGAAACATTTTATAAGGCATCAATAATTGTGACCCAACTTTTTATTTGGAATTTATTTATTTGAAGTGTCCGTGGAATACTAAAATATGTTTCAAACAATATAAAAATAAATGAAAATTATAGTATAATTTATATTCACATCGGTTCTTAGGCCAAAATTGAACAATGTCCTTTATCATCAATATGTTTGTTAGACATAGTCTGTAACTATGTGAAACAAACATATTCATCCATTGCAGTCATTTCTCTATCTATAGGATATTGATTTGCAACTATGTCATTGCTCAGTTGAGTTTGGAACGCACTTAAAGAGTGTAGTTTTCTTATAAATGACGGTATCTAGAATATTGATCACCATCCTCCGAGCCTTTTAACCGACTTCCCAAAAAGGAGGAGGTACTCTTTTTTTTACGTATGTTCACCGATTACTCGAAGACGAATGGGCCGATTTGCAAAATGTTTTTTTGTTTGATAGGGTTTACCTCCCAGGTGGTCCCATAATCAGGTCATCAGATCGGTCGAGATCTAGTGATGGAAACTCTGAGAAATCGAGGGCAACTTTTGAAAATTGTAGGCATATGTAGGGTAAAAACTTGACACTGAACTTGGCGTATGTCTGATAACACTACGCCATGGTGAAGGTTTGGAGCTGACCTGATGGTGGAGACCGGAGAAGGTCGAGGGAACTCGACAACTGAATGTATAAACTGCCTCGTGTTTGGGCTTATAATATTATTCGTATTAATGAGAACTTTCCACTTATGCGGATAGTGACAGCTATGCTTGTCACTGAAAAGTTAAAAAAAAAACATTTTACAAAAAAATTAAACCGACGTTTTTTTTCCCTACTATGTTGGGGTCGGCTTTCAGTCCAACCGGATTCAGCTGAGTACCAGTGCTTTACAAGGAGCCACTGCCTATCTGACCTCCTCAACCCAGTTACCTGGTCAACCCAATACCCCTTGGTTAGGCTGGTGTCAGACTTACTGGCTTCTGACTACCCGTAGCGACTGCCAAGGATGTTCAATGACAGCCGGAACCTACAATTTAACGTGCCATCCGAAACACAGTCAATGGTGTCTAAGATATACTTAGAAAGTACATGCAAACTTAGAAAAGTTTCATTGGTACGTGCCTGACCTGGAATCGAACCCGCGCCCTAATACTTGAGAGGTTGGTTCTTTAACCACTAGGCCACCACGATTTCACTAGTTACGACTTCTAGACTAAACATATAGATGATATTTCGAAACTCGGCTGAAACCTCGGGCGGAAGATAGTTTTAAATAAACCGTTACACTGACTTCTGCCGTTAATAAAAAAATAACAGAACTACTTTCATGATACCGGAAAAAACAAAAGCCAACAATGGTTTGAGAGCAACAAATGTTTCCATTCACGTTCATTTATTCCGAGTTGCTGGCAACCCGCCAGACGCGCTGGCAACATCGCCCAAGACTGTAATATTCACAATTTAAACTTGGCCCTTTTACCAACTTCTTTGATAATTTTACTAATTATTTAGGTATCATTTATATTTCTGCACTATTATAAGATTATTATAGTAAGCAGTGGAAGTAGTTCTTTATCTGTATAAGTAAATAAATTTTTATTATAACAAAAGCTGAACCACCTTATTATAAAACGTGGTTTTAAGAAGTACCCGCTTAGGTTTGGTCCACTAATTTTGTGCGGGACGGTGGTTTAAAGGTGGTACAAAAGCTGGTAATTTTTTAAAACTACGTTTTATTACCTCTATAATACGGTGGGAAGAGTTTGTTGATTTGGACTAGTAAGTAAAATAAAAGATATGTAGATTATTGGGAATGGCCGTGTTACTAAGAGGTTATTATTCGTGCAAACGTATAAATGAAAAGGAAAACATATATAAAATGGAGTGTGCAAAGTTATTCTAGTTTCATAGTAAAACATTAAGATTGCTGCAAAATTTTAAGTGCCGTTGCTTGTGTACTTAGAAGCTCGGTAACTTATAATTATGTTAACATTTTAAGCAGTTCTGTTTGCTCCTTACTAAATGTTTAGTGTTTTTTTATAAATATTGTAATAACGATTAAGTAGTTATGCAAATTAACCGTTTCTAGGGACCAAATTAAATGTATATAAACCTTCTTCTCAACTTTGTATCTCTATGGTTTGGTGCCATAGATTTGTAAAGATCTTCATTCTCCTGCCCTCATCCCAATTTTATTTTAATTTATTTATTTATTAGGTTCACCAACGAATGTTTACACTAATGCATACTCATAACTATTAACAAACAAAGTAAAGTGTAACACTCCCACAAACATAACATTAAATTAAATCATAAAGATGTAAAGATATGATATCAAAAAAAAATCCTCTAATTCACAGAATCTGTATAAGATAAGTCCTCTGGAAATCAAGATGGTTAACAGCCGATATATCTTTAAAATGTTTACAAATTAATTAAAAATCTTTATAAATTAGTTAATTTTACTTACACTTAAGTTTTTATGTACTTTCTAAGTATATCTTAGACACCAATGGGTGATAAAAAGATGAAGGAAAACATCTTGAGGAAACCTGGACTATATAGTCTGAAATCAGCAACCCGCATCCATCCGTGTGAGAAGAGGCCTGTGCCCAGCAGTCTGACAATACAAGCACAAGTACAAGTTTATTGTTCGTTTCTATAAATATCAACACGCGATTATATCAAAAAACTTTTAACATTACCTATTACCATCGCAGCATTAAACCAAATTTTAAAACTCCAATAAGTACCTAGGTACTATCAAAATAATCGCGTGAGAAACAAAATATTTGTGAACGAGACTTGCGGGCTTATCGTGTTACATAGGGCTGTCACGATATCCCGGGTTGTAATACTTACCCGCACGCAGTAGGCTGAGTCCTGAAAATATAGGCCACTGGAGCAATACTGGTGCAAGGTGCGCAAGAATCCCGGGGTGCGGGATTGTTTTAAAGAGTAATCGATACCGGGATTAGAAAGGGGTCTCCTATGAGTAGCAGAATAAAAACCTTTATTGATAAATGGACTATTTAACACTGAAATTAATGTTTCTAATCGGTTCACTAGTGCCTGAGATCTTAACAAACAAACTCTTCAGCTTTATAATATTAAGAACTGTACGCTGTACCTGTATTTTGTTTTTACAAGGAAATATCGACCGTTTTGAATTAGGTAGATCAAATATAAATAAGCAAGATGGAAAGTTTACTTGATTATCATAATATTAGTATAAATCGCTTTCGCCTATGACATAGAACTACTTGTAAAAAGCTAAGCTTCAATAAAAAGTATAATCGCATGATAAGTAACGCCACAGCAGAATTCTATCGTTTTGACCCGGAAACATCGCTGTTAAAGGAATTTATGTCTTATTGCAATCAGTTTAGGTACAAAATCGCGTGCAAGTTCCATCATCAATTTTGATTTGCTTTCATAATATCGTTAATAGGTTTAATTTAAGAATGTTTTAGAATTTGTTTTTATTTTCCTTTTTGACGTGATGTAACTGGCTGGTACAAATTTTAAAGATAAATTATTATTATTATTACCAATTTTAATGTTGCTGAATATAATTTTTTGTGTTTCAGTTCATTATTTAAAACTCCGAATAGCCAAACAATAAGCCAAAATTATGTTAATCTATACTTATAATAAATCTGTAGAGAGGTCAATTCTGTACATTGAATATATTTCCAAAAACACTATCAGGGGGTGATTAGTGATCGATACTGATGGCAAAAAAATCAGTAACATTTTTGTCTGTCTGTCTGTCTGTATGTTCGTTATAGAAACAAAAACTACTTCACGGATTTTGACGAAACTTAGTACAATTATTCTTCATACTCCTGGGCAGGTTATAGATACTTTTCATCACGCTGCGACCAATAGGAGCAGAGCAGTGAAGGGAAATGTTGGGAAAAAGGGTGAAGTTACTCCAGTTTTTAAGCTTCAGTCGCGTGTGCAGCCTTAATGGTTAAAGCTACATAGAAACTATGTATGACGGAAATGTTCTCCTTTAAATTATGTAAAAAACATTCCATATCAGCATATGTCTACCTTTTATGGTTGACTCACAATAACACGTGTAACTCTCGATAGCTTAGTGGTTCGGAGGTTTCTGATTATATTTGTCTACTATTACGTTTCTTACACTCTCACTCACACTAAATAATAAAGGTTAACATTATTACCTATTCAATAAAAAAAAAATCATATAAATCGGTAAAGAAAACCCAAAGTTATACATGAAATATGGTAATAAGCCATCGCGCGTGAAAATCACGCTATAAGGATCATTTTTGTGTAACGGTCGCGGCTCGCGGCGCGGTAGCTGCGCGAGCTTCATATAATATTTGGCTTTTGATGCGATTGGTGCGAAAAGACGTGTTCAACCTTATTGACCGACAATAATTGATATTAACAAACCTTGCAGCGCGTCTTTAAATAATATAATTTATTTAAAACGTTCTTTTGATTTTATAAAATAGGTAAGAATTAGTTATTTTGGTAGTGTTTAAATATTCTTCAATTACAATAACATAATAGTATAAATTTTATTTCTTTTTAGGTGAAAAAGTAGGTACGCATAGATTTAGAATTGGATTGGCTGGTGTTTAGTATTTCTGCCTCTCTTTACACAAAGTCCGAATTTAACGCAGACGAAGTCGCTGGCAGAAGTTTATAATAATAAATTATTTTAATCTACCCGAATTTGTCAATTTTTATCTGTAGCCTCGTCTGTATTTAAAAGTGATTCAAATGCTGCCATATATTATGTCGCATCCAACTTGATAAAATTGCTATTCAATGAAACAACTAGCTCTTCGAATAAACAACGCCACCCAACTTAGCCGTTTGATCAAATAGCTATTTTAACAACTTGGCTGCTACCTGCTACATAAACCTACAATCCAAAGACAGCAAAGCAATTAAGATAATGTGGTGGAAGCCGTAATAGTGACAGATGAAGAATTATTGCGGCTATATGTTACGGCAGAGGCTTCTAACACGTCGTTAATATCTCACACGTCTGGTCTTAGCCTGCTCCATACTATTGAGCATTGATCACCATACTGTTAAGCTATGATAGAAATACAAAAATATTTGATAGTATTACAAGTACTAAATTGTAGTTTTGCCTCATCTATTACAAATAAATATAGTAAATAAAAACCATTTTTTTGAACCCTAAAGGCTCCGAAAGTACTGAGCGGATTTCATTTTTTTCACTGTTAAACCGCGGGAAAGCAATAGTCCCTGTTGATGTATAAATAAATACGAAAATTATATTGTCTATGTGGCTTTTCACACCAAAACGACTGACCCAATTACTGAATTAAAAGACACACAGATACACAGACATATAAGTTTTCTTATCAGGACCCCGTAAGCAGTTCCCTCGAGACCCGAGTAAAACTGCAAGAAACAGTAAGTCATCTACATACACGACCAGCAAAAAGCAAACATATTCCCTTTATAGATATATCAGAATTGAGAATACAAAAGCATTTCTCATAAAACACCCCCTGTGTATACCGTACGCTGATCTCTGAAACATAAAGCTTACTCGCAGAGAAACATTCGAGAGAGAGAACATACTCCCAATGTGTCGATCACACCTGAGCGTACCCAGGAGGAAAGCTTGTATGTCACTGTTTTACATATCAAACGATAGTTCAATGCTGAAGTCAATATTTGTACGAAAAGTCGATGTTTGCTACTGATTTTGTATGTTTTGAATAGATAACCATTTGTTTTTTGAAGAATCTGTTTTGTGTCTCTTGTGACGGAGTTGGTGATAAAATTCACGTTTTTAGGAGCAAAAATATAGAATATTATATGGAATGATGTACTTAGGAGAATTTTACCTACTATAAGGATGGAATAAATAGCAAAATTGATAGCAGAATACTGAAACGATACAATCAATCATCAAAGATCAATTTTAAGGCTGCTCAAACCTCATTCCATGTCTGTCATACGTTTGTTTTACAGAAATACTTTTAAGTTGAACTTAAAGTTACATAGCGTCGTAAATGACATTAGAAACCTTTCAAAAACTTTTCAACACTATAAAGTATCAATAAATAATTAATTATAAAATATTAATACAAATATTGTAAATCAAGAAATCCAAGACATAACTTATCAATACAGCATTCAATCTACTTATGCATGTTCCTACAACACAAGACAGTTCTACGTCGATACAAAGTCGACAAACACAATATATAAATAACAGAACTGTTATGTCCTACACACAGTATACACCCAAAACCTATCGCCAATATTGGCCATATTGGTTTATTTTATGACCATAACTAAATGGGACAACGGGCTTCGGGGCAGTAAGACAAACAGTGGGCCATGGAGAACAAAATGACCAGCGGAGGTGTCATAACGAAAAATCGCCTAAGGAAGTAGAGCTCCCATATGTGGGTTAGCGGGCTAGCTAGTCACTGTTTTTATAATTATACTCCTTCTTTGTACCAACATTTTTTGTAATTCCAATAGCCATTGACAGATACCTCAAAGAACCTAAACGCTTCGTTAGTTCATTCGTAACTGATCGCATTTCTCATACCCACCGCACCGTACGAATTTGACATAGAAGAAGGCGCCTGACCTACCTGCATTATGGCATCTCCGCTCATTCCTTACTCCGAGACTTCGGGGCATTAAGACAAACATTGGGCCAATAACCCAATGGCCCAGTCCTTATCGGAGCGTATTCGCTTGGAAGATGTTTTGACATGATTTATTCATGTTGGAATGTGTCCAGATGTTTTTTGACGTATGATTGCATATTGGGTTAATTTTTTTGGGGAGCTAAGGGTGGTTTACAATAGTCTCTCTGTGTGTGGATACGAAATGAAGAGCTTCTCTTATCCGATTCTGGATAAGGGTCGTCTACTAGAGTCAATCGTGGTTACTCCTGCTGCACACCTGGGTAAAAAACCCTAAAGCCTTCCTCGATAATTAGGCTGACTGAACATTGGAATATTTCCAAATCGGTGCAGTAGTTCTTGGCGGTAAATAAACTCATCAGCTTTATAATGCTAGATATACTAAACCTGCCTATGCTGTAACATTAACAAAATGAAATAAATCAACAAATAAATATACAACATGTAACGTAATTAACGCACACCCTCAAACACCCCAATTAGAATATTCTGTTATAATCATAATACATACACTGAATTTTTAATTTAACATGTATATATTTTTGTAAGAAGAACTGTATTATTGTTTTTGAGTAAATAAATTATTATTATTAATTATTGCTTTGTATGTCTCTACCAGACCTCGGGACTATAGAGTCCCGGATTTTTGGGAGGCGAACGTGGGGCCGAAGCCAACACGCTGAAGCCCTTTTGAGACAACTTTAATGAAATGGTGACACAAAACCGACGATTATCCCTGTATACACTATAGAAATGTACCCAAGGACAATTCCCGGTTCTGTGCTAAACTATTGCTAACCATGGAATAAAACTACTTGGGCTATTGTGATGGGATGCTAATGGACTAGGAATGGTGAAACTACGGGAATTAATTATTATTATTATATGCATTGTTATTTACTAAATTAGTTATACCAATTCTTGGAGAACTTTTTGGTCATACTACTACGCACGCAAATATCGTGCCGCGCGCCGCTCGACTCGACACAACATATCGAAACTACGGAAAAAGCCGACAATACACGAAGTCTTATTACTTTGAGTTACGGTCTATTTGAATTTGTTTTGACTGTACAGGGTTAATATGACAATAATTTCCGCAGTTTTAATTATTTTTGGGATAAAAAATTACCCATATTAAAAATGATATAAATCGATTCAGTAAACGATTCTGAACAAACTAATTTCAGGATGTGCGTTAATTAAGTTACATATTGTACAACTTATTAAAATACCAAAATGGCCAGTCTAGTTGAAGATACTGACTTTGTGACTAATCGGCCTATTGCACCTAGTACTTACGCACTCGGTCAGTAACATTTGAACCTTGTACATTAGGAAAATGGCTGAAAATTAGGTATTACATAATTTCTCAAAAACAAAATCCAATTTACAACAAAAATAAAAACAAATACATCCAAACTTCCAAATCGAAAACAAGCCAACTTTAAAACGGGCACCTGTTTTGCATTTACCCATTTTTCTTTTGCCCCCACAATAAGAAACGAGCCAAAGCGTGTCTCTGAAATCTAAGAGCATTGAACTGACTGGAGCCGCCACTATAATCGCGAAGTAGCTTACTCATGCCTTTCCCATCATATCGCTACGCTCACCTCATGACAAAATATCTGTAAACACGAACATATCATTAAGTCGAGTACCTATTTAGGCATTTCATCACAATTATTAAGTTTGATATTTTTAATGTAAGTAAAAATAACTCTAGTTTTGGTTGTAAATATCTTGCTAATATTTCTGATCCAAATACATTAGGTATTTACCCATTATGCTATGAACAGTTGGCCTAGAAACATGAAACCAAAACATGTTAAGATCATTTATAACATATTGTACCTAGGTTAAAGATTCTTAGAAAATTCACGCACATATTAATTAGTATACCAGTAAAACAGCACGGCGAACTCGTTCCTTAGCAACAACCTTTGGCATTCGAAGGCAATGCGTGTCCAGCAAGTTACATGTTCTTCGCCTGAAATATACCTGGGAGAAAACTTTCCGTCGCCAATTTATGCAGTTGACTCTAAGGGTGCGTCCACATCTGGCGAATGCGCCGCGAATGCGCAGCACGCGAGCCGATCGCGAGCTGTCCGCGAGCTGCGCGCGTGCAGTCACTGCAATAGTTCGGTGCGCCTCTTTAGCGCAACTCACGCAAGGCTCGTATAGAGCGCGCGAGCGGCGCGCGAGCGGCGCGCGATCTGCGCGCAATCAGTTCTCGCCCTTACAGTTCCGTATATTGGCTCAGTACTATCGAAGATGGCAGACGTCGCGCGCCGCCCGCGCGCCGCTCGCGTGCGGCGCTTAGGTCGCGCGCGAGCTGCGCGCGGGCGGCGCAGAAGCGGCGCACGAACAAAAATGCACGCGCGCAGCTCGCGAACAGCTCGCGATCGGCTCGCGTGCTGCGCATTCGCGGCGCATTCGCCAGATGTGGACGCACCCTAAAAGTTAGCATTATGCTGTCTGCGATATAAATTGTCATTCTTTTTAAACGTTTTGTGTCTGTGGTATGGAGTTGAGACTCGAAGTTATCAATTTTGTTGGATATTAAGTTTCAGGTTCCATTTAAGAAATGTCATTTTGGAAAGTTTTGAAAATAATGTCTTGTGTGATATGGAATGCTGATACAAGGCTAGAATTTTGATTTTGTCTTTCAGAATGGTAGGCTAATATTGCCGGATAGGTACCTCAAGATGCTCATCGCAAACGGGGTAGGTCCCTGAAGATATGACGGGATGACCTGGACGCTTACAAACATTTTGGTTAGGGACACCTGAAGGGTCCTGAAGAGGTGTGGCTTTTGCCCAGCAGTGGGACAATTCTGGCTACAAAAAAGGCCTTCCTTGAGAGTGAAGGAATCATAATAAGAATATTTAGGCAAGATGAGATTTCGATTCTCGTGTGCTTTTATATTGGCTAATCCGCAAGTTCTTAAGTTGAGCTTCTCACTTCATTGTATTTTGCTGTTATTTACACAAAGGCTGTCTCGTTAAATCTCAAATGCTCTCATTTTTTGTTTACTGTTACTCAAAACTGTAAAAGGAAATATTTTATATTCTATTTTACAGCAACATTATCACTATCATTACTGGTTTCAAATGTTGTATATAATATCTATTCATTTAAATGGCCAATCCTAAAAACTAAAGACAAAAAGTGACCATTTCAAATAAAGAAAATAATGAATATAATACAACCTCAATAACTGGAACTCTATTTTCAGGAGCGATAACCGATACATAAGTTTAAAATTGCAAGTCCAACCAGTCATTACACGATAAGTGTTCCGATATACGCGTTCCAGCGTGCTCGATACCTCCCCTTTCAATTTAACGGCTTGAACTTAGAGTGTTTAACCAACCGGAACTGCCATGCGCTAAAATGAGAAGAGATTTCTTAAGAAATAAGCCGTGCTTTCGTACTTAGTTGGTGTTCTATGTTTCTTGTTGAATCAACTGTGTACATGGTACTAAATAAAGTCTACAAAACCGTTAGCGCGAGGTACGCAAATAGTGATAGTTCACAAGGATGCAACAATCTTTGATCACATCGTTACAGCCTTTTCACACTGGAGGATTTTCCGAGCAGATTTTTTGTGCTCGGTTGTATGAAAAGGCCGACTCGTGCATACCACAAAATTCACTGCCATTACCTTAACGCACGTAAGCACACAAGAGTGTAAGTTGTAGCCTCACATTCTTAGCAGAGAGGAAAAACACGGCGTCTCCAGTTAGTTATATGTTCTAAAAGTTTAAAGGAAATTGAGTTGGCGTCGATACGCCGATAGGGAACAGTGAAATGAGAACAATATTTATTGAGAGGTGGGGCGGAAGGGGGGGCTTCTAAACTTCCAAGTTGTAGCGTCTGTTCTTACATTTTGGAGATAATGTTTCCAGGTGATAGGGTTGAGGAAGTACCGGTCTTTGTTTGTTCAATATTATTTATTATAAAACATTTTTTAACTGGTATATATCTTGTGTAACCCTTTTTTGGGATGTAATTTTTCGTACTGTCAACTTATGGCGTCCAAGAATTCATAGCGCGAATAGAGTGCGTGCGTTGGAAGTGTTCCAAAGTGGACGTACAACGATTCTTAGCCGTTAGTTGGTACGGCGCTAGACTTTTATTTTAGGTTTTTTTTTTCAGAACATAGAGTATTAGTACCTACGGGTACATACTTCAGACACTTCTTTAATCATCGTTTAAAACATTTTCAGTATAATGATTCACACGGGCCAATTTTCACGAACTCTAACAAAAGTGTTTAAATGATTAATGATAGTAAAAGTGTCTTAATAAAAAACGATTAGCAACTTCGTGCACCTAATTACTGGCCAAACTTTTGTAAAGTTATCTACTTAAACACTGATTTGTGTTGAATTTTAAAAGTCCATTTTTTAATCAGTTTTAACAAATACTGCATATAGGTATTACATAGTTAAAATAGATTATTTTAATGAAGATTTAATACGAAATTAAGATCATCTTGAAAGTAACCTAATTATAATGACGAACTTACTTTTCAGTATGACGAACTTACTTTCCAGTTTTCCTGGCAATCAGGGTTTAGATATTTTAAACCAGATTTCACCCGCGACTTCGTACTGCCTCCCTCACCCGGATAAAAACTAACGTATCTCTGACTGTACAAACTTACAGCTAATTTAATCTGAATATGCATTAACATGAAAGCGTAAGAAAAAACTAAGGCATAACATTTTTTAACTTTAGGTATACATGGGTATATGTTTTTCTAATTTCCTTGTCAGTTAACTATGGAAAACACTGAACATTATCTTTGAACAGCCAAGCGGTACAAAGTAATATATCGATACCTGTAATCGATCCCCTCATTCATGCATTCACGGAATGAATAACATTGGAATTGAAATTCTCGAAATTATATTTCAGTTTTGGGTCTTGAATTTATTTAGAATATCCTGCGTTATTTCTTCCAAAGGGAATTCGAATAGTATGTTTGTATATTTCAGTTTTGTTGTAAGATATTATTATTTAAATTGAATTCAAGTTTGACACAAGCTATGGAATAGTTAGCTTCTATTATTTTAGGAGTTTTATTATAATGCAAGTCTGTCGTGTATGAAGATCTCATATATGTATATATATCATGTAAATATGTTCATTTTTCTTATATTAAACATATATATTAATAACTTATTATTTCCATTTTATTTACATTTACCTATGACAAACTGGCTATTTCCCGCGGTTTCACCCGCGTCCCAGGAACTACTTCCACACGGATAAGTAGCCTTTAGTAGTTTTGGGGTAAAATCTATACAGATAGACAGAGTTACTTTCACAATTACAATATTAGTATGATAAACACATTGATATACCAAAGAACATAATTTAACACCGTTCATGCACAAAAATATTATTTTATAGTTTCCTAAGGATTCTAAAACTCGAATCTATTGCACTGTAGCGTAGTAAAGTCGCAATCACCATCTAAAACGGTGCTCATCCCAACTGGATCAAAGGCTCCCTACAAAGCGATACTTCTGGACACGATACTAAGGATTACCTTTACAAAGAAACGCTCTTTCCAAACTCGATTCTCGGTTCTCTCGATTCTTTCGATTATTGATTTTGAGTTCAGTACATCTACCATGAGTTTAAAGCAATAGCATACTTACTTATTGCACTAGCTGTTTCATGCAGTTTTACCCATGTTGTACCCTGCACCGGGATCAAATATAGCTCATGTTACTCGGCGAGAGTGAAGCTTTCCAACAGTTAAAATATTTCCAAAATAGTTCTAGCTAGAGCCTATTTGATTCAAACAAGCAAACAATCAAATCTTTCGTCTATATACCTACATTAGTATAGATGGAAATTTATACTGCACCTCTAGAGGTAGAGATAGATAGATAGATAGATAGATATATTCTTTATTATGCACACCAATTAAAAAAACAACAAGAACAAACAAAAATTTTGAAGTCGGTGACACAATGGGCGGTCTTATCGCTAAAAGCGATCTCTTACAGACAACCTTTGGATGGATTGTAAAAAAGGAAATAACCATATCGCAGGTAGTTTTGGTGCACTATGTATATATAATATTAATACATAAAACAATAACAAATAAAATACAAATAAAATAGTAGAGGTCACTTATGAAACTAAAAAATAAATAGATATTTAAACTCATGTTACAGGTACTCGATAAAACGACGCGATATACGTAACCTAGCACAAGAACAGAGGACTACGTTCCCACACAATGTTTGGACATCAATTCAGTGGCGAGTAAAGACTATTATGTGAGCGTAGTGGACAATATCTCAAAGAGGAGAACCGATGTGTCCAATACGTTACGTGCTCTCTTCGAGTGAAAACTATTGGATACGAACTTGAATTATAGATGAAGAGCCATTTGAGTAGTTTTTATTGGAATTAAAACTTATGTTCTGTTGCCAGGTACTCCTTATTTTTGCTATATTTATCTATATCGAATTTGACTGTCTCTATTATCATGTAGAAATATCCAAATTTTGTATAATGTAGGTGAAATATTAATATCGTCTTTGAATTAAACATTTGTAGGGTAAAAGAAGAAAGAAAGATGGAGGAGAATTATAAAACGTAAACTTTACTCTATTTTAAAGTTTATGCTTAACATCATATTTTAAACAGTACTATATTTAACAATCAATTAATATGTATTATATAAGTAATTTGTGTACATCACAAGATGCATGTAAAACATGCTTGCAATTGTTATCATTACACGAGTAAAATAACTATTACTGTAACAATAGTTTTACTACATAGTAATGCATAGTAAAGTGAGGTGAATTCGTACCGTGAATAATAAAAACATAAAAAAATATATATTTTACGCTTCATATAATTTAATACTGCAGATAAATTTATCAAAATAACATAATTAAAAAAAGACATATGGGGTTGAATTGAGTATCTCCTTTATTTTTGAAGTCGGTTAAGAAAACCGGGTTACAAATATGTAAATACATATTTATTTTAGCAGATAGATGGCTGTGTATTCTGTAGTTACTTATGCTATATCAATATCTTGGTCATCCACCGTCCACCGAGCCTTTTTCCCAACTAAGTATGTTGGGGTCGGCTTCCAGTCTAACCGGATTCAGCTGAGTACCAGTGCCTTACAAGAAGCGACTGCCCTATCTGACCTCCTCAAACCAGTTACCCGGGCAACCCAATACCCCTTAGTTAGACTGGTGTCAGACTTACTGGCTTCTGACTACCCGTAACGACTGTCAAGGATGTTCAATGACAGCCGGGACCAACAGTTTAACGTGCCATCCGAAACACAGTCATTGGTGTCTAAGATATACTTAGAACGTACAAACTTAGAAAAGTTGCATTGGTACTTGCCTGACCTGGAATCGAACCCGCGCCCTCATACCTGAGAGGTTGTTTCTTTACCCACTAGGCCACCACGAACAATATTTTTTATGTCAATGTCTTTGTATTTTATACAAATAAACGTTATGCTTTTTCTGTTCCTAGTTTTATTTACCTAATAGCCATTTCAGCATAAAGTTCACCCTCCAAAGTGCTACAAAAATAAAACCGCAATAGCTCCGAATTTATTTGGAATCGTTTCAATTGAACCAATTTCACGGACACCCGTTCAAGAAGCCTTTTAGTTTTGAATGCATATGCGACCAGTCCATATTTTCATTGCAATATTTTAAATTTATTTCAACCACCAACGTTTCATTTTTATGGAACTTTGAGCAGTCAGTTAAGTGGTTTTGACCGCGAGTGGCCACTGTTTGCTGTCCATTGGGGATTAAAAAGAATTTTTAGTTTTATGTTATACATACCAATTATTGTTTTTAGGTAAGTATAAAAGCACACACACACACAGGTGAAAGGAAGGAAAAGGCTAAATACGTGGGTAAAAAATATTCTGATTCTAACAGGCCCTACTATAAGGAACTACTGGACCTACCTAAAATACAAAACTACACAAGCGATTTCTAGAAATCTTTCAGTGTTAGATAGCCAATTTTTTGAGAAAGACTATAGGCTATTCAATATTTAAATGCGCGGAGTTGTTAACACGATTTAAAATAACTTATTACTCGAAATAAATACTCCAAAAACACCACAAATCTAAACCCAGACATACCTGGCCCCAAGTTCCCCAATTCTAAAAGATCGCAACCGCCCCGCCCACTCCTGGCCTTGGCATTTGAGGCAGTTAGATGCCCTTTACGCGACCGACGCTGGGGCCGCTAAAAAGCCACTGTTTGCCGAGACTCGGTGACTGTTTGACTAGCAAAAGGTCTTATGTTAGTTTTCGGATAGTGGTGTGCGAAGGCCATATTTTTTGGAGGCTGTCTTTTGTTTTTTTTGGAGGTGAGGTTTTATTGTGAGTGAGTCTTTTCTAGTCGTTTGACGCCTTGTTTAGTAGTGTTTCGGATGGAAAAGTTATGTGACTAATAAAGAACGTTAGGTATTGTTATTACATACCTATGAGTAGGTACTAAGAAATGATTGTTTAAAGATTCTTCAAACCTTCGTCGAACAGACTTCAGATTTGCTAAGGAGTTTGTTACACCATTTTTTCATTTAAGCAATAACAAAACGAAGTGATGGGCACTTTAGCCATCGTCTTTTGTATTTTTGACGTTCAAAGAAATTCGGTTTTACAGCCTAGTTTGAATACCACGAAACTCTTCGATGAAAACAACGCCGGTACAGCTAGTCGATTACCCTAAACCCTAATTGTAATCGATTCTCGGATTAAAGTCGGTACTACTCTGTATCGATAACATCTAGCTTGGTTGGCCATGCTTTCAAGCTAATTGTCAATTCGGATCACTTTAGAATTACGTTTTAGAAGCTACAATCATATTTCCTGATGCTTTCCATTTGATTTTCAAAGTGGTTTATGCTTAAAAGTAGGTATAAATTCATACTTATGTGTTCGCTTTTCTATATTTTTTGCTTATAAAGTGTTTTGTAAAGGCTCAATTAAGGTAAAGATTAGGTGAAGTCAAAACCATACTGTCAGTAATATAAAGTGGTGTTTTTGTCTTCGTCTGTACCTTAAAGAATCTGATACTACTAAACAGATTTCAAACATTTTCTCACTGTTGATAAGGTATGTTACTTTCGAGTAACAAGCTAAGTTTTATCCGTGTACGGATAGTAGTTTTTATGGGAAACCATGAGAAAAAAGCTAGCTAGTGGGAAATAATAGTAACCGTTATTTCTGCATGTTGATTGATAGCATTCAAAGGTAAATGATCATATAGGGGTAGACAGACTCATTGTTTGTTTTATAAATAAAAATATATAAAAAGGAAGACAGATAACTTCCACAAAAGCTTTATTAATGACAGGAGGTCGGACCCCTTTTAATTTAACTTGTCCATTAGTGGGTGAAATATAATATATGGAGACTAGTCTCACGGGGTCACTTGATGAGGCTTAACGTGTTTTACATGTTGGTTTGTGTGTGTGTGTGTATGTGTGTGCGAGCGGTCACTATTGATCAGTGAAATAGTGACTGTTTTCAAGGAATCTAATCGTTACTTAATATGTTATGAAAGTAAGTGGGCATATATATTTTTTGTAGTTCTATGAAATGGTTTATGTGATTGGTAATTATAACATTATGAGATAAATAATACGATAAAGTGGAAATTCCATGAGGATATGTAAAAGGTAAGATATATAAGATATTCATTCTAATTGAGAAAGTATAATTGCGCATCCCACTATTGCTTAAAAGTTACTTCACTTCTATCTTCTCTGTTATATTCAAATTGCTTAAATCACCCTACACGTTTCTCTACTCTAACTTACATACAAAAATTACCCTATCACAATATCTGCCAAAAAAGAACGTCTATACAACATACATATTTCAACGTATACATGTTATAACAAAAAAGGCACAACGTCTATACAATATATTTATATCTATATTTATATATCTCGGGATCACTCCCAATGGCACTCGGTAACAGATTTATTTGCCTCCTAATCCGTTATTCGGCGCCATTATGAATATTTCATGTCAGAAAGCGAATATTTCCACTGAATACCCATCTCTTATCCTTATCATTTAACTTTGGGGTTTCAAAGGGAATTCTAAGTGGTATTGGTTGGTATTAAGGAAGTTCGGAATGCGAAGTGATTAGGAATGAATTAATTAAGAAAATTACTTTTGGTTCTATGGGTAATGCAGGTAAAGTTGGAGTGGGTAAAGTGTTAAGTAAATCTAAGTTAAATAAATAGTTTGTATATCTATTAAAATTCTTTACTTGATACAGATTATATAGGTGAAATATTTTGTTTCTTTATTCAAACTATCTGTAACGAATGCCAAAGATGTTTAACTTTACTGGACCCTTAAAAGACATGCCTTACGGAACACGGAAGTACTTGTGCTAAGTGAAATTCAATAGAAGATTCAGACGACAATAATGAGCAGTACAGAAACCTACCATATAGGTAGATAGATAGGTATCCAATTCACTATTTAACCTTCCCCCTTTTACCCCATTCTGAGAATACATAGTGACAATCACTCTTTATTATACGTACTCTTTTGTTCCTTATCTTATGAGAGAAATATTTCATATTACTCTGGTACCTATCAACCGGCGTCAATACATCGCCAGTAGGTTCTTAACATGGAGAACAAAATGACTAGCGGAGATGTCATAACGCAAAATCTCCTAAGGTAGCGCACCATAACGCGGGTGTGCGGGGGACAAGGTAAGTTACTAACTCCGCAGTTATATGCCTTCATTAGAACCCACCAATCATTATCAAAATAAAATCACCAATCAATCAAGACCAACCTTTGACAGATTGGTTTTGATTCGATAAGGAACCCGAACCCCTCGTCAGTTCTAGTAACCGATACTTACGTTACTTGACCGACAAGAACGCACCTGACCTAGCTGCATTATGGCATCTCCATTCATCTTTCCTTACTCAGTGGTTCCGAAGATAATTTATTTACGTACAATGATCCGATACATCCGACAAAAGATTTCTATTGTCTATACTTGACTTATTGATTCGATTCCCTTCCGATTCCATATCGATTCCGTATCGAGCGGAAATTAGATTGTATTGTAATATATTCTCGTAGCTTATTTATTATGTAGGAATGACAAGCATTTATTTTTATTTAGGGATCGATTTATGTTGCTTACGGTGGGTTGCACCATTTGAATATAACGATAAACAACCATTCAGTTGTCATATTCCTGATTCGACTAATTAAATATAATATGGGTAGCAACATCAAGAAGGTAAACTGCTGGTTATGGTTTGACTCTCGTTAAACAGTGCAACTCACCCTTAGTGTTGCTAGGTACAAAACTTGTAAGCAGTTAAATCGATTAAGAAGACATAGGTATTAGAGATAGAGGGAAGTCAGGTACAGTTATTATTTACTCATATGCGTTGAGTTAATTAAACCCTTCGCAAATAGTAAGTCATAATTAATACAAGGGTATTTTTTTACACTATATCTTTCTAAAATTAATCCGTTTCCTAAAACCATTCTCTTTTACAACACCCACGCGAAAAACATTCACGAAAAACCTACAATAAACTCGTACACTCAAAAACACTTTCATAAACCCCACGCTATCTAACAACAACGAAAGCTACAAAAAACGGGAACACATCAATTACCGAGATAAAGGTTCAAAGCGAAACATACTACTTCGTTCGTATCACTGGCATTTGGCAGACATTCCTGGCAGCCCTCCAAACTGCTAGCGTAATGATGCCGAGCTACTCCGAGTGATAAGTACGTTATCAGACGATGGTAATTAGGCACTGGTAGCAGTTAATGTGTATTAATGATGCATTTTTATTTGGGTTTTGACGTAGTGGTAAGGAGAGATATTTTCATAAGTGTGTTGGGGTAGCTTCTATGGTGACCAAAGGCAGCTAAGTACCAGTATTTTACGTAGAACCTATCTGACCTCTACAGTCTAGTTACATCTGTAAAATGATGTATCTAGGTAAAATGACACTAACATAGCAACATACTAATAGGTAAGTGCTGTAAATAATAAAACGTTATAAATATCTTAGTATTTAAGGTATATTTCTCTGGGCCAATGTAACCTACAAATAAAGGTATTTTGATTCGATATGATTTTCTTACAACTCGTAATTAGATTTAATTATTTGTAAAAACACACAAATGCATGCATGAGAACACGGTTATAAAATAAATTAATTTAAAGAAAAAGTAGGTAGGTACATACTATTAATGACATCGTAAAGATTACTGCTAGCATCCCATCCTCATCCTCCGAGCCTTTTCTCAATCATGTTGGGGTCGGCTTCCAGTCTAATCGGCGACTGCCTATCTGACCTCCTCAACCCAGTTACCCGGGTAACCTGATACCCTTTGGTTAGACTGGTGTCAGACTTAGTGGCTGTCAGAAGCCAGTTAGTCTAACCCGTAACGGCTGTCAAGGATGTTCAATGACAGCCGGGACCTACAGTGTAACGTGCTATCCGAAACACAGTCAATGGTGTCTAAGATATACTTAGAAAGTACATACAAACTTAGAAAAGTTGCATTGGTACTTGCCTGACCTGGGATCGAACCCGCGCCCTCATACTTGAGAGGTTGGTCCTTTACCCACTAGGCCACCACGACTTACTGCTAGCACAATATTAATTTTATGAAACTGAAATAAGAGTTGTAAATAAAATTTTATAGCATCCACTTACAGAAAGACTTGAATTTAAATGAAAATATTTATACAAAATGAGAAACGAAATAATTCATAATTAACGTAATGTTTAAACATTTCATATTTAACTGCTCACTCGTTGTGGTTGGAAAAATGCGAGGTTCCTGAGTTGCGAGATCTGGGATTTTATTTCGAGGATTTAAAATTTGTTTTAAAGGAGTAATGTAACCTAGTAATTTAAATTAATACCGCAAAGATATTTGTTTTTTGAATGCGTCTATCTATAAAACATTGCTTGGGCCGATTTTAAATTTTTTGTCACCGTTTGTTTAATTTTTACCTACTTATTAAATATATTAGAAATAATGCCACTTAAAATTTTGAGTTTCCTCCATAATATTGATTTGTTTCTCATTAAAATACATAGGTATTCGTGTTCATGTTTATCTGTATGTAAATATGTACTTTAATTATGTAACTTCCTGAAAACTGTAACTTACATAACCTACATCTTACGGCAATACAGAAACTATAATTTTAATTTAATTATATGAATATTTAATTCAGACATGTCACATATTAAAACAGAAATCGTAATTAATTAAAATGTTGGAGTCTAATTGCGGCCGCCATTAAGGGCGATGCTTCATATTCTGTTAATTAAATAACTAGAGCCACTCTGCAGATATGATATACGCTCTCTTTTAGCACGAAATTAATATTAGCAAAACGTCTAATTAGAAATTTTATTTCAAGAATTTTTACTTGGTAGAAAGACTAATTGCTAGTTTTACGGATATAATTACTGGTTCAAGTTATACTAGTTTTCACCCGCAGTTTCACCTGCATATGACCGATATAGGCTTCCACGGTAAATAGCCTATCTAACATGACTGAACTTTTCTCAAAAGTTCCTGAGGTAAGAACCAGTAAACCTTTTTGCTTTAAGATATTGGTATAGATTCTCGACTTTCCTGGATATTACTCTTTATACCTTAGGGAGACAAAAAATGCAGAAAACACCGCATTTCCCCCAATTTTCCTAATTTCCTTGACACCTGTCATTTCAATTTGACAGTGTAACTTTGCATTACTCTCAACAAGTTTACAATCCAATTACTGTTGAATATTGGAATGTTTGAGCTTTTAGAATATTTTTACCCATTGTAAGTACATTTAAACAGTTTAAAAGCCCGTGGCAATGACATATGTATGTATATATTTTTATATGAAACTTAGCACTTATGAAGAACATCTCTTCAAACTAAATCAAAGCCTTGCAAAGGTGATATCGCCAATCTCGGCCGACCCGATCAACTCGGCCAACTCAGTGTGACATAAGACTAAGTTGGCCAACTTATCTCATCTGCGCAGTATTAGCATATTCCAATAAGTTCCATGGGTGAGCTTCGAACTACCGTAGTTTGCACTATCTGTGGTTCTTAGCACATATTTGAACTCAATTTATTAAGTGCAGTTTGTTATTAGTTAAACTTTGGAAAAAACGTCTAGAACAAAGGTTAATGATGATGTCCCCCTGGCCATTTATTGGCCACGGCGGCTGTTCTTATATAAGGAGATTAGCTAAATGCTCAGGACGTATTACAGTGCACCAGCCAGTCACTGTCACACCACAAGACAATCACTATTCTTAATCACTATAATACACTATTCTTAATCACTTATCCTTCACTCTCATAGCACGATGGGACGGCAATCCGACACGACCGGAGAGAGATCAGGCGCAGGAAGGACATTTAAGTGCCACAGGCCTCGAGACGGTGACGTTGTGTTACGCGCGCCTCTCTCAGTGGAGTTTGCTGTGGCCGCTGGGTGACGGCCACAGAGGTTGACGGGGCCCGCCTTCGAACATCTGGCGGGCCAATACCTGTCGGGGGTGCGGAAGATTGCTTTGGCGATACCCGTGCCCTCGACAATAGATAATAGAAGGCAACACTGGGTGGGTTTTTAGCCGGTAAGAGTCCGGCACACCCCCTCCACCGACCCCAGGTGGAGGAAAGTCCATGAGGATTTTCCCCCTGCCAAAAAAAAAGGACATTTAAGTGCTCTCCGATGCACGACGACAAGACGAAATATAGACAGTAGGCATATCTCAGAAGAAATCTTTTGTAACTTACTTGAAGTAACTTTAATCGCTCTAACATTTATCATGTAACCAGTTAACAATACAGGCCATTTCCTCCGTCGCGTAAGATAAAAAAATAACTTTACGATTTACGACTCTTTCAGTTTTTTGTTCAAAACTTCGGGGATTTGGAGCTAAAAGTTTTAATCCCCAAGATCACTTTAATGGGTTCTATTATTTTTTGTCACTAGGGGGAATATTTGCGATATCCACGAAATTATATTAACAAGGTCCAATCATTGCAGGAACTATCTTTTTTTGAGGAAAGTGGCTAGCTCTTTATTCACAATACACACAGTTCCAAAGAATCCATATTATTTGATATGGAGTTTTATATAGGTAGAGTAACTATTTGATTCCATCGAGCTAGATGTAGTAACATCACTAATTAGTATCACTAATTAATACGTCACTATAACTTACGTCGTAATCTGTCATCATCTGTATCCTGGACATTGGCTATGTAACTGGGGTGCAGTGAACTGTGTCTATGTGATGTGACTTTCATTTATATTACACTAGATACCTGGAAAACTTGAAAATCCTAGGTAAGACTGGTTGTCAGACTTTCTGACTTCCTCTAACGACTGCCATAGATGTTCAAATTACCGGGACCCATCAATTTGACATGCTTTCCGAAACATGGACTCTACTATTTGTGAACGGAAGGAGTAGCCAATAAAAATAAAATACGTATTTTAAAGCCAAAGCCTTTACCTGCTGCCCATTGCCGTTAAATGACCAGCATTTGCCAAAAAGGTGAATTGGCACACAACGGGAATAATCTGTCGTTGCTTTTTTTCTGAAAAATAAAACCCATTACACACGATAGCCCCATTTCTATGCAATTGCAGAATAATTACTTCAAGCTCCTACTAATTTACTTCTAATGCTTTTAAAATCTCTAACGATGAAAATGCTTGAAAGAAAAATAAACATAGGTATTTTCAAGGTATTTTAATGGAACTAAGATATTACGAAAAGTTTTCTAATTGGCTATTATAGCTACGTTTACAATGAAGTCTTTTTTTTTCATAACTGCGAGCAATTGCAAATTTCTATGTTATACCGAATTTTTGATTTACCACGGTAAAGATTTTCCAACATCAAGGTAAACGTTAACTAAAAAATCACTCACTTTGGCCCAAACCCAAGCAAACAAGCGAAAATCCAAACCAAACAACACATTCCCGTATTTTTCACAGTGGCAACTCAGCGTAAAATCTTCAAACATTTATTTCACGTCACTGGCAAGACAGCCGAATTTCCCGCCGTTTATTCGGGGCATGGAGAACAAAAAGACTGGCGGAGCCGTCACAACGCAAAATCTCTTAAGAAGGTAGCGCGCCTAAATGCTAGTTTTCGGGGGACAAAGGACGTTACTAGCTCCGCCTTTGCACGCCTTCTATGGAACCGGTTCATTATTTTCAAAATAAAATCACCAATCATTCAAGACCAATCTTTGACAGATTGGTTTTGATTTGACAAGGAACCCGAAGCCTCGTTAGTTCAAGTTTCTGATCACTGTTGCTTGACCTACACGAAGGTGCCTGACCTACCTTGCATATGGCACCTCCACTATATTTCCTTTCTTCGTGTTTCGGGAGTATTCCAAATTGGCTAGACTTAAACAAAACACAGTCGAGATACGTTTCGATATTGGAATATGTCCAACAATTCCGTTTTGTTACTGCTAGTTCGGTTCGAGAATTGTGGTCGATGGTTGCAGTGGATACGGCTACTGTTGGACTATTGAGTTCTAATTTATGTGGTAACGATTGGGAAATGAACATTAAAACTAGGGTTCAGTAAGGCAGTGCAGATGCTGTGTTGATTGCAATATTGTGGCTTGAAGGTCTTAAATATGAATAAACTATATCTTTTTGAGAAAATCATGTACAAATAACATTTTTGACATTTTGAAAACGTATACAGTGATTGATTGATTTGATATAATGCTGAAATCAATCTCTTTCGAAACACTTTATTTTGAAAAGCTTATACTTAAATAAAATAAATAAACTAAATAGGCGATTTATTTTTTAGATGGCACGTCATTGAACTTGAAAAAAACAGTGGCAATTTCGTTTTAATTTTACTCTCAAGTAAGCTCTTACTTCAGTACTTTTACATTATAAATATTATTTTTACACGTCATTTAATGTTTGATAACTTTCATAATTATTATTATCTTACCGCAGTTCACGTTACCCTGTCCATCATAAGAAAGTAAGTATACCTCTATAGCACCGCATAGCTAGTTCAACAAACCACAACAATGTCCAATCATGGCGTGACATTACCATATTCGTCACACTTAACGATGATTTGCGGTTTGTCGCAATAACTATTGAGAAAACTATTGATATGACAAATTCCAACACTAAGATTAATTGTGTACGAGCTATTGAATTAAATGAAATTATCTGTGATGAAAATAAAGATATATTTAACACTGCAGATTTAAAAATTGATGAAGAACGTGGTCTTAAAATGGAGGCAGTTAGTTTAGTTATAATTGAAATACGCGTTTTCGATTTTGTATTTAATTTTAATAAGAATGATTAATTAATTAAAAACTAAAAATGCACATAAAAAACTCTCAAGCATCTATAATCGGATCCTTAAAATATTGCCTTTCAAGTCTATGAGCGATAGTCCACTCCTCACGATCCCCTTACCAAATGTGTCTTCGTCGTATTTTGGACGAATATCGTCACTTACAGGGACATAGATATTACTTCCTGACATTCTTCTAGTTTCTATTATATTTTCTGGTATTTTTTTTACTGGTACTTCTGTAGTCGTGGTGGTAGTACTGGAAGAAGTCGTTGGATCTTTCAATATACTAATCTTAAATTGTGGTTTCTTCTCTTTTTTGTTCAACTTTCCTTGCTTGACTGCTGAACTGTCATGTTCAGTTTTATCAATTTTCACATTTTCTGGGATATTTTTAGCTTCTTTACTGACAGGACTTTTGATGCTAGTGTTTTCATGATTTTCTTCTATTGCTCTAACTTCAGTAGTTTTTGTTTCATCATTAACACTTTCAGTTGTAGAAGACACACTTATATTACTGCTCTGAGTCACATTAGATGCACCGTTCGCATTTAATTTTACAGCTTCCAAATGAACAACTGCTGCTGCACTATTTTTGATGACAAGCAAAATAATTAATGCGTAGACACTATACATTTTGTTGGTTTTACAAATTGTTATCGAATGCGTGTTGCTGTGGCAATTTTTTAGCAAAGATTAAGGTAATTGCGTCGATTTCACGGTTTTTTCCTTATATTAGTTCCAGTTGAAAATTCGATGCGTTTAAATTAAAAAATAGTTGCGCGTACGCTTGTTGCATCGTTTCGCGCGATAGCAAAAATACATTCGTTCTATGTTTCTGCGATTACTATTGTAAGGAACAAATATTTCATGAATCGTTTATATACTATGGTTCTTACTATTTACAGTTGTATTTCTCGTGTTTATTATTTTATATTTGAAAGCGAATTGTTTCGATTCAGAATGTAATTTAGAATTGAAGTGTGAAGCAAACGGTTGTTGTTATAGAATTATTACGATATTACAAGTGTATTGATATTTTTATTCTTGTGTAATATGTTAACATTCGTTTCTATTATTGAATTTATTTTATTCGTTTTATTGAGTTCTTTGGAGTAGCTAAATGTTTTTATTAATATAATGATGGGTTCTTCAACAAAGTGAATGTCCTAGATTGTTTAAAATAATGTATTTCACTTTGTATTTATTTTATTTTCTAGCAGTGGTTATATTATGCAATGAGTTGGCGAGAAGGCAAGAGAAACGACAGCTGTCTGCGAAATAACACATTTATCTTAGAAATATGAGAGTATTTCAATATTATTGTGGCTTTATTTTCACAAGTGGTCAATTGTAAGTAAAATAATATAAGAAAAGTGTATTCAAGTACAGCTATTATCATATTTTTGCTACATATATACGAGTACTCTATACTTACTTAACATATTTTGATAGGTACTTGAATACATATTATCGTGAGAATGGTCTAGAACTACGTATTTGCTTTGATTTCTGTTTGTTCTATAACTACACATATGACATATAGCCATTTTCCCGCCGGTTCACTCGCGTCCGTGGAAACTACTGCCCGTACTATGATTAAAATGTAGCATATGTTACCTGTTTTAGTGAATCTTGTCAACAGAGAAAGAATTTTTAGGGTTCCGTATCCAAAGGGTAAAACGGGACCCTATTTTTTCTCTCCTCTGTCCGTCTGTCCGTCCGTCCGTCCGTCCGTCCTTCCGTCTGTCACCAGGCTGTATCTCATGAACCGTGATAGTTAGAGAGTTAAATTTTCACAGATGTATTCCTGTTGCCGCTATAACAACAAATACTGAAAAATAGAATAAAATAAATATTTTGGGGGCTCCCATACAAGAAATGTGAATTTTTTTGCTCATTTTTGCTCTGGTACGGAACCCTCCGTGCGCGAGTCCGACTCGCACTTGGCCGGTTTTGAAACTGGTTCAGTCTTTAGCCTTTAGGGTACAAACAAACAAATAATTCCTCTTTATTTTATTAGCAGGACAACCCATCCTTTCTCAAAATGATGCTTGGACTATTTACAAATACATACATATATGAACTACATCTTGTTATGTATATCGCTGGGCTCCCATCTATCATGCCGTGTCCTTCTGAAATCGTCCATCATGTAACAACCTTGAGCAGGCGGATAACGAATATTATGAGTATTTTAGGTAAACAAAATATTATTTATGACTGCCTCGTTGGTCTAGTGGTCGCAAGCGCGGCTGCTGAGCTCGAAGTCTCGGGTTCGGTTCCCGGGTCGGGCCGAAATCTCTTTGTGGGTTTTCTTAAACTTTCACAAAGCAGCCCGTAGTCTGGAAGTTGGTGATTGATTCACCCGTGCATCGGAGAGCACGTAAATGTCGGTCCTACGCCTGATCTCTTTCCGGTCGTGTCGGATTGCCGTCCCATTGGGTTATGACAGTGAAGGAATAAGGAATGCACCTGTAATATGGCCTGCGCAGCTGGCTGATCTTCTTAAATGAGAACAGCCGCCGTGGCCGAAATCTTCTGTGGACGCCATTATATTTATTACTGGGGGAAGGAAACTGCAGTAAATGTGGCCTGCGACAGAAAAATGGCTTGGAAGAAAGATGGTAACTTTGATGAAGACGATGATTTAGTTGGTCATTTCATCTTCCTAATATTGTAAATGCGAATGTATTCTTATCCGTATTTTAATGAGGCACGTAAATAGGCCAGTGCCTGGGAAAGGCTTAGCTCTACTTCTTATTCGGGTGCCAATATTAATTCTGTCGGTAATCGGGTGGACAGTGTGAAGTTTTTTTTTTTTTAATAAGTATTGTACTGTAAATATGGATATTCCATTCCTTGTAGTTATAATAAGTAATACTTAAGGGCTGTTTAAGAAAAATTTTACTTATAAACATTGCTTAAGGATGTCTTAACTAACATTTAATCACTACTTAAGGCTTTAAGTAGTGATTAGTTAAGATGATGCTTAAAATATGATTA
This sequence comes from Helicoverpa zea, assembly GCF_022581195.2. Classification (NCBI taxonomy): domain Eukaryota; kingdom Metazoa; phylum Arthropoda; class Insecta; order Lepidoptera; family Noctuidae; genus Helicoverpa; species Helicoverpa zea. The sequence goes on along the minus strand of NC_061463.1, from coordinate 11,665,579 downwards.
GAGTTTTTTATAAGTAAGGCTGTAAATCTGAGGGCACGGCAGTGCCCCAGCCAAGACTCGAGCAAAGCGGGCACGGCCGTACCATCTTTTCTCGAAGCGTTTCGCGGCTATTTCAGCCCCCTGTATCTTCCATGTGAACAAAGCTAGAAGTTTAGGTTTTCGATGACCAAGAGTAAGTATTAGAACAAGCTCAGTCTCAAAATTACAAGACATTTGAATAAATAGTTTACGAGTTATGAGCGATCAAAGTTACACCATTTTGTCACTGACTCACTGACCGATCATCAAAAGTCTAAGTTACTTCTAGCAAACTTAGACCCTTCAAATTTGGCACCAAGATAGGTTATTAGCTACATATAAAGGGAAAATTATAAAAACCTTAAAACTTAATAAAAAATAGGAAACAAATTTATATTTGCGGTTTTTCAAGAACATTGTGTCTGAATTTTGACTGCATTGATAACTTTGTTATTTATTTATGTAAAAAATGTATTTGTTTTATTGTTACGTAGTGTGGTATATTGTTATCATGTATTAAATATACATACATATGAATAAAAAGGCTAGGTTAAAATGAAATGAATAATGATAAAATATTTCATATTAATGCAGTGCGATAAATACTGCTTGCTCGCTCGATAGATGGCGTTGTGCTGGTCTAAATCGCGCTATGGTTTCGTTACATAGCTTAGTATAAGTAGTACTTTAAAAAAAAAATCAAATAATTTCATGTGATAGCGCCATCTACCTCTGAAATAAATCGATTCAAAAATTCAACAATTTCGAAATTTTATAGTTTATTTTTAAAAAATGTTGTTTACATGCTACTTTAGGTGTACCTACGTATTTAGTTTGTTATACATATATTTAGTTAGTTGCATGTAAGTTAATTTAATTTGTTTTATCGGGTGTGTCGTTCACAATCACATTAAATGAAATGCCTTAATGTACTGGTTAATATATGTCGATTAAAACAAAGAAAAAATAAAAATACGTCAAAATAAAAAAAAATGGATTTTTCAAACAAAGTAAATAGAATAAAAATGTGCAAAAATTAGAACACCATACAAAAGTCAGTCATTACAAACAACTGACATTCTCCCTTGAAAACTGACAGCTCAAAACATTCGATACTCCTATTATAACTTTATCTCTGCTTTACACATGATGTTGTAAATTATAAAAACGAAAAATGACTCCTGTGGCTAAACCACTGAATGGATTGGGCTATTTTTTTTACAATTCGCCATAGAATACCATAAAGTATATGCGATAGGATTTAATGTGATTGTGAACGACACACCCTGTATACTTAGAGAAGAAAGAGACCTACAAAAAATAAATCAGATCCCACCAAAAACATTAAATGTAAAAAAAAGCCAATCCTCTACGCAATTCCTCCACCGTAAAAAGTTTTGAGATCGCATAGAAGCCAAGTCCTGTTCAACTTTATATATAGTAATAAATCAATATTTTGTGACTATATCAATAGTTTTGTTCACATTACAATAATATTGTCTTGGCCATGAGCACAAGTTAAAAGTCGCTCCTTGAAATAATGTGTAAATACCATTGAATTGATAAATTCTATATGGACATGATTTTACGATTGGACTGATTATGCACTGATTGGAATTTGAGATCACCATGGACTAAACATGCGCCATAGTACATGTGCAGTTCATTGATGTTGGATGATACTGACTGTCGGTCATTGAGTAACAATTGAATAAACTAAAAGTATTTAATTCTGTGATATTAAACTTCATGTTTGACTTTCACCTCTCCAAGATATGCTGTATTATATTTGTAGTTTATTGTGCTCATGGCCAAGTCAATATTATTGTAAAGTGAACAAAACTATTGATATAGTCACAAAATATTGATTTATTACTATAAATAAAGTAGAACAGGACTTGGCTTCTATGCGATCTCAAAACTTTTTATGGTGGAGGAATTGCGTAGAGGATTGGCTTTTTTTTACATTTAATGTTTTTGGTGGGATCATTAATTCAATAACACAAATAATTTCAATAGTTTTTATTATTGAACAAATTTCACACCAATTTCAATCTCTAATCTCAATTCCTCGATAGCGCCATTGAATTAATATTGAATACCATACATTTTAGCACCTTCAATGTTCCCCGATTGAAATTCTGTGGCAAATTCCCAAATCTCGAAAGGTGCTATTACTATGACTATTAAATAATTCTCCGTGGATTTGGATAATGGGAGCACCAAACTATGAGGTGTTATTGAAAACCGCTGAAATGGCTTGTGAATAGATTAATGTTTCTATAGAGAAATCCCATGTTGAAACTATGGTAATCGCGGTGAATGGAATTGTGAGTTGAAATCTAAGGATACTAATAGTATGACAGTGAAAGTTTATAAGGTGTGGGTGTGTTTGTTACTCTGTCTTGCTAAATTTTCTAGACGAAAGTTGAAAGTTGACAATATTACATGTAGTATGTCAGATTTAGTTTCAGGAATACGGGTGAAATTGGCAGCTAACTAAACTAGTTTCAAATAAGTTTAAAGGTTTTTGGTCATATATTAAGTCTTTTTCTAAGTTTCTACGTTTATCCTAAGTAAGAAATTCAGTGCATGTTATAATTTTTTGCACCTTAGCACCTTGAACGCCAAGTGTCCGACAAACAATATTTTTTCTATAAGTAGTTTCTGGGACCGACAGAGCTTGTTTTCAGATAATAATGTATCTTTAAAAATCTAATTAGAACGAATAAAATATTTACGAAAGTCCATATAAGTAAGTATATGGTTTATACCATGCAAATATTCACTACAAGAACACAAAACAAAAGCGATCTACCAGAACCAAAACTGACATTCACAAATACATAATATGACATTTTATACAGTTCTAAGTTTGAGTTACATCGCAATTGCAACGGGAAACATAACACTGTCGACATTTTATATTTGTCTAGTATTCATAAACGTTCCGATGCTTATTACTAGCATTTGTTTATTTATTTGTTACATCGTCTAGAAATAGAAAATGCTTAATTCTGGTGTAGGTAATTGAATAACTTAATTAAGTCTGTTTATTATTAGCTAAAACTTATCGTTTTATCTATCTATTTAAAATCAACTCCATCTAAAGGTTGTCTGTAAGAGATTGCTTTTGAGCGATAAGAACGCCTGTTGTACTCACACGTATTTGTTTGTAATGTCTTTTTCTATGTTTGTTTTGGTGTACAATAAAGAATATTCTATCTATCTATCTATCTAAAATGCGAAAATGTTAGTTTTACTAAACTTTACTTTATAAGTACTTAGTTCTTATAGGTATCTCTTAAAAGTCTCATCATCTTCCGAGTCTTTTTCCCGACTATGTTGGGGTCGGCTTCCAGTCTAACCGAATGTAGCTGCGTACCAGTGCTTTACAATGAACGACTGCCCTATCTATCTCTTAAAATTCTGTCCAAACTATTTATACCTACTACAAAAACGTAAAAAAGTATTACGTAAATATTTAAAAAAGGCCTAAACCTACTAAACAATGAAACCACACCATTATTCGTACTTACAACACAAACAAGAAATCTAAATGTCTTGCAAGTCTTGTAACAAGACGCAAGCAAGACTTTACAAGAGCTAAGAGGGACTGAGTAATGAGTGTTGGGAAATAGTCCGGGACTGCGGTGTAAAGCAATTATTTGTAAGACGCGCAGTAATTGAAATCTTCAAACAATATGTGCAAGAAATGGTAGTAGATAAACTACTGAATTAAATCAGGTACAGGTTTCAAATGAAGTTTATATTTTGACCTTGAAAAAAAGAGAAAATATGGATTTTGGATAAAATGCAGTAAAAAAATAATTACATCTTTGTCTACCTTGTGAATCGAATAAAGCAAAAAAGGAGTATATCGATTTTTTGCCTCTTTGGAAAACATCATTCAAATATCTTTATGTAAAATGCAGTAAAAAATATTATTCTATTTATGTCTACCTCGAGAATTGAATCCAGTAAAAAAGTCTTATCTCGATTTACTGCCCTTTTCCCTACGAAATGGAATCGAGCTTTGTAATAAGCATAATTTAAAACAATATCCATAATCAACATGACTTTCGAAAGACGTGTCCTAAAAAAGGTCAACCTATTATGAAAAACAGTCGTGTAACAAATTGAGTAATTGCCAGCCAACCTTTGTCCACGTAAGCCGAACGCTGGGTACGTAATCATGCAACTGTGTTCACGTCTAAAGGGACTAATGAGAACGACCCCGTAATTCCACTCGTTAAAGGATTTGCCCAACGCTGATTACCAAATATTGCCACCGAACTAATACTAACTAGAACGCGCACCTAATTAGTTCTTCGTCAAACATGGATCGGGAGCGCGGTAGTCATTTCCAGTTTATGTATATTCCGTGGCCCAATTAGTGTTGGTTCATATTGCAAGTGTTACTCAATTTGTTTCGACCTGTTTTTTGGATATTCTTTTTGGAAATTATTCTTATTTCTGACGAGCAATCAACGTTGCAACTTTAATTTTCTTTATCCCCTGTTCTGTTGATTGGCTGTATAAATGAAGCCGAATTTAAAATCTTAATTTATAAATGCAAAAGTGTATTCGTGGGAATTTTGCGAGAAGGTCACGTATGACTTAATGGAAAGATATTCGTTAATTTGTACAAAGTTCGGGAATAATATTCATTACAATTTGAACTCATTAGATCATTTTGGAAATACATACATTATTGATAACTAGTCGTTCTCCACGGTTTCACTCAGCTCTTGGGGGATCTTCTTTCCGTAACCAGATAAAATATAGACCTATGTTATACATATTCGAAAAATTCTGAGAAGCTATAGGTGTAATTTTACGGACAAACAAAAAATGTTTGTCTTTATAGTTAATATAGTTTTTCTAGAATAGTTTGATCGTTTAAGCGTAAAACAGTTAAAGTGTGTTAACTTAGAATTAGCAAAATTGTATGTACAGTAGGCCGCACATCAGTGGTAACTGTCATGCACCTTAACTCAATAGTAATAAGTACGATTTTTCTATAAAACTGTTACCACTGACCTGAAGTTGACTGTACATTTAATTAGCCGACACTGAAGCTCGCTGCCCACTGTTTACCGTTCATAAATATTATTATAAGTTCCCATAAAATAACTATTCTTTGATAGATAAAATGGCTATCGTGAAATCACATATAAACAACATAATATTTGTTTTTTCTTCTTTATAAAAATATTAAAATATCATTCCAGTAGATAGGTACTTACATACATACCCACTATCGTCGCCTATTTGTGTACTTAGCAAAAATTAACTGCTCTAATTATAAAGACTTTAGAAATATAATTACAATTATTTCGACATGTTTACCGCAATAAATTATTTATTAACAAAATTATTTATTATTTATAAACAAGAAACTCTTTGAAAGCTGCAAAATAAAACACCTAATAAATATGTTTGATTTTCAAAGAAATCCGATTAAATAAGATCCCCGTTGTATTTTCAAAATATATTTAAAGTTCGAATCGAATATTTACGCCTCATTTGCGCATTTCACTTAAATAAAACGTCTTTAATGAGTTTCAGAAAGTGTTTCGACAAATTCATTTAAATGCCAAGATATTGAATGTTTACAAGCATCTGTTTGAGACATTTTTATTTATGTTTTAATAGTTTTCGGATGAAATTTCAATTGAGAAAATGGCTATTTAATATTTAGGTGTTGTTATTTATATTTATATTTCGATTGCTATAAAATAAATTGCACAAATTATATAGTCGGCTAAAAAAGGGATCAGGGCCATATAAAATCCACAAAAAAATAGATTGAATTCGATTACCTTCGACATAAAATGTCAATCGTCATCCGATATAACTATCGGCTGACAGATTTATTTGTAGTTTGCTTTAAGATTGATCAAGAACGAAGTAAGTTTGAAGATTATCCCTCAAACTTTGAATAAAATACATAGAACGAATACACATAAGTAATTCATTTTTAATAACATAAACAACCAAAATTAAAACTTTCCATTTCATAAAAATTTTTGCTCAATTGCACCATTCCAAAGCAATCTCGTTGTTTGATTAACACTATCAAGTTGGGATGGTTCATATTTGATTAGGGGCGCCGAACAATTTGCATGCGGAATTAGCACCATCTTCACTTGGGCGTGTTACACCTGTTGGCCGATGACGTCATGAAATGGACTATTGGGAAGGGCTTGGAATTAGGTTATGTTTTCGAGGCTTCTACTTATACGTATATTATTGATTGAGTAGTTGCATAGAATGGATCATGTCAAATAGACGAAGAAAGTTGTTTTATTAAAAAAAAAAAAAAAAAAAAAACTTACAAAAATGTATCCGGATTCGAATTATTTATTGAGCTACTCGAAGGAAATGCTGTGATACTGTAACTAACGTGTAAGCACAAATAACATTCGTCACGGGATAAGCAAAGTGTAAGAAAACGGAAATACAATTAATTCACGCAGTTTAACTGAACGCCTTAAACAGGTATGGAAAATCCATCAATATGAATTTTGAAGCGAGCCATATCAACGCATGAACAGTACAACTCACAGCTCCTGCATCATAACCAACCTTTTACATAAAAAAGTAAATAGAAACACCAAAAAAAAAAAAAAACAAACGCCAATCGCCGAAAATAACATCAATGTTCAGTATTCCCAAACAATCACGGCACAAAGATGTGACGCGAAACAAAACAATGACCAAAACAGCATTGTGCTCACAAAATTGGTTCATACCGCCGGCTAGTGCTGCCCAACTTAATATTTAACGGGACCGGGATATAAAAATACGGGACTTGAATTTTTAAAGCGCTTTATCGATTCCGTAGCCGTACGGAACAGCGCTGAAAGTTCTAGGGATGGGCTTTAAATTTTAAACAGTGTTACGTATATGTGTTACTGGGAAATGTAGGGAAGTTTCGATCTTTGAGGATTTTTGATGTCATCGTATTTCGGGCAGTCTTTACTGTGAGTTTTAAACTTGCAATCGGATTTATTCTCTAGTCTGAATGCAGCTATAACTAGTTCTAGCCGGCTAAAGCTAGATATACCCGGCCACATACGTTTAAACTTAGTTGTATCTAGTTGTTAGAACTAGGTTTAGCCTTCATCATAGCGGCTAGAACAAAATGCAGCATTTAACACAGTGTCGGGTCTACCGTAATAGTCACTGTGGACATGTCCGTAACTCTAATAATTTTTAATCGTGACGTCACACTATTTCGTCGTTTTATGTACTCCCCATTTGACTTCTTTCTATATACCCCTTTATATACTAAATACTTATTACTTTACAGCATTTCATAAAGTAGTGTACAACAGTTGGTACGTTTTAAAATTGTAGCAACCATTATGGACCCTGTCGGTCACAGCAAAGTTAGTTTTTATAGAGGCGAGGATGAAGAGCGATTGTATATTATAAATAATGAAGAAATGTAGTCCACCAATAAAACCCCAACACTACCTCATGAAGACACAACAAAAATCTAATTAAAATCAATAGAAAAACAATGCGAGATTATTAAACAAAATGTAACACCGAAGTATTTTTTGATTGCAAAGCTACTCAATGCTTCATAGGCTATTTCGTAACGTGCATACCGTGCAATTTTCACCAACAAAATATACTGAAGCTTCAGCATATTTTCAGAACATTTGTGTTGGAATTTTAACTGTATTGAAAAAGTTTATTATGTTATTATTTTTTTGTTGCGCATTCTGTAGGTCTCTTTACGTAAATATGGCATGTACATTTGCACGTTGTCTGGTGTTTTATTTACGGAGAATGTTTGTAAAATTAAATGTTAACGATTATGTGTTTTGCTTACATATTAGAATAAAGGCTATTTAATTGTGGTCCTTGTAGTAGTTCCCTCGGGAAGTGGACGAAACCACTAGTGAAAGCTACACTTACAAATTACATGAGCGTATTACAAGATGTAAGAAAAACTTTTCATCAGTTACTTATTTACTAAAATGAAAATGACATACAAAAGTTAGTTAAACCCAAAACAATACATAACAGAACACCCAACACTAAAAGCCAATTATCGAAATCCATAAAATTGTCAACACAAAACAAACAAACAAACACAAGTTAGCCATAACATAAGTAAGACATATAACACGTCGCGAAGTGCCCCTGGGAACATAACACATGACCAGACAACACCTGGAGACTGGGAGTTTCTGTGTAAACAACTATCGTAGGTATTAGATCATTAACGTTGTAGAATACGTCTGTTGTTCAAGGCAAAAATCATAGCTGATTTAGATTCTTCTTCCTGCCCCGTAACCAAGTAATTTGGGGTCGGCGTATTAGTTCATTTATATTAATCCTTACTAATTATTTTAATTGGCAAAGTTTGAAAACCATTTCCTTTTTCCGTGTTAAAAACCCAGTGTATGTATGTGTGTGGTATGTACATTTATATCTATTTCATGCAGAAACTTCTGCGTGGATTTTGTTGAAACTTAGCATTTGTATAGTTTATGTATCAAAATAATATATATGTATGTTTTATCCATGGCATGTGTGCGAAGTAGTTTCCTCAGGACGTCCAAACGCCGTGCGCCATCTTAAGTGAAGACTTAAACAAATGTACGCAAGAAGCCAAATAAAAACACTCATGATTGCAATGAATATTTGAAGTTCGAAAAATAAAACTGAATACATAAACTTTTTAACACACTGCAGATTTTACCCCAAGTTAGCAACGCAACTTTAGCCGAATTAAATTTGTGATAAATAATTTATCATTCTACATAATTAGAGTACGTTTCAGAAGTTTTTCAGCTACTTAGAGAATGAGCCGGCGGCGGTGCCTGGAATGAAATAATTTCAACTTTCAGTACAAAGCCTCAGGTCTCCGCATTCGTTTGAATTTGTAACGAAAAGGTTTTTGGTTTTCAATATTTTGGCATGCTGGTTATACAGAATATATCTTATTAGTTTTGCTTCTGTCACAAACTATGTCGATGTTTCGCGAGGGTTTTTTCCGTTTCCAGAGAAGCATACTCTTCGCATCTGGATAAAAAGTATGTTTTTACTTAATAAGAATATTAAACATGCTTCCACCAGCGGTTTCTAATGCATCCCGTAAGAGCAACTCCTTGTACTCAGTACTATAACAAACCTTCGATATAACCTTCCTTAATAAATGAGCTTTCTAATTGCATTGTAAGAATTTTTCAAATCTTTTCAGTTTTGATTGAGATAAGTAAGTTCTGACAAACGTTTCAACTGTATAAATAACAGATTACAACACTGCAGTGTAAAAATCTCAATTCATTATTTATAAATTCTCTTTGTAGAATTTAACATATCTATGGACATCTGCGAATTTCTACATATCATCATCATCATCATCAGCCTATAGCAGTCCACTGCTGGACACAGGCCTCTCCAAGTGCACGCCACTGAGATCGAATTTCTACACATAAGTAGTGTATATGTGATGGGATCTTAGAACCGTATAACTCGTATACGTGTGACGTTGTTGACATATGCTCGACTTAACCAAACCCGGGTCATTGCGCCCGTGAAGCCGCAAATTGAATTGTTAGCGCTTTCGGCTAGATTGAGCGATGTGAGCGAATGTTCGGTGCGAGGCTTTGGCACGTAAATAGGCAGAGGAAGAAAGTTTTTGAGAGACTATGTTCTTGCGAATTGTATAAGAAAATTATATTCAAATTGAAACATCTTAATTGGGTTTGCCGTCTTAGGGTGATTTTTTTGTAATTTAGTAAAAAATATTAAAAAAATAAATAAAAATTGCATTGAAGTAAAATTAATACCTACTGGAACAAACAAAAGTACATGATTTGTCAATATGTTTCAACCAACTTTCTCAAAATAAAGATTTTTGTATACAATTTATGATATAATTACTTTTGAAAGACGTAATTACAATACAATTCTAAAGTATTCTGTTGATGTATACTAAAAAATACGTAAATGTTTATTAATGAGCTTAATTTCATATTTAGGTAGTTTTGTAGTTTGTAGTTTTATTCAAAAACTTATAAACAATGTTAATTATACTTGCTAACGATTTTAGCGTAACTTTTTAATTAAGCTTATAATGCCTTGTAAATAATTCTTAAAAAGTACTTAATATTTAAAGACTTACCAAAGTATATAAAGAAATGGTTTTTACTTAAAAACTCATGTTACCTAAAGATTATGCAAGATTCAGAACTTAACTCAAATTGATGTGAACCCGAAACTACCCAATTTTCGTAGCGCAGTGCTACGCCGTAGTACAGTGCTACGCCGTAGCGCTACGTAGCAAGACAGACGAGTTACATGGCATTGCGTGCAAATAGGGAACGTGTTTACATGTTGAGTGGAAAATGAATTCATTCTCAGTTTATGTAAAATATTTCATCATGTGGTTAACCTATGACACCTATGTGTATATCCGTGATTATTAAACTTTTTGTAGTTTCTTAAGATTTTCGAAACAGGAAGAAACTCGTCATGACAACAAAGTGATAAGGCACAAATATGATGAATGTTTATCTGTAGTATGTAAACCTTAAAAAACAAACGAGCATATACAATCAAGATGAAATAAAACAAAACTCAAACTTACTACAAAATAAATCTTCTTAAAATGACACATGAACAGAATTTGAAACAAACAAAACGCAAGGGAACGATTAACTGAAAAATAAGAAAACGTTTGAAAACAAACATTTTGCAGGCGACGACCCCGTCTGAAACTGAAACTTTGTGAAATGTCAAGATTTTAATTTCACGATAAAATAGAAAACTCCATGAAACGGGCGATGAACCTTTTTTGACTTACAAAATAATTTTATGAGAAAATAGAGGTTTTTTAGTGAGACATTTTCTGTTCTTATTTCTAACCGGTTTGAGATAAGATTATCCATTTCTAGATAATACAATCAAACTTAGTTTATCTCTCATATCTTTAAGTATATAATTCTTATGTCAAAAATCAGTATATTTAATATTTTTTTGAGCCAAAGCTCAGACAGTATTACTTTGTCTCATGTAGGATTTTTCTGTCACGCTCTAAATTCAGGATTAAAAACGTGCAATAACTAACGTGTAATTTTTATTCATATCTTCTGAAAAACGTTGAGGTTTTCACAAGAATACAAAGTATCAAATATGCAGAACAGTCGTTGGCAAAAAGAGTTAAGTTTTATTACTGTTAAAGTAAATAAAGTATGTTAAATAAAACTGTCAGAGTCAATTTTTTTTTATTTCATACTAGCTTCTGCCAGCGGTTTCACCCGCATCCCGTGGAAACTACTTCCCGTACGGGGATAAAAAGTAGCCTATAGCCTTCCTCGATAAATGGGCTATCTAACACTGAAAGAAATTTTCAAATCGGACTAGTAGTTTCTGAGATTAGCGCGTTCAAACAAACAAACAAACTCTTCAGCTTTATAATATTAGTATAGATTAGTATAGATAGACCTGTTACAGTTTGGTGCACGGGCTCAATGAGTAGGTCTTATGGAAAAGAATTGGCAAGAAACTTCATAGACATTCTAACAGCACGTTAAAGATAATCTGTACTATCTTTACTCATGTAACAAAGAGGAAACATTTGTTTGTTTGTTTATACCCTAAAGGCTCCGAAACTACTGAACAGATTTGAAAAATTCACTGTTTGAAAGCTACACTATTCCCGAGTAATATAGTATGATAAATATTTTTGCTAAATAATATTTCAGTATAAACTTTCAACGCAAAAGTTATCTCACAAAACACATAAAGTTTTAAGAATTCTAAACGGTGAGAATGAAATGTATACGACGTAATATTTTAAGCTGCTTAACTTAAACTGGAATACATTAGAGTGTATGCAGGAAGCTTGAAGCTATGTGTTATCCTTTAAAATAAATATGCGCTAAAGCTGCTTCCTAGTTGGCTTAATTTTATACGTGTTGTGAAAAATTCCTAGAAAAACACCTCCACTTCTCCTTAGTTAGGAATACTTAGTTAGAATATTTTGCAAGTTTAAATAAAATTAAATAAATTGTACGGTAAGATGCCACTTTTGAGCTGAAAAATATGCATGTAATTTAATATATTACGTTTTTCCATGAATCATATTATACTCGAGCTATAGGTTTTTGTATAAACAAAACTTTGTTTAATATAGATAAAATCTGAAAGTCAAAATTCTAATAATTAATTTCACTTAGAGTTTGTCTCTGACCTAGGCAAACACCTTGTGAAAACCAATCAAAAATCTAATAATGTAATATTAAATACAGTTTCCCATTATAAAAGTACCTTTTATGGACATGAACGGGCAATGAACTCTAATTTGCAAATACAAACCATTAAAAAAGTCTGTTAACTACCTGACTACCTGCATACATAAGCCTCCACTGAGTATCGCGTGCGACAGTGCGACTACTGCATTTCCGTGAGCAGCCGCAGGGCGATGACCTCACGCGAAAATAGCCTCATGAGGTAACCGACACCAATTGAGTTGAACCGTTTGATTATTTATTTTTAAATACTTTTTAAATAAAGTAATAAGTAAATATATAGTATTCAATATAGTGGTGTATTAATATTTTTTAAAATTATGAAGTTGTGCGCCAAATGACATCCGGGACCTACAGTTTAACGTACACTCCGAAACACAGTAATTGGTGACACTCAGAAAGTCCATACAATCTTAGAAAAAATTGCATTGATACTTGCCTGACCTGGAATCGAACCCTCACTTGAGAGTTTGGTTTTTTACTCACTAGGCCACCAAGACGTTTTATTTTGATATAAACTAGTTAAATTAATTGGCAATGGCTTTCAGGTTTGTTAGGAGCAGGGTTTACAATATCTATCTTGACGGTATTTCTTAACTGCTTTTCCCGTGACCGGCCGCGGCGGGCGATGACCTCACGCGAAAATAGCCTGTCTGAGGTAACCGATACCAATTAAGTAAAGCCGTTTGGTTATTTTGTAAATATAGAAGCGGTGTATTAAATAGTGCACTTGTTATGTTTAATTTGATTTGAGACGTAAAAGTATTGGAAATAGCTTTTAGGATTGTCTGTAGTTGCTTTTCTGTTGTCGATATCTATTTTCTAATCGAATTGGTGGACTTCATAATTAATATTTCTATATATTGTTTATCATTAACTTCACAAAGTGGTTTTATAACGATAAACATTAATTCAAATGTAATAAAATGAGAATAGGCAATAGCCCTTTACTTTTTTTAAACTAGTTACTATTTAAACATAGATTATTTGAGAAGTGACTCTATTTACCCATGACTGAATCCAAGACGTAGGTATTTTATATTTCAAAAACGCATATAAGTAAATAATAGCTTTATGAAATGTCCAGCTTATTTTAACAAGATTTTGAAGTGTTCAACTATCCTGCTGACAATAATATCAACCTCCAAAAAAATACCGCAAATATTTCCCGACAGGGCGACAGGCTAAGGGTTAACACAGTGTGGGTGCGGTAAATACTTGACGTGCTTCGATTGGAACCGTTCCCAGGTCGACAGGTGGCGAATACTGTCGGTTATATCACGGTATTACATAGCTTTGCAAATAAATTTAATTTATATATAATTAAAACGATTTTGTAAAGGTGGCAAATGATTTCAAAATATTTTGAAATATATTAATTTGATTATTCAAAGAAACATGAATATTTTTGTGATTTTTTAGGGCATCAGTCGACGATATGGTTGTAGAATAATATAAACTTCGTAGACTTGAACATTTTCAATCAGAAGACATAAAAATCGCAAACTAATAAACCAAACTGATTTAACATTAAAAAAAAAAAACAAATGAAAATAAATATTACCAATCAATATTTATTACATACTCATACAATAACTTACGAAAGCCTTCTTAACTTAAAATAACAAGACTCAAACATTATATTCCCCGTATAATTATCTAGCTTACTATGAAAACAGACTTGCAATGCGCCGTAACTATTCACCTAGTGCCGCAGGTCATTGACCCCGCATCGATGCCCGCCAGGTCATTCACCCCACCTGTGACGTAAATGGAACCTAGATAGTTGTTTTCCGCAAACTTTTTGCTTTGCGCTAACTTTTTTACTATCCAGTTAAGCTGGGTAGTTATTCTGTCTGTTGGGGAAGCTCGTAGTTTCTGCTGTGAGGCGAAATTTTTTAGGTATTTTTATTTCGCTGAATGTTTTTTGTGTGTTCATGTTGGATAACTGTTTGTGTAATGTGTAGATGCTGTTACTTCGTTTATTATAATATTGATCCAATTCATTGTTAAGACAGAACTAGCTACCAATGGAGTTTCTTGCCCGTTCTATGGAGTTCCTTGCCCGTTCTTCTCCATAGGAAACTACTTTTGGATTAGGCAACTAGAATCAAACCTTAATAAAGTGTTTTAAATGGCCTAAATGAAATAAATGATTTGGACTTTGACTTTGACAATCGCGGTTTCTCCTGTTTTTTTCTTGGAATTACTTCTAAACAGAGCATAAAGCTAGCCACTTTAACGTAGAAAACGTTAACCTTTGAATATTACAAATATGTTGTAATTTACTTTTGCAATCAGTTAAGAGAAACATCCTCCGAGCCTTTTTCCCAATCATGTTGGGGTCGGCTTCCAGTCTAACCGGATTCAGCTGAGTACCAGTGCTTTACAAGAAGCGACTGCCTATCTGACCTCCTCAACCCAGTTACCCGGGCAACCCGATACCCCAATCAGTTAAGAGAAACAGTTCGTACATAATATTATTACACACATTTTAAGAAATATCGCCTGTCACCCATCTCCGTCTTACTCTAGTTCCTTGTTGACAGTTACAAACAACAGTCCGACAAACTTTCATTTCAGCATTATTCTTGCTTACAGCCCAGAACTATCCCGTCACATACACATACATACATGACCTCTTTCCTTCACCTACATATATAGGTATAAAGCACCATAGAACCATTGTATTTACCCATGGAGAACAAAATGACTAGCGGAGGTGCCATAACGGAAAATCTCCTAAGAAAGTAGCGCGCAAAAATGCGGGTGTGCACGGGACGAGAAACGTTACTATCTTCGCCCTCATACGACTTCTTTGGATCCAACCATTTTCTGTAATACCAATAATCGTTGACAGTTGTCTCATAGAACTTCATTAATTCACTCGTAACTGATCGTTTTGGTCATGCCCACATGAATTTGACCTACAAGAATGCGCTTGACCTACCTACATTATGGCATCTCCGCTCTTTTCTTACTCCGTGACCCACATACATAGGTATGAAACACCATAGAGCCATTGTATCTGCCACAGAACGATGGTCGAAATAAAACCTTACATAAGACGTTATGTAAGCAATCAATAAAGTTTGGAAGTATGCCAGTATTGCCAGCAGTACAGACAAAGATGGCAACACTTTCTTGAGGGTTGTTGCTTAAGGTTTTGTACGAAAGTGTTTTGTTTTATAATGTAATGCTATCGCCGAAATTTTTTTTTTACTTAACTCAATGTGTTAAACATTGTTTTTATGTTAGGATTCTTTTAAAAAAATAATAAAGTGCACATTGTTGTCATAGGTACTAATATTTATAAAAACGAAAGGAACTCTTCTACGCTACTAGTAGTAGTAGTAGTTAAAACTACTGAAGCAATTGACTTGTTATCAATGTGCGAGAAGTAGTTAGTTCCCTAGGAACCACGATGAACCGCTTGTTCTTCATAATTTTTGTATCCTACAACTTGTGCAACAAAACATCTGCAGACCTTTCACAAAAACCGTCATATTTCAAAATAACCGTAATATCTACAAAAACACAACTTTCATAAAACCGTAATACTTCAAAAAAATCTAACTTGACATTCGTCAGAATAAAACGGGTAAAGTGATTCCGCCATCCCCTGAATGCCGGCAGCCGGGTCACGCATCTGCATACAGTGATCCCGCTCAAAAACGGCTTTCAGCTCAAAAATGTTGCAAATCTAAAACCCGTCACTGGTAGTTCAAGTTTCGGTGTGTTATATTTAATTTTAAGTGCAGAAGGGAGTGTGTTAAATGTAATTTTCTATTTCTGCGTGACTTTTCTACTGATGGGTATTTCACTCATGACAAAAGTTTGTTACGCTTCGCAAATACTACTGAATAGATAGGGCGAGACACATACATAGCTTATCATCTGAATTTACTTATAATGCATTATTTGAACACGTTTGGAAGATTATGTAATAAAAACATGGACAGAATCCGGATATCTGTGAAACATGAATTTCTTAAGATAATACCTGCATTTGTATTATTTAACGGAAAGTCGTGAAAGCCAAAACTAAAAACTATGTATATAAACACTTAGTAAATAAAACGTGATTTCAAGTAAATACATAATAACATTTTAATAGTGCATATTTCAATACTTTTCAATGTATAAAATGCAAGCATATTTTGACATTTTGTATTCCGAATTCCATTGCTCCTGTGACATAGTTCTAATATAGATCAGTCATCAAACACACAACTGAAGACTCCTGAACAACTGAAACTTTTCTCGTTATTTCTGCGCAGAATTTAGGACAATTTATATTTAAAATCTAGAGACTACGTGATCATAATACGAACGGTCCACTTCGGAATTGTTCGTGAATAAAACCCGAAGAGAGTGCCAAGAATTTTCTAAAAATATTCAAGTTACAGCAGTGCAATTTCTTAAGTAAATTGACTTAATATTTTACAGTGTTTTTAGTGTTAGTCCTGTTGGGAGTTGCATCAAACTTCGTGTTATATTTAACAGCGTTTTCAAACTAGTGGATTTTCCGCTAGGTTTTCCAAGGTTTTTGAGCAAGGAAGCTAGTGTGATGTTATGTATTCTTTCCTTGAAAATCAGTCAGGCAAGTACAAACAAACAAAAATTACAAACAAAAAAAACAAATATTACAGGCGACGCACATAAAACCTCCTTCTTTTTTATAACTTTAATGGTTTTCTCAAAAATATTTTTGACCTGTGTACATTTGATATTATCACTTAACAATTAAAATGCGATGAAAATAAAAGTACCTATTTAACGCGAATATTGGCAAGTGAATGAATTTCACACACAAATATTGCGCGCGTAACTTATAAATGTAATGTAAGTTTCAACAAAATAAACAAGCATCATTGACACCGGTTAAAAGTTCGTATTAGTTAAACACAAATACTTTTATCATGCTTACAAATCAACAACTAACCGATGCCCTATATACTAACAAAGGCATTAAAATGTCATTACCGTATGATCAGATTCGCAGGAACTCGATATTCATATAAGTGCGAAGGCTTATCGTAATATAAAATCTTTTTACATGGTTTACACATAAATAAATACCTTTAGTATTTGTTAACAAGCTCCGTCACATGACTTTGCCTACGTCTTGAAGGAACTAGGTACTTACTTCACGCACCCAAATACATATGTAGAAAGCCTTTCTAAGTTTAGATATTTTATTTTATCTTACGAAATCAGTGTATTTGTATAACCTATAACCGTTTTAGATAAATATGCTATTTAACACTGAAATAATTATACCAATCGATCGAATGAGTAATTCCTGAGGTTAGCGCGTTCAAACAAATTCTTCAGTTTTATAATATGAGTATAGATACAGATATTTTTATTAATATTTCAGCGTTATTAGATACTTTAAAAAATCATAAAGATATACTACTATCCCCTGATAATTCGTGCTCAATAAATGAGCTATTTATCTTCTAACGATATAACTTTTTGGAAGCTTTCGTGTTCACCTCTCAACTCAAATGTACCGTGGTGACTCCATCCCCTATTCATGAACTGGCTTTGCAATGGCGAGTCTGTCGTTACGTGGAAGATCAATGATGAATTCTGGTCTTTAGCTTTTTTATAGGCGGTCAAAGTTGGCTTTAATTTAGTGATGTTCATGAATTGATTATATGGTCGTAAGTTATTGTATTTTTGGCAGTTTTATTACAGTTAAAATGTGTATGATGGCAATAATACTTTCTTGTAAATTTTGATGTATTCCCAGAATTGGGCATGTACACATTAATTTACTTTATTCCGTCTATGTCTAAAACAAAAGTTTGCATCTATCCTCTATTATTTAACAGTGTTTTCATTTAAAAGAAAGTCAAAATATAGTTTTTAACATAGACGTTGGTTTAATATAACAAATTCTCTCCTACGCTATTGTCTTACTAAAAGCTACAACGAGGTAACCAAAAACCAACAGAAGAAAACAAGGCAACTAAATAATACATTAGCACGAATCTTATTACCGTTGGAAAAAACCGCATTTTTCTCACGGAATTAAAAATGTAAAAGTTAAGTTTACCGCATGAGGTACAAATAAGACGGTAGAGTGCGGTTAACGGTGGTACCGTAATAAAAAGTGCGGATTTCTGCGGCCTGCCTGTTTTATTGTCTAACCTGATGCGAAGAGGGGGAGTGGGGGAGTGCAAATGTGTGGACTTTGGAGGAGTTGGAGGTAAAACGCATGTGAGGACGTTGCACTTGCTTGAATGTATTTTAGAGCCCTTTGTACAGTGTGGTTACAATGCGCTGTTGAGTGCACATTTGCAATTATTATGTAATTAATAGTTTCTGTATATTTTATAAAGTTACGTATTGTCTGATGCTAATCTTCAAATGTACGAAAAAATAAGTAAACTTTTTATGAGAGTGTAGACTCCTCTAATCGTTGATCAAATAAAAACACTTATTGGGAATGGTCATGTGGTGTGCCCTTTATAAGTCGAATAGTCTTCCAAACAGACATATTCTTCAATATTAAATACTATCACATGATATTCAAAAATGCTAACCAAACTTCTTATACCCAACAAACCCACCACATTAAACATGACAAACTATAACACAGTCTTAAAGCTAAACTAAATTACTGAACACTACACTCGCAAGTCTTCAGCTAGACGTCAATAAGCTTAGTGCTATCTAGACAAAGTTGCTCAAGGAACTAGTTGCAAACGCGATTCCGCAACATATAGGCTGCGCCAAACTGAGATCGCGAAGATAATAGGCCCAAGTTGTGGGTTGGGTAGCTAGTAGGTTATGGAAAATTAACCACACATTGCAAGTTTGTGATTTGAGTTATTTTTTTTTTTTGTAATTTTTATGTAGCTACACTTTTTGCTCTGGTTGGATTGGAACTGTAGTGTCTCACTTTTACGTACTGTCTAAAACCTACCTACTACCTATCTTTTGGAGACCTTTTTGTTTCAAGAACGCAGTGTTTCATTGAAATAATGTATTTGTAAGCTTAAGTGAGTTAAGTATCTAAACTTAAATATTCAAACGTAAGCCTTGAAATGACTCACTTTAGATAAATAAGTTTCGTTTTTAGTAACACCTGAAAAATACCGTTGAGTTGTAGTTTATTTTATTCATTTGGCTCACCAACAATCGTTTACACGATACAAATATTAAATACAAACATCATAATACAATACTTGTGTAACAATTTCTTAAAGGTAAGCACAGCATGCATTATAGTACTTAAGTTAAAGTTAGTTTTATGTAAGAACAAGCTAGATTCAAATAATTAGGTACAGAACATGTACGTAGGTAGGTAGCATAATAAATTACGTAAGTCTTAGTAGATAATTGCCTATGAACAAAATATAATCACTCCACCTCACACAAGAAAAATTCACTCTTAACGCTTCAATGCGCACCTAATGTAATGTTTATGATCATACCGTTAATTCGAGTATAATTACCAGAGACCCAGAGACTCTCAGGTTAATGGCAGACTCTGGTTAATGGTTCGGTAAATCAAGAACAGCCTTCCAGTGATTTAGAGAGAGCTCTGAACTGATTTGCGATCGGATTTGAAGAGCTTAACGGTTAAGTACTTAACGTCGAATTTTAGAAAATTGTAGACCGCACGTGGTTAAATGAATTTATTGGTTGGTTTTTGTGGATATGTGAAGTAGGTTAGTGGTTGGTTTTTACTTTATAAATCTGTAGTTCTATGCTAATACAAGGTGTTCATTTGCATTTGTGCCATACGTCAGGAGGAGGACAAAAAATACGTTCCGTCTACTATTATAATCGATTTATAATATTAGTAAGGATTATATAATCATTATCATAATCATAATCGATTATACCCCGTCCCGTATTAGCTATTTCCCCCGACTACTTCCTTAAAAAAGTAATTCCGTAATTTTTCCTAATTCCTGTAATTCCAACAATCCAAATTCCAATCAATCCAGTCGGGAAATAGCTAATATACACTGCTTTTTTTGTCATTGTAATGTCGTAGTATTTCAGAAGTAATCCAATTTTAGGAATGAAATTTATAAACAATCAAAAAAATAAGTAGGTACTTTCAGCGTCTTTAAATAAAACGTACACCACAAAAATGGGTCCCACTGACCTTCAAAACTGTCCCAAATGACAAACTACATAACAGAACAAAAGATAATTTACGTCACGAATTTGTAAGGGAACGTAAAAAATTCTATACTTTCGGCTCCGTCCTTCCCCTGTCAGTCAAGTTGAGATTTAACTTAATTCTTTTTATTTTCTTAGAGAAAAGACGTCTGGACCATATCTTGGGCTTCGAGGAAGAATGTTTTATTCCTCTCAAGAATTGGAATTTATGAATTCACTTTTGTTTGGTTTATATTTTTTTGTAGTACCTATTGCACTTTTTAAAGTAGTTTGATTGCGTAATTCTTTCTTTTTAGAAAGTTACATGTTGCGCTAGTGATATTAAATAACACACGACAATAAATACTACTTTTTAATAGGAAACAAAGAAGCGATGAATGGATTGTGTGAAAGTGGACATGGTTAGAAAGAATGCTACTCGTGAGATGACGGCTGATAAAGTATGGAATAAAAAGACATACTGCGCCAACCTTAAAAGAAATTGAGATAAGTTAGGAGGGCGATGACTTAAAATAGAATAAGAACAATAGAATCTATTTATTTTGCTTCAAGTTTCTTGTTTCTATAATTACACAATAATTAGGTATATCTAATAAGTTAATTGCGCTAGGCATACAATTCAATTACTAATGCAAACCTACATCCGCCCTGAGTGCTATCAGATGTTGAGATAGCTGTACATGTAGGCGTAAGTGTGACAATGTAGACATAAGATGTTATGTATCACACAAATCGACCTACATTAATATTATAATAGTTAAGTTTGTTTGTTAGGCTGATATTTTAACATCTTTGGTTCATCACGGTTAGTCAGAATAACTCCACAAACGCGGAATTCACATCAGAGACCAAGCGAATTTGAGAAGACTCTGACATCAGGGCTTATTAGGTTATTAGAATCTGCGGCTAACTCGATAAGAAGAAGAAGTCAGAAGCCACAAAGACTGATAGGCAATCTTACTGAAAGGTATCGCGTTGCTCGTGTGACTGGGTTGCAGAGGTCATACAGGCAATCCGTCCATGTAATACACTGGTACTCAGCCGCTTCTGGTTAAACTGGAAGCCGACACCAACACAGTATGGAAAAAGCTAAGCAGATGATATAACACTATAGCTGAAATACGGTGAACCAAAAACGCTTATACAATCCAAATATAAATACAAACAAATATATACTTTCTGCAATAAAAAATAACATCTCCATAAAATCTAAATCGTATTTAACCCACATTTTATTTCATGCCAATAACTTTTATCTGCAGGTTTTAACCGCAAACATAACTCTTATTCGCGCTCACTTATCTAAAGCGTTTATCGCGAACAAGTTCATACATTTTACATTGGTAGGTAAAATCAACTGGAGTCGTTATCACGTGAGCTGTCATAGTTTAATGTTATTTAAATCGACTGTGATAATAACAGATATTATCTAATGAGTTGTATTTGTTGAAAATATTTTGGAAATGCATATTTATATTGCATTTTAGTTCATAGTTAGGGAAAACATGGAAATTCTACGCCAATTCAAATATATATACCGATAGAAAATCCATAATATGTTACATTTATTTCAATAAGGACTCCCTTTCCACGTATTTTTCAGACTCGTGGCATATTTTTTATACGGCATTTACAGGGCTTTCAAGTGTATTTTTCGCTCGCTATTTTTACATATAAGGCGAACCTGTTGGAGAAAATCCGCTAGTGTGAAAACACTGTTAGTGCTTTATGAGCTTTTTGCCATAAAACAACATTTCAAAACCCATATTCCGAAGTAATGAAAGAAGTATATACCTACCTGCATTTATTTATTACGAGCAAAGTACCTTTACTTAAACACACTATTTACTCTTATGCAAGCTTTTTTTTTTTTTTTTTTTAGCGACGTAAAATCATCAAATGACCCCTCCCGCTGTGGGTTAGCAGCGGTGAGGGAGTGTCAGACTCTTACTGACTAAAATCGTCGTGTTCCGTCATAGGCCTTTTATGTACCAGGGCCGCGGTATCTCTTTCGAACAACCCGCAGCCCCGGCAGGCCTTGGCCCTGCTGGGCCCCGCTGGGGTTGCTGACATCTCTTTGAGGAGCGCGTGGAACAACGCGCGCCGTCGACACGGGTCTGTCGTCTAGAAAGACAGAGGGACGATGAGCCACCCGAACTCACCGCCCACAGACCCACGCCTACGGTGGCCGGGAGTCATCTCGCGACACCCGGCGCCCATGGTGTCTACCTGGTCCAGCGCGGCGGCCGGGATGAGAGGTGCGAACTCTCTGGCGTTCCGCCTCCTCCTTCTCGAGCATGACCGCTTCGCAGAAGGAGGCGACGGCATCCCATTCCCTCTCGCCCCGGACCATGGCCTGAACCAGGGCCGGACGCGAGAGGTCGCCGCCGCCCAAAGCCTCGACGAGGACCCGGCGGTGCCCCTCCCATGCGGGGCACACCTGGACTGTGTGGTCCACCGTGTCCTCGGGGCTGTCCGCACAATGGTGACACCCGGGCGCCTCCTCACGACCGATGCGGTGCAGGTACCTCCCGAAACAACCGTGTCCGGTGAGGACCTGCGTCATGCGGTACGTGAGGGCGCCGTGACTCCTCCCGAGCCACTCCTCAAAGAGGGGACTTACCGCCACGATGGTGGCGTGCCCTCTCTTATGCAAGCTCCATTAATGATATTGAAACAAAAGCTTAATCCAAAAAGCAATAAATATAAATGGAAAGAGATTCCATTACTGGTTAACAACTAGCTCCTCAGTTGAAACAATAAATTATCTTGACTCGAGATAAAACTGTACTAGACTACGTCACTCCTGGTTCCTACTGATCGGAAATGTAGTAGAATTTAATTCGGTTTCCATTATCTTCCAGACTAGAGTTTTATTGTTCAATTCTTGATACGTTTTTCAAGATTTTACTACCTCTATAGTAAAGGTAGATTATAAGATTTTGAGACTATTAGCTCAAGTATATTAAATATTAGCAAGCAGTTTCACACATTTCCTGAGATATCACTTACCTTACAGATAAAAAGTAGCCTGGATTATTCTGAAGTAAAAGCTACATTATTGTCAAGTTTTATCAAAATCCATTTAGCTCCTTAGACGTGGAAAAGTAACAAACATACACACACATTTTTTTTTTTCATTATTGTAAAAGTATAATGAAAGAGGAAAATGGACCCATAGAAAAAACATCTTCTACTTAAATTGCCATTCGAAAAACATCCTGTCTATAATCCAAGAACCGTTAATTTAATAAAACAAACAAACCAACGATAAAAGCTCCATAAATTATAAGCTAAGTGCACACTCTAATTCTTCGTAAGAAAAACAAGCGAAGTTCAAGGGGCCCATAAGCCGAGGGGCCCATAAGTCAGGGGCCCGTAAATCATGCAAATAAACTTTCTCATTAAGATTAAATGCACACTAAAGACTTTTTAGTTGGCCGACAATTTGATCGGCTCATAAATCAGTATGGAAATGAATGGTAGTACGCATATAACAACGATCAGATATTTAGCCGGTCTCAGACATACTAAAAACTTTAATTGAATTCACTATTTTGCAGTTTTTACAAAAAATATTATTATAAGAGACGTATTTACACTATAACTAAAATACGTCAAAAAACTCCTCATCGCTGTCGACCGGGAACGTGCCCAAAATGCTGGCAGCATTGCCACGCGGGATGGCAATGCTTATCCTTTGTCCAAGGTAGTAGCCAGCCTTCGTCAACCAGCCGCTAAGAAAGCGATTTTCATTTTAAAAAATGTTTACCGACCATCTTTTCAACTGTCGGCCGACTTTTTAGTCTGTAGTTTGCGGGTCTAATACGGAGTTCTCATCGAAGTCGATGAGCTCTTAACCCAATTGCTTTGAGAGTTAACTTTGCAGAAATAATATTTCATATAAAAAACGGAGGTTCTGTTCATGGCGTATATTTTCCTCTTTTTAGCCTCTTATTGGAGTTGTCCGGCTAAGAGTTTTCATTTCCTGGATGCGAGTGCTTGGTTTAAAGTGTTTATTTTTATTTCTGTAGGTACTTGTTTATTTTATACGATTATGAATATTATATGTAATTTTTCAAATAGGTTACTTGACCGACGTTGAGCAAAATACATTGTATACCTCTTTTCCGATATTAATTGAAATTGAGTTGAAGTTTATGAATATTAAACATACCATGAGAATTGTAAAGAAAACTGGCTAAGTGAAATAATGGTTTTAGAACCCAGAGCGTGTAAACATAGATTTAGTTTATTTTAAAACAAGAGCAAACTGTCAACTGAAATTTTCTCAATTTCCTAACTACTTATCACCAAATAAATGATCAAGAAACAAACAAGACTAGAAATTGTGTTGTTTCTCCCTGAATCAGATTGCTCTGCCATCGATCTCCGAACTTCTCTCAACTTTAGCAAAGTTTTTTGATAACTAAATCTAATTATAACGATTGGTTGTCCAAGGGCCTTGTTTTCACACCGATTTTCTCTTTCGCTTTATACATTTTGACGTTGGAAAATCAATTTGAGAATGGAAAATTTTGACTTCGACGCTTTGAAATAAAGTTATACGATAAAGTTTTTGTAAGTTATGATATTGAAGAAATTGATAGGGGTTGTAGTCCTTGATTTTTGGAAGGCAAACCTGGGGCCGAAACCAACATGCTGAAGCTCTTTTGAGAAAATTTTAATGAAATGCTCGTACATAAGTCACGATTTTCGAAATATACAGATATATTACAGAAATGTATCCAAGGACAACACTAGGTTCAAAAAACATTATTTATTTACTAACTAATTACCTATAAACCTATTGTTTAGTGTTGTGATTCTATTTAATGTTCTAACATTTTGGTAAATGAACATTTCTGACTTTTAATATATCACGAGGCATATCCACAAAAGAAAAGCTCCTGAAAACATTGTGATATTAATTTAATCCTTTTGACAAGACACTGTAAGCCAGCACACATATTTCCAACTTAACTTGACCTACCAACAGACTCAATTCTAAAGGTCAAAAGGGATCATGTAATATTGGTTGTTGTGTCGTAAGCAATTTTCCATTGTTGGCGTGTGTTTGAATAGCAATGGACTTGTAACCACCGTAATTATACTTTGATCGTTTTGAGGTTTTGTCTGTCTGGTTTATATGCTGTGGCAGGAGTCAGGTTGTTTGATGTGAAAAGATGTAGGTTTGTGTAGAAATTATTGCGTAGATTTTTTTATTGAAAGTGTAAAGCGTCATGCATTGGTCATATGAGTGTGGATATCAAACCTTATTTTAACTTCGAATTCCCGATAATATGATCATCAAAAAAGTACTTTAGAAATAGTTTTCCTGGCGGCGATTATATAGATATAACAATTGTATAGGTCCTCAAAGAATATAAAATTAAATATCTTGTCTTGGGATCTCGGAGTTTTATTCAGTTTGAAAGTCTTAGGTACCGTGGCCCTGCAGCACAAGGGCTCAAGAAGTAACATTGTGGGTTTTAGTAAGTAAGAGTCTGACACTCCCTCACACTGCACCCACATCGGGAGGGATCACTTCACGATTACCCACTAAAAAGGGTCAGTTTAAATCAGAAATAGATGCATAACTATAAAATCTATTATTTCTACTTCAGGCAACCGCATAACCTTAACTATTATAACCAAGAAAATCAACTATGATTCAACCATAATGTAGATTGTAGCTGACTCATTTACGACCGCATCGCAATACAAGAAAATCAAAACAAATGCCATTTTCAATAAAACAAAAGTCATTAAATCCATTAGGAACAACTTCGCGATATTGAAGCGAATGATTCTACAAACCATGGCGTGCTACTTGCTGCCTCGTGGTTCTACAACATACAGAATTATAGACAAAAGGTCTAGTTCGTACAAATTCGGGTACAGGTCTAGTTCGTGCATTTGTACGAACACGAAACGACGTAACGACGTAAGAATGTGCAGTTTATATCCACTCTGGTCAAATTGTTTTAGGCAGAACAGGGAAAGAATTATATGCGATTAATATAATCTTATTGGAAATAACTCTTTTATGCTTCAAAATAATGTCCTTGTTCTGGCTCTAGTTTTATGCTCGTTTGTTCTAAACGCACTCTGAATAAAATGCAAAGTTTTCAGACCGACATTTTACTTATATAAATTGTTCAACATAAAAGCAAGAGTAGTGTTTTAAAACACACATATCTTTAAGTATATCAACTGCACAACAAATATTCAAGAGCTGCTAACCCCTATTCAAGCATCTCCGATTAAACCTTCTGTACCTACATTTACCGTCACAAATAACATTTTCTCAACATCACAATATGGTCGGCGACTTCCTCGAATCGTCACGCGATAGAAGCACGACATCGGCCGATTTCTAAATTATTTTGTTAATAAAACTTACACGAGGAAAGATCCCATAGAACCGAGTCTCCAAGGTCGTACCTGACATACTCTTAGCTGTCAGAAATAGTGAATTAAGTTGTTGTAAAAGCATTCTATTGTCATGCAAATATTAAAAGGCTGAGGAGTTTGTTTGCTTGAGCGCGCCAACTCAGGAAATACAAGACCGATTTTAAAAGTTATTTCAGTGTTAGATAGCCCATTTAGAAACCGCTGGTAGAAGCTTATTTTAATACAAAGAGTGACAGCACATTGCTGACCATACAGTCGGTAAACTGGGCTTGGTGTCGTGAATTCAATCATAGTTTTAGTCGGTCTAATACCGGCCAAATATCTCACCATTGTTACGTGCGTACTACCATTCATTTCCATATTGATTTATGAGCCCGAACAATCATTCAGCCGACTTAAAGTTTACAGTATGCAGGTACTCAAATAAGCCTTTTTTTAAACAAAATTCACAGTCTCTTGTTTCTCAAAGAAGGATATCAGGTGCCCGTCTAAGTTGGGTGCTAAACGATAAAGTTCAAAACTCAAGTTAGGCTAAGTTACTGTTTTCCTAGACGATAAGCAGTCGCGTGTCAAGTTAAAAGTTAACTTGTGTGGTTTCTCTGAAGATCCGAACATCCCTCTTCGTCGGCTTAAGTTTGAGACTCGAGAGAAAATAGTAGGGAGTAGTGAGACATTAGGAATCGTTTGTAGTTCAAAAAGGGGATGTAAAATAGTGGTATGGTTTTTTATTTATATTTTTTTGGAACAAAGATTGATTACGTTGTGCAAAATGATTAATAATGATGATGTCCCTCCTAGACGTTTCCGTCGACGGCGACATCCTGGCATATATCGGCAGTTTGGTTTCGTTCATGGGCTCGTACATGACTAGCGAAACCAAACTTTGCCTTGAACACGCGGTCACAAATAGCGCAGTAGAGTTGCCCTTGCGCATTGTAGGTGTAGTTATAGGAGGGCTTAGGGCGGGATTTTTGGAGCTGGCGTTTAGCGTCTAGGGCTTCAAGACGCCGCTGTTCAAAATCCTGTACGCTCTTATGAACAGTTCTGCGCCACTCAGGTCTTTGGGTCGCTAGTTGTTCCCATGAAGTTGGCGATAAGCCAACTGATCTTAGGTGGCGCTTTAGTACGTCCCTGTATCGCAAATATTGCCCTCCAGATTGGCGTTTGCCAGTACTAAGCTCAGAGTAAAAAACGGTCTTAGGCAATCTGGAGGACTCCATACGCACAAGGTGACCGCACCAGCGCAATTGTCCCTTCATCAGGAAACTCTCTATACCTGACATAGACGATCGACGGAGAACCTCCGTGTTGGAAATCCGATCTTGCCAGCGAATGCGAAGAATAGCTCGGAGACATTTAAGATGGAAGACGTCGAGGCGTTTGATGTCACCTTTGTAAAGGCACCAAGTCTCCGAGGCATACAAAAGCAAAGGGAGTATAATGGCTTTGTATACAGCTAGCTTAGTGACTAATTTGAGATCATGGGACTTCCATACACGGTAATTAAGTCCGCCAAATGCTGCTGCAGCCTTAGCGATCCTTGCAGATATATCAGACTCGAGACGGTTGTCGCTGCGTACGAGACTGCCAAGGTATCGAAAGGATCCCACTTCCTCCAGAGGTTTCCCGCTTAGGTAAACAGGCGTGTCGTCTGCAGATGTTTTTCTTGCAGGCTGTTTAAGAATCTGAGTCTTTGATGCGCTGATTACCAAGCCAAATTTGTGACACGATTCGTCCAGATAGTCAAGACATTCTTGAAGATCCTGGACACTGCTGGCCATAAGGCAGACATCATCAGCATATTGAATCTCCGCAACAGGAACCGTGGAGATCCTGCGTTTTGCTCGGAAGCGTGAGATGTCAAAGACGCTCTTGTCCATGCGGACATTGAGGATGATCTTATTCCTACATTTAACTAGAGCATCGCTCATTACCGCAGAGAAATAAATGGCAAAGAGTGTCGGTGCCATGACACAGCCTTGCTTGACGCCGCTTGTGACCGGGAACTGTTCCGTAAGTTTGTCCTCGTGGCGTACGCGTGCAAACATGCCTTCGTGAAATTGGCGTACTAAGTTAACAAATTTTGGTGGACACCCACGTTTTTCAAGGACAACCCATAAAGCGGACCTTGGAACCCGGTCAAAAGCTTTCTCTAGATCCACAAAACACAAATAGAGGTCACGATGCTGTTCAACCTTCTTGTTGTCTTGTTGTTGTCTTTCCGACTGTAGATTAATAATACTGAGGTTTGAATGAGGATATTTTAAAATATGGTCTCAAAAACATTGTGTTTATATATCACACTGCCTAAAAATATTTTCTTTATTTAGGTGATTAGTTAATAAAAAGTCAAAAAGATTGATGCTCGGCCCACATTGGCGGCACTTCAGTTAGATTATTTATGGCGATGAACGAAATTAAAATATGTATAAAAAAATAAAATATGCTGCTAACGTTGGAATATCAACGGCAACTATATTTCAGTCTTTAATTAACAAACGAAAACATTCTACTCTTTTCACTGTGCTCAAAACTGAAAAGGTAGTCAGACACTTAAGGAAGCGAATAAAACCAAAGAAAACCGCAAGTATTATATAAAGTAAAGTAAATAATACCCTCAAGTAATCCCCAAGCCACAGGCCGCATTTTCCCGAATTACCGTTCCAACATACGCAAAATATTGAATATACTGTTTTCATTTAATTTCAAACATCTTCAAGGAAAGATTCCTTACCATTAATCTATACATATAATAAATCTGTAAAAAAACTGTGTCTGTACATTGAATATATTAAAAATCTATACATATAATAAATCTGTAAAAAAACTGTGTCTGTACATTGAATATATTAAAAAAATATTAATTGGGTGGGGTTTAGAAACAGTAATGGAGCACAAATCCAAAAAAAAAAATTCTGTCTGTATGTCTGTATGTCTGTATGTCTGTATGTCTGTTTGTTTGTACACGCTAATCTTCGGAACTACTGGACGGATTTCAATGATTCTTTGTTGTATCAGTATTAAGCCTGGTCAACATATAGGCTATAATATATCTTCGAAACTTGAAGACCTGATGCAGAACACCAACAGACCAACAAAACTATAAGAGATACCAAAATGGTGCCATAGCAAAAATTGTTTCATGTGATGAGCATTTTCAGCTGAGATAATAAATTTTAAGATCTGGAACACCTGATGTGGAACCCCAAGAGCCCAGCTTCTCTGTACCATATACAGGTATGACGTTTTAGCAAAAGTTGTTCAACTTGATAAGCACTTTCTATTGACTTATACAAATTGAAGATCTAAAACACCTGATGTGGAACTCCAGGGGCCCAGCTAGACTATAGCATATAGAGGTGTGACGTTTTAGCAAAAGTTGTTCAATCTGATAAGCACTCTCTCTTGACTTATAAAAATTGAAGATGTAAAACACCTGATGTGGAACCCCAGGAGCCCAGCTATACTATAGCATATAAAGATATGACGTTTTTGCAAAAGTGGTTCAATCTAATAAGCACTCTCTATTGACGTATATACATCGAAGATCTGGAACACCTGATGTGGAACTTCAAGAGCAATACTACACTTGAAATGTATAGAAACGAATGTTATGAAATAGGTATGGTGACACAAAACCGACGATTATCCCTTTATACACTATTGAAATATGAACTCAAGGACAATCCCCGGTGGACGTCGTTAAAAAAAGACAATCCCCGGTTCTGTGCTATACCATTGCTAACTGTGGATGAAAACTACTTGGGCTATTGTGATGGGATGCTAATGGACTAGGAATGGGGAAACTACGGGAACTATGGCACCTGCCGATGACAATGTATTAGATACATGTAAAAATTGCAGGTGGAGACTTCGCCAGCTCACTTACTGTACAGATCAGTCACTGAATAGCAACAAGAGGGCAACAGGGACATGAGCGGCTGAAGTGTGAGAATACCTCGGCGGATTTTAAACGCAGATTACGCGCTCCCTGTGGGTCACTTACCACGAGGCATCCTCCGAGCAGGGCTACTAACCCTGCTCTAGCGACTCCACTCTGGACGGCTAAGCCAAGCCAGAGACTTGAGACCTACCCCCGTCATGGTTCACTCCGACCGGCCGGAGATGGGGGCAGTATACTC
The DNA here is from genome assembly GCF_022581195.2 of Helicoverpa zea. Taxonomy (NCBI): domain Eukaryota; kingdom Metazoa; phylum Arthropoda; class Insecta; order Lepidoptera; family Noctuidae; genus Helicoverpa; species Helicoverpa zea. Next base: position 11,634,570 of record NC_061463.1, on the reverse strand, counting down.
TCCCTGGAGAACTCAGTATATATAGCCCCGCGGGGTAGCTACTCCCCGTCATCAGCCTCAGATGTCCTGCGTTGCTTATAGCTCATTATTATTGTCGTTATTATCTCAAGAGCCTTTATCCCAATTATGTTAGAGTCGACTTCCAGTCACGATGCAACTGAGTACCAGTGTTTTACAAGGAGCGACTGCCTATCTGACCTCCACAACCCGGTTACCCGCTCAACCCAACACCCCTTGGTAAAACTGGTCAGACTTACTGGTCTGACTACCCATAACGACTGCCAAGAATGTTCAATGACAGCCGGAACCTACAGTTTAACATGCCTTCCAAATAACGGTCATTGGTATCCAAAATATACGTAGAAAGTACATACGAACTTAGAAAAGTTGCATTGGCAGGTACTTGCCAGACCTGGAATCAAAGACGTTCTCTACCCTATAAACCACCACGACTTCCACTAAGTCACCACGACTTTGTTATCTATTTAATGTTTTGTACGTAATAATACGTGTAATATTTTTGCCACACACAACTTAAATGCGGACTAATTAGAATCACTACTTTTATCCCTATGGTCGCGTCTATTGCGGTTCAGTTCTCAGCGTTTTGTTTAGTCTGCTGTGCTTTTGCCGTTGAAGTACAAAAATAAAATATATGTAACGTTTCTAATGCGTATTCCGTTGTTTTCAAGTCAACGGGCTCTTAAAATTCAATATCAGACGATTAAGATCTTTGATTTTGCTGACCCCGTAGTCGCTGGCATAAGGGACAGGATCCGCGTACGAAGTCGCGGGCAGAAGCTAGTATTATAATAATACCTTAAGGCTATTTTGTTTAAAATAATAATATTAGGTTCCTAATTACCTTGCTTTTCAAAGAGGATATTTTATATCAATAGGTACCTGATTTCTTGAGTTGTAAATACGATATAGAAAGAAAAACAAAAGCGTAAAGATTAAAAATTAATTAGGTATGTGCCTTGTTTATTAGCATTTTCATTTTAAACATCTTTATCATCACCCTAATATTACAAATTAATGAGATTTTTGATAAAACTTGACAGCATTGCAGCAACATTACAAAGTAACCTATGCGGTACAAGCTAATTTTTATCCGGATGCGGGCAGAAGTTTCCTCAGGAAGCAAGTGAAATCATCGATTCCATTTGCGAGTATGAGTTTACTTGCTTAGAAAAGATACAACCACAGACAACAATTAGTAGACCTGTAGTCATTTCATGGTCATCTCCAATTCGATGCGGAATATATTTTTTTTGAATTTTCAAACAAGAAATGGAAAGAAAATGGAAATTAGCATAATATAATATCTGAAATCCATTTGCATCATATAAAATTCTACCCATAGACAAACCAATTTGCCTTTTAACCTACTATGTTAGCAAATTAAATAACTTTATTCGATCATACAAAGTTGACCCACATGAACGTGGCCGTAAATTAAAACAAATTGTATTTATAAATGTGGCAACCCAAAGCTAATACAATTTAGTTTGGCAACCCCAGCTTGGGTTGATAAAGAAGTATCTATTTAAACATTTTGCGGTAGGCTTACTTATATTATTTTCTAGTCTGGTGGACTAAGAACAATATACATACATGTGAAATTATTTTATTCATTTAAATTAAATGAATGGTTGGTATTTTGAATTCCAGATTTTACGCTCAGTCGCTTTTGAGGGTTGAATCTATTAAAGTTTGAACGTCAAAACGTTTTTATAAATTAAGGTGAATATAACAATTTAAGAAAAAAAAACAGGTTCAAGGATCATATATCAGACTATATAGTGGGTCTCACATTGCCAAAAAATTGATTGTATAACCACACGATTTCCTTGAAAATAAACTGTTTTCCAAACCTGTGACTAGCTATCGGCCGACAGTTTAGTCTGCAGTGAATGGATGTATTTAGATGAAGTCCATATCTTGAAATTTTTAACGAACAACTACAAACATTTTTATGACAAAAATAGACTCCAAAAAATACCGATTTCTATTATATCAGTTCGTTAAATTAAATTTCTTTTCCAAAGGTTCACTTTGTTTGATAGCCCTTTGAAAGGACATAGAGTGACATCTCTCCTTCTTTGTATTCGCGGCAAAACTGTCTGTGGACCAAATAAGGAATGGCAAAGACGGATACGGATCTATGAAATAAAGTGACCTATAATTGAGATAAAGAGTTGGGTTATAATTGTGATAGGCTTGTATTTTTGATAGGAAATTTTTGATGATATTAATAATTTTATTCAGAACAATAAAAGCTGCATTTTATATGAAAAGAAGTACGCAAGTTTGCAACTTTATTTCAGAATATATAAGTCTAAAACAAACAAACCCTTTATGCTATCTTTATGAAGTTAGTATCTATAGATAACCTACTGTTAAACCCAGATAAATAAATGATAAATAATATTTTATGCAAACAGATTGAACACTTTTAAACGTATTTTCATTGAAATCTGGATCTTAAAGATCTCGGTTCTTACCAGTCACACTAAAAAACAAACGATGTTCTACGTGTACTGCACTAATAATATTGTATGAAATAAATTGATTTCACGCAAAACAAATTACATCTATACTTATAATAAATCTGTAGAGAGGTCAATTCTGTACATTGAATATATTTCCAAAATAACTATTAGAGGGTGATTAGTGATCGATACTGATGCCAAAAATGCAATCAGTAAAATTTTTGTCTGTCTGTCTGTCTGTCTGTCTGTCTGTCTGTCTGTCTGTCTGTCTGTATGTTCGTTATGGAAACAAAAACTACTGGACGGATTTTAATGAAACTTGGCACAAATATTCTTCATACTCCTGGGCAGGTTATAGAATACTTTCCATTACGCTACGATCAATAGGAGCAGAGTAGTGAAGGTAAATGTTGGGAAAACGGGAGAAGTTACTCCATTTTTTAAGCTTCCGTCGCGTGTGCAGCCTTAATGGTTACAGCTACACAGACACCATGTACGACGGAAATATTCTTCATAAAATTATGTAAAAAGTATCCCATGGCAGCATATGTCTATCTTTTATGGTTCACTGACAATAACACGTAAAACTCTCGGTAGCTTAGCAGTTCGGAGCTTTCTGATTATATTTGTCTACTATTTCGTTTATAACACTCTCACTCACACTAATTAAACATAGTTAACAGTATTATCTATTAATTTAAATAAAATGATTTAAATCGGTAAAGAAACACCAAAGATATACATGAAAAACGGTAATAAGCCACCGCGCACGAATACTGAATCACGTACGCTATAAGGATCATTTTTGTGCAACGGTCGCCGCGCTCGACGCGACTCGCGGCGCGGTGGCTGCGCGAGCTTCATACAATATTTGGCTGTTGGTGCGATTGATGCGAACAGACGTTCAGAGCGTTCAACCTTATTGCGCGACTTTTAGGTTTTAAATAATTTATTTTTAACTTTCTTTTGTTGTTATTTTATAAAATAGGTTGGTACCTATTAGTTATTTTTGTGTTTAAATATTCGTTCAAATTACAAAATATTAATAGTTTACATTTTATTACTTAAAGAAGCAGTAGGTACGCATAGATTTAGATAATTGGAGGGGCTGGTGTTTATTATTTCTTCCTCTCTTTGCACAAAGTCCGACTCTAACGCGGACGAAGTCGCTGGCAGAAGCTAGTAGAAAATATTATTCTACACAGAATAATAAAATCTAATAAGTATTCTTGGAATGAATTTAGTAATTTTCTGAACAATTTAGCCTAACGAGTCATGTCAAATAGATAATGAATAGTTGGCAAGTTCTATTTCATAAAATCAAAATAATAATTTGGTTTCTATGGATAGAGAATTTCACGCAAGTTGAGTAGAATCATCTTTATTGGAAACCGTCCGATTTTGGGGTGAATGAATATTGCTAGCTTTGAGGACCTGTTGTGCATGGCACAAGAAAGAAAAACAATTACTAGCAGAAAGCCACCACAAAAAAAGAAAAGCGAATGATAATTGGAGATCAACCTGTAATATTATGTCAAGGAACAATGAAATAGTTCCCTTCATCAGTTTTCATCAAATAAATAGCTCAAATTCAATAAAAATGTTCAATTGCCTAAAAAACACATTTCGTCGCCCCTGTCTTTGTTCGTTTAGTCGAAATACACCCTTAAAAACTGCTCTCCTAAAAACTGCTCTACAATGAAAAAAAAACGTTCATAAAAATGCAAGTCACAAACAAGACAACTTAAAATCTCGCTCGCAATAACCGAACAAAAAAAATCATTCCCTCTTTTATCCGAGATCGTCAAAAAATTCCCAAAGAAAACACGAAGGTTGAAAACTCGATTATTATTGAAAGCGTCTGAATTCGATTCGGGTATACAAAGGAATCAATCGACGCCATTGTTATAAGCTCGGTCTATCGAGCCTACTGGACACGGAGGAGGGAAAGATAACGGAGATGCCATATGGAAGGTAGGTCAGGCGCCTTCTTGTAGTCAAGTAACGTACGTTCGTGATCAGTTACTAGAACTAACGAGACGTTAGAGGTCCTTGTCAAATGAAATCTGTCAAAGATTGGTCTTGATCGATCGGTGATTTCATTTTGAAAATGATCAGCAGGATCCATAGAAGGCGTGTAAGGGCGGAGCTAGTAACGTCCTTCTTTACCTGAACACCCGAACTACTTTCTTACGATATTTTGCGTTATGACATCTCCGGTAGTCATTTTGTTCTCCATGATATTGGATCATTGTACCTACAACACAATATGATGAATTAGGGTTCATTTGTAAGGGTAATGATTCGTACCTGGGGTAATGACGGAATAGGGGAATCGGGATTTATTCTTGTCAAGGTTAGCGACGGGAATTTATTAGGATTTTTATATTGTCTGTTACTCGTGGGTGGTATAAAACATAGACTTATTGTATAGTACTATTATCCACGTGTAATGTTCTTACATCAAAATCTCAATATCGAATAGAAAGTTGTTTTCGAAAAAATCAGCATGTCGATTCTATAAAATATCACAACTCACTTCGACATCACTCTCACTTCGACTTCGTTCTAAAGGTAGAATTCCGTGGACGCGACAATAGTCAACCTATGAAAATGTATGGCACCGTTGCCGAGGCCCGTGACAGTCGCGCGCGGCCGACGAATTTCGTAAGCTGCTCGCGGCATTGTCAACAATTTAATTCTGGTTTTACTAAAATTCTATAGATGTTATTAAGCACTAGACCATGTTGAGAAGCGTACGGCCGCGAGCGGCTCACGAAATTCGTCGTCCGCGCGCAACTGTCGCGGCCCTCGGCAGCGGTGCCATACATTTTCATAGGTTGACTTTTGTCGCGCGCGGCTGCGACAATCGCGACCCACGGAATTCTACCTTAAAGTTTCGTGATTGACATTGTCAAACTACACTAGCGCTACACTATCGAGCGTGTTGACAAGTTGAACTAAATTAAACTCGAGATTTTGACAGATCTGCCAAAATCTGTCTATCTCTAGGGGAGGTAGGGGAGAGATGGGCAGTTGGGAGACATGATCAAATCAGAATAAAAGGGGGGTCCTTTTATTCTGATTTGATCATAGTTTTTTTTTTATTGGGTAGTTTACGTTACCGACTGGTAACGGTGTTCATCCATAGACTATCTGTCATTTCTATGAGTTGTCAAGAACAAACACTCGTAAAAGTACTTAAATATTTTGTTACGGTTTCGGTAAGTTTAAGTCAAAAGTGTCCAATGCTCCCTATGGTAGGGAGGCTTGGACATACCATGTAATGTATAATTTGTAAATTTTTGTTCTTCTTCTTCAGTGAAAATTTGTGAGGTTATAAATCTGCGCTAAAAATCCTTTATAGAATCTTGTTTCAGGTACCGTTGCTAACTTGATCTAGGGACTCCATATTTATCAGCTGTTAATTTTATTTTTTAACCTTTTGATACCTCTTGTATTGCTCGTTATATTAAATCTTTAGGAATTTCCCGTCGCAAACCATTCTTTTTAACCCCCGACGCAAAAACGACGGGGTGTTATAAGTTTGACGTGTCTTTGTGTGTGTATGTGGCATCGTAGCTCCCAAACGGATGATCCGATTGTAATGCGGTTTTTTTTTTGTTTAAAAGGAATGTCATTCGGGAGTGTACTTAGCTATGTTTGGTGGAAATCGGTTCAGGTCTTCAAGGTCATCAGCTCGTTTGTTAGGTGTGATAGGAATGTTACACGCTCAGTTTACTTGCAAGCATATGTGGGATCTAAAATTTGAAATTCTAATGTCTTCTGGAACCACTGAGCTGGTCTGCTGTTAGGACACGAAGATAGGAGACGTAACCCTGAACTGCCTTTTAGTAAACCCATCGAGTTTGGGCTCGTTTAATTTGTCTTGACTAGTTTTCTTCATGTTTCTAATTGACGAGAACCTAATGCTGGAAATGGGATGTGGCGGATGAAACCCTAGAATGGTATATAACCCTGGATCAACAAAGGTCCATCTTTATTGTTTCTCAATCTGTGCAATTCTCCCAGAGCCAGTTTGTCATGAGGATTGTTAAACAGCTTCCTTTGGCTGAGATCGCATATTATAGCGAACCCATCATAAAAAGAAGGAAAAATTAAGGAGCTCCTTTAAAAAACCATGAAATAAAATAAAATTATAAATTTAAAAAAACCCCCGACCCAAAAAAGTACGCAATTATTATGACAAAATGTTATAAACGATAAACCCTATAAAAAGCAAAAAGTAACTTTAAACACTACGTAAGTACCAACTATAGTTCGGCCATTCAGAGAATGCGTTCCTGACACGTCGCGATTGAACTGACGACGTAATAACATTCATTGATTATTGATATAATAATGTTGTTTTAATGCTCCTCAATTGTTAAAACGGTAAACAACCAGCAAAAATATTTTTATCGTAACTGCAACGCCATTGCAAAGTTACGTCGTCAGTTCAATCGCGACGTGTCAGGAACGCATTCTCTGAATGGCCGAACTATAAAGCATGTCAGACTAAACAAAATTTTGACGTGTCGACGGTTTTATTTAAACCGTTTAAATATCTCGTAATGTTGAAACTGATTGTAATTTTTAGGATAGCTCTTTGATTTTATCTAGCCAAACATAAGAAATGGCAATAAAAGTTGATTATCTGTAAAATCTGATTTTTTATGCAATAAATGTGAAAAAGTGCCCATCCCTCCCCTACCTCCCCTAAAGTATGAAATGACATTACGAATCGAAGTGAAATGCGAGTTGTTGATCGAATTTTATAGAATCGCAGGACAGGATAGAAGTAGTAGATCACACTAATTGATTTTGTTACACATGAATGCTCGATTATTCTGCACGCGACACTTACCGTCAAAAACTCGGTGCGCAGTTTTGGACATTATCTTTCGTACCAGTAATTTGCCCATTGTTTGCACGGCATGAACCGAACGGAAAATTCGCTAGTATTAACTCACTCTATTACTTCACAGGACCAAAAAGATGACACGTGCCACATAAAACGATTTGTCATTTGCAAGGAATTACAGATATGACATATCAGACTATTTGTTATAATAGTAGCATCCTCGTCGTAATCTGTTTAGGCGCACCCTTTCCGAGGTGTCGGCTAATTTTAGATCAGTGGGTCCCTCGCAAGCCCCTCCAATGTTACGACATATGTTTAGAATTTGTAAGCTCAGGTGGTTATTATAAATGTTACAGTTAATCTTGTCACTTAGGTTTTCTGGGAATTTTGAAGAGGGTTCTAAAATATACTTCTATAAAATTAAATCATCGTTACCATTATCATCCCACAGCTGGACACAGGCATCGGCAACCGTCACTTTCATAACATTTCGTATGATGTGATGTAGAGGTAAGTACATCATCCTCCGAGCCTTTTTCCCAAACTATGTTTTGGTCGGCTTCCAGTCTAACCGGATTCAGCTGAGTACCAGTGCTTTACAAGAAGCGACCGCCTATCTGACCTCCTCAACCCAGTTACCCGGGCAACCCGTTACCCCTTGGTTAGACTGGTGTCAGACTTACTGGCTTCTGACTACCCGTCGTCTGCCTAACGTATCCGTCGTCGTAACGACTGCCAAGGATGTTCAATGACAGCCGGGACCTACAGTTTAACGTGCCATCCGAAACACAGTCATTGGTGTCTAAGATATACTTAGAAAGTACATACAAACTTAGAAAAGTTGCATTGGTACTTGCTTGACCTGGAATTGAACCCGCGCCCTCATACTTGAGAGATTGGTTCTTTGCCCACTAGGCCACCACGACAGTAGAGGTAAGTACATACCTACTTAAAATACCATTCTGTAACATTAAACCTAAAACATAATTCTACCTAAAGAGAAACATATAAACCTCATACATCTTCCATTGTAAAGGGATAACACCGTAACAACCATAGCATAAGGACAAAAGGTACGACATTATGATAAATAGCCCATGCTTTTACATGCATACCATGGAGAACAAAACGACAAGCAGAGATGTCATTACGGAAAATCTCCTAAAAAGGTAGCATCGTCAAAATGGGGGCGTTCGTGGGACAAGGAGCGTTACGGGCTCCGCCCTCAGAGTCAAAGTCAAAGTCAATACGCCTTCTCTGAAACTGTACTCAAAAGCACAATAGAGGTATTTAAAAACCGAGTTCTTTAAGTGAACCACCTTTATAGTGTTGTAACAAAAAAGTTAAACAGACGTCCGCCTTTTTTTAAATCAAATGACTAATCAATCAAGACTAATCTTTGACAGATGTCTCGAGAAACCCGAACGCCTCGTAAGTTACTAATGACTGATGAACTGACCTTGACCTACCAGAAGGCGTTTGACCTATTTGCCTTGTGGCATCTCCGCTATCTTTCCTTCCTCTGTAATGCATACCTACATAATTATAAATGTCATGACATGTTAAATATGGGAGTTATGCTTTGTTGAACAGGTTTGGACTTGTTTGTGATTATTTCATAAACATTTCATGGTGGTGCGGTTTACCTACGTTGTTTAATGTTGAAATTGCAAGTTTCAAGTGGTCAGTTTTATATCGAGTGTGTCGTTCATAATCACATTAAATGAAATGCGTTAATATACTGGTTAATATATGTCGATTAACAGAAATAAAAAAGAAATATACGTAAAAATATAAAAATGAATTTTGTGAAAAAAATGAACAAAGTAAATAGGATAAAAATGTGCGAAAATTAGAACACCATATAAAAGTCAGTCATTACAAACAACTGAAATTCTCCCTTGATAAACTGACAGCTGTCAACCGATCAAAACGTTCGATACTCCTAACTCTATCTCTGCTTCACACATGATGTTGTAAATTAAAAAAACGAAAAATGACTCCTGTGGTTAAACCACTGAATGGATTAGGTTATTTTTTTACAATTCGCCATAGAATATCATAAAGTATATGTGATAGGATTTAATGTGATTATGAACGACACACTCTGTATATGTATAGCTAGCTGATTACGCTATTTCACCCGCGTCTAAAGGGGACTACTATCTGCAACACGATAAAAAATAGCTTTAGTTACTCCTTGTTACGCCAGCTATCCAGTTAAATTCATTATCCTGTCAAAAAATGTTGAGCCACTTCAGAGATTTGCCGGAAAAACAGACAGACGAATTATGAAAAAAATCTTTTGGTATGTCTACCGTATGTAATCCATCCTATGCGTGATATTATAAACAGACACTACAAATTTCATAAATATGTATATGATGGGTTAATTTTAAACAGGTACATATCATATTAAATATTTACTAGTTATGTACACATAGTTCCATCCTCCTGAATTCCATTTCCTCCATACTAATCCCTGACAGAAGGATTTGCTCTGACAGAATATTTATTACTACTGCTGTGATACATCAAATTTAACCCCCTGCATATATTAATAAGATTCAAATTAGCTCGCTGTGTGCACGTCTGATATTTAATGCACGCCGGCTCTAATTGTTTGTTCCTTTGTATGATATGAAATAGATTAATGAATTATATCTACTAACACTAACTGTTCCCCGCAGTTTCACTCGCATCCCGAGAAAGCTTCTTCCCACAACCTGATAAAAGGAAACCTATGTTCTTTATAAGGCTCTAGATGTCTAGACTATCTTTATGCGTATTACCAAACATTTATATCGGTTCAGCAGTTTTGATACTAAAGCGCGACAGCCAACCCAGAAAACCAACTTTTTTACACTAACCTTGTCCTTAATAAAAAATATATAATTAAAAAAGCACCTCACGTAGCAAAGTTTGTTTAACTTTGAAAAAATCATAAAGCGTTTATACAGGGGGATGTCAAACAAGTCACAACATGTCTGCCGTAATAGCGGGCTCGGATTTTAAATTCACGATTAACTGTCTAAACCGAGTTAATTTTAACCGCCTTTTTCTGTTGCCTAGTAAACAAAGAGTTATTTTTTTACCTTAACCTCTGAAAAGTGGCAAATTTTAACCGGATTCATGTGTATAAAGAAGTGCTTAATCCTTCTCTGTGTGAGAGGAGGCCTGAGCCCAGCAGTGGGACGATAAAAAGGCTGGTGGTGATATATGGTGAATTGGAAAAAGTTTAATCAAGACAAAACATTTAGCTGTGTTGTTGTTATGGCTGTATAATGAAAATATTGTTCCCAATTGTACATTCAAAATAAAATAAGTAATAACATTTAGCTTTTACTGTCCCACTGCAAAAACAGACGCATTTACTAAAAACTTTTATGAAGCATAATATCGTAACCAATTATACTTTTAATGAAAAATAATATTTCAATTTAAACATCAATTCACAATTTAGGTTTTCAATAAAACGGACTCGTAATAAAAACGAACTTAACTTCTTAAAATGAAAAACCGAATTTATTCAAAATATACACGTTATTCTACTTTATGAAAATTAAAACGCGTGGGTAAAACCTGAGGGACAAATAATTTTCCATAACATTCGAATTGTACTGAAAACTGAACTTTTACTGAATTTATGCCAAAGCTATCCAGGGCCATATAAAAATGTTTCATATTTTTTAAATTGCATGTACCGGCACACTAAAGAGTCGGCCTACAATTGGTCTGATAGATGAAAAAAAACATTAAGTACCTATAATTTTAAAAATCGTAAATTCAATTTCAAGTTTTAAGTCGGTCTGATACCGGCCAAATACCTGATCGTTGTTATGCATTTACCATTCATTTCCATACTGATTTGTGAGCCCAAACAAACTGTCGGGCGACTAAAAGTTTGCAGTGTGGAGAGCTCTTAGTTAGAGGCACTTGCATTATAGAGTATCTCGCTTTGCAAAGCTCCTCGCTATATGAATATTGGCTACGAACGTAAATATATATTGCTGGGAAGCTTTTATGCATGTTTTCAGACTGTTATTGTAAATAGATTTTTGAATAAACCCACTGCAATTTTGTGCGCATAGAAAAGTATTTTGAATATTGAAAGTCATGAGTTTTGAAACAGCTTTCTTTGCACGAAGAGCAGAAATTGTCACATAAAGAGAATGTTCGATCAAAAGTATTTACGGTACTTATATTTGACTTTCTTGCTTAGTCTTTTCCTTGTAGGATTATCACAAAAATTGTATTTGCTGGCCTGACTTGAAATCGAACACGCATCCCTGCTATCCCTACTAATATTATAAATGCGAAAGTAACTCTGTCTGTCTGTTACGCTTTCACGTCTTAACCACTGAACTGATCTTAATTTTCATAATTATTGTTCTCGAGCGCGCATTGCAATTGCAGTGCAATGCGCGCTCGAGAACGGTCGCGTTTTCGCTGCACAGTACGAATATTATATTCGCGTTTTGCGCGGCATTAGCCGCTGCCCGTCTTAGTCGCGATGAGTTCTAAACCGCTCATCGCCAACGAAGTTTTGCCATTGATTATATGGATGAGGTCAGCATTGTGCAGATCTGCAGATCAGCGTACAAAGAGGAGGAGGTTTGCAGCGCTAAGCTGTTGCTCTTCCAGTCGCTCGGACAACTCGAGCAGATGCCATCCCGCCGAAGGGACGGTGGCGACAAGAGCCTGCAGGACATCATCTCCCTGCTGAAGAGGACGGATCCTGATGACGTGCCTGAATTCGTGGCGAAGGACTTGCATAAGCTGCCTCCCGTCACGTTCGATCACGTCGACGTCACCAGGCTGTTGAAAGACATAACGTGTCTTAAGGCAAGCCTGGAGGATATGAAGTCCAAGATGGAAGCGTCACAGGTTACTATCAATGACCTGCGTGGTGAAGTGGCGTTGTTGCGCAACGCTGTTTCTATAAGTGGGTCATTGGATGTATTAAATGTGAACACTCGTCGCGGGGCGCAAAATGCGTCCGTCATCAGTTTCGAGTCGGCGAATTCGAGTGCGTCACCGGTCGCCGATGTCGCTGACGATGCACCCCGCCCCGCCGCCGCCGCCGCTGCTGTGTCAACACCTGCGGCCGAACCTCGCGTAGGAACATCGACCCCTAAACGCGCCTACGCGGCAGTAGCAGCCACCAACAAGCCTGCTGTGACGCAAACAAAGCGGGCCAAAGCAAAAGGGGGTCAACAAACCCGTGGCACATCACAGCCACAGACTGGTCCTAAGAAGGACACGTACGACAAGGATGGCTTCATAAAGGTAGAAAGGAGAAAGAAGAGGCCACCTTGTAGGAATCAGTGCGGTACCGCACAAACTGGACCCAACATCCTGCTGCGTCCTGCAGTACCAACGACGCAGTTGTACGTGTCCCGTCTACATCACACCACGACGGTGGAGCAGATCGTGGAGTATGTTCGATCCAAGACCAACTGGACCTTGAGGGTGGCGAAGTTGGAGTCGCGCCATAATACGAACTTCAATTCGTTCATGGTGCGAGTTCCAACTCATTACATCGACACATTCCTTAAGGAAGAGTTTTGGCCGAAGGGTGTCGTCTATCGGAGGTTCCGAGGATGGCTACGCGACACCTCGCAGCGTAACACGACGCCGACACTTCGTGTGCATTAGTTTTAAGTAGTTTGTATAAAATATGTATTAGTATATGATTTAATGTTATAATATTTATGTATAGTGTTTTCTATGGGCCTTGATGCCTGATTTAAATAAATAAATAAAAAATAAAAAAAATTTAGTACTGAGATAGAGTTGACCTTGAGACAGAACATAGGATAGCTTTTATCCCGGACTTGTGAAGAAGTGATATAACCGAACTCTACGCGGGCGAAGCCGCGGGCGGAAGCTAGTAGTCCTATAATTAAGACTTTAATAACGTTTCATAAAACTATAACTAAAAGGTAAAGGTATGTATATTTACTAGTTACTCAAGCATTATTCTAATACTACATAATCCAAATAAAACGTCTGGACCTTAAAAGGGGCCTTGACCTTTGTTTCGGATTTTCTTCTCAAATGTAATCGGATGGAAAACTCCCGGCTCAGCTCGCTTTAAATACACATTCTTTATATATTCAATTTCAGAATACCTAAATATTACGCTTAGACGTGCCATTAATCATTGTCTTGTTTTTGCAAGTCATAGGTACCTACTGTTATTGTTTCTAAGCGAAACTAAATAATTTGCTCACTGTTCTGAAAAGTCGAGCAACCATACCATTAATCTACCATTCGCTTGCATTTCGCGTTGAATCAAACAAAACTGTGTGCACGAATCCGCAACGTCGCATAAAGAAACACTCTTTGATTGTTCCATACAAACATCAAACGATGTCTGACAGTGTACCTCTGACCAAATGAAATTCCATTCTGATGACATATTATTGGAAATTCGTTTGCAACACTGTTCTCACAAACAAGCATGATAATATGATTACAACAATGACGTCACAAAGGCAATATCTCCAAGACACCGTCTCACCGCTCCGTCTAATGAATCGCCGCACAAACTCGCAATGTCTGACACAAATGTCGTTTGTGTCTACAACGAGAAGCAATCAGTTTCTCGAGTGTTGACTACCCGGTCCCATACCCTCCCTAGAGTCCTATTCTGTCTAAATGCTATTCTAGAAGCTTCGCCGAAATATATTCTGGCTATTTGTCGGGAATACAATGCGGCTTTTCTATAATAGATGCTAATAAAGATGAATAGGTATGATTGTAGAAACGTTTCAAATTGGACTCAATAATTCTTGGAATTATAATCAGAATCCATTGATACGACTGAAATAATCGCATGAAAACTTGAAAAGAATAAAAATAAGATGGCTATATTACTGAATATCAATATCTCAACCGACGAAGCTCCTCTCTGTGAATATTTAATGACTTGTCTGTTCAGACGAACGAACAAACGGGCTCGTATATACAACGAATCATAATTCTAAAACATCAATAGATTATGTTCTTTACATAATCATACATAAATAATTCAATTCTAATTTACATAGATTATGTATTCGTTGAATTTCACGTCTTTGGGTAAGTCCCAGATGGACGCAATATTGTTGAGATCTCGAGATGGAAATTCAAAGCTGAATCTAGCTTCATGTTATACAGAGAATTGAATTGCATTCAATATTTTGCAACAGGCTATTCCCACGGTCTTATAGATAGTCTTAGATGGTACGATGTGAACGTGCTCACTAGAAAATGGCTTAAGAACGATCTTATTTTGAAAATAATTTTATCGCGACGCTATCTCTAGCCAGCGCTTATAGATTCTGCTTTTATTTTCTCGTCTGTGCTACTTATTTTCTAGCTTATATGACTAAAAATATCAGAAGACTTACCATCGTAAACCACTCCCCGCACCAGCTGGTCAGCTTCGAATACGGGATGGCTAAGCGTCAGGTTAACGTCACTATCTGCGTCACTGAGCGTGACGATATCGTCACTGTCACTCGGGATCCTCGCGAAGGCACATGCATCACTGATATCCACCGTACTTTCACTCACTACCTCACTCACAGTTGTCACCTCTATAACTTCCTCACTAGTCGTTGTTTCATCGTAAACCTCAGGAATTTCTATAGCTTTATCATCAGGTGCAACTTCTTTGTCATCCAGTTGAGGTGGTCCCGGCGATCTGCCCGGGGCAGGATCACCGTTCGGCAAACTCAGTGTCGAGCTATAAGGCAACAAAGCTAAGATGACTATCGTCATCAAAAAATTTACTGTGATTCTGTTCATTTTGAATTTGGTCGGGTTTTTCATGTTGCTCTTCACCGTCTGACATTGCATCGGTTTTCGGTATTTTGACATCAGAAGATGGCTTGATGTCATATTTATGTGGAGTCGATTCTGTGTCTCGACTCTCGTGGGGGAAGTAAGTTTGGTTCTATCTCGTTCATGGTTTTCGTTTGCGGTTTATCTGAAAAAGAAAAAAATACCATTAGCTTATATTCAACCATACAGCTATAATTTGCCAATAATACCGATTTTCAAGTGTTTATTTTGATTTAAGTACTTTTGAACATTCTTGCCCGCAAAAGCTGTCACTACCGAATTACTTATTACAAATCCCTGATCGCATTTAATAATCTCAAAATGGGCTTTCAATCACAGCTAAGTACAGTCAGCACCAAAAGTCGATGAACAGAATCAACATGACAAAACACCTGTTCACAATAAAATGCCATAAGTTATAGTCGCAACTAGGAAACAAAATAGACTGTACACCAGAAACTTACAAAAGTCGTTAAACACGAGTATATCAAAAGTATCTGTGCACTAGTATTCCTAAAGTCGCTGTACACCATCAATCCAAATGTCGCTGAACATCATTGTATCAAAAGTCACTAAACAGCAGTAAATACAAAATTAGGTTAACAAAGTATATTTTTAATGTTGCCGTGTGTTAATGTACTTTTGACGCTTATGTTGTTCAGCTACTTTTGGGACAGTACTTGCTTGACCTTAATAATGTATGTTAACACGTTAGTATCTATTTCAATAATTTTAATAATTATTTTGGAAATACACTCTTTTGCAAAAAAGCGGGCATCTATGCGAAATCTTAGTTTTAAGGACTTTACGTGTATTTCAAAGGGTTTTAATGATTGTAGTATGTTTCTAGCATCAAAAGGGTTAGCCAAGCATGCGTGAGAGTGTATTCTAAATTTGAATTTTGTACAATTGCTAAGAAATTGGTTAAACCTTGTTTTGGACTAATTGCTGGCAGAAAGTTCGTCGGTGCTTTGAAAAGTTTTTGAAGTGATTTTCAGAAAACTGATAATGCAGTCTTATTCATGTACCTTTTTGTTAGATCAAAACATTTTTGAAAAACTATGCGTATTTGATAAAATTTTCACCTGCTCTAAATGGGCTATACTGATGATTGATGGCAATGTTAAGAGTTTCGGTATTTTAGTGTAAAGCGTTCTTCTGTTTAGATGTTATACCCACGTGTTTTAAAATATCGCTTTTTCATAATTACAAGACTAAACTATTCAAATAAAAAATTAACTACTTACGAATCTAACTACAAAAATAATAATTTTGGGGTACCACAAGGTAGTGTATTGGGGCCATTGTTATTTATTATATATATAAATGATTTACCTGGCGTAACGCCTAATAATACTGTTTTATTTGCTGACGATAGGACAATTATATTTACTGGAAGAGATAAAGGCCAAATGGAAATTGAGATAAATAATTCTTTAAATAATATTGTTAAATGGCTAATTTCGAATAATTTAAAAATTAATTTAAGCAAAACAAAATTGATGACGTTTAGAAATAGGGTTGATGCATTAAAAGAAATGGATAAAAGTTACCTAGACACAAAAATTGAACAAGTAAATGTAACAAGATTCTTGGGGGTAAACATTGACTCTCAGTTAAATTGGAAACCACATGTGGAAATGTTATGCAAAAAACTAAATCAATATTCGTATGCAATCTACATGCTCTCAAAAACCGTTAGTACATCAACACTTCTTACAGCCTATCATGGGTACGTTACCCCTCTTTTAATGTATGGTGTTATGTTCTGGGGCAACTCTGCAGATAAAGAATCGGTATTCAGAGCGCAAAAGAAATGCGTTAGAGCGATGTTTAGGATGCAGCAGACAGAAAGCTGTAGACCAATATTTCCTAAAATTAAAGTCCTAACACGTTCCCTGTTTATATATTTTGGATATGATTATGTTTGTCAGAAATAACAGCAACTTTTTTGTTAAGCTAAAAAGCAAGAGGCATCAATTTAAAATAAGCTTTATTTCTAACAGAACTGGTCTTTTGAATAGTAGTGTGTTTTGCATGATCCCTAGAGTGTACAACCATTTACCTAACTCCTTACTCAAAATATCTAATAATAACATTTTTAAAAATCAAGTAAAGAAAATACTGATAGACAAATCGTATTACTCAGTAAAAGAATTTCTTGATGATAAATTATAACAAAAAAAAACTGTTAATCGGAATATAAACTTATTTATCTGTTTAATCTGAATATAAAACTAGTACGAAAGAAACATTGTATCATAATATGTAAATAATTAAAACAATTTAGTGACTATTTCTGCTCTTTGACATTATGTATTATTTTGTATTTTTTTTTCTATTAGTATTAAGATTAATAACCGAATGTAATATTATTAATTATTGTAAGATTGACATTTTCGTAATTGTATGGACTATTTTTTTTTTTCGATATCTTTGCATGTAACTGTTCGGTTGCAACAAATTTGCATGGCGTGAGCCTGATTATGGCGATTTATAATTTATTTTAAGAACATCTTGTATACTTACCCATATTCTGCAAATAAAGAATTTGAATTTGAATTTGAATTTGAGAAATCTGTAATAATTAAACACTATTTAGAGGAGTATCAGTACATTGGGCTGCGACAAAACCAATTTAAAGTAAGCAGTGCCGATCACAACTCGTCTCCTTTCGGACTTTAACATTTTAAAAAATCTTGAAATTCTACAAAATACAGAAAATAGCGCATAGACTGTGAGCACGAGGTCTTAAGGTCTCGTAATCACTGATTTTCAAACAACCTAGTCTCTTGGGAAACTCCGTAGACCTCCGAAGATCTATGAGTCTGAGCGTTCAAATAGCGTGTTTTCATCCCACTGACATTTTATTAAATAAACTTGCCTGCACCGAGATTTCCTAGCATCTACAGCACTTTCCTGCTTAAATCATAACAATAATTGGCTATCTGCTCATTTCTTGAGAAACATACGTTTGAATTCTTGACTCCCTTTCAGCGAAATCATCGTTTAGTAACCCGATACCTATGGAGATAGAGAGCTTCAACGCGGCAATAATTAGACTTTTTAGATAGCTTAAACCCTCCTCATCATTTTTCATGTGGTTAATTTTAACATTTCACAAAATTTGGTATTTTTTAATGTCAAAGTACGATAGGAGACGAGTTGCGATCGGCACTGCTTACTTTAAATTGGTTTTGTCGCAGCCCAATGTACTGATACTCCTCTAAATAATGTTTAATTATGAAAAAGCGATATTTTAAAACACGTGGGTATAACATCTAAATAGAAGAACGCTTTACACTAAAATACCGCAACTCTTAACATTGCCATCAATCATCAGTATAGCCCATTTAGAGCAGGTGAAAATTTTATCAAATACGCATAGTTTTTCAAAAATGTTTTGATCTAACAAAAAGGTACATGAATAAGACTGCATTATCAGTTTTCTGAAAATCACTTCAAAAACTTTTCAAAGCACCGACGAACTTTCTGCCAGCAATTAGTCCAAAACAAGGTTTAACCAATTTCTTAGCAATTGTACAAAATTCAAATTTAGAATACACTCTCACGCATGCTTGGCTAACCCTTTTGATGCTAGAAACATACTACAATCATTAAAACCCTTTGAAATACACGTAAAGTCCTTAAAACTAAGATTTCGCATAGGTGCCCGCTTTTTTTGCAAAAGAGTGTATTTCCAAAATAATTATTAAAATTATTGAAATAGATACTAACGTGTTAACATACATTATTAAGGTCAAGCAAGTACTGTCCCAAAAGTAGCTGAACAACATAAGCGTCAAAAGTACATTAACACACGGCAACATTAAAAATATACTTTGTTAACCTAATTTTGTATTTACTGCTGTTTAGTGACTTTTGATACAATGATGTTCAGCGACATTTGGATTGATGGTGTACAGCGACTTTAGGAATACTAGTGCACAGATACTTTTGAAATACTCGTGTTTAACGACTTTTGTAAGTTTCTGGTGTACAGTCTATTTTGTTTCCTAGTTGCGACTATAACTTATGGCATTTTATTGTGAACAGGTGTTTTGTCATGTAGATTCTGTTCATCGACTTTTGGTGCTGACTGTACAATTCAATTCTATGTCATCATTACTTAAAGTCTGAACAAGATCAAAATTTTACCCAGCACCATTTGAATAGCTAAATTGATTACCACTCCACAATATACGTATACCTTGATCAGATTCATTAATAATTCATCTCAAAGCCGTCTTTAATCTTCGTATTTTCGAATAACAATAGCTGTAATCAATATTGTTTCCACAAACATGTTTTTAAGGTTCTCCGAAAAAATATTTTCTAAGGAGACTAATAGATTGGCTACTCTTGGCATGCTTTGTGCCAGGCTGGGGCGCCCTACAAACCTATTTATCAGTTTTGATAAAGGCTGAAGGACAATGAAACCTATTGAGTGGATAAAAGCAAAATATTTTTCCTTGACTTTGATTAGGGTATTCAGTTTCAAAGTTACCCTTTGTGTTTGTTAAAAATATTATTTTCGAGTTCGCATTTTGTTTTTGATAATGTTGCTGTTACGGTTATTATGAAGAGTGGTGTTTTCTATTGATTTTTATTTCGACGAGATTGGTTGGGTTTCTTTCTTCTTTAGTTGGCCCCATAAAGTTTTATTCTATTTGACAAAAATCTTACATAAATATTGTTTTTAATATTGCTTCGGTTCCAAGTTAAAGTAGAAATAGATTCTGATGAAATAAATGACCTTGATTCGTTTTCTCAAATAAATGACCTTGACTCAAAATCGTTTTCACTAGTAAGACCCCTAATGGAACACTGGTCTAATGTTTTCTTAAATGGCATATAATAGCTTCACTGTTAAGTTAGGATTCAAGCGATTATAGTTCGGCCATTCAGAGAATGCGTTCCTGACACGTCGCGATTGAACTGACGACGTAACTACATTCATTGATTATTGATATAATAATGTTGTTTTAATGCTCCTCAATTGTTAAAACGGTAAACAACCAGCAAAAATATTTTTATCGTAACTGCAACGCCATTGCAAAGTTACGTCGTCAGTTCAATCGCGACGTGTCAGGAACGCATTCTCTGAATGGCCGAACTATAAATGATCGTACATGACTTTAACGACGGCTATTTATATTCTAGCACTAAGCTATAGTAAAGATATATGGAGATATAAAATTACCCATCAACATCAGGCTAAAATTGGGTATGATTACTGAAATGGACTGACATTAAGGGAGACGCAGTACACATTACAATAATCGTTTTGTATTTGTGTACTTTTTTGGATAAAGTATATTACTTAAGTATCTATAAATATATAAAAAGTTGTATAGAAAAAAATAAATTATTTCTTTCTTTTTTTTATAAAATTACAATATAAAGTATTATTGCATAGCTAGCACTACACGGAAGCTTTACTTTCGTTACGGTCAAGAGTATTCACGAACCGCTTATTTAATACCAGCCATGATCCCATACACGTTCATACTAAGGCGGATCACACACGAGCATATTACTAGCTCACCATGAACATATCCAGATGTTAGGTTAAAACATGACCACGACGTTTAATACATCGACCACTAACAGCCTTTTTACACTGGTTGATTTTTCCGCACGATATCTCTTGGTTTGTTCGGGCGATGTCGCTTGGTAAATCGTTATCATAGAAAGGCTGTTAGCCACTATGCTTATAAGGGCTTCAATTCTTGCAGCTGACTGTAACTGCCGACCGCACATGCTGCGACTGCATTAAATACCTATAGCTTCAGCTACGCTACTGGTTTGTAGGAGTAAGTAGCTACCAATGTGTTAACTTGAAACCGTTTTGGATCGAAGCGACAACGCACGTGCAGTCGCTGTCAGATCTGACATAAATATTTGACAGCGAATGCACATGCTGTTGTGTGTTTGTTGGCGAGTTCCAGAATGAATTCCATATCGCGTGGTAGTGTGTGTTCCACCGCAGGCCTGACTCCACGGACGAATGGATTTTTAGATGGAAATACAGATTATGACGTCACAGAGGATATTGTGTTTATTTTTATTCAGCAATGTTGATCCGAGGATATTGAAAAATGGATTAGCTTACCCTGCTTTGAGAGATTTTGTTACATGAAAGGGATTTTATTTGGTTATGGCAATAGTTGGTAGTTATCCTTTATAGAATGTTAGGAACTGTTGAAAAATAAGCTAGAAGTTTCTTCGGAATAGCGACAAATATAACTCGAGTTTGAAAATAAACCTAGGCACCTTGAAGAAACAGTGCCTATTAATTCTGAAGTTCCTATTTAAAATTATTGTGAGATTTTCCTGGATCGAGTTTTCCGTATAGTAGTATTTTCAGTATCTACATTTGATGAATATAGTGCCCTAAAATATTCATTAATCACTCAACATGGTACATACTTTTTAGACCACATCCTAACTTCATATTCAAATGGGCATTACCGTTGACACATCCCACAAAATCTAAAATATATTTTCCGACCCCCCTGGGTATATGTATAACACATGACTGACCACACTTCCCAGGTCAATTCAAACGACCTCTATTCATCCTTTAGAGCTAAGTTACACGTTTTAATGCAACTGAGTAACAACTAACTACAAACTTTTAGCCGGCCGATGGTTGATTTTGGCTCATAAATCAGTATGAAGATGAATGGAAGTACACACATAACAACGATGACATATTTGACCGGTATCGGACTGGCTGTCATTGAACATCCTTGGCAGTCGTTATGAGTAGTCAGAAGCCAGTAAGTCTGACACCAGTCTAACCAATGGGGTATTGGGCTGCCACGGTAACTGAATTCAAGATGATCATACCGACTAAAAACTTTGATTGAAAACAGGATTTTACGAAATTATTTTCTTCAGCCACCGGGGCAACAGTGGGCCGACTTAAAGTTTGCAATGAGCGCGTGTCAAGTTGTACTCTAAGTGTAAAGTTGTACACTTAAGTAATTAAAGCTGGGCGCCATGATAGCCGGGGTAATAGAAACAAAACATTCGCTCTTGTTATATTAGGCTTCGTATGTTAATGTTGCCTTAAGTAATGGATTAATTGGGCATATCTGACTGGATTAATAATAATTTCTTAATTGAGCACTTGTAATGTTACCCGAAACTCGAATGAATATCGTTCATGTAGAATTCACATTTTTCTAGGGTTCCGTACCTAAAAGGTAATACGGGACCCTATTGTTTTCGCTCCTCTGTCCGTCTCTTTAAAAAACTCTTTGACTTTCCTTACTGTCTACAATTTTGAAAATGTCGTAAAGGTAAATTGTCCGTTAACCAACCAATGAGTATTATTACCACTGGTATATATAGAATAGGTATTATGCACCATACCTAGTATTGTTTTAATATCTAGCAATTAGTGGCCTGTACAGTGGCAACTGGCAGTAGATAATGAAGCATAATAACCTACTGTTGACAGTAATAATAGACTGATAGCCTATCTATCAAATTAGCTGTCTGTGGTCACGTAGTCTATGATATACATAGATCTATAATACATTATCATTTTGCATCAGAATAACATGCGAGTGGAAATTAAAACTTCATTTTTTTAAAGAATATGTTTATATTATACCTATAAGAAATAAAATAAAATTAAAATAAATGATTGAGCGATAGTGACATTTCCACTTTTAACAACATTTTCGCTAAATAATGAAGTACCTAACACATACTTATATTTATACAAGCTGTTGATTTGCATCCGTGTCATATTCAAGGACGTAATTATACTACTGATTCTCGACCCAAATCAATAAAAAAATTGGTACGTATTTACACTACGAAATGACAATGACAAAAAAAAGCAGTGTATATTAGCTATTTCCCGACTACTGTAATTCCAATCGATTATTTATGTATTTCATGTCTTCCTCCTGAAGTATGGCACAAATGCAAATCAACACCTTGTATTAAACGATAATATAGAGTTATAATAAATTATTACACACAATTATTACACTCTAAATATAATTACAGCCCCGCCTAATAACCATTACTTAAATAAACTTATAACACGAAAACAAAAGCACGTCTTACAAAATATCCACGAAAGAGAATTTCCACTAAAAACTTTTCAGACGATCGAAGATAACAGATAAGAAACAGGTACTTAAGCCCTTAGTATAAACCATAATGAAGAAGGAAGTTTACAAAACTTTTCTCATAACTCAAAAAGATTTTTGTAAAGTTATACTTATTTACTTTAAAAAAAAAAACAAGGTAATAAGTGATTCCATCTTTATGAAGCACTGACCAATCCCAGATCCATCCTCCGAGCCTTTTTCCCAAACTATGTTGGGGTCGGCTTCCAGTCTAACCGGATTCAGCTGAGTACCAGTGCTTCACAAGAAGCGACTGCCTATCTGACCTCCTCAACCCAGTTACCCGGGCAACCCGATACCCCTTGGTTATACTGGTGTCAGACTTACTGGCTTCTGACTACCCGTAACAACTGCCAAGGATGTTCAATGACAGCCGGGACCTACAGTTTAACGTGCCATCCAAAACACAGTGACCAATCCAAGATACTCCTCAAAAATAATTACAGGATCTGCTTACCGCGGTTTCACACCGGGTCACATTCCGAGTGGCAATAATCTGCTGGTCGGGTTTTAACGTCATCTTCCGCACTGGTTGTCTTCTATCTACAAACCGAAAACCGAGCGAAAACTCCTCTAGTGCGAAAACGTTAACAACGTTTCATATAATCTTATTAAAATACGCTATTGCAGTATTGAAATTGTAACATTTGAGTACAAAATAGCATCAACCAAAAGTTACATTCAATTTTGAAGAGTACTTAATCCCTCTAATACCAACTCTAAACACGTTTGTATGGATACATGTTTGACCAATAATTTTAAACAAATTAAGCCAATTTGTAACGTAATGTGTCAATGAAAACAAAGCACTGTTGTTATCTGTTACTAATCGTATCAATTTTAATATTAAATATTTTTGTCAAAAAGTTGAATTTGAAATTCAAACAATAAATCAAATACCCAACAAATAAACGAGATTGCGAGAGATCATAAATATTTATCCGATGTTTTTGATTTTATTTGATCGTTTAGCTATTTTGTTGTTTGCTAGTTTTATGCTTAGTTAGAATATAAATAGCAATCGTATTATTTGCAGATTGCTAAATGTAAAATGCATTTATAGCGTCCGTACCAAAGGGGAAAACAGGAACCTAGTTGGTAAGACTTCGATATCCGTTTGTTTGTCCATATGTCACCTGACTGTGTCTCATGAACCATGATAGTTAGACTGTTAAAATCTTCAAAGATTATGTATTTCTGTTGCGAATGGTCTCCCTAATCAACAGCTTTGCTCAGATCTTGAACTATTTTCCTTAACAAATGTTAACTCCACCAGCAGCCCTATCAAGCTACATATTTGCGGTTTGCTCTTACCAAATAATAAGGGCACAAGAAATTGCCTCGCCAACTTTAATTATGTGTAAGAAGAGACGTACATTTTACTACATTATGTGGTACGTGAGTTAATTAAATAATTATCAACCTATTATCTCAGATCGGTATCTAAACTTGAAGATAATCATTTTAAATAAATTAGAATATTTAAGAGTCTTCACCGTTTCTTAGTTTAGAAAAGAACAGCACCTACAGGTACTAATAAACACACATTTCAAAAGCGATAAGAAGTTTATTTTTTTAAAATACATTACACAAGTAAATCCTTTTAAAGATATCCCCACTCAATAAAATCATCTACCACACCACGGAACCGCTCTTTAAATCGGTCATCAACTTTGAAAGACAAAGTCGATAGCGACTCATTAGCTACATCGGGTGCATCTTCATCAGCCGCAAACAAAAACGGTACATAGAACACGTTTATCATCAAACCAAAATCCATCTTCTCTTTAAAAACTTTCTCAAATTCCATCCTTTGAAAAACTTTTTCTATGTCCATTCCGAAATATTCAAGAAAGTTCTTCATACTGTCATAGTATAGGTCCTTGAGGTACACCAGATGTTTTTGTCGAAAGTCTTTGTCGGTTCCATTGAAAATGAAGTATAGGAAGTCCAAGATTGGACAGCCATAGTGAGCTATTTGGAAGTCGATTGCTATTACCTCTTTGACTTTTGCATCCTGAAAGAAACAATTACTTGATAAACCTTTGCTTGTGAGTACAAACGTAAGGTACAAAAAGATCTCTTTTAAAATTACGGGAAAGTTAACCACATCAACTCAATCCAGCTTAGTAGTGTATTTTCTAATAATTAAAACAGTGTGTGCCTATCTCTAAAACAACAGAACTAAAAATACATTGTCAAGTTCCTACTTACAATTTCTTTAGCCATAACATTGTTATGCTTAAAATCGCCGTGACAGAGTGTGCAAACGCCCGAAATATCATTCATATACTTTGGGTAATCTGCCACCTTTTCCAAAATTCTTTCTCCTACTTTATCTCTCACATCTGGTTCCAAAAAATTTATAGAATAATTATACATATTCTTTACAAATCCATGCCAATCTTCTTCGAATTTAAAAGGCTGTTTCATGGTAGCAATTTTCTCTTTAAAATACTCAGGCCTTTCTGCTTGTAAAACAAACGAAAGTGCATGAAACTTGCCAAGTTGCGTTACACATAGTTTAGCATAATCTAAGGATATGGTTTCCATTCTATCATATACTTTAAACCCTCTCTTACCTAAATGTTCAAGGATAATAGATTTTGGATTGCATCCTTCATAAGTCTTAGGCATTAAAAATCTTTCATCGTCAGGTATAATAGCTTTATCCTGGAATTCATCAAATATTTTAAATACATCTGTATAAATAATTGCTTCTCTTTCGAACACTTTTGGTACTGAATAGATTTTCATTTGTTCGTTTTCGACAATATTCTTGATGAATATGTTTAATTCTTTATCACCTTCATTTGTTTTTCCTTGTATATTTACTTCGTATAGAATTCCCATATAACCTCCACCAGTTATCGGTAGCTTTTTGCCAACAATTTCGTATGATATAAAACCCTCACTCTTTGCTATGTTTTCCATATATATTCTCAACTCCGATGGCAAATCCTCATGTGGTTTTTCTTCCATCTTGTTACAAGAATAATGTAACAAATAACTCTTTTTCTAAGTCTTGTTTGAACACACTCGTGTTGTCAAATGTGGGGAATTTATCAGATAAGGTTATGATAATAAAAAAACAAGTGATAGATAAATACGTATTACATAATAATACACAGCACACAGTTTTGTTTAATAATTTACAATATTTACACAGAAAACACAATACACTACGGTACTGACAGATTGAAGATTAAACTGGTATAAGGTAAAACGACGACCACTAGTCACAAGTCCGATCATTCGGAAGGGTTCGGTAATCTTCGGAAATGCTCGGCTTCGGACATATTCGGTCAATGACATTTGCGCACACGCGACATATTTTGCCTTGAACCAGTGTTCTGTTTATATTGAAGTTAGAATATAAATTGTTTTATTTAGTTTTCAGAAGCATCTGACTTGAGACAACCATTTTTATCGCGATAAAAGCTAATGATAGCAAAAATATTATGAAAATTAAACAAATATTTATGTAAGCCTACTACTATAAAAATTTACATTATTTAATTTAAAAGAGGCAATGATTACTTAAAGAATACCCCACTCAATATAATCCTCAACAATACCTCTAATTCTATCTTTGTACGAATCATGAAGCTTAAAACTAATTTCACTCATATCAGTTTTCGTAACATCAGGTATGTCATCTTCAGCAACCATCATGAAAGGAAGATACATAATCGACAATGATAGTCCATAATCCAAGTTATCCTTATAGTCTTTCTCAAACTGATCCTTAGAATAGTACAAATTGACATCAATGTCGAAGTTCTTTAAGAAATTGGTCATCGTTGCATGGTACAAATTTTTGAGATGTGTCAAGTGAGCTCGTCGGAATGCTCGGTCTGTGCTTATGTTGATGAAATAGAAGATGTCTAGCACTGGACAGCCGAAGTGCATCAGTTGATAGTCCACCGGTATTATATCTGATACTTCTCCATCCTGGCAACAAGGAAACAATATTTATGTAAAGATAATAGAAAGAAGGAAACCTCAAACTACAATTTAATTTGGAAGGTCAAAAAATATTTAAAGAGATAGGTAGCTGCATAAAATCAAGGGAAACCAAGTTCAGAATAACAAATATTAAACAAGAAATTAATCATCATAAGGACATTAAAGTTATACTAGTCACTGAAATAAAAGAAAGTACTTACGGTTTTTTTCATCAGTATATTGTTCGGCCTATAATCACCATGGCACAAGCATCGCCTTATAGTTTCATCGGTAAAATGCTTTTTATATCTTTCCACAATGCCTCTACAAAACTTGCCAACTCTTGCCTTAGTGTCTTCATCATCAATATTATCCATCGTCATTTTAACCGTACTCCGAGTAAATTGGTTAAACTGTTCACAAAACGTGTAAGGTGTTTTCAAAGGTTTAATCTTCTGTTCGAAAAATTCTGGTCGTTTTTCTTGTAGTACGAAGGAAAATGCATGGAATTTAGCAAGTTCTTGCATAGCTAATTCGGCAAACTTTAGTGACACTACATCGCATCTGTGGCCAGTTGTGAAGCCTTTCTTTGCTATATTTTCCATGATCACAAATTCGGAATTGCTTTCATCGTAACATTTGACCATTTTGTATCTTTCTTCTTTCGGTACTTGAGCCTCTTCTTGCAGTTCATCGATAATCTTCAGGAACTCTTTATAAGCAAACACTTCGATTTGGTAAACATCAGTCACCGAAAGAATTTGAAAATCGCTCTCACCAGGGATAATGCACTTCACGAAAATATTCAACTCTTTGGTGCCTTCTTTTGTTTCTCCTTTTATATTTATTTCATGTAGTAATCCGAGATAATTTCCACCGTTTGTACTAAGAGGTATTTTTTCAACATCATATGTAACGAATCCAGTTTTTTCTATAATACTGTTAATAGATTTGTCCAAATTATTAGCGACCTGATTTGGACAAATGAACTTCTTTTCTGTTGGATATTTTTCGGGAGTTATTTCCACTTGCATTTTGGACACGATATGAACCACTGACGCGAGTAAGAAACAATTACTGATCTCGGTAGTACCGACCTTTTATGATATAAAAGCATTATACGATATAAGGGTTGCTTTATAATGAAGTGTAGATGTGTCCGACAAGTATTGTTAATTTGGTGAACACCACAGTAGACATTACTTTTGTCAATATATTTCGAAGGAATTATTGTTGGGCCTTTACAGAATTATATAGTGTAAGCCGTGATAATTGCCGTATATTGTACATCAATTTGATTAATACTGTCCCAAAAATTTCTGACTATTCTCACGCGTTTGACTCGCAGAGATTCAAGATTCTCTGGTACTGTACACTCAGAAAGTACAATAATATTTGTGTCACCATTTCATTAAAGTTGTCTCAAAAGGGTTTCAGCGTGTTGGCTTCGGCCCCACGTTCGCCTCCCAAAAATCCGGGACTCTATAGTCCCGAGTCCCGAGACTTTTATTGAACGACTTTAAGAGTTTCAGACTAATATTGACAAAAACTCTAAAGAAAAAAAGTTCAAAAATGTTCAACATTTTGGTCTTGACCCGTATCTACCTTTGATCCCACGACTTACCAAAAAGTTCTCACTGTACACTGCACCTTACAATGACTTTTAGAACAAACTGTTTTCTCAAACAAACGTAAATAGAGGCTCGTGTACTGTCTGATAACATAATCACCGGATGCATTGTGCCTCAATCAATAGCCCCCCTTGTTAGCTAAATTATAGTGCATATTCCAGTATTTGAAGAACATTTACAAGATAAGATAAATGAGGTAGGAACGTATCAAGCACATAACAGGCAATATTTGTAAATGCTTTCGAACAAGAGGCTTGTCAGAGATGTTGACGTTTAAATTAGACCATGACGATTCAGATACGTCAAATTACGACGTTCAAGTGACGTAGGAATTTTAAGTTCTTTTTTCGAAAATAATGCTTTTTGTGTGGTGTTCTGATTCAACTAAAGCTTATGGAGTCAGTTTGACTCATCATATGATCCAGATGAGATTGAGTATTGAGTGTAAATCTTTAACTGACTTTTTAGTCAGTTAAATGACTGCTCATTTTAGATCCATGTATTCTTATGTCACGGTATGTGTTACATGAGTGAGTATTATCGTGGAAGGAGCTTGAAATATACTATTTGAAAGTATCTAGCGAAATCTAGAACCCTTTAGCTTTACAATATGAAAATTGTAATTTTCGCAACATCATCTGTATTTGCATAAACAATCCGACTGAAAAACATTGGAATATTTTGGGAAATTTTATGTAACATATAAAGTTTGCAAACTCATTCATAATCGGCACTTTCTTGTATCTTAATTAATGATAAAATCATCTGGGACTTTGTTAAGTAAATCATTATATTCACACACACACACATTATAATCACGTATTTGTATTTTTTTGTTTATTTTAAATTATTCGAAGGCGGGCTAGATAAGAAAGTCTTCAGTGGGACTGGAAGATTCGGCATAATTGGTCTAGTTCATCGAAATGGTAAGCTACATTTATTATTACATAGTTTTTATTTTTTCCACTCAAAACATAAGTTTAAAAATCATAAGTATTCCTGAACATTAATCTGCTTAGCCTTTTCCCAAGAATGTTGGAGTCTGGAAGTTTCACCAGATCCAGCTGAGTACCAGTATTTTACATGGAGCGACGGCTTATCTGACCTCTCAACCCAGTTACCCGTAGTTAACTTGTTGTCAGACTTCTGACTACCTAACCTACTACTATTCATTTCCTAACACTGTTTAGTTTTTTATTCTTAGTGAACAGTTGCAATGTAACAAGCAACTATGTAAACGTTGTTAAATAGTTACACTATAAACTTTGATTACATGTAACTGTTTTGCCAAAAACTAGGTATACTAAAACTTATTTTCTTCTCCCTTCCAACAAAACAAGCCAAACATTGTTACAGATTTATAATTTATCTCCATTGTAAATGATTTCAAGGTGAGCCCATGAAACACGTGTAATTATGGCTGGAACAACATGAGTCGACTGTTTCAGGCTGTTATTGAGGTAAAGGGGCGGGTCGGTGGGAGGGAGGCTTTTAACTTCTAGACATTATATACCTCGATACTTGAAGGTTTATGTAGGTTGTCTATGGGAACTTTAAGTAAAGAATACTTGTGTAGTGTACTTGGTATAGAAGTAGACTTTTCATTGACTGAAAATAGGATAAAACTGTTTTTTTTTTTGTTTTTTGTTTGCTATTGAACTAAACCGATTTAAACACTTCCTTCGCTGTTGGAAAGCTATACTTTTAATGAGTAACATAACATTTATCTTATTCCGAAACCTTCATTAAATGATAGTGATATCCTGGGAATAGTTACCTTATCGGTAAGCCAACAACAATTCCCAGGCCAATCAGAGTCTATGTGTAAAAATAAATACCTACATTTAAAAAACTCTAGGTTCTAATATGAACTAGACATACGTATTATTAAAACATTGTTTCATACTCTGTAATTTGTGAAAATATACTGTTGAAGTGTGTTCTAGAATTGTATAATTCTGTGGGAAAAACCACATGACTATGCAAAGGCAAGTGTATCTTCTCATACCTATTAATTATGTAAAAAATAATTGTTTTATACAATAAATAATTTATTAATAAATTAGCGTATGACCTCGTTAGATTGATTACTTATTAAATATTAAAAAGTTCATCACAAATTTTCTAAGTTTGTATGTACTTTCTAAGTATATCTTAGACACCAATGGCTGATAAAAAGGTGAAGGAAAACATCTTGAGGAAACCTGGACTATATAGTCTGAAATCACCAACCCGCATTGAGCAAGCGTGGCGATTAATGCTCAATCCTTCTCCGTGTGAGAGGAGGCCTGTACCCAGCAGTGGGACAATAAAAAGGCTGTAACAGATAACAACATCACAAATCGATAATAATTGGTAAGATATATTATTATTAAATCAAGAAAAGTATAGAAAAAACCGGTGATTGGTCTAAAGCTCCGTAAAGTCAGTTTATACAGGTATATTCATTGTAAACGTTATTTTCAAAAACAATAAGTATTCTGTATATTTATAACTTTTATTGAAGGGCTTCCCATATAAAATACTTCCAAACAAAAGATATCTCTTAGAACGAGCAACCTCATGAAAAAAACATTTATTCCCGAAACCACACGATGTGTGCTTGTAATGCTGCATAATTCGTGCCCACCTGTCATGGGTTGTAAACATTCTGTATTTGTGTGTAGTTAGTTTGAAGGTGCGTCTCGATCGACCGCCGCTACAAGGTCACAGCATGTAGCTCCACACCTAAATTATGACTCAACTCGTGGAAGACAGGTGAAATATTAAAAGGGATGTCTGGGTAACACTCGGAGGACCAGACAGGGTTATTTTTTTATGTGAACGCTGAAAAAACTTCGATTTTAGGATGACATATATTGTTTCAAGTCATTTAACATCAATTTATCTGACTATGATGGAACGGCAATCCGACACGACCGGAAAGAGATCTGAGTGCTTAGTGCGAGTTTTCGTGAATTTTTTTACGGACTCACATGAGAGCGCGTATACTAAGATTTGTATGGAACAAAAACAGCTCCACCTAGTGTCAAAAATTGGAACCTGTTTTTGTTCCATACAAACAGTGTTGCCAACAGTTGTAGAAGCTTACCACCAGAGTCAACTTTTAAAACCACCAGAAAACCACTAACAAAAATTTATCCCACACTTAAAATCACCAAATTCACCACTAAAAAAATATTGTTTATATTTTATTGTAACCTAAAACAATTTAATCATCCAAAGATGTAACTCGGCAACGATAGAAAATTAAAACAGACAAAGCATTACATCTGTTTAGCAATTCATCCGACCCGATCCGAATCCTTCACAAATTATAATCGGCGTAGTAGTTTCACAAATTGTTTAGTTACGCATTTGACCAATGAATGAGTACTTAATATAATTATATAGTAGTCGTTCACCTTTTTGTTTTGTAGATGCTTTTTTGACATTCCGTGAGACTTCAAATCTCCATAGTAACTCCTTAAAGTTGTACCACAAAACTTACATTTCGCTACTTGACCCGCAGTACTTTCAACATTTCGCCACTAAATAGGGGACTTAAACCACCAGTATTAGTGGAAAATCCACTAAGTTGGCAACACTGCATACAAATCTTAGTATACGCGCTCTCATGTGAGTCCGTAAAAAAATTCACGAAAACTCGCACTAAGCACTCAGGTGCAGGACCGACATTTACGTGCTCTCCGATGCACGGGTGAATCAATCACCAACTTCCAGACTACGGGCTGCTTTGTGAAAGTTTAAGAAAACCCACAAAGCGATTTCGGCCCGACCCGGGAATCGAACCCGAGACCTCAAGCACAGCAGTCGCGCTTGCGACCACTAGACCAACGAGGCAGTCTGCATATAAGGAAAGTTTAAAGTAACTTAACTCTACCAATAAACAGTCTACATATTTGTACAACTAAATTGAAGTCGCCACTTGCCACACGAACTGTTCAAATGTTTACTTTAATTTGGCAGCCATTTTGCCAATAGTTGTTATGATTTCCGAGAGCTTGGAACGTCACGAGAGTAGACTCAAATTGTTAGGTGTTGAACAAACATAAGACTCTATTATTGTGAAATTGTTTGCTTGGAACCTTGACAGCTAGATACAACGTTCACTTACGTACTCACTGTAAATAAGTACAATTTGTTCACTGTTTTGAATGATGCATTTTTTTCGACATTTTAAAACAAAGTCCTCTGCTGTCTCAAACTGTTTGTTCTAGATAAACTCAACTACTGCACATATACTTTCATGTGGTTTTCTCCAATATGTAAAGTTACTCTTCGGGATAATATAGTATATTGTATAATGACCCACTAGTATCACTAGCATTTAAGCGAGATGCTCATAAGCATACTACGCAGGATTCTAACCCGTATAGAGCAGCATATAATAAGCAAGGCCTGAATAGGACTGTGTATTAATAAAAATGCTTCATCAAGATTGTAAAAGTACTGTAATCTGTCAGCTTATTTTGAAGGAGAAAAATTAATAAAATATAAAACAAAACACACACACAAAAAGTTCCGACTATACAGGTTTTAGTCCGCCACAACGGCATAAAAAACTGTAGTCTTAAACGATACCTGTAACCCCTCGATACTATTCAACGGACCCAAAAGACTTTAACATTTTCCCTAACTAACTTGTACATTCCAAAAAGGTTTTACTTCTACCTGAAACTACAAAAAAAAACCTACCAACAGGTAACACAAGTAGGTATTATTCTGCAAGGGTGTGTTGCGTGACAGGTCGATGGTTCCAAGGCTATACGATCGGTTAGTTCTAAAGGGATGGGCTCGACACGCCGACACTACGACACACTACGACACGACGACACTACTGTCTAGTGTCTATACGTAAACGTGTTGCTCGGGTTGTAGTACGGGAGGACTAAAATTCGTACGAGAGGAAGGACTAACTTATAAGACTTTTTGTCTAAATGTTAGTTAAGAGTGTTGCTCGGCTTTTAAGTACTGAAAGACCAGACATAAATCAAATCAAATCAAATCAAATCATCTTTATTCTCAGGCATCAAAGGCCCATAGATAAATACCTTAAAACTAGCATACATATGTTATACAAAATTGTTAGTAAATAAAAACTTAAAACTATGTTAGTAGCACTTCACTTATGCACTATGTCACTGTGCGGTCCTGTGGCACTTGTCCGCGGAAGCGACGGAACACCACGTCCTGTGGCCAGAAGTTTTCGTCCAACACGAGGTGCAGGAAACACGTCGGCACTCGCACCACGAACGCCTTGAAATTGGCGTTATGGCGCGACTCCAGCAGCTGCACTCTCGGGGCGTACTTCAGCTTCTGACGCACGTACTCCACGATGTCCTCCGCCTTAGTGGTGTAGTGTAGGCGAGAGATGTACACCGGGGTGTTCGGCTTGGCGGCATGAATTTTGATGTTTGGCTCAATAGGAGCCGTGCCGCAACGATTCTTGTTGGTTCGCTGACGGCGCTTCCTCCTTTGCACCGTAACGAACCCCTCATCGTCAACCCGATTCTGTCCCTTTACGGGCACGGGCTTCTTCGTAGCATCAATTTTGCTACCGGTGACGCTAGCGTAGTCTCGATAGATAAAGCCTTCAATGTGGATTTTGGACTGAACTGTTTTTAATGATTATAGGAATACCGAGATAGCATGAATGCACATCTTAATTGTATGAGATTAAGTTTTATTATAGTGCCCTAGTGGTGAAAGCACCAGTCTCTCAAATAGGAGGGGTCCGATGCCTAGGCGGGCTAGTACCAATGTAACTTGTCTCGTATTTTCTAAATATATCTTGGAAACGAATACTGAGACTATAACTAACATGAAGGTGAAGGAAACATCTTAAAGACACCTAGACTATAAAGTCCTAAAAACCAGTCCTCCTACTAAATTAAATAAACTATTTTCCTCATACATATTTTCCGCTAATCTTTAAAAATCATGTACCTCAAGTCTGTAAAATATTTCCGCGACCAAAAAATACAGAAAAAAAGTTCCTACTATTTCCCGTAAAATTAATTCGAAAAAAACACGTTCACCCAATTCCTAAGGGGCCAAGTCAACATGTAAAATGGAAATTGTTTAATTATCCGCACAAATTTCTCTTTCTGTATACCATACCGTAGTTTCCAAGAGTTGGTCTCCTGGGAGACCTTCGTACGGAGTAGGGTTCAGCATATGTATGTATGTGTGTGTGCATATGTAGATATAGGAGGTACGGAGGAAGGAAAGATAGCGGAGATACCATAAGCAAGGTAGGTCAGGCGCCTTCTTGTAGGTCACCCGCATAATGTGCGTGATCAGATAATAGAACTAACGAAGCGTTTGAGTTCCTTGACAAATCAAAAGCAATATGTCAAAAATGGTCTTGATTGATTGATGATTTTATATTGAAAATAATGGGTGGGTTCCATATAACGAACGTTCCTCATCTCCCGAATACTCGCATTTTGACGCTTCTTAGTCAATTTTGCGTTATCACATCTCCGTTAGTCATTTTGTTCTCCATGTATAGGAGGAATATGAATGTGTGTTATTGTGTATTTGTGTGCATACCTGATCAAATATGCAATGTTGAGTGACGCTGCGGGACTTGACATTATGATTTTAATATTCCCACTAATATTTGATAGGGTTTCAATGTTTTGTAATGTGGATGGATTTGTTTTATACTATATGAAGAAGTGAGTTTGGAATAATTCATGATCATTTTGATCACCTGTTCTGGTTTTGTCTTTCAATCCTGAAGGATATACTTGACTATCCACATAACCTAATAATAAACAAACAGTATGCGCCCGACCCAGTTCTCGAAAACGACCATATCACGTTGTACTGGGATCGATCTATCATCACTGACAGGACTATTGCAGCCAATAAGCCTGATATAGTGGTGATAGATCGATTAGCGCGCCGCGCGATGATAGTCGATGTCGCCGTTCCGCATGACGAGAACCTCGTGAAAGCTGAGAAAGAGAAATAAATAAAGTATCTTGACTTAGCGCACGAGGTTGTCGCCATGTGGAATGTCGACACGGCTGTCATTGTGCCGATTGTCGTTACGGCCAATGGTCTAATAGCCAAGAGCCTCGACCAACACCTCAGGAGGCTCTCGTTAGGCGGCTTGATCAAGGGACTGATTCAGAAGGCAGTACTCCTTGATACGGCGCGTATTGTGAGGAGGTTTCTGTCTCTGGGACCCTAACCACCGGTACCTTGGACCCTGTGCCTGATAGCGGTGGCAACCTATTTTTTATATTTTTTAATTTTTTTTATTTTTATATTTAATATTTAAAAATGTAAAATATATGTTTAAAAATAAATAATAATACGAAAAAAAACAAAGAACGGTAATTAAACTTTTGGACTAAAGTGTGTCAATAATTTGAAAATTACATGAAATAAACACACCTTACTATGCTTTGTAGGCTTTCTAGGGCATAAAAAGGCCTTGTTTGTGAAATAAGTCGTTCATCCATGAATCGACCGCGGCAAGCATAACTTAACCTTGATTGATCGATTGCCAATGAAGGGTATTGAGGTAGAATAAGTTGAAAATTAATGAAAGTAGCCTGCACTGTTACAAAAATCTGAAAAAGCAGGTTTTCAGGTGGCTACGTAATGTATGATCCGAAATAATCATCATCTACCTTGGTCAAATTAGTAAGTTCCGGCGCTCATTTCAACACCTTTGGCAATCGGTATGGGTAATAAGTCTAGCAAATAGTCTTTAACTAACCACAAAGCGATCAGGTTGTCCTGATAATTGGGTTGAAGAGGTCAGACGGGCAGTCACTCCCAGTAGGGCCAGGGCCTGCTGGGGCTGCGGGTTGTTCGAAAGAGATACCGCGGCCCTGGTACATAAAAGGCCCACGACGGAACACGACGGTTTTTAGTCAGTAAGAGTCTGACACTCCCTCACCCCTGCTAACCCACAGCGGGAGGGGTCATTTGATGATTTTTAACGTCGCTAAAAAAAAAAAAAAAGACGGGCAGTCACTCCTGCATCCAGTTAGACTGGACACCAACCCCAACATACTTAGATAAATACATATATTCTTAATCGCATACTTTACTTAACTCTCAACACCGCAAAGATGACATCTAAAACTTGTATCATCACAAGACAGAATTATGTTGAACTTTCTCAGCGGTGTCCCTAGAGGGTCTTATATTTGCTGAAATTACGTCCCATGAGGTCTCATGGGACCTAATTTGTGTCACCTTCGTTCCTAAATTATGTAAATTAATAAATTACGGGTGTAATATGAACGAGCACCTTAAAACACCTTGAAGCTTGATTTCGGTGTTGTTTTGTCTCATATTCATTAAAGAGATATTTTTCAATGGTAAATGCAAGTTCAATATCTTAAGTATTGCTTAAACTGATTGTGAACCCGCACACTTGAGAGGCTGGTACTTAGGCTACTAGGCTACCACGAATTCGCCTATTCTATCAAAGACAATCCATTTTGTTCTAGCACATAGTTATCTAGCGGTACTTACAGTACCTACATTATATAGGTCAAAACCATTAATTTTACTTCTTCTATCCGAAAACTATTCAACCTTTAGATGGTGGGGTGTCGTGTTCAGAGATAAGTAAATAAACCGAATACTAATTAATACACTTTTATTTTCTGACTCCAATTAGGTTACATACGATTTGGTACAGTCACAATATTTAGTAGCGTGCGTTGGTAGTGCGATATACGGGACAACTGAGGAGGCGAACACAATGCAAGAACAGTATGAACAATATTGATGCGTCAACAATTAGTGTAGGTCCCACTACATCATTCCTCCCCTTTTTTTAAAAAAAAATTTTGACAAAAGATTTTTTTACAAAAAAAATATTCTTATCCAGTTGCTATATAATCCAAGAAGTGCTTACAATGTTCACAAACAATATTATTAAATTACAGTCTCGACAAAAATTTGCTTACAGTATACATTTATACAATAACAACTTTGAAACAAGATGCTTGACGGGTTGTGCGATAAGCGCATGTTTGTCTCAGTACTACTGGCTTTGTACCTAATGGCTTAGTGATTAAAAGATACACCTCTCGTGCCTGAGAGTGCGGGTTCAAACTTATGTTCATTATTACAAATTGAATATCAAATACAGAGTAAAAAAATCTATCTTCAAACAGGACAAAACTTTGATTTTAACAATATAGAACTATCTTAAACTAAGTACAAAATATTCTTAACCTTTGTGTTATACTCTGTTCTCCTCTCTTGGAGTCATTGTGGCCGGCCGGTACCAACAATACAAACTATACAGAATGTCCTACGATCGAAAAACAAAATATAACACAATACATCCTGTAACTGCCTTAAATCTATGTAATACACTACTCATATTCGTCTATTACAGTTGCGGAACACTTCTAGAGAGTCCGTCTTGACATTTAATGTGATTACATACATAATAGGTAACATGAAATATACATAATCTATATTATATACGATATACGTTAAGGGTAGTTATCATGCCGGGTTACTCTGCTATACATATTAAAAAATAAAATTACACGCTTGGCCTACTCGTACGAATGACCAAGAGTCTCCAGTATCCGACATGATGACGCCATAAAAAATATACATTCACTACTGTTTAACATTCACTACACATTCACACAAATATAATATCACTTGAGAGAACGAGGGTTTTTGATCAGCATATTATTATCACAGCACAACTTGGCTGTTGACGGCGGACTCATTGTATGTTGAGGTTGCACAGTTTCGACCTTAATACTAGGTAAGGCTACAGAACTGGCTACCATTTCTTTTCTTAACCATTTCCTCACGCCTCTAATAAATCTTCGTTTCAGTGCGTACGCAAATACCATGATTAACATTATTATAATAACTATCATCACTATGCCAATAATATTTAGCTTATTATGCATATGGGCTACATTAGATACATTTTCGTTTACAATTACGTTCTCTTTCGTTTGATTAGAGCCCATTTTGCTAATTTAGTCCACTATATTGATGTATCGTCTCAACGTAAATGAAATTAAAGATCGCGATACCACAATTTGAAACTAATGTCCTAAATAAATCTGCAAAATTGACATTTTAACAATAAAATAATTTATCGGTATTTCAATGGCTTCTTGCTTACTCGACCAGTTCGCGTAGTATAAACTTTACTATCGGGTTCGTCCGTTTGAATTGTTACTTTTTTCGTAACTTTTCGACAAACGGTATCCCTATTACTATTATCAACTACTTTAGATTGCGATTCATCCTCTATTAACATGTACGCTGGTTTCAGACGATCTATAGAAACTTTAACTTGTCGGTCGGGCAACTGAATACAAAATACTTTATTATCTCTACTTATGACGCGATATGGTCCGTCGTATGGTGGTTGTAACGGTTTCCGTACTGCGTCATTACGGATAAAAATATATTCACAATCATACAAGTCTTTATGCACAAAAATCTTATTTGGTGACTTATTTTTCCTATTAGATGGCTTTAACCCGTCAATTACAGCTTTTAACTTATTTACGAAATTTTCAGAATCGCTAATTTTCAAATCAGTTGTATCATAAAAGTCACCGGGTACTCTAATATTACTGCCATACAACATTTGTGCAGCGGTTACGCCTGTATCTAATTTTATCGTTGTGCGTAACCCCAACATTACAGTTGCCAATTCGTCAACCCAGCATTTATTGTTTAAGCGAGCCATTAACGCGGCTTTTAAAGATCTATGCCAACGTTCTACTAAACCATTACATTGAGGATGATACGGAGTTGTACGTGTCTTTATAATTCCCATTAAAATCATTAATTCTTTGAATAAGTTACTTTCGAACTGACGACCCTGGTCACTAGTGAGCTTTATGGGACAACCAAAACGACTAATCCAACCTTCATATAATGTTTTCGCTACGATTTCTGCAGTTATCTCTTTTAGTGGAAATGCCTCTGGCCAACGAGTGAATCTATCGATAATCGTTAAACAATATCTATAACCTTCTGGCGAGGTTGGTAACGGTCCTATAATATCAATATGTATATGCTCAAAACGTTTAGTACTTTTAAAGGACTCTAAATCGGAAACCGTATGTTTTTGAACTTTCGCTCTTTGACATTTTACACATGTTTTAGCCCATTTACCAATATCTCTATTCATTTCAGGCCAAAAATATCTATCTTTTACTAATTTTTTACTTGTCTTAATACCAGGATGACTTAAATTATGAATAGAATCAAAAGCTAAGCGACGAAATTTTTCAGGTAAATATGGTCTTGCACTATTAGTAGACATTTCGCAATAAACATGTTTATCAGTATCGAGTAACGTTACACGTTTCAATATTACTTTACTGTTGTTGTTTGACGCCCTCAATAATTTTGCAAGCTGTTCGTCAACTTCCTGCGCAGTGGCGAGTTCTGCGAAATCTAACGTCGTGGGACATGTTATTGTTTCAACTCTAGATAATGTATCAGCAACTATATTATTATTTCCACTAATGTGTCGTATGTCAGTACTAAATTCACTAATAAACATAATTTGCCTAGTTCGCCTAGAAGTTTCTCTATTGGTACCTAATTTAGTAAACGCGAAAGTTAATGGTTTATGATCTGTAAAAATTATTAATTCTTGTCCTTCAACTAAATTACGAAAATGTATGATTGCTAAATAAATTGCTAAAAGTTCTCTATCATATGTACTATATTTCTTTTGTGCTTCAGTTAATTTTTTCGAAAAATATCCTAAAGGTTTCCAATTTCCATCAACTTTTTGTTGCAATACTGCACCTACACTTGTGTCTGGTGCGTCCGTCATCAATGACAAAGGTGTATGTGCCGATGGGAAATACAATAAGGTAGCATTTTTAAGATCATCTTTACATTTTTCAAAATTTTTCGTAGCTTCAGGTGTCCAATTGATTTTACTTTTATCCTTACGCCTTGAATTCCCTAAATATTTATTTAACGCTGCCTGATGTTCAGCCGAATGAGGTATATGAGCTCTATAAAAATTTAACATGCCTAAAAATCTTCTAAGTTCCTCTACAGTATCCGGCTTTGGAAAATCAATAATCGCTTTAACTTTATCTTCTAATGGTTTGATTCCTTCTGTAGAGACTTCAAAACCCAAAAACTCTAATTTATCTTTACCAAAACTACACTTTGAAAAATTAATCGTTATACCAAATTCATTAAAACGTTCAAAAACTTTTCGTAAATGTTCTCTATGCTGCTCTTCATTTTCCGATGCAATGATGACGTCATCTACGTAATTGAAAAGAAAATCTAAGTCTTGTAAAACCGTATGATGCATAAAACGTTGAAAAGTTTGTGCAGCATTTCTTAATCCAAATGGCATACGCACGAATTCGAATAAACCAAACGGTGTTATGACGGCAGTTTTCTCAATGTCATTTTCCGCAACTGGCACACAATAATAGGCTCTATTTATATCTAGCTTTGAGAAAACCTTTTTATTATCTAACATATACGTAAAATCATGAAGACGGGGAACTGGATATCGATCAGGCTTGGTAATCGCATTTAAACGTCTATAATCTCCACAAGGTCTAATATTCCCGTCCTTCTTAGGAACAACATGCAAGGGACTTGCCCAAGCGCTTTTACTCGGCCTACAAATCCCAAGCTCTTGCATAATCTTAAACTCATTTTTAGCTTTTACGTACCTGTCTGGTGGTAACTGCCTGGCTCGTGCGTGCACTGGAGGTCCTGTGGTCTCAATGTGATGACAAACATTATGTTTAGGCGTTTCTTTGTACGAAACTGGTTTAGTTAGTTCTGGAAATTCACATAATAAATCATAATAAGGGCAATTATTTACGATAGTTTTCAAAGTGGGCTCACTAGAATTAGAAAGATTGCCTTTGGTGCTTAAATTAGTTACTTGATCGATTAACCTTCGTCCGTTCAAGTCAATTAACAACTGAAAATTAGCTAAGAAGTCAGCACCTAATATTGGTTGCTGTACGTCCGCTAATGTAAATAACCAACGGAATGCTCGTCTTAGGTTTAAATCTAATTCTAAGTACAATGTACCATACGTGTTAATCTGAGTTCCATTTGCGGCAAAGAGTTTATAACAACACTCACTTGTATTACCTTTCATGTAGGCTACTTTCCGCGGTAACACTGACACGTTTGCACCACTATCCACTAAGAAGTTTAAGCCCGATTTCCTGTCTCTGACACACAGACGGTGATTCCCGAAGGCACGGTCACAGCCTCCCGTCGCAGACTGCACCGACTCTAGTTTTCCGCTGGCTTGTCCTTGTCGTGTTTTTTCTTCCAGTTACATGGATCCACACATTTAGTTGCCTTGCTGCGATACTTATAATGGTAAAAACATAACCAATTTGGATCTTCGAATTTCCTTGTGCGACTTCTTGACCCTGACCTGGATCTGTTGCGTCTAAAGTTATTCCTTCGCCAGTTATTTGAACGGCCTCGTGATCTTGACTC
Organism: Helicoverpa zea; assembly: GCF_022581195.2. Lineage (NCBI taxonomy): Eukaryota > Metazoa > Arthropoda > Insecta > Lepidoptera > Noctuidae > Helicoverpa > Helicoverpa zea. Next base: position 11,592,155 of record NC_061463.1, on the reverse strand, counting down.
TAAATTTTGTAATCTATCACTCAATTTGTTTATTGCCGAAATAATTTGGTCCTGAGAACCCGATGGGCCTGGTTCCTGTTTGACAGTCGCAACACTGTGTATGGGAGTCGTCGTTTCCATTATTTTATCCGCTATTGATGCTAATTTCTCTAAATCTTTTTCTTCTGTTACAGCTAAAACTCCTCGCACCGAATTTGGTAAATGATTTTGCCACATAACTATGAGTGTTTCGTTATTTACTCGTCCCCTGGCTAGGTCTTGCATTTTTCTTAGTAATTGTGATGGTTTCTGGTCGCCTAATTCCATTTCGCCAATGAGTTTTTTTACTTGCCGCTCTTCGGATTCTTGATATATAAATATCAACTTATTCTTCAAGGTCTCATATTTATTTTTCTCAGGGGGATCCACAAGGATCCGTGTAACTTGCTCAACTGCGTCTGGGGGTAATTTTGAAATAAGGACCTGGTACTTTGATTCGTCGGACATCTTCTGAGGATTTAGAACTGCTTCTGCTTGGATAAACCATGTTCTAGGCGACTTCTTCCAAAATTCCGGAATTCTAGCTGTGATGGAGATGGACGACAGTTGATGTTCTTCAATAACGACCTTCTTGTCTTCAGACGACATTATAATTTCTTAATTTGACGCGCACTAATATTAAGCCGACACTACGTACACTTGTGTGAGTTGCCCCGGTCGTCCGATTCACTGAATTACAAGTCCAAATTCACTGGTTACAGTTCACACTTTCTCCACACGGGGTCACCAATTTAGATGGTGGGGTGTCGTGTTCAGAGATAAGTAAATAAACCGAATACTAATTAATACACTTTTATTTTCTGACTCCAATTAGGTTACATACGATTTGGTACAGTCACAATATTTAGTAGCGTGCGTTGGTAGTGCGATATACGGGACAACTGAGGAGGCGAACACAATGCAAGAACAGTATGAACAATATTGATGCGTCAACAATTAGTGTAGGTCCCACTACAAACCTTTGAAACTTCAGTAAAAAGAGCTGTGAACTTAACCTTTTCACAAGGACGCCGGAATAGTCTGTCGTATTTAGGGCGCGAATTTATAAGGGTCTACCCTGCAGCGTGTTCCGATGGCTAATTCAATAAATACTAGAGTAAATTGAACTTTAGAGGTTTTCTACCTTATTTGCCTGACTATTTTATGTTAAGGTTCGGGTAATCCGCTGATTTATAACGCCTAGATCCTATATTTTTTGGACTGAAATAATAATATATGTCGGAAAAAAAATAGATAAAGTATAGGTACTGGTCTATACCCATATTATAAAGCTGAAGTTAAGAGGTTGTTCGTTTATTTTCCTGAATGCGTTAAACTCAGGAATTGCTGGATCGATTTAAAAGATTATTTCAGTGTTAGATTGCCCAAATACCGAAGGAGACTAAAACCTAACCTCGTCCCTTTCAAAGCCCACAAGACCGTGTTAACTCAATTCACTGGATTTCACAATCAATCCAAAGGCTCAAATCATATTCCCCCGAACTATTTTTATTAATTAAGACAAAATACACGAACAAAACCTCCGCTGGATCGTCTTTGAGTTCCAAATCAAACAGCCTTTTGAAGGAGCCGGTAAAATTGCTGTGTACACAACCCGAGCCGGGCGGAACCAATTTCAAATTTAATTGAACCTGCCCCAAGCGCACGCCATGAAGTATTGCTAAACTTTGTGGCTGTTCCTATGTTGTGTATTGATGTGGTTTACCTTTTGATGTATTGTATATATAATGATAGTCTTAAGAATAAGTAAAAGAATTTTTATTTGCAGAGACACCGTATTAGGTACAGCTGTTTTGGTAAAGTTACATAAAGTACATGCATATGTACAGATGTGCACCATATCATATCTCTTAGCACTGTAGCTTTAGAGTTACGTAAACTAGCTTCCATCAGCGGTCTTTACCAGTGTGTAAAAAATGCTCGAATCAACTGTATATATAACCTAGTATTCCTCGATACGTGGGCTGTCTAATACTCAAAGGCAATTTCAAATCGGCCCAACAATTCCTAGGATAAGCGCGTTCAAGCAAACAAACTTATTCTTCAGCTGTATCATATAAGTAATTTAGTGCTTATAGCATAGAATAATATTTTCTTAACTTTTTTAAAACAAAACTTTGCATACACAAGTGAGGATAGTTGGATCTGAGACTGCACTTACAAAGTCTGTATTAATAAACTTTGTTGAAGAGTCCCGGTGCTGTAGAATGATCTAGAAACTTAGACCCCATTTAGCGTCTTATCGAGAGGGGATTAGGTTCTATCGGTTTCTAACAAGTTTTATAAGATTGGGTTGATGGACTATTTTTTTTATATTTTCTTTTTTCTAGGAAGGTGGTTAACATTCAATCCTTCTATGCTTCAGAGACCTGCACAGTGGGCTAATAAAAAGGCTGAATATACTTTTTTAGGAACTATCTAATATAAAGGGTACCCAAACACTGCAAAATTTTATCAGGCCGACAGTTTGTTCGAGCTCATAAATCACTATGGAAATGAATGGTAGTACATATATGAGCATACGACAACCGTGATGTCTTTGACCGGCTAATAACTTTGATTGAATTTAAGATTTTCTTTCTTGAGTGGTTTGCTTCTTTGTATGAGAAGAGTGAAGCAATAAAAAGGCTGATGATGATGATGTTTTCGTAGGTAATATTAAAAGTTATTGTAAAAGCCTTCCTTCACGTTATTTTCCTTTTTCAATCTTACTTTTCCTCCCAATATTTGGGTCAGTTTCGCATCTAATTTCAGCTGAATACCTGTAAAGGTCGAATACATTAATAACATGATATTATTAAGTAACCCTTTGCCTTTGCGAATCAAAAAGATTTTCTTGAGTCCGACCTGTATTATATTTGTAAGGATTGAAACCTGGTATTATAGAAAAGATGATTAATTTTCTGTGGAATAATGAGAACGTTTGACAAAGTAATGTTTTGTTGTTATCTGTTGTGTTTTTTTTTTATTTTGAATTTAATACTTAAAAATGTAGAAAAATTTGTTGAGAAATCAATAAATGAATTAACAGTAGCGATGTTTATTACATTAACGTACGATACAAACTAATTTCACCTTACGGATAGTACCCTAGTTCGTACATAAAACATCACAGTTCATAACCAGTACTTTGTAACTGAGAACTTAGTTTCTCGTTGCAACTGGAGTTAATTCCAAAGGTACGGAACCCCGCCATGTTGAAATAATTTTGCATTCAAAACGCTCCTGATTGAAGTTACCATGGAGAACAAAATGACTAGAGGATGTGCCATGACGGAACGCCTAAGGAAGTAACGCGCCAAAATGCGGGTAAGCGGGGTACGAGGAATGTTACTGTTTTCGCCCTAATACGCCTTCTTTAGACGACCCGATTTCTTTTGTAGTTTCACGTTTTGAAATATGCTTCTAATTTAATAAATATTGCTTCTACATTAATAACACCTATGAATGTAACTAGTTTAATCCTTTATGTTTATTTGTGATTTGTCTTTTTGGACCTATATGCTACATATTTTGCATATTTTAGCTTTTTGTAGAACTCAATTTTTGGGGATAGATGCCTACCCCTATGGATAGATGCCCCACCTTGAAAATACTAGCAAGGATAGATGCCTACGGTACGGTATAGATGCCCTTCATACTGTGTAAGTATAATATATTAATAATATTTATATATTTTTTGACTTTAATTTATTTCAAATGAAAAGTATTTTGCAGTTTTTAAAATCTTTTTATATTCATTATCAGATTAATTAAAATTAACACAATAAAACTCTGAAAGTCATCTCTAAAAGATCATCAAAAATAATGTATTTTAAATTTTAAACCCTTATTATAAAATATTAATTACTAGCCGTTTTCCCGCGGTTTCACCTGCGTCCCGTGGGAGCTACTGCCCGCACCGGGATAAAATATAGCCTATGGTACTCGTAGATATTATAGCTTTCTAATGGTGAAAGAATATTTAAAATCGGTCCAGTAGTTTTTGAGTTTATCCATTACAACCAAACAAACAAACAAAGTTTTCCTCTTTATAATATTAGTATAGATTAAGTTTCAACATGCAAAATCATAAAAATCATTATTTCTTAAAAACTAAAATAACACCATATACTTAGCATCATAATATTTAACCGGACAGTCCTTTAAGTTTTCCACATCTCGAGCAAAAATTTCTGATTGTACAGGTTTCATGTAACCAGTACTGACACATTAGGTACACATTGGATCCAGTCGGATTTAGACTTTGTTTGTTCATAGTTTTCAAAGCATTCTATGCAGCTATTTTTATTTGTATCTTTAGGCTCATCCTGTCCATTTATTTTAGTCTTCTTTACCGGCAAACCTTTAGTTTTCTTTCCCTTAATTTTGTTCTTAGATGAATTATTTTCATCTTCACTGTTTGAACTGTAAATCATTCGTCATCAATAAAATGTGTAAATATCTATACATAAACACGTGAAAAATATTAAAAAAAACACAAAAATATATTAAAAATATATATTCAAAGCACTTATAATACAATCAGGGTATACGTGGTGTATGGAGGGATAGATGCCCCTAGGGGCACCTATACCGTTAAAAATCAGGGCAACTATCCTTTTTGACAGGGAAAGATGCCCTAGTATTTTTTAAAATAAATAAATATAATAGAGCAACTATTTACATCAAAATGTATACTTCATGAAACAATATACATACGTAATAAAAAATTTGACGGAATTAATATCTACTTATAAATTTATACAACAGCAAATACTCACCTTTAAAAAATTTACGCTCGCTTTAAGTTCGCCGCGGAGATGAATTCACACACTAGCGAAACGGGACCTCACCCCTCGAGGGCGCGTGGCTAACTTAGGTGCGGGGTGCTTGCGGCTTCTAGTTAAACGGTTGTTTCTTAATCGCGAGCATGGGAAGTTAGGTTTTTTAAAAATGGGGCATCTATCCCGCCTTTACCCTAATAGCAAAATTGTTGACTACTGTCTTAAAGAATCCGAACGCCTCGTTTGTTCACTAGTAACTGATCGGTTTGACCTTACGAATATGACCTAGAAGAAGGCGCCTGACCTACCTGCATAATGGCATCTCCGCTCATCTTTCCTTACTCCGTGGAAGTTACCTACTTTATTCTGCTATGTTTTGGCTTTAAAACCAACTGTAATGAGGAATGTTCTAGACTAATTTGTTTTGAAAAATATGCTACTGTAGCAATAATAAACAAAATGCCCGGACGCTGGATCCGAACGCCCGGCCCGCGGTACCACGGCTATGCGTCAAGTGGGCGTGGCCTCCCCGTCAGCGCCGAGTATTGCCGAGCTCTTCCGAAGCCCGCCGACCGCCGCCTATATAACGCAGGGTCCGGCGTGCGCGCAGTCAGTGTTCACTGCGTTCTCAGTCTGCTTCAACCTCTCCAGTTGGACAGCTCTGAGTACCAGTCTTACGCTAGCGCACGCACGGCGACCCGCTCCCTGTGCTGTTCTAGTGTGTGTACGTTTACGAGTGTTTTGTAAAGTTTAAAATAAATCACTTAAGTAAATCGCTGGGTTTTTTCTTATAAGCCCGCGACAATCTGGCGCACAACGTGGAGCCGAACTCAGGGATTAAGTTGGAACATTTAAGAAGACTCCCACATCGGACTTTGAAAATGGCGATGTCAAACGAACAATTCCAAATATTCCTGCAGACCATCACAGCTTCTAAACAGCGATCTTTTGCATCCTGCAACATCACCTACAGTGGGGAAAAAGACGCGGACGCAGTTGAGGCTTTTATAGCGGCAGCTTCTACCTTCAAGAATGTAGAAAAGTTGAGTGACCTCGATGCGCTTCAAGGACTTCCACTTCTTCTACGGGATGAAGCAGCGGTTTGGTGGCAAGGCTTGAAAAGCCGAGTGGAAAAGCGGGAAGAGTTTTGCAATAAATTGCGTCATACATTCGCTCCCCGCAGACCTGCATTTATGATATATCATCAGATTACCCATGAGGTCCAGGAAGCTGACGTCACCACTGAAGCATTTATTGCCAAGAAGCGGGCATTGTTTGCATCACTTCCTCCTCCCGCACTGTCTGAAACGCAGCAAATAGATCTGATATTTGCGCTCATACGGCTAGACATACGAAACCGCATGCCTCGGGATACAGTTCCCACGATAGATAAACTGCTGGAGACGGCACGGGGAATCGAAGAGACCTTACATGAATACGCAGCAGGTTCACATGCAAGTGACATCAGAACTACTGGGAAGAAAGGGAAGGTAAGGTGCAGTTTTTGTAAAAACCCTGGCCATACTGCAGACGTCTGTCGGAAGAAGAAACGGGCTGAAGGCACTTTACCCAGTATTCCGAAAGTTGTCTCAGAAGTTGAAACGCAGGCACCATCTCCTCATCAACCAAAGTTTTCCTGCTACGGTTGCGGCGCACCTGGGGTATACAGAAGCAACTGTCCCACGTGTAAGAAGGCGTCGGCCATTAAGAAGGAGGACTTGAAGTTTTGTGCTATCAACGTACAGGTAGACTCAGATTCCCGGCCTGTTGTGTTCGTGGAGATCGAAGGGATAAAAGGTACCGCCTACATTGATACTTGCGCAAAGATGAGTGTCGCTTCGTACTCCCTATATTTAGAGCTAGTCAAATGCGGATGCAAGTTCCAGGAACATCAAGTCAATTTGACGCTGGCTGATGGAATAAAAAAGAATCAAGGAGTGCTAATGTGCAGAGTCAACGTTGTTTTGATGGGTCGAAAGGTGCAGACGACATTTATCGTGCTACCTGGAGCAAAAGACAACCGCACGCTTTTGGGGGTTGGGTTTTTAAAGGATGCGGGCATGGTAATCAACTTGCCGCAGTACACGTGGAATTTCATTGATGAACCAGAAGAGCAATACGAGCTATACGCCGAAGAGTTTGCAATCTTTGAGAGTACGGTCGTCAATGAAATAATGCAGTTGCCAAGCCCAGTAACCTCACTCACAATGACAGACAGCGAAGCAAGTCCAAGTATTAATACCATACCTCCTACTCCACCACCAACACCTCCACGGATGGAAATACCGGAACTTCCGTTAACACCTGAACCTCCGTCAACGCCTAAAAATCTGTCAGATGATAAGGTCACCTACAAACTGGCATCGATAGATTTTGGCGACTCGTCTTCTGTAAGCAAGAAACCACGACTGTTCGATGGCTATTCACCTAGTTTCACGGATTTTATGCTGCGAGATGCACAAATCAATGTTCACCGGGAAGACATCGAATTATCCCCACAAAGTGCCAATCTCTTTGACGCCAACAACTGGGACATACGGATTGACACAATTAATGTCGAAACACAGAGGACAACTGTTCAAAGGAAGCAGCTGAATGGGCTTCTACCAGAAAACAAGCACGTTTCAATGCCAAGCCGATGCAAGCGAACCCTGCATTATAAAAGCGAGGCAAGCTCTTATACAAAAGGAGCAGTTTTGGTCAAGGGGGAGCGTGAAAGCGAACATCCTGTTGAGTTCGCTAGTCGTCTTCTGACAGCCGCCGAACGGAATAACAAGCGAAGAAACGCGAAAGACACCACATGCCTCCAACTGCTGGATCATCGTCGGGACGACTTCAGATCCAGAGGGGGAGACTGTAGCAATAATAAACAAAATGCCCGGACGCTGGATCCGAACGCCCGGCCCGCGGTACCACGGCTATGCGTCAAGTGGGCGTGGCCTCCCCGTCAGCGCCGAGTATTGCCGAGCTCTTCCGAAGCCCGCCGACCGCCGCCTATATAACGCAGGGTCCGGCGTGCGCGCAGTCAGTGTTCACTGCGTTCTCAGTCTGCTTCAACCTCTCCAGTTGGACAGCTCTGAGTACCAGTCTTACGCTAGCGCACGCACGGCGACCCGCTCCCTGTGCTGTTCTAGTGTGTGTACGTTTACGAGTGTTTTGTAAAGTTTAAAATAAATCACTTAAGTAAATCGCTGGGTTTTTTCTTATAAGCCCGCGACACTACATTAAAATATTTTTATATGCATAGACTTGTTATCTCTAATGCTACTGTTTGTTAGTGCATTATAAATGCACTTGTCTTTGTACTTTTCATTTAATACTTATACTCAACTACGTCAAAAAGTAGTAGTTGCATTTCAGGTTAAGAATAAGAATCTTTATTTGCAGAAGTGAACGGCATTATAAATATAATATATTACCTCAACTATATAAAATTAGGGTAAGAAGTTTTATTTATGAGAGAGGTCCTAGGTATCTACTACAAAATCAATTCATTTTCATTGAGAACAACTTAAAAAAAAAATAATAAGAAGCCACTTATCATTCACACTACAAAAAAAAAAACATTATCTGTAATCACCATTAAACAAACATATAAGACTTAACCAAACTTTTAACATTCCCCATCATTTCTGAACGTGATTACAAAGTGAGTTAATTATCGCTCTAAACCCCGTTAACCGACCCAGGAGAGAGTTAAACCTTTTGTTAAGGTTACTTAACAAGCTGAGTCCACTGATATTGCACTTTGTAGGTTACAACACATAGGAAGTGGTGAAGGGTGGGCGTTTTGGGGGCTGTCTTATGTAATTTTTTTTTTCTGACGTTCGAAAAGTGCTGTTTTGCAGCCAAGTTTGAATAAATGAGTTTTGATTTTGATTTTGATTTTGACACGTGCTGCCGACGGGGTTACAAAGGTCACTACGTATACTAAATTGGGAGCTTTCTTTGAGTGTTGGAAAAATATTGGGGATTTTTGATTTGAAAAGAGCTTTTAACTTCGTTTTAGAGTGTCCGCATACTAGCAACTAAACTCTCGTCTTCTATGGTCGCATTGTTGGTTGACAGTTTATCTTGAAGTTACTTAAGATAAAGTAAGAGTTAAACTAGAACTAGAAGATATGGTGGCCTAGTGGGTAAAGAACCAACCTCTCGAGTATGTGGGTGTGGGTTCGATTCCAGGTCAGGCAAGTACCAATGCAACTTTTCTAAGTTTGTATGTACTTTCTAAGTATATCTTGGACACCGATGGCTGATAAAAAGGTGAAGGAAAACATCTTGAGGAAACCTGGACTATAGTCTGAAATCACCAACCCGCATTGAGCAAGCGTGGTGATTAACGCTCAATCCTTCTCCTTGTGAGAGGAGGCCTGTGCCCAACAGTGGGACGATAAAAAGGCTGTAATGGTAAGAGTTAAACTTAAAGATTTTTCAGTCATTAGGAAGATTATTAGCACTGTAAACCTGGAGAGTGTTATACCGTTTGTTTAGGTCACTTTACAAGCTGAGGTCACTGATATTGCACTTTGTAGGTTACACGTGCTGCCGACGGGGTTACAAAGGTCACTTCTGTATGTATACTTAGTGAAGGAAAATTGGGAGATTTCTTTGGGTATTGCAAAATATTGGAGCTTTTGCTCGTGTTGAAAAGAGATTTTGACTTGTCTTATACTGCCCTTACACTGCAGACTTAATTCTCGGCCGAAATGAGGCCCAATAGTTTGTTGACAATTAATTTGGAAGGTTGTTCATGACATATAAAACCTCATTGGTATTCATTCGCAGGATGTATGATAAGTATTTTATTTTTAATTTATTCTAAACTGTCAAGAGCAAACAAATGAATGTCACTCTGGATACAAATTTTTCCCTGTGAGCACTGATTATATGTATATTCTTCCACAATCAAAGTAATTTTTAGCTATTTACCGCTGGAAAACCTTTTTTTCTTTTATGTGCCCAATTAACCACACTAGCGTGCTATCGAAGAAGTCAACATTTAACTTGGTGGGGAACAAGGTAATCATGAATTTAATATTTTTTGTCGATCTGAAACCAACCAAATACCTGATCGTTGTGATGTGCATACTGTCATACGTAGATATATGTCCGTACTGATTATTAACTTAATCAAACCATCGACCATACCATTATACTGGGCTGGGGCTCTTCGCGATATGATAAATAAAAAAGTTTACCATGTCATAGACTGGATTTCGTCTTGTAAGGTAATTCACCCACGGCACCGCGGCGTTGACGGCAAACTTCGCTCGTGTTATTAATCTTCACGTTTATATTTAAATACTTAAACATAAATAGGTCTATTCAAAAGTTCGAAGAAGCCACAAAGCAGTACATTCCTTAACACGAAAAACAAACATTAAAAGAGTATTTTGACCCTTTCTTCATACCAACAGAATTCTTTTTAAATATTTTCTTTACAAGCAAAAGAAAAGTTGTAAAAATATTTCGAAACATTTCATTCAGTTTTCGAAGATTTTTTGTGGGAAAACAAAACAGTTGAAGGTTTTGTTCGACAACGGCTGGTGTTCACTCAATAACGAATGAATGAATGAAAAAATGAGTGCATGTCTTGGTGAGTGGGGTGTGGGTTCTGCAGTATTTGAATTTAATTCTGTAGTACGGGCACATTACAACGATTAAGTATCCAATCGGAATCCAAAGACTCAAGTTCACCGATAACATATACGTCTGTTTTTTTTTAAAAAAAACAGCTGTTAACTTTGAAAAATGATCGAAAAACATTGTATTAAACAGTTGTTTTTGAAAAAATGCATTCAATCAAACCGACAATTAAAAAGTTTTAGGTCCAAATTCGTCGACAACATACAGTGAATTTGGGTCTAAAAGTACAATTGAAATCACAATTACCTTTAAAGTAAACTGTCTAGTAAACATCAGGCCTACTACTAGCCGACGGCTCTCTTCCCTGAGCGGAGGTCCAACTAGACCAGATACCAAGGGACCCTAAAATGTTTCCAAAGAATGCAGTTCGGCTGCAAGATTGCATTTTGACGAGCGCATCGCATGCAGCCGGCACGAGGAACATGCAAAGCAGCGATTTATGAAGACACAGGTTATTGTATCGATATTACAGTGTTTTTGATATTAAAGATTTTTAACAATTGAGAATCAAATTTTAATTTTAATTCTTTAGGTCATGGGCTTGTAACTGAATCTTCTCTGTGTTCCATATATAGAAATAAATAAGGAAGTACTTTTGAAAAGTTATCATTTGAAATTAAGGTTTTCAAATTCATGCAGCAATTTTAACGAGATTAATTGAAATATTATTTGCTTTGTTTTCTTTACCCAGCTATAAAAATAGTTTACAAACATTTGAATTAATAGGCTAATTTAGCACAAAACGTAACAAAAAGGTGGTTGCAACATTTTCTTCACAATTTTTTATATCACAAAACTCATTATCTAAAACCATTAAACTAACGTAACCAACAAGAAGTTCTTACAACAGGAGATAGAAAGAGTTGCCAATTAAAAATAATTAAATAGTCATTTACGTTGTAACCCGACCTCTATTAACTCCACTTCTCGTAGCATCTACGGCTACGAGCGGCTACGCGCTACGTGCTACGCCGTAGCCGGACATTTTAATAGATAAGGATTTACCTAGATTGGAGTCTATAATCTATTTAATTGAACTTAGGGTGGTGATTACAGGAACCTATTATAATATCGATAGTTTCATGTTAAAGTGTTTGAAATGCCTAATATTATATTAGCAAGTAAATTTACCTTCCAATTTACTTGCTAATATAATATTAGCAATATTAGTAATATTATTATATATTTTAATAAAGCTCAAATCTTTGATTCACAATCTAATCTAATGATTCGATTGTAGGCTACGAAGTAATAATATATGATTTAATATTTAACTGAAAAGATCTAATTAAAGTTTTCATCAAAACTGTCAAAATCGTTAATCTAGATCTCGCATTAAAAAACGATTTAAACTATGTATTATTCTATTTATCTCTTATTTTCTTATATGTTTAGTATATATGTAATATCATCTACGTCTTACTATGAAAATCAGCCATTCTATTGTGAAACAACAACAAACAAACGCACATCTATATTGACAATATTAATTAGGAGAATAATTTGATCTTCATTAAAACGTGTCAAGTCAATTTCATCGACACATTGTCCCCACACTAGTCAATCACGAATAATTACTATAATTGGCAGGCATTATAGCTATCAATCTAATATTGTAATTATATAGTGTTACATTATCGACTATTACGTGTTGTATTTACGATAATTATGAAATTATAATGATATTATCTTCGGTCTGATCCTTTGATAATGGCTTTTAATATAAAGGATTTTAAAGTTCAAAGTTTATGTTGTTGTTCCGTTGCTTTTAGCTTAGGAAACAATGTTGAAAAAATTGTGTGTATATCTATCCTAAATATACACTTAACATAAAGATATTATACAAAACAACATTATTAATATTCCATAATTAAACTAGCTTAAACGAGTACATAAGCTTTTACAACGAATTTTCATTGCAACAAAGAGACTTTTAACATTAAATATCACAAAGCCATATTTATACAGACTTAAAACTACTTTATATTAATAGTTCAACATAATTTTCAAAAAATAAAAGTCCTGCACTAAAAAGTTTTCTGACTCTATAAAAGAAACTCCTTTAACCCCCACTCCTCACAATATTAAACCATTTAAACGTAGAACACAGGTCAAACTATTCGACCCATAACAAACTACGAATCATCTCACTAGGAAAAAAAATACCAGCATTCTAAACTCTGAGACTTTCCGTTGTTGTCCGACTGCCCGTTTTCACCAACAATCTCTTAACGTTTTCCTAACTAGGTATCACTTAGAATAAGGGTTTCCCCAATACTTAAAGGTTATAAGGGACACTTAAGCTTTGGTGAAAACGAAATTCGTATTAAGATGCTCTTAGGGGATCCCTAAGTTTAGGTATTTGTTGGTGAAAATGGGCATGACTCTAAACAAAAACAGCACTTTCTACCCTCTCGCAGATATTAAACCATTTAAACGCAGAACGTCAAGTGACGCAGCATCGCGCTTATATTAAGCCCCGGGATTCGATTTCCCGCACAGGGGATCAGTGTCATCCTTTCACGCAAACACTGGGATGTTTGCCTTCCATTTACTTTTTTTACTCTTTGTTTCCCGCGGTTTTACTCGCGTCCTGAACTTATTACTTGGATAAAAAGTTGTCTAAAGTCATATCTAGGGTCCCAACTACATTTGACCGACTTCAAAAAAAGGAGATTCTTAGTTTGACCTGAATGTATGTTTGTGTGCGATTACCTCACGTTTAGTTAAACCGATTTTGATACGCTTTTCAGCATAGTATTTTGTCAGACTCACGATGCTTTAGGGATATTATTGAAGTCACCAATTAAAAATATATATATCTATGATATCAATTGGTTTAACCATTTTACCGGAAACAATTCATATTAAAATAAATTGACAGTATGGAGGTGAAATCTTAACATACATACCTAAAGACCAACTCCGTATTTGTATATTATTAAGGATTCCGACTGAAGCGAATGATAGTCCCATGATATACAATTGTCAAATAAAAATAATACATTTCGCGTCGGATTAAACATATCAGGCTTTTTGTGTTGTTTATCAATTCCATTTTGTTTCGGTTTGTCGAATTCATCATTTTGTGCTGTTTGTTTTGTATCAACGTTTCAGGAACGTACTGTTAGGTACGTGGAGATAACATTTGAGGGACATATTTCAAACAAAATAAGCTGTATAAAATGTTTGGATCAGATAACGATTGCCATTGATTTTGCCCCATTTTTAACTTACTACAAAACAATATTTCTTGATCGACGTGGTTATTGTTGTTTTCAACGGGTAAATGATTGTTTTTTTTATCGAATATTTTAGAATAGAGAATTTCTCCCGGGACGTGGGTAAAACCGCAGGACAAGAGGTAGTCATCAGTATAAAAAATAGGCCCCAAAGCTGATGAAGGCAAATTAAATTGTCCTTACCAAACACTAAATTCAAACATTCCTTTTTCAATGATTCCAAAATTTTAAAGTACCCTCGAGTGTATTAGCTTTTCATTACAAGGGACGAGGGACTAACGCGTATATCAACAAGCCAGTCAAATAAAAACAAAAGCTGATTATTGGCTTAATTGGCTCTTTAAGGACAGTATGTGATAGGTGACATTAAGTGCAGATTTAAGGTAAGTACGAATAACTCGAGATTTTTAGACATATTTATAAAAAAAAATCTTAAACGCTCCATGACACAGTCCGTGTAATTCGGCGGCGGGCGGCGTCGGGTAGTGAAAAAGGTATTGTACATACCTTTATACATAGTAATACGTATGAATGTTTATATTGCAAATACCATCATACTTTTTTAGTCGGCCTAAGCTACCTAAGCCTAAGTTAAGAAAGGGGTGTTTCCATCAAATTGTTGCATATTAATTGATAGTGAACAAAACATGTGTACGCGTTGGCGCGAGTCCACTGCTAGCATGGCACGTTAAGCTGTAGGTCCCGGCTGTCATTGAACATCCTTGGCAGTCGTTACGGGTAGTCAGAAGCTAGTAAGTCTGACAACAGTCTAACCAAGGGGTATCGGGTTGCCCGGGTAACTGGGTTGAGGAGGTCAGATAAGCACTGGTACTCAGCTGAATCCGGTTAGACTAGAAGCCGGCCCCAACATATGTAGTTTTGATAAGGCTCGGAGGATGATGATTGCTACCAATCTAAGTTTTCAGTCGGTCTGATACCGGCTAAATACCTGATCTTTGTAATGTGTATGCTACCACTCATATTCATACTGATTTATAAACCTAAGCAAGATATAGATCGACTAAAAGTTTGCAGTTTTAGTGAGATTCCACCGGTGTGTGGCACTGTGACGTACACAAATGTTTCTTCTGATCTACTCGCTCTAGTAAACACTAACAAATTGCGTCTATAAAGGAAGAACATGAAGCTAGAATGTCCCCGAAATTGCAACCTTTGTGCTCGAACACATGCTAGTGTCTAAGATATACTTAGAAAGTACATACAAACTTAGAAGAGTTGCATTGGTACTTGCCTGACCTGGAATCGAACCCGCGCCCTCATACTCGAGAGGTTGGTTTTTTGCCCACAAGGCCACCACGACTTCCTTGCTTTAGATTGGTAGCAATATGTCCTTAAAAAAAATTGCCAACGGGTCAATTGTCGGCCGACTATTTAGTCTGCAGTATACTCTTAACGAGAACTAATGAAGGCACAATACTGAGAGCTCTTTCGACACAAAACCAATTACCATTCTAATTATAAAAGAAAATAGAATTGAAATCGTTCCGATAGAAGCCTCGGATATCGAGAAAAAAGGTAAACCTTCAGGAAATACGTAATAGAACTGATTAATTAGAATCGAAGCAATTGAAAGAAATGCTCTGGAGATGGTTTTAAGACTTTTATAGATTTAAAGGAAATATAATCACAACCAGTTATAATAATATCATGGAAAAACTCGCCATCTCTTCTTAGTCATCATAGAGGTAATATGCAGACGGGCAGACAAACATGGCGAAATTATAAGGGTTCCTATTTGACTACGAAACCCTAAAGACATAATAAAAATATTAGGCCGATAAAACAGCACTTTTGAAAATAAAATTAGACATTTTAATTTCATTTTCAGCTTTTTCCAAAAGCGTTTTTTTTATCTTCCTCGATTTTATTCACCACTTTCATTTTCTATTTTTTTATTGGTCTATTCCCATTTGCAATTCAGTTGAGCTAACTACATCATTCTATCTTTATCAATACAGCCTTTATGTAAGCATTATAAATAACTAACAAACCAAGAGATGGAGTAGTGACCTTTTTTTTTTTTTCCGACGTCAAAGATCATCAAATGACCCCTCCCGCTTTATGTACCAGGGCCGCGGTATCTCTTTCGAACAACCCGCAGCCCATGGAGTAGTGACCTTGTAGTATCATCGCACATAAGTGCCATCCAGTACTGAAGCTGAAATTATAACGATTCATATGCCTTTAATTAAGCCGCTATCCATTCCGTTCAATCAAAATACGGTAACTATCCTCCCGGTTAATTAATGCTGGATCTATATTAACGGGTCAGGAAACTTATTATAATGTGATTCAATACGTGTAAGAGAGAAATGCAACTATTTGTAAATTGTGGATAGCAGTATCTCTATAGTAAAAAAGTGGATTATGACGAGTTTCTACATGGGGTTGGTAAGAAGGTCAGAAGAGCATTCGGTACATGTAAAAAACTGATACTTAGTTTGGGGATAAGCAAAGCAAATGCATAACAGGAAGAGAATATTTATATATCGTAGAAAAAAACTATAGTTATATGCTATTGGAATTCAGGTCTACCTATGTATATCAACTTCAAATTACTGGTTGTTAAGAATCGAAGGAAAATCGACAAATACTGCCTTAGGTTAGAACTTACATAGTAAGACTACATAAAAAAATCTTCCATCATCTCCCTACCACCATCCACCTAGAATCACTATCTACCTTTTACAAACCACATTAAAAACGAATCATTCATAATTGGAACGCCACCGGCAACGACACGGGGGCGACACGACTGCGTCACGACACCTACACGATAACGTACCGGAGTACCCTAAACTGTTACCACTAATGGATTTCCGACTGTCTTTCCATTTTGTGCTCGTTCTAGATGTCGGTGTGACTGGATGTGGCTGTTTTTAGTTTGTGTTTGAATGTAGCGTGGTTTTATGTGACTCGACAATTAAGTGGAGATACTGTTGTATTCTTAACTAGTCACAGGTAACTATTTGTCGTTTATTTTCTGGCTGACGCGTCCCTTATAATGTGTTATAACAAAAGTTTATGCTCCTAAATCACTACTAAAATTCGTTATAAATATTCCACTTGCTTAATACTTTTTGCAGCAATTTACAAAAAAAAACTGTCACAGAGAAACACAGGTTTTTACCTAGTTCAGGCAAGTGCTGATGTAAGACATATAAGATGTACATAATTTTACAGTATTTTAAATAAATTATGTACAAAGTGAAGTAATAAACGATTTATTTATTTATTAACTATTTATTTATTTATGAAATCGCTTATTTAAAATACCTATAACAATAAATAACTCACTATAATATTACTATCATTTAATTAAAAAGAGTCCCTTCCATTTCGTAAACATCATCACATCTGAACACATGGAACATTTATCTCACGTGACTAGGAAGTGACCCTCGACCCTTCTAACAAGTCGAGTCACGATACTTCGCCCTTATTACTGCGTCAAAAGGTACGCTACCAACTCAAACGGATGAAAAACGGTTGGAAAACTGTATTTAATGTAATCGGTAAGTAATCAGAGAACGTTTTAAATATCTGTAGTTCAATATTATATTATTAAGCTTGGAAATCACCATATCAAGAGATTTCATGTTTATCAGGTAATGAGGTAGAAGAGGTCAGACAAGCAGTCACTCCATGAAAAACTCTGGGAACTCAAGGTCCCTACACTACCTTCATAGACTGAAACAGTGGTGTTTGATTAGTCATTTATTTTAGTATTTTTTTTATCTTGTTTTTGTATTTTTTTTTCTCGAAATAAATGATTTTTCTTTCTTCTTTCTTTGGGCAGATGAATTACTAATAGTCAGTCATTGATTCAGACATATAGCCCACATCTTCTTCTTATATTATTTAGTTTATGTGCTTATATAACACTAGCTTCCGCCCGCGGCTTCGCCCGCGTAGAGTTCGGTTATATCGCGTTTCTAAGAGAATTCTTCAGAAGTCCGGAATAAAAACTATCCTATGTTCTTTCTCAAAGTCAACTCTATCTCTGTACCGAATTTTATTAAAATCGGTTCACTGGTTTAGACGTAAAAGCGTAACAGACAGACAGACAGTTATTTTCGCTTATTAATATTAGTATGGATATCTAGCTCTATTTCTAGGTGTGAAAACTAATGTAATCCCAATAGGAATGTAGTCACGTGCCGTAGTGAGGTTCTCTTACTTATTTTACACGGAAACTTTAAGTAGGACAAGACTGTGAAGTTTTCTTTCCTCCTTTACATACTAATGTGAAGATCTAATATACCTACCGTTTCTTATTTTATCTGAGTTTTTTACATACTTGAGAAGTTAAAAAAATACGGCTCTATAATGAAAATGAAATGTTTTAACACAAAAGTTTGGTTACCTTTTAAAAGCATCAGAGTTTTGGAAATAATTGTCGAATAATAAGCCTTTGGCCTAACTTCGTATTTCGTGTTTATTCTGCTTTTAAGATGAATAAATATGATCCTGAATATTCTTAGAGTATTGTAGAAATCCTGTTCAGTTTAACATTAAGTCAAAAAACTTTTAACACATTTTATCATTGACCCTAAAATTCCACCGTCCATTTAGAACTTAACCCTCTGAACGGTTCGAGGCCGAAAGCCGAAACAAATACCCGTGACCAGGACAAGAGACTTCCAATGTTTAATGACGCGGAAATGGAAGTCGAAAATGTGAGGCTTTTAGAGGATGAAGACATAAGTCTTGTACTGTATTGAACTTCTTCGATTGAAACTAATGTGGGCGTAAGTAAGTTGAAATGCGTTTATAGAGGAAATGGATTTTTGCATTTTAGTAGAGTAAATTCTCGATCTTGAGAAGATAGTAGAAGCCTGCACTTTCTTTAACATAGCAAGGTCTGATATAGGACGCAAGATATTTCCTTCACCGTTGGTCTCCTAGTATTAAACAGGTCAGATTTATTTGAAAGAAAAATACCTACCAACTTTCGAACTTCGAACGAAGTCCATGCATTGCAAACGCCATGATTACTATTCCATTAAAGAAAAACAACTCTAGTAAACTATAGAACCAGCATTTAGCCAAAAACAAAACACGATGTGTGAAATATCTGAGGGCACGGCAGTGCCCCAGCCAAGACACGAGCAAAGCGGGCACGACCGTACCATCTTTTCTCGAAGCGTTTCGCGGCTATTTCAGCCCCCTGTATCTTCCATGTGAACAAAGCTAGGAGTTTAGGTTTTCGATGACCAAGAGTAAGTATTAGAACAAGCTCAGTCTCAAAATTACAAGACATTTGAATAAAAAGTTTACGAGATATGAGCGATCAAAGTTACACCATTTTGTCACTGACTCACTCACTGACCGATCATCAAAAGTCTAAGGTACTTCTAGAAAACTTAGAACCTTCAAATTTGGCAACAAGATAGGTTATTACCTACATATAAAGGGAAAATTATAAAAACCTTAAAACTTAATAAAAAAATAGGAAACAAATTTATATTTGCGGTTTTTCAAGAACATTGTGTATGAATTTTGACTGCATTGATAACTTTGTTATTTATTTATGTACAAAATGTTACTATTTGTTTTATTGTTACGTAGTGGTATATTGTAACTATGTATTAAATATACAAAATATGAATAAAAAAGCTAGGTTTAAATGAAATGAATAATGATAAAATCTTTCATATTAAAGCAGTGCGATAAACACTGCATGCTCGCTCGATAGATGGCGTTGTCCTGGTCTAAATCGCGCTATGGTTTCGTTACATAGCTTAGTATAAGTAGTACTTAAAAAAAAATCAAATAATTTCATGTGATTGCGCCATCTACCTCTGAAATAAATCTCTTTTATTCTAAAAGATATTCGATTAAAAAATTCAACAATTTCGAAATTTTTTAGGTTAAAAAAATATGGTTTACGTGCTACTTTAGGTGTACATATTTAGTTTATTATATATTTAGTTAGTTGCATGTCAGTTAATTTAATTTGTTATACCTATACTTAGAGAAGAAAGAGACCTACAAAAAATAAATTAGATCCCACCAAAAACATTAAATGTAAAAAAAAGCCAATCCTCTACGCAATTCCTCCACCGTAAAAAGTTTTGAGATCACATAGAAGCCAAGGCCTGTTCTACTTTATTTGTAATAATAAATCAATATTTTGTGACTATATCAATAGTTTTGTTCTCATTACAATAATACTGTCTTGGCCATGAGCACAAGTTAAAAGTCGCTCCTTGTAATAATGTGTAAATACCATTGAATTGATAAATTCTATATGGACATGATTTTACGATTGGACTGATTATGGACTTTGATTGGAATTTGAGATCACCATGGACTAAACATGCGCCATAGTACATGTGCAGTTCATTGATGTTGGATGATACTGACTGTCGGTCATTTAGTAACAATTGAATAAACTAAAAGTATTTAATTCTGTGATATTAAACTTCATGTTTGACTTTCACCTCTCCAAGATATGCTGTATTATATTTGTAGTTTATTGTGCTCATGGCCAAGTCAATATTATTGTAAAGTGAACGAAACTATTGATATAGTCACAAAATATTGATTTATTATTACAAATAAAGTTGAACAGGACTTGGCTTCTATGTGATCTCAAAACTTTTTACGGTGGAGGAATTGCGTAGAGGATTGGCTTTTCTTTTACATTTAATGATTTTGGTGGGATGTAAATACATACGCAAATTGTAACTGTAATTCATCATACGGAGTCTGAAAGTTGGACAACATTTCCGATATGACCCACGCATATATCACATTAACTACCCAATTTGTCAGCACAGTGGGTGAACGACTGAAAGTCTATAAATCTCATAACTAGTGGTAGTTTTGCTAGTAATTGTACCCGCGTCCTGTGGGAACTACTTCGTGGTACACAAGATAAAAAGTAGCCTGTAGCCTTCCTGGAATAATGGGCTATTTAGCACTGAAATTATTTTTCAAATCGGACCAGATTAACAGGTTCAAAAAAATGACAGTTTTGTTGTTTATACAAGGTGTTGATTTGCATTTGTGCCATAGTTCAGGAGGAGGGCACAAAATACGTAAATAATCGATTGGAATTACAGTAGACGGGAAATAGGTAATATGCACTGCTTTTTTGTCATTGTAATGTCGTAGTATTTCAGAAGTAATCCAATTTGATGAATGTTTATGAATAATCGTTGCGTATGCTTTATGTTTGCGTTTGTGTAAGGGGGCAGCACGGTTTTAAGGCCAGTAACACACGCGCCAAGTTTAAATACGGCTAGATGACAATGGCGGAATTCCGAAAAAAAAAATACTTATCAATTTTTTTGGTGATTTGGGTCGAGAATCATTAGCATAATTACGTCCTTGAATATGGCACGGATGCAAATCAACAGCTTGTATTAGTAGGTATAAATAGCCGGTAATGCTTCTCAACTAAGCCTAATGCATAAATATGTACCTAACTTTATTATAAACATGCTGCACTTTCAGGGTTGTTTATGAATCATCTTTCACAAATTGAAAACGCCAATACTTATCTACCTACTAATATCGTCGCCCCGAAGGATTAGTTTGTCACAAAAACAGATTGTTCTTGATAACTTACGATTTAAATATAACTTTAGTAGCATCATCATCTTTTGTACATCAATGAAATCATCACAAAAATAAAAGATATAATATAATGACGTTTCTCATTTTCTTAAAAAGATAAAGTACATCATAACTCCCTTCTCCTAACTGAGACGGCCGAAAAACTCATTAAATAGATAATATTATAAATCGCAAATAAAGATGATGAAGACGCCATTTTATTAACGGTACAAACAAATTGCACGGTGCTACTGAACAAAAGATGTGCGGTTTATCATTGAGATTTTTTACTTTTATTCTATTTCTTTCTTATTTTTTAGAAAGAAAATATCAAGAATATAATATTTAAAGAAAGTGATGCTCTTTACTGAATAAGTTAATTTAACTCTTTTTTACTTAAAAATTTTAACGTCTTATTGAAATCGAATATCAGTGACAACTACCGGAAAGAAGAAGAGAGTTTTGTGTGAATGTGAAATGCGTAGATAAACCCAACAAAAAGCACTGCTAGAGAGTTACTTCAAAACCAAAAAAACTAAACATTTAAATAAAAATCTAATAGAATTATAAAAAAGAATATTCCCAAATTAATCCGCTGAAAAGCAGCTGACGAATGAATTCTCTTTGTTGATACAATACAAGCCCTCATCAAAACAAACGAAAAAAATTAAAAAGAAAATAGAATTTCTTTTCAACATAAACACAACATTCTGTTTCATAAAAACACAAGGCCATGGTGTTCCGGCTTTTAAAAATAAGTATTCAAAAAAGATTAGCCATTATACAGGGGGTGCTAACATTAATACTTATACAGGGCCGGAAAACATTCGCCGGTATAATGGTAGCCGCAAAAAGTTAATGGACGCTTTCACCACTCTGTATTTGAGTTCGGGGTGATTCGACATGAATCGGCAAGATTCGGCTGTTACGCTTGCGCACTCGTTTTTAGGTTACTGTTGGAGTATAGCTATGTTTTTTTTTTTGTAGTAGGAAAATATATTAACTTATTTACTGGAATAATCAATAAATTTATTTAAACTCGCTCTATAAGTATTAATTACTTACATGATATAAAACCGGAATTTATACGTGAGTGTACATATGTTTGTTACTTCATCACGCACAAACGGTTGAATTAATTTTGATGAAACTTGGAAAGCTTACACATCAAAATAACATATACAGGTTACTTTTATCCGAGTCCGAAAAGTATAACCCACAAGACCTGGGGGTCTTTATACCCACCTTCTTCGATGAATGAACTATACTCGTATAACACTGATACAATTTTCAAATCTTACTATTTGTTCCTTAAATTGAATAAACAGACTTCAGGCTTATAATATTAACACCTATAAATCCTACTTCCATAGCACTACGAAGACTACAACGGCATTAGTATTCCTTCAACAGCTGCATAGCATTGGCAGCTACTATAGAGAACGAACAATTTGTTCATACATGCAAATGGCTTATTCGCCCAGTTGTCGAATATCATAACGACATTGTTCCTATCTAACGTGGGCATTGTATTAGATCTGTGGTTTGTTATGGCATTTTTGAGGGTGGTTTTCAGTTTTGAGCTGTGAATTTCAATTTTTACAGTTATTTACGTATATGTTTATTATGTACCACTTATTGTACAACCATTGTTGAATGTATGTGTATTTCAACCTTGTCGGATGGATGCGCCTACAACCTTTTTGAGGGCTGAATTCGCCCCTCGATGTACGTCACTTTATTCTGAAGCAATAGTTAAGGTACGTTTTGTAAATCCGACAGCGACTGCACGAGCTGCTGCCGCTTTATTCCAAAACGGTTTCATGTTAATACATACAAACCAGTAATACAACTGCGGCCGACTTCATGAAGTCGCGGCATGTGCGGTCGACAGCAAGAATTCAAAACGTACCTTTACACCATTCTATTCAGCCAGTAGTCAATAAAGTGAATTGCACATGTCACCACAATGCCATTCTTTTTTTGAAATTCCTGTCTGGACATTCAAAAAGACAGTGGCCATTATATTTAAGTCGGAATATCTCCGCGTCGTAGGAAGGCGTATAGGAATGCACTATCGTATTTATTGAACTGCTGCCGAGATCTCATCTCAATTGAAATAGTGTATTACATACCGATATGTATTCTGTCTTCACGTTTTGGATACATGTGTAAATGTGTTAAAATTTAAATTTTGTAAGGCACTACAGATGATAAAATGTTAGTCTAGTGGTATCTGGGTTCTTTTGCTGTTATTATTTATTTTCATGTTATGGTTAAGCTCTGTTATTATAAATTATGTCATCAAAAAACTCAAGGTTGCTGAATAATACAAACAATGTTATTTAAAATATTTATTTTTATTTTCAGCAACCTTGAATATTTTTTACGTATTGAAAAGTAGGTATAAGATTTTGATAATTACACCTTATAAAGCTAGATAAAATATTTAAAAATCCAATCCTTACCTGAAATTCTCCAGTCCAATATTACCTACCTAAGCAAAAAACGTATTAAAACTAAAATGCAAATCTGCAGCAAAACCCGATAGCTTTAAAAAAAAAGAAAGTACGAAAATTCCGATGGAATCTCGAACCTTCAATGAATTGTCAATGAGACGGTCGGTGAGATATTACCTACACCCGCCTGCCTCCCTGAGGCACACAACTTGATTAGCAAACTCGTGTAAATAAGTTATCACAAGATAGATGGGGAAGTAGGTAAGAAAATAAGGAGTATCCTATCTGTTGGGAAGAATAATCATCTATCATGACAAGCGGTGATAAAGTGGTCGCAGCTGAATTGTGGTAACTAGGTCATGTTTGGCCGAGTTTAAGTTTTGTGTATAAAGTTTTAAATTATATGATATATGATTGTGTATAAATATTATAACTTTGTTTAGAAACAATTTATGCTTGGAAAACTGTATCTTATCACAATGAAATTCGTGATATTGAGAGATTGATTTTAAATCTCCTTTTGACCTTTTGAAATCGCTTCATTATACCGGTTTTCCTGAAACGGCGACAAAAAGTCAGATGAATAGTATCAGAATAATAGTAGGATATTTTAGAAATAAGGCAATACTTTAATAATGCTTTTTTACATTGCGGGTTTGGAACAAACCCTTCAACGCTTTTCTTGTAACTTTACTTTCTAAATATTAATTTCAACAATGTTTATGTACTTATCTATGCTTTTCTTTATAACTTTCTTTTCTAGATAGCATTTTCGGCTAGGTTGCAAGAAAGTCTGTTTTACAAACAGTCAATAAGACACTCAAACATGCAGTAGAATTACTCGATACATCCATAGTGAGTTATAATCCGAGTGCACTCCCGCGGGATTGCGATGCTCGTTTATTTATTAAGGTCTAGTACGCCTGCTCTACTAACCACGGGTTATTACGATTTAAACTTCATTTCATAGCATACTGACAATGTAACGCTTCGGTTTATGATTTAGGTACATTATATTATTCATACCAGATAACACTAAAAATGTCTAGAAACAATCGGCTAATTGCGAATTTAACTCGCGTACGTAGGGTGAAATTGTGTATGATACAGTCAAAAACTGATGCCGTTTGTATGGTAGCTCCATAAAATATGTATTTAATTGCTATCGTAGCGGCAATAGAAACACATCATCTTTGATTTCAACTATCAATTTAAGTACTACCACTACCACAGTTCATGGGTAACAGTTATCATAGAGTGATACAGAGTCATAATGACAGACGAACAGACGGGTAGCAGTCTTACAGCCAGTTTCTTCATCAAAAGTTAAAGCCAAAGTAAAAGTGAAAGTAATGTCTAAAGTAAAAGTAACGGTCAAATTCAATTTTTCTATTAGTTTTGCTGTCACTTTAGCCTTGAAAAAACGAATTTGACCGTTACTTTTACTTTAGACATTACTTTAACTTTAACTTTTGATGAAGAAACTGGCCGTTAGTCATATAGTCATTTTGGGTACGGAAAATCGTGAAAACCGTGTGAATCATCAACATCTAATCTGGTCAGGGTCAGTAATATATGAATAAGTGGCTTTTAACTGTTCACCTAACAATAATTTACAACATAAGTAGGTAAATATAATATTACATACAACTTTCATACAGATATAAACCTAATTGTCCTATATTCGAAGCCGCAAAGTTATGGCCCCTTCAGCCCATGATTCAGTTGAAATTGTCGCCGCGTCACATAAAAATGATTCTCGCTTTGTGAAGAAAAACTAATAAAATGAAACGGAAGATTTTTCTTTGTTGTTTTAAGTGCTCTTCCTACAGTTGTAAAAGGAAACAGCTTGTTTTTTTTGTACAAAATTGACCCAGAATTGGATCTTTCTTTGCGATTAAAATCTCAATGATGAATATTTTTGATTACATGATCAAATACTTTAAAAGACAATAAAACATAAGCATCATCTGTCAAGCCTTTCCCATTTAACTATGTTGGAGTCGGCTCCCACTCTGATCAGATGCAACTGAGTACCAGCGCTTTACAAGGAGCGACTGCCTATCTGACCTACCCAATCCAGTTACCCGGGCAACCCAATGCCCCTAGTTGAGACTGGTTATCAGACTTTCTGGCTTCTGAGTACCCATAACGACTGGTAAAGATGTTCGTTGACATAATGTCACTTAATAACTATACTGTGTAACTGAATTGATATCACATAAGTATGTTTTGATTGCCAAAAATGCAGTAGATATTGTAGTTATAATTTGTCGAAATCTGATACCAGTAGTACTTGTACGTTGCAACTACAACGACCCCGGTATCAGATTTCGATAAATTATATCCATCTAAAAACATATAAAAAAACTAAGATAACCACATTTAATTCCATGCAAGATTAAAGATACGTACATTTGTCATTCAAGACAATTTTGTAATCGTCACAAAAACATTCATTTTCAAGCTTGAAACACACGAAAACTTCGCCTTCTCTTAGACTACTCATCTGTAAAATCTATTTGGAATATCAAAGAGCTATTTACTAGGCTGACAAACAGCAGATTTACGTATTTCATTAAATATTGGTTTTCTTGGATAAATCAAATTGTTTTGTTTCTAATTCCTTTTAGCCTAGAAACATAAGTTATTATAAAGCCATGTATTCACTGGGAAACAATGTTTCAGATACACAGTTTCTGAAACATCACCTAGATGTTTACAGCAACAATGTTTCGGAAACTCTGCCGTCCACATCGTCCACAGAAACAAAATTATATGTTTCTGAAACAAAATTATTTGTTTCAGAAACACGTAGATATTGTTTCTGAAACAGTGTTTATAAACAATTGTTTCTCAGTGAATACATGGCTTTAACATCGTGACTTTTTCTAATAACTTAAGTCGTTCTGACGCTGGTTTGTGTTTATATATATTTCAGTCTAAATGTAGCTGAAAATGAGCAGGAATTTTACGTAGAATGGTTATTTACTTTTACCACCTACTACATTGACTGGATGTCTGACTTTCAGACTTTTGGCTACCACAAAAAGTCGGGCAACGAATTTTCCGAGATGACAATGTTCAGAAACCGGATCGCTTTAGGGGGTCATAACTTGATTTGTACTATTTTACTTACATATTAATCATTGAATAATCATAAAAAATAACTCTCTCTGAATCATCAACATTATAATTCATGGCATCTCATAATAAAAAAAAAGATGAATACGATAGCCGACAAGGTAAGTGCCATTAGTAAGGCGAGGGTACCTAATTCTGACCACAAGCAATCATATCTAAAAAAATATTTTGTTTTATCAAACTGTACATGAAAAATCACAACGTTTAATAAAAAAAGTAAATTTAAACAAAACTCATAAGAAGTTACACATTGTGCTCCAAATACTTGGTCCCGTGCACTCGCAGGGAATTTAATAAACGCTGCTGGCACGCAACTGTACCTACAACTAAGTAAAAAGTAGCTCACCTGCTTCCAGTTACCAAGCCAAGACACAGCGAGGCAAATTATACCAACTGCGGGACGTAGCTACACACCAATCACACAACACCACTCAAAACTTTTAAATGTAATCTGTAATTAACAAAAAATAAACAAAAACACTGAATTTTAATCCGTTGTTCGCGTGCGTGAAGCCGCGTCGCGTGATTTTAATACTTTCATATATTTCGTCTATCTACATTTTTTTTCGTGTTTATTTTTGTGGGAGACGCGACACGTTGCGTCATTCGATCGCGCCTTGTTACACTGGCTAGAGGGGTAGGAAACCCCTACGCTCCGATACTACGTGACAAAGATTAATTTCGTAGAGGGTGCATTTTTATTTCATGAAGCGAAAACAATTTAACCTAACAGTTTTAGTATTGTGTTATTTATCACGTGCCTGTTACAGCGTATGACATAAATGTGTCTAAAAGTAGATATTAGACGCATTTCAAATTAATTTTACAAACAACATAATTTTGTATTAAAAGCTACATTTGAAATCTAAACCAAAAAATTATTTTACATTCAAAGAAACTTAAAATTGGCAGTAGAATGTTGAAGTGTAAAAATATTTATTACCTTTATATTCTACAAGTAGGCAAAAACAAAATCGCTTCTACGCAAATAATCTATGCCATTTTCCGGGCCGTGCTGAAGCAAGACAGCTATACCA
Organism: Helicoverpa zea; assembly: GCF_022581195.2. NCBI lineage: Eukaryota > Metazoa > Arthropoda > Insecta > Lepidoptera > Noctuidae > Helicoverpa > Helicoverpa zea. The sequence continues at coordinate 11,564,235 of NC_061463.1, read as the reverse complement.
AGACCTCACTTGTAGGAGAGAGACAATGCATATCGACGGGCTTATACCATGTTTGACCAAGTTTTCTTTCTATTCAAATAATTCATGAGGCTCCGGTAGTGCGAACGCGTGACATTATAGAGCATTACTGGTTATCGACCAATGGTCAGCGGTCAACATCGGAATGTTGTTTTAAAAATTGATTCTGAAGGGTACTAGATCCTTCTTCTGTGAAGGAACTACAGTCTGCCCTCGGATAAATAGTAACCTGTATAGTATTCTGATGTGTAAGCTATACAACTGTCACGGTTTAACAAAATCTGTTCAGCAATTTTGCGTGAAGTAATAACAATAAAATCCACACATCCAAAGTCATCACGTTTAACTGGTACTAGATACTAATTTTCTCCCTGCTTACCTGTATTTTTTATGAATACTAGCTGTTCCTTGTATTGCCATCCGCGTCTTGAATACTAGAATGAGTATTATAAAATGGGTGCTAATTAAACAGGCTTCTTTTAATATCATTATTCGCCTCCAAAAATGTATGTTGCCTTCTAAATTACTAAGTCAGCCACAATTAACGAGCACTTAGCCACTAGTTATCTTCTAAGTAAACCACACTAAATACAACTCAGCATGATGGTTATTTTTTAGCATCTAAATTTGTAGCATGCCTTCTAACAGTAAACTTCGAAAATACTATTAAATGACATCATAAAATATATTTAATTAGCTTCTAATTTTTTTAACTCAGTACGTTTAAAATGTAAGCAAGCAACATGCAGCAAGCATCGCTTCTGTCACGGCTCCGGTGCTGCGGGGCTCCGGCGGTCCCATGCGAGCTTATCGTCGCAGATGGTTTTCACGCTCACTACCGCAGCTTCGGCGCCTCAGCCGCGTCCGCGAGCGGTAAAACTACCGGCACCTCAGCTCGCAGGCCGCCTCGCCCTCCGCGCCTACGCGGTTTTTAATTGCACTCTAGGGGTAGGGCAGACAAGACTACGTGGAGTCGGTTTTGCAGCGATTCGTTTTCGTCACTAACTTCAATTTTTAATACAATGTTTTTTTAATTGAAGGTTATAAATGGCAATATACATACTAAAAACGAGGCCGAGTTAGTAAATTAGATGACAATGTATAAATAAGAAGGACAAGTCACAATAATTGATGATCTTTACTTGAAGCTTTCTATAGAATATTTAGTTGGCGTTCTAAAAAAGACGAATTAGTTTATTAGAGGCTATGTCATTTCCCCGTTGCTTAGTTATATAATTAGAAGTTTAATCATGTGTCCAATAAATTTTTTTGCGGCTACACTTATAATTTCCCTTATAAAATGGATAAATTACCTTACGTCATCTAAATTGGTTAAGAAACTTTTTGCCGCCGAAGACCAAAGCAATGCTTGTGCAGTCCCTAATATTTCCTATAATTGACTATGGTGACGTGTGTTACTACGATCTCAATGCGGACTTGCTCAACAAACTTGATCGACTTATCAACAATTGCATAAGATTTGTCTTCAACCTGCGGAAGTACGATCATGTTTCTGAGTACAGGATGCAATTGAAATGGATGCCCATTCGCCAGAGAAGATCCCTGCGTGCCTTGACGACCCTTTACACGTTACTTAACTCTCCCACTCCCCCTTCATATCTAACTCCTCATTTTCAATACCGCTGCTCTGGTCATTCTAAAAATCTCCGCTCTTCTCACAACCTTCTTCTTCACTGTCCTTCCCATACTTCTGACGCTATCCACTCTTCTTTTCATATTCAGTCCATCCTTTTGTGGAATGAGCTGCCCTTAGAAATCAGGAAGTCCACCAGCAAGCAGTCATTCCGTAAGGAAGTTATTGTTTAAAAAATTGCAAGAATCTCCATCATGATAATCATTGGTATATTATATATAAGTATATATATATGTATATATATATAAGTGTATGTATAAATAATATTATTTATTTTTTTAATTATTTGTATGTTAAATATGTATAAGTACGTGTATTTAGTATCCAATTTTGTTATTCTTTATTTGTCCTATATCATGTCTTTTTAAGTTATTAATGCACCAGCCATGTTATCTCTGCATCACCCTAAGGTTGACTAGTGAGAATGCCTATGGCATTAAGTCCGCCTTTGTAATTTTAGGATTGCATAAAGTTAAATAAATAAATAAAAACGGACGAAATCTCATGCAAAAACTAGTTAATATTATGAGGGTTCACCATTACATCACATCCATTCATTACAGTATTTAAAAATCTTTATGTAACGATAATTACATGCGTATATTGCTATTTTTAATTAGAATTAAATTTTTGTTCCTCAAGTTCACATAATGTTGTAGATATTGAACAGTTGTCTTAGAGTTTGAGGATATGTTTGTATGTACTCGGTGATCAGTCATGTGTAGTTATATTCAAGGTAATATTTAATTATTTAGGATATACAATTTAGTGTTACTTTATTCTTGCGACTTCTTGTACCTACAATAATCTAAAATAGATAAATAATATTTAAACTTTTACTTTTAACTGTTGTAACACTACGAAAAAGTACTTTAATTTTGAATTATTTTTCACAGGTGGCCTACTAATCATCACTCTTATAAGCAACACACAAACGTCGACAACTGTCGACAAACCAATACAAAATAAACTTAAAACGAATGCTAGCCTCTACAACGAATCTAATGCAATAAACAAAACTCTAAACCAAATAAAGAAAATACAAAACACTACAAAAGAACCGAACAAAGAATGGAAGTTCGAAGACTACATGAAGAAATTCGAACCGGCAACCATATGGGAGCAAATAGACAAACAAAAGAAGTACAATGGCTTAGTCCTTACTGACGAAGAACAATCTGAAATTATGTTCCAAGGCATGGACCCTACAGACGAACTTATGGAACTGAAGATTGAAAATGGAGACCCCAAGATAATACTCGAAAACGACGGCAGACGAGGGTGGAAGCCCCCTAGAGGCGCAAGCCGGTATAAAAGAGACAGGTTCTATCTTAGAAGACGAATGTACGAGCTGATGAAGCAAGCAATATACCAGACGCGAAACAAAATGGTCGTGATGCAGGTCCAAAGGGACAAGTACTCCAATTCTTCGCTTTATAAGATGGGGTTCTTGATGAATAAGGCTGATAATGCTGCCAAAACGTTTGGCAAGTTTTCGTTTCGAGCTTTCAGGGGCTGCTTGCTTTCTAGAGAGAAGGTTTCGTACAGGATGCCGTTGTTTGACCTTCTGACTACGAATGAGAGGCAGCTGAGCCTGTGGTTCAGCGTGGAGATCCTAGCAGACCTGATCAAGAAGAACGACGAGATTTGCAAGGCAATCTTCAAGAATCAAACCGAGAAGAGAATAGAGACGTTCGACGAAAGGTTCATCAATTAACTCTCTTTGTTGTATTATTGTATTTATTGCTGGTCTTAGATTCATTAAAGTGTGCATTTTACTGTTATTTGTAATATAAGTTTAACAATATCATTTAATATACAGATATTATATAATGTTTGTTGAAATAAATCATTCCCATGATGATAATCATCTAAACAGAACTTGTTTCCACTCACAATTGCAAAACTGGCTATTTCTAAGAAATTTTATCCATTTAATTATAATACCCCATCAGAATATAAAGTTTTAATTGGTAATATTAAATAACTAGCTTCTGCCGGCAGTTTCACCCTGTCTCGTGGGAACTTCTCCATGAACCCAGATAAAAAGGAACCTATAGCCTTCCTCAATTAATGGGCTATCACTATGGGTAATGAGTTTAACGCTCTCAATCAAACAAACAAACTCTTCAACTTATTATATTAGTATAGTTCGAATATTCTTTAATATTTGGTAAGTAATTGGATTTTGTGACAGATCCTCAAAGCCCTTGTAGATAACGCTGTCTTTAATGAGGTCATTAACTATCATCTGTGAGAGTGAGAGCATAGAAAAGGCATATCTAAGACTTGATTCTCGTACCACTACTTGACCACGATTGGAAAGACTGTCACGATGACTGATATTCGATAGTTCCCTTCTATTATTTTCAATACATCATGCTATCTCTACTTCATTGTTTGAAAAAAACCGCACAGTACGGCTAATACTGTTCATATTTTATTATAATTTATAAGCGACGCACCAAAACCATTTCATTTTAATGGGTAATTTCAAGTAATTCGTTTTTAATAACCTCGATTATGGCCTGTTTTATACCGAGTCGGGCCTCTGGGAATGTTGCTGAATACTATATCAATAATATTGCTTTGTGAGTATTTTGCTATTATGAGCCTTCTGTTATCTGTTCCGCGCTCAATAAATGGTTATGGACTTATGAGTTAATGGTCTTTTTCGCGGTTTTGCCCGTGATACGGATACGATATAGCAATTGATACTTTGAAAATAACGTGGCTTTCTATTGGTAAAAAAACATATCTTAGATTATAATAAAACTAGAGATTTTATTCTACAATCTTACAAACATGACCTGTGAGTTAGACTATACCTAAACAGAATTAGACTTACGATATTATTTTTGGCCTGCTAGTGTTTATTGAATCAGATATGCACACATACACTCAAAAATTTTTAGTTAATCAATATCTCCAAAAGCATGTCAATACTTTGAAAATCGTTTACATAACCATCAGTAATGACACTGTCACAATTTTTTTACCAGATTATTCACTCAATAATGTGCACGGAGTGTTCGACGACGTCCACTACACTTTGTTCGGCGACTTAGCTTCAACACCAGACCTCCTGAACGACACTGCAGGTGACCTCGACAACACAACGGCAGACGACAATGATACACCCGATGAACTCGACATGGAGTTCCCTAACGTATTCACTTTCCGCCGGACCAACCTAACCGAAGCTTTCGACATACAGGACTATAACCTCGTAAACGAACAATTCACTAATTCCTCAAAACAAATAAGGAATCAGACAAGAAGATTTTCCTTCTACGATAAAGATGACTTAAAGTACAAGGAGAAAATAGAAGGTTACAAAAAAGGTCTGCTGGTCAATATTTTAGTGCAATTCGTAATGCATGCGAGGTATGAGGTGGGCAAGGCTTTGACCCAGCGTGATAAAGTTAGAGACGATAAGAGATATAAGCTTGGGTACTTGTTCAATCGGCTACGTAGATTGAAGACTGACCAGCTGAAGATGGTGGGGACAGCGTGGTATCAGAACAGGACGTCTCATAGGAGCCTTTTCTCCATGATGAGGTTCTATGAAAGGGTTGTACATTTCGACGTCGATATTAGAGATACGTGTAACCTGGTCAAGAAAGTATTTTCAGTAGTTGCGCCTTATGACATTTTCGACGACAAAAAGAAAAAGAAGAAGACATAAAAATTTTAAACTCATTAAAAGGTTAATCATACTAAACGATAATCGTTTAATTTTTTACTGCAGTCAATATGGAAAAGTTCTTTTTAATTCCTATAAACCCTCTTAAGGAGAATCTCCCTATCTTGATTCTGGAGGCAGTTCCATAGGAACTCAGACGAAAAGCAGGTAAGAATATATTTCTTAACTGTTTCATCAAATTCAACTCCTTTGTGAGAAAGAGTAACAAACATACTATCTAACTTACACACACATACTTCCAAACGTAATATTAAAGGATTCTGAAAACATGGTCCTATGCCGAGTCTTTCTATTTGCCTGTTCACAATGAACTCAGAAATTCTTGCAAAGATTTTCAAGCAGTTCAAAAAGATGCAAGATTATTTATTTTCATGGCAAATCGGATGGAAAAATTCGAAACTTAAACGATCCGATCACATAACGTAGTAAACATAATTGCTAATAAAACTATCATGACCACATTACGTAACAAATATTCATTACGAACATTGTTTTCTAGAAACATGAAGTTCTTATTACATTCTATTGTCTCTCAATAAGCAGACGCCGACTTTTATATTGTTTATAAAAATGAAGCGATTAATTTATCTTTTACGTAAGTTTAATTTGATATATTATGAATTGGACTATGTATCTGCGTGTGTGAAGGTCTATAGGTACCCACATCAGTGCCGTGACAGGGACTGGAGCATAACTTGTTTCATCACCATCTGCCTTGGTTTCCAATATGGCGGGTGCAGCTAAGTAGGTACCAGTGCTCTCGGATCATATATTGTCTATGAGCACGATCCAGATTGCAAGCAATTGACCATGCCAGGGACCCGATTCTCCTAAGTTAATAATGTCAAAATTGAATAGAAATCGAATCGCAATATGATCGCAATAGCAGTTTTAAACATATCGGGCATTCTGCTACTAATATAAGACCAATCGTATTCCAACGACATTCGATTGGTTTGCGATTGGTCTGCTATTTTGGTGATTTTGGTCTATACGGTAGTTTGCTCTACAATCATATTGCAATCGTAAATCATTTGCAGACCAAATGATTCATTATTGAATGACAGAAAGGATAAAAACGTTTATTGCAAAGAAAAAATAGCGGAATGCCACATACGCTTCAATCGTAATCGAGTCGGGATAGGATCGCAGTCGAATGTGAATTGTATGTTTCTTAAGTAAAATTAGGAGAATCGGGCCCCTGAACGAGTGAACGTTCATATGTATGTCCCGTCCCAAACATGGCACCCATAAGTGAGGATAGACCTTTATCCAACATTTTTGGTGTATTTTAAAAAAAAACCTATATTCTATGTATACTTTCAGTAATTTCACCAATAGTTCATAACGCCAACGTAACAAAAAGGAGACGTCTTAACACTTCAATCTTATACGAGCCCATAGACGCAATAGATATCGCCTTTGATTTTCCAAAACTAGCTGATGTTCTACCAACACTAGTTCAAAAAACTTCAATCGACTACGAGAACGAATCTGGTGTTGTAGTGAAAAATATATCTATAGATATTGATAAGATTAATATAGCTAAGTTTAAGAAGAAGATTGCAGGTATGGCTAAATCGATTGCTAAGGATGAGCCTAAAGTAAACGCGTCTAGACGGCAGGCTGTTTTGTCTACCGAAGGAGACAAGAAAGCGTATACAGAAGCATCGGAGTTTATGATCAAACGCAAAACTCTGGATCTCATGCTGCAGACAATTTATATGGCCAGACATAAGGTAATAGATACAAATATATTTATTTTTATATTTATTTATTATTTCAGCAGTGTACAGGTAATCATAAACATTTTCCCACTAAACCGGATTAGTGGTTTGACTGTGGGTGATGAGCTGCATTGCCTTATATACACACACATATATTTTTAAATACAACCTTGTTAAACTGCTGATAACAGTATTGCACTACTCTTCTATATCCTCTTCCGCAAACGAAAACTACTGATCTATTGATTTCCTCGATAAAAAGGCCATCTAATATCATCACGTAGTCAAGATTAATTCCAGTCATATCGTCTTTCACAGTACAAATTCATCATCAACCGTGTTTCCGTGTCAATGCACGGCACCGACCCCCTCTCATACTAAACTAATGCTTCTGATATGAAATTCTAACAGGTCGCAACCCTAGAAAACGACAAACACTTTGACAAAAGCAAAAAAGATACAGGATACCGCATAGCGTACTCATACAGGAGAATTCTAAGGATATACACAAAAATGATGAGGATATATACATATTCAAACAAGTACAAAAACTATTACAAAACACCGAACGAGCAACTCATATTACATAAAAGAGTGACGAGGTTACATGTAGATTTAGAATATCTTTTTAAAGTTATGATGAACATTGATGGGAAGTTCAAAGCGAAGACGAAAGCTGAGCAAGCTGAAGCCGATAAATCCTCGGGAAACACTGGGAAACCTGATAACGACTAAGGCTCGACCGAGATAGGTTTTTCGACCGAGAGAATAGATGAAGTTGAAAAAAAATGCTTTATTTTATTTTTGAATACAATATCAAGAAATCTGTTAGTACCTAATCAAATTTAAATAACATTATATTAAAATATATTGTAAAATTTTTTTTGGGCACGACTGTACAAAGGCCCAGTATTAAGTTGGTTATACCATATTTATTATTTTGCTAACTTTGAGCAGCTATTATGAATAATATCCAGATAAAGTGATTAATTTATCACATTGTCAAGTCAATTTGGGTATTATATACAATGACCAGTGATTATGTATAATATCTATTTAATCACTATGGCTGTAACATATATATGAACGTAACATTGTGAGAGAGATTGGGAGGTATGTGAATACCTGTATTATAGGTCACCAGGTCCAGGCAGACAGGAATGTCGGTAAGGATCTCGTATCCGGATATAAGTAGCGCCAAAAAAAAAAGCTCCTCTTAAATACTCAATCTGATCATAGTATGTGCCTTCAAATCTATATACATATAATAAATCTGTAAAAAAACTGTGTCTGTACATTGAATATATTAAAAAAATAATCATTGGGTGGGGTTTAAAAACAGTAATGGAGAACAAATCCAAAAAAAAAAATCTGTCTGTTTGTCTGTATGTCTGTATGTCTGTTTGTTTGTACACGCTAATCTTCGGAACTACTGAACGGATTTCAATGATTTTTTCTTTGTTGTATCAGTATTAAGCCTGGTCAAGGGCTATAATTTATCTTCGAAACTTGAAGACCTGATGCAGAACTCCAACAGACCAACAAAACTATAAGAGATACAAAAATAGTACCATGGCAAAAATTGTTTCATGTGATGAGCATTTTCAGATGAGATAATAAATTTTAAGATCTGGAACACCTGATGTGGAACCCCAAGAGCCCAGCTTCTCTGTACCATATACAGGTATGACGTTTTAGCAAAAGTTGTTCAATCTGATAAGCACTCTCTGTTGACTTATAAAAATTGAAGATGTAAAACATCTGATATGGAACTCCAGGAGCCCAGCTAGACTATAGCATATGAAGATATGACGTTTTAGCAAAAGTGGTTCAATCTGATAAGCACTCTCTATTGACGTATAAACATCGAAGATCTGGAACACCTGATGTGGAACTTCAAGAGCAATACTATACTTGAAATGTATAGAAATGAATGTTATGAAATAGGTATGGTGAATCAAAAAAAGTAATTAGTCCGTCTTTTAGATAACCCTAAAATAATGGACACGTATTTTTCTTTTCTCTCTCTCACAAACAAATAATAACGAAGATACAACACGCTTGAATTTTGTCTTAAGTCACTGCTTAGTACAAATTTTACATACCTAGACGTGGCGTCACGAGCCCCCACTCTCCGACTTTGTTGCGTTATATCTCATTATTATTTTGTATGTCTCTCCAGACCTCGGGACTACAGAGTTCCGAATTTTTGGGAGGCAAACGTGGGGCCGAAGCCAACACGCTGAAGCCCTTTGGAGACAACTTTAATGAAATGGTGACACTAAACCGACGATTATCCCTTTATCCACTATAGAAATGAACCCAAGGACAATCCCCTGTGGACGTCGTTAAAAAAAGACAATCCCCGGTTCTGTGCTAAACTATTGCTAACTATAGAGGAAAACTACTTGGGCTATTGTGATGGGATGTTAGTGGATGACAATGTATTAGGTACATGTAAAAACGGCAGGTGGAGACTCGCCACCTCACTTACTGGGCCCCCGGGAACCAGTCACTGAATAGCAACAAGAGGGCAACAGGGACATGAGCGGCTGAAGGGTGAGGATACCTCGGCGGACTTTAAACGCAGATTACGCTCTCCCTGTGCTTACCATGAGGCATCTACCCTCCGAGCAGGGCTACTAATCCTGCTCTAGCGACTCCACTCTGGACGGCCAAGACAAGCCCGTCCTACCCCGTCATGGTTCACTCCGACCGGCCGGAGATGGAGGACAGTATACACTCCCTGGAGAACTCAGTATAAATAGCCCCGCGGGGTCGCTACTCCCCGCCATCAGCCTCAGATGTCCTGCGGTGGCTATATCTCATTATTATTGTCGTTATATCTCAAGAGCCTTTGTCCCAATTATGTTAAGGGTCGACTTCCAGTCACGATGCAACTGAGTACCAGTGTTTTACAAGGAGCGACTGCCTATCTGACCTCCACAACCCGGTTACCCGCTCAACCCAACACCCCTTGGTAAAACTGGTCAGACTTACTGGCTTCGGACTACCCATAACGACTGCCAAGAATGTTCAATGTCAGCCGGAACCTACAGTTTAACTTTGCCGCATGAGTGATTTCGCCGATTTCCAAAATTCGCACAAAGCGCTACTGTTCGAAAAAAAAAATGGCGCGCCGCTGCGCCAGATGGCCGAGTTCACAAGATGTTTTTTTTATGACTCATTGGTAACATAAGCAATCTCAAGTGTTGTTTTTGTTCAAGCTAATGAATGACAAGTGGTATCAGGTTTTTGTTAACATTGAGCTTCGAATGTTAATATTTTTAGATGTAAACAATGCCTAGTTAAAAAAAAAACATTGTTTGACCTTGTACAAAAGAATGTTTTTAAAAGCTGAATTATTAAACCCTTAGGTTAAAACTCGCTTGCACACACAAGGACTATATTCTTATTGTATAATAACACCGAAATTAATACAATAATACGTACAAATAACCGAAATAATGATTAAATTACAAGGACAATCTTCCGCCTAACGCGCGAAAACCAACGAACGACTGACTTTGACATTATTTTTTCAATCCGAATGAACTATTGTGGAACTATTGTCGTATTCTTAGCATGAAGAAATGTATTAAGAATCGTGTAGAAAAGAGAAAAGGTATTAAAACACCGTGTAATAGAAAGAAACAAATATATTGTGATGTGTATCGCACTGGAACGCAAAAAGGGACAAAAGTCACTTGGGTGCGCTTTACTGTCAAAACGAAAAAGGGACAAAAGTCACTTGGTAGCGTTTGAGCGGTTAGAAAAGTTGCATTGGCAGGTACTTGCCAGACCTGGAATCAAAGACGCGCGCTCATACTTGAGAGATTGGTTCTCTACCCACTAAACCACCACGACTTCCACTAAGTCACCACGACTTTGTCATCTATTTAATGTTTTTTTACGTAATAATACGTGTAATATTTTTGCCACACACAACTTAAATGCGGACTAATTAGAATCACTACTTTTATCCCTATGGTCACGTCTATTGCGGTTCAGTTCTCAGCGTTTTGTTTAGTCTGCTGTGCTTTTGCCGTTAAACATTAAGGGCCTTACTACAAAAACTTTAAACCCTGTTTTATACTTGTCTAATAAAATTTTGGCTGCAAAATGAACCATATGTCACGTCATAATTTGACATTTTTTTAGACAAGGCATAAACTGACGTTTAAAAGTTTTTGTAGTAAGACGGTAAATAGGTATATGGAACGTTTCTAATGGTTATGCGTATTCCGTTGTTTTCAAGTCAACGGGCCCTTAAAATTCAATATCAGACGATTCAGATCTTTGATTTTGCTGACCCCGTAGTCGCTGGCATAAGGGACAGGATCCGCGTACGAAGTCGCGGGCAGAAGCTAGTTATAAATAAGTATCTATCAAAAATGTAAAAGTGAGTTTGGATATTTGGTTGGATGTCGATATCTCAAGAACTATTTTACTGCTGAATAGATTTTTATCAATAATTCGTATTATTATGTGTATAAGAATATTGTGACAAAAGAAGTTTTCTCAGAAAACAAGTGAAACCACTTGGGGAAGCTAGCACCTCATAAAACTGCCGTAAAACATACCCAATTATAATTTAAATTATGGATGATATAACACGTAGTTAGCAATAACTACTAACTACCTATATGGTTAAGGTTTCTACGTTCAAAATAATTTTCTAATGAATAAAATGCAGATTTTTGCCGGCATAATATTTTCGCTTTGTAAGTACATAGTAGCTAATATTATGTTTACTGTAAATATGCCGTAGTGCAGTTATTTAACAAGCCTAGGTATTTACTTGAGACAGGACTAATTTTTTTCCGATATATTCCTATTTTCATTGATTTGCTATTTTCCATTCATTTTAGACACAACATTCGTCAGATCTGTGGACTTGAAGCCAGGTAAACCGGTCCCTCACGCCGAAGTACTTGACGACATATTCACAAAGTTCCTCGGAGACTCTTACAGCAACAATGGTCTGTTCGACCTGATTCTCGGCGGCGAGCAGAGCAACAACACAGACATAACGAATGACACCCTCGACATCTCCGACATCAAAATACTAGATGTTGACAGTGTCAGAAAGATCATCAACTCCGCCAAAAAGAAACACGAACAGCAAGAAATAGCTAACGCCAGGCGATCCAATGACTTTCGGAGACGTGAATCGTATGACATTCATAAATCAATCAACAATAAAACGCTCGAACTCATGCTGCATGAAATCTACTTGGTTAAAGACAGAATGAACTCCACCCTATACTTTCGAAAGAAGTACAGGGAGTACCACAGTTACCAAATTGCATTAATGTACGGCGCGGGAAATGCACTCCTGGCTAAAATGGAAAGCCTCTTGGCTTACTTCAATCACTTCAAATGGAAGACTCATTTCATTTGGTGGCTTATTATTTACGAAAAGATATTGGCGTGTAATATTGACATTAATAATATTGTGGAGAGGATTTTTCATGTTCAGAAAATGTTTGCTATATCGAGGGGGCCTAAGCCGAAGTCGAAGTCGCAGCTGCAGGACATGGCGAACCGGCCCAACGTCCCCAAGGGGGCTCTGCAGTCCGCGCTGGACCGCCACGACCCGCTCGAAGATAAGAAGCAGCTAATTGGAAAATAATTCTATATGTATATTTTCTTACTTTTGTCTCATAAGAATATTAAATCATGAATCGTAGCTACAGAGGTAGGATTCTTGTTTGATACAAAAAAAAGTTAAATAATACGTAAGGCTGCCTTTTAAGTTCTGTCGTTTGCTAACTTCTCGCGATTATAAAAAAATATATATATGCCACTTTCATCTTCTTGAATTTAGAATTCGAAAACAAAAGAATGTTTTTAAATTGGTCAAATAGTTTTATTGTATCATCCATTTCAACGTGGCAGGTCGGTTGTAAAAATGGAAATGTCTAAGGAAAATTTGCGTGCGATAATTTTCTAGAACTTTAAAAGGGGGTTGCCGCGACTTTAGTGCTTTGAAGAGATTAGTTCTGTATTTAGTGATATAGCACCATGCCTTAGGACCGTAGAACGCTAATATTTAGGATTTCAACGTGGACACTCTAGCCTCAGTGACAAGCCACGTGAAGGTCGTCCAAAAAACGCCATGACTGAAGATAATATCGACGCCGTGCGGCAGCTAATTCTCGCAGACCGTGATATGTAACATACTGCGAAATAGAGGCATCCGTGGGCATTTCAGGGACCACTATCCAAAAAATTCTGCACGAAGAACTTGGCGTAAAAAAGTTGATCTCTCATTGGATACCCCATTTGCTTAGCGACGACCAACAAACAGCCCGTGTAAGTTAGTGTCGCAAAACTCCGCAGCGATTTAACGGAGGAGAGTCAAAGCATGTCTATGATATAGTCAGGGGTGACGAGTCTTGAATATATGCTTGCGATCCATATTCCAAGCAGCAGTCAACTCTCTGGGTCTTCCAAGACGAGCCAAAACCGTTCGTTCAAGAATCACTTTAAAAAAAAATGGTTGCCTCGTTTGTGGCAAAGGGTGCCCAGCTCGCCACTATTGTACGAGAATATTGCAAAACGGTTACCGCTGACTAGTATACCACTATTTGTTTGCCACAAGACATCACCGAATTTAGAAAATATAATTCAAGACCGAATGATCCTGCACCATGACAGTGCAAGTTCGCACACCGCCCGCCAAACAAATACGTTTTTGAATTCCCAAAATGTTAAAATTTTGGATCATCCACCTGACAGCCCTTACTTAAGCACTAACTATTTTATTACACCCCCCAAAATTAAGTAAAATTCTTCGTGGTCTACCTTTCAGCACACCTGAAGAAGCTGTTGATGCATGCAAATAGGCCGTTTTGACTACCCCCACTTTGGAATGGAATAAATATTTCAAAAACTGGTTTGAACGAATGCAAAAGTACATTAAATATCCCTAAGTATTTTTTAAAAAACAATAAACAGTAATAACCTATTGGATTGTCTATACTTATTTCAAACGACACAACTTAAAAGGCAGCCCTCGTAGACGCATAGGACATAATGGAAATGTAAATGAAATAACCCATGTTTACTACTAACTTCCTTTTATTAACATTAAAATAAAAACTTGGACAAAAATCCTTGACTTCATAAGTAATCAAACAATTCCTTTTGTTCGCATACACTAATATCTATTGTTATTATGGAATAAACAGCTACACTAAAGGAAGAATGATAAGGCCGGAAAACTTTTAATTGCACAAGGGATATTGGAAAATAATCTCAATAGTCACGACTAGCTGTGGCCCACGGCTTACGTCACAATGCCCATGTTAACGCCATTGATATTTTTAAATTAATTTTCAATCGGCTCTGAAAGGTTCTGAAAGGTTCATCATGATAAATGGTTTATAACCTTATTTGAGACCTTTATAGTTTCAGAGATAACCGCTGTCAAACAAACAAACTCTCCAAGTGACAACTCTCTCCATACAAGAATACAAATTAGCGTCATATTAGCTTGTACTGTATTACTACGCTTTTAAAATTATCACATATTAAAAATGGCCTCCTAAATACTTCTTATTTTTATGATGAAGAGGCCAATTATTGGCTTACTATCGACCATTCTCAATATTCTATCTCTGTTGTATAATTTTCTAGAGATAGAAAGACATAATATATCTCCTGTCAATGTCAAACTTTATCTCTAGTAAGAAAATTGAAAGATGGATAGATAGAATATTGATATGGACCACAAGAACGTGATTCACAACTTCTGGATATGAACTGTTTGCTATATTTCTTCCTGCTCTGCAAGTACATATAGCTTGCAGATAGCTTTAACCAGGACTTATCCAAAGGTGGTGAAACTAGTTAAAAAAGTCGTTTACGAAAACAAGCTCGTTATAGTTAACCTAACCTAAGTTAAGCATATATTAACGATAATAATTCAGATTAAAATGCACGTATTTGTTACTGATTTGATCTAAGATCTTTTTTGTTTTTTGTATGACAAACTCAACTTTGTACAGTCAACCTAATAAATATAAAAATGTTAACAAACATACAAAAAAAATGTGGTAAAATTATACCTCAAGACTTCTCTAAAATTAAGTGATGTTTAAGTATTTGAAAACAAATAACGCCTAAAAAAATAATAAAATTACAAACTGATAATATCTTGTCAACAAAATTAACAAGGATTCTTAAAAACTATTTTAAAACTTAAAACACGATTAAATATAAAAAGTACAGTCAACCGCACAATGATGGTAACAAAACCAGTTATAAAATCCATTGTTTATACTTACTTCCTAATCTGATTGAATAAAATATTGTGTTACAAACACGTTAATGGAAGGTACATTGATTATACTAAATAAGACTAATATGAAATCTTATTTTATCATGCAACCGTAAGCTGTTGCTGTTATAATAAAAGGAATGAAATCTACAATAGTTATACCAAATGAAGGAGTCTTAGAAATCTTCTGTGTACAGGCAAGTATCTAGAAAAAGCTAAATTATTTTATGTTCAGTTAGTCAAATAAATTCGACTCGAAAGACGTCGACGTCAAAAATTATAAAAATCTTTTTATTGATCCATATAAAATTAAGGGGAAAACTGTCACGATTTATTACAGGTTTAAAAAAAGTACTTAATTTATTTTTATTTATTTTTATTTATTCCTTTATTTCAGGCAACTATAGTTCGGCCATTCAGAGAATGCGTTCCTGACACGTCGCGATTGAACTGACGACGTAACTTTGCAATGGCGTTGCAGTTACGATAAAAATATTTTTGCTGGTTGTTTACCGTTTTAACAATTGAGGAGCATTAAAACAACATTATTATATCAATAATCAATGAATGTTATTACGTCGTCAGTTCAATCGCGACGTGTCAGGAACGCATTCTCTGAATGGCCGAACTATAGGGCCCATAAAAATACAAATACACATATATCGTACATTACAATACTTATAAACTAATACATAAAAATTCACCATATCAATATATATATACAATACTATATCTATAAAAACTTAAACATACTATAAATACATAACAAATATTCTTAAAACTAATGCACACGATGTGTCGGCGTCGTGTTACGCTGACTGGTGTCACGTAGCCGGCCACGAAACCGGCGGTACAGAACACCCTTCGGCCAAAAATCTTCCTTGAGGACCTTCTCGAGACCTTGTGTCGGAACACGCACCACGAACGAGTTAAAATTTGTGTTGTGACGCGGTTCCAACCTCACGACCCTCAAGGTCCAGCTGGTCTTCACGCGCAGATATTCCACGACCTCCTCAACCTTCGTGGAATGGTGCAGCCTGGACACGTACAGCTGCGTCGTCGGAATAGCTGGACGCAGCAGCATATTGGGCCCCGCCAGCGCAGTACCGCACTGGTTCCGACAAGGAGGTTTCTTTTTCTTCCTCTTCTCGACCTTGACGAAACCATCCTTGTCGCACGTGTCGACCTTGGGACCCTGCCTTCTCAAAACCTGAACTTAAGAATGAAACAAATATTTAAATAAAGATTAACTATACCTGTACACTAATATCTTCCGCAAACTGTACACTGTAGACAAATCCTAAGCTTAAGCGTAAAAATGTTGTAATACACACACACCGCCAATAATTGACTTATTCAAACTAAACTATGGAATAAGGCGTAACTCTAGTCTATTCACAAATAAATAGTTTTATCACTAAAAGCCTTCCGTCACTTCTAGATAGCATATTAACCAGAAAAAGTAAAATATTCGGTAAATATGTTGTCTCGAGGTGGTAAAAGTAGTATTAAGTAATTTTAGTAAGTATAGGATGAATAACTACTCAAAAGGTACAGGTTAATATTAATTGGAAATGTTCAAGGTATTTTTTTGGCAAGGCCATTTAATTTGGCATGTGTAGTCGAAAACGGTTTTTTT
Organism: Helicoverpa zea; assembly: GCF_022581195.2. NCBI lineage: Eukaryota > Metazoa > Arthropoda > Insecta > Lepidoptera > Noctuidae > Helicoverpa > Helicoverpa zea. The sequence goes on along the minus strand of NC_061463.1, from coordinate 11,547,204 downwards.
TTAGGATAATCCAAGTATTTTTCGTTGCCTTTTACATAGAGAAAAATAAGCGTGATATAGTTTCAAAACAAAAAAAAACTACGTAATTATTCACCCCAAACTTTTTCTATTCTACATTCACATACCCATATCTGCATTTTTCAAGTACCCCATTTTACGTACTAGCCAAATATCGATTGATTCTATTGTGTACTAAAATATACATAAATGTATATAAGGCAAGTCTACATAAGAACTAGGCTACATGAGCGAATGATATACATCGATTTCATGAGCAAATACGTTATGTAAATAAAATATTTTAACAATAAGAACTTATAAAATAATCTGAGTATTTTTATACGTATACGCCCTTTTGGGGATAGTGAAAATTATGCTTAGATCACTCGTCGGCTTATAATGTAGCATCATAATTATTATTTCACTTCGAAACGAATGCCAAAAAGTAGCCTTAGCTACAAAACGCTACATAATATTCGAAATTCTATAACAAAATCCACACAAATGAAATAAAACATTATGTTAAAATTCGACAAATTTTTCGATATTCCTCTCTTCCTCTTTTTTACTGTACCCTTATTTGGATAGGCATTATTCCAGGACACATTCCGTGACTCGGTACATTCCGTTTTAGGGCACGTGCTACAGAGACGTCCCGTGTGTAGGACATGTACCTTTTGGGGAAATATACCATTCAAGGGCACGTGTCTTCTTAGGGCACAGTCCGTATTTACACACGTGTCATCTTAGGGCTTATACCATACTTGGGCACGTGTCATCTTAGGGCACATACCATTTTAGGGCACATTCCGTTTTAGGGCACTTGACTGCAGACGGTGGGGATGTGAAGAGGTGACAATCACTGAGTTTTAGGCTTTTGCTGCGCTGCGTCACACGCGAATACAAACGCGAACTCAGCTTTCTTCTGGGCGTATGATATGAATTCATCTGAAAAATAATATTTTTTATAAGACACATATATTTTGTCAATTTTATGAAAAGCTTTTTTTACTACATTATTTCCAAAATGAAACAATAATAATTATTTGTGTTACAAGTGAGCAAAGTCGTTGTTTGCTGCGTGTGCAGATATTGAATCCCGAGCAAACGAAGGAGCTTAAGTTTGAGGGGTCATTTCATGACCCATATGATTCCAGCCGGGTCCCGGCCGAAGTGAATGTTTTTATATATTTTGAGATTTGGGCCAGCTGTGCTAGTACGTACCATAAGTAAGATATCCCTTCTCGTCTAGGTCGGCCTGTCGGAATGTGTTGTGTGCATCCTCCTGGCACAGTCCGAGACAACGCGTCGCCACCTCCTCGAACTGCGGCGCCGTCAGCCGGCCCGAGCCCGCGGCGTCGTATAGCTGATACGTTGGGGAATATTACATTCATACAGGCTGTTAATTGCTTACTATCAATGAAGAGTTAAATCAAAATGTTTAACCAAATATGCTTACCAAGATTAGTAAAGATCATTCATTCTTCATAACATTTATTGGCTTTCCACAAGTTTATGAAGGTGTTACAATAAACATACAACTACGTACATTTGTGGACCCTGGTAGGGTACAGCAACATTGGGCATTCAAATCATCATCGACCTCATACATTCCACAGAGCCGCTCTCCAAAAATAGGATTGTTAAAATATTGGCGATTCTGTGTGTGTGTGCGTGTGTGTATGATTGTGTACCTTCATGTGCGTACGAGTGTTCGTTTTCCGATGCCGATCCAAATTGAATTCGCATGTTTTTTTTGTGGAAGCTAATTTGCCAATTCTTACATAAGTTTCATCAAAATCCACTGAGCCGTGCTTACCAACTACGGCAGGGATCTCTGACACGTAGGTACTGAGCAGATAACGTGGTATCGACCATGTGAAGTGATCAAATTCAACATCATTTATTCCAACTTGGCTACAAAACAGCACTTTTTGAAAAAGTGTCGCAACAAAGTCCCCAGCAACAATCAATGCCCATAGCCATCTCGAATTTCGCCAAACCCGGGCATAGATTAAAAAAACCGGACATTTGGCGTAAATCGCATTTTTTCCCCGGACGAGACCGAAAATAATAAGTAAAAAAACAAGACCTCATTTTCATATTATTTTTTTAATTTCACACAATGGTCCGGGTTTTCCCCGGACACTTCTTCAAAATCCGCCCGGACGGCCCCCGGACGGGCTCCAAACGAGGACAAATCCGGGGAAACCCGGACGGATGGCAGCCCTAACCATACCTCTCTGTAGGAAATTGTACTTGGAACATTGTTGATAATAGTGGTAATATTTACCTTGAAAGCGATGGACAGTAACTGCGACAGCGGAGCATGTTGTAGCGAGAGGAACGCGGCGCAGAGTAAGTAGTCAGGGAAGTATACCAGACCACTTGAAGGCTGGAAATTTACAATAAAATCTAGTAAGTATTGGAGTTTTATTCTGAGGATTAGAAACATTTCCCAAAAAGGTATCTACATCTTATTTTTCATTTTGCGTTAAAAGAGATCCATGAGGTCTTTTCCTTGTAGTGGAATCCGTTAGACATAGATGGTCATTGTAGTTGTGAATCTAATGTATTTTGGGCGCGCTGTGGGTATGCTAACTTGTCCCTATATACATATACTCTCTTAAGGACTACTTGTATTCTTCTTTAAGTTCTACAAGTAAGTAGTAAGTACCCCAATAAATCTTTTTATGTAATCTTCTTGTGTATTTTTTTGTGAATAGCTTCAAGTACTCCCTTATTATGTAGTTCATTATACTGTCTCTACATACTCAACTGATATACTGATACTCAGATTATTATTATTAAAAAAAAGTAATTTTAAAAATCCCAGACCTGCATAAATATATCAAACAGGCGATGTGCCCTAGGGTCGCGTACTCCGAGCCTGGCGCTGAACTCGTCCGGCCCGAGCCAGCGGGCCCGGCCCTGTAGGCCTTGCGCTGCTAAATGCAGCTCTAGTTGAGAACGTTCTAACCTGTGGACAGGGAATAAGGATTTTTAGGTTATTTTCTTGAATTATAAGTGTAGGTACATATATTGGTCTGATTTCAGATTTATTTTCTTATATTCCCTTTTATTATAGATGTTTTTATTTCACGAAAGCTGGTGTGCTATACTTGTAGCCATAGATGCGTAAGCTCGGGAACACCCAGTATTGACAGAGTCGTCGTGTCATACAATGACAATATGTGTTTTCATTTATACCACAGTAGGGCTCACGCGCTTTCACGAAATCGAACATACGATCCTTATTCTTCTTCTGAAGAAGAATATGGGTTTATGCTATGACTTGCCTAGAGTGTGTTACTTGGAAAATTATGTCAGCTAAAGTTTGGAACAAGAAGACACGCTGAGCCGTCAGAAATTAGAAATAGAGATAAAAATATAGGAATGATGATGACATGACTTACTCAATAATATTTATTAGCATACCATAATCATGATATAGGTACATGGCTAGAAAGAATGTTACTTGTGAGATGACGGCTGACGGAGAGTACGGAAGAAGAAAGCATGCTGTTAAAAAATAGCTAGTCATTTTGTTCTCCGTGATGCTCCGTGATCCTAATAATATTGGGATAAGGGCAGGAGGATGATAATTATGATGAATCATGTCATACAGGTAGTCGTTTTTTTAAATAATCTAGAAATCTAAAGACCCTTAAGGGCATAGTATGAAGAGTAAATTACCCGAGGTGTCCGCGTATCTCGCTGACCTCGCGGGCGGCGGCGGCGGCGGGCAGGCCGAGCCGCTTGGCGCGGGCGGCGAGGCGGCAGTCGTCGTACGTGTAGTCCAGCACCGGCACGCCCAGGGCTCTGCGGGGGGGATTGTACAATATACGAGCTGTTCATTCGCATCCCTGTCAATTTCAAGGACGTAATATAGAGTGTCGGCAATCATCGCGTGTGTAATCCAGCACTGCAAAGTAGAGCCATTGCTTAAAATATTTCTTCAAAATCACGGCAATCTCAATGTGACTTGTGAGATAACGGCAGATAGAAGAGTTTGGAAGAAAACATGCTGCGACTACCCTAAATAAAATAGACTTTCTGTATGGCTTTTTTTTTAAATAAGCTGTACCTTTTTACTATTTGTTATATTTTTCTCCTCGTCTGTGTTCCGTGTGTGTACATGACATAAACTAAAAAATAAACAAAATTGGAATAAGGACAGTAGGATGATGACTGTCTATTAATCTTACTTGGGGAACTACTGCATGTTGAAGGGATTAATAATTACTTTCATAGTTCGCTGGCATAGACTGAATGTTTTAATATAGTGCTGCGAGATAACTGACATGAGAGCTATAACTGCCAGAAGATGATTGATATCTTCTTGTAATGATCTTTTCTCCTTATAACAATAGTGTAGATAATACAGATAAATACGTACTTAGCCATAACATCTCGAACATTCCTGGCGTACAGCTTGGGATCTCTCTTCTCTTCCTCACTAGGGTAGTACACGGGCAGGAATTCGATCTCACAGGAACTGTGCACTTGAGTTAGTGTCAGCCATAGCAGCTTTAACCTGGAAAGGATTGAAAGAGATTTGTTACAATAAAGAACAAAATTGCATACGTATGTAGTTATTTTTATAACTTTAAAAATCGCTGCACGGTTCTTCAGAACCACCAAAAAAACACGAAAGGAGATACGAAGCACTTCCAAAATCTGATGGGTGACCACTATCCATGGCCTTGAACCATGGTCCACAATTTCTTGCGCGACCTTAGGTTAAACACTCAGTGTAGTGAACCTAAATAGTGTTACAAAAAAATCAAAGAGTGCGTTCAAAATCTTAGTTAATTACTGTCAATTTTCTCCAGAATACATGGCTTTGTTTTTCGTCTGCTACTCCAAATACTTATATGTACTTCACTTATGCTTAGTGATTAGATAGGTATAAGTAAGTATATACTTACGCGCCAGGTCCCTCCCAGGTCCAAGTGACGGTATCCCTGGCGTTCGGGTACCGGATGGTGACCGGCTGTACCGGCACACCCGGGTAGAACCCGCCCGGCTTGAACGTAATCAGACATGATCGGTTCGTGCATGTCCCTTCTGGGAATATTAGGACCTGAAAGAGGAATGTGACAAAATTATTTTATTTATAGAAATTAGAAATACATGTTAGATTTTTGTATCGAAAAAAATATTTACACCCATTGTATCGCAGTGGTCAGAAAAAAATAACAACTTTTCTTCCATAAACTTGCAAAGTTAATATGTGAATGAAGAAAGTATTTAGGTATTACCCATAACAACCTGGACTAGAGGAATATTTCTGTGACGTGTTTCTAACATAGCAATTGAAGTCGTATAACGTCGTCAGCCTCATATCATAATTATCAGAAGGGTACCTACTTCTCGATCTTAATAAACTTATAAGCCTTACCCATAGCATTTTACGGAAAATAAATAGGCATACCTGAGGCCAGTCCTCTTTAGAAGTAGCTCTCTCAATGATCTCCTTGATGGTATTCTGTCTGGAGTTGGGGTCATCCCGCCATACGTACACGGGTTGCGTGTAGTTTATCAATTCTGGAACATTACAAATTAAACATTTACCCTTTAGTACTGTTTGTAATTTGGCTTTTATAGTAAAGTGCGTATGTTACAATACAGTTAACACATAGAAACTGACGATTTGGAGATCCTTATCTCGGTCGGAGTATTCGACCTGAAGCAATTTTCTGTTCTAAAAGTTCCATTAGGACCAATTAATTCTACAAAAATAACTCTTTTTGTGTTGATATATTAGATTTGAAAACAATTTTACAATTTTAGGGAAAAAAATGTTGCAATAATTTCCCTCTTTTCCTTCAAACTTTAAAAATCTGTTCTCTATGATCACCAGTTTGAAAAAAAAACATAAAGAGAGCAGTTATCACCATAAAACTTAATGATCCCTGAAGGTAACCTCAGCTCTCTCCCATACTTACCGAGACCAGTGAAGCGTTTACAATAAGCAGAGACAAATATTAGTGCTGACAACACTGGCTACTAAGATAATTTCACCAACTGGAGACGCCATTGCCATACCTTCTCCTCCGCCAAAAATTCGAGAGAAGTATCGTCTTATAATCTTTTATGAATGAGTGCGTCAATTTTATGTCTGTGTTTGTTTTCGTTTGCGTAAGAAACGATGTGATCGAAAACGCAACATTGAGCTGTCATTATTTGTTGTGTTACATAGAGATTTGTGCTCATGGCGGTTCCAGTTGGCTACATTATCTTAGGTTAAGAACAAAAGCAAAGCGGGAGAAAGTAAGACTAACCTGCGGTTATCTTATACTCAATTAGCAAATACGTTGGCTAGGCCTAACTTAGTTTACAGCTGAGATAAGTATCTTAATATTTCTTAGTACGGTACATTTTCTAGATAATGTAGTCGGTTTTATTGCCTGCGTGTGAATCGTATCTTACCTGCTGTTCAGAGATTGAACATAGTGGCTTTCCAAGAATTATCTTTCTTTGGATATGACTGCCTGAATTATGTAACCTGTCAAGTAGTTTAATGATGTTCATATTGTAGTTTAATGATGCATTGTAATAACTACGAAATGCGGATGTTCAAAGTATGCAATCAATAACCAGTTTTGATCAATTTTTACACAGGTTTCCCTGTCTAAAATTCCACACTTCAGAGTTCCATAGGAAACACCATAGTAAACGTAATGTTGGCTTTAATATAACAAATTCACAGTTTTTACTTAAAGTTAAATAATTCAGGGCCAACATTAAAGGTGAATTCAACTGAACCATGACATGACGAGCTTCCTGGTCATAGTGTAATATTTACCATTCTTAGAATTATTTGATTTCCTATTTGAACAGTGTACTGTAAAACAATATTTATGTGGTATGGATTAGGGCCTGGGCATGTTTGTAAACAATAAAGAGTAGTCATTTGTTTATATATCCTACCCATTTATTTGTTGTGGATTATTTGAGTAAGTACCTCCGCCAAGGTTCTTAGTTGTATGCCTCCCTATAAATAGTCTCTATAAAAATAATATTTTAAGAAGTAATGTAGATGTATACTTATTAAAGAAGTCAATATTATAACAGCTAATATAAAACAAGCGGCTATATTAGGATGTGGCAAGTGTATGGTTCATGCCTTGCATATTCCATAAGGAAAGGCGTCTCCGAACATCGTAAGCGTACCTGTGTTCGGAAGTTAGTTGCGAAACGCCATGAAGTTTGGCTACAACTATACTTAAGTGTCACCCATGTTGACCCGTGATGAATAATCTAGCTACTGTTTTAGTTAGCACAATCTTCGGGATCCTCCTACAAAAGATACATAAAAGTTCATGTAACGGTGATCTACGATAAATAATTACAAACCTACTTAATTACCGCATTGTCGGCATCTAGTAATTGCTGGTTACGGTCACGATAATGCCCAGTTAGATACTATGCGTTACATTGCAAAAAATGTTCTACGTTTATTTTGTTAGAGTAAATCGTCTTTTGACACCGATCATTCTGGATCTGCATCCCATGCTCTTATTTGATAAGATTATAGGTGCGCAACGTGAGTTCTAGTAAAATAGATCTTGTGGTGGGTCTCACCTCTCCTCTTAAGGTGCCCTTTTAATTAAAACAGAAGGGGATCAAACTACATTAAACGCTGTCGCGTCATTTATTGCGAACTCTAGTTTTTTATTTGAATCACCGATTTTCAGACTTTGCAAGAAAACATCATATAGATGAAGAAAGACACATAAACCTTTTCCCTGCACTTACTTCAAGCTAAAAACAAAAGAAATCAAAACCGCAAAGGACTGTTCCAAGACTTAGTTATCGTCAAACTCCATCCATTTTATTTCACTGGATATAGAACCTAGTTTACTCCGTTACACGCGACCATCGCTCATTATTTCAGATTAGTTTTTATAAGTCTAGTATTGCCCATGAACTTTTATTGTTCTAAGAAAGCCAACTGTAACTCACGCTATGGGTTAAAAACCTAACAATAAGGTCTTGTAGGATTAACATTTTTATAAATTGGTTATAGGTACTTTTCTTGCTTATTAATTTTAGTTTTAAATAAGCACGCAGGTAGGTACATGATGACTATCAAACATTTTCTTTTAAATTAAATAAAAGTACACGAAACCTAGCCAATACTACTGATTGCCTGAAAGATAACATGAATAAGAAAAGAGTAGTTCTCAGTATGACGACTGATAGATAGAAATGAAAGCGGAAAACATATTGCGCTGACCACAAATGGTTTGGGAACAGGGCAGAAAGAACTAGCTAACACCTACACGATTATAACTATAGAATTCGTTAAAACTGATACGAAAACTATTTTCCTTCGCAATTTCCTCTCTATGTGATATGGGCTACTATAAATTCTTCTAGTGTTTTTACAGGTATCAATTTCTATTTCATAATCCTCAATTATGTGGACACTACAACTTTCTCCATATTACAGCAGTAACATAATAGCTACTTATAATTTGAAGTAGCACATCCAAAAGTGTCTAGACGAATGTAATTACTTTTTTGATTGGATTAAATATGTAACTATGCAGACAAGAAGTTAAACAGCAAAGAATTTTTGATGTGTTTTATTTTTTACGCGAAAGCCAAGAAGGAGTATATTTTGTATAAGTAATGCATGTAATATTCTTTACTCTCCAGCTCTTACTTGCAACTTTGTTTGCATCCCGGAGAAATAACTTAGCGTACCTGGATAAAGAATAGCCTATGTCGTGACAGTTCTTTTCGGGTTTATAATAGACAATATGGATAAAAGATATTTCTTTATAGATTAAACACGGTAGTGGCAAGCTGACCTTCAGTTCTAGACTTAGCTAATACCTAGGTAAAAGGCGTCAAGAAGCCCTAGTAGCATGCTACTCGTGTATTTATGCTTTATACTAATTTTATAAAGAGGCTCAATTTGTGAGTTTGTATGTAGCTGACGCTGAGCTCTTTAGCCAGACTGAGATGAGAGGATGAGAGTAGGGGCTGAAGAAGGCTGAACTGACAAGCGTTATAGGAAAAATAAGCCCTCTTGGCAGTCGGTAATAAGTAACCACATAGAAATGTTTTTTTATGAGTAGCAGTTGCTTCAGTAAAAGTCTTTAAAATCTGACAATACCACCATAACTTAAGGTAAGTTCAACTTGACCAAAGATCAACGTTAACCAACATCAAAGTAAAAGTATCATGTGTTACGTCACATACTTTTTACTTTCGTAAGTGGATAAGTTTATTAACCTCTTTTTCCTACGTTACACGCGAGGTTACATAACTTGAGAGAGTTATTCCCAATTTGTCATTAGTACCGATTGGTCACCAACTATTTTTTCCATACACCAAATCCCAATTGGTCATTCGAGCAAAATAAATAATTTAATATTTAAATTTTGAGTTTCGTTTCGTCACCCGCATAAAATTTCACTTAGCAGAGTACCGTCAGAAATAAAAGTGTTAAAAGAAAAAATTCGATGTAGGTAAAGGTTTTAATAGCTCTCATATAAATATAATAAAATTTACATTAAAACACAGGTGAAGACAACATGGGCATTTTATAAACCCGAAAATGTGACTCGATACTTTTGTGTACCGGTAACAAAAGTACCAGGAGCCCATAACTAGCAAAGAGATTGTATACCTACATAAAAATATTCACAAACAAGAAAATAAATATCCAAAAATAATTTGAATCTAGTCAGTAGTTGTTTTGCACATACTGCAGTTTTTTTTTTAAATTGGACCTTGTTCTTATAAACAGAACGTTTCAGTTCAATTATCTTCTTAAACTTCTTGTTCTTACTATTTATTTATTTAAAATACTTTTTGCACATTGCACAACGGCGGACTTAACGCCTTAGGCGTTCTCTACCAGTCTACCTCAGGGCGGTGGTGAAATAGACAATTACCATCCATACACAATTAAGAAAATATATTTATTTTTATTTTATTTATTTAAATGTACTTAAGTTTTGGTCACAAATTGTGCTATTTACTGTTTTTCCGGTATTCATTTTTAATAAGTCACATGCACTTCAAAGGGCACTCAACAACCATCTAATAATGCATTTACACCACATGTTTTTTTTTAAACCGGACCATACTTTGCCCATTCTTCTATATTTTGTCTCTTTCCAGAAAACAAAAGGCTTCTGTTTTATTACCTTATTTTATATATCATAAAATCGTGACACTCTTGACTGCTATACTCCTGTAAGTTATGCGGTCCTAGTACATGGTGGGCAGTTCCATGGACACTCGTTGATTGGTATATTACTCATCTGATTTATGCGATCCTGGTATTTTGGTTTTGGCCGTGCGTTGTGTGACGCCGTTGAAATCGTGATTTTATTAATAGCGTCTTGCCATTATCAAAAAAAACATAACCAACATAAATAAAAAAAACATACCTATTACTATATTGTAAAGCTTTTCTTGTTGACAGTACTTTTTACAAAATAAAATACGGATGACGAATTGAGACTAAGCAAAATAAAATATTTTATCGAATGACCAACTGGGACACGTTTTTTATGGATGCCAAATCACTAAAATGACGAATTGGGCATAACTCACTTGAGATAAGTCAAATTGATAGTTGATAGGTATAAAATAAAAGAGTAGAGTAGTCTAAACTCCAAACTCTCTAATTACAGGGTCAAAGTACAATTTCTAATTAAGTTATGAATATTAATGCACTAAAGTTTTCGCCAAAAATGGCCTGACTTGTGCTCGGAATTTCGCAGCGAGTCGCCATTGAGATTTGCGAGAGCTTACCTTTGAATTAATTTCTTAAAAGTTGATTTATTTAAACTTCATGTTAAAAAAATGGTAATAGAGTTACGTTAATCTAAAAGAAATGACTGAAAATCTTCTCATTATCAGTTTGGCTTTTTTTGTCGAAGAGACATTTATAAGCGTCTCTGAATTTCTTTATTATATTTAAAACTAGCTTCTGCCAGTGGTTTCACCCGCATCCCGTGGGAACCTCTGCACAAACCCGGATAAAAAGTCTATAGCCTATCTAGGCTATCTAACACTGAAATAATTTTTCAAATCGGACCAGTAGTTCCTGAGATTAGCGCGTTCAAGCAAACAAACAAACAAACAAACTCTTCGGCTTTATAACATTAGTAAAGATGACTTATATAGGTGTATTATATAGCTTAAGAATATCATTACTTCTAATTCTGAAGATGTCAAGAAACACGATCATCTTATCGTCTTGCGTCGTCATTTGTTTATGGTTTTCAGTAGGAATGTTTTATATTTACTAGAGCGGAATAACGTGTGTTGTATGTAAATATATTTCTAAGATAACGGTGGAAACTGCCATCTAAGACCATTATCTTATCGTACATCACTACCGGGTGACCTCATAAATATTATTACCGGTAATTAGTACTTACAGATTTTTTAAATAGTGGTCCTACTAAGACGAAGCTGTGTCTAATCTATGTTTATTTCTACAGCGCCAAAAAAAGTTCAGCAACCTTTTTTGATATTCACATAAAAAATTGCAATAATTGAGAAATAAATTAAACTCTCCGTTTGTTTTTTTTTTTTTAATATACAAAACGAGAACCTAATCATGCACTCGATCACCTTTTACGATTACTAGACCAAAGATTGTAAATAAATTACACACCGTCTACTCTCTTAACCCACGACATTTAAACAAACAGTCAAACACAGCATCAGACCATATCTAAAGGGGTCACTAACAAAAGGCTATACATATGAATAGCAAAGAAAAATTCGTTCCGTCTATTGTAGAAGTTCGAACGTGCACACAAACAAAGCCACGGTGAAAACATATGCTTCACAAAAGGCTACGGCTTTCAAAACATGGTGTTTGTCAAGCGTTCGACGGATCGTGAATGAGTGATTTAAAGCTTGCTTTTTGAAAAGTTTAATGTGCTTTTGTTTAGCAATAGCACACACAGTGTAGCTGTTGGTCAAGCAGACAAACTTACACATTATTTCCAGATATTACATATCATCATCCTCCGAGCCTTTTTCCCAACTATGTTGGGGTCGGCTTCCAGTCTAACCGGATTCAGCCGAGTTCCAGTGCTTTACAAGAAGCGACTGCCTATCTGACCTCCTCAACCCAGTTACCCGGGCAACCCAATAATACCCTTTGGTTAGACTGGGGTCAGACTTACTGGCTTCTGACTACACATAACGACTGTCAAGGATGTTCAATGACAGCCGGGACCCACAGTTTAACGTGTCATCCGAAACAGAGTCATTGGTGTCTAAGATATACTTAGAAAGTACATACAAACTTAGAAAAGTTGTATTGGTATAGTTCGGCCATTCAGAGAATGCGTTCCTGACACGTCGCGATTGAACTGACGACGTAATAACATTCATTGATTATTGATATAATAATGTTGTTTTAATGCTCCTCAATTGTTAAAACGGTAAACAACCAGCAAAAATATTTTTATCGTAACTGCAACGCCATTGCAAAGTTACGTCGTCAGTTCAATCGCGACGTGTCAGGAACGCATTCTCTGAATGGCCGAACTATACTTGCCTGACCTGGAATCGAACCCGCGCCCTCATACTTGAGAAGTTGGTTCTTTACCCACTAGGCTACCATGACTTTCTCATGATATCACATAGTCTATTCGTAATAGACAGCTCACAGCTGGGTTGCTGAAAAGTTTTCTCATCACCGTTACTTCTTTTCAGCCTAACACTAGGAACTGGGTGCTTACCAAACACCACTATATCACAATATTTGACGTGAAAAAGTGCTAATAGTTAGACTTTGTTGATAGGTAGAATAGCAAGAAGATGAACTGAAGCCGACCTAGGTACATCGACCACTTTTAAAGCCACGTCTAAGCCATGTCCTCAAATACAATAAGTATTACTTACTAACGATTCATGAAACTTTATTTCTAAAGCTTTATGTTCAACACATTGACTTTCATCAATATTGTTCCTTTGTAATATGTTCCCAGTGCTTATGAGATGCTAATTCTTATTCATGCTATTGGTAATATAATAAGCAATACAGACTTACATTTGTGCCCACATGCATAGAAATTCAGATATGGTTAAAACAAAACAGTTTCAGTCATTCTGTGGTTAGAATACCAAATCAAATAGTATGTGAACGCAACTTTATGAAGGTGAAGAAAATAACAACGTTAGATTTACCCAGACACCCATAAAAATTGGCACACCGTTGCCTAAAAAATATATTTCTGTTTGAAGTTATTGAATCAACTCAACTTTGAGGCAATATCCGAAAGGCTATAGCCGAAAGAGTAAGCCCACCACCAAGAAAAAACCCAGCACCAACCACCAACCCAAACCACCCAACCACCACCAGAAAAAACCACGTACTTCCAACATAATTGTCCATGCTTTCTTTCCTGACGATGACGGAAGACATCTTCGTCGCATACACGATACAGCTGTCTAAAAATGATGAATGTGGAGCGACCACCAGAATTGGCGCCTCTTTGCGACTGGCCTGCTTGCCTCGTATCGTGATCGCCATCCCGCCAGCCAAGTATGACATTTTCCCGATGAAGCATATTAGCGGCTTCAGGGCCCTATAAAAATAAAATTACATTGTCAAATGAGGTTCTGACAGTCTTGAAAGCCAATTTTGTTGGTACCCCAGAATCTGTGAATTTCGAATTATCGCTGTAAGGTCACAGCTAAATATTAAATAGACAGTTTTATTAAAATGACTGTAATTCCGCATTGTATAAAAAAAATAATTTCATTATGATCTAGAATACGAAAATAAAAGTACAAGATTGTTTTTTCCCAGTCCTAATAAAAAGAAATGGTTATATTGTTCGTATATACAGGCTGAAGTATTCAAAGCGACCTGCCTTAACTTATTCATTGGTAGTTTGAACATTGCAGTAACGTTCTGAAGGCACGCACGCTATTATACTTTATTATTTTAATACACGTACTTTGACAGGGTTCGAGGCTAAGGAACTTGGATCGATAGATTTTAGAGGTTGTAGTGAGCTTGTCTGTTCACGTATCTAAGAACTACCGTTAACCAACTTTCGACTTAAATATTCGCACCCAAATCGGTTAAAATCAGAATGACTTTAGTGTCCGTGGTAAAACCGAAAAACAGTTAACTTAAAATAAAAATCGAAAGTACGGCCGCAGCGGCAAAAATAACAAAATAGATTTGCCAATACTAAAAAACCTTTGACACCTCTTTAAAAAATGTCCACTAAATACAGCTATACGACATTATATAACATAACTTGTTTAGTCACATTAAAAAGACGAATGTACACAAGTTTGACTACAGTTATTTAGTTAGATAATGTGTCAAATACCGCATAAGGCTCTTGCCATATTGCAATTGCAAGCGAGCTTAAAGCCACTAGAAGCTTACATACTATAATTTATAGACTCGGGAAGAACTAACTTCGGTAAGAATGCATTAATTGTCACCCGCAAATATTATAAAACAAGAGCATTGGATAAATTCATAGCAGGGCATCATCCTCCCGGCCTTTTCCCTATAATGTTGGGTTCGGCTTCGGCGGAGTCTAACCTAAAAAAGTGTTTTACAAGGAGCGACTGCCTATCTGACCTCTTCAACCCAGTTGTCAAATTTAGTGGCTTCTGGCTAAATGTTCAAATGACAGCCGGGACCTACACTTTATCGTGCCATCCGTAACACCGAAGAACTTGCTATGATAAGATGTTCACCTATCCACGAACCGAACGCGCCGAGCGTTGCTTAACCTTATGATCGGCTGACTAGTGCGGCTCCAGATTTCAATAAAAAATAACCAAACACCTAATAATTAGCTAAAAATACATATATTTGAATGTAATAATTACAAACAAAGGCTATAAATCATATCTGCGCTTGCGCCGCGTCTTCACGTCGGATCTCCATCTAAAATAACGGGACGCGCAATTTTATACGCAGTTTACAAAAAATGTAGTTCCAAAATCATTTGAATGGTTATCATAATGTTAAAAAACTTTCTTTTTTTAGTATCTATGTTATATTACCATAATATTGTGATATGTATATTAAAGTGCAAATAAATATGATGAGTAATTATGGTTAGAATTAGTAAAAAATTGTGGGAAAAATGTATATACAGTACAGTCCTAAACGAGTAATAGGCATAACTTATTGAAAGATTAAAATATGTAATTTTCTTCTCCATCATTTTTTGCTATACCTCCTTCTAAACGGGTCGTCCCAGTTAGAAGTACCTAGGTAATCTCTGGTCCTAGTCTCTACAACTAAATATTTTTTTCAAAAGTAACGCCTCCGAATTTCATACTTATAAGTTACATAATTGGTTCCGAGATAACTATTTTCCCTACCTACTATGCATACTATGCATATATTTATTTTTGAATGGTAGTCACTATCCCACAGCAGGACACAGGCACCTTCTCATTTCTTTCGCTAAGGATTATCCGAAAGAGTTGCTGCGGTCCACAAGTGCTAAAAAAGAAACAAAAGGTGAATTTTAGACCACCACTACTTCCTCATCTTACAAGCCCATATCTAAAGCTTTTATCCCTTACTATAATAATAAATTCCAGAATCACCGAGTTCTATCAAATTAGTAGACCACACGTACCACAGCACCGAAGATTGTTTCTCGCAAACCCATTGACTCTCAACTCTGACGTCAATTGTAACATTGATTACACGCCATCCTTAATTTTTAGCTTCTAATAAGTAGGCGAACAGGTTTGTTTCAAATAACTTCGATTTATGTGTTCTGTTGCAGGACAAAGACCTTCTATTTCACTGAGAAACACCACTTGAGTGGGTCACCACGCTCTCTTCTCTCGTGAAGAGTAGCAATGTGCGTCATATCGGTTTTCGTTTTTTTTCGGCAGACCACATTTTACTTTAGCGCAGTCATTGATATTTGCATTGACGTACATTCAGGCCTAGTTGCACCGATGCTCGTTGGATGCAATTAAGGCCAGATATATTAAAATATCTCTTCTAAATACTCTTTTATCCGTCAAGCGTTAAAACAAGATTAAAAAGTGAGATGGTTGGTTGAACTTATTAGCAACTGCCAAGTCTTTTTCCTAACTACGACCCCAAGTCGGCATCCAGTTTTAACTGGATGCATCTATGTAAGTACCAAAGTTTTACATATACCAACTGTCTATCTGACCTCTTCAACCCAGCCGGGCAACCTTTTATTGGTTTTCAGACTTTCTGGCTTCTGACTACCCATACATGTAGTCGAGCTCATTTTCTTTTAAAATGCATGCTTTCTTTAAATGATGCTTCCACGGTACTCATTAACTTAACTAGGCGATAAATGTGACCAGCGAAACAACTCGCCCTCAAAAAGCCCCTTATTAAGGCCGTCATAGAGAAGGTACTTTAAGTTCATTAATGTAGCATAATCATAATAAATGAATAATAACAATTAGGATATAGACAATTAAGCCGCTATTAATTGCAGATAAATAGGTTATCAAAAATTCCACTTTCATTGAAATATCGATTCTTTTCACCTATAACGGAATTCCGACCTTCATATCACCGATTAAAAAAAAGGACCTAGTTCAACAATTTCTACAAAAACCGTTTAATACATAGTAGGTATTATAAAGAAACCAATCTAAGGAACAAAATGCTATGGGCAGGTAGTAATAGGTACTATCTATGGCTTCCATTGACGTGAAGTAACGGTGTGTCAAGATGTGAGCACGGATGGACAGCTAAATTAATGCAGTGACGATGACCGAAAAAACTAACATACAGGCTTAAACCATTTAACCAACCGGAGCCGCCATGTGCAAAGTCAGCCATTCTTATAAATGGTCTAAGAGTATAGTGTCTGTACATTTACATTATTAACCTTGCACGCATTTTACGGACCTATAATTATTATTTTTATAACTTAAATATAATTACTGTAATTATATTAATAAATAAATGCCTTTATACATTTTTGACTAAGGATTTGAAAAATATTTTCCTCCTTACCTATAAGTTTTTTATGTTTTCGATTCGAGAAAAAAATATTTTCAAGGCCGAATTTTGACCTCTTGGCAAAAACTTGTTTATCGATAGACGATATTAAGTTTTTTATGTTTTCAAAAATTAAGCCTACATTCTACCTGTTTTGTACTCTTGTTTTTCACTTTTTTCAACAAACTGAATTCATAAATATAACTGCTCAAAAAATCTGCTATTAAAAATATGTTTATAAAAATAACTTTTGCTAAAAGCGTTTCGATTTTGCACAGAGACGTTATTTATAGGCCATGTATTTTTAACGCAAAGGTCTGATATGACGTCAACCTGTCGAGGATATAACATATTTTTGGGATGTGGAATGTGGAAAAATCATAATTATGCCTTGACAGGGACCCGAGATATTAAGTTTTTCAGTCTTAAATAGAACCTTCTCTATGGTCAATGCTGTGACCTCAATATAGGTAAGTACCTCTATTTGAGAAGGAAAACATAACACGCAGGGTTTTCACAAAAGAACCAATATACGAATTACCTAACTGTGTATTGTTTTTACTATCAAATTCTACAATTTTAAGGAAGGAAGGTAATATTGTTTGTTAATCAGGTAAATTTAAATCATGCTATTAGAAACAGTAATAATAATATTGAACTGTATTAAGCTCATTTGTGGTCCAGTATTTGTCATCTGCCTAGCCTTTTCCCAACTATGATAAGGTCGGCTTGCAGTCTAACCATGATACAGCTGAGTACCAGTGTTTTCAGTATAGTCCAGTAGTTGTATTTTTTGTTTTAATCGTAATACTTACAGGTAATTCATGTAAGGACAAGAAATAGTAATGAAAATCTGCATATTGCTAATGTGAATCATCATCAACATCTAATTTACTAGATGTTGCAATTTTCTTTAATGCTAATGTCGGAATATTCTCGATTCTATCTACCATCTGCCTTGAAAAACTGCAGGACTATTACATACAAGCTTATATTTTAGTTTACTAATATTTTAAGCTAAAATGCATCTCGTCATCATCTACCTAACCTTTTCGCAACGTGGTCAGTGTCGGCTTCCCACATTAAAAAGTGCTACATCATTAAATCCATATTGTGCATATAACTTTATATAAAAAGAGTGTATGAAGTAAGCACAAATTACAGTGCATTTCAAAGCATTTTGACGTGACTCCGTTGCAGTTATTCCATGCACGAAACGTCGAAACACTGCGGTTCATTTGCAGTACAAATTAAATTTTTCGAGAACTAGTCTACGCTAGTCGCATATTTCTGGCAGTTGATTCTGGACTGTTTCATTGCTCATTTAGAGAGTGCAAACTTAATTACGTACATGTCAAATTAAGCCCGCATCGTGTAGCTTCTACACGAATATAAGCAGAATCAACGTTTCATCACTACCAAAAAGAAGTCCAGTGCCAAAACTACAGTGCATAAACTTTTGCTAGTACCTTTGTGTTACATCCACAAAACAGACTAAACCACAGAGCCTTATAGGTAACAAACAATAAAACAATACAGCGCTCTTCATTAAGATTCAAACAAGCTCCATAAATACTTAATAAGGAAACAAATATGAACAACACATAATGTACACTAATTTGCTGTGACCATTGCTCAATAACACTGTGAAGGCTAATACATGATTCTGCATATTAATTCATGCTCTAAATATTTTCGACTGGCAACACTGAAAGGAGAATATTATGCAAGTGTGACAACACAGAATAAAAAAGACAGAAAAATAAAGCATCAAGCATGCATAACACAGCAAAAGAAAAAGACAGCGTTTCTCAAAGCATCATGCGATTAGACCTACGTCCTATGAACGGGAGTCTTGCAGTATCAGCCTTGGCCACCACGCTGGGTGCTCCAAGGCAAACGATTGCTATGGCGTCGAAGAAGGTCGAATGCGGCGCCATCACCACCACTGGCGCGTCCCTTGAGTTAGAGGGCACGTGGTGTTTTCCCAGCACCTTCACCCGGTGGAACCCAGCGGCCACCACCACCAACCGCATTAGCGACAAAATTGAGAAGCGCAGTTTGCTGTGGAACAAACCATTGTTATGTGAGGGAGTTAGGAAATGTTAGTATGATGCCCTCATGCTCCTGTGGAAAAAACATGCGTTAAGAGAGAAAATTATAAGTTAACCCTAACCACCATTACAAATTCTAAAATAAGTTAGTGTTCAAAATGTAGGACTTGCCTAAGTCATTAATTATTGCTGCATTATAACCGGTTAGATGAACCACATTTTACAAAGAAAGTTATGACAAATCACCGTTATTAGTAAATTAACTATTAATTCTAATACATAATCCGTCTCATCAAAACATAGAATTAACCAGGAAAATAATGTGAACACAATCAGTTTGTTTGAGAAAGCAGCGATCTCACCCAAGTGAAATAGAAAGTGCTGATTATTCATTTATCTATCATCATTTGAAAACAGGTGTGGTCGCGATGCGGAAGAAACAACGATAAAACGATGTTCGCATTAAAAAATGGGTAATATTTAGTTATTAGAAATAACTTACAAAACTATTGAAATAGGTGAAACCTGTATAAATAGTTATAGCTGTTGGTGAATAAATAAATAAAAAACAGGCGACTAGAGAACCTCCACATTTTTTGCAGTTGGTAAAAAGTAAAATCTATGGTACGTACAGTTCAATGGCGTCTGGATATACTGTCAGTCTAGCAACGCAGTCCTTGCGTCTACCTTTTATTTTTGAATTTCGAGTTCAAAAACATGTCTAGCCTGTTTTGCAAAGTCCGCTTGTTTTGCATAATAATGTATTCTTTTAAATGAATATTGTCGTTATTTGATTTAAATAAAACTGGTTGTATTGTTCTAGATTTTTGGTGTTAATTTTAAAATTTTATTTCTGCGTGTTCACTTTAATATATTATTGTTATTTACTAATAACATCCTTATATTCTTTAAGTTAACTAAAGTAACGTTTTTCTAATCTCAGACCATTTCTTACATAAACAATTAGTCATGTACCTACCTTACTTAAAAACTTGTGTCAAAAATATCTTATCACTATTTTATCTAAGTACAATCAATGATATTATAAACCTACAAATAACATATATGAATCACGCCTATTAATTTGATTAGGCTCACGATTATATCTAACAGCCTTTTTACTATCCTACACCTGCACAGACCTCTTTAGAAACTGTGACTAATAAAGATACTATAATACTTATTTATTGTAATTGTAATAAATTAGAAGATAAGTTGTAATAGCATACAGTAATTTTATCAAAATTGCTTTGTATATTTATGTACTTTTTATATTTAATAGTTAAATTTTGCAAGCCTATGGTAGGATATGGTCAATGCTCCTTTTGTTAAATAATATACCTAAGATCCACATGTACCCATATTTGCAAAAATAAGTTTGAGTTTGTATCTTAGTCTTGTTGACACAGATTTCACACACTTTTTAAAAGTACTTAAACCACCAAAGAAAAGATTTAGAGCGCCTAACATTACCATCATAGCTTGACTGTTCCAATTTGAGCCTCTCCCACCCACGTCCATTATATAATACGTCACATATGCGGAAATCAGATTACATAAGTGTCGATAAAGGCCGCTCCGTCAAAATTATATGGCAATGTCAATTTTGCATGACCTTATCGAAGGTAAAGACTTAAGATTTGCAAGTTACGGCCGTTCCTAATATACTATCTATTGATATAAATATGCTTACTAGAGATATAAATTTGACATTAGCCCCATACAAGTAATGTCAAATCTTCAGTAAGCAAATTAACAGATACTTAGATAGGATATTGGGAATGGCCGTAAGGCTTCATGTCAAAACGTAGTGAGGTTTCTGTACCACTTCGGTTACGTTAGAAAGTAATAGCTTATTAAGATATTATCTCAATGATTTAACAGCGAGATCTTTTCTGATTAGTCCGGACACAGAACGGGAAATTGTGTGTCCAGCAAAGGAATTCCACATCAGCACGAAAAATTAATTATTTCCGTAAAAAAGAAAGTTCGCGTTGTTTTTACCCGATTGCCACTATGTCTCTATACTGATTATTACTAACTATATGTAATGTAATGATTATGTACTCGTAAGCCTATTGATTTGAACGACACAAAACGATCCATTGTGAGTTGAAGGGAATCTTATATTTCCCTAAAGACCTCAGACGGCAGTTACGTACTTATGTCACTTAAGGTCGATTACTTTTACGAGTATTAATATTAACTTGACCTCAACCCTAAAGATAAGTCGTTTTAAGGTCTTTTGTAGCAAAAAATAATATATTTTTACCTGTCTTGAATGTTGTTTTTTTTATAAATAAATCGTTTATGAACTTCATTTAAGTGCTTATGTATAATTTGGCTAAACTAGGTAGAACCTGCGTTTCAATTAATAAATAGTACGTATAAGAGTTTTTCATCGCTGGTCAAACATTAGCATCATAGTATGTTGTAAAATGGCAGCACCAACTATTGCAGACACTAATCAGCTTCCAAACACCTTGTAACTAATGTTTTATTTCGACAAAAAGCAAAATAACGAACATATTACAAATAAAGATGATACCGCAATTTGGGTTGTACAATCTTATCTCATTAACTTTTGCATTATTGTTAAAACAATGAAATACTGACGTTCACTCAAACGGATGACCGTCAAGGTTTGAGATGATGAAAGACGATTTTTTTATACTTAATCAAAGGCACATTACCTTTTGCAACATTTGATGATATTCCGTAGGTCGTCGGAACTTATTTGTTGAAGGATAAACCCTTCATTTAGGTAGGCAACCAAATATACAAAATGGGTGCTCATTTTTAATGAGTAGCACTTTCGTGTTAAAAATTTTAAAATTATTGAACGGTACAAAATTGCTATGAACGGGTTTCAAATCTTGTTTGATTGAAAAGTTTGACCCCACTACTATTTTTTGGGTCCATAGTTGCATTCAAATTTTCAAAAACTGGCTAATGACCTCAGTGTCCAGCGTTAGTCTTGTTCCAACGCTATTTGCATTTTTGACTCATGATGCATAGAAGATGTTAGAGATTTACTGAATCAAATGTGGAGCCAATTTTTTTTTTGTATTTTTGGCGGAGAACTCTATTTTAGAGATTTGAAGTCAAAAAGTGAGATGCTCTCTGTGAGAGTTCTGCTGTCAGGCAATCCTCATCTCTGAGTTTAAGCTCACCATTGTATGTATGTAATGTCCTTGTATTCTGTGCGTATTTGTTTAAATTCCGTTTACTGTTACTGTTACTGTTACAGCCTTTTTATCGTCCCACTGCTGGGCACAGGCCTCCTCTCACACGGAGAAGGATTCCGGAGGAAATTCCGTTTATTCGTACCAAATTAGATCTATCAAAGAATCGTAATACAAACGAATAACTGGACCCAATATCAGAGCAGGAATGACTTCGCATTTTTGTCCCATGATAACTTTTACTTGCACTTTTTGCTCTATAAATCGTAATAAAAGCATTTTTTTTAATTACGGGTTCCAATAATTGCCTACTTTCATTTGTTTGTGATACAAAAGATTGTTTCGTGACTTGATAAGATAACATCTATAATAATTATTGTGGAAGTTTAAATGACTCATTTTTTTTGTAATTATTAGGCATATCATTAGTTTATTTTTTTCACGATGTTTTTGCCTACAAGTAAAGAAATACGAAGAAGCTTTTTTCCTAGTTCTTTATAAATTGAACGTGTATTACAAGGTAGGTATTTACCAAGTATAATATTGTCATATTTTGATGTGTATTCAAAATGTCCCTTTCCTTCTAATACCAAATTAGCAAGACTAAAAAATGAGAATGGTTTTTTTATAACTCAGTCGTTGACCTGTTTCGTACAATTTGACAATCAATATACCTACCTAACTGATAGTTTGCAATCAGATGAATAGTCAGAAAATGCTAGGCTCAGTGTTGTGCTTGCATGCACAGCGTATACTGAGCTGAGTCTCCTGCTACATATCATTTTCTCCTTCTGTTTGTTGTCCTATAAATGTAACGTGTAAGTGTAGCAAATAAATGGTTTAAAAATCGGTCAAATTGTATGTACCTGCCTTTTATATCTTTATTGTTAACTTTTTCGTCTCAAGGCCCATTGCATTTACAGCTTAAGTATAAATATTTTATGACTATTACTCCTATTGACAAGTTAGTACTCAATACTCGTTAGGCCTTGAAACCGAAATAATTAACAATACAATTTGCATAATGTTCAATATTAACTACGTAATTGCTGTCTGAGAAAAATAATCTAGAAAGTTTTTCAATAGCGATGCGAAAAAAACAATTTTCCAAGGTTGTATTTTCTTGTAAGATAAGTTAATATCGTACCTAACTAAGTACATAAATATTTTCACGAAAAAAAAACGTATTTTTTGTGCAAGTTTGAAACCAAAAATTACACAAATTTTGTAATGAAGTTCTCTAGTATAATACCTAGTTCGCCGGGCACAAAAAAAAAACAAAATCGTCGTGCAAAATTAGCGTTACAATAACGTAAAGCAATCTAAATAGGGACTTACTTGATAATAAATATACCTATGTATAACAGTTAAACAAATTAAAACTATCGAATAACAGCACTATTTAAAGGTCACGATGATTTGCTTGTAGGCCTATCGACGAGACACTTCACCGCCTTCCCGCGCTTTCTAGCGAACAAATCATCTCCCAACTCTATGATGAGTTGATGACGTCTTTGGCCTATTGAATCTATGCGGCCATTTCTGCACTATTTTGATACGAAAATGTTACAAGCACAATAGCACGAATAAATAAGTAAACATTACCTAGGTACCTAGTTATTTTTATAATATTTTTTGATAACATTAATTATTAACTACTTGCTCACCTTGAACTTACAATATCTGGAATATTAGGTCACAAGTTACCTATTAGTTAAGTACATTTAACATGTTAATGGTCATAATAATTTAATAGCATTTACTTAGGTGCAATATAAGTGCCTATAATTAAGGTTTAGAATAGTAGAACTCAGTTTTAAGACAAAAAAGCATTAACTTTCTCAATAAAATAAACACGTTTTAAATTACAACGTTCAATGAATGAATGTTTAACGTACTCACTCCCACAAATAGGCCTGACCATAAAAACCGGATTTTACCGAAATTACCGGTTTAGTGTTGACTCAATACGTCCGACATAAAAATGCATCCGCAGTATACGCGACACTGTTTATGTCTTTCACATATTTTTGATCAAGGTTTCACTATCTTAAGATCAATGTCATTAGTTTCTTCAAAGAATTAGACATCTGCTTATATGTTTCTTTAGTAACCACTTCAAGAGTGTATCATCAAGGTCACAAGAAACAAGAAACATGTTAACGCTATCATTTCACATCGAGAGATCGAGCACCGTTTCTGGCATACATACCAAAGAAAGTAAATTGCGCGTAAAGTACATATTTTCTTTAGACACAGTTTATCAAAAACTCATAACGTAAACAGAATTGTTTAGATATTAACCTTTTAGACTTCGGTTGCAGATATTACTTGACATTGGTTATTTTGACATCGATTGGTTAAAAATAGAAATCGTGAAAATTAACTACATAGTTAAAAAAAGAAACTTTTTATCTTGTTGCCTCGACAGGGTTGTCTGAAAAGCACCTTGTGCTATTTATCTGCATTTAACTTTGCGAATCTTAGTGACGGAGTGGTCTGACATTCCCAAACACTAAGCTGACCTACATATGGCACGCTCTGTCGAGCATCAGACAAGTAGTTAACGGTAGAATCAAATTATGTTACTTATACATACAAGCCCAGAGATGTGTAAATTATGTAAAATACTTTGTCTTTTCAGTTACAATATAAATTGACTAAAAATCTCTGAAGTAAAGGCAGTCAAATACGACCTTGAACGAACTGGGTTAGATAGTCACAATGAGATAGCTGCTTACAATAAGCTTAGGATACCGGCACAAAAACTGCTGAGTTGTACTTTTTTTGTCTCAAGTTCCTAGTATTTTAATTTTGCGGCAAATTAAAGATTTTGCATTTTTTTTTGCTTTTGATTATAGGAGTTTTAATGCGGTCGTTGTAAAAACAAGCCCAATAGAATTTAACACCTTACGTACTTCTTTCATTATTTTTCGTTAAATCCACCTTGAAAAAAGCACCAAAATAACAAATTGGCAATTCAATCAAGACTTTATAAAGACGAGAATTTTGTAACAATTTTAGTAATTATGCTAAATTACCTTCTCCAGCCCGTCATTGGCTGCCGCCTAAGGTCTTCTTCGCTTAGGCCATACAGACCAATGCATGCAAGGAACCACGCTGTCACTATTAGGTAACAGATCACGATGACTCGGAAAGGCAATAATATTACCGTGAATATTGCCGTCTGAAACAAATAAAAATTACATGTGAAACTAATCTTATACCTAGCTCAGGTTAAAATTAAATTGTTTGACAAAAAAATTACAGGTACAATTGAATTAGAATTACTGGCATGCAAACTTAGAACTGGTTGCATGTCGCAGTTGTCTTATTTCTTATATATTTATACTTATTCTATGAATCTAATGCATTATGAAGTATTAACTTGCGGTGATTGAGGCTAAAACGAAAATAATTGCATAGTACTGAAGATTTCTAAGAGTTCGGCGTGGTTCAAAAACTAATTACGTTTAAGCTATAAATTATACTTTCAATATTTGTCTTTAAACAACAAGTATAAATAAAATGTAAATACCTACGTATTGTTTTAGTCAGTTACTTCTTTTAAATTCAGTGCTATGCAAAATGGCCGGGTAATCCGGTTGAATTTTCCAGTTTTATGTTGATGATTTCATCCATAAAAGATATAGGGAATTTTATTATTTCAAACTATAATTGAAATCCTAAATTCTAGTGCCCGATATTCTTTTGACATGCAGGACAAAAATGACATTGATACTATTTAGCATGAACTCATTTTTGTGTATTAACATACTCGCATACATTGCATATTTTATTTTCAGCCACACGTGTTTGATTTTTGTCGCCCGTTCAGTTCAATGCCAAATGAGTCTTATTCTGTAACAGGTTAGATAAATATTTCTCTCTCAGATGAATGATTCAGCGTCTTATTTCGCGATGCTGTTGCGTCGTTGGTTCGGCAATCGTTCGATTGGATTCAAACTTCTTAGCTTCAAAACAACGATCCATTTTTAGTTTTTGTTTTGCCGGTTCGTTGGACTGCACCCAGCATAAATTAACAAAAAAGGAATCCGTCTGAACGTTACTCAGAAAGCCATTTATCAGCTTAATTAGTTAAAATATCAACAAATCCTCAATCCTTCAAACGAGAGTAGTGTAATTGGAGATTACTGTCAGTGGACAAGAATTAGGAAGTAACGAAGTAGGCAAAGAATAACAAGCATTACACAACAACAAAAATTACATCATCAAAGTACTTTCTCCAAAGTCTTCTGTTTATATTATTACAATTCATTGCAGGTAGTCTTACATACCTATGTATTTATTGTAATTTATTTGCCTGTATTACATAAGCAAGTTCATTGAGTGGAGGAAATCGGAAGAAAATTATGTAACTTTCTTCGGCCAATTGCGTGACCAGTGTTCTATGATGTTAAACTGCCTATCTGTAGAAAACTACAGTGTATCATGTTAACTACTAACTTTCTCTCACATAAGCCCATGTGAATAACGGCTTTTTGAACAACTGTACATGATTCAAATCTCTCGTTTACATTTTTCGCCATGTCCCAATTTCAATTAAAAAATAACACTATTTTGTTTTGATATGTTGAGACAAATTTTGCTTTGTCATTGTCAAGTGAGAGAAATATTCAAACGTAAATGTATGAATTCGATAGCATCCCCATTAGTAAATAACGTACAGTTATTTAAACATAGTTGTAATTTTTGCTTTAGAAAGTCCTCATTTCGATGTTCTTTAATCCAACTTACTAAGAAACTACTCATAGATAAGATGGCCCTTTGTGGTTACAATGGTTGAAGTTTCGAAATAATAATTATTTTTTAATGCGCTTTTACATCTGCGTGGGATCGAAGCCTCTATAAATCCTGATTAACTTAGCTAAAGATAATGTGCTTGGTATGTATAACGATAATGCCAGTATTTATTAAGAGAATAACATCAATTTTTCTTCCTTGAAATGTTATTATTTGCAGCTCCTCTTGCTTAAATTCAATTGACCTGAATACGACTTTTTCCTCAACAATACAGACGCAGCAAAAAAGCGAATTAAATAAAAAACATTAGCAATCTCAAGGTCTCAATTTATTTGTATTCAATTCAGTGTCAGAAGACACAAGGCCTTATAAACAAACGTTTTCTAGACTACATATTTGGATATCCCATTTAATTAAATTGTTCCTCATTCAAAGATAGAATAATTTAATAAATTATACAACAATAAAGTCTCAATAGATATCATGGGTGTCCTAATACGATAGTTAAATATTATGACGATCATAATTTTCGCACCAATTATTGTTTTTGTTAGCACAATTTTGCAACAAAACATCTATTCCGTCCTTTGTCATTATTGAATCTTGACTTGCGCAGAACATCTCAACATCTACGTTTTTTATTCAATTACAACTTTAACGAATAATACTTTCACTTGGTGGTGTTATGCAATGCAATACTTGATCGCTATTTCCATACCTTTATTTTGTCATATGTGTTATCTAGCTCCAGTTTGTGAACGAAAGGGTTCAATATTTCGGCGCGCATGTCGTCAGATGAGAAAGCGCCGGTTTCACTATGCAGTTTGCCATTCATTTTCACGAAAGCAAAAACACAATTCTCATAAGAAATGCTCAAATTAGATCACACCATTTAACACTCATTTTACGGCACACTTCATTGGTGAAATATTAACAAGCACTTATTATTTTAAAAGATCTCCGACGTGTTTTCATTTAATAAAACGCGACGACTTTGGACATGCACTTCACCTCGTATCAAAGTAAAGACTAGCATTTTTCGGGGTCACACACGAAGGCATGCTATTGGTGCTACGTTTTGACAGGTGCAATCGACCACCCGTCGAATGAAACCGAACGTGACCGAAGAAAGTCAAGATTACAATACAGAAATAGAAATTACAACCCACGTTTGTTTCAAGATAAAAACAGAAACTCATTTTGACCCTTATAAAAAAATATATAATACCGGTTTTTGCAAGTTATCGGTTTTACTTACTTATTAAATTTTACTCTTTACAGAGATAGATACGACTAAGTGCTACCTGAGTAATGACTTTTTTCTTAGTTTTTATTTGAGAAGGGATATTGAGGAAGATTTAATTTTTTTTCATTTGTCAAGGGGAAACTTTATTCAAAAACACCTAGAATGCAAGATGAAATAAGACATTTTTCTCATAAAACAGTTGCTTACCTCATAAACGTTTTATCTTGTCATTGATGGTCTGTACTGTCAAATGTCAACTTCGAATTGTGTCATTTTCTTTTGCCGTAAATGCAAGCGAATGGGTTGTTGATATTGTGAAAATATAAAACTTAGTTATGGATTTTCTCCTGAATAATGGAAGCCAAGGTTCAAAAACAATTAATTGACTACTTTTCTTACTTTGACGAATTCCATTCGACTGTAAAAACAAGTTTGAAAGATTGCCAAAATTGCGCTGCATCTATAAATAAACTGATAAAGCGTTGTAGGAACATAAAGGAGTAAGTGAAATTACAGTAATGTTTATTGTTTTTGTTTTACGACTGTGTTTGTAATGGCATTTGTTTGTAGGGCCGTGTTGACGGGCACGCCTTTGGAGCAGTTTGAAGGATTGCAAAGCAAGTTGACTGCTTCGATACATAACCTCATTTCGGAAGACGTACAAGAAATACGAAGCAAATTGTAAGTGTTAGCACTTGTGGTGATATTTGAGTCATACATGTGCATCTTAGTTACCTGATAAGCCTTTTGTGTAGTTTCTAGAATTCGTGCTTATCTACGTAATTGTATATTACAATTTACAGTTTAAACTTACTGTGAAATGTAAGGTAATGTTTATCAAATCTTAAATTGATTTTTTCGCAAATGTTTATTTTTAATTATGCAATAAGTACTTGTTCATTGAATCTTATTTTATAATGAACTTAATTGCTACATATTGAAATAATACTAATGTAACCCCATACTAAAAATAACAACAAAAGAACAATGCTACAGAAGTAAAGCACTATATAAGCTTTTCTTAACCAGTACTTTATCTATTTCCAGGTGCACTCTAGAGGATTTATTTGAAAAACTCTGTAACAAGAACACAACACTCAGAGAAAGCTGTAGAGAAATTAATTTTGAAGAGAATTCAGCACTTGTGAGGGGAACTCCTCTTCAGCCTTCACTTAAGCAGCTTCTAGAGTTTGCAGCAGACACAGCAACCTTTGGAAGCCAAGTTTGTGCCCAAATCAACACCTCCCTAGCCATATTATCTTTTAAAGAATTAAATACAGAACCACTTGGGGATAACTTTAGGTTCCCCGCCAACTGGCAGCGACGCATCACCGAAATAATCTCATACACTTCATTCTTGTCAGAAAACCAAATTTAAAAATGGATCTACTTGACTCCATCCTTAATTCCATGCAAAAACCACCATCAGCTAGTGAAGCCCAGAAAAATGCTATGCGTAAACAAAAAGAGGCTGTGGAAAACAGACAAAAAGAAGAACGGAACATGATAAACAGATTTAGGAAACGAGTTGAAGAGAAAATTAGTAACTTCATTAAGGATGGTACAAAACCACACCTGCAGTTTGAACCTATGGAACAAATGTACAGGTCTATTATTCGGGATGTATCTGAAATAGCTGGTTTACAAGTGTTCTCTTTTGGGCAAGAAGGTGTTGACCGATACTCGGTTGTGTACCTCAAAGACAACGGCCCTTCTGAGGATGAACTGACAGTACGTAGGGCCGGCGGAGTCTGGGATGAAGACAAAGCTGCCGAGATGGCTCTAGCACACATTGAAAAGAAGAAGCAAGCAGCTCTAGATTACGAAGAAGAAAAGAATAGAAAACGTAAGCGTGGTAAAGAGGAGTTAAGCGGTACTTTCTATAAGCAAAAATATGCTCATTTGATAGGTCAAGAGGCTGCTATTGATGCAGCTCAGAAAACTAATGTTAACAAGAGTTATGGAGAAGTTCCTAGTGAGAATAAGAAGGACCAGAGGTCCATTGAACAGACAATGGCTGATATAAGAGCAAAGAAATTGAAAAAAGCTGAGACTGAAAAACGGGATGCAGACAGTAGTGAACAAATTTAGTATTTGCTTCAACGCAAATACATAGTTAGTCTTTTGCCCTTCTGCCATGAAGGGTTATGTTTTTAGTCTGATTCTAAACTTGTGTTTATCTGTGACCAGGTAAGTTAACCTATGCTAATTTTCACTGAAGTGGTTTTTGTTTTTCAGGTAGCTACACTGTTTAAAATAATGTTAAGTAATGCATACAGTTGTATGGATTTAAACATGTTTAACATTTAATTTGTCTTATAAACAAAGATGTTGCAGAATGTGTGTAGCTTTAGTGCATATCAAGCTACAAATCATATCTATAATTATGTATGGCTCAATTTTGTTTATGATAATTTTGGCCACAACCAAAAAAGCTGTTCAAAATTATGTATAATCTTTAAAAAATCCATAATTAAGAATAATAATTATGGATTATATCTTCACCAAATAATTATATGAATATTGAATACAGAAGCACCTAATTATTTTTCGCAAAAACCTACAAATGTTTGAGTAATGACGAGCAGATCCCACCTTGAATTATTTTAAGTCTATATTATGCCAAATTTGACAGCGGTTCGGAACGTCGAAATGGCTATGAGAAAATGGGAAATTAGCTGTGAACCGCCATAAATTTTGGTTAGAATTTGTCTTTGATTAAGATCTTAGTACTTGTATGCGGTGATTTGGTCTGTATCACATAAGGGTTGTCTTGCTAGCAATAATATTGTAACTTGCCTGTAATAATCACATATTCTGTTATTTTAATTCAAATGATGATTCATCATCCTCATCCGAGCCTTTTCCCCAATTATGTTTGGGTCTGCTTCCAGTCTAACCGAGTGTAGCTGAGTACTAGTGCTTTTACAAGGAGCGACTGCCCTATCTGATACAAATGGTGATTGATAAATATAATTAATAACTAAATCCACAAAAAAAGTAATTTAGAATTTATGGAAATAAATAAGCTATCTATACAATAATACTCTTTAACGTAAACCAAATGTTATCAAAAACTTCCCATAAATTATGACTATTTATTTTGAAAATATTTAAGTTTATGTTAAGGACCTTAAGAATATTTATACTCTGTGTATGACATACATAATTCTTCCACTATCCACTATGTACTTAGATTTCAAAATTAACTATTTGTCGCAAAGCTGTGTAGTTAAAAAGAAAAATAATCCAAATAAATTACCTCATGTATAATGTACCTAAGTATCCAAAGTAGATAGGTACAAGTAAAAAATATTTTTCTACCCACATTAACAAATAAAGACTGGGTTGATTTCGATTAGATAGCAATAAATAGTTCATAATGTTAATCAATTTAATTTAACTGTATCTTTTGAAATTGAAATAAAGTTTATTAAGTGATTGTTTGTTTATTTTTAACTAGATTAAAGTAATAATTAGAATTTTATAGTATGAATAATTAATAATGCAGTCAATTTTCATGGTTGGCAACTTAACACAGTCATATGGGGAAATCCCTCTGCCTTGTGGAAAGTTCTTTATTTTGTCAAAGGCATAGACAATAAAACAAAAAAATATTTTTTAGAACGTTTATTTACCATCAACACGTTATTAGGCATATGTACTTACACAGAAACAACAATATTTACGATAGGAATTTATATTCTCATCGCAAAACTAGAACTAACCGACCTATGTGGTATTGTATGTACCACTCATCGCACTGACCAAAGAAATTTATTTTGTTCTGGCAATACTTAGAAGAATGGAAGTCGTAAACAGACGCCGTTATAGAATATACCTAAATAATTATCAAGTATTTGCTCAAATATGATAACGTTTTTAATGAATAAGGGAAAAACCTTCGAAAATTACAAAGTAGGTATTTAGGTAATAGACGTTTCTGTTTGATGGTGGCTATCTGCTTCATATTAGATATTAAACAGGAATAAAAATGACTAATTTAATATACATGTGAATGCAGTTTAAATTACTTATCAATATGAAATAATTACTGGTAAATAATTAACGGCAAGATCAGTGCGATTCTCACTTCAATGATTTTACATAACGTTAGTAATCTCACTTAAAACTTACTATACAAAAGTTATTGTCAAGCTAAACACCTACAAGGAGTAATACAATTTTATGTTATTCATAAGATTCTATAACATTATTCAGATATGTATAGCTAAGTGTAAGTTTGCAATAAGTAAATATAAAAAAAACAGATTCATAATAGTCCTAAATGCAAAAGGTAGCTGACACAAAACAACGTAAAAATATTTCTTTAAAAATGTATAGGTTGGTAGCCAGTTCGAGGTGCTCTGAAATCAATATACACTTGGATTTTTGCGCTTTTCTACAGAGCTTTCACTCTAGCGGATTTTCCGAGCGAATTCTGTCCATGTGCGCGGCAGCAAACAGTTGAAATGCTGTTTGTCGCACTTAAAAAATCCAGCAGATAGGTAATCGTTTTAATTTATTTTGAAGTAACTTACAGTGTCAACTACCTGATTCATATTCTGTATACATTCCTACATCAAATATTTCATATTTATTGTGCAAAAAAGTAATCAAACTCATAATTAAAACTTTAATTTCGTTGTGCGTCTAAGAAATTAGCACTTGATATTATCACGTGTGTGTCTACATTAACAATTATTATATAGACAAACATATTTTAAGCTTTTCATATCTACAAATAAATTGTTTAACGATTATTACAGACAAATATGGCGATCTTACAACAATTATTTTGCAATTGAATGTTAAAAGTTAAGTTTTACAGTAATTAATTGACTTCAATTAAATAGCTGTTTACTTTCATAGAGAAACATTGCGAATTTGGTGTTTAGGGAATGACGGGGTTTTCCATGTAATAAGTCAAAGGAGGCCTAACATGAACGTACCTATTCAATGGAATATTTATTTTTTCAAAGTCATACAAAAGTGGATAACATTAACACAAGCATTTTTTTTTAAACTATATTTTCTTTATCTTATCAACTAAGTAGGTACCTACTATAATAATCATATTGATTCCTTTTTTATTAAAAAATCACTTTGGCAAGCTGCGATACGTGCGTAAAACGTAGGTAACTCTTCAGCACTTGGGTAAACTGTCATGTTTCATGTTTGAATTTATCATAAGCACGTTCATGCCAAAAAACTGTTTAGGTAAGAATTAACACGATTTATAAATGTCACAGGATTAAATAGAAAGGTATTGTTCATTAAATAACGACAAGTTCCTATAGCTAGGCTTACAATAACAACATTGATTGGCGTTTATTCTTTGTGCATAACTTTCGATTATTATGAAATACTTAATTATTATTTCATTATGTACAATGTATATTGCACGACCCGTTTTATAAATTGATTTCTAAGTTTATATAAACTTAAAGTAGGACAAAAATAAATAAACGAGGTACCGTAAGTAGGTGATTCCATCATAATAAAAAATACTTACCAAAAAATAAAATAAAGGAGCTTATATATATTTTTATGGAACATTGAACATAAAAAATCTAATAAAAACAACGGTTAATATCACATCGAATAAGATCGAATATAATTATTAGATGTAAGTTATTGTCTCACTATCTTTTATTTATTGTATTAATATTAATACACTCATGAATTAAACAATTTTTTGAGTTCTCTTTTAGCCAAACAAAATTGTTAAAAATTGTTTAAATATAGGACAACGGTTAATAATGATATAAGGTAAATACTGCAGGCATATACAAACAATGTACAGTCCATTATTTAAATCTATCATTAACTAGATAATATCTAAACGATATTTTAACAGTAATAACAGCGATAAGTTTTGGCATAGACACCATAGATAATTTATTTACATTTGGAAGCAGCTAAATACTACAACACGAATTTAAGTATAATTTTTTATTGTCATGAGTTTAAACAATAACTTTTTTATAATCTAATACATAAAGTTTTTTTTTTTATAATTAAAAGTATACTTTTTGCTAAAATTTCAATATTTAGCTTGAAGCATAACGAATGTAAAACTCAATAAAAATTATTATCATAGACACTCCAGTCGTCGCTTTGTATAACATTATTGTCGTATCCTTTTCCAATATTATTTAAAATAATAAATTATATAAAAAATACCAGTCTTCAACAATAAAATATAGCAATAGCAACATTTATAATAAAGGGTTTACAGTATTTTATTGTCAAGAATTATTTATTATTGTCATTGACTTTCTAGAACTTATGGTTAGCCATTATATACAGGCTTTTTTCGAAGACGAATAATATTGTAATATGTTTCTATAAATCTAGAATACTTGTGATATAAAAATTCAACAGTAGATAGTTACAAACGGCAGGATATGATAGCTAGATATGGACTAAACGATTTGGATATGTTTCCAAGTTCGTTTTTAACATTTTCTTCGATATGATCAATTCTAGATAATATTTTTCCTTCGTTACTCCGCCAGGGTTAGCCAAGAAGTCTTCACGTATTATCCCATTGGTATGGAAAAAATGGGTCTTTCGTCATCTCAACACACTTAACTCATCAAGAATGTGTTCAGTTGGTGAAACTCAAAATTTTAACATTTCTCATGTCGTCAACTCGACACGTCAAGATTTTGATGCGTGTTCAGTTGGTGAAACTTAAATTATAAACTTTTATGTTTTCACCAACTCAACACGTTTTATAATTGAACCCGATTTTAAGCAAAAACTACAGTCAACAAATGAATGTATTCATTTTCTATGTCACAAACATCATCCATCGGCCACTGAACGTCAGCTTAGCAAACGCTTCAAACGCGAACATGGACTCCCAAACTACGTAGTACAAGTACTAGGAAACCATAAGTGCATTGAAGCCAGATGCATCAGCAACTTTTAATAATGTTCTACAATAAAATAATGGTATTGAAATCGAATCATTGTTTGTCACAAGTACTAGGGAGACATAACTTAACAGAAGATATTCGCTGTCTGATTACTAATGTAATGCACTTTTTCTTCAACTTATCGACAAAAGACTTTTCAAATACCTTCTGTAATATTTATTCATAATACTTTGTTTTTTTTTATTAATGTTTTTCTTTGATTGAGGTATATTTTACGTTTCACCAACTGAACACGCATCAAAATCTTGACGTGTCGAGTTGACGACATGATAAATGTTAAAATTTTGAGTTTCACCAACTGAACACATTCGTTATGAGTTAAGTGTGTTGAGATGACGAAAGACTCGAAAAAATAAAATCATGTTTTTCACGTGATTTATCGACTTGAAATATTATTTCCATATTTTTATTCGCCTTTGCTAGCGTTTGTAACTGTCAAAAGATATCTTCGCTAACCCCGTAGCTAGGCTTTACCCTGTACCTACTTAGGTACAATGATAGACATAGCAAAACTCGTAGAAAATTCTAGAAAATTATACATCTTAGGCAACGAATGATTTAAAAGATATGTGAATGGCCCTAAAAATGGGAAAAACTTGTTATTGTATATGTTCTTTAATAATTATTTGTCTAAATGGTATAAATAAGATATTATCTGTCACTATTTAATTATATGATAAAGAATACTGCGGCGCTACTGAAGTACTTTTCCACTTACGTACATACTGACTTTCCCTTTGGAATACTAAATTGTATAAACGACGTACAGCGACCTATTATTGTCAGTTGTCTTTCATTGCTCTTGTATGTTCGATCAAATACCAAAACAAACTTGATATATTTGATCTTGCCATACTATCCAAACTTTGACAACGTGATATGTCCTACCTAACCTTCGAAAATTCCTAGTGGAAAGTCATTCAATACCACTCCAGTGCACCGCAGAAATCCCATCCTATTAACTGCTTTTCAACTTTCACCAGTTTCCATACTACTAGACTGAACATACACGACTTCCAACCGGTCTTTGGAGACCTATAAGAAAGACCTATGTTTAGAACTTACGTCCTTGTGATAAGACTACTCCTCATCATCAGTTTCGCAGCAGCCTGGCCAGCAGCAGCCTTCGGAGCCATCAGGTCGTGTGCAGAACAGAAGGGTTTCCGTCGTGGAGACGGGTCTCGGTTCTATGCCGTGGAAGTCTCTCAACTCTTCGGCGGGGAACCAGGCGCGTTCTTCGTCGTCTATTATGGGGATGCCGAAGTATCTGAAAGTTTGAGAGAAAAAGTATTTAATTAAATGCAATGGTATGCTAGAGAGTTCTTTTATAGAGGGAAAACATGACGCTTCCTGTGGGAAATGGTAGATGTTGTTGGTGGCTCCGGCTATGTCGCTTCAAGGATTACAACGAAAGAATTACCGCAGCCACGGTACATAATGATTGATTTTAGTCAATAAGAACCTCTCACTCCCTCACGCTGCAGGGAGGGGTCATTTGATGATTACGACGCTATCACGCAAAATAATGTTCAATATTCTAAATTAACGAAGAACAAGTGAAGCGGTTAAAAGGAAGAGTACAAAACTTCACTTAAACTACATACTGACCTGCAGATAGCCAGCACTGGTATCCACAACACGGATGCTAAAACCAGCACCAATACTAGAAGTACCGCCCACACGGGCCAGGGTTTCCTCTCTGTATCCCCTATGGACTTGATCCAGGCATCGTACGCGGAGCCTTCGGTAGCCAGCTCCACGAACGAGGATACTAGAATGGACAGCATGGCTAGAGGAGACAGGTACTTCCAGCAGATTAGCCAGTATATCCCTGGTCTTTGGCCCGTCATCAGCTGGATGTCGTCTGCGAATCTGGAAATTGAAAAGTTAGTTTTGATTATTAAGTTGTCAATTTTTACTTTAGAATACTCGCATC
Organism: Helicoverpa zea; assembly: GCF_022581195.2. Classification (NCBI taxonomy): domain Eukaryota; kingdom Metazoa; phylum Arthropoda; class Insecta; order Lepidoptera; family Noctuidae; genus Helicoverpa; species Helicoverpa zea. Next base: position 11,510,085 of record NC_061463.1, on the reverse strand, counting down.
GCATACAGCGAACTTTTCAGACAGTTTGTTTGGGCTCATTAATCAGTGTTAAAATGAATGGTAGTGCGCACATTACAAAGATCAAGCATTCAGCCTGTATCATACCGACTGAATACTTTAACAAATATCAAGATTTTCTTTTAAAAAAACTTTTTTGTCAAAATATCCGAATAACTATCAGCGGACTCAACAGTCGGCCACACACTGCACCGTCGTGCTGTCGATCAAACGGTCTGTAGTGTGCGGTTGCGTAAGCCAAAGGTATGCTTTACTTCTATCGATTTATTAATCACGCATGAAACGCATGAATGAGCTGAAAATCTGACAAATCTTAAGACTTGAGTGAAAAATGAAAACTGCTAAATAACACGGAAATAAAGATAAAAACTGCGGCAGGCGTTATACCAAGAAATCTGATTAACAAACTTTTATGGACGTCAACTTTTTCAGCTGTATGCGTTAAAAAGTTTTTCATTGGAAAAGATTTTCAGCGTCCATTATAGAATTAACAGCTGTAGCTGAAAATTCAAACCTCCTTTTGCAGTTAAAAACTAATTAACACTTTGAGATGAGTGAGAAGAAAAAATAGTATAAAATGAAAAACTAACGATATTTTTTAGTAACGCTTTTCGCTTGACTTTTCGTTATTTTTATGTAGCCTACAATTGTAATCTGGGAAAACTACCGGTAAACGAAGGTATTACCAAATTATTAATCAGGTTTTCAAATGTATCATGTCACACAAGATGCTAACAAAATGATCACACGTAAAATATAAAGCTCCCGTACAAAATAAATTAATTTAGTACATAAGCTCGCTAGTCTGCTAGTCTACTTTAGAAACTCATTAGTGATGCAGGCGTGCAAAGTTTGTATCGATCGATTTAAACGAGACAAAATTAACTCTTTTGATTATATCCGATATTTTATTCAATAACGGAAAAATCGTAGTAGGTACACCTCTGAGAAAGGCGAATATTGCTTTTCTCTGCCGTACATTTTCAAAGTCAAACGTTTTTATTTCCAATAGGCCTTACGCCACACTAGTTGCATGGTTCTACATTATATTAATTGATCCCATGGAGAAGAACCGGAAAAAACTCAATTATTACGGGAAAACTGCTAATTTGTTTCAGATAATTTATATTGGGAAAATGTAATTCACGATACATTTCCAAATTATTTCGAGAATCTTATACGTATTTGCGCTTACTACCGAAAGAAGTATTTTTTATTACCTAACAAAATTAGAAATAGCTTTCTCAAGTACCAAACAGTCGAAAGACAAAGTTTTAATTACATAACTTTTAGTTGTTTGTTACTGTTTTCTAATAATGGAGCGATTAGGTACTATCTATGTCTAGCTCCGTAATTTATAGTTGTAATTTATTTATATTTTATTTTCGCTATCGCTATACCTACCTAAAACAGTTAGGTACTTACATAATCATTGATAACTTTTCTACTATATGTACACCACAGTTCTACCTTAATGCCATTTGAATAATTACTTCAATAAAATCCTGATTTTAAACTTTTCTCAAACCAAGCGCTATGATGATTAATTTTCTCTTTCCTTTTAGGTACGCTTTCCGAACGAAATAAAATTTTTCACTTGATCTAAAGCGAAACGAGATGCGAACTCAATAAATAAACAACCAAATGGATTAATATTTACATGTAGTGTATTTACCATTACCTATCTACAACATATTTATTCAAAGAGTATATCAATCACCATGGAAACCTCAGTACAATCTTATTCTCTTTAGAATACAAATTCTGTTTCCTTTGATAAATCCTTCTACAGTTCTACCATCTTGAATTGAATAATTTGCAAGGATTCCGTCTTAGCGGGAGAACTATAAAGGATTCTCAGCTTGTCCTGAGGACACTCAGGTTGTTAGATAAGATACCTAACAACTCCTTTTAGTATAGAGAAACAGTTCGCTCTATAGACTAGCTAGAGTAACTAGCCTGGATTCAAATATACGAGTATGTTGGATCAAGATGTTTGATTAGTGAAGGTAATAGCACCCTAAGCGGAAAATGTAAGCCAAGACCATAGTACGGCACGGTTAAAAGTATTTTACATGAATTAAACTTTATAGAGCAGTAAAAATATTATTTATTCTAATTAAACAATAAGAAGAGCACTTTTGATTGATTAAGGTTAAAGGTTACCTCCTCATGTTATCAAAAATACATAAATATAAAAGAGAAAGTATACTGAAGAAAAGTATAAATACTTTTTTCATTAAAAAACAAAGGGCAAAGTGTGAGAACCAGATTGCACGGTTATATAAGCTGAAACGAGACGAGTGACGTAAGCCTGGTCTCAAAGGAGTATTACATAAGTCGTATGAAAACAAGCCACATATGGCCATAGAGTATATGTTCTAGCAGTTTGAATTTAGAAGGGTGGAACGCCATGCCGGTCGTTTGGTTTTGATAAATGTTATATTTTAGTAAGTAAAGTTATGCTTAGACTTTGTGAGCCAGGCTTATAGTTACCTAATTAGGTAGTAGCAAAGCATTTAGCACATATAATGATAAAAATATGTATCTACTGAATTGGTACCTAGGTATCTAATATGCTGAGGGATTTTTCGAAAGTATTACCGCAGCTTTAGTATGTCAAAAACTCAGAAAGGAATATTGCGGATTTTAGTCAGTAAAACTCTGACACTCCCTTCTACTGCACCCACAGCGGGAGGCATCATCTAATGATTTCCAACCCCGAAAAAAATGATAATGCGTGCTTCAGTCTGTATGCATAACATTAAACTTATTTTTACTTTTACCAAAGTAAAACTCAATAAAAACGCAACACTTTCAATTCTTATTAAAATCACATCTGAAAGCTCATAATTAAACGCAGCAAAAATTATTCTCGATGCAAAGAGCAATCAGTTCCATGCAGGCTGAAGTTTAAATAGAATTTAACATATTCCCTGGACATAATCCTCCATTCGTGTTCTAAAATTAGAACCTCTTTTAATCCATCTGGCTGATGAGATAACGTCATCAAATCTCTTGCACGAGTGTGTGAGTTAGAAAGCTTGGAAATGGCTATTCGCTTTGAATGGTCGCTGCTTCTGTTTATAAAAGAGCCTTTCTTACCTAATTACTTAGGTAATTAAACTGGCTCGATAAAATGTTCTACCTCATGACCTCATTAAATCTTGAATAATAACAGCTGTGTAAAATGTGACTCAATCGATCAATTATCTCCAAATAATAGATAATAACAATACTTACACAGTTTGCTAGTTAATAACTATATTTTACGTAAAAGAAGCTTTTAAAGAATAAAGTTCCTAATAAAAAAGTTATTATAATGAAATGGCCTTTCAACAGATCTTTATGCAAAGTCAACAAGTGGCCAGCACTAAAGTTTTAGACATGTCGAATCATTGACAATAATCTGGAAATGGCGTCTTAACCCAGACGGAATGTTCACGGTACATTTAACTGATTTGAGACCCTTCTCCGTTTGAGTACCCCCGTCGGGTCAAGATTATCCCGTCACATTAGACTGTAGGCATTTATTTTAAAGTTTTTTTTTAACTTCTTGATAAACATGCAACGGTTTTTAAAACAGAAAAGGATTTTTTTTATTGCGTTTCGGGAGACTTAAAGGCTTATCACAATACTAACTAACTATTCTACATTGTCCGGTTTCAACTAAGAAATAAAGATGATTTGCATGTTTTGAGTCTCAATTTATTTGACAGCCTCTTATTTAAGCATTTACCACTTAAATAACACTATTTGATTTTAAGAACTAAGCAAAGATAGACTCCGGTGTAGGTACTATTTGCTAGACAAGTTAAGCATGTACCCAAAGGTACGTTTGAACAAGAATTTTCAACTTACCAAGTTAAGTTTCATTGCACTTAGATACATCCACCTTCTCCTAAGTTGCAAACACATTGCTACAAGATGTTCTCAAATAAACTTAGCTCGATAATAATTTCTAGCAAGTTTGGTAAGCCTGTTGAACTGTTTGCGATCTAACCTCTAGTTAATCGAAATTTGTCTATAGGTATCATAGTAGTTTAGACCACAACAGTGACCGTAATTTAAGTACTCTAATTAACGCATAATTTATCAGTTTAACAAAATAAAAGGCTCATTTTCCGTGCAGGGTTAAAGCCGCAAGTCTTCAGCAAGATGTAAATACGTTAAACGGTAGTATAGTAGATAATTTTGTGTATTATCAGAGGCCAGAAATCTTAAAGTCAGACGAGAGACGACAGCAGAAATTCCTATTAAATTGCATCTAATGGTTGTTTCAACTGCCTGCCTACTCATAAATAGTATCAATAACAGTCTTCTAAAAGTCCGGGACTCTGTCCCTTGTGCATCATAGAGACCCGATAAAATGTTCAATTTCATAAGAAAATGTCATCTTACTCACAGAAAGAGCAGAATATCATTTTAAAACTTATAAGTAACAACAAAATATAATACCTCAGTTGCAATCCTAAACTAACAATCCCACACAAGTCAGGCTGTCAAGTAAGCGGACCCCAAACGGCTTTGACCTCGTTAAGTTACGACCCTCAAACTTACAGTCCGGTGGCCAGTGTTTGTATTTAATTTCTTCGTTTACTTAGCTTCAGCAGTTAAACTTGACTTCTTTTGGAAGTTTGTGATAAGAAATTGTAATGTGCTTGTGTGGTAATGGTATTAATTTAAGTGATGTATCTAGTTGATTTTAGAAATGTGTTGCGTTAACAGGATTAATTAAACAAGATTCTAACGGGACTTCTAAAATAATTTTTCGTTAGGGCTAATATGGATTGAGAAGGCCAGATAGACGTCCATATAAAACACTGATAATCAGCTGAATACACTGGAAGCCAGCATGATATAGTGGTGAAAAACCTTATTAAAATACTAATATGATCTAATTAAAGTTATAAAGAAAACTTACCTTTTAACTCCATAGACGTAGGCAATCCCAACGCACTCGAAGAACGCTATGATTAGCAGCGGGAAATTCCCGCTATACATGTCAAACAGTAGAAATATATAGCTGCCAGAACCATGAGCGAAGCCCATAGACAACAGGCAACAAAGGAGGCACAAGCCTCCTGTTAGATACTCCTTTCTCAAATTCGGGAATAGTTTCATATCCACTATAGATGTGACCACTCCTTCAAGAGTACCGAATTGGGAGTCTATTCCTAATGTGAAGAGCATCAGGAAAAAGAGGACGGACCAGAATTGAGCTCCAGGGAACTGGTTTATGGCTTCCGTGAAGATTATGAAGGCGAGGCCTGTGCCGGAGGCGGTCTGTGGAAGAAAGACAGAAATAATGTTATTTTAATTGATATTAAAGTTAGGGAAGTAACTCTTTTTGAACCTAAAACTCTGGCATTATTACTATTGACTACAAAGATGAACACATTTTTGAACTATGCTTCAGATTTGATTACACTCTTAATTCTGTGTAAATTCTGAAATGTAAGCAAAATATGTATCTACTATAATAAAAAATCTTCAGAATCGCAGGTAATCGATCATGCAGACGACCACCAATGTTTGTTCTAACAAACCCCCCTATACACCATATCAATTTATGTCAACATGTACCGACATATTTTCTTCAAGATTCTCGTTAAACCAATTTTCTCGACAAGCACTCGGCCTCATTTTAAATGTCTACAAGCAATCAGACTGGTTAGCTTTCCTGTCTGTTTGAAGTTCAAGATTACACAGATTCGCGATTACATCTTCAACAGATTGTAAATAAAATCTAACATGGAGATTAAATGTCTGCATTTGTTTAGAGCTCACAACAATGAAAGTACTGAGCGAAAAACCTTATCAGAATATGGTTTATTAAAGCCGTTTTTAGCTGTACGCTTGACAGGATCAACATTTTTGTGACACAATGGCTGATATCTCTGACAATTTAGCGTAGTCTTTAAGTAATAAATGGGGTACTTAAGCTATAGATCTATATAACTACAACTTACATTATCTAACTCCTTCTGCAAGTCGCATTCAGGTAGATGAGGCATCACCAACGACGTCAGATTCCCATTCAGGTCCACCGTCACCGTCTGCCCAGCCTCAGGCAGTACCAAGGACTTAAAGGCAGGCCCAAACACCTCCAGCAAAGTCTCATTCCTCACATCCAAACACTTCTCATACACCATCGTAGCCTTAAACCCAATTATAGAAAATACCACGATGCCAGCAAACATGGACGTTAAGCAGTTTGTCATAGAGACCATAATCGCATCTCTGTAGCAGTTATTGTCAACTGGGTTGTATGAAGAGAAGGCTATTAGACCCCCAAAAGCGAGGCCAAGGGAAAAGAAGATTTGTGTGCCAGCTTCCAGCCATACCACAGGGTCTAAAATCCTGTGCCACTTCGGAGTGAATAAATGAATCAGTCCGTCACTCATGCCCTTAAGGGTTATGCCTCTAAAGAAGAATATAACGAGGACTATGTAGGGGAAGGTGGCAGTGACGTAGACCACCTTCCCTGAGGACGCGATGCCTTTGATCATGCACAGGTAGACTAGAATCCAGGCAATGACTAAGGCTAGTGCTATTTTGTAGTTGAAGGTTTCTGGGTGGTTTATGTCTTCTGATATTTGAAGGGTTGTGCGGTACCAGAAGTATTGGGTTGGACTGCTCACCTAAAACAAATGAAACACTTGTTAATTCCTTTAAAATAAACATCGGTAGGTATCTGTGATTCTTGTGTCTGAGAATAATACTTTAATTCTAAAAGAATGTTGCTCATATTCACGTACAGCTCTGGAAATATACAAATCACGCAAAATTGTCTTTTTTTATTCTCGCCGGAGCACAAAGGAAAACGATTTATTAAGAAAACGGTCGGCGTAACACGAACCAAGAAAATCGATCCATCTGGCTATTATTTAACTGCTTTTTATAGAAAAGTAACGAAAGATTTAAAAATAGAAAAGCAAAATTATTTATGTTCAGCAGTTACAAATTGAATAGTTTTTATATTTTTATTTAACGACTAGCCGTTTTCCCGCGGTTTCATCCGCTGCCCATGAAAAGTAGTGCCTATACCGGGATAAAACATAGCTATACGTTACACGGGAAGAGTGTTGCTTTCAGTAATGAGGTAATCCGTCAGAGAACCAAGGTCATCGACATAGCCCACCGAATCAGCAAGCTGAAGTGGCAGTGGGCTGGCCATATTAGCCGAAGAACCGATAACCGTTGGGGTAAACGAGTTCTAGAGTGGAGACCACGCCTCGGCAAACGTAGTGTAGGACGTCCTCAGGCACGGTGGAGTGATGACTTGCGCAAGACGGCTGGCAGGAGCTGGATGCGAGAAGCTGAAAATCGATCTCAGTGGCGTGCACTTGGAGAGGCCTATGTCCAGCAGTGGACTGCGATAGGCTGATGATGATGATGATGAATATGTGCTTTAGGGTATCAAGAAACAAAAAATCTTTTCCCTTTATTGCCTATAGTAGTCTAGATAAATAAAAGAAATAGACAATCCGATTTTCCATGAAAATTACCACGAATGCCCTAATTATAATTACACGGATTAGTGAAAAGGCATCTGGATCTTCAAGTAAAAGCCTTCGACCCAAATAATCGTCCGCAGTCTGAAGGCGTAATTTGTTCACTGATAATTATCGTAATGGGACGAGATTACGGTTCAGACTATGTCCAACATTTATTTCTTCGAATAATATTATTTTTATAAGAAAAACTTTTTCTATACTAATAGTAGTTTATTTTTACCCTAAAGGCTCCGAAACTACTGAACCAATTGGAAAAAGTCTTACACTGTTGGAAAGCTACAATTTTCCTGAGTAACATAGGCTATATTGTATCTCGGTACCGATGATAAGTCCCGCGGTAAAACAGCTAGTATTTTATAATAAGTTTAATACATTTTTCTTCGAGTACGTTCATAAAACAGCAAATAAAAAAAAATCGAAGGAGGCTGCATTACATTTTACAACGTTCGCGAAACGAATAACAGAAAAGCGTTCGTAATTTAAAACAAAAGGAGAATGCCAACTTTTTCTGATTAATGCCAGCCAGATGCGAATCTTTATTAAAAAGGTCTGCTATAAATTACTGAACTGTTTTATAAAGATTTTTTCAAACAGATATTTTTGTGCTCATTTACCTGACTTTGTTTGAATATGTTTTTTAAATGTCTTCTCAACTTGATTATTAATTAATTTAACATAATAAAATGCCATATACATGGTGTATTTTGTTACTAGTTCAGAAAGAATTGAGACCCATTTTTCACGTTGCTGGAAAAACTACCTTCTTATGCAGTACCTACCTACAAAAAGAGAAGGAAATGGCAGCTATTTAATTTATAACCCGAATAAATACCTATATTTTTTGAGACACAAAGGTCATACGACTGCTTAAATGTTTTTTTCTGCGTCAAAAGTACTTAAAGTTTAAGATTTACTTCACAGTCGCCTGCCCCGGACATCGACCCTGTCTGTGATTTATTGCAGGTGCCAACCTTCTCGACAGAAACCCTATTTTATCCTGCACCCTCAACCTTCGTTGAAAATATTTATTTTGACAGAGATGAATTCTGAAAATTTTGCCAATTCTAAATTGATCAATGTCAAACTATTTGTAAGTACATACTAATTCTAGTTAAAAGTCTAAATTCGAAAATACGTCTGTTTGATTTAGGAAAATGTGCTTTCAATAACAAATTGTTTATATTTCATGATATGCGGCTTGAGCTCTTGAAGAGAGTTTATATCTGACTTCGAAGTACTTGAAAACCGGGATCCAACTAGTATTTTTACCTACTTAACTTACTTTTATACCTACTTAGTTTGCAATAAAGATTTTGAATTTGAATTTGTATTGTTATTAAATAGACTAAAATGTAAATATGTCCTATAATGATACTGAAAAATTTATATGACACCCAGCTAGTTTCAGACTAACAGGGCATTCTCCTCGATGTAATCCTTGTGAACCATACCATAATTACCATCGGGAGTGCTATCAGCACATATCAAAACAAAAGGCAACATATCTCAATTAGCAACAAAGCCACATATTTCCACCCTCACGTGCAGGGCTGGCACTACAATTTTAAGTTAGGTACACACTAGCAAGCCATAAGCAAGATTCTTCCAAAATATGTAATGATGTCATAAGATGTACGCCAATTTTATATTTTTTATTTTAGAACTAATTCAACTGGGTGACATACGATCTCTTCCAGGTAACCTATATCGTCGATCAAAGGTTGCAATTTCACGAACATTTTAGAAATATTACTTAACTTACAGCGTACTAGCACCACGAAACTATATCACGCTGGTTACAGTTAATGAGTACACGGCTTTACAGTCGCCTAATTATAAATGCAATTTGTACAACTTTAATTAAATATCCGACGTGAATTCACTGCCAGTATTTCAGCCACATACAGATAGCAATGGATACGATGTGTGTAATTTACAAAATTGTATGAAGATATGTTTAAAAAACTTGGTGATGATTGCACATTTAACTGTAGATTTCCAAAGAAATTAAATTTACCATTTATGAGAACCGAATTGTACCGTAGAAATTGTTACCCAATGTGCATTCGAATATACAATAATAAGCTACCATCTCGCATTAAAGACCTACCAATGAGTAAATTTAAGAGGTCCCTCAGAAATTAGCTTATTGATAAATGTTTTTATACAGTCAAAGAGTACCTAGAGGAGAAAGAGTTTTAATGTAAAATGATTGTAGGTACTTTTTTAGCTATAAGATTATAGAACTTTAAATATTTGCATGACTAATTATAAGTCGAATATAGTGAGACCATATTTTTTTATTGTATCGACCATCATATTGTACCTATATTCTGGCAAATAAATAAATTTCAATTTCAATTTCAACGAATATTTCGATGTACATTTTTGGAATGAACTTTCTACATATTATTGTAGCGAATGCGTATAGTATGTTTTTATACATTTTCATTAAATATTGAGAGCTTCAAATTGCTTTCGATGGTTTTTCATTTTTTTGAAGCGAGCTTATAATAGACATACACAGATTCTGATAAAAAATCGTTCTTGTTAGTTTTTTGGATTTTCAATCATTAATTCTTTTATCATTCATTATAATATCAGTATTTAAAGCATCGCAATCGGCCTACTGCCTCTTAAATCCCTTCTGTCCCTCATCTGCGCCATAATATGGTAATAATATTCCAACAAGGTCGTAACAAAAGCGGCCATCTGACACTGGCAACCCTGAAATGACGTCTTATTCATCATAGACAATGTGGGTCGTCTTCACGGAGTAAGGAAAGATGAGCGGAGACACAGAATACGTACTCTGTTCATGACCAAAACGATCAGTTACGAGTGAACTAAGGTAGCGTTTGGGTTCTTTAAGACATCTTTCAACGATTTTTGGTATTACAAAAAATGGTCGGGTCCAAAGAAGGCGTGTAAGGGCGAAGACAGTAACGTTCCTCGTCCCCCGCACACCCGCATTTTGGCGCGCTACCTTCTTAGGAGATTTTCCGTTATGGCACCTCCGCTAGTCATTTTGTTCTCCATGGTTTTCTTTGAGGACCGTGACATCACAGCTCCCTTTCATCTCAGTGACAGGGACTTATTAATGAGCGTAAGCTATCGATTTTGGTTCAGCAATGAAACAAAAGATTTAATGAGGGTTTCGTTAAGATATTAGATTTAATTATGAGGATTGTTCATTTAAATGAGATTTCTATAACCAATATTGAAAGTGTAATTTAAATTAGTTATTGTTTTTCGTCGTGGGCAGTCAGTTAGAAACAGTGTTTTAGTTGGGAAGTGTAAATTATTTATCAGTCTATCAATTAGGTACGTGAAGTTTCTCATATTTCCAAGAGTTACTAAACAAGTAATAATTAGACTAAATAACATTGATCAAAATACTACATTTTTAAATCAAATAATAACAATTTGTCGTAAATAAATACAAATTCATACGTTCATAATTTGTATTCTCATTACAATGTGACGCGACTACTGCAAGTTTACTTTCAAACGAAACCATATTCTAAAATACGACTTTGACCTTCATAAACCTTAATACAAGAAAGTATAAACAAAAAATAGTAGCCATTAACATCTGTATATAAGTACCAAAGCCAAGAGAAATGTCTGAACTTTCCAGCTGAGGCCTACGCAACGCCTACGCGCTACGCCTGTGAACTCTGTGGCTACGGCGTAGGCGGTCGCGCTACGTTGTAGTGAATTCAATTTTGTATTAGTTTTTATTTTTGTATCTAACTTATTAGAGTGAAATTATTATTAAATTTAAAGTTCCTTTTCTTAACAAACGTAAATGGAAAATCTGAAAATTGACAAAGTAGAAGAAAAACAAGGCTTAACATCCAGACCTTTGATTAAAAAAAAAAATTGTGCATATATTTTCTACTCAACTTTAATTGAAGCTGGATATCTATTAAAGCAGTAATTGATATTCACTTATACTACAAAAAATAGAGCAAAAGTTCTAATTAAAAATGCTATATACATAAAATAGTTTTTACAAAAACACTGTAAAAATTATTGAACAATCCTTTCATAAATACGGCCATATTTCAACAGAGACAAAACCACAAATAAAATCTATTTTAAAAACGAGTTATGACAATCGCTGGTCGTTTGCATTCAAAACTCGTTAAGCAAAGTTTTAGAGTAATGTTTCAAGTTAGACTTTTGAAGTAAAATACATTTAGAAACGTGTCTCATACTTTGTGTATCATCACGGTATTTGTAGTGAAGGGTAAGTAGAGATAGAGAGAAAATCTCCCGCTACATTGTAAGTAATTTAATGTTATGTTATTCTATTACTCTATTTTAATTTATATTTTTTAGTTACCCTAAGTTTTGATCTCATGATGTTCTCACAAAATATAGATTTATAAGTTGCTCTAAGACAGTTGTTATGTTCTCATAAGTTTATGTGTTATTTATTTCAAAAAGTTTACTTTTACTTTAATTTTAACAAGAAGTGTTTTTGTTTTTTATAATTTTCTACTTTCAAATTCTATCATTATTTAGCGTATGTTGGTTAACCTGTAATTGGCGACTGTGTAAGTCCTAGTAATAACAGAAATTGTACTCTAAGCTTAATCTACACAGAAGCTGTTGGTAAACACTTTTTTTTTAATAAATAAAAAAATGACAAGTTTTTATCAGACACTCGACTACATTTTTCGAGAATTGTACTTGATTTCTCAATGATTCTAAATTCTGTTCAGATCCTGAGTTGCTGATTTGGACCATACAGGGAGTACACTATTTCGCTTTAAAAGAACACAAATTGGTTGTACGAATTGATAACTATTTCCTTTTTTTGGAAGCTGGTACAGAAATAGAAACCAATTTAATACCGAAAAAATTGGTTTTCATGTGCTCTTCTTTTTATTTGATATGAAGTGCTGTTGAAATAACTTTTGGGAAAAAAAATGAAAATAGATTTTAAACTGTCTTTATTTGTTTATCAGACTTCTAACTAGAGCAATACACGCTACTAAAGAGCCTTTAAGTAGAGGTTTTAACTAAAAACCGATTACCAATGCAAGTAAGTACCAATTCCACATAATTGGCCTACATACCCATGCAAGTTACCCTTATTAGGATCATTTGAAAGTAAGTGCAGAGCAAGTGACCCATTTTCATAATGTGCTAGTTAAACGCCACGATTGAGGTCATAAAGCGTACCAGGTAGCGCTGTAAAAGCCTGAAGTACTGTAAAAGTTGAAACGGTTATTGCTTTACCTTTTATCTTACTAGCTGTTTAACGTGGTTCTACCCGTGTCCCGATGGAGCGAGTTATCGTAACCGGATAAAAAAGTAGTCTATGTGCTTTCTCAGACTTTAGATTCTGTGTGGCAAAGTTAAATTAGATCGATTCAGTAGTTTTAGCGTAAAACTGATAGCTAGACAGAGTTACTTCCGTATCAATGCACTGTTGAATGGGAACAGTGTATTTTCCACTTCCAAGTTTTCACAATTTCAGTGGCAGTAAAAATTGATGAGAAATAAATAAGATGAAAAGAAATAGCGATAGACAGTTTACAACTTTTTCATTAAACTCCTATCTTCAGTAAGCAAATCCATAGATAGATATATAATTGGGATCGGACCGTGCTCTTAGCAAACCACCCCTGTATTGTAAACTTCGGAGCACAATGGTACAAAGAGAGAATAAAAACAGGAATATATTCAGCATGGAGCATCGACTATTGATTTTGTACTGTTTGTTCGTGCACTGAATGGTAAACCAACACTGTATTGTATATTGTATATCAAACAAAGTAGGTATGTTTATGTTTGTTGCTGTTGATTAATTTATTTTGAAGCTTTGACATGACCTGAATTTTAGTTATTTTCGTTTGTACAACTAGTTTTATTTAGTGTTTCCAGGGCTTTAGAGTCCATTAAGGTTAAACAAACTTTCGTTTATTTGCTTAAAAAAATTATAGAAATGTTACCTATTTAACTTAGAGTATGCTTCAGCAAGTTACTTTCTTAGGATGTAAAACGAGAAAGCAGGACCAGAAAGCAGGGCCAAGACCTGCCGGGGCTGCGGGTTGTTCGAAAGAGATACCGCGGCCCTGGTACATAAAAGGCCTATGACGGAACACGACGGTTTTTAGTCAGTAAGAGTCTGACACTCTGATGATTTTTGACGTCGTTAAAAAGGCAGTATAACTACATATAAGTACATATTCGTATAAGTGGATCTCTTTTGTTTTATTATACGTGTTTTTTTTAAGTATGTATAAAATAATACTTACTGCAAGGTTTGATTTCAATAATTACTATTAGAAATACATTTAGTACGTATTATTATTTTATGGAACTACTAAGAACAGCCGACGTTCGCTGTTATCGAATTTACAGCTACCAGAGTAGGTAAGACTATAAATTAATTGGTTTACGTCAATTTACTAGGTTAGTTCGGGAGCGAAATATTGCACTCTGGCCGATTTTATCTAATTATCTGAACATTGTAACATATTTGTTTACCTAGGTAACATTTTTATACGACTAGACATTGTCTATATCAGCGGTTTCCAAATGGGGTTCCGCGGAACCCTGAGGTTCCGTGACAGGCCCTCAGGGGTTCCGTGGAAAATTCAAGATTCCCATATGTGAATCGTTTGACAATATTAAATATTATTCATTTTCAATTAAATTGTTTTAAATATTGCATTCCAAAATTCCATTTAGGCACCATGTAGGTGGGTACCATACGGGAGTGTAAGTCTCGTACTTTCGCGACAAGCGGCGGGGGAAGGCCACGGCAGCAGATAATTTAATTCCGTTTTTTTACAAATTGTAGATTAACTTAATACCTCCAGGTCTTCGGCAATCGGCAAAAGTAGGTAGCGAGTCGGCCAAAAATCGTCGCATTTTTGGGCTTATTTCATCGCCAGGATTATACGTTTTCATACATTTGACGTGAAATGACACGGCATACGAGTATTTCCAGTGGCTATTTTTACCATGAATCAAAGTGACATTATTTCCAATTTTTGCACCTCCGCGAATCCGAAAATTTCGCGCTCTTCCGTCGAGGTTTCCTTTGATGTTTATTTTTTATTCCCCTGGTTCAGAAAAAGCAATAGCGCTTTCTTCGCTAGCTGCTTATTCATTTGCATTTGCTTTTCTGTGTTTGTTGTACTTTTTGAGACCTTATTAATTTACAGTGGTTTTGTTTATTTTGTATAGGTACTTAAACTAAAAAAAATTCGCGCTCGCTTCGCTCGCGATGCCGGCTACCACTGAATGTCTTTCAATGCTAGTGGGTGTTTGGAACTTCTTCTTTTACTTAAAAAAAATCGCGCTCGCTCGCCTCTCACCTGTACAAACCCAATCTATTTCTTTTTGCGTTTACTTTGTCTGTCTTCAAACTGAAAACTATTCACATAATACACAAAGTCAAGAGCGGCAAAAATGTTTTCTGGCCCGTGTGGCAGACAGCCATGCTACGCCGCTGAGTATAATGAATATGTCTCTAACCATATAACCATTTGGTGCGCTACTACACGGCACGAGCCGTACCTAAGTGTATTTATGTCTTTAGTTTACTTCTTACTTAAGCTAAGGTTCCGCCGAAAAATGGCGAAACTAAAAGGGTTCCGAAGCCAAAAGAATTCGGGAACCGCTGGTCTATATCATTATTATTACCGTAGTAAGATTTCTATGTATAAAATGAATTAACTACCGGCCCGATTTTAAAACAGGTTTTACTATTAGAAGCCTGTATTTCCCTGATTAACATGGGTTATATTTTATCCCGATACGAGAATTAGTTCCATCCAGGTAACTACTAGTACCGTGGGTATGTATACTAGCTACGTATTTCTCCAAATCAAGATGACTGAAGTAGTCCATCTATTTATTTGCAACCAATTCATGAAACATCTTTAAAGGACATCCCTCCGTCCCTTTACAATAAAAGAGTCTCCAATAATTCATATCTTGACGTTACCCGAATGAAAATTTACCTGAACGAGAGCCCCGAACCCTTTTGAGACCAGTTTTTATGTAAAAAGGTAACATTATGGTACCTCCATACTATTCGTGTAGGACCTTAGAAGGTCGATATATTGCAAATTGTGATAGAGGAATTTACAATAATGTCCCAAAGATTACATACTCGTATGTAGATACACAATTACACAAGATACACAATTATTAAAGTTAAAAATATGCTTTCCAATAATAAACAAATTGGCTAGTAACAGACTATTGAAAAATATACGCAAAGGGTAACAGCAAAAATACGATGTAATGCGCATATTAGGCATAGTTGTAGAGAGAAAGTGGTAGATCATGACGTCAAAGCAACAGTCACAATGTTAGTGGAAAATGGATTGTTACTTTCTGAAGCCTACGGTGACCTATTGTGTCAAGCTGTAGTAGCATAAGAAACCTACGAATGAACATGATGCGTTTTAGTCAGTAAGAGTCTGACACTCCCTCACGCTGCTAACCCACAGCGGCAGGAGTCATTTGAAGATTTTTCACCAAAAAAGGCCATAGCAAATTTCATGTCAAGAGAAGTCGACTAGATAACGAGTTTCTCATCTGTCTATGCATTTTTCATAACCTTTCATTACAAAACTATAAGAAAATCGTGGAAAATCTCCACGACATGTCTCTTTGTAAGCGAATATATTAACAGTCGACAAAAATTCAAACCTTTTTCTATCCCATCACTCAAAAGGGTGACCTAAAGAACTTTCGGGTTTCAGCAAATATGTGTAAAAAGATTTGTTTCCCCGCTCTATGTATATAAACTGCCTAAGATAGTGTTGCCTCTGCTTATGGTAAGTTAGAAAATAAATGAAGCATGCATATTAAAAGTAACTGCTGATTCTCGTGGTTTAAGTTCTCTAAACACTAGTGGATTTTCCGTCCAGTTTTTCGTAAGGGTAGTTTCAAAACGAACAATTGACAACCAATGATTCAAACTATGACACGTGAAACGATGACACCTCGCGACCGAAAATGTTGGTCGCTCGGAATGTGTTGCGCGTTAAAAAACGCGTGGAAAATCAGCTGGTGTGAAAGCGCTAAAAGCTGGAATTCCGTCCTACGTATTTCTCGTATATTCCAAACCAAATCGAGTATACAACCGACAAGTCTTACTGGGTCATTCAACCCTACAATAATGTACCTATGTTCATAAATCTAACTTCATCATTAACTAACTTTATCACATTAGCATTTCGCCACATGTCACAATGACAAGTTTAGTAACTCCGTCTATGGAACACACCATAGACACGGTGGTGAAACATTCTATAAGCGAAGTTTGGAGTCCCGAATATTACGGTCGAACAAACTTTGACAGCTCGTTCACGCCCTTCAAAATTTAGGCTTTTATTTTATGATGTAGATATTAGGAAATGAGTAATTATTTAGGTTTGTAGTTAACTAGATACACCATGAATAAGTGGCAATAGAATTTTAGCCAGATGCGATGGATCAACATAGTTTTGCTTGAATTTTGAATTTGAACTGGAATACTGAAGGACTACATTTTGATAATTGACCCAGATTATAACTTTATACCAACTATGCCTTGAAAACACATTATTTTTATAGCCTATGAAATAGTTCTTAAGCAATCTCATATCAATAAAAATAATTCTCCTGGCCTACATGATAAATCCAATACGAAATACAGGACTGATTACAATCAAACTGAAAGAATCAGTCCCTCAGTAAATTATCACTGTATAAATCACAAAGTCCTACGTAGGATTTAAAATTTCCAACTAGATTAATGTAATTTTCAACGAAGCGTCAAACACTTAACTTATTTCTTAACAAATTATTCAATTTTTCGCGAGAAATTTTCCATAAAGTTTGCTAAATAGCGGCGGTCCGAGAGGTCTATAAAACGCCTTTAAAAATGTGTATTCTTTTTTTTTGTGATAAAGTTGTTCGCGGCTCTCAGGAAAGTATCCTGAGGTTTTTACAATGACTTTTGTCGTAAAAAGTGAAGTACAGCCATTTGAAATGGAATAAGAATTTCGTTACAAATATAATGAATATCTTTAGGTGTTTTGCTTTGATTTTTTATTGTGGGCTCATGTTTTTTTTTTTATGAGGACGAACTGACAAGTGAACGGTTTAATAATATCTACATTAATATTACAAAGCTAAAGAAAACTTCTGAACGCGGTAATCACAGGAACCACACGTTTTGAAAAAATATTTCTATGTTATTAAACCTATGTGGAAAAATTCTATGTGCTCCTCAAACTATCTATTGTTTCAAGTACTAAGAACGTTCTAAAGTGATTTTCACTCTTATCAAATCAATATCAATTTACCAGGGAAACAGTTCCAACTACTCTTTGGATAGGAAATGGCAAGAAACTCCAAAGTTTCAATAGTGTTTCTATTAATAACGATAGATGGACTTACAGCCAGTTTCTACATCAAAAGTAAAAGCCAAAGTAATGTCATAAAGTAAACTAACTACTAACTAACTAACTAACTACTTTGGCTTTTACTTTTGATGAAGAAACTGGCTGTAAAAATGTAATTTATGTATAAATAGGTTTTACCAGCTGTTTCACCCACGTCATGTAGAAAATACTTCCTGGATAAAAAATAGCCAAACGCCATGCTTTGAAAAATATCTAAATCTACATATATGTGGTGCTTCACGCCAAATCGGTTTAGCGATTTAAATGCAATGCGATACATACCTACTAGAGTCTCGAGCCAAAAATGTTCTCCCGGGATGTTGGTGAAAAGGTGGGGAACAACTGATTAGGTTATCATGCTACGTCATTTTAAACATGATCTTTCTTTAATTATAGATTTATCATAACTTTCCAAGTTTTCTCTGGTGAGGTCTAAAAGAAAATAAACGTCCCCTGTACAACAAAGTACTATTTCTGCCAACAAAATTATTTTATCTTAAAGTAAGTAATTTGTGTGGCTTAATAAAATTCTTAAAATCATTTAGATAGAGTCATCTAAAAATTTAGCTTCATCGACGTTAAATAAATTCGTATAATACCTCAATGTTCAATATCGGATCGTTCTTATAATTCCATTGCGGTGAGGGAACTTCAATTACAATTTTATTGATTGAGTTCTTAAAACGATTTCATTAAAATTTATTAACATTCATTAAAAGTTTACAGTTGTATTCGTATTTTCATTTAATCAGTAACCTTTTTAATATATTCCTGTCAGAACACAGAATTATTACCTACATAAAATCATACCAAGAAAACTCAATAGGAAATAAATATTTTTTTTATTAACACCGTAAAGACTCCGAAACTGCTGAAGCTATTTTAATTGTATTGTTTTTTTTCACTGTTGTCTACATCTACACTATCCCTGGGTGTACGTTTTATTTTATCGTAGTTTAAACGAGACGTGGGTTAAACAAAAGCTAGTCGGTTTTCATTTAAATAGATTGATTAGTTAAACTGAATCGGTAATTGAAAACCGTCATTAAAGCCAAATCCAACTTCTATATTTAGTAAAAAAATCTCATATATTCAACTGAATGTCAGGTCAGCATTTTGTCAAAGTGAACCCAGTACCCACGTTGGAATCAATAAGCCGACGAAATAAATTACTTTCGGCCATTGAACTGTCTATCACAACGTTCTGAGAACGGCCATCATTTTCCATATTGATGATACAGCAATATACATATGGGTCAGTTATGAAATATTAATAAATCTTTCGTTGTTAATATTATCGTATTAAAATCGAAATATCGCATACCGGGTGCAATAACGTCATAAATGCTAAAATTGCCAAAATGAGTTTTTGATCAAAAATGATGTCAGACATGCGTCTACAGGCTATGCAACAATATCATAAATGTAACTCCTAAAATGACCCCACTGAGGGCGTAAATGTCATAAATAACATCATAAAAAAGTAGGTACGATACCTTTTAAATACATTAAAGATGTACCACTTATATAACATTTTCATTTCTGAAACAACCTTAAATTTTGAATATGGAGTACAAAAAATATTTTGGGCGATATCGATATATATGTATAATGATATCGTAAATACATTTTACTTAATCAAAACAACAACTTTAAAATCGATCTCCTGGAAAAAAACGTTATTTGTTACTTATGACGTTGTTGCACCCCCGGTGTGCGATACGTTTGCTAAATATTGATATCATGTAGGCTTATTTAACGTAATTTTTGTTTCAAAGACTTTGGCTTAGGGTTGCCAATTAATTGCTAGTAAATATCTACAACTCTCAATATGAATTGTGTTACTTACATTATATGTTCAACGATACCGAATGTGTTGTTTGACAGCTGTCAGTTTTCGAGGGAAAATACCGTTGTTTTTACAGACTGACAGCAACTCTCTACTGCACCAAAAATTATCGTGGTATAAGAAATATAGCTAATACAATAGAAGGTAATAAAAAACTACTCTAAAAGCTCTATAGAGCCCAAGTAAGAGCTCCCTTGATCACGTCAATCGAGAAAGCCATTACGGAGTAATCGTTGTTCATAATTCAAATCCTCATAATTTTGGAGTCGGTTATTAAATCGACTTGTGTGTGTGTGTACCTAGTTAGTAGTTTTAGTGAGCAGGCCTATAAATGGCTCACTATTAATAAAAAGACGTTACACGGTTACACTACTATGTAATACTAATAATTGCTTTAATTAGGCACACATTTGCACTAAAATACATAGGTATTTTAAAGTAAGGTATTTTTGCAAAAAATAAAGGTATCCCCGGAATTTGTTTGGGTCCGTAACCCACAAACCCGTAAACGCAAGCGATACTTTTTAATATAAACCTGGGATAATAGTACCTACTTTATGTAAAGGATAAAAACTGGTTCGATTTCTTGAATTCAAAGAAATGAAGAGGCCATAAACTCAACGTAAAATGACATTTACATAAAAAGTCTAATGCCCATTTTCACCAACAATCTCTTAATCTAAGTGCCACTTAGAATAAGGGCTCTCCCAATTTTGACATAAATAACTATGGATAAGGGATACCGAAACTTTGGTGAAAACGAAATTCTTATTAAGTGTTCCGTAAATGCTCTTAGGGGATCCCTTAATTTAGGTATTTGTTGGTGAAAATGGGCATAAGTATTTAATATACTCTGAAATGAAAAATAATCGTCTAGGCACCCATGTACGTACAATAGCTGCTAATGTTTCTCTATTGATCTCGGCAACGGCCGTCCGTTTTCCCAATAACTATGATGTCATCAACACGTTCCGCCTGATATATCGATCTAACGCACACAACCCATGCAATCAGTCGTGTCAACACAAATTGATCTCTAACTATATAACTTTTCTAAAATATTAAGACTATATTTTTTACGTTCATTACTAGGAATATATGTAAAATGTTGGGCCAGTAACTTTTGTCGTAAAAACTTAGAGGGAATTTTCGAAATTAGTTTATCATGATAAGTTTTTGTAGAGCCCCACACAGGTGTGATAAAGCATCATACAAGTGTCATACCCAATTAATAATTGAAAACCACGTATACCAGACCGACCAAATAGGCAAATATCTATCATAAGGTTGTATTCGTTCAATAGTCTTAATCTAGAGTGCATTATAGCTTCTACAGAAAAAAAGTAATGATAAAAATGTAACTTACAGCACACTCCGGTTCCGTTGTATAGGATCCATTGGGAAAGTACTTCTTAGGACATTCAGCCCAGGGCAGCTCAGCCTGAAAGCTCTGAGCGAAGTAGAACAGACACCACGCAATAATAGAGTTGTAATACAGTGCCACGTTGAACGACACCACTGCCGAACTTATCCCGATACCTCCCAAATAAGGAGACACCTGGTGCCAGACCCCGATAGCACCCTTCCGCAAACGCTGCCCAATCGCCAGTTCCAAATAAAATATCGGTATCCCCTCAATAGCCAACATCACGAAATACGGAATCAAAAATGCTCCCCCACCGTTCTTTTGAGCTAAGTATGGGAATCTCCACACGTTGCCTAAGCCCACAGCGTACCCAACTGTAGCTAGGAGGAAAGTCAGCTTGCTGTCCCAGGATTCTCTCTCGACTCCGCCACCTTCGGGCTTCACGCCGCTGGCTTCTACTGAGCTGGCCTTGCTGGTGGGGGTCTCTGAGGAGCGTCTGTTGGGGCTGGTGTCTTCGAAGGCCTCGTTGGTGGCGCCGTACATGACGTGCGTGCGGTGCGAGGGGTGGCCGTTCTCCATGGTGACGAGCCTGCCCCGCAGCTCCTTCATCTCCATTCTGTCTATGGACCGCTGTGCGTAGAGATCCCGCGAGCTTTGTCGCCGCATCAAATGTGCTGTGTTCGCCATCTTTCGTGTTTTCTATTACTTTATTATTATTTAACTCTAGTTATTGTCTTATTGTCATTATTTACTTTAAAACGATTCGGATTCCATATCGTGGCACATAATGAGGACCAATAAATTACACGTGAAAGTTATGATCGCTTTTATGTTTAGATTAAATGGCATATCTATTTTATGACTTGGCATTTTAATGAACTGAAAACCCTTATTTATTTACACAGCACTGAACTTATGATTGTTGACACAGAGGTGAGAAGATGAGCATTTTTTTATTTTATTTTTTCTTTGTGAGGTTGGGCGCGGGGCCGCGCGTCGCTGGCGGGAAACTCGCCCGAAATGCGGGGTGTGGGAGGGTCGGCACGCACACGCATGCGCGAGAATAATGCCCCCTTCATGCCA
Source organism: Helicoverpa zea (assembly GCF_022581195.2). Lineage (NCBI taxonomy): Eukaryota > Metazoa > Arthropoda > Insecta > Lepidoptera > Noctuidae > Helicoverpa > Helicoverpa zea. The sequence continues at coordinate 11,487,819 of NC_061463.1, read as the reverse complement.
CTTACACCCAAATGGAGATTTTTCAATGAAAGGCTTGGAATCTGAACGCCTACGTACAAATAGAGGCTATTGTAGACTACATTGATTCGAGAAATACATGTAGCGTTCAAAGGATTCAATGCAAATTATGCATGTAGGCATAGGCATTCATACGAATAATATTGGAATTATTAATACTTCATAATATTGCATACTTCTATTGCAATATTTTCCCAATGCATGAATAGGAAAATTGATGTCAATATATTTCTCACCCATAAACACTAACAGGTTTTTAAAACTTCACAAAGGTACATATTTCACATCACAGGTACTTAACTTACTCGTTCTAAATATTGGTGTCACAGAAAATTAACCACAACCTCAAATAACTGACCTAGAAACGTTCATTTAATAGTTTTTCAATAACCACATTTTCTCGGGGCTCCGACAAGCCTTACTTGTGACCTAGCTAGAGAGAGCAAGACTCAGTTCTAGTAAAACACCTCATTATTATTTTATACCTATGACACATTAATTACTTACCTAATTAGCTTTCCACCCGCTAGATGATCTCATCAACTTATATCGTATACGTACCAATATCTCTCTGCATCACCTATATATGTGCATCGCAATCGGTTCAGCCGTTTCACTGTGATTGCGTCAAACTAACTCTGTCTGAGTTAGTTTCGCATTCATCTATAGGTAGGTACTATAATATGTTAAAGAGGAAACATTTTTTTTTCTTTGTTTTTTTGTTCCATAAAGGCTCCGAAACTACTGAAGCGATTTGAAAAAGTCTACTATATGCTACCTAAATATATGTAATAGGCTAGTAATAAAAGCTCCGACAAAAAAAATAAGAATTGCCCTTACTCAAAATACTAAAGCTACTGACTAAAATACTGACTTTCCGACTACTTTTCTCCGAATAAAAATTACGAAACGACCGAATGAGATACTAAAGTCTTCGAAAAATAAACATCACTGTTTGTTGCTATAATACTTTTCTACTAGTATAAATTACGTTCTACTGAAAACTATATTTTGTAATGTTTAATCTATACTTGCCTACTATTAATTCATAAATTACCTTTCATATTTCATAGATTTGGTGCCATTTTAACTATAACATTATACTGAAAATATTATTCTCAGTGGTTAAAAAATACTTAAAAAAATAGAAAAATTACTTGTAATAATAACTTTTACTTGCTTCGTATATCATGAATTTTACTTAGTACGGGAATGCTACGATATCGATACTTATTTCAGGTTCAGGAAAAAGTTAGAATTAAAGTAGTATTTACGCTTTAATCTAAAACCAAGTAGATTTTGGTTTCCTAGAATATTTTTAACCGACTTCCCAAAAAGGAGGAGGTTTTCAATTCGGCCGGTATGGTTTTTTTTTCTTCTATGTATGTACATCGATTACTCCGAGCTTTAT